>NC_050580.1:160918139-162279389 GCF_011100635.1 Trichosurus vulpecula | reverse complement strand
CCGGCATTTTTGAATCCATATGACAATTATATTGACCTTTAGACCCAGAGATTTTGCTGGTAGGCATATACTCTGAGGACAAAAAGAGGGACCCTATATACACCAAAGTAGTTATTGGAGTACTTCTTATACTAGAAAAGAGTTCAAAACAAAATAGACACTCATTGAATGGGGAATGACAAAGCAAATTGTGGTACATATATGTAGTGAACTATTAGTGTGCTATAAGAAGTGATAAATATAGTGTATTCACACAATCATTAGAAGTCTTTTATGAACTGATTCAAAGTGAAGTAAGCAGAACTAGGAAAACAACAGACAAAATGACTACTATTATACTTTATTGTACTTTACATTTATATGTAAAGAAGAAAAATAACAAAGATAAAAATGGAATGCTAGAAAATTATAATGATCAATTTCATCTTCAAAGAAGATATGCAAATGTAACTCTCTCTGCTTCCTTGCAGAGGTGGAGGACTATAGGTCCACTGCATATAGGTTCCATATAGCAACATTGCATATAATGTTAGTAGGTTGGTTAATTTTACTAAACTTTTTTTTCCTCTTTTAAAAAATGTTGGGGTAGGGAGAGGAGTAAAATGCATTGGGAAATATAGATCAGCAGTGTTAAACTCAAACAGAAACAAGACTACTAATTCCATATATGAGGATCCCTTGTGGAGCCACATATTGATTTAATTTTAAAAAGTAATATCATCTATGTTTTATTGGGGGTTTTTGTTTGTTAAATATTTCCCGATTACATTTTAAGTATTAAATTCTTAATTTATTTTCTTGGGTAGATTATCCAAATTTTTACTTTTCAGCAGCAAATCTCAATTTTAAATTTATTAATAGCAACTACTCTGCTTAAGCATTTATTTTGGTGTCATCTTGAGCACTTACTACAGAGAGTTAACACTTAATGGGTTTACAAGTAGTTCTGTTAATATTGAAATTCTCTTTTCTTTGTTCCCTTGCTGAGTAGCCCTTTGGAACCCAAACTTTTATCCACTTTCCCTCCTCCAAAGAGGCTATCAAAGAGAGAAACACATAACAGTCTGAGGGAGAGCCATCAAATTCCCAGCATGGAGTAAGTTTGCATGATGAGAAGGATGGGAAGAGTGGTTAGCATTCTAGCTCCTTTACAGTAGGGTCTCTACAGTTATTTTATCTGAAGTGAATTCTCAAAGCATCAGACATGCTCACATGCAGATATAAATTTAAAAATCTATTTCACAGGCAAATGGAAATGCAGTTAGATAGTGACTGGATAGATCAAGGGATTTGGAGTCAGGAAGACTTGAGTTCAAATTTGGCCTTAGTCACTGACTAGCTTTGTGACCCTGGGCAACTTACTTTCGTTCTCTCAACCTCATTTTCCTCTTTGTAAAATAGGGATAATAATACCACTTATCTTTCAGAGTTGCTATCAGAATAAAATGAGCTTAAAAAGCTCTGCAAATTCTAGCTTTATTAACTATTATTATTATTGAATCATAACCCCTCTTTTTGGTGTATCTGAAACGCCATTAATGTGAACACTCAGGTTCTTGGCAAAACTGTCAAGTAGACATTTTGTCTTTGATGCCCTCCTCCCTTCCCCAAAGAGGCACAATAACCATATGTTGGCCCTGAGCCTATACTCTCCTGACAGAGATTTACTCTCCAGACTGCTCTTTTTCCAATTTTTCTCCCTCTATAGTCTGCTCTCCCTGCCTTATCCTCCCTCTTCTCAAGCTTGTATGTGTTTCATTCCCTCAAGTCCTCCCCAGCTAAGTGAATAGCAAATTTGATAAACTAATCTGGCTAATTGGTTAATATGTACTCTTCCCAAGTGAACATTGCATGTTATTGGAGACTTTAGTACCTTAATCCAAAGGAGATGATGTAATGGAGGGAAGTCTGACTCTACAGTGAGCTGGAGGAGGGGTCAGGCATATTTGGGGGAGCAACCCTTAAATCATAAGCTTCCCACTCAACCTATCCCTAAGTGTGGCCACTACCAAAGGTAATTGAGAGTTGAGTGTACATGACCATTTCTTAGGTATTTATGGCAAAAGGTCAAGTTACAATACTCTAATGAATAAGTACATTTCTGTAATTCCAAAAGTGACTAATTAAAAAATGTGATAGCTCTATTATCCCGTATAGAATGTAGATGTGTGTGTGTGTGTGTGTGTGTGTGTGTGTGTGTGTACTTCTGTAAGAAATACTTTTGATCAACCATTACATTGAGAGGATTCCAATTCTATATTAAGACACTGTTGTTGCCTGTAGGCCTTATCAAAAGCATTTACTGGCTATTTTATGGACATGAGGTTTTGTTATCAGGCTACCTCTCTTCATTGGCTTCATGAACTTTGTTAAATTGTCGATAATTATTTTTTTAACTGGCACTTACAAAGGGATCTTACAGAAAAAAATGAGGGCCCAGCAGTGGAATCTAAAATTTTGAATTTTCATTTCAGTTCCATAACAAACTTTTTAAGCTTTGGGTAAGCCACCAAAGTTTGGTTTTTCTTGTGAATTTAGACATATAATAAACATCCTTGCATTTATGGGGCTTAGGGAAGACAATACATTTTTATCAATTATTTTTAGAGATAGGAAATACAGAATATGTTAATGGCAAAATTTTATTTGTTGTCGTTCAGTCACTTTTCAGTCACGTCTGACTCTTCATGACCCTATTTGGAGTTTTCTTGGCAAAGATACTGGAGTGGTTTGCCATTCTTATTTTACAGATGAAGAAACTGAAGCAAACAGGGTTAAGTGACTTGCCCAGGGTCACACAGCTGGTAAGTGTCTGAGGTCAGATTTTAATTCAGATCCTCTTGACTGCAGGGCCAGCACTCTATCCACTGCACCACCTAGCTGGCCCAAAGTTTTATTACATTTTCTTATTTTATTTATACTGACAAGAGAATATGGTTGATCCATGCTCCCCCAACCCTTTCTACATTAGTACTGCTTGTAATAATATATAAGTACTGCTTATAATATATAATATATAAGAACTGCTTATAATAATAATAGAAGTGATAGTAACATTAGGGGGTATTATTGGAGCAAGGTCCTGAAGGAGATGGAAGAAACTAGGATCAAAGCATATGTAGACAAGAAGGAACAGGAATAACTTCTTTTGAGACATGAGGGAAGGAGGAGAGAGTGGGTGATGCTACTGAAAGATTTTGATAAATGGAGGAGAGCTAATGGAGGAAGCCTATAGAATGGCCTCAGTATATCCACTTAAGCAATAAACTAAGTAATTTGATGTAAGTGTGGCATGTAAGGATATGGTTGAAGGGTTAACTAAGAAGAAAAGGTCTCTTTAGAAACGAGATGGAATGTCTAGAACACAGTGGAAGAATTGTTGGATAGCACTGAGGGCCCAACTAAGATCAGGCACCATGAATTTATACTGATTGAACTGTTTTCCCATCATGATTCCTTGGTGGACCAGCTCAATTCTACAGTGTCCTTTTCTCTTGAGTGTCTGGCCCTCTTTTCCTAATACTGATCTTGCCTTGCGAAGCTTCAACTTCAGATCATTCCCACAGTCTGCTGCCTTTTTTCCCTACACACATGCTGCTGAACAAAGGTGGACAAAATCATGCAACTGTTTTGACTAGGTTGAGTACAACCTCACTTGGGCCCTCATAGCTCCTAGGCCATCCTTCTACACCCATCCTTATAAACTCATTATCCCATTCTCCACAGTGACTCTTCTAAACCTTTTCGTCCCCTCTCAAAACCTCCCATGGCTCTCCTTCCTCCCACACTCTCACATTGCTTCATATTTTAATGAAAAAAATGGCAGCCATTCATTAAGAGTTTCCTCTTCTCCCCTCCTCCTCACTTCATGTCTTTCAGATGCCTTCTGCCACTGTCTTCTCCTTCACCCTTGTCTCACAGGAAGAGGTAGCTCTACCTGCGCAAGTAATCCATTCCGTCTCATCTCCTTCAACAGATTGCCCCCTCTGTCATCCTCATTCTCTCACTAATTTTCAATCTCTCCCTGTCTACTGGTTCTTTCCCTAACTGCCTAAAACATGCCCATGTGTAAAGGCAATCAGTGAATGGGAAGATCTTCCCTGCCCATTTGAGTGGGCTTTGGGGGTGGGGCTCTCAGGGTCCTGGGGGGAGTGACTAGGACTGGAGCCAATGGTAGGTGCCTGAGTTCTGGTCCATGCGATGACATGAAGCCTGTGGTGGGAGGAGCTTGCTGAACAGTTGGAGCAGAGCTAAGAGGCAGTTGGTGAGGCAGTTGGTGAGAGCAGTTAAGAGCTGAAGGAGAGAGGAAGCAGTCAGATAGCTGGAATACAGCTTGGAGATTGCGGCGGAAGTGGCAGCAAAGGTGGCAGGTGCTACAAAAAAGCAGAACTGACCCTCATGGAGACTGGAGAGTGCTGAGCAGGGGCTTGAGGCCAGTGGGTGGTCTTCTTGCTGGAGGGCCCTGGCATTGGGAGGGGGGAAGCACCAGTATGGCTTGGCTTGCTGCCATAATGTTTTTCTGTGGCCTCCTGGTCACTATTGTGAGATGGGCATACTGGTTTTGGAAAGTTCTTGCCAGGATGTAGAATTGGGGACACTGGTCCATGGGTCTGCTACTTTGGAGTTTCAATAAATGTTTTAACTCCTCTGCCTTCTACTTAGAGAATTCCTTATATCCTGCGATTCTGGACCATTCAGGCATATTCACGGTTATCACTGAAGTCATGAATTCTGCTTAATGATATACCATGTCTTGCCACCTATCCTCAAAAAAAATTCTCTTGACCTATCCATTCTTGCTACCTTCTGACCAAACTCATTGAGAAGGCTGTCTATAACAGGTGCCTTCACTTCCTCTCCTCCAACTTTCTTCTTAATTCCCTACAATCCACCTTCTAACCTCATCATTCAGCTGAAGCTATTCTCTCCAGCATTACTAACAATCTCTTAATTGCTGAATCTAATGACTTTTTTCCTAATCCTTATCTTTCTTGAACTCCCTGCAGCCTTTGACATTGTCAATCACTCTATTCTCCTTGATACTCTTTTCTCTCTAGTCTTTTGGGACACCACTCTCTTCTGGTTCTCCTCCTACCTATCTGACCACTCCTTCTCAGTCTCCTTTGTTGGATCCACATCCAGGTCATGCCTACTAACTGTAGGTGTCCAGGTGGGCTCTGTCCTAGGCCTTCTTCTCTTCTTACTCTATACTACTTCACATGGTGATCTCACTAATTTCTATGTATTCGACTATCATCTCTATGCTAGTGATTCTCACATGCACTTATCCAATCCTCAGCTGACCTCCAGTTTCATCTCTCTAACCTGCCTTTCTGACATTTCAAACTGGATGTCCACTAGACATCTTAAACTCAATATGTCCAAAACTGAACTTATCTTTTCCCTTAAGCTCTTCTCCCTTCCCAAGTTGCTGCTAATGGTACCATCATCCACCCAGTCCTTCAGACTCTCAACCTAGATATCATCTTCAGCTTCTCCTTATCTCTTGTCTCCCCTATCCTCCCTCCCCGCTATCCTATCTGTTGTCAAGGACTTTTAGTTTTATCTTTGCAATATCTCCTAAATATATCCCCTTCTCTCCACTTATACTGCCATCACCCTGGTGTTGGTCCTCATCTCCTCATGTCTGGATTATTGAAATAATCTGCTAGTTGATCTGCCTGCCACAAATCTCTTCCCTCTCCAATCCACCCTCCATTCAGCCACCAAAATGATTTTTCTAAAGTGCTGGTCACACCATGTCACCCTCATACACAATGAATTCCAGTAACTCTCTATCACCTCAAGGATCAAATATGAAATCCTTTATTTTACATTCAGAGCCCTTCATAACCTAGCTCTCCCCACAACCTTTCCAGTGTTCTTATACCTCACACCCACCACATATTCAGTAAAATGCCATTGGTTTCCTTGTTATTCCATGAACAATGCATTCCATCTCTCAGCTCTGGATATTTTCTTGGTCTGTCCCCTGTGCTTGGAATGTTCTATCTCCTCATCTCTGCCTCTTGGCTTCCCTGAAGTCCCAGCTAAAATCTCACCTTCTACAAGAATCCTTTCCCAATCTCTCTTAATTCTTTCCCTCCCCTCCATTAATTGTAGAGCCTTCAAGCTGCCTTTCCTCAATTTGTTGATTTCGTCCTTGACTCAATACAGACTGATATCTGCCACTCCTGTTCTGGGGATGCTGCTAGGTTGTTCATTGGAAGCCCAAAATCTTCTGACCTTTCAAAGTTCACAAGGTCATTCTCTGATAAATGCTCACTTAATTCTTGTTGAATCAAGTAACATTTTGGTGGCAGGGAGGGGGATCACTCAGTTGTCAGTATTTAGACAGCAGAGGAAACTAAAGAGTTAATCCATCCCAAAGTTCTAAATGGAATGTGGAATTCTGGCATTTTTGAAGTGTGCCTCCAGGAAATTTCACTCTTTCTGCTCCTGACTGTGACAGTTGTGGGCTTGCAGGAGGGGAGGCCAGCTGGTGTGATAGGATACTGGAATTTTTTAAAAAATCAGTGCAGAAGAGAGGTTGACTATAGAACATAATTTGAAATCACTATCCATACCCAAGAATTGTGAAGTGTTTTTCATCTCCTTTGGAAACTTGAATCACTTGGAGACCACCTGTGCTGCTTGCTAGATGGCAGCATTCACCTTAGGCAAAATGACTGCCTAATTCATAGAGTCTGGGAAATTGTTTTGATGAGCTCCAATGTAGGCTATCCACTAAATATTTTAATTAGGTTTATTTAGACATCATAGGAGCAATGCTATACAATTCCATTTCACCTTGTCATCTCTTTTACTCTATTTTACAGTGAAGCAGAGATTAGGTTGAATGCACATTGTAAAGCTTTTAAGATGTATTTTCAAGAGGCTAACTATTCTGACTTTACCAAAAGGGAAGTTTCTTTTAAGAGAAATTGAAAGTTACAAAGAAATAGGGAGAGCCTTAAAATGTAATTATACCAAATGGTAAAACTTCGCTAATGTGATGATTCTTTCCTTAGCCAGCAAGGTATGGTTCCCCAAGTCCAGGCTTGCTTTACCCTTCTACCACCACTCCCTTTCCAAGGGGTATCCATTCTCTTAGAACTGAATTTGTTCTGTGCTTTGAGACTGAATCATTGTCCCCAAAATCAAAGCCACAAATTGCCGGGTCTATGCTTCACAAATGCACAGCGAAGTTTTGACGATTAACCCCAGAATATATGGAATGTACAAATGGGTGCTTAGGCAACCTGGATGGAATGCTGTGAGATTTTGAATAGTCCGTAGGTTTCACAGTATTTAGAGCTATGCGGAACTTTGGTGATCAATTGAAACAATTGAACTCCAGACCCTTCATTCTACAGATGAGGAATATTAATCTCAGAGAAATGAGGTGACTTATCCAAAGTCTCACAGGTAATGAGGATCAAAGGCAGGATTTAAATGCACCCTTTTAATCTTCAAATCCGGTGCTTTCTTCACTCTTCTCCTTGGACTCCACTATACCAGCTCAGTCTCCAGACCATAGGTATGAGAATTGGGCAGATAAAGTGGTAATTATCTGTGCCTCATATCTGTGAGAATTAGATGGTTCTACCAGTTTCTGGTAGCCCATTCTTTCACTGAAGGTGGACAGAGTCATTAGGAGGATTAGTAAAATACACAGAACCACCATGTCTTGTCCTAGGTAAAATGCAGAAATAGATAACATTTGTCTTTTGTGCTCCTAAGATTCCTTTTCAAAACCTTTCTCCTGCTGGTATTGGCCCTTCCTAATAATTAGGTACTCTCTCTATACATCAGACTGTTTTGCTACCAATGAATGAATAAATAAAAATGCATTTATCAAGTTCTTACTATGTGCAAAGTGCAGTGCTAAGACTGCGCCTTTTGGTTACAAACAGAGAAGCACGATGGCATATATAGGGGGAGACCATACATGTAGAAGGGTTCATCTTCGGGGCAAATGGAAAAGGCCAATGTTCTTTAGGATGCCATGATAGGGCAGATTGTAATTCCATTTATTATCATTTCCACTGATAAAATTATAACCACTCCTGACTTTGGACAAGGACCTGTATGTCAAGAACTTTCTCTTCAGGCTTTTTAGTACCTGTGTTTGCTGAGGAGCCTGGGGCTGCTATACCTGCAGAGGCTGTTGGCAGAATTTCCACAGGGATTGCTCCTCCCAACTCCCACGATGGTTTAAAGGGCCAGGCTAGAGGCAGGGATGGCAGCCTGGAATTTCTGTTAATCCTGGGGCTCTTCAATACAAGATCCTGGGCTGTCTGCACTGGAGTCCAAGGGGAAATTGTGATCAAGGCAATTGCTATAGATTATCCTACTTATCCCGTGTTCTTTCCCCATAACCTCCTCTGGGCATCTTGGAGCATCTGAGGCTGGCTTCCCTAGCTCCAGCGCTAATTGGTTGGTTGGTGTTGTTGGTGACAGTGATGGCAGAAATGGTAGGGTTCATCTCCATAGGGATTGCTACTCTGTGTGATAAAATATGGGGCAGCTAGGTGGCCTAGTGGATAGAGCACTAGGCCTGGAGTTGGGAAGAACTGAATTTAATTAAAACCCAGCTTCAGATACTTACTAGCTATGTGACCCTGGGCAAGTCATTAAACCCTATTTGCCTCAGTTTCCTCATCAGCAAAATGAGCTGGAAAAGGAAATGACAAATCACTCCAGTATCTTTGTTAAGAAAACCCCAAAATGGGGTCACAGAGAGTCAAACAACTGAAACAATTGAACAACAAGTGTAAGATATAAGGTTGAACTAAATGATTTGGCAGAGTGTGGTAGTATTATTTGGTCCTACTTTTAGAGGGTAGAATGAGGACCAATGAGTGGAAGTTATAAGGAAACAGATTCCAGTTCAACATGAACAAGAATATCTTTAAGATCTTCAATGTTCCTAATCCGATAAACAAATCAATAGTCTATATTCAATTGAACTGTCTACATCTTGAGGCAATGCAGGAAAGAAAGGCAGCTCTATAGTATGTTAGTGGGGGAGGTAGTTGAAGGTGAGTGGGGCCTTCCAGTGGAACTGAAATTACACTGTCCGTATATAGGACCAGCTCTGAATGCCACAGAACACATAATTGGGGAGAGGTACCCCTGGCCTAAGTCACCCTGGGAATAAAGCAGTATTCTGGGAAATGTATTTACTTTAAGTCACCCTAGGAATAAATTAGTATTCTGGGAAATGGATTTACTTTTTCAGGTAATAATAATTGTATTAGCAGTCATAGTAGTCACAGCAGGAGTAATAGCTAGTATTTATATAGCACTTTAAGGTTTACATTGCTCTTTACAAACATTATCTCATTTGACCCTCACAACAGCCCTGGGAGGTAAGTGCTATTTTTAATTCTTTGTTTAACAGATGAGAAAACTGAGGCAGACACAGGTTAAGTGATGCTTAGGATCACAGCTAGAAAGTGTCTGGGGCTAGATTTAAACCCAGGTCTTCATGATTCCAGATCCATCAGTAGAACCTAGAACCTAGATGGTTGTAGGTCATTGAGGTATGGTCAGTATACCTTTGTGACTTCAGAGCAGGACTAGAGACAGATTTTGTCATAAGCTGCCTTGGGTAATGAAATGCAACCAGCACCTACGTGGTAGACCAGAAGTTGAGTTAAGCTTCAAAGGGCATAACTTTGTTAGTAGGAGCTAGTAAGGAGCCCCCCTCAGGGAAATGTCCTTAGGCACAAGTCCAGGCCTTTGAGTCACTCATTGATCATCTAATGAAAGGGACTGCTGAAGAATAGATAAGGACCACTCTCCCTGTATCTCATTGGTTTTTCAGACCTAACAAGACCCTCCCCCCACACTCCCACCTCTGTCAGGGGTCACCTAGTACATCCTTGAAGGAGAACAGAATGATTGTGACCACAGCATAGCCCTGCATCAGAGCTTGAGAAGTATATCCTTTTCATGTCAGTAAAGGAACCATTCACTTGCATGCTTTGAATATTTCAGTGACCAGATCTAATCCTTGCCTGAACAGCCTCTTAGCTGCCTTAAAAACAAACACCAGATCCTGGATATCATTGGTATAAGGAACTCCCAGTGAGGATACTTACTCTACCAATGTCTTCTCTGCAACCTAAAGTCTTAGAGAGTTTCTGAAGGCACTAAGAGGTTAAATGACTCACTGCTGGTATGTGTCAGATGACTTGAGCCCTTCTTGACTGAGGCAAGCTCTCTTTTCACGATGCCAGGCTACCTCCATTAAGTGGCTACTATGTGAAAAGGTATTGAGAGAAATGCAAAGATAAATAAGACCCTTTCTTCCATGTGTAGCAGATATATTTCCATATTTATTTGTAGGTAATACCTTCTGCAGGAACTACCCCTATCCCTAATTTATCACTCATGTGTTTTCAGCTTGGCTTGCGGCTGTGGGAAGAGGTTCATGTGACCTCTCTCCCAGGTTTAAAGCATAGTCTATAACAGGGAGGTCCAACCTTAGGTTATCTTAGGGCCGCATTAAAATAAAATAATTATTTGAGGGCTGCACCTAGAATAAAAAATACAGTACACTAATAGAGAGTGAGGGAACGTGCATCATCAATATGACAGGAGAAGGCGCAAATTGCGAAAGCAAATACAAAACGACAAAGCAGCAACACAACAGCATAAAGGTAGGTGCATGCTGACTAGTTGGCATCGTACAGACGGAACGCATCCCACAGATGGATTGAAAACTCCTTGCGATGTGTTCCATCCATAATACTGCTTAAAAACACCAAAGAAAATTAACATCAAAAAGATTATTTGTTAGTGATGGAATTAAAAATATCTAATATGTATTCCATGCGAATTATTATTTTATTTTTTCACTCATGAAAATTAAAAGCCACATAAAATCGCACTGTGGGCTGTGGGCCATATTTTGGACGGCCCTGGTGCATAAGACTATACTGCTAAAAATATAGCCCACAAGCTTGCTATGGGGGTACATGAGATATCAATTTAGAAACATAGACCCCACAATCAGTAAGTAGAAACAATTAGCTCAAAGCAAAGGCATTAGCTCAGATTGCATGGTAAGACCAGTAACTATAAAGCATTTCTCCTCCCCCAAATAAAACTGAAGCATAATCTTCCACAAACATGCACAGCATCTGTGGGAAGGGTAAGGCACAGAGCCTACAGATGGTGAGGTATGTATATAATAAGTAATGCACATAGCTAAGACAACTGAGGCTCCAGATACTACAGACTCTCAATATCCTTTCTCCCTTTCTCTTCCCACAGTAGCCTCAAATTCTTTGAGCGATACCTACAACAATAATATTACTAGTTCATATTTACTTAGCGCTTTAAGGTTTGCAAAGTTCCTTCCATACATCCTCTCCTTTGAGTCTCACAACAACCCCGTGGGATTTTACAGAAAGGGGAACTGAGTGAGATCCGATGAACTGAAGTGGCTTCTTCAAGGTCACAAAGCTATTAAGGGTCAGAAGCAGGAATCAAAGCCAGTTCTCCTAACTCTTGTCCAGCGCTCTTTCAACTATACTGTGGCACCCCTGATATTGAAGGAGGATAGAGATGGGAGAATGAAAATTAGATAATAATAATTAATTATAATAAGCCAATAGGGCTTGGTTATTGCCAGGGGCAATAAAGGAGAAGGATAGATCAAAGGCCTCTAAGATTTGGAGTCTGGGTCATAAAAAAAATGATACAATTAACAGAGATTGACAAGTTGTAGGAGAGAAGTGACTTGTGCACTTGCATTCAGTATTAAATATGATGAATTTAGGTTTAGATGGCAAGTGTCAGGATTTAGTGGCTGGTGATATTCATTAAATCCCTTTTGTTGTTACTTTAATTACAATTCTTCTCTTCTATCCTTTTGTGCGGTTTGGGGATGGAGAGAAGGAGTGAGGGCTGGTTTTTTTTCTGGTCTTATTGATTAGACACATAAATGCTCATTAAGATCTTTCTAAACTGGCCCGAGCTTTGCTCAATATATTATTTGGTATCACCCCTCCCTTTTTATCCAACCATCGGCTTATCAGAGAGCTACAAAACACACATGGGAACTGATGACATTTGAGATGGCTCATTTCCGGTTATTTATACCATTTGCATTGCTATCTGATTTCTAGGTCTTGCCCCGACAAGCTAAATTTTGCCTGAACATTGATTAAATGAAAATTAATTGTGCGGCTGTAGTGAAGAGGCTAGATTCTCATCTTAGCCAAAGTCTTGACTACAGCAACGCCCTTCTATATGGGGACTACATAGATGAATAAGGAACTGGCTCTTCTCATTTTATAGGATCGTTGAATTTAGAGCTTAAAAGGGTATTCAATATTATCTAGCTCGATCCCTTCACTTACAGAAGAGGAAACAAATTCAGTGACTTGATAGCAGGTAGTAGAACCAAGGTTTGAACCCAGGTCCTCTCATATGAAATCTGGTGTTCTTTCCACTAGAATACTTTGCCTCTTTCCCTTCTGGGATGATGCTATTGCCTAAAATCCCATCATCAGGGCTTTAGTCATTAGGATCAATTCATGATGAATAAAAAATGCAATTGTCCTTTTCCCAGTTTATACTAAGGCAGCTAGGTGGTGTAGTGGGATAGAGCACTGGGCTTGGAGTCAGGAAGATTCATCTTCCTGTGTTCAAATCTGGCTTTCAGATATTTGCTAGCCATGCGACCCTAGGCAAGTCACTTAACCCTATACACCTCAGTTTCTTCATTTGTAAAATGAGCTAGAGAAGGAAATGACAAACTACTCAGTATCTTTGCTAAGAAAACCCCAAACGGGGTCATGAAAAGTCGGACATGACTGAAATGATGGAATAACAGCAGTTTATACTAAGATGTCAATAATTAAGCTTCTTGAGGGCAGGGACTGGAAATTCTATGGTTCTATGATCTCAGAGTGAAGTGATCGTGCTGATTCTGTTCAGTTGGCAATTAGCTGAGAACATGTTTTGAGAGATACCAGGCCTGGTGGAGAGCCCTAAGCAGTGACTGAATGGGAAAAGGCTTGGTGGGGAAAAGCAAAGGCATCATAAAGGAGGAAGAATACCCTGAAAATAGAGGTGAGGAATGATGTCACACCCTGCTAATTCTCTTTTCACCCCAAGCTACCAAAGGCTGCTAAAGGAAATCACACAGTGGCATTTGATGGATCCACTATAAATTCACACCATCTGCCTTTGCAGAGCAATTCTTTTATTAATCTCAAATTGATTTTCTATCACATTTCCCACTGCAAGTGTTCCAAATTTCTAATCTCTTCAATCCTCTAATACCAACCCCACTCTCCTCTACCATATCAAGTCAACAAGAACTTATTAAGTAATTACTATGTGCCAAGAATTATTCTAATCAGTGGGAATATAAAGAAAGGTAAAACCAAGGCCTGACCTCAAGTAGCTCACATTTTAATGGTGTGACAACAGTGAGATATGCTCCTCCATGTGTTCTCACATCTCCCATCCTCCAAACCTCTCTGTGTCTTTATTCATCATTATTTGCTCTAATTCCAGAGGATGAGTTATCCTCTTCTTTTCCAAGATTGGCTCCTTCTCTTGTGCCCTTAATCCCCTCCCATCTCCTCTGGGAATATAGCCATCTACCATAAGCACTATATTGACATATTCCTCCCCTTCTTCTTCCCTGTATCCTCCATCCCCTACTTTCTGTTTCCTTCTCTTTGTCTTTGTCTCTCTTTCTCTCTTCCTCTGTCTCTCTCATTGTCTCTGTCTTTGTCTCTCTGTTATACTCACTCTGTTCAGGTCTCTTCTGCTTAAAAAAAATTTCCTTTGCCTCTGCCATTCCCTATGCTCTTAGCTTATACTTTCTTGTCTTTGTTTTTACATTTCTAGGGGAAGTAGTCTATAGCTGCTGCCTTCACTTCTTCACCACTCGTTCTTAATTGTAAAACCCAGAAACTCCTAGGATATAAAGCAGAGGTTCTTGGCTGTTTTTTGTGTCAAGGATCCATTTGAAAACCTGGAAAAATATATGGACTGCTTCTCAGAATGTTTTTAAATGCACATAATAAAAAACATAGGAGTATAAAGGAAACCAATTATATTGTCAAAAAATTTTTAAGGTAGACAGACCCTAGGTTAAGAACTCCTGATCTAAAACTACACAGGACTTTAGAGATCATCTAGTTCAATCCTTATTCATTTCAACCCCTTGTAATCTAGTATCCAACCCAATCATTCCAATGATCAAGTGAGTCACCTGCCTAGTCCATGGTAGAGCTGGGGGCAGACCACAGATCTCTTACCTATTAAAATGCACTTTTTACCATAGCCCACTGCTCTCTCCAGTTACGGAAATATTACTCAGAACTGAGCACATATTAATTTGGCCAGTTTGTGCATCTTTGCAGCCTAATGAGAAGCAGCATGGCATAGTGAATACAGAGTTTCAATGCCAGGAAAGACCAGGCCCAAGTCTCTTTGCTGAGCAATAAATATCTGTTGCTAATTGCTATAACTTGTCAGCTAAACTTAGGAAAGAGTCCAATTCTCCTTTCTACTGAATCTCAACATCTGGAGTTCAAGCTCTAATTTTCATTAACTTCCCCCAAGGCAAGCACAGTGCAGGTATTATTAACCCCATTTCAAAGATGGAGACACTAAGATATGAATGGATTAACTGGCTTGCTCAGAACCATGCCCTAAATCCATAGGTGAAGGCTGGGGATTTAGATCCTTATAGGGTCTATTCATCAGTGATTAGGTTATGCTACTAGGGAAATCATTTCAGATTAGCTGAGGTCCATATTTCAATTAAACTCTCTAATTTGACTTTTACTGCTGCTACCTTCTTCTGCCTTTTATTTCAGGACCCACAAGTTTACCATCAGTGCAGACACTCCCAGGATGAATTAATTACCAGAACAGGAAAAGCTACATAGATATCATTTGAAGTATTGTGCACAACAGAAGGATTATTAATATTAAAATGAGGTTTTTCCCCTAGTATGGTATCAAACGATTTGGTGGGCAATGTAAATATTTACTACTTAGAATGAAAATGGACGTAATATTGGAAGTGAATTTGGAGATGTACAATAATAATTTAAAATTTGATATTGACATAAGCCCTAGAGGGAGTATAACCAAATTACATGGAGAGAAAGGAAAGCATTTAACCATAAATTTTACTCTTCCTTGACAATGATTCCAAAAACACGCTGCTGAATAAGATCTGGCAGTTTCCTGACTATGAACAGTGATATAGTAACATGTCAGATGATACCCATGCCACTATCAGATACAGACACAGTTTTGCTGTAGTCATCCATCCATGGCGTAGCTCTCTAAAGCTGCCAAGGCATGTTATTAATAAAGCATATTGCATAGGCAGTACACGGCAGCGTGTGGTATTTATCTTGTTGGGAACTGTAACCACCTGAAACAACTGTCTTTGTAGCAAAAAAATTCAGATTTATTACAAATCTTAGCAAAGATGAATACAATTAAGACCAATAACAGTTGTTTTAGTTACTTATAAAATATTCAATCATGGATTTTTTTGATGGAGTCTTTGAACACCTGAAACAACTGTCTTTGGATGAAAAAAAAATTCAGTTCTTTCACAAATCTTAGTAAAGATGAATGTAATTAAGACCAATAACAGTTGTTTTAGTTACTTATGAAATATTCAAGTGTGGATTATTTTTTTGATGGAGTCACGGTGGTTTGCATTGCACCAGATGATCTCAGACTCTGAAGTTCCTCTGTCTGATCTCCTGTCCTTTCACCTTTCCCTATGTTTCACTCCTCTTACCTGTGTGATACTGGTCAAGTCATTCAATTTCTCTGAGCCTCAGTTTCCTCATTTTAAAATTAGGAGATTGTACAAGATGGCCTCTGAGGCCCCTTTCAGCTCTTGGTCTATGATTCTGATTCTAAACCAAATTTTCAATCTCACTACAACCTCAGTCATTCTACCTCTCCCAGTTTTTTCAGCATATTTCTACTGCTCTTACTTTTCTCCTTCTGAAATTTTAATGTTATGGCTAATCAGTTCACCTTTACACTATTCTCTGTCTTTGAATCTCTTGCCTCTCTTTTTCCTGCTGCCACTCGTTGATTTCTAAATCCTAGTCCTGAATTGCTCCCACCATCTGCCATTTCCACTTATACCCCTGAGCTGCTAATCGTAACTGGAGGAAATCACACAACGGTGCTAACTGGGTTCACTACAAATTCATGCTATCTAAACTCAAGTGGGCCCTCACTGGACCATGTCAGTCCTTTTACACATTCCTGATTGATTCCCTGTTACACTTCCAAAAGCATCTATTCATAACATTCTCTTCTCCTCAAGCCACCTACATTACCCTCTTCCCTTTCTCTCTCAGTTGAATATCACACCTAATACTTCCAGGGGAAAATTGAAGCCATCTTTCAGAAGTTCCAATTTCTTCCTACTTCTGTACCTCAAATCCCTTCAAAATCTTCTCCTTTTCTCTATTCTTGGAGAAAGTTATGGTCCTGCTTCTTACCAGAGTCACCCCCTCTATTTGGATCCTTGATCCCATCTCCTCTTTTATTCTCCTTGGTTTTCCCCTTCAGTCATTTCCTCCTTCTTTATTGTCTTCATTCTCTCTCCATTACCTCCTTCTGTGCTGCTGACAAAATGTACAAGTTGCCCCTATCTTTAAAAAAAATGAAACTCTTCACTTGACCCTGACATCTCCTTAAGACATCATTCTATATCTCTCTTCCTTTTTAGCCAAATTCCTAGAAAAAAGGCTGGGTCCCCTTGTTTCTACTTAGTTACCTCCTATTTACTTCTCAGCTCACTGCAATCTGGCTTGCAGACTCATCACTCAATTGAAACTGCTGTCTTCAAAGTTATCAATCATTTCTTAATCGCCAAATCAATTGGCTTTTTCTCAGTCCTCATCCTTCTTGATGTCTCTGCAGCATCTGACACTATTGACCACATAGTTCTCTTCTGGTTCTCCTTCTACCTGTCTGGCTATTATTTCTTAGTTTCCTTTGCTGGATTGTTATCCACGTCCTTCCTCCAACTATGGATTCCCTTCTAATGCTCTGTCCTGGTTCTTCCTTCTTTCTATCTTTCCACACCCTCAGTAACCTCATTAGTTGCCCATGGGTTCAATGATCACGTCGAATTTACTAAGCACCTGCCACGTACCAGGCGCTGTGTTAGATATTGGGGATACAAATACAAAAGTGAGACAGTTCTCAAGAAATGTTTATTCTAGCAGAAGGTGACAATACGTATAGGTGAGTGGTAGGCAGGGAAAAGAGTTTATTTCTGTCATAGAAACGATGAGTGGAACCATTGCACAGTTGATCATCGGGCCTCCTCCAGAGGCAATGATAATAATTGACTTGATTATTGTGCTCAGAACAAGAGGTTAAAAGTGGTGGAGATTGGATGTGAGGTTGTGGGCAATGGAGAGCAGATGATAAGATTTTGCAAGATATAAAGGTGGATGGATGTGATGCACAGTCTGGGGCTAGGTAGATAATAGTTAGATGACTTTATGCCCATTCCTTCATCAATCAAGCATAGTATTCACCAATCAAGCATGTTCAGTTATTATGGTTCTTTCTAAGACTTGGCATCTCTCTCGGTAAGTCAAACCATTGCTGGAATGAGTCACTCCTCTGCTGCCCCAGTGGACTTTGCTAGTGTTGCTACTGGCTCTGGTGGTCTCTAGTACCAACTTCAGTTGCTGAGGGGACCCCTGATGGATCTTCTAACCTTTTGAAGCTCACAAGGCTATAACCCAGTCAGTTCTATCACAAGATACTCATTTACCTAAGATCAGGAAAGAACAAACACAAAAGAGAAAAGAAACAGAGGTTCCCTCTGTTTATAGACTCATGGCAGTTGAGTAGGAGGTAGGGCCTGCCAACCACTCCCTTACCCACTAGATCACAGCAGTCTTCTTTATTCAAAAATCACCAGGGAAGAGAGGGCGAGATCATCTACTCAAACCTTTTGTAAATATGCTCAGTTCTGGGTTGGCAACTTATGAGTCATCAGCCCTTCTAGCTCTGAAGCCCAATTAAAGGACTTTTCATCATCACATGATACTAGCTCCTTAGTCACTCCTGGCCAGGAAATAATTCCCCAAGTTTAGCAGCGGGCAAAGAATATTGTGCACGCTTTGTATAACTCACTAAGAAGGGCAAATTTGGGCATGATCTAAGTTAGTTACCAGTTACTAGATATATACAAGATAATTTTTTGTTGGGGGCTTGGAGGATCAGGAAAGCCTTCATATTGACAGTGTCATTTGACATGAGCCTTGAAGGAAATTAAGGATTCTAAGAGGTAAAAGACGAGAGGGAATGTATCTCAGGCATGGGGGGCAGCTAGTATTTATTGGCATGGGGATACCATTATTGCTTTGAATCAGAAAAGCGAGTTGGCCCTATGAGATAGGAGAAAAGGTGATGTTTGTTAAAATAAGCTGTCTTCCTTTACATTCATCTGATGGTAAACTAATCAGAACTCTAGCTCAAATAAAAAGTACTAGCTGGTATAAGAAATGACAAGCAAGATGATTTTAGAAAAACCTGGAAAGACATGAACTGATACAGAGTAAAGTGAGCAGAAACAGGACAACAGTAACAGTAATATTGTATGAGGAAATGCTATTCACAGCAATACAATGATCCAAGACAATCCCAAAGGATTAATGATGAAAAATCCTGTCTACCTTCAGAGAAAGAACTGATGGTGTCCAAATATGGACCAAAGCATATTGTTTTTCCCTCCCTCTCTCCCTGCCTTCCTCCTTCCCTCCCCTTCCTTCCTTCCTCCCTCCCTCCCTTCTCCTTCTTCTCATTCTCCTCCTCCTCCTCCTCCTTCCTCCTTCCTTCCTCCCTTCCTTTCTTGGTTGAGTTTTTTTCCACAAGATGACTAATATGAAAATGTTTTACGTGATTGCATGTGTATAACTTCTATCTGATTGCTTACTGTCTCAGGGAAAGGGAATGGGAGAGAGGGATAGAATTTGAAACTAAAAACTAAAAAAAAGCTAAAAATTGTTTTTACATGTAATTGGGGAAAAATAAAATATTATTCAAAAAAGAAATACTAGCTTGGCATAGTGACACACACCTGTAATCCCAGATACCTGGATCTCATGACCTTGGGAGTACTGAGCTGCAATGGGCAAAGCTTTTTGTGTGTCTGCACTGTGTGGCATAAATATGGTGAGCCCCTAGAAACCCACCAGGTTGTCTAAGAAGGAGCAAACCAGTCCAGGTCAGAAATGGAGAGGGTCAGCTTTTGTGCCAGTCACTGATGAGATTAGCCCCTGCACTTCCACCTTGGGTGAAATGAGGTGACACAATCTAAATTTTTTAAAAAATCAGATTAAGAAGCATGGAAAATAACTACACGAAAGACTTAACATTATGAAGTGAAATGAGATTTATTGGTGGCATATACAAGAACAAAGGTCAACCAGAAACCTCAAATGAATTTCAGTATAGGACCTGGACCAGCAGCCCAAATAGCCTGCATTGTTCTGGAGCCCAGATTCCCAATTACGGAGGGACATAGTGGACCCCACTGATAAAACCCAACTGAGAATATGCTATCATCAAACTACCACAAACACTGAATGACTCAAAGCAGAAGTTTTTAATATCTCTCAGGAGTCAGGATAAACTACTGACCCAGCTAGAGTTTTTTCTTATTTCTATCACAGTTCTCAGAGTGGAGAGTATATCTAAGCCTCTTACTCTGGGCTTGGGATTTTATCAAATGCAGCTAGGTGGCATGGTAGATAGAGTGCTGGGACTGAGTTCATATCCAGCCCCAGACACTTATTAGCTGTGTGACCCTGAACAAGTCACTTAACCTGTATCTGCCTTAGTTTCCTTATCTGTAGAACAGGCATAATAATATCCCCTATTGGGAGTTGTTGTGAGGATAAAATGAGATATTTATAAAGTGCTTTACAAACCTTAAAGGACCATATAAGTGTTAGTTATTATTATTACTCTAACCATTTAACAACAAAAATCCTCCCTATTTGACTTTGCATAGGACCTCTGTCAAAAAGTGGAGGCAGCGAGGCCTCTGCACATGCTTTCCCAATATTTGGTGGGAAATCCAGAGGATAAGAGAATGAATGAATAAATGAATAATTAAAAAGCATTTTTAAAGCACTACATGCCAATCACTGAGCCAAGGACTGGGGATATAAAACAAAATAATATCACTGTTCTGAAGAAGGTTACATTCTTTTTTATTTTGTTTTTATTTGTTTTGTGTTTTAAATAAGTGTTTATTGATATCTTTTGTCTCTTATCATAGCTTTTTCCAGTATGTTTCCCCCTTTCCCTCTGAGAAAGCCATATCTAAATACTAAAAAAAACAGTATTTTTTAAGGAAAAAAAGAGGAAGAAATCAATACAACCAATCAACACATTGAAAAAGTGTGAAAACATGTGCATCTCACCTCTCTGAAGGAGTGGATTGGGGGTATCTTCTTATGTCTTTTCATTTGAGTCATACTTGATCTTAATAATTTTGCTACATTTGCTTTTGATTGTGTATATGTGGTGTGGTGGTTCCTTCCATTTACATCGCTGGAGTTATATATTTTGCTCTTTTGGCTCTGCTTGCTACATTCTGCATCAGTTCATGTAGATCTTTCAGCACTTCTCTGTATTCATTGTGTTCATCATTTCTTATAGCACAGCAATATTTCACTATATTCTTGTGCCAGAATTTATTTAGTCATTTCCAAAATCAACGAGGATCTTCTTTGTTTCCATTTCCTTGCAATCACAAAATGCATTGCAATAAATATTTTTGTGTGCATGGGGATTTCCTTCTAATCAGCAGAAGAAGTCTATATTCTAATAGGGAGAGACAATAAATATAGGAAATCAATGGCTAGGCAAGGTTATTTTGGTTTGGAAAGTCAAAAGGATGGTGACTTAAGGCACAGGGCACTTAATTGGTACATACTTTCCAGAAGCAATAATAATATTAATTTGATTGCTATTCCCAGACCAAGAGATAGAGAGTAGCAGAGTTAGGGGAAGGAGGGAGTGGAATTACATGGCAGGAAGATGGCTGAGGGAAATACAGTTGGGGGTCTGGGGCAAGTTAGAAAGAATGGGCTAATTGATGAGAAATTGAAACTCAAATAGAAAGTATAATATAGGTTGTTCAAAACATATGCAAAGAGATATTCCCTGCCTCCTTCTGGCTGACCTCATTGTGTATTTTGTACAGTTAGAGATGAAGAACTCTTTGAATGTTTCTGTTCATGTGGTGACTCAACAGTGAAAGGACTTGGAATTTTGGTATGACAAAGCAAATACTGAGAGTTCCCCTTGGTCCTCTCCCTGCATGGTGACAGCAATAGGGGGGCAAAGTATTGCATCGATTGAAAGAAAGACAGCTTCCAGATCACTCACTTGCTTCAACCCTTTGCTTTGTCTCTACGTAGGATAGTAAGGTGATAGACCTGTGCTCCCTTCCCACCCTCTGCTGCTGTTCCTACACGAACCATGGACTCAACAGGTAAGGTTCCAACAGGCCGAGTAGGTGTTTGAACATCACTGGATGTGTCCAGTGACACATTTGGAAGAAATCTTGTGAATCTGAGAAATCTGAAGGTCCTGAATCCAATTGTGGGAGTTGGTTAATGATGGGGTATAAACTTTTGCATGGATGAGCATAGTCACCAACAAAACGATAAGCCCAAGCTTGACCTTTGATCAGCTGACGTACTAAGAGTTGTTTGGCGAGTGTAGAGCTGAAGTAAAATATAAAATGTAAATTTATATAAACTAATCTGATTGGCAATACTACAAACTGTTTAATATTCTGTGAGATTTAAGTATCAGCCTCCCAGCAGACAATAATTATAAATTAAGTTATTGAATCCTGTTTTAAGTTTGCTTCTTGGCAAATATTCACTTTCAAGGGTAACTCTTGCCTCAAAGCCCATTTTCACAAGATTCTCCTCATTGACTGAGATTGATGATTCAATGATCCTTACCTGCGTGAGAAGCAGAGTTGTCAAAAGCTTGGGAGGGGAGAGATCCTGGTCTTCTGGCTTCTGGCTTTGAGAAAGAAGACCTGTGGTTCCAGATTCTCTTCAGGTCTCTGAAGGGAAAGAAGGACTCTGGGAAGAAGTAAACATGTAGAAAAGCCAGCACCTCAGTCCCAACTTGCTACATCTAAGGCTTCTATTTGCTGTTTGCTACATGCTAATCTTTTTTTTTTTGGAGAGGGAAAAGTAGGGCAATTGGGGTTAAGTGACTTGCCCAAGGTCACACAGTAAGTATGTCAAGTGTCTGAGGTCGAATTTGAACTCTGGTCCTCCTGGCTCCAGGGCCGGTGCTCTATTCACTGTGCAACCTAGCTGCCCCCCATGCTAATCTTTTAACTTATATTTGGTAGAAAGGGTGTCAGGCATTGTAGCACTTAGGAGCATTCTTTTCCCATTAATAGAAACACTGGAATTTAAGAATAGCTCAGAAGACCAAACAAAATTTGTCATGTTCCTTCTAGTTTAAGGCATAATGATCAGGAGCTCAGCTTGAACCTACAATTTATTTCCTCTGGACTAACAATGTTGGGGTGGGGCAGATAGGTATATTCTAGCTCAGTACACTTTCTCCAGCTTCCTGCCCCAACCTCTTGCTTCCTCCCCTGGCAGGAATCCAAATCTGCTTGGCAGACAGGGGTGGGGGGGGCAGTGGAGGAGTCTCTGGAGATACTTAGCTATTCATGCCTTTCTCCTTATCACATCTCGATAGACTAATGTGGACAAATATAATCTATATAGGCAATACACTGTACTCATTGCCCTTTACATTAGTATCCTGTGTTTAGCATTTCTTTTGTGTGTAGGAAATAAATAACTGTTCTACGCCTGATTCATATTATGTACTGACTACCTTTTAAACCCTATTTTTTGCAGAAACCCTAGACATATGTCTAGAACTAAGTTTTAAACAATTTCTTCTCAGAGGTGCTGGTGTAGGGGTTTAATGAATTGAAGAAGAGGAAGCCTAGCCCTATTTTCATTAGAGGTCAAAAATAGAGACAAAAATTAAGATATGAATTCATGTGTATCACATGGTAAAGAAACAATAGTCAGTACAGGATTTGGACCTTTCAATCTGATTCACAGGCCAATTGTACTACTGTTGTTCACCATATCCCTCTAGGGTACAAGGGACTTAGGGGATATTACCCAAATGGATCTTTGACTTTTCGAGGTAGTATGGTACTGTGGTGAGAGCCCCAGCTATGGAGTCAGAGGACCTGGGTTCAGACCCTCCCTATGATGTTTACAACCTATATGACCATGGGTAAGTCAGTTCTCCATTTCTCCTCCTCAGGTCCTACTTTCCTTAACTAGTAGGAGAGAGAGAGAGAGAGAGAGAGAGAGAGGGAGAGAGAGAGAGAGAGAGAGAGGACATAGAAAGAGAGAGTGAGAGAAAAAGAGAGAGAGAGATTAGATGACCTCTGAAGGCCCTTCCAACTCTAGATCTATGATCTTATAAGAAAGAATTTGGCTTAATGAAGTAAGCAGTAGTGTCAAAAGACATCCTCCCACCCACTCCACCACCTTTTCTGGTGTTCTAGTTATAAAGGTGACTCAAAAAGAAAACTTAGTTAATATAAAAAAAAGCTCTCATGCTAACTGATGAATTATTCAGGCATTTGACACATAAATATGCCTAAATCACCTTTAAAATATATTTTTAGTTCTATGAAGTCTGTCTGGATCCAGGTCTATGGCAGTTAAATCAATATGAGGTGTTCTTCGACGTTAAATGTGCCAGAGAATCTAGCTAGTGAAATGAGTTCTCTGTGAATTTTCCAGTCAAAACTGAAGTCAGTGAAGTTTGTCTCTGAAGATCTTCTCCCTCCCTGGAGCTTCCCTAGCTACCCCTTTCCTGGAGTTCCCCCAGGCTTCTATATTGCTCTCAATTAACTGTCAACTAATTTTCTCTATTATCCCTCCCAGGGATGGTTCTACTTAAATGAGGCTTCTTAAAAGCAAAAGGCTTTCAAGACTCAAATGAGTGAATCTTGAAATGGTAGAATCTCAGGTGTTCTGACTGACAAGTCTTGAAAGATGAATTGGGGAGGTGTTGTAATGGGTTTCCATTGTACCCTCAAGTGTTTCCACAAAAGCAGCTCCCACTCTTCCTAGAGATGCCAGCCGTGTCTTCCAGAGTGTGTGGTTGTACACATTGGGGATTCTGTGCTGGCTTTCTTGCTTGTATTCATTTATAGATGAACTTCTATGCCTTCTGTATAACACAACAAAAGGATCTGAAAATAAATCTGTGGGTAGAGTTATGCAGTGACTAACAAATGGTTATAAGAAAGATCTAAAAACCTTTAAGATGTCAATCTGTTAAACATTTTTAATCTTTTCATTACAAAAATGTACCTTTTGTTTTTGCATTGTGTAAAACTTTGTGTCCTTATGATTAACTTGGGGGAAGTTTGAACCTTGGGATATTTCTGCATTGCACTACAAATAGGCATTAGGCTGCGTGTGTGTGTGTGTGTGTGTGTGTGTGTGTGTGTGTGTGTGAGAGAGAGAGAGAGAGAGAGAGAGAGAGAGAGAGAGAGAGAGAGAGAGAGAGAGTAGTTGCTATGAATGAATGACCCCTAGGCTCAATTTTACTTTGACTAAGGCTGCATCTAGATAGACAAAGAGAATTTATAAAAATTGAGACAAATGTCTGAATAATTCAAGAAAACCCCCAGATCAGTAGTTTCATCTTCATGTATATAGAGAGACAGAAACAGCACATGTTGAGCAATGAGACATATTTAGACTTAATGTAAGGACACACTTCCTAATGATTAACACTGTCCAAAAGTAAAATGAGCTGCTTTGGGAGGGAGTACATTCTCACTTCCAAGAAATCTTAAAGCTGAGATTGGAGGGCTATCCTACTGGAGGATAGATTTCAGGTGCAGGTAGGACTTGATGGCATCTAGGGCCAGCTGTGGGGTGGCAGTTCAGAGGATTTAGAGCCAGAAAAAACCTGAAAGATGATGTAGTCCAAACTCCTCATTTTATAGATGAAGATACTAAAGGCTAGAGAGGATAAGAGACTTAGCCAGGGTCATAAAGGTAGGAAATAATAGAGTCAGGATTTGAACTCGGGTCCTAAGTGGCACAGTGAATGGTGTGCCAGGCTTGGAGTCAGGAAGGCTCATATTTGTGAGTTCAAATCTGACCTTAGACACTTACTAGCAGTGTGACCCTGGGCAAATCACTTAACCCTATTCACCTCAGTTTCCCCATCTGTAAAATGAACTGGAGAAGGAAATGGAAAATCACTCCAGTATCTTTGCCAAGAAAACCTCAAATGGGGTAACAAAGAGTCAGACATGACTGAACAACAACAACCTCCAGTTAAAAATCCAGCGCTCTTTCCACCACACAAATAGTTCTCAAACTTTTCCACAGTGGTAGAACTCTTCAGTTTAAACAAAACGTTGGCATAACTTTTGTGGCAAGTCCTATAAAATTATAATTTTTAGTGTCTATTAACAAACAACATCTTGGAGTGTTTCAGAGTTCCTTGCAGAACAGTTTGAGAAACACAGCGCTCTACTCTGATGTCTTTTGTGAAAGAGAAGCTCTCCAAGGAAGACAACAAGAAGAGCAGAGGGCTGATAATTCAATATTAGGAAACACCCACATTTAGGATGAGAGAGAAAGAAATGACAAAAATAATCTGCTAGGGAGAGTGAATTTACTTTTAAATACCTACATTACTACCTTTAGGCCCCCCTTTGGCTCTAGAACAATCTCCCCAAGACTTTTTAGATTTAATTCAACAAATAATTATTCTTTTTTTTTGAGGGAAGAAGGCAGGGCAATTGGGGTTAAGTGACTTGCCCAAAGTCACACAGCTAGTAAATGTCAAGTGTCTGAGGCTGGATTTGAACTCAGGTCCTTCTGGCTCCAGGGCCAGTGCTCTACTCATTGCTCCACCTAGCTGCCCCAGCAACAAGTATTTATTGAGCAGTCTTGGGGAAGTCATTTAAAACCTCTCTGGACTTCAGTTTCCACATTTTCAAAATAGGGATAACATTTGGATTGCTTACCTCACAGAGTTATTGTAAACTTTTAAAAACTATATAATATAACATAATGACTTGGTATATTACATATAGATATTATAGTATTAGATATAAATAAATAAATATAATATAATGTAATGTAATATGATAAATATAATTTATATAATATAACATAAGACTAGACTAGACTAATTGGAGTCAATGAAAGAAAGAAATACAGGTCTGAAAGGTAGAAAGAACCAGTCAGGGAGGCAGGAGAACCAAAACTATATAGAGCCACTGAAACTAATGGAAGAGAGGTTTTGAGAAGGAAAGAAAAGTCAGTGTTATCAAATGATACAGGTAGTCAAGGAGATCAGATTTAAGAAAAAAACTCCTGGATTTGATTCAGAGGTCATTAAAGGCCTTGGAGATACCAGTTTCAGGAAAGTGATGGTGGTAAAGACCAAATTTCAAGGGGTTAAAGAACGAATTTTCTCCTCTCTTCCTCTACTAAAACGTTAGCTCCTTGAGGGCAGGGACTATCTTCCTTTTTGCTTGGATTTACATCCTCACTCTTAGCACAGTGCCTGACATAAAGTAAGCTCTTAATAAATGCTTGGTGCCTTACAGGTGACCCTGGCTTCTTGAAGAATACGGCAATGAAACAAATGCTCTGGCAAGTCTGGAAAGGCTTCGAGCCCAGATTGTATCCTGCTGTCTGAGTACCAGCTGCAGCGTGATGGATTTTTCAGCCATAGCAAATTGCAATCTGCGTTAGTAGAAGGAGTAATTCTCCCCTGATGCTTGATAATGTCATAGATCCCTGAAGTACTGAAGTATAAGGAGTGAGCCGGTAGTAAGGAAATAAAAACCGTTAGAGAAGACCTTTCTAGTAGGTGAAATCCCTCCTTTCCTTTGAGACTCAGATTACATATCACCTCTTATATAAGGTCTTTCCTGATTCTCCCAATTGATAATTATTTTATTCTGTACACATTTCACATTGCCTTACTTGTGTGCGTATTGTTCCTTCCTCCTCTGAAGAACGCAATAGCACCACTTGCCTGGTTGTTATGAGGAAAACACTGTAAACCGTAATGTATTATATGCATGAGATGTAATACACTACACACTGCCCTGAGGCCACTAAGTGGCACCGTGGAAAGAATGTGGGGTCTAGGGTCAGGGAGACTTCTCTTTCTGAGCTCAAGTCTGGCCTCAGACACTTATGAGCAGTGTGACCCTGAGCAAGTCACTTAACTCTGTTTGCCTCGGTTTCCTCATCTGTAAAATGAGCTAGAGAAGAAAATGGCAAACCATCCCAGTATCTTTGCCAAGAAAACTCCAAATGGGAGTCAGACATGGCTGAAACGGCTGACCACCACCACCAATATAAAGTGCCTTAAAGTTTGCAATGCACTTTACAAATAACATCTCTTTTTATCATCACAACAACCTTGGAGTTATCATTATCCTCTTTTTATGGCTAAGGAAACTGAGGCAGATGGAAGTTAAGTGACTTGAGCAGAGGCGCACAGCTAGAAAATATCTGAGGTCAGATTTGAACTCAGGTCTTCCTTGCGGCAGGCCCAGGGCCATATCTACTGCACCACCCAGCTGCCTCATTACTCGTTTTGTTGTTGTTCAGTTGTTGCAGTCACATCTGATTCTTTGTGACCCCATTTGCGGTTTTCTTGGCAAAGACGCTGGAGCGATAAGGCTAAGCTACTCAACGTTTGTTTAGTTCCTGTTTTCTCAGCCAAGAAGAATGATCTTTGGACCATAGCGGATAGTGTAAAAACGGCTAATAGGAAATTGATAACCAAGATAAATATAGAGATAGTAATATGCCCTCGATGAGGTCCAAGTAAATTACAAGTTAGAAAATGGAGAAAAAATGGCAAATGTCATTACTGAACTGCCGACAGTTATTTCTGAAAGATCATGGAGAACAGGAGAGGCAGCTAGAGGGTAGAGTGGATTGAGTACCGGGCTTGAAATCAGGAAGATCTGGCTTCAAATTCTGAGTAAGAACTTAGATGTGTGACTGTAGACAAGTCACTTAACCTCTCTTGGCCTCAGTTTACTCATCTGAAAAACAGAGATAATAAAAGTACCTACTTAGCAGGATGGTTGTGAGGACCAAATGAGATAAATGTATAAAGCACTATGCAAATTCTTTTTATTGTTATTATTCCTCAGGCCTGGAAAAGGCAAATATCTTGATTTTTTTTTAAAGGGATGGAAATAGGGTCTTCAAACTATAGGTTAGTGAGTTTGACTTGCATTCCCGACACAAAAAATCTGGCACAGATTATTAAAAGGACGGTTAGTTACCATTTAGAAAAGGAAACGATGCTCAAAGGGTGGATCATGGCTCCACCATGAACAGGACATGCCCGATTAATTACATTTCAATTTTTGAAAGGGTTACTAAAGTAGTAGGTTTAGGGAATGCTGTAGCCCTAATTTACCTAGACTTTAGAAAAGTATTTGATAAAGATTCTCACGCTGTTCTCATGGAACAGATGGAGAGATGTCGGCTACAGTTGGGTGGATTGGGAGCAGGTTGAATGGTTGAACTCAAAGAATAATCGTTAATGTTTGATGCCAAGTTGGAAGGAAGTCTCTAGTGGCAAGCTCCAGGCTTCTATGCTTGACCTTGTCCTATTTAACATTTTTATCAATGACTTGAATAAATATATAAATGGCATGCTTATCTATTTTGCAGATGACATAGGGCTGGAAAAGATAACTAACATAATGGATGATTGAATAGCCTTTTCTCAGATCAAAACAAGATGTTAACAGATCTTGACAGGCTAGAACATTAGGCCGAATCTAAGAAGATAAAATTGAATAAAGATAATGGCAAAGTCATACATGGGTTCAAAAATCAATTTCACAAATACAAGATGGGTGAGGCCTGACTAGATAGAAGTTGCTATGAAAAAAGATTTTAGTGAATTACCAGATTCAAGAAGGTGTGATATGTGAGCTCAAAAAGCTAATGCAATCTTAGGCTGTATTAAGTTCAGGAGCAGGGGGGTGATGGGCCTGTCGTACTCTGCATTAGACCACATCTAGAGTGCTGGTCTGGATGCCACATTTTAGGAAGGATTACATAGCTATTAGAGGAGGGCAACTCTGGATGATAAAAGGCCTCAAAGATTATGCCATATTGGAACTGGCTGAAGAAATTGGGGAAGTTTGCCCTCTAGAAGAAAAGATTTTGTGGGGCAATTAATTCTTTTAAAAACTTTAAGGGTTGTCACATGCAAGAGGGATTAGACGGGTTTTGCTTGGCCCCAGCATTAATGCCAATGGGTAGAAGTTGCAAAGATTCAATCAAATCGAGGGTGAATGAAAGGACATTTTCCCTGGTAGTTAAAAGTCATCCAAAAGTGGAATAGGCCACCTTGGGAGGGAATGAGTTTCCCTACCTAAAGATTATCGAGCAAAGACTGGTGTTCAAGCAGGTGATAGGCTGTGAAGTCTTTCCCTATGACAATCTGTCAGCGTGAGTTACTGTAACTGAATCCAGGTGTAGTGAGTTGTACTAGATTTAGACTTTGAAGACTTGGGTTCTAGTCTCAAAAATCCTACTTACTGATAACATGGCCTAGTGTGAGTCTCTTAGCTTTTCCAGAGCAGTAACTCTCACACAACCCACCTCACAGAGCTATTCCAAGAATCAATCAAAATCATGTAAATGTGATTGCACATGTATAACCCATATCAAATTGCTTACCATCTCAAAGAGGGGGAAGAGGAGGGGAGGGAGGGATGAAATTTGGAACTCAAAACTTTAAAAAGAAAAAACAAACGTTAAAAATAGTTTTAACATGTAATTGGGGGAAAAATTAAATATTATCTAAAAAATAGTCAGTTAAGCAAAACCAAAAAAAAAATCATGTAAACAAACTCTTTTTAAGCACAAAGCTGAAGCTAGGTAGATGATCAGGTCCTGTATTCAAATGTGACTTCAGACACTTACCAGCTTTTTGACCCTAGGCGAGTCACATAACCTCTCTCAGCCTCAGTTTCCTCATCTGTAAAATGGGAGTTATAGTAGCACCCACTCCAGCGGTGGTTGTGAGGATCAAATGAAATATTTATTCAAATGCTTTGCAAACCTTAAAGTGTTATATAAATCCTATCTACTGTCATTATTATACTGTCATGTATAGGAAGTAAACGATTTATTCAATACAGCAAAACAGACTAGGGACCTGAGCTGAGAAAGAAATTCCTTAAGTTATTTCTGAGGTCTTTGTCATCTCTGAAGAACGTGTGGAGGCGCAGTTTCCAAGGCTCTATACTGTTCTTGAGGGACGTTTAGGAAGATAGAATGTGGTTGACCTTTTGCCTGCTGCCATTATTTTTACTATTCAAAAAAAAAAAAAGCATAGACAAGAATGGCACAGGATGAGAACGTGTGGAAGGATTTTGACCTGCAGTCATAGAACCCTTCCTCTTCTCCCCCACCCCACAAGACCACAAACATTGGAGTATTATTTAAAAACTACTACTATTACTTCTTCTTCTCCTCCTCCTCCCCCTTCCTCTTTGTTTCTTCCTTCCTTCCTTCCTTTCTCTTCTTTCTTCTTCATCCCTTCTCCTCCTCCTCCTCTCTTCTTTCTTTCTTTCTTTCTTTCTTTCTTTCTTTCTTTCTTTCTTTCTTTCTTTCTTTCTTTCTTTCTTTCTTTCTTTCTTTCTTTCTTCCTTCCTTCCTTCCTTCCTTCCTTTTGTCTCTTCTTCACCCCTTCTCCTTCTTCTTCCTCCTCTTCTTCTTCCTTCTCCCTCTTTCTCCTCAACCTTTGCATTTCAATTTTTCTTAACGGGAGCAACAGTTTGGGGTCGCTGGCCCGGTCTATGCAGCCTGAACGGAAAACGTTGTGAGACAGGCAATATGAAGTAGGAAGAGAGTTAAAGGTGAGTGCTGACCAACCCCGTGTATTGGTTTAGACTCCATTCTGTAGGGCTGCTCTAAGACTGACTGATCCCGGCTGGAGGAGGTGGGGGAACCCTCCCGCTAATCTCCTGTCACTCACTCCCACCCCAGCTTCACGGACGCCAGAGGTCTGGGCGTCACTCCCGTTGATCGTAGAGCTCGGCTCTGGCGGAAGGACAAATAGTCCAGGCGGCGCTACTACTAAGACCATTCAACTAACTGCGGACCGGAGCCTCTGGCATGAATGCAGCTGCAGCAGCTTGGGGATAGAGGCTCCAGACCTGGCAGCGATAGGGCTGGGAAGGAAATGAGACAGGGAAGAGCTGTTATATCTACCATCTACTCCAATCTAGCCGCCACCCCCCACCGCTTCCCGATGCTGTTCGCGTTCTCGGAAGCTAGAGGGTTGGATAGCGCTCCCAGAGAAAAGTAATTGGATTCCCAGCTTCCTCCACCCTGGCTAAGAGGAAAGGAACAGCTGCTGCTCATTTGGGGTGGGAGCTTGGGGTGGGAGGAGCAGCTGGCCCCCAGAGTAGCCTGGAATCCACCAGAGGCCTGTTTGACAGGGAGGTTATTCACTTACTTTTAGAAAAGCAAAACAAAACACTAAGCCACCACTACCACCAATAACAAAAACTCTTCCCTGTTTAAATCTTCCACAAGTGTGCCCGTGAATGGACCCTTACAGGTCCCAGAGCAAAGAAAAGGGTTGTATCCATGGAGGGAGCCATCAAACTATGAGGACCCAGGTTGCCATTGATAACTTTCTTCCACGCTGTTGACTCCCAACCATGTCAGTTTACCCAACTCTGACATGAAGGGGACAGCGAACTGCATTAAAACTCAGCTTGGGGCCAAGGAGGAGCTTTATAGTTTTGTGACAAGGTCATACTTGCAGTGAGGGGCAGGGGAGAGATTAGGGAGGAGAAGTAGCAAAGACCCTATGGGGAAATGAAATGAACTTACATCTTACAACTGAAGTCGCATGGCTGTACTGAATTTGGAGTTAGAGGCCCGGGTTTGAATCCAGAGATGCTGTCTTTTCCAATTTCTCCCTTGTAATGCTAGTCAACTCATTCAACCTATTTCTGCTTTTATTTCCTCATCTGTAAAATGAGGGGGGTGGAATAGGTCCCTTCCAGCTCTAAAACTAAGATCCTATGAATTTGTGATCTCACTGATATGGATGAGCCCTTCAGCAAAGATGGGGACCCATCCATCTTATGTATTCTAGTCCGTGTACTATAAATTCTGCACAGGGGGCCATTTAAGGTGCTTAGTGTCTTCCTCTAGATCCCTAAACATTGTGTGGGTAGCGGTAGAGTGTATACCACAGGCTGTCCATTGGCTCTTCCTAGCTGTTTCTACCTGTCCTGTCCCTCTTTTCCACTCATATATTTCTTTGGCAACATCATTTATGCTGTTTTTTTCTTCTTCCATCATGTAATTTCTCCATTGCCCTTTGGGTGACTTGCAACTATAATTCTTCAGATACTTTAAAGAAAACTGAGAAATCAGCCTGAAAAGATAGGGTGGAGCCAGCCCGGTGGTGTATTTTATCCAAGAGACAGTTGGGAGTCACTGGAACTTCTTGAGCAGAGGAGTGGCATAGTCATTTAAAGTGTTATCTTTACCAACTCATTCTTCTGGAATTAGCCCAAATAATTAAAGAGAAAATTGAATTCTTATCTGAATTTTTCAGAGAAATACCTCAATTTTCTGCTTTGCCCTGGCTGGAAAGATCTGTCCTAAGGGAACAATGTCCCCCCTTGCCCTTGATAGAGAGGTTGGGAGGAGCAGGATGGGATAGAAATTGTGGTTGACATGAGACAAAGAGCCTAGAAATATTCCACAAACATTTCTCTGCTCTCATCTTTCTTGATTATTCCTTCCTTCTTGAAACTTTCTCATTTCTTGGCATCTGTAACACTAAACAATTCCAGTTCTTTTCTCTCTGACGGTTTTCTTTTTAAAAATTCATTGGCTTCTATTTTTCCTTTTTCAATGATTACTATCTCCAGTGCTGTCCTTCATTCCCATTCTGTATTTTTAATGAACTACTAGATATTTTCAGCTTAATGTCCTACCATCAACTCAAAATGTCCAAAACCAAACTCATCATTTGTTTCCCCAATGTAAGTTTCCTTCCCAACTTTTGTCTGTCAGGACATCACTGTTCTCCCAATATCTCAGGCTTTAAAACTTCAGCATCATCTTTGACTTAGTCCTCTCTTTTATCCCTTAGATACAGATAATCAACAAATCTTTTTAAAAAAATTTTTTAAAAAATATATCAGTTCCTTGTGATGGAATACTATTGGCTCTAAGAAATGCTGGGCAGGATGGTTACAGAAAAACCTGGAAAGACTTACATGAACTGATACAGAGTGAGGTGAGCAGAACCAGGTTGAAACAATGCACAGTAAGAGGAATATTTTATGATGATCAACTGTGAATGACTTAGCTATTTTCAGCAATACAGTGATCCATGACAGTTCCAAAGGACTCATGATAAAAAATGCAATCCACCTCCAGAGAAAGAACTAACAGAGTCTGACTGCAGATAGAAGCATGCTATTTTTCACTCACTCCATTTTTTTTCATGTTGTTTTTTTCTTGGTCTGTGTTTTCTTTCATAACATGACTAATGTAGAAATATGTTTTGCATGACTGCACATGTATAATCTATATCAAATTGCTTACCTTCTCTGGGAGGGGAGAGGGAAGGAGAATATTTGGAACTCAAAAAATTTTTTTTTCAAAAATTTTTTTCAAAAAAAATTTTTTAATGAATGTTAAAAATTGTTTTTATATTTAATTGGGAAAGATATTATTCAAATATATATATATATACATATATATATATATATATATATATATATATATATATATATATATATATATATCAGTCCCTTTTCATTTTGACTTCTCTCATCTCAGTCTAGGCCTGAATTAATGCAACAGTATTCTAGCTGGTCTCCCTAACTTTAATCCTGTCAGATTTTTGTTGTTGCTCAGATCTGGGCACTCCAGGTACGGAAACTTAGTCCGCAAACACAGATTAGTAATTTTAATCTTACTAAGTTATCTGAGGCACTGAAAGGTTAAATGATTTGCCCATGATTATGTGTATATATGTATATACACACATATATGTAGTATGTATTAGAGGTAGGACTTAAATTCCACAATTCAATTTAAACTCAACAAGCATTTATTTAGTGCTTACTGTGTTCCTAGGAGCCTAGCTCTATGCAAGGAGCTGAGATATAAAGGCCTAAAAGGAATAGTCTCTCCCTTCAAGAAGCTTATTTATGATTAGAAGAAAACTATATAAATAAAGAAACACTATATATTTATGCACATACTATAGATGTGTGTCTGTATATATATGTATATGTATATACATACAGACCTATATATACATTTTGTTGTTCAGTCATTTGAGTCATGTCTAACTCTATGTAACCCTGTTTGGTTTTTTTATTGGCAAAGATATTGGAGTGGTTTGCCATTTCCTTCACTAGCATATACATAGATACATATACATATATGTATACATATATAAATAGCCTACGTATAATTACATGTTAATTTTGGGAGTGGGCAAAACTAAGAAATAGGAGCTTAAACAGTTAACACCCAGTGTTATAGGGAGTTCAAGAAAAACTTCATCTAGAAAGTGCCCCTTGAATTGAATCCTAAATGGGGCTAGAAGTTTCACGATGCAGAAGTAAGAAGGGAGAGCATTCTGGGCACAGGGATGAACTTTGTGCAAAGGTATGGAGGTAGAGATAGAATGCTGCATATAGGGAACAAAGTAGGCCAGTCTGGCTGAGTTGTAGAGTGGAGGAGTAATGGGCAGTTAATCTAGATTAGAAAGATAAATTTAAAACGTTGTGATGAGCTTTAAATGACAAGCAGGGAAATTTGTGTTTTATCTTAGAAGACATATGAAACTATTGAAACTTCTTAAGTAAAAAAGTGACATGTCAAACCTGTGCTTTAGGAATATGGCCGCCTTGTGGAAGATGGATTAGAGAGGAAAGAGACTGGAGGCCAGGAGATCAATTAGGAGGCAACTTCATTAGTCCAGGCAAGGGTTGTTAAGGGCTTGGATTAAAGTGAGAATGGAGAAAAAGGAGACAAAGTGAAAGATGTTATAAAGGTAGGGTCAATAGGATTTGGAAAATACTTAGTTATGGTCATTAAGGGAGAGAAGAGTCAAGGCTAACTACAAGTTTTCCAATGTGAGTAACTAGAAAGCTAGTGGTGCTCTCTCCAAGAAATGAAAGTTCGGAAGAGGGGTGGTTTGACAGGGATGATCTTCATCCCAAGGCTTGAGGTTTATCCACTATAACCATGCTGCCTGTCTCTGAGAAAAAAGTCTTCGAGAAGCACTTTTCATGACATGACCAACTATTTCATTAGGAATGAAGGCTAAGCTCATCTACATGACTTTCAAAGTCAGCCATAATTTGGATTCTCTACGTATCCAGTCTTATTTTGTACTGGATCCCAACAGTCATCCTTTGCATAGGTCTTCTCAATAGCCCATAAACATAATATGCTATATTGTTATTTCTGATTTGCTTGTACTCTTTGCTTGCACACATTTTTTTCACCCTTTGGAATGTCCTTTCTGCTTCCCTCAGTCTATAGAAGTCTTATTTCCTTATCTTTCAAGACCCAATTCAAATTTCGCCTCTTCCATGAAGCTTTCAACAATGATTCCAATACCAATTCCCCTCTTCTCTGAACTCCCGTAGCATTTTAGAATCCTCAATGAGCCATTTCACAGCTAATTAGAGAGGGATTTAAATTATTATCATTATTTACAACATCAACAATAGCTACTGCTGCTGCTGCTACTACTACTACTAAGATGACGATGACTGGATCTACAATTTTATTGATATAGGGAACTCCCAGGTAATGAAACTCTACCCATGCAATACCAACTGAGCAACAACAAGAGCTTTAAGAAACCAAGTGACTTGCCAGGGTAACACAGTTAGGATATATCAGAGGTAACAAACCAGGTATTCTTGGCTCTTAGGTCAGCTCTCAATCTACTGCACCATGAAGCCTCTCTTCACAATTAATTAGCATTGGTAAATAGTTCAAGTGTATTTATCTTTTCTTTGCCCAACTTAATTATGTTTCTTCAGAGTGAGGCCATATATTAGTCATACTTATATTACTGCTACAGTGCTCAGCATATATTTGGCATGGAAATATTCGTTGATTGATTGGTAATTTCCCTGTTCTCAAGGGCAGCCCTAGCAAACTGAAGCTCCAGCTCTGTAGAAGAGTAAAAGAAATCTCATTGGTAATCACATTAAAAAGACAAGACAAAGCAAAAACCAACAAATAATTGTTGTGTAGTCTTTTCTCTGAATAGGTGTTTTCCTTGGGGACATAAATTACGTAACACCTTGACTTTTGCAGAAGATACATTTTCTCTCTCTTTTTTTTTTTTTTTAGGTAATGGGGGTTAAATGACTTACCCAGGCTCACACAGCTAGTAAGTATCTGAGGCTAGATTTGAACTCAGGAAGATGAGTCCTTCTGACTCTGGGCCCAGAGCACAAACCACCGCACCACCTAGCTACCCCTAGATGATACATTTTCTTTCTTTTTTTTGTAATATAAAATTATTCCTTTTTAATTGAACTTTTTTTAAAGTTATACATGTGTAGTTATGCAAAACATTTCCATAATAGTCATATTGTGAAAGACTAACTACATTTCCCTCCATACTGTCCTGTCCCCAATTTATTCCATTTTCTCCTTTGACCCTGTCCCTTTTCAAAAATTTTTGCTCCTGACTACCCCCTCCCCCAATCTGTCCTCCCTTCTATCATCCCCCCCACCTCTTATCCCCTTCTCCCCTACTTTCCTGTAGGGCAAGATACCCTACAGGAAATACACAAATGAATGTGTATGTTATTCCCTTCTTAAGCCAAATCCAATGAGAGTAAGGTTGACTCATTTCCTTTCACTTCCCTCTCTTCCCATCCGTTGTAACAGTTAGTTCTTGCCCCTTTTATGTGAGATAATTTACCCTATTCTATCTCTCCCTTTCTCCTTCTCCCAGTATATTCCTCTCTCACCTCTTAATTTTATTTTTTAGGTATCATTTCTTCATATTCAACTCACCCTTTGCCCTCTGTCCATACATACATACATACATACATACATATATACATACATACATACATATTCCCTTCAACTACCCTAATACTGAGAAAAGTCCATGAGTTACAAATATCATCTTTCCATGTAGGAGTGTAAATAGTTCAACTTTAGTAAGTCCCTTATGATTTCTCTTTCCTGTTTACCTTTTCATGTTTCTCTTGATTCTTGTATTTGAAAGTCAAATTTTCTATTCAGCTCTAGTCTTTTCATCAAGAATGCTTGAAAATCCTCTATTTCATTGAATATCCATTTTTTCCCCCTGAAGTATTATACTCAGTTTTGCTGGGTAGGTGATTCTTGGTTTTAATCCTAGCTCCTGTGACCTATGGAATATCATATTCCAGGCCTTCTGATCCTTTAATGTAGAAGCTGCTAGATCTTGTGTTATCCTGATTGTGTTTCCACAATACTTGTTTCTTTCTGGCTGCTTGCAATATTTTCTCCTTGACATGGGAACTCTGGAATTTGGCTACAATAGTCCTAGGAGTTTTTGTAAGGATCTTTTTCAAGAGATGATTGGTGGATTCTTTCAGTTTGTATTTTACCCTCTGGCCCTAGAATAACAGGCCAGTTTTCCTTGATAATTTCTCGAAAAATGATGTCTAAGCTCCTTTTTGATCATAGCTTTCAGGTAGTCTAATAATTTTTAAATTATCTCTCCTGGATCTATTTTCCAGGTCAGTGGTTTTTCCAATGAGATATTTCACATTGTCTTCTATTTTTTTTCATTTTTTGGTTCTGTTTTATAATTTCTTGATTTCTCATAAAGTCATAAGCTTCCATTTGCTCCATTCTAATTTTTAAGGAATAATTTTCTTCAGTGATCTTTTAGACCTCCTTTTCCATTTGGCCAATTCTGCTTTTTAAGGCATGCTTCTCCTCATTGGCTCTTTGGAACTCTTTTGCCATTTGGGATAGTCTATTTTTTAAGGTGTTATTTTCTTCAGTATTTTTTTGGGTCTTCTTTAGCAAGCTGTTGACTCATTTTTCATGATTTTCTTGCATCACTCTCGTTTCTCTTTCCAATTTTGCCTCTACTTCTCTTACTTGATTTTCCAAATCCTTTTTGAGCTCCTCCATGGTCTGTGACCAATTCAAGTTTTTCTTGAAGGCTTTGGGTGTAGGAGCTTTGACTTTGTTCTCTTCTTCTGGTTGTATGTTTTGATCTTCTTTGTCACCAAAGTAAGATTTTATAGTCTGATTTTTTTTCCTTTTGTTTGCTCATTTTCCCAGTCAATTACTTGACTTTTGATCTCTTTGTCAATGTATGACTCTGCTTCCAGAGTGGAGAGTGATCTGTCCTAAGCTTCAGGGGTTTTGTGCAGCTGTTGTCAGAGCTACTTTTAGGCGCCTGTAAAATTTCACTTCTTCTAAGGTGGTACGATCAAAGGAGAAGTGTTTACTCTTCTCTTGGCCTGTGCTCTGGTCTGTGAGTGACCACGAGCACTCTTTTCTGCCTTGGAACCACGAGGAAGACTCTCTCTCCACTTCTGACACAAGCTCTGCCATGTCAGTGCTCCTCCTCACCCCAGGACCCTGACTCAAGAGTGCGACCCAGACCCAAGCAGGGCAAAGCAAGAGAATCCTGCCTCAGTGCCAGCAAAGAGATCCCTGCAGTCGCCCTCTGATCAGCTGCTTGGTCTCCCCCACTATCTGTGGGCCTGGAGCTCTGGAAGCAGCTGCTGATGCCACTACTACAGCCACCTCTGCAGCCCAAGGGCTGGGGCCCGACCACACTCTTCTCTCATCCAAGTCTGACAGTTTCCTCACTGATCTTCCGCTTTGTCTTTGGTGTTTGTGGGTTAAGAAGTCTGGAAACTGCCATAGCTGCCAGGGATTCAATCCCCTGAGGCCTGCTCTGCCCCATCTATGCTGGTACAGCCCGTGCTGGACTGTGCTCAGTTCCCAGCCTGGTGTGATAGACCCTTCCTGTTGGCCTTCCAGGTTGTCTTGTACTGGAGATGTGTTTCACTCTGTCATTTTCTTGGTTCTGTGACTCTATAATTTGTTCAGAGTCATTTTTTACAGGTATTTGGAGGGATTTGGAGAAGAGCTCAAGCAAGTCCCTGCTCTACTCCGTCATCTTGGCTCTGCCCCTTAGGAGACATTTTCAGATCAATTCTGCCAACATATAATGTTTGCTGACGCTTTATTGATTAGGGTTTGTAAAGCAAGTCAGCATTATTTTTGTAATTTGGGTAGCTGCCTCCGGATGAATGGTGATGTGTGGTTCACAGACTCACAGGGACTGTGTTAATGGGGCCATTTTTTCCACCTAACAAGAATTTTCTCCAAGACTTGTCCAACAAGTGATCATTCAGTCTCTGTTTGAAGTTCTCTAATAATGGAGAACCCACTACCTCTTAAGGCTCTTATTTCACTTTCAGGTATCTCTTATTTTATGAAGTTTTCACTTAATATTTGTTAAATGAATGAATAATAACAATCCACTTATATAGCAATTTAAGATTTGCAAAGCATCTTACATATCTTATCCCATTTCATCCTCAAAGATAGCCCTGGGAGGTAGGTACTTTTATAACCTCCATTTTGTAGATGTGGAACCTGAGGCAAACAAAAATTAAGTGACTTGCCTAGAGTCAGCCAGCTAGGAAATATCTGAGGTCAAATTTGAACTTAGGTCTTCTTGATTCTAAGTCTAGCACTCTAGCCACTAGACCACCCAGCTACTGATAACATGAACAAAATGTTCCTCATCATCCTGGTGAGCAAACAGAAACAAAAAATGACGTCTAGTCACATACTAAGAGCAGAACCAAAATCCAAAACACAAAATCATTATAATTTATCATCTCTTTAATTACATTACATTGATTGTTTCTACACAAAGGGTCCTTTTTTCTGGCTTTTTCTGGTTCTTTGCTGGAATACCTCCTGCTACACCCCCCGCCCCGGCCCCTACTCCTGCCATTACAGCAAAATCTAGGTGGTAGGTTCAGAGGGCAGGGGCCCTTGCTTAAAGCTAAAACCAAATGAGCTTAAGGTAATTGAAATAGCATAATGGGGAAAAACACTGGCTCTGGAAAACAGATGATATGGGTTAAAATTTTATCATTTTGACAAATTTCACCCTTACTACCTGTGCAACCATGGGCAAATTATTTATCCAATTTGGTCCTCAGTCTCCTTACTTATGAAGTGAGAGGGTTGAACTAAACGTTTTTTCAAGTTCCTTCTAGCTCTATGTTTATGACCTTGTGATCTATTGACCTCAAATACTCAACGCTCCTAATCAAGAATTTCTACATTCTTACTGCACTCTCAGCTTTGGACCCCTACTTCCCTATGTTCCCAACTTTACCTTGGAGAGACTTCTACTATACATGGCCAATCCTCTCCTCTCCCCATTGCAAGCAAGGTGATGGATAGCAGAGATCAAGGTACAATGGCCAACTTAGCATCACACATAAATGCTTAGATCAGCTGGCTAGACTTTCCCCAAGACATATATAATGGAAAGAAACCATCCCTTATGCTTTTTCTATTACTGTATATCTTTTAAGGGGCAGCTAGATGGCCCAGGGAATAGAATGCTGGGCCTAGAGTCAGGGAGATTCCTCTTCCTGAGTTCAAATTTGGCTTCAGATACTTATTAACTGTGTAACCCTGGGCAAATCATTTAACCCTATTTGTCTCAGTTTCCTCATCTGTAAAATGAGCTGGAGAAGGAAATGGCAAACCACTCCAGTATCTTTGCCAAGAAAACCCCCAAAGGGGTCAGTCAGACCTGACATGACTGAAAAACAACTAAGCAACAAAACATATCTTCTAAATAACCAAAGCATTAATGAGTAAGTAATATTTAATTAATAACTATAGACATGATATACATTTTAGAGTGAGATCCAGGGAAATATAAACCCTTAAATGAAATGTATATTTTTCTTATATTAAACTTCTAACACTTATCAATTAATGATTGATATAACTCTGGTACTTTCCCAGGTCTGAGTAGAAAATATTCATGCAAAATCCAAACCAGATGGATCTTACTCAAATTCTAAGAATTCTTTAGATAGATAGATAGAAACATAGGGAATGCAGTTTTGTTCAGTGTTTACTCTGTACAAGTTACTGCTCTAATTGCTGGGAAAAGACAACATACAAGCAAGAGAGTCCCTGTCCTCGGGGCATTTACATCCTAATGGGGAATGACAACACATAAAAAGGTGCTGAAAATGGGTGATGGGAAAGAAATGTCCTGGGAAGTACAAAACCAATGAAATTATCAACCACCTGGACACACTGTAAGGAACTATTAGTAATACAAATATAAAACAATCTTTACTTGGGATCTTGCGAGGTATATGAGGAGAGACAATGTGGTGTATTGGATGGAGAACGGGCCTCTGAACCAGCGTGACTTGGGTTCTAGTCCCATACGGGATGTGTGACCCTGGGTCCTCTGAATTCTTTAGTCAACTAATTCAGTTGATAAATTAGTATATATTAAGCATCTACTACTACATGCCAGGCATTATGCTAAGTTCTTGGGGCACAGGGAAATGCAAAAATCAATTCCTGCTCTCAAAGAGCTCTCAGTCTAATAGAAGAGACAACGTGATAACAACTATATATGTACAAGAGATGGATATGTTAAACTGGAGATTGTTTCAGAGGGAAAGCACTAAAATTATGGAGCATTGGGAAAGCCTTATTGCAGAAAGTAAATGGAATTTTATCTGAGACTTGAAGGAGGCAGGAAAGGAAATGAAGAGTGTTCTAGGCCTGAGGGACACTCAGTGAAGGTGCTCAGTTGGGAAATGGAATGTCATGCAAAAACATCAAGTAACCCAGTGTCCCTTGCTCACAGAGTATGTGGAGAGGAGTAAGACATAAGAAGGATGGAAAGTTAGGAAGAGGCCAGACTATAAATTACAGAGAAGGTGCCAACCTATAACTGTAGTGGTCAATTTGTCATCCAGGAATTAAAAAGTCCAATCCCTATCCCTGAGGTAGAAGTATGTACAGTGTAGTCTTCTTACAATTCTGAATCAAAGAACTTTTGTTGATGGGTTACGCCAGTTTGTAACTTTCTGTTTGTAATTAACTACATAAAAGGTATTCTATTAACTCTGGAGTGCTCAATTTCTCTCCATGTAAGGTCTAACTAATTTTTTTTTTTTGTTAAACTAGGGGAAGGTTTTATGGTTCCTCCATATTTCTCAAACGGATTAGAAATAATAACATTAATAATAATAGCTGACCTTTACATAGGGTTTTAACATTTGCAAAATGCTGCAATTCTTTATCTCATTTGAGCAGAAACAGAAAGATGAGAAAATATGAGTATATGACTTCCTTTGGGCTTCATAAAATCTTCTGATGTTATGTCCAATCAAGAAAAGGCTTCCCAAGTAGTATAATTCAGTGGAAGGACTTCTGGACCAGGAGTCAGGAGACACCTGTGTTCAGATCTAATCTCAAACATTTCTTAGCTATATGCCCATTTTTTTTCTTCTGCAAAATGGGGATATTAACATTTATAGTACCTACATCAAAGGATTGTTTTGAGAATCAAATAAGATGGTATATTATGTAAATGTAAACTTTTATTATTCCTCACTAACCCCTCCTGACTTTTTAAAGTCCAATCTTGTATATAAGTTATTTTATATTGATTTGCTTGGTATTACACATTAACTACCAGAGAAAGCTCACTACTATTTCAAGGTCTGATTTGAAAAAAAAGATCTGTCCTGTATTTTCTCTTGAAATGAGTAGAAGAGAAGAATTTTTAATAGATATACAGTAGATTGTCTTTCAGTGAAATTCCTGGAACTTGACCTAATTGACCAATGTGCTATCCTTATCTGGAATACTCCTTTGACTAGCTGAATGGGCTACACCCAAATTCTAAGAATCCATTAGTCTATACATGACAAATGGAAGTGTCAACATGCTTTGAAAGGAGTTATTAGTAATGCAAGTATAAAATAGCTTTTATTTGAGCCACAGTACAGTATAGTAAAAAGGGCAGTATATCAAGAGGAAGAAGATTAATTAATCAACCAAATTTCTTAAGTGCCTACTATGTGCAAGTCACCATACTTAGCTCTGGATCAGGGCTCTAATTTCCACTACCGCATTTTAACAACTGTGTGACCTTGTGTAAATCACTTAAGATGTCTAGGGCCTAACTGTCTTATCTGTGAAATTAGGCTAACTGTCCTTGAATTGGAAGAGGGCAGTGTACTGAGTCAGATGTTTTTTTTGAGGTCTCTCCTGGATCTAAAAAATAACTCATATTTTTATAATACTTTAAGACTTGAAATGTACTTAGCTATATGTTCATGGACAGATCTTAAATTCTCCATCTGCAGAATGGGGATGCTAATACTTACAGGGGGCTCCCTCAAAGGACTGATGTAAAGATCAAATAAGATAATGTACTACGTAAATGTAAACTTTTACTATTCCTCACTAACCCTTCCTGGCTTTTTAAAGTCTAATCTTGTATATAAGTTAATTTACATCAATTTGCTTAATATTATGCTTTAAACTACCATAGGAGGCTATTGAGTAGGTAGTGAAAGTATAATTATTCCCACTCTATAGATGAGTAAACTGAGCTTTGAGAGGTTGAGTGACTAACAGTCAAAAAGTAAGGCAGGATTTGAAGCCAGCCTCCTGAATCTTAAATTCAATACTCACTCTATCCACCATGCTAAGCCAATGATTCTGTGAGAAAAGGAAAATAAATCAAAGCATAAGTCGATTATGAGCTTGTTCCAAAATATTTAGGCTATTAGAACTTAGATTACTTTGAAAGGCTGTAGAACCAGTTTCATTTGGATTTGGGATTTGTTTATTCTGCTTAGAACTAATAGTACTAATAGTTTTGGACAGCTGGTAGTATTTCCTGCTGGAGCAGGGGTTGGGAGGTGGGTTGAGATGTGCCAATGATCAGGATAGTCTGGGTCAGGTCTAACTCAGGCCAGGTTAACTTCAGGATCAATGTTAGAATGCAAAGAGACACTCGAGACCCATAAATATAATAAAAATGACTTTACTAGAATGAGCTAAAAAAGGATACAATTCTAAATGTTAAAGGCGTACTAACCAAGATAAACTGCTATGCTCTTCCACCTTGATGATGGTCACCATGGAAATCAGCAAAGCTATGACAGAAAGACATCCCACCAAAACAATGGATATTCTGCTAAAGCCTTTAATACCAGCTTCCCTTACGCTGGGTCTTTCATGCCTCAGAACTCAGGTGGCCAAGCCAATGATAAACCCAAGAAGGGCCTCCCTACCCTCTTAAAGGGAAATTGTCTTAGCCTATGTAATATAGGTGCTGCTCTTTACTAATAAGGAAATCACTGGAAATTTCCTTACCTTTCTTGGAGAACAAAGGGAAGGATTCAATCTGGGTTCCAACTTATAAACCAGAAGCTGGGCAAGCTCAGGAATCCAATTTTCCTTTGAATACTAAAAACCAATGGGCTAAAATGAAATCAGAAAGTTGGGGGTTAAGAGTGTCAATTTCAAACCAGGAAGGTCCACATAGAATAGAGAGGTATGTGAATGGGTGTGCTGGCAAAATAATTTGACATTTTATGGAAGCTGTGTATATTCTCCGCCCTTGTTTGCTTCTATCTTAGTCTGGGTCCACCATGTGCCATCTTAGGTTTGTCAATGAGGTTGTGTCCTCTTAATGGAGATATTTACAAATGGGCATAGTTCTGTGAATATACCATAATATTTCCAAAAGTAATACTATTGATTTATTTTTCTCAGTGTGGTTATAGGTCTGCTGTATTGTCTTGCCTAGCTCCCCTTGGGGAAAATGGCACATTTTTATGCTATGACCAACACAAGGAATCTATGATGAAGATTTAACACAGACCAGAGCCCAGCTTTCTTTAAAAGATTCTCACATATCATTTGGAGATAAAAGCCAATATCTTGATTTAATTAGCACTATGTTCTCTTCAAAAGTCAGTGACTCCACTGGGTGAGGGGAGAAATGAGAGAAGCTTCATAGGGTCATAGTTAGAAGGAATCTTTGAAGTTATTTAGTCCAGTGATGTCAAACTCAAATAGATATGGATCCCTATGGGTTGTATAATGACTTCTTGTTCAGTCTTTTTTTAGTCCTATCTGACTGTGACCCCATTAGGGGTTTTCTTGGCAAAGATACTGGAATGGTTCATCATTTCCTTCTCCAGCTAATTTTACAGAGGAGACTGAGGCAACAGGGTTAAGTGATTTGCGCAGGGTCACATAGCTAGTAAATTTCTGAGGTCAAAGTTGGACTCAGGTCTTCCTGACTCCAGGCCTAGAGCTTCATCCACTGTGCCACCTAGCTGCCCTGTATCATGACTTAGAAAACCACAAATTAATATTATCTTTGTTGTATTGTATTTTTATTTATTTCATTACACATTTTCCAATTCCATTTTAATCTGGTTTAGGCCTTAGTCTGGAGTGTTGTGGGCTGCTTGTAGACTAAGCTAGTGAGTTTTACAGATGAGGAAACCGAATCCAGAGAGGTTCGGTAACTTACCCAAGATCATATAGATAGTAAATGGTAGAGCTAGGATTGAAATCAGGGTCCCATGACTTCACGTTCAGGATTTCAGCTCCAACATTCTTTCTAGTGCATGATGATGCTTCTCCAGGCTGGTGTTTGAAGATAATTGTCATCTGGAAATCTAGATATTATGTCCTGATAAAAATCTTACTGAAAAAACAATCAGAATTGAGAGGAAACTAACACTGTTAGATTTTAATTCTCCTTCAGAGGTTCTTAATCTAGTGTCTGTGAATTTGTTCTTAAAAATATTATGATAGCCATGTTTCAATATAATTGATTTCCTGAGCAGAAACAAGAGAACATCGTACACAGTAACGATCACATTGTGTGATGACTAACTTTGATAGACTTAGCTCTTCTCAGCAATTCAAGGATCTAAGACAACTGCAAAAAACTCATGATGGAAAATACTGTCCACATCCAGAGAAAGAACTATGGAGTCTGAATGCGGATCAAAGCATACTATTCTCTCTCTCTCTTTTTATTTTGTTTGTTTTGTTTTTTCTTTCTCATGGTTTTTCTCATTCATTCTAATTCTTCTTTACAACAAGACTAATGTGCAAATATGTTTAATAAGAATGTATAAATAGAACTTTTATCATATGGTACACCATCTTGGGGAAGGGAGGGAGGCAGAGAAAATTTAAAACTCGAAAGCTTATGGAAGCGAATGTTGAAAACTAAAATTAAATAATTTTTTTTAAAAAGTGTAAAAATATACTTTATTTCTTTTGTAATCCTGTGTAATTTGTTTTGTACATTTAAAAATATTCTAAAAACAGGTCCATAGGCTTAACCAGCATCACAGGGGTTTATTATACAAAAATGGTTCAGAAACCCTGTACTACTTCAAAATCTTCATTTTGGTAAATGGTGCTACCATCTTCTTGGTCCCTAGGCTTGTAACTTTAAAACCTTAATCCCCTCATCCCACACCTACCAAGTCCTTTCAATTTTCCCTCTCCACTCTCTAGTTAGCAGTTTCCTTCTTTCTGCCCAGAGTGAGCTGTGTGTTCAGGCCTCAACTCATGTCATGTAGACTATTCTAATAGCTTCCTAACTGGTCTTCCTGCTTCCAGTCTATCCTTTTTCTAACCTTCATACAGCTGTTTAGGTCATCTTCCTAACACACTTCTACTTCACCTTAGAATTCTAGAACCTCCAGTCTGACTTTATCTTCCCCTTCCAGCATTATCTCACACTACTTTCCATTTTCTACGATTCCCCCAGTCAAAGTAGACTTCTCTCCACATCCTTTTCCAGTCCTCCCTTTTCCCCTGTCTCTTTGCCTTTATCCCCTTCCCCCTGTTTCAATCAATTTCTCCCCATCTTCATCTGTTGAAGGCCCTCCTTTTTTTGCAGGCCCAACTTAAACGTCACATCCTCTGTGAAATTTTCCCTGAGCCTCCCAGAAGAAAATCGTAACAACCTCTTCAAATTTCTCTTAACTCTTTACCTAAGTCTCCCTTGTACACTTGCCTCACTCACTCTTGAATCATAGTTATTTTTGTGCTTGTCTTTCTCCATCCCATTGGATTGTAAACTCCTTTAAAGAAAGGTGTGTGTTGTGTACATTTTTTTTATTCCCATACACCTAGAACAATGCCTTTCACAGTAGGCACTTAAATATGTGTTGAGTGTCCTACTGAATTAACAGAATGCACCCAAGTTTCTGAGAAAAAAACCAACAACTTTATTTGGTTAAAAAGGAAGTAAAGCAAACAGCTTGCTTCAATACTTTAAAAGATCTGTGGTTTATAATCACATATTTAAAGGTAGAAGAGAACTAGCACAATGCCTGGCACATAGTAGGTACTTAATAAATTGGCTGACTTAGAAGTTAATGATTCCAAACCCTTCATGAGCAACTGGGGCCCAGAGAGTTTCCATGACTTGTCCAAAGTGATATGGGTAATAAGCAGCACAGAATTCTTACCAAGGCTTTCTACCAAGGGAACCAAGGGTAACAAAATAAATAGCTTATTTCAGTACTTCTCAAGATCAATGAGTTCACTAGAAAAGGAAGTAACTTGTCCTATGATAATCACGGGGGAGTATTCTGGATGATTATCAGTATTTTCATTTTTCAGTTTTCTAACTCCCGTCTAAATCTACATCCAAAGACTGACTATGGCCTCCAGGAGTTAATAAAGAACATCCATTCTATCTGTGCTTTAATAGTGTGAAATACTTTTTTTTTTTTAAATTTCACTTAGTCAAGACTGAAGATTCCTTGACCACCAAAAGTAGTGATGAATTCTTTTTGATATGATATGCCAGCACCAATTTAGACTTTTCCTCAGGCTTTTTTTTTCCTTTCTCATTCCCAGGGGGAAAGTTGACATTCTGTGAATACAAAAGATGTTTCAAATATTCAGTGACACCCTTCCATCATGTTACTGATTATAGTTAGTAAGCTGGAGGTAATATGTTTAAAGATTATAAACAACAGGAAGAATCCTGTAGCCTTATAATGCAAATGAAACAGGAAAAATTATAGTGGGATATTTTGGATTTGTGCAAGAATGTGCCAATCACCAAACTCTAATGTGTATCTGCATAAATTAGAGCCCCCTCCCCCCAAATGCGGGTGCAGTGAAATTAGAAATTCAACAGATGGTCTCCAAATAAAATATGTCTGCAAAATATGAGAACAATTGTTCCTTGGCTCTTCTGAAAGTAAAAGGGTGGATAATCAAGTGCAGTTTGAATGATTCTTTCAAAGTCATCCAACTCATCTTGTTAGACCACCAGGGGGAGTGAGTTTCAGACTCAAGGCAGCTTCTACTGAAAATCAAGGTCCTTGCTTGTTAACAAAATTGAGCCCTTAGAAATGAGAAGAGTATTTGGAAGAACATGTGGCAAGAGAATTAGAAGGCATAGCCCCTACCCTAGAAAAGCCTATAGTTAATCTTTATTAACTACATACACTGCAATAACCTATAAATAATTATAGGAAAGCTTCATAATTCATTGAAGTTGCTGCCCTGAAAGTCTCAGTAAACCACAAAAAGATCAATGGAACCAGTTAACCCATGACCTTACGGAGAGAAAATGTGCTTTAGTGACAGCTTGTCCATGAAAGGTCCAGAAAGATGATACCTGGTCAGGCTCTCACTGGATTTTATATCTTATATTCCTTTCTTTTCTCTTCTTGTAATACTTGAATATAATAATTTACATTATAGCATTGGGGGGACATTTATTATATGTTATTATTTATTATGTTGTTTATAATATTTAATGATATTTATGTTTGTTATTTATATCTTTATGTTATTTTATGACATTTACTATGTTTATTATATGTTATTATAAGCAATTATATTCTTGCTATGCCTTGTTGTTTTGTTACTTTATCATTCAGAAGTGAAGTTAATCCATAATATGAGTTTGTGCCCCAAATATCCCCTATCTGCCACATCACGTTTATGTGCTATGTGTGTGCCAGGTGGCATGACACACAAATACACAATCCTGGGTCTCTCTGGAGATCTAGAAGAGGAAATAGTCTGGAGATTAAAACCAGACAAAGCCTCTGAAAGAGTCACAGATATGCACAGGCGTACCGCTGCCTGACCTTTGCTCCCAGAACAGTGATAGCTGCTGTATTGCAATACCATCCAGAAAGGCTTTTATTGGATCTTAGATCTTGTTTAAAAAAAGTAGAACATCTTTTCTTTTAGGCGCTACCAGAGTGCCTGGCATAGAGCAGACATTTAATAAATGGTTCCTGAATTGTAATATGTGGATATCATAAAGATGCTGTCCAGACCTGCAATTTTATAGATACAGGGAACTAGAGTGGGCAAACTCTATTAATGCAGATTGGTACTTTCTCTGCAGGGTATAAGTGCCTAGAGCACTGAGAAGTCTTCCTGGCTTCAAGGTTGGCTCTCTATCCATTAGGACATGCTGTCCTTCTTGAGCATCTTTTCTCTCAGTGACTAGTACAATGACTGCAATATCACAGGCACTTCAATGATCACTGAATTGTTCAATTGTAACACACAGAAGTCATGCAACAAAAATTTTAACAGTAATACTGAATAAACTTTAACTTCCAGCTTTTTTTTTTCTCACTTTTTTGCCTGCTTTGCCTTGGAAGGAAGACTCCCCGCCCCTCCGCCCCCACTAAAGCCCTGAACAAGATTTCTATCAGCTCATATGGTGCTGAATCATGAACAAGTTAAACCCTGGGTGCCCCCAAGCCACAGCCACAGCCACAGCCAAGTCCAAAAGAGACTGGTGCTATTTACTCTAAGTAAATGCTTGAAACTCTTTGACAAAGCTGAGAGAAAGAAGATGGAGGTGTTTCCTTCTGGCTGCTAATGAAAGGTAAAACAACAGCTGTCATCACCCCTTTCTCCCCATTAACTAAATTCTTACCTCTAGGATCAAATAGAAAATCCTCTCTTTGGTGACGAGAGCCTTTCATAACCTGTCCCCTTCTTACTCTTCCAGTCTTCAGACACTTACTCCCCTCCACATACTCTATGACCCAGTGACACTGGCTTCCTTGCTCTTCCTACAAGACAGTCCATCTCCCGAGTCAGTGTATTTTCACCAACTGTCCTCCAGGCCTGGAAGGTTCTCCCTCCTTGTTTCTACCTCCTGGCTTGTTTTCTGAAAGAAGCCTCTCTCAATCTCCTTTACCCCTAGCACTTTAGATCTGAGATTATCCAAGAATCTTGTGTGTACTTATGTATATGTACTTACACAATATGCATATATACACATACATTGTATGTATATTGTTTGTACATAGCTGTTTACATGTTGTCTTCCCCATTAGATTGTTAGCTCCTTGAAGTCATGGACTGTTTTCTCTTTTCTTTGTAATCCCAGCATTTCACACAGTGCTTGTCATATAATAAGTGCTTAATAAATGCTTGCTGATCTGGTTTGACTATCAAAGCTATAACTACCCTGTGCCATGCGGGTCTTGTCCCAGGGTGGTTACGTGGGAGGGCTCCGGTTCTTCCCCTTTTTGATAGTTGAATTAGATTTCATGGGGCTTGGCAGCATGGAAGACCAGGTAGATAAAAGTAGGGTGGTTATAACTCTTCTTAAATATCATGTCCCAAGGCCATCCTTCCCCCACTATTATGCTTATATGACTGCTTCTGATTAGGGATGGACTGCTCACAACTTCCTGGTTTTCAGAGTCACACGAGATATCCAGGATATGCAGTGATGGCAATGTGTACTGGTCTTGGAATGTCTCAGGATCTGTCTCCATGAGTCCCATGGTAATAGAAACTTAACAATACCTGACAGAATAGACTGCTCAGGGGTCACCCAGCCTAGGGACCTGAGCCACTTGGGGTAGACAGGACCGGTAGCAATGGAGGTGCACGCTGGCTCTATGGTATCCCAGAGTCTCCTTTCTGCTACCCCAAATGCTCCAGGTGCTGGAACTCCCAGGTATGGTAAACAATTTTTTACAGTTCTGAGAGCAAAATTGGAAAAACTGTACAACTGGGTCTTTCCTCCCCTCAAAGACTCTGTGTAACTTCATACTCCAAGTCATATTGTCTTCTGGGTCTCTAGAGGATCTCAGTATTTTGGATGTTTGTGTGTTAGGTAATTCAGCATGTAGCACATAAAAGCGAGATGGCAGGTGGTGGAAAGTTTGGGTACACTCTTACTGGGATTATAATGAACCACCAACAACCAAGAATAGGGCAAGGAAAAATGAGCAGTATATACTGTGTTCCACCAAATACTGTAAAACAAAAGGAGTAGTTTAGTTCTGAGCAATCAGAATGGGGTAAAGCTATCATTAATTGGCTTACTGTATTACATCAGGAGCAGAAAGACCAGGTTTTTTGGACCTTGACTATACAAGCTTGTCTCTGAGGGTAGCCAGGATCTCATCAAAATCAAATAAAACCTTATTTTTAAAAATTGCAATGCCCATCTGATTACCTTCAGCTTTGTTCGTCTGCTTCTCTTAAACATAATTAAATCCAGATTCCATCCAGTCAGATGGAAGGGGAGGGCTGAGAAATAGTATAGATAATTCACCCAGAGCACTCTAGCTAGGAACACTTTCAAAATTCCAGAGATAATTGTGTAACATCCAGCTTTCCATTTGATTTCACATGTAGTGAAATCAAATTCATATATTTCCTGTTTAAAAAATTGATCTATAAGAAAAAAGGAATAGAATATGTGATCCCTGACCCTTAGTTCCTAAGATAATAAAATATAATTTTACATTAACTCCAAACAATACTTTCTTTGGTTTAGAGAGAAACCAATGTATTGACTGCCCTTGTGTTCATGGGAATTTACTTAATTTACCATTTGGGACAGTTGAAGAGGGTGCCACAGTTTGGATACTATTTGCTCTACCTACCCCAAAGGGTACAGAGCATGGTAAAATGTAAAGCTATATGTAAATGTGAGCTACTACTTCTATTATTACTTCCATTCAATACAAATATTCAATTCAACCATGATTCTATTGAAATTGCAACAGCTCCTTGTAGGCCTGATCTCAGTGCTGATCAATACAGAAGGTTTGACCTGCTCCTTTTTCAGCCTGGGTTATTTAACCCTCCTTAGCCCAGTGGCTTCTTGTTACTAGATGTTTAACACATTCATAATGGAATTAGTATGGTCACCAGATTGGCTCTAACCTCACTGCAGCTCAGAACTCCCAAACTCAAGTGATCACCAACCACCACATTTTGGCCATCTAAAACATTTAAAAGGCATGTATAAAAGACAGAAGCACAGTCAGGTAATAGAAAATGAACACAAAAGAGTGGCATTATTCCTTAAGAATAGTGCTGGGGACATTAAAACTCAGGTCGAGTTGAAGTTGACAATGAAGACTAAGAGCTAAAAAAAGGGCTTTTGAAAAGTTATGTTGGGGGCAAGAGGAAGAACAAAAAAGGGATAGTATCATTAATTGGAATAGATGGAAAGATAGAATGGGATGATGAAGAGAAAAGGCAGACCTACTCACAGTCTATTTTACTACTGTTTGCTTCACAAAAGCCTTACAAATGGGAGGAATGGAATACAAATGATTAACAGGAAGTTGGAACTCAAGATAACTGAGTCATCCTCAGGGAGAACAAATCACCTGGCCCAGATAAATTGTATCCTAGAGTCTTGAAAGACTCTGTGAGGACTCTAAGAGGCATCTGATGGTAAATTCTTCAACTTGAAAAAGCTACAAGCCAAGACCAAAGTGGAGGGAGTGTCAGTGTATGATTTTCTTTTTGCAGATGATTGTGCACTCAGTGCAGCCTCTGAAGCTGAGATGCAAAACAAGGTATGAATCAATTCTCTGCTGCTTGTGCTAATTTTGACCTAATAATCAACATCAAGAAAACACAGGTGCTCCATCAGCCACCACCACACCATCCATACATGGAACCATCAGTTACAGTGAATGGAGTTTTGAATGCTGTGGATAAGTTCACTTATCCTGATAGTGTTTCCAGGGATGTACACATTGAAAATGAAGTTGATTCACCCATTGCCAGAGCTAGCTTAGTGTTTGGGAGGCTCAAAAGGAAAGTATGGAAGAGAAAAGGTTTAGACTGACTACCAAACTGAAGGTCTACAGAGCTGCTGTGCTGATCTCATTGTTGTGTGCATGTGAAACCTGGACAGTCTATCAGCACCATGCCAGAAAACTGAGTCGCTTCCATTTGAATTGTCTTAGGAAGATTCTGAAGATCACCTGGCAGGATAAGGTATAAGACACTGAGGTCCTTACTTGAACTAAACTGCCAAGCATTCAAGCTCTGCTTCAGAGTGTGCAACTCTGATGGACTGGCATGTATGCTTGCCAAAAAGACTATTTTATGGAGAACTCACACAGGGCAAGAGTTCACATAGTGGTCAGAAGAAGCAATACAGGGACACTCTCAAGAACTTTGGAATCAGTTTTGTGACATGGGAGACACTGCCTCAGCATGGCATGCTCCCATCAGAGAAGGTGCCGTGCTCTATGAGCAAAGAAGAATTGAGACAGCTCAAAGGAAATGCGGGATGTGCAAAGTTAGAGTATTCACCCCAAATTTTCACATGGACTATTTGTGCCCGACCTGTGGTAGAGCATTCTGAGCTTGTATTGGTCTGATCAGCCACAGTTGGACACAATGAAACTTGGCTCTAGCATAGTGATGTCATCTTGGTCCTCTTCAAGAACGAAGGACAACAACCATCAACCAATATTCTAGAGTCTTGAAAGAAATCATATCAAAGAAAACCTGAGAGAATTGGAAGATGGAATTGCTGGGTCACTGACTGTGAAAAATTTTGAAAAATTATGGAAAATGGGAGAGATGCCATAGGCTTAGAGAAGGGCGACTGGTTGGGGCAGCTAGGTGGTGCAGTGAGTAGAGCACTGGCCCTGGAATCAGGAGGACCTGAGTTCAAATCCAGCCTCAAGACACTTGACACACATACTAGCTGTGTGACTTTGAGCAAGTCATTTAACCCCAATTGCCTTGCCTTCCCCCCTCCAAAAAAAGAGAAGAGCAACTGCTCTCCCAATTAAAAAAAAACAACAACAAGAGAAAAGGGTAGAGTCTTTAAACTCCAGGCCAGTGAACTTAACTTCAATTTCTGGCCAAAGTATAGAATATGGAATTACAGGGGTAATTTGTGAGCAATTAGAGATGATTAGTGACTAAAAGCTAGAATGGTTTTGTTAAGAGCTTATCATGCAAGACTAATTTTATTTCATTTTTTGATAGTTACTAGACTTTTAGATCAGTAGAATATTATAGTGTTCATAGACTCTAATAATATTATTGTGTACAGATGTAGTATACCTGAATTTCAGCTAGGGCATGGCCAAGATAAAGGGATATGTAGTGTAGATAGAGGAGTTCATAACTGGCTACATGATCAAAGACAAAAAGCAGCCATTAATTAGACATGTCAGCTTCGGGGGAGGTTTCTAACCTGGTCATTGCCCTGTACTATTTAACATTTTTATCAATGACTTGGACAAAAATCTGTGGAATACTTTGTATTGGTTTTGAAAATTGCAGAGTTCTTTTAATGACCCCAAAATGTTTTCTTTAAATAAAGCTCTACATTTTAACTTTATTTTTAGAATTCTGTTTTTATTTCTTTTTTATTCTTTAATTCTAAAGTCTAGATATAGTAAGCGTGTTTATATACGTTGTAGAACAGGATAATTGTTTATTAAGCGGTGAATTACTATTATGTACACCTTACTTTTATTTTTTAGCATATAAAAATTTCATGTAATTTATAGCTTATTTGTGATTTCTTCTGGGCTTTCTTCTGTTCCTTTCCCATTTACAGAGCGGGGAGGGGGACTCTTAGGGAATTCTCCCCTTCTCCCATTGAAAAGCAAAGGAAAGCAAAACTCTAGTAACAAGTATGTATAATCAAGCAAAACAAAATCCCACACAGTCATACAAAAAATGTACATCTCATTTGGCCTGTTGAATCAATCACATGATATTGTGGTCATTACAATAATCAGTGTTCTTAAGTCTTTTGGTGTTTTTCTTTACATTGTTGTTATTGTATAAATTGTTCTCCTGGTACTGCTCACTTCACTTTGTATCAGTTCATATAAATTTTCCCAAGTTTTCCTGAAACCATTCTTTCATCATTTCTTACGTGCAAAAAAATTTATAATGTTTATATACCCTAATTTGTTCAGACATCCCCCAGTTAATGGGTATCCCCTTAGTTTCTAGTTCTTTGCCACTAAAAAAGAGGTGCTATAAATATCTTTGTCCATGTAGGTGCTTTTCCTCTTTGTCTGAACTCTTTTAAGCATAAGCTAAATAGTAGCATCACTGAGTCAAAAGGTATGCACAATTCAGTGATTTCTGGGTCTTAGTTCCAAACTGCTTTTCAGAATGATTGAACCAATTGACAGCTCCACCAACAGTGCATTAATGTGCCTCTTTTCCCACATTTGTCATTTTCCTTTTTTTCTTCTTCTTCTGGTCAACTTTGACAGTCTAATGGTGTGGTGTAGAACTTCAGTTGTTTAATTTACATATATCTGATTATCAACGATTTGGATTATTTTTTCATATGGCTGTTGATAGCTTGGATTTCTTCCTTTCAAACCTGCTTATTCATCTCCCCTCCCCTTTGACCTTAATCAATAGAGAAATGGCTCTTATTCTTATAAATTTGAATTCTTTAGAAATGAGACCTTTATTAGCAAAACTGTCTATGTTTCTTTCCCAAAGCCAAAGCTCTTCCCCTTAAAATTTTTACTGCATTGGTTTAGTTTATACCAAAACTTTTTAATTTTACATAATCAAATGTATAGATTTTGCTTCTGTGATCGTTATTATCCCTTGCTTGGCTATGAACTTTCTCTCATTCATGGATCTAAAAAGTATTTTTTTCCTCATTCCTTTGTTTATGATGTGACCATTTATATATCTAAGTCATGTGTCTATTTGAAGTTTATCTTATGGTGTGAGGTATTGGTTTATACTTAATTTCTGCCAGATGGCTTTCTAGTTTCCCCAGCAGTGGGTCCTCACCCAGATAGCTATGTGGCATCATAGTGTACAGAGCACTGGTTCTGGAGTTGGAAAGAACTGAGTTCAAATCCAGCCTCAGATATGTACTTAGTAGCTGTGTGACTCTGGGCAAGTCACTTAGCCCTCTATTTGCCTCAGTTTCCTCATATATAAAATGAGGATAATAATAGCACCTACCTCTTAGGGTTGTTGTGAAGATCAATAATAATTGTGAAGTGCTTAGCACAGTGCTTCGTACATCATAAACACTATATAAATGTTATATATTATTATTGTTATTATTATTATAGAGTGCTGGGCCTGGAGTCAGGAAGACCTGAGTTCAAATCCATTCTCACACCATTAGTAGTTGTGTGACCTTGAGCACGTCACTTAATCTTTATCCCAAGGTTGTTGTGAAGATCAGATGAAATATTTATAATGCTATTCTCTTCTCTTTCCTCTACTTCCCTTACCTAAGCAGCCATGTTTTATGATTATCAAATATGAGGTTACTAGTTAATTTGGTTATGTATGTTGAGAACTTAATCTGTTCCATTGATTGACCTGTCTCTTTTTTAATCAGTACCAAAGAGTTTTGATGATTACGACTTTTTATTAGTAAAATTGTCTATTTTTTCTAAGCCAGAACCCTCTCCCTTACAATTTTTACTGCATTGGTTTAGTTTGTGCAATTTTTTAAAAAAATTTCCATAATCATTTGTATACATTTTGTCTTCTGTGATCCTCATTATCCCTTGCTTGGTTATAAACTTTCTCTCTTCCATAGATCTAAAAGGTAATTTTTTCTTGCTCTTTTAATTTGTTTATGACGTGACCATTAAAATATCAAAGTTACATACTATTGCTTGGGATCTGGTAGTGCCAAAGGCCTATATTTTTAACACAAGTATTCTCCTGGTGATGCGGCATGGCTGCAATCTGTAAGATTCTAGTATCCCAATAATTGAAGTTGATTACCTGAAGGGCAATTGAGAGGTGCATGGTGGGTATGAGCTAAAACATATTATATAAAAGAGTAATTAGGCAAAAGTAATGAAAAGGATATCATCAGAGAAGCATAGGATAAGAAAAAAAATGGTAGGTATGCAAAATTACAATTACTACTAGTCTACGCATAATATGAAAAGAATTTTAGGAAATCCTGCAGCACATTAGATGGACTCCCTTTAGTGAATTTATGGGAGTATAGGGATTAAAGCTGCATAGGGTAGGCAGACATGGATGGGCTGCAACCTGAGTGATTAGAGGGAATGCCTACATTGATGAAATCATAACTCTATTAGAATATTAAAGTATTGGTTGAAGGCAGATGGTGTGCTTATTAATTTTGCGAGCGACAGAAAGTTTGGAGGAATATCTAATATGTTGGATGCTAGAGTCAAGATAAAAAATAAACTGTTTAGAATGATGTCTCAAATAAGAAAAGAAAGAAACTAACGGAAGAATAATACTTGAGTTTTAAAAAAAACTAAACTAGGAACACATGACATCTTGTGGTGGGGGGAGTGTAGAGATGGGGAAAAAATTTGTAACTCAAAACTTTGTGGAAATGAATGTTGAAAACTCAAAATAAACTTTAAAAAAAGACAAAAAACCCCTAAACTACAGGCAGCTAGGTGGCACAGGGAATAGATCACTGGCCTGGGAGTCAGGAGGACTTGAGTTAAATCCTGCCTCAGACACTTGACACCTACTAGCTGTGTGACCTTGGGCAAGTCACTTAATCTCAGTTGCCTTGCCTTCCTCCCTCCAAAAAAAATAAAATAAACTATGTTAAGTACAAGAAGGGGGAGACATGACTAGATAATAACAACATGGTGAAAAACTAGATTTGATGTCAAAAGACCTCAGTTCAAATCCCAGATCTGCTATTTTTGTGTTGTATGACTTTGGGCACGTGGGGCTTTTTTGTACCTCAGTTTCCCCATCTCTAAAATAAATGTTGTCTCTTCTAGCTCTGATATTTCCTGATGTTCTTTCCTTCTTTTTTCTTCTTCCTTTCCTTCTTTCCATTCCCTTCCTCCTTCCCACAGTTCTCCAGCTCTACACTGGTCATGATTTGCACATGAAAGAGATCTGGGGATTTTAGTAGATTGCAAATGTGTACCAAGTTAACAGTGTGACATAACAGCAAACAAAACTTAGAACACAATAACTAATCTACCCTCATCAGGCCAAATTGGAAATATTGTTTTCAGTTTTGGACACCATGTTTTAAGAATCACACTGACAAGGTAGAACACATTCAGATGAGCACAACCAGGAGGGAAACTGGAGACAATACTGTAGGAAGGTCAGAACTGTTGATGTAGGACATGTAGAACAAGAAACTTAGGAAGAACATGGTGGTGGCTATCTTCAATTATTTGATGGGCTCTCATTTGGAAGATGTATTTGCCCACAGCATGGAAAATAGGGGTGACAGGTAAAAGTTACAGAGGGGCAAACTTAAGCTCAGTATAAGGAAAAAAACTATCCTGAAGGATCGCAGGTGTCTTTGGGGGGAAGTGGCTTTTCCATCACAGAAGATTTTCAGAGGCTGAATGGCTACTTGTTCATGACATTGTAGAAAAGATTCCTGTGCAGGAAGAAATTGGACTATATGACCTCTGATATCCCTTTCAACTTTGAGGCTCTATGATTCTATTATAGAGTATTATTGAGTGACTATACCATGCTAGGTGCCCTAGGGGTTACAAAAGGAGGGTATGGTAAGTTCCTTGCCCTTGGGAAATTTTTTCTTTTAAAAATTAAATATTTCATTCACAACTTAATATTTAACTTTAACACATAAAATTGAACTTATAATATCTTATATTTATTTTCCCTCCATATCTATTAATACCCACCAACTTACTTCCCTACCACTACTCCCAGGTAGAAGCGCTCCATTGTAACAAATATGTGTAGGGAGGTAAACAGATCAATGCATTAGTCTATATTTGAAAATGCATATCTAGTTGAATGTGGTGGCACATAACTGTAATCCCAGCTACTGGAGACTGGATGTGTTTGGTGGATCTTTTTGGTTTGGGAGTTCTGAGCTACAGGAGAACTAGAGCTGATTGGAAGTCTGCACTAAGTCTGGCACCAGTATGGCAAGCCCCTTAGTATAGTGAGGGCAGAGGACAAGAGACTGCCTAAGGAAAGGCAAAGCAGCTTAGGTTGAAAACAAAGGACGTCAGACGTTCTAAGCCAATCTGAATGGGATCAATGATGTCTGGGCAAGATGACCAAGAGGGGGAGAGAGGGAGAGATAGCCCCAAAGCTTAATGGCACAGGACTCTCATTAGTAGAAATCAATGCCCTACAATTGTATGAGGGGCAGGGTGGAAATGGCAAGAGTAGGAGAAAGAAGAATTCCACTCTCTTCATTCTTAGGATCTTCATCAAATTTCTTCAATCTCTTTAATCTTCTTCAAGTCTCTTGGGTCTCTTTAGGCTGTATTGTTCCTTTGCGCACTTCTGGCTTCCAGCTTTGAGAGAGAAGATAGTTGATTTCAACCCCCACTTCATATTGCTGGAAGAAAAGACTCTGGGAAGAAGCCAACATGAGAGGAGCTGGCAGTCTCCATCATGCACCCATCTCAAGCTTGCTACACTAGACCGACTTTCCTCCTCTCTCTCTCTCTCTCTCTCTCTCTCTCTCTCTCTCTCTCTTGAATTGAGTTACCTTGCTCCCAGTGGGAAAGTTCTTTTACTCTGTATTTTCTGGTATATATTCTACTATGTATACTTTCTCTGATTTGTTTTGCTATTACCCTGGATAAATGGGTTTCTTCACTATTTTCCATGTGTGTTCATTGTGGATCTGGCATTTGATGGGCAGGGAGTCAAAGTTTGGTTATAAAACTTGGGGTCCCAGGCCCCTCAGATAATGAAATGGTGATCAGAAGTTAGCTTGAATCTGAAAATAATGTTTCCTAGACTAACAATACTTAAGGTTAACAGCTAGATATAATCCTAGCTTGGTACTCTCTATCTCTGAGAAGAACAGTGTCCAAGCTTCTGACTCCAACCTCCTCATTCTCTTTCTGGCAGTAATTAAAGTCTTTCCCAGAGAAGGACTAGGGGGAAAAGAGGCTAAAATGTATATTCTGCCTCCCTTCCAGCCACACATGACAACCTCATATTACATGTGGGAGACAATCTTCACTACAAAAGAATGACAATAACAGGGTAGAGCCAAGATGGCCATGTGACAACAACATCTTACCAGAGTTCTCTCAAAAGTTCTGTCAGATACCTCTAAAACAGTGAATCTGAGCAGATTTGAGAGAGTTAGAAGCCACTACTAGACTGAGTGGGGTAAATTTCTAAGCCGGGAGAGTCTGCAAGGTCGACAGGATGGATCTGTAGGCTGGGACAGCACCTGGTGTGCGGAGCTGCACCAGACCACACCAAAGTGGAAGCAGCTGCGGAAACCAACCAGCGATCCAGGCTGGGAGAAAGCTGGGCACCCAAAACCAGCAGAGATCCCCAGGTCTGTCAACACAGGATGGTACTCTGTTGAGTGACAGGAGGCAGCAGCACAGCACGTGCAGCTGTGAGACATCTACTCCTGAGGCTTGCAGCCCAGAGGTTTGAAACTTGCCTTCTTGAACTTCCAGGAGACATAATGGCCAGGTAAATGGCTCTCATCCCTCCCTCCCTCTATGACCTAGAGAATACCTCGGGAAAAACCCTGGAATAGTGGAGCCAGAAATGGGGCTTCAGTAGCCAAACAGTGGGAATTCCTCAGTCCCAGAAGGGTGGAACCAGCAAGGGTCAACACCAGGAACCCTGATGTGCCTTTGCACAGCCAGGGGAAGGGGCGTACACTAGCACAGACAATGGCTGAGACCATCTGTGCTGGAGAGCAGCCCCGGGGGAAGAGGAGACTTCTGGCAGTCAGATCACCCCTCCTCCATACCTCAGGAAACCAGAGGCCATAACACACAAAGCCAGTAACTAGGCTCACAATTCCTAGAACAAGAAACTTGGGACAGAGCTCCCTGAGCCCCCAAAGCAGAGATCCACTGTAAAGCCAGGAAAAAGCTAACCAACATGAAGAAGAACATGAAAAAACTGAGGACCATTGATTCTTTTTATGGAGACAGGGAAGATCAAAATACCAATTCAAAAGAGGACAGCATTGATACTATACCCACATCTGATACCTCAAAAGGGAATGTGAACTGGTCTCAAGCCCAAAAAGCATTCCTAGAAGAGCTAAAGGATGATTTAAAAAATGAAATTAAGGGGGCAGCTAGGTGGCACAGTGAGTAGAGCACCGGCCCTGGAGTCAGGAGGACCTGAGTTCAAATCTAGCCTCAGACACTTGACACATGTACTGGCTGTGTGACCTTGGGCAAATCACTTAACCCCAATTGCCCTGCCAAAAAACAAAACAAAACAAACAAACAAACAAAAAACAAATTAGGGAGGTAAAAGAAAAAATGGGAAAAAAAACCACTGATGAAATTAAATCTTTAAAAAAGTAAAATTGGCAAAATGGCTAAGGACATTCAGAATATAAATAGAGAAAATGACACCCTGAAAAGTAAAATTAACCAGCTGGAAAAGGAGACTCAAAAGCAAAATGAAGACAGCAATTCATTAAAAATTAGAATTGAACAAGGAAGCTAGTGACTCTATGAGGCATCTAGAAGTAGTCAAACAAAATGTAAAGAATGAAAAAATAGAAGAAACATGAAATATCTGATTGGAAAAACAACTGACTGGGAAAAGAGATACAGAAGAGACAATTTAAGAATTATTGGTCTACTGGAAAGCCATGATGGAAAAAAGAGCCTGGACAGTATCTTCCAAGAAATTATCAAAAAGAATGGCCCAGAGGTCCTAGAACCAGAGGGGAAAATAGTCATGAAAAGAATCCACTGATCACCCTCTGATAGAGATCCCAAATTGAAAACTCCAAGAAATGTTATAGTCAAATTTCAGAATTATCAAGTCAAGGAGAAAATATTGCAAGCAGTCAAAAAGAAACAATTCAAATATCATGGGACTACAGTCAGGATCATGCAGGATCTTTCAGCTTCTACATTAAATGACAGGAAAAATTGGAATATGATATTCTGAAGGACAAAGGAGCTTAGACTACAATCAAGGATCAACTACCCAGCAAAATTGAGCATAATTTTTTAGACAAGGAGATGGACATTCAACGAAATAAGGGAATTCCAGACCTTCCCGATGAAAAGGCCAGAACTCAATGGAAAATTTGATCTTCAAATACAAAACTCAAGAGAGACATAAAAAGCTAAACAGGGGAAAACCCCACAAACCTTGTTAATAAGGGCAAATTGTTTACGTCCTTATATAGGATTATATTGTTTTATATATGTTATATACATATATATATATATACACATGTCAATCTTGAGAATAGTACAGTTATTATGACAATTGAAAGGGATACATATAGATTGCGGGTGTCAGTATAAAATAACTGATATAATGATAAAAAATAATTAAGAGATATAAAGGAGGGTTCTGGGAGAAGAGGTGAGGAGGTAGTAGAAAAGGGTAAATTATATCACATGAAGAGGCACAAAAATATATTATAGTAGAGGGAAAGAAGGGAGGGAGAAGAGTAGTATATGAGCTTTACTCTCATCAGATTTGGTTCAAGAAGTGAATAACATACTCTGATAAGTATAGGGATCAAACTTGTCCTATAGCAGTAGTAGGGTAAAGAAAAGGGGTTGGGTTTAGAAGGGAGGGAAGAAGTAGCAAGGGGAAAAGGGTAAGATAAGGGAGGGAAATCAAGAGGGAGGGTAAATTGAGGAAGGTGGTTGTCAAAAGCAAGTCTCTTTTGAGGAGTGGAAGGAAGGAGGGAGAAATAAAAGCATAAACGGGGGCTGGGGAAAGGATGAAGAAAAAGATGCAGCTTGTAATCATAACTGTGAATGTGAATGGGATGAACTCTGCTATAAAATGGAGACGGTTAGCAGAATGGATTAAAAAACCATAATCCTACAATATGTTGTTTACAATAAACACATTTGAAATAGGGGGATACAGTAAAAGGATGGAGTAGAATATATTGTGCTTCAGTTAAAGTAAAAAAAAAAAGCAGGAGTAGCAATCCTAATCTCAGACAAAGCAAAAGCAAAGATAGGCCTAATTAAAAGAGATAAGGAAGGACACTACATCCTGCTAAAAGGCACCGTATACAATGAAATAATATTATTATTTAACATATATGCACCAAATGGTAGAGCATGCAAATTCTTAGAGAAGTTAAGGGAGTTACACGAAGAAATAGAAAGTAAAAGCATACTAGTGGGGGACCTCAACCTCCCTCTCTCTGAACTTGATAAATCTAACCTCAAAATAAACAAGAAAGAAGTTAAGGAGGTGAATAGAATTTTAGAAAAGGCAGATATGACAGACCTATAGAGAAAACTAAATGGAGATAAAAAGAAATATACTTTTTTCTCAGAGGTACATGGCACATACTCAAAAATTGACCATGTACTAGGGCATCAAAACCTCACAATCCAGTACAGAAAGGCAGAAATAGTCAATGCATCCTTCTCAGATCATGATGCAATAAAAATTATTTGTAATAAAGAACCATGGAAAGATAAACTAAAAATTAATTGGAAACTAAATAATCTAATTCTAAAGAATGAGTGGGCTGAAGAACAAATCATAGAAACAATTAACAACTTCATTCAAGAGAATGACAGTAATGAGACAACATACCAAAACTTATGGGATGCAGCAAAAGCAGTTCTTAGGGGAAGTTTTATATCACTAAGTGCTTACATGAATAAAATAGATAAAAAGGAGATCAATGAAATGAGCATGCAACTGAAAAAGCTAGAAAAAGAACAAATTGAAAAATTAGATACCAAATTAGAAATACTGAAAATCAAACAAGAGATCAATAAAACTGAAATCAAGAAAACTATTGAACTAATAAATAAAACTAAGAGCTGGTTTTATGAAAAAATCAATAAAAGTGATAAACTCTTGGTCAATTTGATTTAAAAAAAGCAAGAAGAAAACCAAATTACCAGTATTAAAAATGAAAAGGGTGAATTCACCTCCAACGAATAGGAAATTAAAACAATAATTAGGAATTATTTTGCCCAACTGTATGCCCATAAATTTGATAACCTTAGGGAAATGGATGAATATTTACAAAAATACAAATTGCCCAGATTAACAGAAGAGGAAATAAATTACTTAAATAACCCCATCTCAGAAAAAGAAATTGAGCAAGCCATCAATGAACTCCCTGGGAAAAAATCTCCAGGACCAGATGGTTTTACATGTGAATTCTATCAAACATTTAAAGAATGATTAATTCCCATACTCCATAGACTATTTGGGAAAATAGGCAAAGAAGGAGTCCTGCCAAATTCTTTCTATGACACAAATATGGTACTAATATCTAAACCAGGAAGAGTCAAAACAGAGAAAGAAAATTATAGACCAATTTCCCTAATGAATATTGATGCAAAAATTTTAAATAAAGTATTAGCAAAAATATTGCAGCAACTTATCAATAGAATAATACCCTATGACCAGGTAGGATTTATTCCAGAAATGCTAGGCTGGTTCAATATTAGGAAAACTATCAGTATAATTGATCGTATCAGTAACAAAACTAGCAGAAACCATATGATTATCTCAGTAGATGCAGAAAAACCTTTTGACAAAATACAACACCCATTCCTGTTAAAAACACTAGAAAGCATAGGAATAAATGGAGTCTTCCTTAAAATTATAAATAGCATCTACCTAAAACCATCAGCAAATATTATATGTAATGGGAATAAGCTAGATGCATTCACAAAAGATCTGGGGTAAAACAAGGGTGTCCATTATCACCCCTATTATTCAATTTGATACTAGAAATATTAGCTTTAGCATTAAGAGAAGAAAAAGAAATTGAAGGAATTAGAATAGGCAAAGAAGAAACTAAACTATCACTTTTTGCAGATGATATGATGATTTACTTAGAGCATCCTAGAGAATCAAGTGAAAAACTACTTGAAATAATAAACTTTAGTAAAGTTGCAGGATATGAAATAAACCCACATAAATCCTCAGCATTCTTATATATTACTAACAAAGCCCAACAAGAGATAGAAAGAGCAATTCCACTTAAAGTTACTGAAGACACTGTAAAATATTTGGGAGTCTACCTGTCAAGACAAACCCAGGAACTATATGAGCATAATTATGAAACACTTTTCATACAAATAAAGTCAGATCTAAATAAATGGAATAACATCAATTGCCCATGGTTAGACCCAGCTAATATAATAAAAATGACAATTTTACCAAAATTAATTTACTTATTCAGTGCCATATCAATCGAACTACCAAAAATTATTTTACAGAGGTTGATAAAATAATAACAAACTTCGTCTGGAAGAACAAAAAGTCCAGAATATCAAGGGAATTAACGAAAAGAAATGCTAGGGAAGGTGGCCTAGCCATACCAGATATCAAACTGTACTATAAAACAGCAGTCATCAAAACTACTTGGTACTGGCTAAGAGTGGTGGATCAGTCGAATAGGATAAGTACACAAGATGCAGAAGTCTATGGCTATAGCAATCTACTCTTTGATAAACCCAAAAAAATCTAGCTTCTGGGCTAAGAACTCACTATTCCACAAAAACTTCTGGGAAAATTAGAAAATGGTATGGCAGAAACTGGACATAGACCAATATCTTACACCATATACCAAAATAAAGTCAAAATGGGTTCATGATTTAGAAATAAAAGCTGTTACTGTAAGCAATTTGGGAGAGCAGGGAATAGTTTACCTATCAGATCTATGGGAAAGGAAAGAATTCAGGACCCAACAAGAGATAGAGAGCATTACAAAATGCAAAATAGATAATTTTGATTATGTTAAACTGAAAAGTTTTTGTATAAATAAAGCTGATGCAACAAAGATTAGAATGGAAGCAGAAAATTGGGAGAAAATCTTTACAACCAATGTCTCTGATAAAGGCCTCATATCTAAAACATGCGGGGAACTGAGCCAAATTTATAGGAATATAAGTCATTCCCCAATTGAGAAATGGTCAAAGGATATGAACAGGTAGTTTTCAGAGGATGAAATTAAATATATTTATAGGCATGAGAAAAAATGCTCTAAATCACTATTGATTAGAGAAATGAAAATCAAAGCAACTCTTAGGTACCACATCTCTCCTGTCAGATTAGCTAACATGACAAAACAGGAAAAAGATAAATGCTGGAGAGGATGTGGGAAAATTGGAACATTAATACATTGTTGGTGGAGCTGTGAACAGATCTAGCCATTTTGGAGAGCAATTTGGATCTCTGCCCAAAGGGCTATAAAAATGTTCATACCCTTTGGCCCAGCAATACCACTCCTAAGGCTATATCCTAAAGAGATCACAGAAGTGGGAAAGGGACCTGTATGTACAAAAATATTTATAGCAACTGTTTTTGTGGTGGCAAAGAATTGGAAATCAAGGGGATGCCCACCAATTGGGGAATGGCTGAACAAATTGTGGCATATGAATGTAATGGAATACTATTGTGCTATAAGAAATGGGGAAGATACGGACTTCATAACCTGAAAAGACCTACATGATATGATGCTGAGTAAGAGGAGAAGAACCAGGAGAACATTGTACACAACCATAGACATATTGATTCTGTGACAATTAAATTTGATAGACTTGGCTCTCCTCAGCAATACAAGGCTCAAAGACAACTCCAAAGGACTCATGATGGAAAAAACTAGCTATATCCAGAGAAAGAACTGTGGAGTCTGAATGCAGATTGAGGCAAACTATTTGCTCTCTTTTTTTTCTCTTCTTTTTTGGTTTTGTTTATTTTCTCTCATGATTAATTCCATTGGTCATAATTCTTCTTTGCAACTTGACTATTGTATAAATAAGTTTAATGCAAAGTTTATGTAGAATCTATATCAGACTGCATGCTGTCTTGGGGGGAGGGGGGAAGGGAGGGAAGGGAAGAAAATTTGAAACTCAAGAACATGTAGAACTAAGTGCTGTAAACAGAAAATAAAAAATCCAATTAAAAATGATGCAGAGGTTCACACTGAAAGAATCTTGAATCTGGATGAGCTTATGAGATCACTTCAAAAGGGCAAGTCCCAAATTAGTTGGCTCAGTTTAACTCAGAGAAAGAAAGACTCCCTTTTGACAGAATGACAACATGACTGGGGAAGAGTACTTTACCTGATTTCAGAACTGAGTTCAAGTCCTGGTCCTGCCACTTACCAGATAGCTGAGCTTGGGCAAATCACTTAACTACCCTGAGTGTCAGTTTCCCTGTATATAATGGGGAAAATAATACTTAAGGTCTTAGTGGCAATATTTGCATTATAATGTTGTAAGGATCAACTGAGATAATGTATGGGAAAGGCTATGTCCAGAAAGCATTACATAAATATCAGTTACTATTACTTGATATTATTCAATTGTATGAAATAATTGTGATTATTATTGTGGGGAACTCTTGGTATGGGACCTCCTTCTACCAACATAAATTGCAATCATCTGTAACTGTTACTTAGTGCCCTAAGTCATAGGGAGTTGGCCAATGTACCTAGAGTTTAAGTCCAAGATACTGCAGCTTGCTAAGCATCAGAGGGAGGATTAGAGCTCAACCTTCTATCCACTATACCACATTCCTCAATATTACTATTTTATATACAATTTTATAATTTGTAATTTTATAAATTTTGTATATATATATATGTATATATATGAATTCTAGGTCTAGAAGGTACTTTAAAGGCCATCCAGTACAATCGCCTCATTTTGCAGATGAGAAAACTAAGACCCAAATGTGTCTCAAATTTCCTGGTTGTAAAGTGTTAGACTTGGGATTTGAATCCAGGTTTTTTTGACTTGGAAACTAGTCCTGCTTAAAAAAAATTTTTTTTGAACTTAACAAACACCAAATAACATGAGCATTTCCGCAAGCACATTGTGGAACAGAAGGGAAAAGATTATATATGAAATTGTGGATCTTTATTATATAAAGCTTGTTTTTAAAAATGTATGTATAATAAATTCAGCATGAAACTTTAAAAAAAAAAGAATGACAACCATTCCCCAATTCTCTTATATTGCTGGTTATATGTTTTCTTATCAGTCATCGTCAAGATGCAATGAATTCTAATTTCAAGGGGAAATTTCAGGAGAGCAGTTTTGTTTCTATCACTCTGATCCCTCAAACTTAACCTAACAATGAATAATTAATTTCTTGTCATCAACCCAGGAAAGTGCTTTGTCCTTATAGATGTTCACAGAGCATGGACTGGGTGACTACTAGCAGAAAGACTAGTCTCTAGTGCATATGAGCCCATGATCTATGCATACTTTATACATTATAATTCCCAGAGTTAATATTTTATGCAAACACTCGTAGGGTTATGTCCCCCAACCAGAATTAATCAGTGCCCTCTTCTCTCCTGAGATACTTCCATATTTATAGGATCTGTGATTTTGTCAATGTATATGATCCCTCTGCCAACCCAGATGACAACCTTTTTGTGACCTAGTACATAGTCTTTGAAAGATGTTGTTACCAAAATATTCACCACCCCCTGGCCAACCTAGTGATGGGATTTTCTGAACTTATCTGAACTGGTTCTTGGAAAACAATAGCAAGCTAGGTCCCTAGAACACTGTTGGCTACTGCTCCCCTTCAAGGTTCTGGGCTAACATTGAGACACAGTGGAGTTCTTTTAATGCTATAACAGCTTTAACCCTTATTCTGATGCCAGTTTGTTATCTCTTCTGTATCATTGATTGAACCAGTAATTAATGTCTCAACATTATTTAACCAATTGATATTAATGAACTTTTCAAAATAGTTACTGGGAAGATTTAGCAAGAATATAAGTACATCTTCCCCCAACACAGGTAACACTCTCCCCTTTTCTACTTTGGTCCTTGTAGAGACTGGGTTCAAACAAAGTATTTGTGCCATTAAGTTTAATTCTGACTATAGCATATCTTCTGGTTGAATTGTTTCTTTGCTGCAACAGAACATCATGTTTCAGAAGCAATCCACCAATGGAATGGGTCAAGCAGGTCACTTCTAAGAGCCATGATTACTTGACTTGGCTGCCAACAGATTCTTGGCATTGACTCCAGTTCCTGTACCTCTGGCAACTTACTCTTTCAGCCTTCTAAAGCTTACTGTGTTGTAGCCATGTCTAATATTCTTTTACCAAAAAGCAGGAAAGAATAGACAAAAAAGGGATAGAAAACACTCATGCCTTCATGGTGGCCAGATGTCTCTTCCCTTCTTGGAGGTTCATAGCAGCTCATCTTCCTTGCTTACCACTAGGAAAGGAAAAAGAATTTGAGGTGCACTATCTCCCCTCACCTCCAGTCTCATGTATGCATATTCAGTTCCAGCTCAACAGTAATAAAGTAAGCAGACAGGAAAGTCAAAGCACATGTTCTGAATTAGGTAGCAAGGCTTATTTATTATTATTAATTATTATTATTATTATAGATACCTAGAAATAGGGTTTTCTAGGCTCCACATGGAGGATTATAGCAGGTAAGACACTGTGCATTGCTCAAACGGTGAAATTCTCCTCATTACACATAACTGAATCCAAGTGAAAATATTATATATGTCTTTGTACCTCAGCACTATGATGAATTTGTTCTGTCTTAGAGGTACTATGTTTAAGGCATATTTTAAAAAGTATTTATTGACTAGCCATGGGTTGTGAGAAATATTTAGGTTTTCTGTAGAAATGGAGGCCAGTGTTATTTTCCAGATACCTGTGGAAGTAATATAGTGATAGAGTCAGGATAGTGAATGTTTGACTCTGAACATTAGCAGCATTACATGTACTTCTTGAGCTTTTTGATCATGCCTATTTATCTGTTGCCAAAAGGTGAGTATATCTCAGATATTGTGGGACTCATGGAGGCAAAACAACAAGCAAACAAATATTTACAAACAAGCTATATATACGATAAATAGGAAATAATTAAAAGAGAGAAGGTACTAGAATTAAGAGGGGTTGGGAAAGGCTTCCTGTAGAAGATGGGATTGGAGTTGGAACTTGAAGGAAGCCAGGAGAAAAGAGGAGGAAGAAGAGCATAGCAGGCATGGGGAATAGCTGGAGAAAATGCCTAGAGTTGAGAGATGGTGCATTTAGTTCATTGAACAGCAAGGAGGCCAGTGCTACCGGTCTGAAGAGTTACTATTTAGTGCACATGTTTGAAGAGTACTATTTTGGGGGTGGCTCTTTTCATTATATATTTGAATCTGTCCATTACATATCTTGAATATCAGATCTTGATCAGAGAAATCTACAAAGATTTTTTTTTCTCCTGGTCTTTGATTCTGTTTGTGCAAAAGCTTTTAAATTTTACATAATTCATTTTATCTCCTGAAATACTCTCTATTCCTTGTTTGGTCATGAATTCTTCCCCCATCTGCAGTTGAAAAAGATACCTCCTTCTCTGCTCCTACAATTTGTTTATGATATGACCTTTTGGAATACATTCTCATGTATCCATTTATCATGTTATATGGTATGAGATGTTGGTCTAATTCTCATTTCTGTCAAATTACTTTCCAGTTTTCCCAGCAGTTTGTGTCAAATAGTGAATCATTACCATAATAGTTAGGGAGCCTTGGGTTTATTGAAAATGATGTTATAATGTTTATTTGCTTCTTCTTTTTGAGCATACTCCAAGGCCCTATCATGGGTCCTCTTGTCTTCTCCATTTGTACTAGTAGGGTCAAAGTCAAGTAGAAATGGGGGCCCCAAAGTCTAAGTAAGGATCCCTGTGGGCCACATAGTGACTTAGTTTTAAAATGTAATATTATCTATATTTTATCATGTTTTTTTTATTTTGTTAAACATTTCCCAATTACATTTTAATCTGGTTTGGACCTCACTTGGGAGTGTTGTGGGCCATAGGTTTGTAGGCCACATGTTTGACACCTCTCAGTCTGTATTATTTCACTTGGTAATAACATAAACTCTCATGAATTTAATTATCACTACATAGATGATTTTCAGAGCTACTTATCTGGATGTAAACTCTCTCCCGACCTCTAGTTTCCCTATTGGAAATCTCCAACTGGATGTCCTACAGACATCTTGAACTCACCCTTTCCAAAACTGAACTCAGCATTTCTTCCAAAATCCTCTCCTATTCTTAACTTTCTTATTACTGTTGAGGACATCAATGTCTTCCTCATCACCCAGGCTCCCAACCCAGTTGTCATCCTCGATTCCTCACTGTCTCTTACCCCCATATCCAATCTGTTGCCGAGGCCTATCATTTCTCAACCTTGTAATATCTCTCATACATATCTCATACTTTCCTCTGACACTACAATCACCCTGGTATAGGTCCTCATCACCTCACCTTGGCATCTGAACTATTGCAATAGTTCATGAGTTGGTATCCCTGCCTCAAGGATCTCCTCACTCCAGTCCCTCTACTTTCCAGCTATCAAAGTGATTTTATAGTGTCTATATCATCCTTCTGCCCCATTCAATGACCTCCAGTTGATCTCTTTTTACCTCAAGGATCAAACACAAAAAATTCTCTGTTTGGTACTTAAAGATCCTCATTTCCTTGTCTCTTCCTACTTTTCTAGTTTTCCTATACTTTACTCCCATCTACATAGCTATGATTCAGCAACGCTGGCCCTCCCTGATGTTCCTCTCGCAGGACACGGTACCTCCCAATTCTTCATTTTCACTGACTGTCCCCCATGCCTAGGATATTCTCTCTTATCTTCTCTCCTTGGTCTCCCTAGCTTCCTCCAAATTTCAACTAAAATATTATCTTTTAGAAGAAGCCTTTCCTAATCCCTTTTAATGCTAGTGCCTTCCCTTTGAGATTATCTCCTATTTACCCTGAACATATCTTGTTTGCTCATAATTGTTTGGATGTTGTCTCCCCAATTAGATTGTGAGCTCCTTGAATGCAGGGACTGCTTGTTGATTTCTTTTTTGCTTCCCCAGAGCTTGGCACAGTGTCTGACAAATAGTAAATGTAGACTCAATTTACCTTAACTTGCTTCTGCATTTTGCTTTACTAATCTCCCAACTGATCAACTTTAGTATTTTTTTAATCAGGACCAAATAGTTTTGATGATTACTACTTTGTAGTACAGTTTGAGATCTGGTACTGCTAGCATCATTACTTTATACTTTCGCCCTCCCATCATTTCCCTTGAGATTATTGATATTTCATTTCTCCGGATTAATTTTTTAAGCTCTATAAAGTAACCCTTTGTAGTTTGGTATGACATTGAATAAGCAAGTTAATTTAGGTTGTATTGTCATTTTATTATATTATTAAAGCCCAACCACCTGCAATTATTATATCTCCAATTACTTAAGTCTGCCTTTATTTCCATAAACAGTGTTTTGTAGTTGTATTAATATAATTCTGTGGGCATATTTTGATAGGTAGATTCCCCAAATAGTTTTTACATTGTGTAATTATTTAAAATGAGATTTCTCTTTCCATTTTTTTCTTGCGGGTTTTGCTGGAAACATACGGGAAGGCTGATCTTTCATATGGGTTTATTATGTGTCCTGATACTTTTTAAACTTGTTGTTTCAATTAATTCCAGTTGAGACAAGTGCTCTCTAAACAAATAATCATGCCCTCTGCAAAAAGAGATAATTTTGTTTTTTCCTTGCTGGTGCTTAATCCCTCAATTTCTTTTGTTTGTCTTATTGCTACCACTGACATTTCTAGAACTATATCAAATAGTAATGGTTATGATGAACATTTTTGTCCCAGTCCAAAACTGCCAGAATATCACATCACGTTGGCTGTTTGTTCTACAAAAAACCATTTACCATGCTAAAATAAGGTCCACTTATTTCTATGATTTAATTTTTTTCAAAAAGTAGACACAGATGTTGTATTTTGTCAAGTTTTTTCTGGTTCTATTGATGTAATCATGTGATTTTTGTTGTTTTTTTCTTATTAATAGAGTTTGTTATATTTTTTATTTTTCTAATATTGAACAAACCCTGAATTCCTAGTGTAAATATAACTTGGTAATTACATGTATAATCTTTTTAATGTGTTGCTATAGCATCCTTACTAATATTTATTTAATATTTTATTGCTAATATTCATTAGAGATATTTGTTGACAGTTTTGTGGTCATACTTATATCATAGAAGGAATTTGGTTAGTTCCCTTCTTTTTCTAATTTTGCAAACAGTTTATGTAATATTGAAATTATTTGAACATATAATAGAATTCATTTTTCATAAATCTGGTCCTATGGACCTTTTCTTTGGGGTTTAATGTTCAGCTTATTTAATTTTTTCCCCAAGACTCGGTTATTTAAATGATCTTTTATTCTGTTAGTCTGGGTAATTTCTATTTTAGAAATATTTATTGATTCACTTAAATTCTAAATTTTGGCATATAATTGGGCAAAAAATCTCTAATAGAGCTTGACTTCTGGGAGCCAAGATGGCAAAATAAGCAGGAAATTACCTGAACTCTGCCATACTCATCTGCAAACAGCTATAAAATAGTACTTCCAAATGAGTTCTGGAATGGCAGAACCAACAAAAAGGTAGGGTGAAATAATTTTCTAGCCCAAGACAACTTGGAAGTTCATCAGGAAAGGTCTTTCTCATTTGGGTAAAAGTGGAATGCAGTCCAGGGCAGACAATGTCCTGGCAAACTAGCAGCAGGTCCTTCCTCAGCACATCAGTTGGTGGCCCTGAGCCCCAGCATAGCACCAGGTGAATAGGCAGATGCTAGCACCAGGCCCCCCACCAATGTGCCTCAGTGCAATACCAGGCAAATACCAGCCTTGCACAGTACCAACCATCTCCCCAACCCCAACCTCATCTCTACGTAGCACCAGGTAAGCCACCAGACTCCCACAGCCCTGGCACAGCAAAGGGTCCCCATGGGCCTTAGGGCAACACGAGCACAGCACCAGACAAACAGCCAGGGCCTGAAGCCCTTGGCATAAGAAGATTGGGACAGCACTCCTTCCACCCCAAGAGCAAAGCTCAACTTAAAAGTAACAAAGTAGGCTGGAAAAGATGGGAGAAAGACAGAAAGAAGGAAGGAAGGGAGGGAGGGAGAAAGAAACAAAGAAAGAATCTGACCATAGAAAGTTTTTATGGTGACAGGGAAGATCAAGAAACAAAGTCAGAAGAGGACAACAATGTCAAAATGCCTACATGCAAAACCTCAAAGAAAAGTGTGAATTGGTCTCAAGCCAAAAAAAAAAAAAGAAGGAACTCCTGGAAGAGCTCGAAAAAGTTAAAAAAAAAATAAGAGCGGTAGAAGAAAATTGGGAAAAGAAATGAGAATGATGCAAGAGAATCATGAAAAAAAGTAAACAGCTTGATAAAGGAAGTACAAAAAATGGAAAAAGACACACAAAAATTTACTGAAGAAAATAACTCCCTAAAAAGTAGAATTGGCCAAATGGAAAAGGAGGTACAAAAGCTAACTGAAGAAAATAACTCCTTAAACATTAGAATTGGGCAAGTGGAAGTTAATGACTCTGTGAGACATTAAGAACCAATCAAACAAAATCAAAAGAATTTTTAAAATAGGAGAAAAGGTAAAGTACCTCATGGGAAAAACAACTGACCTGGAAAATAGATCCAGGAGAGAAAATTTAAGAATTATTGGATTACCTGAAAGCCATGATCAAAAAAAAGAGCCTGGATATCATATTTCAAGAAGTTATCAAAGAAAACTGCCCTAACATCCTAGAACCAGAAGGTAAAATAGTGATTGAAAGAATCCACTGATCACCTCCTGAAAGAGATCCCAAAATGAAAACTCTAAGAAATATTATAGCCAAATTCCAGAATTTCCAGGTCAAGGAGAAAATATTGCAAGCAGCCAAAAAGAAACAATTCAGATATAGAGAGCCACAGTCAAGATTGCACAGGATTTAGCAGCTTCAATATTAAAAGATCAGAGGGCATGGAATATGGTATTCCAGAAGGCAAAGGAGCTAGGACTACAACCAAGAATCACCTACCCAGCAAAACTGAGCATAATCTTTCAGGGGAAAAATGGGTATTCGATGAAATACATGGCTTTCAAGCTTTCCTGATGAAAAGACCAGAGCTGAACAAGAAATTTGATTTTCTGTTTCAAGACTCAGGAGAAGCATAAAAATGTAAAAAGGAAAGAGAAAACATAAGGGATTCAACAAGGCTAAACTCTTTACAGCCCTACATGGGAAGATGATACTTGTAATTCTTAAGAACTGTATCCCTATTAGCACCATTAGCGGGTATGGATATAAACTGACTTTGAGAGGATGACAAAAAAATAAACATTGTGAAAGAGGATTACACTGAGAGCAGAAGGAAGGAAGAGGTAGAATGGGGTAAATTATTTCACATAAAGAGGCAGAAAAGGCCCATTATAATGAAGGGAAAGATGGGAGGATGGGCAGTGGGCATCACTTGAACCTTAATCTGATTGGAATTGACTCAAAGAGGGAATAATACACACGATCAGTTGAATATAGAAATCTATCTTATCCTACAGGGAAGTAGAAGTGGAAGGAATTTTCCATACCCAGCTGTTAGTAATCATAACTGTGAGTATGAATGGGGTTGAACTCTCCCATAAAATGGAAACAGGTAGCAGAGTGGATTAAAAACCACAATCCTACAATATGCTATTTATAAGAAACACACTCGAAGCAAAGAGAATCACACAGAGTTAGGGTAAGGGTCTGGAGAAGAATATGTTATATTTCAGATAAAGCAAAAAAAAAAAGCGAGCATCATCTCAGACAAAGCAAAAACAAATAATAGATCTAATTAAAAGAAATAAGGAAGGAAACTAGATGTTGCTAAAAAGTACCATAGAGAATGAAGTAATATCAATACTAAACATATATGCATCAAGTAGTATAGCATCCAAATTCTTAAAGGAGAAGTTAAGTGAATTATAGGAGGAAATAGAGAGCAAAATTATGCTAGTAAGGGACCTCAACTTTCCTCTCTCAAAACTAGATAAATCTAATTACAAAATAAATGAGAAAGAAGTTAAGGAGGTGAATGGAATTTTAGAAAATTTAGATATGACAGACCCTCTGGAGAAAATTCAATGGGGATGGAAAATAATAAACCTTTTTCTCAGCAGTACATGGCACCTACACACAAACTGACCATGTATTAGGGCATAAAAACTTCAAAGTCAAGTGTAGAAAGGAAGAAATATTAAATATATCCTTTTCAGATCGTAATGCAATAAAAATTACATTCAATAAAGGGCAGTGGATTGATTAATTGGAAACTAAATAATCTAAACCTAAGGAATAAGTGGGTCAAAGATCAAATCATAGAAATGATCAATAATTTCATTAAAGAGAATGATGACAATGAGACAACATACCAAAATTTATGGGATGCAGCCAAAGCAGTTCTTAGGGAAAAATTTATATCTCTAAATTCTTAAACAATAAAATAGAGAAAGGGCAGATCAATGAATTAGGCATGCAACTAAAAAACTGGGGAAAAATTAAAAATCCTCAATTGATAATCAAATTGCCTAAAAACCAAAGGTGAAATTAATAAAACTGAAAGTAAGAAAACTTTTAAGCTAATAAATAAAACTAAGAACTGATTTCATGAAAAAACCAGCATGATAGATAAATCATTGGTTAATTTGATTTAAAAAAAAAAGAAAGAAGAAAATAAACATTCCGGTACCAAAAATGAAAATTATGAATTCACCACCAATGAAGTGGAATGCAGAACTGATTCAGTATTAAGAAGGTTATCAGGGTAATTGACCATGTCAATAACAAAATGAACAGAAATCATATGATTATCTCAATAGTTGCTGAAAAAGCTTTTGACAAAATGAAGCATCCATTTTTATTTCAAAAAAAAAAACAACTAGAGAGAATGGGAATAAATGAAGTTTTCCTTAATATGATAAGTAGTATCTATCTAAAGTCATCAGCAAGCATTATCTGTAATGGAGATCAGCTAAACACCTTCCCAGTAAGATCAAGGGTGAAGCAAGGATGCCCATTATTCAATATTGTATTAGAAATCTTAGCTATAGCAATAAGAGAAGAAAAATGATTTGAAGGAATTGGAATAAGCAATGAAAAAACAAAAAAGAACACTTTGCAGATGATATGACCTAGAGAATCAACTGAAAAACTACTTGAAATAATTAATGACTTTAGTAAACTTGCAGGATATAAAATAAACTTATACAAATCAGCAGCATTTCTATGTTACCAACAAAGTCTAACATCAAGAAATAGAAAGAGAAATTCCATTTAAAATAATTGTAGACAATATAAAATACTTGAGAGTCTACCTGCCAAGACAAAACCAGGGACTACATGAACACACTTACAAAGTACTTTTCACACAAATAAAGTCAGATCTAAACAATTAGAAAAAATCTATTGCTCATGGGTAGGTCAAGTCAATATAATAAATATAACAATTCTGCTTAAATTGATTTAACTTATTCAGTGCCATACCAATCAAACTACCATAAATATTTCATCTAGAAAAAATAACAACAGAATTCATCTGGAAGAACAAAAGGTCAAGAGTATAAAGGGAATTAATGAAAAAAATGCAAAGGAAGGTAGCCTAGCCATATTAGATATTAAATTATGTTATAAAGTGGTAACCATCAAAATTATCTGGTACTGACTAAGAAATTGTGTGTGTGTGTGTGTGTGTGTGTGTGTGTGTGATCAGTGGAATAGATTAGGTACACAAGATACAGTAGTAAATGACCATAGTAATCCAGTGTTTGATAAACCCTCAGCAGCTGGGATAAGAACTCACTATTTGGCAAAACAATATGGCAGAAACTAGGTATAGACAAATATCTTACACTATATACCAAGGTAAGATAAAAGTGGGTACATGATTTAGACATAAAGGGTGAGCAAGGAATAGTTTACCTGTCAGATCTATGGAGAAGGGAAGAATTTATGACTAAACAAGAGACAGAGAACATTATGAAATGTAATGGATAATTTTGATTATATTAAATTAAAAAGATTTTGCACAAACAAAACCAATATAACCAAGATTAGAAGGAGAGCAGAAAGTGGGAAACAATCTTAACAGCTAATGTCTCTGATAAAAGGCCTCCTTTCTTAAATATTTCTTAAATATATATTATAGAGAACTGAGTCAAATTTATAAGAATACAAGCCATTCCCTAGTTGATAAATTGTCAAAGGATATGAAGAGGCAATTTTCACAAGGAGCAATCAAAGCTATAATCATATGATGAAATGCTCTAAATCACTATTGATTAGAGAAAGGCAAATTAAAACAACTCTGAGGTACCACCTCACACCTATCAGATTGGCTAATATGACAGAAGAGAAAAATGATAAATGTTGGAGGGGCTGTGGGAAAATTGGGACACTAATACATTGTTGGTGGGATTGTGAACTGATCCAACAACTCTAGAGAGCAATTTGGAACTATGCCCAAAGAGCAATCAAATTGCCCTTTGCATACCCTTTGATCCAGCAATACCCCTACTAGGTCTGTATCCCAAAGAGATCATAAAAAAGGGAAAAGGCCCTACATGTGCAAAAATATTTATAGCAACTCCTTTTGTGGTAGGAAAATACTAGAAACTTAGGCGATGCTCATCAGTTGGGGAATGGCTGAACAAGTTGTGGTATATGAATATAATGGAATACTATTGTGCTATAAGAAATAATGAGCAGGTGGATTTCATAAAAACCTGGAAAGACTTACATGAACTGATGTAAAGTAAAGTAAGCAGAACTATGAGAACAGTGTACACAATATCAGCAACATTGTGTGCTGTTCAACTATGATCAACTTAGTTCTTCTCAGTAATACAATGATCTAAGACAATTCCAAAGGACTTATGGTGGAAAACGCTTACCACATCTAGAGAAAGAACTGATGGAGTCTGAATGCAGATCAAAGCATACTATTTTCACTTTATTTTTTTGTGGTTCTTTTCTTTTGGCCTGTTTCTTCTTTCACAACATGACTAAATATGGAAATATGTTTTACCTGATTGCACATACATAACTTATATCAAATTGATTACCAACTTACAGATGGGGTGGTGAGGGAGGGAGGAAGATAATTTGGAAGTCAACATTTAAAAAAATGAATGTTAAAAATTGTCTTTACATGTAATTGAAAAAATAAAATATTATTAAAAAGTCTAATAATTCCTCTTATTTTCTCTTCTTTAGTTGAGAATTCTCCCTTTTGTATTGACATTACTAATTTGATTTTCTTTTCTGTTTTTAAAAATCAGATTAGGTAATTGTTTATCATATTTATTTTTAAAAAACTTTTTTGTTTTGTTAATCTTTTTATCATTTTCAAAATTTTTATTTTTGTGTTTATTTAGAGATTTTTTAATTTGTTGCTTTTGTAGTTTTTTTATTTGTATATTCAGTTCATTGATCCATCATTTCCTTTGTCAATGAAAGTGTTTATTGATATAAATTCCCCTGCTTTGAATCTCACAAGTTTTGGAATATTTTCTCATTTTTGACATTTTTATTTGATGAAGTTATCTGTTGTTTCTTAGATTTGTCCTTTGACCCACCAATTCTTTAAGATTAAATTAGTTTCCATTACATTTGAATTCTGTTTGCACAGACTTTTTATCAATTATGCTTTTAAAGTACATTGCTGTTAATGAAGGATATGTTTAACATTTTTTGCTTTCTACATTTGTTTGTGAAGTTTGTATTACTTACCATATGGTCATTTTTTGTAAAGGTGCAATGAACATCTTGAAAATATTTATGTTCCTTTCTATTCTTATTCAGTAGCCACCAGTGATATATCATATCTAACTTTTTAGAAGTTCTATCAGGTCTCTAACTTCTTTCTAGTTTATCTTCTTATTATATCTGCTTAGTACTGAAAAGGGTATCTAACTATCACAGTTTCCTTCTTTCTACCTCCTTTTGGAACTTAAATGATAAAGCATCTGATGCATGTATATTAAGTATTGATATTATTGCATTATCTCTGGTTCCTATAGGCATAATGTGCTTCTTTCTTTCTCTCTTTTGACCACATTTATTTTTACTATTATCTCGTCTAAGTCCATGATTGCTATCCTCTTTTTTTTAGTTCGCCTAAAACATAATAGATATTGTACTAGCCTCTAATTTTAACTCTGTGGAAATCTTTATGTTTTATGTGTTTCTCATAAATAATGTTGTTGGCTTCTGTTTTCTAATCCATTCTACTTCCTGTTCTCTTTACGGATAAGTTTATTCCATTCATGTTCACAGTAATGATTGTGTATTTTCTCCATTATTTGTTCATACACTTTTTCTTCTCTTTGTCCCCTGCCCCTTTCGTTATGAAGGTGTTTGGAGAAGTGGAATGTGGTCGACATTGGTGATCTGTAATTGAAACCATATGCTTTTACTCTCCTGCCCTTCATCTCTTTCCCTGACCCTGACCCCAATCACTGGTTCTTACGTGTTCTTTCTTTCCTTTAAATCCTACCTTTACAATCTATCTTCTGAAGTTGAATTTTGTTTTGCTTATGATTATTCCTTCCCTGACTATTACATCTCTCTTAAAGTTCTTTTTCATTTTCCTTTTCCCCTACCTGTCTCTCTGAGTTTAATGTATTAGTACACCAAACTCTTTGTATATATGGGTGCATGCATGTGTATATGTGTTTGACCCTTTTTTGTCCAGTTCAGATAAATGAGTTCATGGGATACCCACTCCTCCCATTCTGTTGTTCATGTTTGCATACTCTTCTTGCCCAACTCAGTTGTGAGATATAGTAAGTTCTCCCTACTTCTTCCTCATTTCTTCTCTCACATATCCTTCTTCCTTTCTTTTTCTTTCCTTTAAAGATATTCAAAACAGAGTAAATATACCCCCATTCCTCTATTTTATTTAATTCCCTTGTGCCTCTTGAAGATATTCAAATTTTGAAGGGACATTCCCCATCAGAATAAAACCACTTCATCATTATTTAACCCCTTGCTCAAATACATTTATCTTTCTAGGTATGCTTTGACTCCTTTGTTTGTACTTCTCAGTTTCTGTTCATCTCTGGTCTTTTCATTTAGAATGGTTGAAACTTTTCTGTTCCATTAAAGTTCCATTCTTTCATTCTTTTCATGTAGGACTATACTCAGTTTTGCAGGGTAAGCTGTTTTTAGTTCAAAGCCTTTATTTTTGTATTTTGGAATGTTATGTTGCAATATTTTCTCATCTTTAAACTAGTTGCTGCTTATGTGATCCTGACTGTAGTTCCTTAGTGCCTGAACGTGTTCTTTCTGGATGCTTGCAGTATTTATTTTTTAAATCTGGAAGCTCTGTGTTTTGGCTATTTCTAGAAGTTTTAATTTGGGAGTTTCTTTTTTAATTTTGGGGTTACAGGTAGATTCTTTATATTTTTACTTTTCCCTCTATTTCTAATAAATCTGGGCAGTTTTCATTTTTTTGGTTTCTTGCATTTTAGTCATTTTTAGAGAGTCCTATGGTATTAAATTATTTCTACTTGACTTGTTTTTTAGGTCAGTTATTTTTAATTTGTAAGTACATTACATTTTCATCAATTTTTTCAATTTTGTTCTAACTTTTTTTTTGTCTCATAGAGTCATTGAGTTCTGATTATCCATTCTAATTTTCAAGGAATCCATTACTTGGGCAGGGTTTTCCACCTTCTATTCTAAGCCATTTATTCTCCCCCCACCAAGTCTTAGACTCTTATTTCACTTATAATCACATTAAAAAACCCCTTTTCTTCATTTCTTTAAGGATTTCCTGTAGTCCTCATGTTGAAACCATTTTTTCCCTCTAAGGTTCTGAATTTTGTTATGATAAGAGTTACTCTCTTTTTCTGTGTTTACTTCTTGTAGATCTCTTGACCCACAGTATTTCTTCACAGTGCTTGTGTCTTCTTTTTTTGACTTATATCTCCAAAAACAGTTCCTTATTTGGGACTTTATGCCAGAACCAGGCTCTGCCCTATTCCCATGTTCTTGAAGAGGTGATCAGGTCATGTTTGGGTCTGACTTCAATTTCCTGGGCTCTTATCACTGTCTTCTACCTTTCCTGGCATATCTGAGCTCAGAGCACAATTCACTATCTTCAGTCATATCTCTGCAGGCTTCTGTCTCTCTCTTGCTGCCTCTGGTCAAGGTGTTGCTACAGGCAATACTCCTTAGGTCATCCATGGTTATAGGTCTGGGTATTCTTTTGGCCTCTCTTGGGCATCTTCAGTCAAGGTGCTTCTTCATTTCTTTTATCCTCCTCACCCCAAACCCAGGTATCTACTGTGTACTACTATGGAGTTCTGGTCATTTTACCTGAACTTCTACAATCTTCTCTGATGAGAGCTTTCATTCAAAGCCTGTGATTTTTGGTTATCTTTTTGTGTAGTCCTGAACTGGATGAAGGAGCTTATTGGTGTTTCTCTTTCCTTTTCATTTTTTTTAAAATTCTGAATTTACTGAACATCAAACAAACAAAAGGAAATTTTCACATACAACATTCTTTTTGGATTTCCTGAAAATTATCTGATCTGGTGCCTTTTAATACATTATTACTGGAGTAAATTTGGGAGAACTGGGCTCCTCTGTGACTTTTACACTACCACCTTATCCAAGTTTCCATGCCATTTTAAAAAATGTTCTAAAATAGATTCTCTGATAATATATTCTAGTAGCAAAGTTATTTTGTGCATCTAATCTTAATTGTTCATTTCTTAGCTATAAATATGTTCAGCAGAGATAGAGAAGAGTTGGTCACTTCCATTTTGAAGGAAACTAGGAATTCCAAGATGCTGAGATAAGGAGGAAGTACATATTGGCCATATGGGACCTGAGATGGGCATAGCTTGTGCTAAGGCACAGAGGTAGGAGAGAAAGAGATGAGTATAGAGAACACCAAGTAGACCATTTGGGTAGAATATAGAGTGTGCAAAGAGAAGTAATGTGTAATAAGCCTAGTAAGGTAGGTTGAAGTAAGATTGTGAGGGACTTCGAATGCCAAACTGAAGAGTTTATATTTTGTCCTACAAGTGTTAGGGAGCCATTGAAGTTTCTATAGGGCAGTTGTCCATCTAGCCCTCTGTCCTATATAGACAATAGACACTCTTTTTTCACTTCTTTCTTCCTGGGTAGATGGATAAGCCAGATTCTTTTGTGTGGTTATGGATATCTTCTAGGAGGCTCTAAAATTTTCTGTGGAACCCTTTCAGGAGACTCTATCATGTTCCAGGGCTTGTTGCAACTGGCATGATATTTTCCACAAACAGGAACATCTGGAGGAACTAACCATCCAAAGGGAATTTCTCTTCAGCTTAAATTCTTCCCTGGATATCCTTGATGACAGTGGTGAACACCTACTAATGTGACCTTGGGCAAGTCACTTAACCTCTCTGGGCCTCAGTTTCTTCATCTGTTAAATTAGGAAGTTGGATCATTTTAAATTACAAATCTATGATCCAATGATGCTCTGAATCTTTAGTAATCAGATATCTTCCTATTTTATTCCTTATCTGATATCAGTGATGAGGAGGATGGTAGAACAGGTTCTCTCTATTGTTATATCTTTCAAGGAATCTTGAATAATTTTGATGTACAAATTGGAATCATCTTGTTGGAAGAGAGATTTTAATGCAGTTTTTTGCTCTACCAAATCAAATGTTTATTTTTTAAAATAATCAACAAAAATAAACATGAGGGATATTTTGTTCTGTACACTTTTCAGTCCTGTGCAATGGTAAATATGTGGTCTGCTGTGAGATATTGCTTGCAAAAGTCTGCCTATTCCCTACTAATACATTCATCAAGGAGGTATCCTAGATGTGTAGATAATTCTCACAAGCATTTTTATAAGCATTTTATATAGATAGTAGAGTAGACATATAGATGGATAGTTGTTCTCTCTGTTAATTTTTTGGTATTAATAAGAGCCAGGGTTTTCCCCATACCTCTCATTTCCCCCTCTTTTAGATGAATCAGTCCCTCAATGTCCTCATTGTTCTGTCACCTCCAGCACAGATATTTTTGATGTACATTTGGTCTAGTCTACCTGTGCTCCCCATCTTTGTTCTCAGTGCCATCTCTACCTAATGCAGAGGTGCATCCAGGATTTTTAACGCTAGAGGCTAAGTATAGTGGTTCTACTTTCCAGAAAAATATTGGTGTTAAGAAGAGGGGATCTTGTCTACGCTACTCATTTTCTGTAATGTAGTAGAAAGGGTGCTGGATTTGTAATCAGAGAACTGAGAATCAAAACCCAGCTCTATTGCTTACTATCTGTGATCTTGGGCAAATTCCCTAAGTTCCTTCTGTAAAATAAGGAGGTTTAACTAGATGACCTCTATGATCCCTTCTGGTTCTAACTCTATAATCATTAGTGGGCTGCCTGTCATCCACCTCCAGGATCAAATACAAAATCTTCTATATATTGTTCAAAGTTATTTATAACCTGCCTTTCCTCCCTACCTTTTTACCTCGCATACAACTTATGTCCTCCTATGTACTGGGTGATCCAGTACTGAAAATACCTTTTTGAGGGCATCTTTAATTTCTCCTTAAACAAGAAACTCTATCTCCCAACTCTAGGCATTTTCAATGCCTGTTCCCTATACCTGGAATGCTCTCCCTCCTCCTCTCTGCCTCCTTGGCTTCCTTCAATCCCAGCTAAAATCCCACTTTCTACAGAAAACTTTCCCCATTCTGTCCTAATTCTAGTGCTTCCCCTCTGTCGATTATCTCCAATTTTTCCTGTATGTAGCATTTTTTGTGTATGGCTATGTGCATGTTGTCTCTGTGAGTTCCCTGAGAACAAGGACTGTCTTTCCCCCCCTTTTTTTTGAATCCCCAATTGATTAGCACAATGCTGGCTTATAGTAAGTCCTTAACAAATGCTAGTTGGCAGTCTTATTTACTGAATAGGCATTCTTCATCCATTTGGTTTTTCCTGGGTGTTTTGCAGATAACACTGGAGTTTTTGGACTCCAGCGTCTAATATCAACTACACCAATTGTTAGGCAGGTAAACACACAGGTACCACAGGAGGGCTGCTAGCAGGTGTTCTAGCACAGGTTCAGTCTTGATCTGGGCAGATAGGAAGGCAGGCACGGAGTCATAATAAGGGCTTAAATAAGTTAGTTTTATTCTAGTCTAGTCTTCTCAATGGGTTGCTGACAATGGGAGCACCAACTCCTACAGGATCCCCTAATTACCCTTCTCACAGGGGTAGGCAAAAAGGAGGGGTAGCTACTCCTACATCTCAATGGGGTCAGTTGAGACAGGCACAGCATTCCAGCTTGTGCACCCTCCTAAGTCCCCTCAAGCCTCAGTGGGGGATGGTTGAGGTGAGCACATGCATTCCTCTATGCATTACCCAAAACACAAATCTCTCTGCACAGTTGTGGTAGAAACTGTTTTGAATCATGATTGTGAGAATTAATCTAACACCTGGGAACTAGAGATCATTATGGCCATGGATCCTGGAAACTAAACCCTAAAAAGGATAACAAAATCCTCCTTACACACGCTAAAATCCACCTTATGTACACGGGTATACTATTAAGATAATTTCTTTTGAGTGGATGTGCATTTAACTGAAAAGGTCCTGTGTAGTTTGATGACCCTAGGGCTGGATGCAATCAGCACAATGTCATCCTCACATAGGAGCACCTGGAGGACTTCGCTATCTACAGCTTATTTGCACTCTGCAAGATATCCTTCATGACAATGCTGAATATCTTTTGACAGCTTACATTGCCCTGTCTTGTGCTTTGCATGATGCTAATAGAGCATAATCATGTAAAGTTCTCTCTGTGGTAGCATTTATTGACAGGAAACATCTTGTTGAGTGAGAATTCGTATTTTCCTCTACCAAGTTAAATGCTTTTTTAAACAAATTAGCAAATAATAAACATAGCCATAAGTGTAGTAAATAAGTAAACACAGTAAATATTAGCTAGTTATATTTTCTTTAGACTTACGTTCTCTTACCACTTTTTCCTTAGGGTCTTATATTCTCTATGCCCATAAGTTAAGAGTGTGAGTACGAATATGTGGTATACATAGAAAATAATTTGAAAAAGTCTTCCTGCTCTCTCATCATTTTTTCTGTCAAGCATAACTTTGACATGTATAGCTATCATTTTTATAAAGATTTTATAGAGATGAAGAAATAGGCACCTGTATTATTAGTGATGATTATCTTTTCAATTGTCTTCTTTTGAGGGTGGCATGAATTTTTTCTAACTATTTGGGATCTTTTACTTTTTGATATATCTTGAAAAGCAAATAATCTTTTTTAAAATTTTTTTTAGGGAGGGAGGTAGGGTAATTAGGGTTAAGTGACTTGCCCAAAGTCACACAGCTAGTAAGTGTTTCAAGTGTCTGAGGCTGGATTTGAACTCAGGTCCTCCTGACTCCAGGGCTGGTGCTCTACTCACTGTGCCACCTAGCTACCCCCGAAAAGCAAATAGTCTTATTAGTTCCAGTTTTCTTTCTAAAAATATTTCAAACTCTTCTTTATCATTGATCATCCATCTTTTGTCCTGTATGGTTAAGCTCAGATTTGCAGGATAGGTTATCCTGCGCTGTATCCTGAGCTCCAGTGCTCTTTGGAACACATCATTTCATTCCCTCCTCTTTTTCTAGTGAAATAGTCTTATGTTATTCAAATATACTGTCTTTTGTATTTGAAGGTCTTTCTCCTGATGGTTTGCTGAACTTCTTTTTTTCTGAATTGTTTTTGTTAAAGTTAAGCACTATATGCCTTGAAGTTTGTAACCTTGGTTTATTTTTTTCTTTTCTGGAGGTGATGTGTGAATTTCATTTGTAATTACATTTTCTGTGGTAAGAAGTTCTGGGTAGATCTCTTTTTATTATTTCTTTTGTTATGTTGTTAAGGTTTTTTGTTCTGTCGTGCTCTTCTGGGATACCTATGATCCTTAAGTTGTCTCTATGCAGCCTGGCTTTGAGAGCCATATGTTTTGTTTACATAGTGAGAATTTCTTTTCTTTTGCATGTATAGTGAGAATTTCTTTTCTTTTGCTTGCATAGTGAGTTTCTTTTCATGTCACTGTTTTTTGCTTCTACTTTTCTACGTTGTACTTCATGCCTGTGTATTTGCATACCCAATCTACTAACTTCTTTTTTGGTTTCTTTGCTGAAGCTTGCCATTATAGATTCAATTTTTTTATTCTGCTCATTATTTTTGTTGTACAGAACATAAATCCTGTTCTCATAATGCTCTTTTAACTCAGGAACTGCATTTTGTGGTTCTACGTTTTTCTCAAATTCCACAGGTTCATCTGTCTCATCAAGTTTTAAATCATTTTCCTTCATTTTGTAGTATTTATTCATAGATACCTAAACTAGTTTATTAGATCTGGAGGTCATGTTTCCTTCTGTTGTTACTGTTTTTTTCTGTTGATTTATTTGTTTACATTCAAGGCCTTTGAGAGTTCGTCCTGAAATCTTTGGTACTTTCAGTTGCCCCATCTTGCTCTTATTTTCCTTATCATTTACTTCCTGACTCCCTCCCCTCTGTTTGTGGTTCTTTTAGTGCTGGATCTCAAAGTCTCTCAGCCTCCTCCCACACTGAGGAATCTATGGTTCACTAGCCTAGCTCTCTGCTCCCACTGATTTTTGAGTGCTCAGAACTAGCCCCAGCTGGATGTTGTGTTCTTTCCCTCAGGTTTGTGGGAGTGCTGCACAGCTCCCAATGTGAATAGTGTCCTGTCCTGATAACCTGTTCCACTTCTTCACTTCCTTAGTTCTTTGATCCAGCACTGGGGTTTCAAAGTTTTATAGCACTAGTCCTTCTGTTTGCAGCTCCTAAAAGACTTTTGTTCCTAAAGGGCTGTGGTCAACTAGCTGTTGAGGTCTAAGAAAACTTTCACAGCTTGGAGCTGGGGTCTCCATGGCATTGGAAAGAGGGCAGAGGGTACAGGGATGGGTCTCAACATAATTCTGTGTCATGTTAGTATGACTTTGCTGCCAGTATGGTGGAAGAGAATGGTGAGGGGAAGTGCTAAATGAGTTTAGGGTTAGTGAGCATCAGTTCCTGGATTTTTTTTAAACTTTCTTTTGGATTCCAGGTATCCTATATCAGGGAAGTTACTTTATCTTTGGCAAACAATTTCTGCTTTGGAGAGGTTTGAGAGGTCATGAGGATCAGAAAAAATGTTTTTCAGTCCAGTTTGGAATTTCAATATTATCTTTCCAAAACGTCCAGTTTGCCATCTTATTTCTCACTCAGAAGCCAGATATCTTGAAAATCAATTCTTTGATGTGTTCAAAACTTTGTCATTTACAGCATAAATTTATCTCTGTGTTTACTTGGCCTGGTTCAGTTTCTCTTCCTGACTTCATTTTCTTAAGTACCATTTTCGTTCTTTCTTCTTTTTTTAAAATAAATTTATTTTTTCTTTTTAGCTTATAACACTCAGTTCCACAAGTTTTGGGGTTCCAAATTTTCTCTCCCTCCCTCTCCTCCCCCTCCCCCCAAGATGGCATGTCAAGTGCCATTTTCATTTCTTTATATATAACACATTGAGAATCAAGGTATTAGTATAAGTGTATGAGTATTATTAGTCTTATAGTATTTAGTGGTAGTTCTACTGTTATTGGTTATGAAGACAGATGATTGTATAGAAGTGCTGATACATCTGTTCTGTTTTTCATCTATTTTTGCTCTTTCCAGTCTTACCTCTAACGATTCTTGGATAATTTGGTTTAATTATGTTTAACATCCAAATCTTTTCAAACCTGGGGCAGCTAGGTGTCATAGTGGATAGAGTACTGGACCTGGAATAAGGAATATCTGAGTTCAAATCTAGCCTCAGACATTTATTAGCTGTATGATCTTGAGCAATTCATTTAACTTTAGTTTGCCTCAGTTTCTCCATCTGTAAAAGGAGGATAATAGCATCTATCTTGCAGGGTTGATGTGAGGATCAAATGAGATAATAATTATAAAGCACTTAGCACAGTGCCTGGCAAATAATAAATGCTATATAAATGTTAGCTTCTATTATTATTATTACTACTACTATCATTCCTATTTGCCATGTCCTCTACTACTTTTGGCTATTTTTGTGAATTGATACACTATCGATTATATCCCCTTATGTTCCTCTGTGACATTTTGCAAATTAGTTTGTAGTCTAAGTCAGTGCTGTGTTTGGCTAATTTTGTATTTTGACTAGTGCTTGCAGGCTAAAGTAATTTGGGGATTCTTTCAGCTTATGCATTATGATTATTTATATCGGTTAAACTTCTGTAGGAAATTGTGATAACCAGGAGTCAATATATTTTCCATTATCCACTTCTAATTTTTCAGCATTAATAGTTTGTTTAAAAAGGTCAGTTTGGATCCACCGTTAATTGCATGCAATATTCTCCTTTAACATAATTTGGTGTGGATTTTGAACTTTGTTCTAGCTAGTAATTTTTCTAACTTTGTACAGATAACTGATTCTAACATGATATCAATAATCAGTAATTTACTCTGAACTATGGTATTGTAAATTGAATTTTTGTGATGTAATTTGGCTTCAAATATGTCCAATGTTTTCCAATTCTCTTTTTGAAGAAAGTGTGTTGAGAGGAGGTTTCTGACTAGTCTACAAGATTTTGGCCTTTTTCATTTCTTAATCTTCGGCCATATTTTCTAATACATTTTCCACCATCTCCCTTTATGCCCAACTTTGCCTTAAAGTCACTAGGAATCAAAGTTATATTGATTTGGTTTGATTGTTCTCACAAATATCTTCAGAGATTTTCTCTTCCTCTTCAGCATGTGCCACAGCCGGTGAGGTATGAGTTGCAATTATCTTCAGGGTGGTCTTTTTGCCTATACTTGAATAAAGAAAGGTAATATTACTAAGCATCCCAGGATATCATATTTCTTGTTGCCTTTGGGGCACTATAAAATCATTTCTCTTAACTCATTTATTAGTCCCTTCAAGGATAACCTATGTGCCATACTTTGGTTTAGCTGCAACTTCCTTAGTCTTCTGGTGCCATTGATAGCAACAATTTCAACATTATCTTTCCAAGCTCCCCCTTCAAAAGTAAAATATAAATAATTTTTTTGGGGGGGAGAAAACTGCTATTTGGGATTATCTATGCCACAACTTTTCTCCAGTTGTGTGAAAAACTGAGAACTGACCACATTAAATACTTTAGTTTGACCTTTTTATTTCTTATGTCTGTATTCAGTGAAGAAAATAAAAGTGGATTTTTTTTGTTTGATTGAAGCAGACACTAAAGTTTCCAAATTACATGTGAGAAAATGGAAGACAAAAAATTTCACCTCAATTTACAGAATAAAAATGCAAGGCCATGATGAAACCATCATGATGAGGTCTGCATCCCTAGGCAAGCTCTTAAATATGCAATTACTGCAGTTCGCTCCCTTGGCTCAGCATAAGGAGGAGTACATATATTTCTTTACCTCTTTTTCTACTGGGAAGGGGAAAGGCAGGTCTTAGTTTGTCCATAAAGTATCTCTTACCCATAACTAAAAGTAGTGACCAAAGGTAATTGTGAAAGCAGGGGAAGGCATATTTGATTTAAGGAGAGTCAAATTTATTCAACTCTTTACATACAATGTGCCTTACTGTACCAGGTTCTATGTAAGGTACAGAAAAAGGAGGAAAGAAAAAAAGACATAATTATCATAAAGGAACTTATAAACTCTTTGGGAGGTATGATTCCTAAACAAGAAGCAATTAGAGAATAATATAAATTATAATATAATCAAGTGACAGAATGTGTGGTAAGTCAATATTTGTAGTGGGAATTAAGGACCCAAACTCATATTTCTATGGCATTTTAAGGATTACAAAGTGCTTTCCTCACAATAACCCTATGAAATAGGCAATCATTTATTACTACTACTTATTACTATATTATCCCCATTTATAAATGAAGGAAACCGAGTTCAGAAAGGCTGTTTGCCCAGATTTACATGGCTGGTCAGTGTCTGAGTTGACACTTAAACTTAGGTCTTTTTCATTTCTAAGACAAGTGTTCGTCTACTAACCACATGGCTTAATGTGAAAGTAGGAGAGGAAATCAGTAAAGGCCAGAGCTGTCAAAAAAAAAGTTATGACTTTAGCAGGCCTTGAAGGATAGGTAAAACTTGAATAGGTGGAGAAGAGGGGGGAGGGCACTTCTAGGGGGCCCAGGGAATAGCCTGGACAAAGGTGAGAATAATTATGAATGATTTGGGAGGTTGATGAGGGAATTTTAATTTTAAATCTTAATTTCAAACACAGGGCAGCTAGATGGCCTAGTGGATAGAGTGCTGGGTTTGGAGTCAGGAAGACTCATCCTCCTGAGTTCTGGCCTTAGACATTCACTGGCTGTGTGACCCTGGGCAAGTCACCGCTTGCCTTAGTTCCTCATCTGTAAAATGAGCTGGAGAAAGAAATGGCAAACCACTCCAGTATCTTTGCCAAGAAAACCCTAAATGGGGTTATAAAGAGTTGGATGTGACTGAAAAATGACTGAACAACAATTTCAGGCTTAAGTGGCTCATATCCTTGGGGCCTCACTATTCCAGGTTAAATCTAGATCCTTATTTCAGTGCTTGGATACTTCTCCTAGCCCCTCATAATGGCGCGACTCCCCTCATAAACACCATAAGAAAGTCTCATCTCATAATCTGATTGAATACCTTGCTATTGGACAAAGGTTTCTTTGAAGAACATCTTTAAATAGGGAGTGCTTTTAGGAAGAAGGGCAAAGATGAAAAAAAAGTCCATCTCAAATGGAGAACATTGCACACAGTAGAAATTTAATAAATGTCTTAATTCTAGTGCCATCCCCTTGTTGATTGTTTTCCGTTTGTCCTATGTAGAGCTTGTCTGTACATAGTTATTTTCCAACTTTTAAAACATTTTTATTTAAAGTTTTGAGTTCCAAATTCTATCTCTCCCTCCTTCCCCTCTCCCTTCCCTGAGGTGACAAGTAATCAGATATAGGTTACACATGTGCAATTATGTAAATAATTTGCATATTAATGAAAAGAAGAAAGTGAAAAATAGCATGCTTCAGTCTGTATTCAATCAGTATCAGCTCCTTCCCTGGATGTGGATAGTATACGTTATCATTAGTCCTTCGGGATTGGCTTAGTTCATTGTACTGCTGAGAATAGATAAGTCATTCACAGCTCTTCATCGAACCATACTGCTGTTACTGTGTACAACATTCTCCTGGTTCTATTCACTTCACTATACATCAGTTGGTGCAAATCTTTCCAGGTTTTTCTGAAATCATCCTGCTTGTTGTTTCTTATAGCACAATAATATTTCATCACAATCAAATACCCAGCTTGTTTAGCCATTCCCCACTTGATGGGCAGTTCTTAGCCACCACAAAAAAAGCTGCTATAAATATTTTTGTTATCTCCCCCATTAGACTGTGAGTTCCTCAAGAGCAAGAACTGTCTTTTATTTTTTTTTATCCTTAGTGCTTACAGAGTGCTTGGCACATATCTGGCACTTAATAAATATTTATTGACCAACTGTTGAATGAATGGACTTCTAAAACTCCAGACTCACAGAATTCCTGTCTTAGGAATGACCTGGTGTAATGAATAGGACAAGGATATGGATTTTAGGAGATGAGGGTTCTGCCTGGAGTGGAAGCAACTTGAGGTGAGTATAGTCTTATTCTTCTTTATATCACCTATAGCACCTAGCAAATGCAATTTATGGGTGCCTTAAAAATCTGTCGATTATTGGTGGGTTATCAATATTAGGGAAATAATGTTGGAATATTGCTTTAATGCTCTCTGATTCTTGACCATTTCTCAACTGCATAATTTTTAAGCCCTTTGGCTTAAATTAAATTTAGATATCAATACTGTGACCCAGATGACTCCAAGGGCTAAGAAATGGATTATAGATACAGTGCAACCCCAGTTTTAACCAGATTAATGCATCATTAGTACCCGAATTTCCATATCTTTCCACTGAAAATAAAGATTTACTGTTTCATCTTTCTCCCAGAGACTATGAGAGAATAGATTAGACACAGAGGACTTTAGGTTGAAAGAGACCCTTGAAGCCATCTAGTCCAATATCCTCATTTTACAAATGAAGAAACTGAGGTCCTAAATGGTGAGGTCATTTGTAGCTCAGGATTGAACTCAAGTTTCTTGATTGCAAGTCTGCTGATTACACACAAATAGCTTCTAAAACAAGTCTGAAAGCTCATAATTGCTTACTCTCATCCTTCATAGTTTATATGTTTTGTTGGAAGTAGAACAATGGTAAATAAGTCAGAATATGGGTGCAATGAATCCAGGTAGAAAAGCCCATAAGTTCAAATGGCATACGAGGCACAGATGTGCTAACTGCATGCTGCATAGTAGCTGTGGTGTGGTAAGGTTAAGAAAGTAAAAGGCATAAAGCCTACAGTGTAGAAGTCTTATTGCCACAAACCACACCTGTGGTTAAAGCTATCTCTTTCTCACTCTATCCAATGTAAAGCATACAGGAACAAAGGCAAGACACCTGGGCTCTCAACAACTTGGGTCACTGGAAAAAGCAGTGCTAGTACAGGACCTTTCACCACCTGGGGGATCTGGTGGGACCCTTGTTTATGGTATTGAATGTATTCTTATTTCCACCTTCTTTCCTTAAAGATCTCCAAGAACTTTACAAAAAGGTCCTCCCAACAGTGCTTCAGTGGTACATCAGCGATAACAATATACACTTTGCTTCAACAATTAGTTAATTGACATTAAGATCATCTTACTAAGCTCTCCGGAACATACACTATTTAGATAAGGCATAGTCCTTGTCCTCATGGAATTTACAGTTTACTAGGATGTTTAGAAACATAGATAACTCTGATACATGACCACAGAATTGATTACTTCAGTGGCTATCTAGTTCAATCCATAACCAAAAAGTATTGTAATGTATCCTTCAACTGGTCAGCCTGCCTCCCCTCTCTGTTCTCCCATTCTATAACTCCTGCTCTGGTATCATTTCCTTCTTTTACTGTCTTGATCCCGTGGTTGATCACTTCCACCATCTGCTATCAGTTGTCATTGAATCCCTTGCTCTTTTGTCAGGCACACCTAGCCCAACTCTTACCATGGATTATTTCTACTAATTTCCTTCTCTGTTCTGATGGTACTCATGTGAACTCTCCTGAGATCTCTCCTGGAGAAAGCCAAGCAACCATGACAAAAACAACTTTGAGAAACTTTGGAGTTTTGATAAATGCTATAAAAACCCCACAAATCCAGAGGAATGAAGATGAAACATGCCACCTACCTGCTGTCAGAGAGGCGATAGACTTAAAATGCAGAATGAGACATACATTTTTTTTTGTTAATGGTCAACGTGGAGATTTATTTTGTGGCAGATTTTGATTCATATTTGCTGTGAGGGTTCTATTTTTCTCTCTTTTTCCTTTTATTTTTTACTATTCAATTGGGGGAGGCAGTGAGAGGAAGAGATAATACATGATTGCAAAAGGAAGCATGAAAGAAAAAAAGAAAAAAGAGGGAAGGTCATTTAAGATATTAGATATATTTTTAGATATATTTTTTAAAAGTCCAATGATTTCTTGACCAGGTACTTCTTTTATAATTACAGCTTGAAAGAATCCAAGAATGAATTGAAGTTTATCATTGAAAGAGAGGACAGAGATAAGATGTAGCAGGATAGGATAGAAGGCTTAAGAGAAGGCTTCTCCTTCTACCACTCCTCCCTTTTAGAAGTGAGAGGTTGGGAAGACCTAAGTATATTTGTAAGCAGATGAGGACTCAATTGGGAAGAGATTGAAGAAATGATTGAGTTTGAGTGAGAGGCTTTGACTCACAGAGTAAGGTCCCAGAAAGAGGCTGGAGAGAGTGGAATCATTGACATAAGTAAAGAGGGATTATTCAGTAGAGATAACTCTTTTATGAAGAGGGGGAAGGTGGGTTATCATGCTGAGAAGTTAGGAGAAATTGAGGTAGTAAACTTAGGGAACTCCGATCAAATAGCCTTGATTTCCTCAGTGAAGGTAAATAATTTACTTTAATTGTATGCTGGGGAAGGGAAGAAGTGCAGCTGGATTGAAAAGAGAGAATAAAAACTTTCAAAGTCAGTGTGGTGAATGAAATATGAGTCAACTAAATCTGAATAGGACAGTTAAATAGCAGCAAAACCCCAGCCGAGTTGGTATACCAGGAATTTGTACTGGTTGAAGGTGACTCTTTTTTTAAACCCAAATCACTTTCTTCCATGTTGCCTGTCCCTTTGTAACCTCAAACTCAGGCTGCTTCTCTCTACATCCACTCTGCCTGTCTTCTTTCTAATTCTTTGGATGTTTTGCTGTTTAGCTGTCTGACTTAGAGCCAGCATCACTTGTCAAATCTTGTTGACATCTCCACAATATCTCCTGCATGGCCCCTTCTCTTTACTCACACAGTCAAAAACTTAGCTCAGCCCGTCATCACCTCCTGCCTGGATTATTTGCAATAGCCTCCTAATTGGTCTCTCTGTTTCAAGTTTTTCCTTACTCAAATTTATCTTCCACATAGCTGCCAAAGTGATTTTCCTATAGAACAATTCTGACAGGTCACTATACCCTGCCCCCTCTAGATTTCAGTGGGTTCCTAAATACTTTGACATTTGAAGCTATTCACAACTTGGATCTTTCCTATCTTTATAGTCTTCTTACACATTACTCCCCTCCATGCACTCTACATATATTCTCCTCTTCCATGTTTTTACCTTTGCATTGGCTGTCCCCTTGCCTGGAATGCTCTTTTCTTCTTACCACTACCTCTGATGGTCCCCTAGCTTCTCTCAACACTCAACTTAAACACTACTTTCTGCAGGAGGTCTTCCCTAGTTCCCCTAGATGCTGTCTTCCCTTCTAAGGTTCCCTTTATCTACTCTGTATGGTTTTTATGTACCTATTTTTCCTGTTTATCTTGGCTCCCCCACTAGAATCTAACCTGCTTGAGGGCAGAGAATTTTTATCTTTGTACCCACAACCCTTAGCATAGTGCTTGGCACTTCTTAAGTATTTAATAAATGCTTATCAATTGATATATGATACATTAATACACTAAGGCACACAGAGCGGCTAGATCTTTGGAAATATCCGTGATTCCCTCATTGCGTTGAATTTCTCCAGGTCTTAGTAGATGCTCTTCAGGAGTTGCCATGACCAAACTTAAACAAGAACAGAAGTCACTTAGCAACTTTCTGGAGCTGGTCCCCGTATAGTGTCTGTGGCAGTTTATAACGGAGGTCTTTCAAAGATGGTAGGACCTGACATAGCTGGAACCCAGGGTCGCCTCTCTGCACGTTGAGGAGGCTGATATACATGCTGAGAGAACCATGAATGTTTCCATGGGTGTAAAATGAAAGCCCAATCCATTAGCCACCACCACCCTTTATAAAAGGAAATAACACAATTACGCTTAGTTAGTATCTTGCTCCAACTACTACCTGACTTGGGCTTACTTCCCTGGGTCAGGTTCAATACATGTGTAGATTGGGATGAGAGTTTCGGTCAGGGTGTTTTAACAGGTCTTGGATTGAGCAAATGAAGATGGGTGGGCGTAAAAGGCCAATACAACGCTGAGCTTTAGTGGACTAATTTTTTTTTCTTTTTTTTCTGCTGTAATTTTGCCAATCCTTAGCCCTTTTCAAAGTACAGTAACTAAGAAAACCTAGAGCCTGGAACATTTCTCTCACAGTTTCCTAGCGCATTTTCCGCTCAAGGCGCTGTCCAGTACTCTGCACGCCCCCACCCCTGGCACTGAAATTCGCGGAACTCAGAGCAAAAGATGCGGTTTACAACGCCTTTACAGCACTGGCCGAGTAGTAGAAGAAAGCCAAAGTTCAGCTTCGTTGAGGCCTCTTATCTAGCTAGGAGCGTATCTCGGTCTAGGAGGTGGTCCGGGTGCAGGATCCAGATGCTCCTGCAGCTGCGACTCCCTCCAGCCCCGCGTTTATAGCCAGTAGAAGGAGGATGGTAGGAAGGAGGCGGCGCCGAGTTCGCAGTTCAGTGCCGTTCTCTTCAGGGATATCAGACGACACGGCCCCAGCCGTCAGCCCCGGCTTCACCAGGGGCGTACCGCCTCCCCCCTACATTCCAGCCCGCCTCACCCCACCGCGGGCTTTGTCCATGTGCATTGTAGCTGCCCCTCCCCATTCCCTCCGGCTCCTCCCACTCCCCAGCCCCCAACTTCCCGACTCAGCTGGGAGAGGGCCGGAGAGGAAGGGGTTAACCCCAGGGCTCCTCCAGGCGCGGAGGGATCCGGAGCCGAAGCCCGAGCGTGGTGCTGAGGCCGCCTAAGCAAAAAAAATGTCCGCCTAAGGGAGACCCACAAGTTCTATTCGGGGGCACAGCCAGCCCGCCCGGGGAGGAAGGGGCGGCCAGGCCCGAGAGCCCCCTCACCTGCCCTGATCTGAGTCTCTGCGAGGAGGAAAGTGGAGAGAGAAGCCGGGAGGTGGAAGGGGAAGCCCAAGCCCGCTCTCCCGGCCAAAGTGAACTTCTATCGGGGTGGTTGAATGTGCAGAGGGAGCTGCAGGTAAATGCGGGGCTGGCTGGGGGCGCGGGCCCCGAGCCCGGGCTGGGGGGAGAGTTGGGAGAGGAGTGGGGCAGGGACTGAGAAGCCAGTGTGGGGAGGGCGCGAGGGGGGGAGGGGGAGCAGCGTGGATGGGGTGGGAGGTCTGTTTGGGTTGAGCTGGGAGCCGGGTCCCCGTGCGCTGCGCGGCAGCCCCCCTTCCCGGAGTGGAAGCTGTCGGAGTCGTTTCCCCCCCTCGGCGTCCCCCCCTTTCCTCCCAGCGCCTGAACTCTGCCCCCCTTTGTAAAGCGTCGAGCCCGGAGGACCCCCTCCAACTTGTGTGGGGGGAGGGGTGCAAGGGGGAGGCGGGGAGGAGGAGGAGGAGGCACTGGCACTCGTGCCGGGGGAAATGCAGCCCCACCGGGAGGCGGGCGGCGCACTCGGCCCTGTGCGCCCTGCACTCCGCTCCGCTCGGTGCTGGCGCGCCCGGGGCGCACACGGCGGCGGCGGCGGCGGCGGCGGCGGAGGCTCCGGGGCTGTGGAGGCTCATTGTCTTGGCAGGTTCGGGGCTGGGTGGGAAGGAGGAAGGGAGGAAGAGAGGGAGGAGGCCGAGCCAGGAAAGGAGAGGAAGGAAGGGAGAGAGCAAGATTTAGTGGGCTTCTTTAAAAAAAAAAAAAAAGAAAAGAAAAAGAAAGAAAATAAAAAAAAAAAAAAGCAAAGTCAGTTCTGTGTTGATCCTCTGCAAATCAGCAGTAATGTCCGGGAAGCGGCAGCCGCAGACATGGCTCTAGTGAGATGCACATTCCCAGCAACTTGTCAGCTCTATTGTTGCCTAGATAGTGAGTCACTAAACATCTTCTCTCCCTCTCTTCTTCTCCACACTTGCTTGTTGGATGGCGAATTTTTTTTTCTCCCTCTCTACCCCTCCCCCTTCCTCTTTCTAACCCTTTCGACCCCCTCTCCCCCGCCCCCACAAGGGATGAGACCTAAACCAGCTAGAGACCCGGTCCTTCCAGCCACCTCCTGGCGGGTGCTTGGGTAGCTGGCTGTCTGGGGTAGGGGAAGAAGGGGAGGGGAAAGGGTCCAGAGCTCCAGCAAACTTAGGGGAGATCTGTCGAGTTGCACGAGCCTCCGCTACCCTTTCCTGTTCTTTACATGTGTATTCAAAATGATCTGCCACCTCGTACCCAGCCACCTGGCTCCTCTCCTTCGTTAGAGATCAGTACAGTACACATACCTATTTGGGGACAGGGAAACCTGTACTCAGACAGGTCCACTGCTTGCCCAGGATTATTAAAACAAACAGACTGAAAGGGTCCAATATTAAAAGTGAGTCCATGTCTCCAACCCTCACTTCCCCCCCTCCCAGAAAAGGCACCCTTTCCTCTCTTCCTACAATCACATACACTTTTGGATTCAGCTTCCAGTCCTTTCTGAACCATGGTGGTCTCAGTAAGCAGTGTTTCCTCTATCTTAGGACCTGCTAGAAGTGACCGAAGATGAATTCTCAGCAGCAGCGAATGGCGGCTATAGGGACAGACAAGGAGCTGAGCGACCTGCTGGACTTCAGTGCGGTAGGATATCTTTCGAGGTGTTCTTATGGCTCTGCCCTGGTAAAAAGGGACCTGGGATTAGGGCAGCCTCAGTTCCAGCTGCACTGCTCAGGGCCTGAGTCCAGCTCAGCCAAGTTGGACACCTGAACTTTGATGTAATGTCTAGACTTTGAGATTTAAAACTTTAATGCCAGAGGGGTCATTTGGCTTAACTAGTGAAAAATAAAACAATGTAATCATAAACTTTTGGTTGAGTAGCCCAGTGACCCTGATGATTATCAGAGTTCTTTTAAAAAATTATTTTGTTTCCTCTGAAGCCAACTTTATGCTTCCCCTCCCCCCACACTTCTTTTTCCTTTGGTTAATTTTAATGTATGGTATCTGAAAGATGTTAGCTCAGACAAACCCAACCCAGAGTTAGGGTTTTTATGAGTCTATTTACTGAACCAGGTAGTTTTGTTTTAAACCAGGTTAGGTTTAAAAAATGAGGGAAATAATTTAATACTTAAAATCATTGACAATGAAACCAAATCATTTTTGCCCTTAATTCTGGTACAGTGGAGTCTCTTTATAACTCTGCTGTTAGGAGACAGGACTGACACCTGCAGTGTGGTTAACCACTGTTATAATGAACCTCTTCTGTATGTAGTTATAGTTAAGGGAACATGAATTATCTGAATTTTCATATGGACAAGCTGTTTTATTTCTATGCATTAATTGTTCAATGAGAATCATTTAGTATGGCGTTTTATAATTTTTGACATTCATGGAAGAACAGAAGAGTGCCAGTATTTACATGTAATGTTATGAAGTAGTAAGGCTCAGAGGTCTTTGTGATTTGGAATGCATTGACTCAATCTTATTTCTTTTCCAACTTTGAAATGTGGCAGTTAATTGATTTCTCTGTGTGAACTGCTGTGTAGTAGAGAGATGCAGCTTATAAGAGGAGTTTCCTTACTAACATGAATTTTTGGTTGTTTTGCAGATGTTTTCCCCACCTGTTAATAGTGGGAAAACCAGACCAACAACCCTGGGAAGCAGTCAGTTCAGTGGATCAGGTAAGATGCAGTTGAAAGCCCCAAGTTCAAATCTCTTGGGTTCTGATACACTGCTTATTGGAAGAGGTTAAAATATTTTTATTTTAAAATAATACAGAAATACAAATCTAATTAGGTGTCAGTTTCAAAATAAAAACATAGCGATCTATTTGTATTTAATGTTAGAAGATTAGCCATCTAGGATATCTTGAAAACATCACCTTCCATGCATATTATGCTTCAGTAAAGTGTTTATTTAATATAAGAGATCCTGGAACATGCTTCTGTACAAAAGCTAAACAAAAAAATGCTATTGTCAATGGGTTGTTTGTGTGTAAAAGCAAATATTTTTTTATTTTCTGTCTATACATTTGACACTACTTAGCACCATTAGTCAAAAAGTTTTAAAAAAGATTAAAAAGGCACTATTGAATGAATGCATTGTGTACTTCAAATAAGGCTGGGCAAATAAAGTGTGAGTAAAATGGCTATGTTCATAGATTTAGAAATTAGGAATAAATTGGTGGCAATTTTTTTTAAAAGAATGGAATATAAAGGTAATCATAAAAATGTGGAATTCTTTTCATATCCTCTAAATAGGAGAAAACAATGAATAGATGAGTGAAACTTTTTCTAAATTCTAATAACATTGGGACACTGTGATTAGATTAAGTTAAATCAGCTTAAAATTCTACAGCTTCTAGATCCACTAAAACTAATGGAAATGTTTATGACTAATCATTTTTTGATCAAATGATCATATTGATCCCCTGAATATTTTTTGTAATTTCTTCTATCGTTCTACGTAGAATGTGGAGAAAGTATACTTTTTCTCCAAGTCATTCTTTTTCGGTTTCCCAGAATAAAGTCCATTCCGGTGTGAAGAGGCTATACTTTCCTGTGTGTTTTTCCCCTTAATGCTTAGATTAAAAAAAAAAAAAAGCACAAAACTTTCACCAAAGCCATGATGTTGAACATTTAAGAAAATCAGTTGTTAAATACATGTGACAGAAAAAGTTTATTAATCTATATGTATCTTAATAAATTTTTTTAAAAATATGGGAACAAGAAATTAAACCCTACTTTTATATCAGTTCACTTGTGGCTATGTTTTATTTTTATGGTACTCAGTACTGGTAAAAAGTAAAACATATTTTGCATTTTGAAAATAGAATTCCAAGTTGATATCATTGTTAATCATGAGGATATTTTGAAATGTCAGCTGTTTTCCCCTTCCTTGTTGCTGGTAACCAGAGGAAAGCTTGATTCCTAAGCTCTTTTTTGGTAGGGGAAAAAAAGAGGATTATTTCTAAATTAGTCATTTAAAAATATTAAAAAAAAATGTGGTCCATATTCCCTTTCCTACTAGTGCTTGGGAGGAAGAGGTAAAGGTTTAATTTTTGCAGTTAAGAATTATTAAAATTAATTTCAATTACTTTGTTGTAGAAATATTCTGAATAATATTAAGTGTCTTAAATATAGTAGGCAGTCGATAAATATTTTTTGAATGAATGAATGATACTGATTCAAGAATTAATTTGTTTCCTGTGATCTTAACAAATTCTTTTGACCATGAGCTAAGAAAACTTTTGGAAAATTTTTATTTGAGCAGCATTTTCAGAGTTCTTTTGGAAATACATTTTATAGACTTTCCATTTGTGATAACTTTATTAATTTTTTTCGAAGATAAGCTATTTTGTCATTTAACTTTATAAAATAAAAAATGCAAAATGTAATTTTTCCATATCTACTTATATATTAGAATGTTAGTTGTTAGGGATTTTCGACATCAGCTTGCCATATTTCAGAACTTTTCATGTGTACATTTAATTTGAAGTAAAAGGGTATTGGGGCATGTTGAAATGGGTAATTTGTCTCCCAATTGCTTAGAATATATGTAAAATTTTAAGTTATTTCTTTGTGTTAGAAATACTCAGAACATTAGGTGATACTTTGGAATAGAGGATTTTGGTTTAAGATGACTGATTTCTGTGTATATTTTAGCTGCACACCCAGTCTTTGGCATTCAACATATCTAACCTGTGAATGGGTATAGTAATTTTTTCCTCTTCTGCCAAGTATATTATGCAGTCCAGAAGCATCTTAATTTAAGTAAATCTTATTAATGTGAAGAGATTTAAATTTTGTAACTGAATTTTGTATCACATGTTTGTCAGCAGACACAGTGTAAGGATTTGCAAAATCCTTTTCCAAATACATTTAAGAGAATATTTAGAAGAAATTGGTATTGTTGCTATTTCATTGATAGCATATTGACACTTTGAAACAATCACCTGTCAAGGTTTCTGGAGATAATTTGTAATCAATTCTCAAATCTTAAAAACATTTACTTTTTAAAGTTGCAGAACGAAATGTTTGAAGAGGTGTTTCTTCTATTTCAAATAATAACTTTCTTGTGAAAAGAATAAAATTCCATGTAAAACATAAAATCCATCACTGATGAAGATAAGGTATTGTGCAATTTAGATCCCGGTGAACATTTCTATCCTTTTTGAAACAATGATTTTGCCCTATTGAAGGACTTTTTGAAAATAATATAGCATTTTGTTATTAATTTTTAAACTTGAAATTCACATCTTGGATGCCGTAATACCTGATATTGTTTTTTATCTAATTCACAAAGCAAAATATCATTACTTTTATGACAGCTTCAACATTATCAGAAATCACTTTGGGAAAAGGTTAATGCATACCTTATCATTATGCTTCTGGCCCAGTTTTAAATACCATATTTTGAGACATCTAGGTGTTAATTCACTTTGGCATTATACATATGTTGAGATATCGAACTTGTCTATTTAGTATTGTATTGTATGTAGATGTAATAAAATATATGTAGCCAGTCAGATGTTGTTACAGTGACCTTGACATAAATGTAGCCCACTCTATAGGAATGAAAGGTAATTAACATATATGGACTATTTGTAGGATACTGTCTGTGTAGAAAGAGCTCGTTGAAATGATACATGGAAAGAAAATAGAACAGATGTTTAATTTCTGGGATCTCCTAGGTTTAAATTCTGTGTTGTGACCTTAGCTTAGATTCAGCAGTTGCAAAATAAATGCTATTTGAAAAATTTTTATTGGTTAGTGTTCAAGAACAAGTAATATAAGTGAATTTAGAGAGGAAAAATCAAATATTTATCTAGGTCTTTTTCTACTCAGGACCATATATTAGCAAAGAATGTTTGTTCAAAAAAGATTCCCTAAAACATTGAGTATACAGCTTCTCATTAATACTTCTATACTGAAAGTGAAAGTCTTTTGTAAAAACAAATAAAGGTTAACTTTTCTTATTCCAAACATTTTTCTTGTATAACAATTGAACACTCTATTCTAGCTTTTAAAAATTTTCTTTTTCTTTTTGTAACTTTGTGGATTTCTCTGGTATTGTGAATAGCATCCTTTCTCTTTAATTTTTAAGAAGATTAAAATCCTTTATTCTTACTTTCAACAACCAAAATTTTAAAGTAAAATTTTATATTAATGGATTTTTTTTCACAGTGTTGGGCATGTTATAAAAGTGGATATTTATCAAAGATCATATCTGTAAAAGAGATTTTTAAATTTCTGGTAAGATTGGTCTCTCTTTTTTTCCTTCTCAAATTGAATAAGCCATTAGGATGGTGACAAAGTTGTATAAGCATTTGCTAAAAGCTTTAATTAAGGAAGTAACAACCAACATTTTACCATCGTCATAATTCATCTAGGCATTGTGCAAGCATAAGCCGATCTTTTAAAATTGAGGACAAGCCAGGCTTGGTACTTTTGCTTATGGTTATTTTTTAGAGTGATGAGCTGGGCATGCTGTTTACCTGTTCATATTGAGATTTATGTCACACTTTATATAGTAACATGTCATTTGTGTGAGTCATGGAAAGTATAACAGAATTATAGTGCAGACTAACAGAAGAATGATTGAGTTGCTAGTCTAGTGTTAAATGGCTGATATAAAGTAGGTCCATCTTTAAGCAGGCATATGGTACAGGTGTGCCTGCTTAAAAAAAACTATATATACAAAATTTTGAACTTAGAAAATAGATAAATTAGCAGAAATTTTATTCATATTGCAGGTGGATTATTAGTTTCATAAAATGATTAACTGTAGTAGTCCCTTAAATTGTAATCCTAATGGATTTAAAGTATTCTCTTACAATGTTGTTATAGGGAAACACTTCTTTTTTTTTTTAAGTACACCTTTAGCAAAGATTTTTTAGTTTTACATTTGGTTTAAGACAAAATTCAATATTGCATGGTCTAAGAAATGGTAATTGTAGGGTGATTTGAAATATAAAATTTTCCTTTAATATCCATTGTAATTTGCATTTTTTTCGACCCTGTGATGATACAAAGCAATATTTCTTAGAAAAGAATAGATATGGAAGGAGGAAGACCTTTTGATTTAAACAGAATTATGGTAAAAATTTAGATTTAAATGAACTGGTCAATTAGCACAAATGTTAAGGATAGGTACTTGTGTTCCATTTCTGACTGTTTGTTAACATTACTTGGAACTGTTATGGGATACTTCATATTTTGATGACTTAGCTCTTGCCTTTAGTGATGAGTCATGGCCTCTTGCAGGTTTTTTGATGAAATTATAAAGCCTTGATAGTGTGTTGGGATGCCATTTCCCTCCCTCTCAGCTGATGCAACTACGTTTCAGTTGCTATTTGTATTACATTTTTCAGGATGAGAAAGTTAAAATTTAACCTGATGCTTTAGTACAATAGAAAGTTAAATGAAAAGGAAAAAGCACATTTAAAAACACTACAGTTCAGAAAATGCTTCCCTTTTAAGTAATGAATTTTTATTCACCTCTGTCTGATCTGTCCACTAGTGACACTTAGTGAATACCAGTTGTGTGCAGAATAATGTTCTTGGAGCTGTGTGTAGGAGGATTTAAAAAAACAACAACAGCAGCCAAAAATGTTTTCTTGTCCTTCAAGTAGACTGTGTAGAGGAGGAAGAATATAAAGACCCGAAGCAACTAAGTAATACTTCTGTAGTGCCTTGCAAATCATAAGAGCCTACTAAATGCTAGATTGGTTTTACAGCACAACATAGAAATCAATGTAAATTAATATAGTTCCATCCTGTAAGTACTAGATAGAGTTAGCTGTGTAAGAATCAGTCTTGGCAAGCTTTCTGGAGCAAGTGAATTTTGAATTAGTTAAGAGAAATGGATTATGGCACAGGAGAGAGGAGATTCTAGGTATGAGGAACAGCATTTGGCAAATCATGGAGGTGGAAATGGACACGTTTGTGTTAGGTATGGCAGGAAGAGTAACTTGGCTGGAGCTTTCCCATTATGCATAGGAGAATAATAAGAAATTAAATTGTTAATGGTGTAGGGAAAGCCGATTAACTGGTGGGAAACACTTTGAATAGTAGACAAGTGATATAAGGTGTTAGATGGATGCTATTCTAATGGCGGTAGGGTGAATTAAAAAAAAAGTTTGATGTTTTGAAATCTTCAGTCAATCAATAAGCCAGTCAGCAAGCATTTTTTAAGCCCCTACTATGTGCTAGGCATGTTGTTAAGAGCTGGGGATACAAAGGAAGGATAAAGTTAGCTCGTGCTCTTGAGGAGCTCATAGTTCAGACAATTAACTACATAGGCATGTCTATCTATACATACGTGTATGTATACATACATATGTGCATACATGTAGATGTATGTATGCATACATGTAGATGTATGTATGCGTACATATAGAATAAATTGGAGATAATTAACAGAGGGAAGGTATTGGTATTAAGGGAGATTGTGAAAGGCTTCCTGTAGGAAGTGTGATTTTTTTCTTGAATTTGAAGGAAAACAGGAAGGGCAAAAGATGGAGACCAGCAGAGTGAGAGTTCTAGTCATGAGGGACAGTCAGCCAGTGAAAATGCTGTGAAAATGCAAGAGATTGGAGTGTCTTGTGCAGTGAACAGCAAGGAGGTCAGTCAGTGTCATAGACTACCAAGTACATGGTGAGGAGCACTGTGTAAGACTAGCAGGGGTAGGAGAGAGCCAGAACACCAAATAGAGAATTTTATATTTGATCCTGGAGGTGATAGGGAACTACTGGAGTTTACTGAATAATGGGGTGGGGGTGGGGGTGGGGAAGGGAATTACATGGTTAGACCTGTGAAAGAAGATCACTGACATCAGAGTGGAGGGTGGACTGAGCTGAGAAAAGACTCGAGGCAGGGAGTCCCTAGTTATTCCTCCATAGAATCTTCCCTTGTAATAAAGAATAGTCATGTAAAACAAAGAAACAAAATGGGACTCTACTAGTTCTCCTTGTTCCTCAATATACCCTTCTCTTGTCCCTTTAACCTTCCTTTGTAAAAAGAAAAATAATCAAGAAAACCAGCTAATATAGCATCCTCCTCTGCCAACTTCTCATCCTTTATCCTTCCCCATGTCCACTGTGAGGAGGGAGCAGTGGTTCATCATTTGTCTTCTGGAACCAATATTGGACATTGAATTTAACCCAAATTCAGTTGCTTTGAGTGTTTTTACTTGTGTTATTGCAGTTATTGTATTTATTGCTTTCTTGATTCTGTTTTACTCTCATCAGTGGGTATAAGTCTTCCCTCATTTCTTTGAATTCTTTATAGTCATTGTTCCTTCTGGTAGCAAAATGTTCCATTACAGTAACATGGATTTTGTTTGTTTAGCCCAGACCTGCACAACTTGTAAACTTCTTTGGGTTGTAGATAGGTGACACTAGAGACAGACTGACAATAGTTGGTTGCCACAGGTCATGTGACAAACAGGTAGGCTGCATGTAGTGCAGGCCTGGTTTAGCCCTTCTCTCACTCATGCACACTGACATTGTTTATAGTTTTTTTAAGCTATAAAAAAATCAGTTAACAAATATTTTTAAAGCACTGACTGTTCTAAGAATTGTGCTAGGTCTTGAGGATACCAAGACAAGAATGGAACAGCCCCTTCCTTGAAGAATGGGGCTTATATTCTGTCAGAAGTTTACATGTGGTAACAAAAAGTGCTGCTGTGAATATTTTAGTATTCCTAGGACCTTTCTTTTTGTTCTTGACCTCTTCAAGGTAAATGACCAATAGTAGGACTGCTGGGTTAAATGGTTAAATGAAAAGTTAATACCTTTTTCTGCATAATTCCAAATTGTTTTGCAGAACAGTTAAACCAGTTTGCAGCTTCACCAACAATGTGTTAGTTTGCATGATGTCCTATAGTTCCTCCAACATTGATTATTTCTGTTTATCAATTTGCTGGGTGTGAAGTAAAACCCCAGTTGTGTTCATTTATATTTAAATTATGATTAGTGCTTAGAGAATTTTTCCATTTGGTTGATGGTAGTTTACATTTCCTCTTTTGAAAACTGTTCACATCTTTTGCCTGCTTAACTACTAGGTAGTAGCTCTTGTTCTTATGTATTTATGTATCTTGGAAATCAGTATTTTCTCAAATGTATTTCTAAAGATTTTTCTCCGCGTTAGCATCAGTTGTCACTGTTCTGTTGCTGTGGTGAGAGTCTAAATGAGGCCGTTAGTTGTGGAAGTGGAAAGGAAGGATGTGTAAGAAAGAATTGGCAATATTTAGCTATTGATAGAATGTCATTGGGTAAAGAAGGGAGACAACATTACCAAATCTGAAATACTGAGAAGATCATATTGCAGGATGAGATTGTGGGTTCAGTTTTTAAAATTTTAAATTTAACATGTTAAATTTAGATGATAGATACATCTTTTATGTATGAGAGGTCAAAGCTAGTGATGTAGATTTCTAACCTTCCACTTACAGAGTAAAGAGCTCAGTGAATTAGTAAGTACCCTAAGGGGCCAAGTTTAAAGGCACTAGAACAGAAAGTCAAGGGTTGAGCTTTGTGGTACTCCTGCAGTGAATTTTGGCATTAGAGATAGTAGTCAATGAAAGAGTGTTGGATTCAGGGTGAAATCAGAGACTTTGGAGTTTGGGTCAAAGATATTTCTGTGGATGTAGAAACCTGTACTTGGTGTGAATTGGTTTTTATGTAAATACCACCCCTTCCCCAATCTATATAAAAGAAACCATGAATTCCATTCATATCCTTACATGTGCTTGAACTAATTTCATTTTTTGACCAAACTTATAGATACCGATTTAAAGTTAGTAGGAGTCAGTAGTATTGAGAGAGATTGTACTGTTACTTTGTATAATGTTGTTATAGAATGGGATATGTTTCATTAAGGGGGGAAAAATCATTTCCCAATGGGGACAAGATAATGAAATAAAATTACGAAACATTCAATTTTTCCATTCATGCAAATAATCGTATATATTATTATTTTTTCTTTTCTTTTAAAAAATATGTTAATTTTTAGTTTTCAACATTTGTTTTTATAAGATTTTGAGTTCTAAATTTTCCTCCCTCCCTTCACTATCCCCTCCCCAAGACAGCATGCAATCTGATATAGGCTATACATGTATGATCATATTAAATGTATTTCTATATTAGTCTTGTTGTGAAAGAAGAATCAGAACAAAAGGGAAAAACCAGGAGAAAGAAAAACCAAAAAACAACAAAAGAAAGAACAAATAGTATGCTTCGATCAGCATTCAGACTTCATAGTTTTTTCTCTGGATATGGAGAGCATTTTCTGTCATGAGTCTTTTGGAATTGCCTTAGAATTGACATCTATCTATCTATCTATCTATGTATTATTGTTAAAAGACAAATGAAAATTGGAATTAAGGAAAAGCCAAGGAGTTTCATGGTCAGCAGGTTAGCATTAACCATATGTATTACCTTACTTTCTCTACCCCTCCTCCCCCCACAGTGGTGCATACTGCTTAAATGAATTAGAAATATTATATTGTTTTTCATTTAAGGGTTTGAAGGTACAGAATGGTGAGCTTGATTTCTTCACTCTGGGACGGTCTTCCATATACAAGTACTGTGTCTTGTTACAAGGCTGTGATAGTTGTCTATAGTCCTCAACCGCAGCCTGAGTGAAGAATGTACAAGTAACTAATTTCATCATCTCCAGTGTTACTTATACTGCCCTTACTGATATTTGGGGCTTTTGTAGTGCATACCAGAGTGTGTGTCAGGACCTGTTTTGCTTCTTGGATAGTGTAAGGCCAGATGGGGGGGACAATTCCATAGACAGAAGCAGGATACTTTCCGTGACTGGTGGGTGTAGGTGGTCCCCAGTACAATATGGAAAACTGAGCCAAATAGGTTTGTTAAATTGTTTTTCATTCATGTCCGACTCTTTGTGACCCCGTTAGGAGTTTTCTTGGCAGAGACACTGGCGTGGTTTGCCATTTCCTTCTCCAGCTCATTTTACAAATGAGGAAACTGAGGCAAACAGGGTTAAGAGACTTGCTCAGGATCACACAGCTAGTAAATGTCTGAGGCCAGATGTGAACTCAGGAAGATAAGTTTTCTTGACTCCAGCTCCTGTACTCATCCACTGTGCCACCTATCCAAATAGGTACTTCCAGCCATATGGCTTATTTGGGATAATTTTTCTCATGTTTTCTCTAATTATTTGCAGAAAACCCATCATTCCCTGAAAAAGACCTAGGTTATGTAAAATAAATACTGAAAGCTGAAGCAGGGTGTTGCCATGCCTAGGGCTGAGGAGGGTCTTTATCACTCTGGTTTTAGCATTTGTATTTTCAGTATCTTCTCAGTGGCATAATATTGGTTCTTGGAGTATTCTAGTACTATATGGACTTCAGTACCTCTTACATCATTCTGGCTAATTACAGACATTTGTTAAGACCATGCTGTGTGTAGATCATGATGTTAAGTTACAATATCTAAGAAAGTCCCAACCCTCATGGTGCTTATTTTCTAGTAGGGAGATAAAATCCATATGTAGATAACTGTAATGTATAAATAAGATGTAAGGGTAAGAGACAGGTATAAAAATGGTGTTTGAGGTCTGAGTAGGAAACAGTATTATTGACCAAGTGTTGAGCAAGGCTAATGGGATTAGGAATGACTTCTTGTTGCTGGTACATTTGATTTGAGTTTGAAAAGGTGGGTAGAAATTCAGTAGATTTGGAGGGGGAGTATTTAGGCCTAGAAGACAGATAAAGTTTGGAGGCTGGGAAGTACAGGTGTATTCTGGGGAGCAAGGTATAGTTCTTTTTGGCTAGAGCTTACTGAATGTTGTGGGGCAAAGGGAGGGGGAGAGGAGACAAGAAAAGACTGAAAAGGATTGCAAAGAGTATAAAGCACTTCATTATCTAATTTTTTTTAATTGGAAAAAAATCTATTTTGGCATGGAAGAGTCAGGTGTTAGTGTGCAGATGGGACAGAGGCAAAAAGACCGAATGTCTTATTTAGTAATAGAGCTAGAACTAATGTTACTATTTTCTACATCAAAAGCTTTCCCCATTTTCTCTTTTTTGTAGATTAAATTCCATTGTCTTGATAGGATAATGGAGTTCATCAGGAAGAAAGATATGGCTATTGGTGAAAATTTATGTTGAGATAATTTTAGAGTGTATGTTCATAAAAGGCATATTTGAACCATTCAGGCATCTACATGGAGATAGATCTTTAAGACCAAAGTCCAAGCTTACATACTCAAAGTAAAAACAGGTTGGAAATGAATGCTTAATTTTGATTGCATCTAGGAATAGCACAAGGGAAGAGAAGCTTCTAGATGAAAATAATCATGAATAAAGACTGCAAGAAAAACTGAAAATTCTAATCTCAATTAAATAGAAAAACAATAATACCTTTGAAGGACATTTTTGCTTTGTGGTTAGAAGTGGGAGAGATTGACTTGAGGTGTTGACAGTTGTGGACTTTGTTCAATACCTTAAGAAGGTGATTGGATCCTGACAGTGGGGGTGGGGGAAGGTTTCTTTGGTGTTGTGGTGGTCTGAATAAAGGACTGTCTAAATCATTGAGCAGGTTATCTATAAGAATGAGACTGAAGGAGGAGGTCGTGAATGTTGCCTGGGCGTGTTTGCTTCATATAGTTTGCCTGTGAGCCATTAAGGGCTTTAAAAACCAGCAGGGCCAACTTAAAATCAATCCACCACTTCATTGGAGGCTAATGTAGAGAACACAGGTTGGACTTAATATGATCATGGTTGCTCAAATCAATGAGCAAATGCACTGCTGCCTTCAGCACAAGCTGTAAGCGGTGGAGGTGCACTGCGGGGCGCCCTGCTAGGAGGGAATTACAGTAATCAAGCTTCATGGTCCTAGGGGCATATGTTGCTGTTTTGAGGTTGTTGTGGGATAAATAAGAGTGCAGATTGTACAACTGGAAGGCACAGAAAATGCTAGTCTTAACTTTGAACGTAATGACATAGAGATGGGTTGATCAGAAGTGATTTTGGAGATTTGAAACTTATCTAGCACTGCTGGGAAGAAACCAAAGATGAAAAGAAACTTATATGTTCCTTGATGCTAGAAACTCCTTCACATTTTTAATTTCCTTCTTTCCAAAGTTGTGACATATCCTACTGTTATTGCTATTCAGGGCAAAGAGAAGTCTCTTTCTTGATTCAGTCATGTAGATATAGAGGGAACTGGTCAGAAGGCTGTTTCTCCGTGTGGAATGAAATAAAGGAGAAATCTTTGGGAAATACTCCATGTTGAGTCTCTTCATGCTAGAATGGACTTATCCTCCAGGTAATTGGAACCATTTCAAATATGTCCTTCATGTACCTTGGTTATCTGAGCAACAGAAAATTTCATTCATACACCAAGAGAGAGATTAAATGTGTTGAGAACTGTCGTATGACCTTGTTGCCCAGGCCAGAACTTTTTGGAATTGCAGTGGATCTTAGAGACCATCAGGTCTAATCCCTCATTTTACAGATATGGAATCTGAACCCAGAGAGGTTAAGCCATCTGTCCAAGTTCACGCAACCAGTTAGAAGAAGAGCCTAATGTGCACACCTGACTAGAAGCCTAGTGCTTTAGGTATGGTGTTCTTTCTATTCCATTATATTCTTTCTTGGACAAAGGAGATCTAGAAAAAGGTCAGTGTACCTTTTTTCTAGGTTTCTTTCAAGGGATAATAAAAGTATCAGAATCCAGAATCAGAGTTCATTATTTGGACTCAGATACCAGGATTATAGAATATCTTAGCTATATCATTATTAGTTATTGTTGTTATGTAATTTACCCCACCTCTGACATATATGGGCTGCATGACTATAGGCAAGTTACTTTACTTCTCATTGCTCCAGATAGCTCTTGAAGACTGTAAGTTACAAAGAAGGTGCCAACCTGTGTAGGTAGGTGCCAATTAGTTAAAACAATGACTCCTTTGAAGTAGTAGCATTATTCAAATTTGTATTGCATATTTCTGTTGCATTGGAATCAGTTGCCACATTTTGCGTGTAATTATGACTTTGAAAAGTTCAAATCTGATAGTGAATTAATCATTCACAGTAATCAAGACCTAGTTGTATTGATAGAGGGCGTCTACTCATCTGGGAGTTCCATATACAAGTAATATCGTAGAAATGAGGCTGATAGGTGGTGCAGTGGATATGGTGCTGGATCTAGAGTCAGGAAGACCTGAGTTCAAATCCTACCTGAGTTGCTTACTTTGTGAGCATTTAACCTCTGCCTGCCTCAGTCTCCTTATCTATAAAATGGGGATAATAATAGCATCCACCTCCCAAGATTGTTTTAAATAAAATAATATTTTAAAGTACTTTATAAACCATAAAGCACTACATAAATGCTATTATTATTAGCAGCCACAGTTCAAGAAGTACTCACTGAAATAGAATTAATCTGGAGGAACAAACAAACTGCAGTCTTTCTTAGAAATTATTTACCTTGTCTGTCCCTACAAACTGACTTAAGGATTAATTTTGAGTGAATTTAACTTTTTTGATCTTTTGTGTTAAGATGTGTTCTTGTCTTTCTTTGGGTTGATTATAGATGTAGAAATCTTGGAGGTACCTTTAGGAGGATGGAATTTTTTTAAAGATCCTTGTCAAAATTCTGATAATTAGCTTAAAGTTAACCACAGATAGACTTATGCTCTCTGTGGAGTAAAACTGTTGGCCTGAAAAAAAATGTGTTTGAAAAGCCTTCCATATCTCATTTACCTTCATTAAGAAAAAGGGAGATAATATGGTTCATTATGGAATGGACTCATATTCTATTTACTAGTAAATATGACATTGTGCTATTAATGGGCTTTAGAGCTTGTTTAAAATGGCCCTAGTGAAGGAATGGGGACTTTTAATGACATCCTGGCTAAAACAAGTTGTATTTTTTTTTAAGAATAAAAAATATCCTGGGAGCCTATAGTTCTTACAGCCTTGCTGCTACTTAATAAAGGTAACAGTGAAGTGTATGTGTGTGAGTATGTGAGTGTGTGTGTGTGTATGTGTGTATGTATATGTATGTGTAATAAACTAAGCAGTTGTACAGTCTGTTTGAGTGGCACACCAGACTGTCCTGGCAGCCATGCAAGCCCATTTACTGTGGTCCCTAGGGCCAGTGATTCAGGAACCAGGTACAATGTTGAATAATTTAAATATACACACAAAAAGTCTGCATGGTCTTGAGAGGCTCTCCTGGAGGAACTTAGCACAGTATATACAGACAGGGTCTTTCTCCCTTCATATCTCCAAGCTTTCCTTTTAAGCCTATGAGCAGTTCTGTGATTATCAGCTCTGTAGATTCCCGTCATTTACCTAGGTTTGATTTGCCTATAGACTTGCAGAACAAGTTATAGTAGCAGGAGGACTTTGCCCAGTAAATGACTAGGAGGAGGAAGAAAAAGCAAAATGATATAGTCACTGTTATAAACATTTGCTTTCTACCTCGTAATACTTGTAGGAAGTTGGTAAGTGTTGTTTTCATCTCAGAGGAAATAGAGAATGAACAGTGATATACATTTGCCTGTGGTTTCTTATTGCCCCTCAGTAGTAGCAAAATGAGCAGTTGGAATTGCACCTGTACTGATGTCAATCTAAATGAGAACACACATGGTTCATCTTGAGGCAGCCTTTATTATCTTTAGAAATTGTAACTGTACCAGTTACATTCTTTATTGCCATTTTCTCAGCCCAGTGTGTCCTTTTTTTCTCTTCTTACATCCATATCCCACCCAAGAATTCAAAGAAATAGATCACGTCTCATACTAGCTACTCCAGCCTTCAGCAACAACAACAGAATAGCAGTTGACATTTATATAGGGCTTTAGGTTTGCAAAGCACTTTATATACCTACCTCATTTGAAAATGTCCTCAAATGTTAAAAGAACTCATGGTAAAAAATAGAATTGTACCTACTAGATACAGGGAGGGAGATCAATTCAGTCAAATAACTTTACTATAACTGTCCAACAATGGGCCCTCTCTTTTAAGTAGATAAAGAGTATATGGGTGGAAGGTTGGACAGGATGATTAACCAATGGGATTTATTACTTCTCTGGATTCTGAATTGCAAGTCTGTGATTTCCCCCCTGAATTCCTGTAGTGTTTGCCACTTGTCAGTACCATACAGTTTAGTGTTTTACTTACTTTCATATTTGAACTTGCCACTAGATACAACTAAGTACCACAATCATATTTGTTGTCTACATCTTTGTCCCAGTAGCTAGACTGTTGCCTCGCCCTATCGAATGTTGACCTTTTCTATTGGTTGTTTGTGGTCTCATGGGATTTACTTTGTTAGTAGTCCATCTCTTGCAGATCATTGTTGCTATATGACATGTCTAGTGTCTTTCACAACATTGAGCTGTGTAATAGAACTCTCACTCCTGACTTTCTATGAAGTCCTCGTTTGTCACATCTTACAGAGTGGTTTTTACAGGTTCTGTCCTTTGCATTTTGGTTGACTTTAGGATTATGTGACTTAACATCATCTTGGTCAATCTTAGTCTATGTTGCTAGAGTTTGTGACTAAGGTACATATATTCAAATGATTGATTCATTGTGCTTAAAGAGGAACAGAATGACATTACTATGTCGAGCTCAAGGTACATTCAGTGTATCCAACCGTGGTTGATGAGACCGATATGAACTCAAAATGCTCTACTACAGGTTGGGCACAAATAGTCCATATGAACATTTGGATTGTAGCTGTCTCTGTTTCAACTACTTGCTCAATATGTAGACCACCTGAATGTGTTGCATGGTATTTTCATTTTGCATGTGCTTTGATGTGGAGTAGAACCTCAAATAATCAGCTTGGGTACTGTGCATATTTGTAGCTTTCCTTGAAACTCTGGGGTAGTAACTTGTGAACAAGATGTAATCATATGCAAAAGGCAAATGTGTGATGAAGTTTTTCTGGTGGACTTTTTAGCATATGTATCGTCTGGCCAATTCAGGAAAAATGTAAACGATATTGTATCCCTGCAATGCTCTGCAGTCGAGGGTGACAAAAAAGCTATTCAATTTTGTGGAACCAGTGGCAGCATAGTGGAATAAATACAGCCAAATTCAGAGATGAACACTAAATACTTAGCTGAAATCAAGGCATTTTCAGAACCATACAAATCAACACCCACAAAAAGACTTTTGAGGGAATGAAATCATCCCCATACTATTCATGGTTGCTTTAGAGACTTTTTCTCTCTCTGCATTTTAACTAGAAAAATAGATGTATGGTTGATAAACACCATGCATTTAATAATGTAAGTTATGATGTTATTAGGGACTCTATAGGGACTATGTGATTTCATTGGTATGGGGAATTCCTAGATGAAGAAACTCTGTGTCTGCAATTTAGTCTGCGAGATGCCCAGAGTACTGAGTGACATGCCTAGTGACAGCTAGTATCTGTCAGACTTGAACCCAAGTCTTCTTGATTTTGAGGCTGGCTTTCTATCTATGATGCCATACATCATCTCAGTAATGTACTATTTTGTTAATTATTTCATGCATCTTAGTCTTATTGACTATTAGATCACAAGCTTCTTAAGGTGAAGATTGTGTTCTATGCTTCTTATAAGTTCCTTCTACCACCGTGCACAGTCCTAAACATGAGGTAGATGCTTATTGAACTCAAGAACTACTTTGTTGGTTGATTGACTTAGGTCTCAAGGGCAAGTGTGGTGGTGGTGGTATAGGCTCAAGAGCCTCAAGATACTTTAGTGAGTAAGAGATTCCTAGAAAAGATTTTTTTTTCTCTCTTCAAGCATTTCAGAGGGTCTGTATAAAAAGCACTTGAAGCCTCTGGGGAATGAGGGGGGAAATACATACATACACACATAGATACATACACACGCATACACATGTCTGTGTGTGTATATATGTATCTTGATTCCTTTTTGAGAATTAGGCTTGGTCCCCTGAGATTGCTGGTGTTTACTTCTGCTTTAGTAAATAGTAGTGACAACTGTGACACTGTTGGGCAGAGGTTGCTTTAGGACATCAGTGTAGCTTACATCTGTAGCTCAGCCTAATAGACGTGAAGCCTGGATTTTCCTTATTAGAATGTAGTAGCACCAACTCTCTAGATTCTGCTACAGGAATCTTAGTATCTCTGGTAGCTGCAATTAAAAATCATGCTTGGGTGAACAGGAAATAGTCAAGTGGGCAAAGCCATCAAGATCATATATGCATATAATAGATTCCACCAAATCATAGCAGCTACCTCTCTGTTACCCGCTGGTGTGGGACATTTTAGATCCTTTTCTTCAGGAAATATTCCTTGTCACTGTGACTTGGCAGCTACAGTAAAGTTATAGCTACCATAAAGTTATAGGCTGAGAGTTGTAAAGAACCTTAAAAGTCATCTAGTCCAACCTGTTCATTTTACTTTTAACGGATGAGGAAACCAAGGCCCAGGGAAGTTAAGGTATTAGAATTAGGATTCCCTTTTACAGGTCAATTAAGCTCTTATGTGTCAGGTAGTGTACTAGATGCTAGGAATACATAGACAAAAATGAATCAAGAAGGCCCAGAAAGAGTGAGTGAGTAGCAGAGCCATCATTCCAACATGAGTTCCAACGTGACTCCAAAAATCTAGCGTTCTTTCCACTATGCCATAGATTACATTATTGTGTTTGCTTGGGGTCTTGGCACCAGAGTAAAAAGTATTCCTTTTTTGACTTTGTTTTTATTGGAAATTAAGTTGTTCTCTTTGAAGTAAAAAGTGCATGTATATTAGATAATGTAAATTATATATTATATATCACATGTGATATATATATATATAGTATATATCTAGATATTGTACTCATTGACTAACAGTTTTATACACACACATTTGTGTATAACTTTTTTTTAAATGAGGGCACTCAGATTGGCCACTTTGTAATTTGCATCTAAAATATTATTCTTGTATTTTAAACTGGGAAAAATCGTATAGGGATACGCTAGTAGAAGTTTAAAAAGATTTTTTTTCCCCAGGAGAGATTCAGGGCTACATCTAGTGGCAGAGGTGATAAAGTCGATAAAAAAAAAATTCTCTTATCTCAGTAATCTTCCTCAGAACAAAAATCGCTCCATTGTGAGATTCTTGCTGACTTAAAGCCATTTTATCTGATTTATTGGCTGCTACTATATCTCTTTATATACTCTCAATGCTATATAGCTTACCCCTGAAATATGTGGGACATGTTCTAGAGGAGGCTGATGAAATGACATTTTATCCCAAATAGTAACTTTTTATTGGTTGTAAAAACTTGCAAAGTTGCAAGAAGCCCATTTTAACAATGAAAGATTCCTCTTGGTGCTCTGAAAGTGCTCTCATTTGTGGTCACAGTTTAGGGGACAGGTTTGCTTTTATTCTGTGTTTCTAAGATGAGATAATTGGGAATTTTGTTATCTGAATAGATGCTTTGTATTTTTGTATTTATAATACAAAGCTGTGTTTGTAAACACAATTCAAAAATATAAAGAATGTACTTTTTGGTGAAGATGTTCACTGAATACCAAGAAAGAGCAGAAAAGGGAGCTTTTGTTTACATTTAATAATAATGCCTCTGTCTTCATTGGCTAGTTCTATTTAAATGGGTACCTGATTTTTAGAACTTTATGCAGTGAAAAGAATAACTCTCAAATTTGCTTCTAGTGATCAAGTATTTTTTATTTGGAAGACACCTATATTAGTTTAGAAATTTTCAAATATTGGTCAGTCGTGGGGGTTAATAAAACATCAGTCATATAATTAATATTCACTGAAGAATTTCATCAAGCGATAACATATGCTTAGTACTGTGATCTAAATGTTTTTGAACCTGTCACATTTTATAAATGCTGGGATGCTTGAATCTTTTAAATTTGATTAGAAGATATGTCAAAATGCCTTTTCTTTTAAGCTTCAAACCCAGAGAATTTTTTTTTTTTGGAAATTAAAATAATTTCAGGAGCCCTCCAATCTCCCTATACTTTTTTAAAAATAAATTTTCCCCTATTTTTAAACAATCTTTCTGTTCAGGCATAATAGATGGGTTGCTAGATTACTTCTAGTTTTATTGGCAATGTTGTGGTCCTTAGAGGACCTTGAGAGGTTAAATAAAACATTTTAGGTTAACTTTTGGTGAATAGTTCTTTACATTGTCTTAAAGTTCTCAGCTATATACGTAAATAACTTTTTTGCTTGAAATTTATTAAATTGAAAGTTATCATGAAGAAAGATGTTTTCCTAAAAATTCTAATCATTTTAGTTCTGTCATCCAAATTTTATTCCTTTCTCCGTCTGTTCGTTCAAGAAGCATAAGGATAGAAGGTTCTAAATACTCCCACCCCACCTTTTAAATATATCTTCTTAGTACATTGATTAGAGACAAAAAAGTTAATATAACATAAAAGCTTTGTATTGATAAGACCAATAGGAATTCTGATATTATAGCTGGTCTATCCTCATGTGAAAAAAGACTATTGAGTGCTCATTGATTTCAGTAGCAGATTTGTTTTCCTAAGGTAGACTTACTGATTGAACTGGTTATAGAAGATGATGTAATTTAATAGGATGCGTGAATTAATGAGCCTTGGCATGTTTTTATGTCAGTCTTACAAACCTAGGTAATTCTTTCCCCTTCAATAAAGAATTCACCTATATGCTACCTATGATTCTGAAAATACACCTATGTTGAGAACCTGTAGAGTTATTCAGTTGATCACAGGGGTCCCTGCCCAGTAGGTACATATTTTTATGGAAATTAGGCACTTTTGGTCAGTTCTGAAGGTCATGGAAGAGAAATGAGGAACCACAGCTCTTAAACATGAGACTAACATGGGTATCTTTCATTTCAAGGGTATAAGAATAAAGGTTTAATTTCTAAATTTTCTGAAATGAATTAAAACTTTGTATTTGTTGCAATATATGTGTAAAACTTGAAAATTCAGATAATGATGTACAAAAAAAACAAAGCTCATGAACTACAGTCCTTATGGTAGTGACTGATACTGCATGCATTTTTTTCTTTTTAGTCACCAGAAAGTTCTCAATTGAGTATGTTAAGCTCAAAAAATTTCCTCCAGTGTTTTGTAAGGGTGAATACTTGAAACATTTTGGAAATGTTTTCAGAGTGTATTGAAGTATTGGGTAATATAGATGCTGAAAACAGGCAGTTTCATTTTGTATAAGAACAATGCCGAGCTAATCCAAAGAAGTAACATTGGCTTAGATATATTGCCTTCTAATTGCTGCAGACAAGATGTTAAATATTGAACCTTAACAATACTGTTTCTAAAGCAAATAAAAATTTAAATGAAACATTGTGATGATTTATTGCTACATTTCAAGTTATCCTCTTATGTTTTTGTGAACTCAGTTATACTTTGTTATATTTGTGAGGCATGATTTCATCAGAGTAGGCACTCCAAATTGCAACCCCTTTGCAACTTCTCATGATGAACAAGTCCATATCTTTTCAAAAATTCACTACAGCAGAGCTAATATTAGACCCTTTTTTGTAAATCTTTTAATATATTTAGAGTGTCAGTGTACTACTCAGGCTTTCTATCTCATTTTTATCACATACACAGCTAGTCTCTTTGAAAAGGTTGTACTTGTCCTTGGTACTTAGGTTACTTTTCTTTAGGTATACAAAGCATTGTTGGCAACACTTTCATGATTTACTAATGACCATGTCTTTCCATTGCCTTTGAGAGAGTTATAGTTTTGATTCTTTATAGTTGTTTAGCATCCCTGGGAGAATAAGGACTTTTGTGGCAATAAGCAGTTTGTAATGATGAAAAGCACCACACAGTTTCCTAAATGCAATTTATCCCAATTTTTCTTACTACTCTTGACCCAAATTATTGACTTTCATCCATGATACACATATTGATGAACTAACTGTATTGGCTACCTTTCTAGTTGGGTAGTCCGGGTAATATGTATTCTTCATCCACTTTGTTTTTTTCAGGTTGGATCATTATATTTCTTTTTTCACACTGTGTAGATTTCACTGAGAAGGCTTTTTGATGTTCTGGTTACTGTAGTGGCAAAAAGCCTGCCTATTTACTTATGTTTTCATCAAGAATACCTCTAGTGCATTGGGTGTTTTATTTACTTTTCTTATCAGTCTCAACACCTAGTAGTCCTCTGTATATGAGGTGCTAAATATATGTTGAATTGAACTGGGTATTACTAAAATACATATTTCAAGTGCAACTAAAATATACATGTTAGTAATTGCTTATTCAATATTGTGCCTTTTCAGTAGTTCTTCAAAAAAATTTATCTTTCTGTGTCAGTTCAGTGTAACTAATGTTGTACACTTTTGGGCTTTAAAGCACTTTCCCAGGTATTGGGGATATGATAATGAAAAGTGATGTTTTTGCCCCTCAGGGAATTTATAATTTAATAAGGGGATTAGACATTTAGCTTATATGAGACAATACAGATGACTGTGTAGAAGTAAAAAGAATGGCATGAGAAAGTTGAAGGGAGTGAATGGCTTCTAGCTGGGAGATCAGGGAAGAATTCATGAAGATGGCACCTGAGCTGAACGTTAAAAGAAGGATAAGATATCAGTCAGTGGTGATGTTAGAGGAATGGAAGGAAGGAAGGAAAGAAAAAAGGGTCTGATCTGTGTCAGCTTCCTGTGGATGCTAGCTCCTTCTCAAAACTCATCTAGTGGATTTTTTTTCCTTTGACCCCAGGAATTTCACCATTTAGTACTTTCTCATTCTTCACTTGTCCATTCTAATATCATCATTGTCACCTTGGGGCAAAGAGACAGATTTGATATTAATGATCACTGAACTCCAACTCAAGAAACTGAGCTGCTGATCTTCTTAGTCTCTGAACCACATTTTTGTTCTAGATTCACTGATCAACTATCAGTTTTTTTTCAGTTGTGTCTGACTCTGTGAAGCCATTAGGGGTTTTCTTGGCAAAGATAGTGGAGTGGTTTGCCATTTCCTTCTTTAGCTCATTTTATAGATGAGGAAGCTGAGGCAAACAGGTTTAAGTGATTTGTTCAAGGTCACATAGCTAAGTGTCTGAGACCAGATTTGAACTCAGGAAGTTGAATCTTCCTGACTCCAGGCCTGGCACTCTTTCTATCTAGTGTAATACCTAGCTGATCTACTGTACTGTTTCCTTAATTATATCCCTCTCCCACTTCTGCCAGCAGAGTAACTGGATTATGGATTTGGATATGCTGGCCTTCTTTCTCATTTTATCCCTGTCTACCACACCCTCTAGACCACTAAAGTGGGTTGTCTAGTAGTGTTTATTTACTAGGCAAAGGAGAATATACTACTTTGGAAATAATTAAAAAAGGAATGAAAAAATTTCTAAAATAAAAACTATCCAGCCACATGTTGGTTTCTAACTAGGATCATAGATCTAGAACTGGAAATGATCTCAGAGGCCATATAGTCTAACCCCGTTACTTCACAGAAGAAACTGAGGCACATGGAGGTTGTAACTTGTCCAAGTTCACAAGGGTAGTAAGTGTTAGAAGCAGGGTCTTTAAAGGGCTTTAGACTTACTTTAGATGATGCTTCCTTTCTAGGATGGGTACCACTTAGCTGCCTTATGATCCTTAAAGAGAAATATAATTTCTGTCAACATTCCTATAGAAATGTGGGATTTACTTACCTAGGTATGCTGCATGAAGCCTGTTGACCCCTTTCTGCAATTCCAGATTCATTATCAACCAATCAGAGATCCTCCTGGCTGGGTGATAGATTTGAGGAAGATCTTTGTACATAATCATTCATTTCTATTTTCTCCCTCTGATCAAGGGGTAGACAAAGAGATAGGATTTATCTAGACTGTCTTATTTCCTCAAGTAGAATATAACATCATTCCAAAAGGACATACAAATTACATTTCATTTTGGTCGTGGGGGAGAATATGCACAGAAGCAGGTAAGGGTAAGATGGCATCTGGGATCAGCAAGTAGCATAGAGCATAAAGACCCTTTTCATTCTCATTGCCACCATTGCAGTTCAAGTTCTCATTGCCTTTCACTTAGACTGTTGTGGTAGTCTCTTAATTTTCCTCTGCCTCTGTTCATTTTGCTCTCTCCTTTCCACCATGTGCCCTGCCCTTAGTTTAATAGTATTGAAACACAATTCTCATCATATCATTTCCTTTATCAGAGACATTAAATGGCTTTTTTTTTAACTTCTGGGCAATCTAGGCTTACCATCATCTGGTTCCAACCTAATGTTTAGTGTTTTTTTTCTCACTGCTTCTCTCCGTGTCTCCCCTTTAGGTCAGCCGGACTACTTACCATTCCTTTTAACACATACACCCCCACACCCATACCTCCACACACCCCTTGCTTCCTTTCCCTGAAATTCCATTTTCTATTTCCCTCTCTCCAGTCTTCTCTTGTCCAGATCCCATCATCTTCAAAGCTTAAAAACCCTTCCTTCTCTGGACTCTTACAGAAGTTTGTTTGTTACTTCTTTCATGGTACTTACATATGCTGGATTTTATTATAGTTATTTGTGAGGATGTCTCATCTCTGCTTCCCCTAGTATCTTTGAGATCATAGTCATCTGATAAATATTTGTTGAATAAATGAACAAATGAGCTATCAGTATTATTGGCCACCTCTAAGCCCAGTTAATGAGAAAACGGTCTGTCCTTTACAGTGTATATATCTTTTTCTTGTTAAAATTGGCCAGTTAATGTAGGCACTGCAAACACTTGAACTTTATTTGTAATATACCTAATTCTATTTTGCATTTGTTAATTTATTATGTATATACTTCACTCTTGCTAGCATCATCAATCTTAGATAGTAAACCTGCATCCATTGACATTACTCTAACCAACAAGGATGGTCTAGAACAAATTTCCTGCAAATTTCATTTTGTCATCTTTTTAGTTTTTCTTCCAACATGAGTTGCTCCTGAGTTATTAAAACTTGTACCCAGATTTTTTTTTAAAATCTGAGTTTCCTTTACTTTGCAATTCTATTTCTTACCTGACCTGAAGACACAGAGAAACAAGGCTTGCCTTCATTGTGAGATAAGAATTTAGATGTTTACTTGGCTTGTGTTTTTTTTTTCCTTATAGTATAGTATTCCTTCTGTACCTTGTACTTTTTGAATGACAGTTCAGCATCATTGTTTCCACACCAAAGTTTGAGATAGTTTTGATTGTGTGACTTGCGTTGGTACTTTTCAGTTTTCTTCAGAAATATGATTGTTTAGGGAAGAATTGAGCATGAAGCCCTTGGCGGGAGGGAGCATGAATGTTTTTATTGAGTAGAAATAGTAGGCTATGTCCTGTTTTTTTTTCCAGCTACACCTTGGTTGTCATAATGACCTGAAAACTTTACAGGAATACCTCTTAAACTGCTAAATTTTTACCTTGGGAGGATTTTATTTCTCGCATTCTTAAGTGCTATTTACCTAGCTCCGGGGCAGTCTGTCTCCATTAGATAGTACTTTGGAAGTCTCTTGAAATTTAGTCATGTGTGAATCAAGGGCACTCATCTGTGATGAGGATTACTTAAAGTTTTTCTGGTTGTTAGATATATGTCGATAAACACTAAGCTGACTAATTCTTATGTTTAGTGCTCGTGGGTGGGAAAACATTATAAAAGGGAATTTGGAGACTAGGTTTGGAGTCAGTTTTGTTAAAGGTTTGGGATTTGATTAGAACCAAAACCAATACTGACCGTTTTGGCTTCAAGATTTATTAGAAATTGATCTTATAATTACAGTTTTGACAGTAAGTCTTTCTATAGGAATATATTGTTTTTGTTTTTAACTCTAATTAATTTTGAATTTTGGGCAGCTAGGTGGTGCATTGGCTAAAGTGCCAGGCTTGGAGTCAGGAAGACTCCTATTCCTAAGTTCCAATCCAGGCTCAGACTTACTTAGCTCTGTGACCCTGGGCAAGTCACTTAATCCGATTTGCCTCAGTTCCTTATCTGTAAAATGAGCTGGAGAAGGAAATGGCAAAGTACTCTAGTATCTTTGACCACGAGTACAACCACCACCAAATGGAGTCACAAGGAGTCAGACATGACTAAAAAAAGACTAAACAATGCCAATTTTGAATTTATGAATCATTTGGGAAATGGCAGATTTTTTTTTAATTCCATGAGTGAAAAGAAAGATAAAGCTTGAATTAGCTGCTTAAATTCAGCCTACAATCATAGGAACTTTTATCAGTGTCTTTCTGCAAAGAAAGTGTTACCGAGAGAGATGAATGTCAGATATTATTATTATTATTAAATAATTATTCATTAAATGTTACACAGCAAACTCAAATTTGAACTTGGGTGTTTTGACTTCAAATCTTGTGCTCTTTTTTCTTCACTACTCTGTTTGAATGGGATCACAGGTTCATAGATTGTAGATCTGGAAGAGGCTTCGCAGTTGTTAAACACACATGTAACTTAATATTTGTTTTATAGATTCATTTTTTCCTATTTTTTTTTAAATTTAAATTTATTTATTTAACATATTTGGTTTTCAGCATTGATTTTCACAACAGTTTGAATTACAAATTTTCTCCCCATTTCTACCCTCCCCCCCCACTCCAAGATGGTTTATATTCTGGTTGCCCTGTTCCCCAGTCAGCCCTCCCCTCTATCACCCCCCTCCCCTCTCATCCCCTTTTCCCTTCCTTTCTTGTAGGGCAAGATAAATTTCTACGCCCCATTGCCTGTGTATCTTATTTTTTGGTTGCATACAAAAACTTTTTTTGTTTTTGTTTTTGAACATCTGATTTTAAAACTTTGAGTTCCAAATTCTCTCCCCTCTTCCCTTCCCACCCACCCTCCCTAAGAAGCCCAGCAATTCAACCTAGGCCACACATGTATTATTATGTATAACCCTTCCACAATACTCATGTTGTGAAAGGCTAACTACATTTTGCTCCTTCCCAACCCATCCCGCTTTATTGAATTTTCTCCCTTGACCCTGTCCCCTTTCCAAAGTGTTTGTTTTGATTACCTCCACCCCCATCTGCCCTCCCCTCCATCACCCCCCCCCCTTTATTTATTTATTTTTTTATCTTCCTCCCTCTTCTTTCCTGTGGGCTAAGATACCCAACTGAGTATGTATGGTATTCCCCCTCAGGCCAAATCTGATGAGAGCAAGGTTCACTTGTTCCCCCCTCACCTGCCCTCTCCCCTCCTCCCATAGAACTGCTTCCTCTTGCCACCTTTATGCGAGATAATCCACCCCATTCTATCTCTCCCTATCTCCCTCTCTCAGTATGTTGCTCTCTCATCCCTTAATTTCATTTTATTTCTTTTAGATATCTTCCCTTCATCTTCAACTCACCCTGTGTCTGCTCTCTCTCTTTTACATATATATATATGTATATATATATATATATATAAGAACACACACACATATATATATACATATACATACACATACATACAGATACACATAGATATATACATACACATTCACTTATATATACATAAACATATATATATATATATGCATATTCCCTTCAACTACCCTAATACTGAGGTCTCATGAATCATACACATCATCTTTCCATGTAGGAATGTAAACAAAACAGTTCAACTTTAGTAAGTCCCTTGCAATTTCCGTTTCTTGATTACCTTTTCATGCTTCTCTTGATTCTTGTGTTTGAAAGTCAAATTTTCTATTCAGTTCTGGTCTTTTCACTGAGAAAGCTTGAAAGTCCTCTGTTTTATTGAAAATCCATATTTTGCCTTGGAGCATGATACTCAGTTTTGCTGGGTAGGTGATTCTAGGTTTTAATCCTAGCTCCATTGACCTCCGGAATATCGCATTCCAAGCCCTTCGATCTCTTAATGTAGAAGCTGCCAGATCTTGGGTTATTCTGATTGGGTTTCCACAATACTCAAATTGTTTCTTTCTGGCTGCTTGCAGTATTTTCTCCTTGATCTGGGAGCTCTGGAATTTGGCAACAATATTCCTAGGAGATTTCTTTTTGGGATCTATTTGAGGAGGCGATTGATGGATTCTTTCAATTTCTATTTTGCCCTGTGGCTCTAGAGTATCAGGGCAGTTCTCCTTGATAATTTCTTGAAAGATGGTATCTAGGCTCTTTTTTTGATCATGGCTTTCAGGTAGTCCAATAATTTTTAAATTATCTCTCCTGGATCTATTTTCCAGGTCAGTGGTTTTTCCAATAAGATATTTCACATTGTCTTCCATTTTTTCATTCCTTTGGTTCTGTTTTATAATATCCTGATTTCTCATAAAGTCACTAGCTTCCACTTGCTCCAATCTAATTTTTAAAGTAGTATTTTCTTCAGTGGTCTTTTGGACCTCCTTTTCCATTTGGCTAATTCTGCCTTTCAAGGCATTCTTCTCCTCATTGGCTTTTTGGAGCTCTTTTGCCATTTGAGTTAGTCTGTTTTTTAAGGTGTTGTTTTCTTCAGTGTATTTTTCAGTATTTTTTTGGGTCTCCTTTAGCAAGTCATTGACTTGTTTTTCATGGTTTTCTCGCATCACTCTCATTTCTCTTCCCAATTTTTCCTCTACTTCTCTAACTTGCTTTTCCAACTCCTTTTTGAGTTCTTCTATGGCCTGGGGCCAGTTCATGTTTTTCTTGGAGGCTTTTGTTGTTAGGCTCTATGACTTTGTTGTCTTCTTTAGGCTGTATGTTTTGGTCTTCTTTGTCACCAAAGAAAGAATCCAAAGTCTGAGACTGAATCTGGGCACGTTTTCGCTGCCTGGCCATATTCCCAACCAACTGAGTTGACCCTTGAGTTTTTCAGTGGGGTATGACTGCTTGTAGACTAACGAGTTCTATATTCCACGTTTGGGGGGGAGGTGCCAGCTCTGCCACACCAGCACTCCTCCTTCCCCAAGAACCTCCAACCCGAACTGGGCTTAGATCTTCGGCAGGCTGTGCACCCCTGCTCTGATCCGCCACTTAATTCCTCCCACCAGGTGGGCCTGGAGCCGGAAGTAACAACAGCTGTAGCTGCCCCACCTCCGCTGCCCCTGGGGCTGGAAGCCGAACCGCGAACTCCTTCCACTCCTGCAGCTTTTCCCACTAACCTTCTCCGCAGTCTTTGGTGTTTGTGGGTCGAGGGGTCTGGTAACTGCCACAGCTCACATATTCAGGGCGCTAGGGCCCCCTCCGCCCAGCTTCTGTTCTGGATGGTCCACGCCGCTCAGGCTGGGCTTTGCTCCACTCTGTTCCCAGCTTCCAGCTCCGTGTGGAATAGACCTCACCCAGAGACCATCCAGGCTGTCCTGGGCTGGAGCCCTGCTTCCCTCTGCTGTTCTGTGTGTTCTGCCATTCCAGAATTGGTTCAGAGCCATTTTTTATAGGTTTTTGGAGGGACTCGGGTACGGAGCTCACTCTAGTCCGTGCTTACCAGCCGCCATCTTGGCTCCGCCCCCCCATTTTTTCCTATTTTTAAGTATCACCATGACTTCTCAGTGACTTCTCTCCTCCACCAATAGAACCCTCATTCACAACAAATGTGTATAGTCAAACAAAAAATGAACACATTGACTGTTTGAAAAGTATATGCTTCATTCAGTACCTATCATCCACCATCTTTAAGTCATTGGTTGGGGTGTGTTTCATCATCAAGTGGTGAAGTCATAATGGGTTGCTGTATTGCTCTGTATTCTGAAGTTGTTTCACTGCTGTTAGCATTAAATTATTGTGGTCATGTAAATTGTTCTGCTTACTTTTCTCTGAATCATTTCATCTTCCTGATTTTTTCATATTCATCATTTCATGTGGAAAAATAATATTCTGCCACATATATTTTAAAAATTTCACTTTTAGCAATGTAGCAGTAAAAAATTCAAACAAATATTTAAAAAAATTTTATGTTCCTACATGAAAAAAATACCATGGTTTTTTTTTCTTTTTACTGGAAAACTTTTTATTGTAGGTGGAGTGGGGTAGCTGGACACAGTTTAGATGATTCCGATTTTGTTGGCAACATCTTAAGCATCGTAGTCTGGAGCAAGTCGGACATAGGCTTTTTTTTCCCCATCAGGCCGGATCAGTGTGTTGACCTTGGCCACATTGATGTCATACAGCTTTACTGCCTGCTTTATCTGATGCTTGTTGGCTTTGACGTCCACAATTAAGACTAGGGTGTTGTTGTCCTCAGTCTTCTTCATAGCAGACTCAGTGGTCAAGGGGAACTTAATGATGGCATGGTGATCCAGCTTGTTTCTCTGAGGGGCACTTTTCCAAGGGTATTTGAGCTGCCTTCGAAGTCTTAGTATCTTGGGTTGCCGAAAGGTGGGGGATGTTCGGATCCTCTTCTTTTTGTGGCTGTGGACACCCTTCAACACCGCCTTCTTGGCCTTCAAGGCCTTGGACTTGGCTTCTGTCTTGAGGGGGACAACAACTTCCTCCTTCACCTTCGGCGCCATCTTGGGGGACATACCATGTTGTTTTAAATAAAATTTAAGTATTTGTCATTTGGTTATTATACCCTGATGTAGTATGGTAAAAAGATGCCTTAAATGTCCATCATTAGCACCTTTAATTGGACAGTGGTTCACCTCTCAATAATTTCACACCTCTCTGCTTCAGTTGCCTTTGGCAAAACAAAATGAAACATCTTTCAGTTCTTAGATATAGCAGCAAAATTAATCCAAAAAACCCAAATAATTTAATGTATTGTAAAATGCATGTCTTTGCAAAATGAAACTCATGTTTAAGTTGTGAAGAATGTATTTAGGCTACTGCAAACAAGTATGAGCTTTCTTTAGGAAAACAGGTGATTAAATTAACATTTCCTGACCAGTAGTTTAAGTTTAATCCTTCTGATTATTGACTTGAGTTATAATTTAATGTTGTTTGATTGAAATCATATCCTTTCTATTACTTTTATGTTATTCAATCCTTAACAAATAATTTATCATTCAACTTTAGTTATTCCTTTTTTGAGGAAAATGATAGTAATACAGGCTCAGTCAGTGTTTCTAAACTCTCTAATAATCATGTTCAATGTAGATGTCATAGAGAATAAAAAGAACATGGATCTGGAGCTGGAAGGGACTTAGTCTAGCACCTTGATTTTGTAGATGAGAAAACTGAGACCATGAGAGATTGTAATTGTCCCATGATCACACCGTTAGTAAATGTTAGAGACAGAATTTGAACTCAGGTCCTTAGACTTCAGAGTCAGTGCTCTTTCCACTGTACAGTGCTCCATCTTATTATTGACATATTATCAATATCCCAAAGTGTACTCCTGTGTAACTTTGGATGAGAATATACATTTACAAATGAAGGACATTTATTAAGTCATAGAATTAATATCTTTTAAAGCCAGATTTGTTCCTTTATTACATACAGCAATCCTTAGTAATAAACACTCCATTTTTAGCCACATGCTTTCTGATAAACATTTTTTCCTTTATTAACCTATTGCTGTAAAGGCAATATTTTAAATCAGGGCTGTCCAACCTTAGGTTTTTATTGAAACAATAGACAATATATTTCGATTCGCCATTTTAGTGAGAGCTGTGTGGTAGCTCAGCTTCATTTACTAAAGCATTTATGTACATTTCTATGCTTGTAGGTGGGCCACATAAATCACACTGTGGGCCCTATGCACCCGCAGGTCCCATTTTGGACAGCCCTGTTTTAAGTGATCACGTGGGTAAGACATGCTAATTAAGATGAGTAACAGCTGACCTTTTTCTATGGACTGGGGTAAGAAATCTTACACTCTTCGTAGTTAGAATACTGGACTTGGAGTCGAGAAGACCTGAGTTCAGATCCACCTCAGACATTTGCTAGCAAGAGTGACTTTAGGTGAGTCACTTACTCTGTCTTGGCCTGATTTCGCTCATCTATAAACTGGGATGATAAAGAAGACAACATTTTCCTCATTTGGTTGTTGTGAGAATTAGAGGAGATTATACATGTAAAGCTTTTGCAAACTCAAAACCCTCTATTGTCATCTTCTATCATAGTTAGCATTATCATAGGCTATTTGTCTATCACTTGGGATTAGAAGAAATGGTCCTGGTGTTGCCATATACTAGCTGTTTGATTTTATGCAAACCAGTTAACCTGAGTTTGTTTCCTCGTATTAAATGTAATAGTTACCCTTCCTGCCTCACAGAGTTATTGGGTGGATCAAATAGATAATATATGAAAAGCAATTTATAGTGCTAAGCTGCTCAATAAAGGTAAACTGTTATTGTTATTGAAGAAATCATTTCAAGCTCACATCCAAGTTAAAAAAAACTATCTTCTTTTAGGCAAAATATTTATGTACAGTTAACCTAATTTTTATTTTAAGAACAGGGAGTGTAAAAAAATTTAATAAACAATAAAAATTCACTTTCGCTTCATACTATGACCAGGTAATAGAGGAAAAGAAGAGAAAAAAAGAGAAATATAGGGAAAGAAGAAAGAGGAATAGAAGGAAATTGTGTGTGGGAAAATGAATGTGAGGAAGAAAAGAGTAAAGAAATCCAAGAAGATATTAAAGGCAAATGGGAGGAGGTGAGGTTCCAGAGCTTATTTTGGTTGAATGTAGACTGTGATAGAAGACTGGTTGTGAAGTCAGAAGCCTGGGTTTAAATTCTGGCTATGCTGTCTTCTCCTGAGTGACCATAGGAAGTCACTTAACCTCTCTGGGTTTTATTTTTCTCAACTATAAAGTGAGGTGGTAGACTAGATTATATCATAGGTCCCCTCCAACTATAAATACTATGATTTTATGTTCTTATTTGCTTGGGTGTTAGATATCTAATTATCACTTGTTGTTATAATTGCCCTTTGAAATTCTGATGAGTTTCATCCATTTAAATCACTTTTTTCTATATTAGAAAGTCCTTTTCTGCGCTTATTTACAGACTTCAAAGCTTTTGATAAAAGGTTTATTTTTCTGTGGAATTCTGAAGACTTACGCATGAATGTTATCTTTGTTTTTTGAGAGATTAAATGTGCCTCATTCCATAAAACCTGAAGTTTACATTGGAAACCAACATTTCACTATATTTTACTCAACAAATATTTGAGTACTTAATATATGGAAGGCACTGTACCTTGGGTGGATGAGTGGAATAAAAGATGTTGAGTAAGAAAGAGTTCTTCCCCCCAAGGAGCTTACAGTATTCTAGGAGAAATGACATTTACATGTTTAACTGTATTTCAGTTTAGCAAACATTTGTTAAATACCTGCTATGTGTAAGACAGTAAGCTAGGCACTAGAGATAGGAAGATCAAATAGGATATAGTCCCTGCCCTCAAACAACTTATAGTCTAATAAGACCTTTATGCAGATACCTATAAAAAGGAGACAGGAGTACATCCAAAGGAGCCATTTTGGAAAGTGGTGAGAAGTTTGAGGGAGAGCTTCCTTTCATCTAGGGAAATCAGTTTTCATGGTAGTACCCCGTTGGAATTTGAATGACAGGTGGGATTTTAGTAGGTGGAAATAGAGCTGGGAGGGAAAATGCATTCCAGGAGTGGGAAAGGTCGATCATAAGTGAGGGCAGTGTGAGAATATGGGATAATAAATAATTAGGTTTTGCTAGAGGATGTGAGATAGCACTAGAAAGGCAGATTGGAGTTGAGGAGGGATACTTAATCTGGGGTCCACGAATTTGTTTTCTTAAGAAAATATTTTGGTAACTGTATTTTAATATAATTGGTTTCCTTTGTAATCCTGTAAATTTCATTTTATACATTTAAAAAGGCTTTACCAGACTGCCAAAGGGATCCATGACACAAAAAAGGTTAAGAACCTCTGCTATAGGAGGGTCTTTAAAGTCAGACTCAGGAATTCATTCTTTATTCCCTAGGCAGTAGGGAGGCTCTGAAGCTTTCTGAGCAAAGAACAAGATTAGCAGAGCATTAGGAAGATTACTGTAGCAACAGTGTAAGGGATGGACTAAAGACAGGAGAGACTGGAGGCAAGAAGATGGAGGAGGCTGTGATGATAGTCCAAGTGATAGGAAAGGGGGAATGTTGGAACTAGGTTAATTATGTTGAGAATAGAAAGAATGAAGGAATGGATGTGAGAGAGATTGTGGCAAAGGTGACAAATGGTTAAATGCTGGATGGGGGCGGAGGAGATGGTGAAGGAGAGAAGGGAGTCAAAAGATAATAGCTGTATATAGCTTTGTGTAGTGCTTTAAGATTTACAAATAGCTTTCTTCACAGCCCCAGTACAGTAAGGAGTGCAAGTATTTTTATCCTCTTTTTATAGGGGAGGAATTAGAGACTCAGAGATCTGCCCGTAGTCATGGCTTTTGAGCCTGAGTGACTGAGACAATGGTGATATGATCAGAAGCAGAAGAATTAAGGGAGAGGAAGAGGCAAGTTTTAAAGGAAAGATGAGAAGTTCAGTTTTGGATAAATTGAGTTTGAGATACCTAGGGACATCTCTAGGTAGATAGCTATAGGCATTAATTGAACATCTCCTTTATTCTGGGCAGTATGTGAGCAATGAATACACAAATGAGAGCTTTTGCCTGCACATAGCTAATGTTCAGTTGTGTGGACCCTGGTCACTGGATCTGAGTTCAAATCCCAGCTCTAGCACTTTTTAGACCTTGAACAAATCACTCCCCCTCTCTGACCCTCAGTTTTCTCATCTGTGAAATGAAGGGATTGGACTAAATGACCTCCAAGGTCGTTTCCAATTCTGGATCTGTGCTTCTATGACGTATTCAGCAAGTACCTGAAAGTAGATGACTAGAGCTTTCCGGAAAGGTTATGGCTGGAGATAAAAATTCGGATAAAAACTTTTTTTGGGGAGTAGTTTAATTGAATCCGGGTAAGGATAAAGAATAGGATAGGGAGTGGACTCATCACTTCATGGAGTAGGGAACTATGTGACGAGGAAATTCCCTTAGCCAGTGTATACCAACACTCTGTAACTTGAAGTCTTGGGGAGTTGCTTAGAGCCCTGGAAAACTAAATGACTTTTCCAGGGTCACAAAGCCAGTGTAGTGGAACTTGAACCCAGGTCTTTCTGGCTCTGATACCAGTTTTTTATCCACTACACTATTGTGTGGGGTGAGACTACCCACCAGCAATTAATTAAAAAATCAGAGGGCTCTCAAATTCAGGAACAGAAAAACTTCTTTATTATGATCCTTGGGGGGGTGGGAGTGGGGGAAAGGTGGTCTCCAAACCCATAGACAATCGGTAGGGAGAGGCAGGGCCCAAAGGGCAAAACCCAGCCTTGTACTCTAACATAAACAAGTTCCTGCCCCACCAGCACTAGCCTTTTACTCTCATTGGTGGAGTCCAGGCTCACAATTTTGCTGAAATCTACCACTCCAGGTACAATTTAGCCAATGCCAAACTCTTTTTTGTTTGTTTGTTTGTTTTTTGGAGGGGGGAAGGCAGGGCAGTTGGGGTTAAGTGACTTGCCCAAGGTCATATAGCTAGTAAGTGTGTCCAGATTTGAAGTGAGGCTGGATTTGAACTCAGGTCCTCTTGACTCCAGGGCCGGTGCTCTACTCACTACACCACCTAGCTGCCCCTCAATGCCAAACTCTTAAAGACACTTTTCCCCTTATTTGGCAAGGACGCAGTTCAGGTGATTTCTTAGTAACTCGAGTCTTAGGCCTAGCTGTCAGTCAGAAACCCTGAGTCCCCACCTCCGTTTATCCCACTCAATTAGTAGAAAGGCTGAGATCCAGATTCCATGAGAAGACTTCACCATCCCACTCACTATGATGCCTCTATTCTGGTGTTGAGATTGTATTTTTTAAAAAAGGATTTGAACAAAATATTAGGGTAATTTAGGTTAGACTGATTTTTTCCTCATTAAAATGCTTTAATTTACTGTTGAAATTTCAGAAAGCCTGTAGGAAAGCCTCCATCATGACATTAGATACTGCTATCTTTATAGAAGGAAATGAGCAAGAATTGCTTAGGTTAAGAAAGCATGAAGGGATTATAACCTGGACTGGTGGAGGCAGTGTCTACAAATCATTTTTTAAATTCCCGAAAACAAATACCCTTAAACCTCCATTATCTCTGTATGAGGTGTATAAAATTTATTCCATCAGAAGCTGGGAATTAATTTTAGATAAAATTGAGAAACCACAATCAAAGGTTTGCCTTAAAATTATAGGTTTGTAGGAATTCATAGAAATCATGGATTTAGAGCTGGAAGGGACCTTAAAGGTTGTTTATTTGGTCTACCCCCTTCCCCCCACCCCAGTTCATTTTACAGATGAGGAAATGGAGCCCCTGAGAAGGCTAAGTGATTTAAGAGTAAGTGGCAGAGTCAGGGTTCAAACCCATATCCCCTGACACAGAACCCCATGCTCTTTCCACAGTACCATTGCTTAGATGTGAAACTGTTCTAATTTGCATTTTGGATGGATAAACTGAATTGGTTTGCTGTTTCAAGCAGCACTAAATGTTCCCTTTCCCATTAATTGCTGTATTGGTCTGAATGAAGACTGAACTCAGTCTTCCCTTCTTTCTTCTCCATTCCATTTCCCCCCCTCCCTCCAATATGGCTTGTACAAAGCCTGTAATCTTATTCTGTATTTTTTCATCCCCGGCCACTAGACTTTCCTAATAATAGGGAGTGGATGGTGGGGTGTTGAATGTGAAAGCTGTATATGGTTTCCACCATCCTCCCTTTAAAAGTGTCTGTTTCTTTCCACAGAATGGAAATTTGGATTTACTGATAACATTTTTTACTGTAATCTCAAAGCCCCTACCTATCTCTGCAGTCATTTCAACCGTAATAGTAAATATATATATATATGCATATCAGGAAAATTTTATATTTTTGTCTTTGTGTTCATATATTTTTTCCTTTAAAGAGTTTTCATTTTAATAGTTTGGTATATATTCTGAAGAGGCTTTTTTTTTTGACCACTGGTGTAGTCATTAGCATCAGTGAAAATTACATGATAGTTGTATAACTTTATGCCGAAAATATTACTTTTAGTTTTATTGATAGGTAAAGGGGCAGACTTCTTATTCCTAAGCGCACGGGAGGAAGAGATATAAAAAGCTACAGCATTTGCTAGGAGTCTGGTCATGTGGAGTCTGATTCTTGAGTTGCTGTTAACTAGCAAAATTACTTGGGCAAATCATTCAGCTTCTCCAGGCCTCTTTTCATTTTCTGTAAGATGAGGGGGTTGGAATGAAAAATCTCTAAGGTTACCTCCAGTTTAAAAAAAAATAATGTTTACGAATTAGGTCCTCCATCCACTGTCTGGACATCAGTTCCACCTATGGAGTTTCACCAGAGTCCTGGAATAATGGCACAGCCAGTGTGTGGCTGCTTAAATATTCAGTTCCCATGGTGTCAGTGAGAATTTCTAATGAAGTGGGAATTAACTCAGCTATGTATTTTAATATGTATGTGCTTTTAAATTCTTTCTAAAGTTTTCAACTTGACTGTTCATTTGACTTGTCTTGCTAAGGTTATAAGGGAAAATTGAGTGCATGTAGATTATGTATTGACAAAATTTAAGAGTATTTCTTGAAGTAAATATTAAAATTATTAAAAGTGATTTAAAGAAACATTGAAAGCATCTTCTTCCTGGCAGGAACTTGTTTCCGAAATTTTAATGGAAGGCAATTAGAAAACATTTTTTAATATATAGATCTTTGCCTTCCTCCCCACCCCCAACTTTTGGGCTTGGAGTTATTCCTGGGAAAAAGAAGTTTCTTTGGAATCTGGGGAATTAGTTACATTTAGTGTTACTTCAGATTGCTAGATTGGATGAAAATTTTGGCTTTTGTTGTCCATGGCATTTACCATTAACTTTTTGCGGTCCATTTCAACTTTACTGAACACGTGGGTGCCTTGTCAGTGTGAGGATCCAGCTAAACTCATTGGAGATGAAAGAACACTTTCCTTAGGTCAGAAGTGTCCTACATCTGAAAAAACATTTAAACTTACATTTTTTTTTTTTTTACCATGTGCCACTTATTAGCAAGTCTGTTCAGTGACAGAGACTTGTATACGCTGTCTTGTGGGCATTCCTGTCATACTGACAAAGGTCCTGAAACTGGGCAGATTTTAGGGCTCTTATAACTCAGCAGCCTTTGTCATCTTGTGTTGACAGGTTTTGATAAGATGTTTAAATAATTTCTTCCAACTTCCTCAATGGAAGACAAAAAACAGGGAAACCCCGTATCATGGTCAGAGTCCCTTGTGTGGAGGTGCTGGCAAGTCTGACTATTTTGATCTTTTTCTATTTTTGCTCCACATTTTTAGGAAGGTATTTTGAGCTACCTGGAAGAGGACACCCTTTATTCAAACCGTTCAAATGTTTTATTGCATTGGTCTTTGTGTTTCAGAACATCTGTTTTGTAATATGAAAGAATACCACCCCCTCTTCTAGATGCAGCTGTTTATTTTTAGATAATCCAGATGCCCCATGAACTGTCATCAAATGCTGTATGGTACCTTGTATCCCTGCACATGAAAATTGGTAGGGTTGTGACAGGATATGCCTTGTGCCTCAGGGAGGAATCAGTCAGAGTTTGGACATCTTTCATGTATGTGTCATAGGGCGCCTCTAACTTGGTTCTTGAAGAACATGCAGTTGCCATAGTAACGAAGGCCCTTTGAAGGCAGGATTCTTGGCAGAGTTGTTGCATCTTCTGAAGTGCTGGGTGTGTTGATAGGAAAGTATCCAGTCAGCATAAGCACACACAACTCCAGGCCAGCAGTCTGGGAAAGAAGCACTTAGGTTTTTAACTTCTTTCAAGATGTATAGTTTTAATTTGAAGGTAACTATGTTTGAATTCCTCCTTAGAGCATTATTTCCAATATTAATGTGACATTTTCTCTCTTTGCACTCCAGATATTAGTCTAAGAACTTTAGTTTCTTTTTTGTTGAGCACCAAATGAAGTTTTGTTTTCTATGAAACTATCTTCTATTTTTGGTAAAACTGGTTTGTTTTCTGACAGCATACTTGTTATTAATAATGTAGAAAATATAGAATAATATAAAAAATCAGATCATAGATTTATTGCTGGAAGGGACTCTAAAGGCCATTAACTCCAAACCCTTAATTTTTCAGATGAGGAACATGAGACTGAGAGAGGTTAAGTGAGTTTCCAGTCACACAGCTTGTAAGTGTCAGAGGAGCAGGATTCTAACTCACTTTCAGCTTTCTTGCTCCAAGGTCCACTGGGCCACTTAGCTGTTTCAATTGCATTTTAAAACAATTTTTATCAACATAAAACATCACCAACCCCTAGTGCCCCCAAACAACCTGCGTAGCTTTCAAGGCCCTCTTTATTTGATTTGGTTCAGCCAATTAAATGCTTTCTTTTGGGAAGCACTATTATGGGCCCTGAGGACACAAAAAGAAAAACTGAAAAAGGACCTACCCTCAAGGTGCTTATATTTCTGCTATTACTCTGTCCTTGTTCTACTTATTCAGTGGTGTTGCCTCCATTGCTTAGCAATAGGAAACTTCATCTCTAATAAGGTTAGTCTCCTCACAGTCTCTCTTACAGAGGTCTTAATGATTACTGCTGCGTCTCCTTTGTGCGTGTTATCCCTTCAGGCTGAAATGCCCTCTCTCTATCTTGGTGTAGGTACCAAGCATTCAAAGCTTTTCTCAAGTATAGTCCCCTTCTTGAAACTTGCCCTCCTAATTATTTCACTTTTCTCTATATTTTTATGTTCTGCAGTAGGAACGTTGTATTTGGAGTTAGAAGGCTGTTCTTGTTCTGCTATGTGGCCTTGGACAAACCACTTAACCTTGGAACCTTAGTTTCCTTATCTGTGAAATGATAATAGTAATATTTGAATTACCTACTTTACAGAGTTGTTGAGAAGAAAGTACATTGTGAACTGTAAAATTCTATATTACTGTGAGTAATTGTTTTTGTCTATCCAATTAGATTTTAAGTGATCTGAGGGTGGAGACTGTCTTCCACTTCTTTTCTTTTACCATATTTAATGCTACTTTGGACATATTTGACATAGTTGGCATTTGACTGAGAGTTTGGTATATAAAAGTTTATATACTTGGAAATTAGGAGTGTACCATTTTAATAATACAGTATTTTGGATAGTTGTGTGTGCTTATTATAATGAATATTCATTTAATTCAGATTTCCAGCTACAAGGCCACCCCTCATATCTATAGAAGATAGAAGTCATCTCATGTGAATTCTCTCTACTTTCTTTCTACCTTCTCAAAAATTTGACCTCGTCATTCACTTTCTTCTTTCCTCCTATCTCAAAAGACTATCTCCCTACTCTTTGATAGGATAGAGGTCTTGCCCTTGATCCTATCTCCTTCCGTCTTTTCCAGGGATCTTTTCTCATTCATTCATCTTCAGTCTTTCTCTCTTTTTACAGGTTCCTTCTTGTTTTCCCGTAAATGAGCTAAAACTTCTCAGGTCTTAAAAAAAAGCTTTTCCTTCATTCTTCAGTCTCATCCAGTTACTTTCTACTGTTTTTTGAAAAGTAGTCTATAGCTGATGCCTCATCTTTCATACCACCTACTAGTTCATGAACTCTCTCTGGTCTAGTTTATCTTCCCATAACTCTACTGATAATGTTCTCTTTAAAATCAGTGATCTTCTGATCATCAGTTCTGATCTCACTGATCTTTTCAGTGGTATCTAGTACCTGTTAACCCCCCCTTCTATCTGAACATGTCTTCTTCCTTGGCTTCAGCTAATAACACTCTCCTGGTTATTCCCCAGTGCCTCTCACCTCTCTTCTGTCTCCTTTTCCTCGTATCTTCATGGTGGTATTTTTTAAGCTTTTGCTCTCAGCTGTATTCTCTTTCTTCTCTATACTCATTGGGTATTTAGAGCTTATTATCCACCGCTCCACTGTGTCAACTTGTTTCCTAATTTTTTGCTTCTGATTTGCTCTGTACTGCCACTTGTTATAGACAGTTGTCAGGGGAAATTGATAACTGTAAATAACTTTATTCAGGATTTCTCCAAAGTCTTAGTGGACTTTTAAGCTATTAAAGCTTAATTGTTTGAATTGTGTCACATACTTGCTTGGTGACTTTGAACAAGTCACTTAACCTTTCTTAAACTTTTAAAGCTTAAAACTCCACTAAGACTTTTGGGACACCTTGTATTTATGAGCAATTCAAAGTTCTGATCCGAAGGTGGTTAACTTTTCTTCTGAATAAAGTATGCAGGCTTTATTTTCCTAAATGCTTAGAGGCCTTTTTTAGTTTGTGAGTTTGTAGCTGTTGATTGAAATTTCTAGAAGTCTGACGACTAGATAACTAGAATGGTGCTCTTCATTTAGCTTTGACTTAAAAAAGGTGTGTGTGTGTGTGTGTGTGTGTGTGTGTGTGTGTGAGAGAGAGAGAGAGACAGACAGAGAGAGAGAGACAGACAGACAGAAAGACAGACAGGGGAAGTCATTGTGCAGAGAAGGTTCCAACCAGGAGTTCTCTTTATCAATGAAATCATCCCAATTCTGAACCCTGTATCTAACCCAATGTAATCTAATTCCGAACCCAGTGTATCTAACATTGCACTTACTAGGGTTCTTTAATTCTCCTTATTACAGTTATTAAAAATAGTATTAATTCAGTCTGGTTCAGTCTAGTCCCTCAAATTCATAGTTCTTGTTTTTCTCATTCCAAGAAATTTTCTTTCTTAAAATTAAATTTTTAAACAACGAATAGAAACCTATTTTCTCTCTCTCTTGCTCCCTACCCCATGGGGAGTGGAGGGTGAAAACAAGAACAAGATCCTTGTAACAAATATACATAGTCAAGCAAAACAAATTCAAACACATATCTCATTCTGCAACCTAAGTCCATCCTCCTGTCATGAGGAGGATAGCATGCTTTGTCATCATTCTTTTGCAATTATGGACAGTTACAGCATTGATGAACAATTTTCAAAGTTGCTTGTTTTACAGTGGTGTTGGTCTTGTGGAGATTGTTCTGGTTCTGCTCATTTCATTCTTCATCAATTAAACAGTCTTCAGAATAATTCATTTTCGTGATATTGATGTTATAATAGGAATGATTCTGCTCACTTCACTTTGCATCAGTTCACTCAAATCTTTCCATGTTTTTTTGAAATAATGTTTTTCCTTATTTCTTAGTGCACAATAGAATTCCATTAAAGTCATGTCACAGTTTGTTCAGCCATTCTCCAATTGATGGGAATTCCTTAATTTCCATTTTTTTGCCACCAAAAAACAGCTACTATGAATATTTTTGTACATATAGGACCCTTTCCTCTTTCTTTGATATCTTTGGGACAAAGTGTTAACAGTAGTATATAGTCCGTGATGTTTTCTAAAACCTGTTCCCTCTGTCTTGCATTCTCTGCCTTTTTGTATTTGTTTCAGACTTTGCTTCTAAATTCATTACATTCGCTATCAGAGACTTAACGAGATGAGTAGGAGGATTGATTGAGTGAGGACTAGATATGCAGTTCTTTAACTATACTATGACACTTTAGGCTTTTGATTGCTTCCAAACTGAGTAGTGATAGCTCATTTGGATAAGGTGGACCTTATCTAATATTAGTATGAAAATCCCAGTGTTGGAAGAGACCTTGAAGTGGTCATCATTTTATCCAACCTCTACTTGTATTGGTACCCTTGCTATAGTATCCCTAGTAAATGGTCATCCAGCCTTTTCTTGAAGACAGTACTGAAGGAGATTCCTTAGTCAACCCATTCAACTTTTAGATAGGTCCAATTATTAGGAACTTAAAAAAAGTTACGTTAGACATTAATCGACCTCTCTGCAATTTGTACACATTTCTCCTAGTTCTACCCGCTAGAGGGCCAGAACTAAATAAAAATCAGTCTGGTTGGCTGATTGAGTGAGGAGTGGGGAAAAAATGGACTTTTTTCTTGAGGTTTCACTCTCAGGTAGCTCCTCAATACATTCTTGCGATTGTACTGGGCAGCAGGATTCCTAATTAAAGTTCTGGTCTTGGGAGGTATGGGATGTGGGAAACCTATATTTTTTCCTTAGCCTCTGTCAGATAAATGGTTTTAGAACACTTGTAGGATATACAGTGGAGGGAACTTTGGAAAGTGGATTCAGGATAGTGGAGGTAAGGATAATTTAGAGAGAGAATGTTCTAGTGCAATATTATATCGACAGATTGGGGAAAGGTGGAACAGGTTTATTCGTTGTGGTAGGGAGGAGAGGCAGCCCTCATGTTCCTACCTTTTTGTTTCCTGATTGCAGATTTAGTGACTAGGGGTGGTGTCATCGGCAGGAAGAATGTAATGATTATGATGAAAAAGTCAAAAAAGCTTTTTAGCAGAGGGTGATAGGGATTCATGAATTGGTAAGAAGGAATGGTAAGGGCACAAGTGGGTTCCTCAGTGGGCATGTTTTTATTGGTATACTTCTCTGATTTTAGAGGATTAGGGGTGGGGGTAAGAGATGGAGGCTTTAGTCTGCTCATTTGCTGAGCCTGACGGTGTTAATAAAATTCTGAGAATGAATTATACAGCTTAACTGATGAAATTCACTCTGACACACAAGTGTGGGTTACATTGTCCAGCCTTTGGCCATGATATTTTTTTCCTTTATGTGCCTATTAAAAGTTCAGTAATCAAGTGTTATTTGACCAAATGAGCTGTGACTTTGAACTACAAGTTCAATTTGTGGTAAGTCTGACTAATAAAATGACAGTTTCATAATCCACATTAAGCAGATTTCCTTTGGGTAGAAATACAAACATTTCTCTTTGTGACTGTTTTCAAACTCATTAGCTGAATGCTTCACCACAAGCTGTGTTCAGTCACTCATTGAATGTGGTATACAGCTAATGTACTTACTAACAGAAATAGGGACTAAAACCATTTAATGTGACTGAATTTGCAAGTGTTCACGATATTTTGAATATTTATGAAGACCTTTATGTAACTGGCCTGGGTATACATTATGGATAGTTTAAAATATAATTTCAAACATATGGTGCTTTTATACCCAAATTGCCAATGTGACTCTTTTGTTTGGAGATGTAGAATTCAAAATCTGCTGTTCAAAATCTATGCCCCTCTTTCCTTTACTGTTCTTCCTAGGAATTTATTAACATTTCAATTTTAATTTCTGTTTCAGTTTAGATAGTAAGGCTATGAATAGGATAAAGCTGGAAATTGAAAAAAAATACAGTTTAGGTGTGAAACATTAATTTTCATTTTAAAAGTCAGGTTTTCCCCCCTTTTAACCACTGAAGCATACTTCCTTGAGTGTCACAATTTTCTTTTTTGAATTAAGTCAATGTTGAAATGATGCCATTGATTTTCATTGGGTGGACTAAAATCAGTATTGGACAAGGCATCAATTTTAAGATGTATCTATTTTTGATTAAGTAAAATTGGTTGTGGCTAGTTCAGTGTACTAATCTTACCAACTGTTTTGAGCTGTTGTGTGGTCAGGCCAGTTGATTAATCTGTAACTGATCATTCGTGTATCTCTAAAGCCTGGTCAATGGAAAAAAGTTATGGTAGACTGAGTTTATGTACAATAGATGTGCTTTAGATTTCTTCATATAATTGCTCTCATTCCTGACATTGCTGTTAGAAAGCTAAAAGTATCAGAAAACTTGAAATGTTTATTAGGAAAAAAAATCTTCATAGGTGTATATAGATTTATTTCTTCTGTGGCTTCAAATGAATAATCTATCACTTAACAAAATTTTAATGAGATATTCTAATACTCACTGCGCTTGTGTGTAGTTTTTTTTTAAAGAAAATTCATATATTAAATCTTTATTATTTGGTTATATATTAGTTTATAAAAGAATTCTTTTAATGGAACCTTAGGCAAACTTATGGTAATGAAAGACCTAGAACAGCTCCCATAATGAAACTAGATGGCAAAAGAGGTGGAAAATTACATGAATTTCCTCAAGATTGTATTGATTTTCCTCAGCAAATTTTACATAATTGAAATTAACAAACAGAAAATATTATAGAAGCACCTCACTTGAGAGGAAAAAAGTATTTGTCGATTTAAAGGAGGCCATCCCTGTCTTTAGCTGTCTTATGAAGTTAGTAGATTAAATTAATTTTGACACTTGGTTATATGTACCAGTGTCTAGCCCATGGTCATGGTTTTAGATATGGTAGCAAGTCATCTAAAAGATTCAATAATCAGGAGTTTGTTTTTTGTTTTTAACAAAGCACAGTCTGACTAAAACAAGAAATAAGTCTGTTAATGTGACAATTTGTTGTTGGGCCCAACATTTCGAGTACCTTTTGAGTTTCAAGTTAGATTGAATATATATAAGAAAAATATTAAAACTGACATAAGTGAACATAATGAATATTTTAATAATTCTTTTGTTTGACCTAACAGGTTCTTACCTGAAATTTTTTTTTTAAATTTCAAAACTTAAACTTCCAAAACTCAGTCTTTAGAAAAAGAAAGTGAATTTGGCAGTGTCCCTGATAAGGTACGATAATTTAAGATCTTCAGTACCTTTCAAACTGATAGTCTTTTTTTTTTTGAGGCATTTACAATTATGAGTATTTAAATATTTTTTATTTAACCAAGACATCTGATTCAGTATACTAACACTTACTACTAGTAATAGTAGTAGTAACAATAGTAGTGGTGGTGGTAGTAGTAGTAGCTGTCATTTATATAGCACTTCAAGATTTGCAGAGTAATTTATAAATATTTTCTCACTTGGTTCTCACAACATCCCTGGGAGGCAGGAACTATTATTATCCCCGTTTTACAGATGAGGAAATTGAGGTAGAGAGAGGATGAGTAATTTGCTTAAGGTCACACAATGAAGTAAGTGTCTGAGGAAGGGCTGGGATTCAGTTCTCTCTGAGTTCAGGTCCAGGACTTTAAAGCTGTGCCACCTAGCTATCTGTATGATATGCCTTTCGATAGACTTTTTCAAAATTTATTTTAAAAATTTGTCAGTCATATGAATTTGTAACTTTGCAATATCTAGTCAGTTCTGACCGTGAATTAAATTATTTTTACAAAGTGTTTTAGGGGTGAATTCATTTGATGTTTAGAATTTTTTTTAAGGAAAAAGGAAATTAGAGCAAACTGATTTTGAGATTTACTAACTTTTGTTAAACACTGATTCTCTTTAGAAATGTAATTAATATGGTGCATGTAATGACCAGTGGAACTCTTAATTCATCCTTTTTAATTCTGGTGCCTTCCCTCTTTTAATTATTTCCTATTTATCTTGTATGTAGCTTGATTATACTTATTTATTTGCTTGTTGCCTCCCCCATCATATTTTGAGCTCCTTGAGGGCAGGAACTATCTTTTGCCTTTTTTTTTGTATCCCTAGTATTTAGCACAGTGTCTGGCACATAGTAGGCCCTTCCTTAATAAATGCTTATTGTCTCACTGATTAATAGGAAGATCAGGTTGGTGAGGATTTGTCGTTTTTTATTATAAGGAAAGATTCTTCATCTTTTCTCCATTTTGATTTGTACATATGTATAGCAGTGTACGCATAGTTTGTATGAAGAATGACAGTTCTTTGAATCATGTTCATAAGACTTTGAGTCTTTTGAAAAAAAGATTATAATCTCTGGTTGATTTAATCCTTTCGAGATAGATTGAGAGTGCTGTGCAGTATACTGAGTAGCCTTATGGAGAGATGAGATCTTAAAAGCAAAATGCTGTCTTCTCTATGCCAACAGTAAAAAAATCTTATCACATGAAGTGTCTTAATGCCCATTTTCCTGGACTTGTCCTATGGGCAGTGTAGAGTATAACTCATCATAAGTTATTATGTAGAGGTAGCTAAGTGGCACAATGGATAGAGCTTGGACCTGGAGTCAGGAAGGCCTGAGTTCAAAATACAGCATCTGGCACTTACTAGTTGTGTGAGCCTAGGGATATCACTTAACCTCTATTTTCCTCATTTTTCTTGTCTGTAAATTGGGGATAATAATAGCACCTACCTCTCAGGGTTGTTACGAGGATCAAATAAGATAATATAAAGTGCTTAGCATAATGCCTGGCATGTAGTAAATGCTATATAAATATTGCCTATAATAATAATTATCATTAAACCTGATTAAAATTAATGTAGTTCAGAGTTTGACCCTGATATGTTTTTCTGGGCCATTTGCTTCTACTATTGATAAATGTGTGCTGGTAAATGCTTAACAACGGGCTCTTTGGTGATGGTGGTGGAGTAGTATATAGGACACAACTTTAAGTCTAATCTGAATTACTTAGATTCTTTTCCTTCACTTTCTCGAAGTCCAGATAATTGAGAAAACCATAAATCAAACCCTGATTTGTAGTGTTTGCTGATTTCTGAGGTGTTAATGTTCACGCTGAAAATTTTCAAGTACTGGTTTGAGCTGGCTCCATCACATCCCTGACAATTGGTGTATTTGTCTTAATTATAAGCATTTCTTTATTTGATCTCTTCAGTGCTAGATACGCAGCAGCTAGATGATATAGTGGGTTGAGCACTGGATCTGAAGTCAGAAAGACCTGAATTTGAATTCTACTTCAGATACTTAGTAGCTGTGGGACCAGATCATTTAACTTCTCTCTGCCTCACTTTGCTCATCTGTAAACTGAGGATAGCAATGGCACTGACCTCAGGGTTTTAGTGAAGATAAAATGAAATGATATTTGTAAAGTGCTTTGCAAATCTTGAAGCAATGTATAAATGTTATTTATTATTAGTATATAGACCTTCATTTTAGTCCACATGACTATACTTCTGAACTCAGTCCATTGCTTTGTAGAATGATCCCTTTCCTCAGAGTCCCAGAAGTCTGCTTGAAGTGTTACTTTCTAGTAGAATATATGCTCCCTGAGTGCAAGCTCTGTCTTCTTTTTTGTATTTGTATAGTTGTATGGGCAGCTAGGTGGTACAGTGGATAGAACACTGGGCTTGGAGTCAGGAAGACTCATCTTGCTGAGTTCAAATCCAGCCTCAGTGACCCTGGGCAAGTGACTTAACCCTGTTTGCTCCTCATCTGTAGGATGAGCTAGAGAAGGAAATGGCAAACAACTCCATTATCTTAAGCCAAGAAAACCCAAAAAGGAGTCATGAAGAGTCAGACATGACTGAAAATGACTGAACAGCAATATAGTCATTATATAGCCCTTTGCCTTGCAAAAAAAACACTGGCATTTATTACTGTAAGATGGAAGAAAGAGTCAGGGTGATGGAATGGAGAGAGTACTAAATTTGAAGTACCTCAGTTATTGCTCATTGCCTCCCCCATCATATTTTGAGCTCCTTGAGGGCAGGAACTATCTTTCACCTTTCTTTGTATCTCTAGTGCTAACACAGTGTCTGGCACATATTACCCTTTTTACCTGTGTAATCCTCTGCAAGTCCCCTAACCTCTCTGTCCTTGTTTCTTCAATTACAGAATGAGGGGGTTGGACTAGGTGACCTTGCTTCTAGCTGTCATTCTTAAGTTTTTATGACCCTGAATAGAAGACATGATTGTTTCCCCTTTGAGAGCTTATATTCTGGATGGGAAGACCAAAGGCATACCTGGGATGGCTTTTAATAATTAAAATATAACCAATAATGAATGTAAATGTAACCAATAATTAAAATGTAATCAATTAGCTTATGCAAAATAAATGCTGATTGACAACATGATTGCTGAGGATATACAGAATAAAGAAAAGCCTTTAGCAGAAGTAATTAATTAAAAATGCTTAATGGCAGGTACATAATAAATATTTGTTGACTTCATGGAGATAAAGGTTCACACCTAGGTCTCCAAATCCATTATACTTTATCCTGTGTCATGCTCTTCTTCTAGGAGTATGAGACTCCTGCTACCGAGTCACATTTGAAGAGAAAGGTAGGCCCCCTTTTCACAATGCTTTCTCTCCTCTGTGATGGCCGTAGGCCTGGAAGCAGGTCTGGTGGTTTGGGAGGCAATGCTATTCTCAGAGCTCTTGGGCTTAGGATACTGAGCTGTTTCCATCAGGGTTTTAGGGGAGATGGTGGTCAAGGTTGTGGATGATATATCCTGTTTCCCATCTTTCCCTCATTGGTGCCTTGATAAACTCAAAAGCTTTGGAAATATCATTACTACCAGCTCAGTGCTCAGACATGAGGAAGCAACCCTTATGTAGATGAACCCTGGCAACTGTTTCTGCAGATTCTATATCCACAACTGTTGAAGACTCACTTTTTGCTGTCAAAAAGCTTGGCACTGTTAAATGATTCATCATCAGAAACTCAAGGCTGAAATTTCCCATATGTGTTGTTTCCCCAGTTATGATATGTATTATTTGAGATCAGGGACTATCTGACTTTTCTTTTTGTATCCCCAGCACTTAGCACTAACAAACACTTAATAAATGCTTTTATTCATACACATTTTTAAATTTTGTTAACTTCTGTGATAAGCACTTTATGTAAAGAGGTAGTGGATAGAGTATATAGAGTATTGAATTTGAAGTCAGGAAAACCTGGATTCAAACCTGGTCCCTGAAACTTATTAGCTCTCTGACCATGTAATGTCTGTGAGGTTCAGTCAACTCTCTAAGACTAAAAGTTCTGGACAGGTTTGTGAGAGGTGATGGTGGAAAGAATTTCCTCACCATAGGAATCATTGGTCTTTAAAATAATGAAATTATGTGTGTAAGAATCGCTCAGCTTTTGAACAATTGTAGTAGTACTAGTTTTTTACTTAAGAAAAATTTCTTAGGAATAATGTGTACTATCCCCTCTCAAACTTCTCCAGTTAACTGTAATAATGGATTTTGTTCCATGTTGATGTTTGTTGGTGTATCCAAGTACAGAGTCCAGGGGTCCAAAATAGATGATGGGTTTTGTGGTATGAATGGAAATGTCATGGATTGCTGTACTCATAACTTAGCTATGCAGAATTGCATCATCTGTTTTTTACTCATTCATAAGTCAAAGCTATTTCAATTTTTATGCCACTACCTTTTTAAAAAAGTGGCCCCACCTAATTTCATTTTAGTAATTTAAGAAGGTACATGTAACATATAATATGCCATACTTTAATTTTACACATGTTGATAGATTTCATTTAATTACTATTAGACATAATGCTGAATCTTCTTTAATCATATTCTTCATTTTACCTAGAGCTGTTAGCTTTTCATCAAAAGAGATATGATGAGTCCAATTTATAATCCACTCTAGTGATTTCTGCCTTTCCCCTACCATGTGATCAATTAAGAAAAATTATGGGGTTATGCTAATTTTTTGTACTACTTCCAAAATTGAAAGTGTTATATGTCTAGATTGTTTTAAATGTCCCAGAAACCTGTCACTTAAATCTCAAAGTTGCTCTTTTAAGCACTGTATTTGAAAGGAATTGTACAGTATAAATCTTAATCCATGCAATCGGGAAATATAAAAATTTGGAATCCTTTCCTTCTACATTCTCCATGAATTCTCAGACTGAGAGTTGTGAGACTAATAAGGATGCTGTTGCCATAGTCCTTATAATTGGAAGACTCTGAATTAGAGTAGTGGCAGCAGGAGTGGAAAATGGGGGTGGGGCAATCAATCAACAAGAATTTATGAAGTGCCAACGATGTGCCAAGCACTGGTAATGCACACACGAATATGAAATTGCACCTGCCCTTAAGGATCTTGTCATCATTCTTCTTTCTTTCTTTCTTTCTTTCTTTCTTTCTTTCTTTCTTTCTTTCTTTCTTTCTTTCTTTCTTTCTTTCTTTCGAAGCAGTCAGGGTTAAGTGACCTGCCCAGGATCACACAGCTAGTAAGTGTCTGAGGCCAGATTTGAACTCAAATCTTCCTGACTCCAGGGCTGCTCCTCTATCTACTGTGCCACCCATCTGCCCCACCATCATCCTCTTTGGGAAGGGCAATACATGCACATTAGTAGATACAAAACACAAAATAAATGCGACAGAATGAGAGAGGAGAAGAGAGAGGCCTTAGCAGCCAGGGGGATCAGGAAGAGCCTCTTGTAGGAAGTGGTGTTATGCTGAGCTTTTGTTGGAAGAGATTGTGCAAGTTGAATTAAGAGGATTGTTAAGCTAATTCAGTATGGAAGAGGAGGAGGGTTGAAGATGATGTCAGGGTTTTGAGCACAAGTGATTTGTTAAATGGTAGTGCTATTGACTTGAAATAGGTAAGATGAAGAGAAGTTAGCGTAGTTTTTTGAAAGACCATAAGCTCTCTTTTGCATAGTAAGATTGAATTTGAGCTACTGGTAGGACACCTAAGTAGGATATATAGTAGGTAATTGGAAATAATAGATTTGCAGACTCAAAAAATGTTGTAAAATATTAGAGAAAAAAATCTTGGAATCATCTCTGTGGACATGATAGTTGAAACTGTGGGGGTGGATGCCATTGTCAAAGAAAAGACGAGAAGATGCTGAAAACAAAGTATATTTTATTTTAATCAAATCGAGATATATCATACTTAAGTTGCTAGTGAGATTTGAAAGTACCTTTTTGATATACTAATAACTGACTCAGTACATAAAGATTTTCAGAGTGTTTTAGATACCTTATCTGTGGTCATTAGGCAGTCACTTAACATTTATTAAGCACTTACTGTGTACCAGGAACTGTATTAAGCTCTGAGGATATAAAGGAGTAAAAAAAAAAAAATCTGCTTTTGGCTCAAGTTTGATGAACGGAGACAACACACAAGCAATAATGTACAAACAAGTTATATACAGGATAAATTAGGGGTAGTCTCAGGCAGGAGGCACTGAGTTTGTGGAAGACTAGGAAAGACTTTCTTGCAGAAAGTGTGACTTTGGCTGAGACTTGAAGGAAGCCAGGGAACCTAGGGGATGAGGAGCGAGAGAGCTGCAGGGACAGTCGGTGAAAACACTCAAGTCTGAGTATAGACTGTTGTGTGAGAGGAGGCTAGTGTCACTGCCTTGAAGAATAAGTACATGACAAGGTGTGAGAAGACAGCAAAGGTGGGATCAGGTTATGAAGGGCTTCGAAAGCCAAACAAAGAATTTTATATTTAATCCTGGCCTTAATAGGGAACCACTAGAGGTTATTGAACGGGGTGATGATATGGTCTGACCTGGATTTTAGGAGATCAGTTTGACAGCTGTGGTGGTTAATTAATAATATTTGAGGAAACAATCCTAGCAAGTCATTTCAGTCATTCCATCTTTCACCCGCCTGGAGTGGGGGAGAGACTTGAGTCAGAGAGACCAGTCAGCAGACTATTGAAGTGACTAAGCATGAGGTAATGGGGGCTGGCACCAGGGCAGTGTAGTGTCTGAGGAGGGAAGGGGGCATATGCTAGAGGTAGTAAGAAGGTAGAAATGACTGATTACATATTGGTAGTGAGAGAGTTAGGAGTTGAGGATTGACACCTAGGTTTTGTGTCTTGGTGACTGGGAGTGTGGTAATGGTAATTCTCTGAGGAAGGCGCTCTTCCCCAGTTACAGATGAGGAAAAGTCCTAGTAAAGATAAATGACTCGAAGTCATATAGCTAGTAATTAGCAGAGAAAGAACCAAACCTAGATCTTGTATGCTTCCAAATCCACCCTAAAATGTATTGACTGTCAAAGTAGATGTATTTTTCACAATTTCCATATAGAGTTCACTTTTTAGAAAAGAGAGCTCCTTCCAGCCATGGGGCATAGACCTTAAATTCCCACTACTGGGGAGACTGAAGTCTGTGGATCACTTAAGCCTGAAAGTTCTGAACTGCGGTAGACTAAGCTGATACAGAGTTTACACTGATGTATTCATTTTAATGCAACTAGAAATTTATTTTTATTTGTTTATAACTTGGTTATGGGAAATATATTTAAAACAAAAATTAAACAGGCTTTTATTCTGATCAGTATAGGAACTATAAACTCTTTTTTTGTCCTCAATGATCTTTTCCCTAATCCCCCACCACTCTCATTTTTAGGACTTTTTTTTTTCCACTAGTTTTCTGGCATTTACTTATCAGTGTACAAGATGTTGTTGTTGTTCAGTTCTTTCAGTTGTGTCTGATTCTTCATGACCTCAATTTGGGTTTTTTTCTTGGCAGAGATACTGGAGTGGTTTGCCATTTCCTTCTTTAACTCATTTGGCAGAGGAGGAAACTGAGACAAACAGGGTTAAGTGACTTGCCCAGGGTCACATAGCTAGTGAGTGTCCAAGGCTGGATTTGAACTTGTGTCTTCCTGACTCCAGTCCTGGCACTCTGTCATTGCACCACCTAGCTGCCTCAAGATATATCCCCCCAGAAAAGAAAGGCAAGTTGTTTTTGTATTTTCTCTTCTCAAATGGTTTTTTTAATTTAAAAGGAAGAGTGTCACTTCATTTCACAGTACCAATACCAAGATGTTATCACTGTTGTTTAATGTATCTTAAATGGTACTATATGTCTCTATAAAATGTTTATGTAGCTTTTTCTTCAAAAAGATTTAACAAAAATCCTAAATTTTTAACCCAAATTTTTAAAATATAAAAGTCCTTTTACTTATAAAACAATGTTTTTTTATCATTACTTTACGAAATATGTGCTTATAACCCTTCATTGATGTTACTTGTGTTCTTTAACCATTTAGTCCAGTAATTTCACAGTTTTTTTCTTCAGTTGATTTTATTGCATTCGTATTATCGTACCTCCTTTTCAACCTTGATTTTACTTTAATCTTAATCTGAGAACTTAATTCACTCTGTTCCACATACTATGCATTTAACTATAGCCGTTCTTAATACAAACTGTTCTTTATTGGATTCAAAAATTAGTAATCAAGGAAGCTGAACTTAAAATTTATCTACCCATATATTTTAGAAAGCTTGTCATTTAATGAAAAGTATTTAATTGATTTTTTTTCTCAGATACTTAGAAGGGTTGAATTAGATCAGTGGTTCCCAACCTGTAGGCTGAGGACCCCTGGGGAGCTGTGGAGTTATTGCCACGGATGCTCGAATCCATAAGTGCATGAAGCATTGTCATTTTGATCTTTATTTAGTTCCAACAAAATATGCATGTTAAATAATGGATTTTGTATTGACAGTTTTTTATTATTGATGCTTCATTCAGGTCCCATAGGAAACGTTTCCCCTACTGGCCTTTCAGAATGAAATATGACCTTTTTCTTTTGCTGTCTTGATTAATAAAATATAACTTCATTTAACAGCATTACCAAATTAATACCAGCTCTTTGTCATTATGTGTTTTTGCAATGAACAGATACTAATGGTGTGACTTCTACCATGTGGGAGCCTATCAGTTTTTGACATTAAGAAGCATCCTTCATACTTGAAAAGTTTGAGAACCACTATAATTAGAAGGTCATTAAGTTCCCTCCCTGCTCTAAAAATCCTGTGGTTCCACAATGAGTTACTTGAATGTAACTTTTATTTATTTATTAAAACAATTTGTTTGCTGGGATTGAGTCTTTCTTTGTTGTCCTGGCTGTAAATGCAGCAGCTACTGGTGGGCCTGATCCTGCTACCCGTCATCTTGGGAACTTCGACCTGCTGCGTTTGTGGTTTGGACTGGTTTGTCCCTCCTTTGGCAAGGGCCTAGTGACCCCTTATTCCTGAAGGGCCTACCATATTGTGAGTCCTGATAGGTTTAGCCTGCTGTACTTCAGAACTCCCAAACTCAAATGACTGAGTACCTGGGATTGTAGGTTAGCACCACTAGACCCAGTTGAATTTAAATAAAAAAATATCCACTATAATGCTGTTTAGTAGTATTAGCATTGTACTGTTAGGTCCATGGGCTATGAATTGATCTTTAGCTAAGCATGTGCAACTACAAACAGCTGCCGTGCTCTGAAAGTTGAGAAGGAAAAAAGGGTGGCATCCAGAAATAGTTGAGGATTATGAATCTTGAAGGGTGTGTGATCCCATATCCTTTTTTTTTTAAGATGTGAAATTTTGTTCATTGGTTAGACTGTATGTAGAAAGGCTGCAAATAATACTTCCTCTTATACAAATGCATTTTTAAAAGCCTTACTGAAAAGCAGTGTGGCCTACTAGGAAGAGAAGAATGCTAGTTGTGGAATCTGGAAGGTGGGTTTTGAGTTCTGTCTTTGACCCACCCTAGCTGTGTGACTTTGGGCAAGACAAAATTTCTCTAATCCTTAGTTTCCTTATCTGTAAAATTGAGGTAACAATATACTTTATAGTGTTGTTTTGAGAATTAGCATCATGGAAATCTCAAAGTGCCAAGTTAATGCAAGGTGTTGTACTATTAGTGATTTTTATTTGTTACATCAAGATACATCTCTCGAGGACTAAGATGACCTTGTTTTCATTTAATCCAGGTTTGACTTAATGCTCATGGGTATAAAGTGACTGTCACTCACAGGGACAGAGCTACTTGTGTTACTTGGGTTGGCTCATAGCCTTCAGCTTTCCCTGGAAAGTGGAAGAAAACACAGCTAGGTAGTACTAGAGTAGCATTAGCCACGGTGGATCCTGTCCATCTGTTATCTCTCATTTGCATTACCCACCTGGCCCACCTCCTTTGCTATTGTACATCATCTTTTGTACAAGCGAAGTTCTGGATAGGATGTACATGAGGAACTCAGTGAAAGTAGTCACTGGGAAGATTAGGAGCTAGATACAAGGACTGCATTTATGGTATGTTACTGTGTATGGTACTGGCAGGGGATGAACAACCTTTACCCTGATACTTTTACTATAAAACCTCTTTTGACTTTTTTCTGCTATAAAAATTACTAAAATAAGAACCCCAAATGACTAAAGAAAGACATCGGTGCTGTGTCATAGTGACTCTGGGTGAGATATATTTTCACTTGCAGTAAAGTGTAGACTATGTTGAAGTGGTCATAAGAGACGTAGTTAGGAAAGTGTCCTGGAACCTTTTGGTCACATCTACATGTTAATTTTGAAAAAAAATGTCTTTGGTCTAGTAACTGATTTCCCTTACCACAAGGAGTACTACCTTTGCGTTACTAGAACTGTAATCTTATAATCTACTTTGAACCTCAGAATTATCCTGTAAGGTAAGGGTATTGTTATATGTGTGTGTATAGATCTATATCTATATCTATCTATCTATCTATCTATCTATCTATCTATCTATCTATCTATCTATGTATAATATTATTATACCCCTTATATGCATTTTTATACACACATATGTGTGTGTATATATGTGTGTGTATATATATATATATATATATATATGCACATATGCATATGGGATATTATTCCCAGTTGACAGTTTTTTGCTTTTGTTTCTCATCAGAAGGTTCTAACAGTTCATGACGAACAACCTTCAAAGAATATTGAACTGATCCTTTATTCGCTACCACTAACCAGCAGTGTTAAGAAAATATTAAAGTGAATCCCTTAAAAAACAACCTTCAAAGAATATTGAACTGATCCTTTGTTCGCTACCACTAACCAGCAGTGTTAAGAAAATATTAAAGTGAATCCCTTAAAAATTTTAAAAGCATTTTTAAAGAATGTGCAATTTTTGTTATAAAACAACATTTTAAAACTCGTGTCACTACCAGAACACATCTCTTCCTCCTGAGTCATTTAAATTCTAAAACATTTTAAATTACAGTACAGATTTTTGAAAACTTGTTCTAAGCCCTGTTATCAGAAAATTATGCCTTTTCTTTTAATTATATGATTTTGTACTTCTTTGGGTCTATGATCTCATTGATAGAGTTACTCCCTCCAGTGATTGATGAAGACGGTTAGCCATCCATTCCTTTTCATCTTGTTTGGTTCTTGTCTATATGCTCTCACAAATCTTCCATGGGGATGATGGTGAGTGTCCTACCCAACATAATGAAAGTCTTAGTCTAGGCCTTTTTAAATGACTTGCAGTGCTCAGTCTGCCCATCTGTTATTTCCCAGTCTCATTACATGACTTGTCCACCTTCTTTTATAATTATGCAGCTTCTCTTAAAATATTATGAGTGATTTTGCTTTCCTTTTAGAGCCATTTCCCCCTGAGAGAACACTTCCAGTTTTATAATTGAAAATGATGATAAAATATCATAATTTTTGATCCAAAATCATTTTGTTGGAAATGTTCCAGGAATAGATATTCTTTCAAAATTGTTGTGAGTAAATATATGAAATGTTTATGTATATGTAATATTGTTCTAGAATAAATAATGTCTATAGTAAATGATTTCTTTTTCTGCCACCATGATAAGAATATATGTTGTGTTACCACTAAAACTATTTTACCAGTAATAATATTTTAAAGGTAGTATTTATAACTTGCATTTTTATTTTGTATTAAAATTCTTTTTATTTAATATTTTAGTTTTCAGCATGGATTTCCACAAGATTTTGAGTTACAAATTTTCTTCCCATTCCTACCCTCCCCCTCCATTCCAAGATGGCATATATTCTGATTGCCTCGTTCCCCAGTCAGCCCTCCCTTCTGTCACCCCACTCCCCCCCACCATCCCTTTTCCCCTTACTTTCTTGTAGGGCAGGATAGATTTCTATGCCCCATTCCTTATATATCTTGTTTACCAGATGCATGCAAAAAACAACTTTTTTTTTTGAGCATCTACTTTTAAAACTTTGAGTTCCAAATTCTCTTCCCTTCCCACCTGCCCTCCCTAGGAAGGCAGGCAATTCAATGTAGATCACACATGTATCATTATGTAAAACCCTTCCACAATACTCATGTTGTGAAAGGCTAACTATATTTCCTTCCAGTCTTTCCTGTCCCCCTTTATTCAATTTTTTTCCGTTGACCCTGTCCCTTTTCAAAAGTGTTTGCATTTGATTACCTCCTCCCCATATCTGCCCTCCCTTTTATCATCCCCCGTTTTTTTATCCCCTTCCCCTTACTTTCCTGTGGAGTAAGATACCCAATTGAGTGTGTATGTTATTCCCTCCTCAAGTCGGATCCGATGAGAGTAAGATTCACTCATTCCCCCTTACCTGCTCCCTCTTCCCTTCCAACACAACTGCTTTTTCTTGCCACTTTTATGTGAGATAATTTACCCCATTCTCTCTCTCCCTTTCTCCCTCTTTCAGTATATTCCTCTATCACCTCTTAAATTTATTTCATTTTGTTAGATATTATCCCTTCATATTCAACTCACCCTGTGCCCTCTGTTTATATATATGTATATTCCCTTCAACTACCCTAATACTGAGAAAGGTCTCATGAATTACACACATCATCTTTCCATGTAGGAATGTAAACAAAATGGCTCAACTTTAGTAAGTCCCTTATGAATTCTCTTTCTTGTTTACCTCTTCATGCTTCTCTTGATTCTTGTATTTGAAAGTCAGATTTTCTGTTCAGCTCTGGTCTTTTCACTGAGAAAGCTTGAAAGTACTCTATTTTATTGAAAATCCATATTTTGCTTTGGAGCATTATGCTCAGTTTTGCTGGGTAGGTGAATCTTAGTTTTAATCCTAGCTCCTTTGACCTCTGGAATATCATATTCCAAGCCCTTCGATCCCTTAATGTAGAAGCTGCTAGATCTTGTTTTTCTGATTGTGTTTCCACAATACTCAAATTGTACCTTTCTGGCTGCTTGCAGTATTTTCTCCTTGACCTGGGAGCTCTGGAATTTGGCTACAATATGCCTAGGAGTTTTCTTTTTGGGATCTTTTTTAGGAGGTGGTCGGTGGATTCTCTCAGTTTCTATTTGACGCTCTTGTTCTAGAATATCAGGGCAGTTCTCCTTGATAATTTCTTGAAAGATGATGTCTAGGCTCTTTTTTTGATCATGGCTTTGAGGTAGTCCAGTAATTTTTATATTATCTCTCCTGGATCTATTTTCCAGGTCAGTGGTTTTTCCAATGAGATATTTCACATTGTCCTCCATTTTTTCATTCCTTTGGTTCTGTTTTATAATATCTTGATTTCTCATAAAGTCTCTAGCTTCCACTTGCTCCAGTCTAAGTTTTAAGGTGGTATTTTCTTCAGTGGTCTTTTGGACCTCCTTTTCCATTTGGGTAATTCTGCCTTTCAAGGCATTCTTCTCCTCATTGGCTTTTTGGAGCTCTTTTGCCCTTTGGGTTAGTCTATTCTTTAAGGTGTTATTTTCTGGAGTATTTTTTTGGGTCTCCTTTAGCAAGTCATTGACTCGTTTTTCATGGCTTTCTTGTATTACTCTCATTTCTCTTCCCAATTTTTCCTCTAGTTCTCTTACTTGCTTTTCCAAATCCTTTTTGAGCTCTTCCATGGCCTGAGAGCAGTTCATGTTTTTCTTGGAGGCTTTTGATGTAGGCTCTTTGACTTTGTTGAATTCTTCTGGCTGTATGTTTTGATCTTCTTTGTCACCAAAAAAGGAATCTAGAGTTTGAGTTTGAGTCTGAGTTTGTTTTCGCTGACTGTTCATGTTCCCAGGCAACTACTTGACCCTTGAGCTTTTTGTTGAGGTTTGCCTGCTTGTACAGTAGAGAGTACTTTGTCCCAAGATTTAGGGTCCAAGCACTGCTGTTTTCAGAGCTACTTCTACTTCACCGTCACCACAGGCTCTGTCACAGCAGTGCTCCTCCTCCCCCAAGAGCTGCCAACCTGGACTGCAATGCAGATCCAAGCAGGGCACAGCAAGAGAACCTGCTTTGTGCCCACAAAGTGCTCCTTGCACTCCCACTCTGATCCGCTGCTAGATTCCTCCCACCATGTGAGCCAGGGACTGGGGAAGCAGCCAACGTTGGAGCTCTGGAGGCAGCCTCAGGAGCTGCCTGGTGCTTCTGCTGCCACCACCGCACCACCTGCGCCACCCCCAGGGCTGGTGGCTGGACCACTCTGAATTTGATCCCGCAGTTTCCCCCTAACCTGCTGTTTGGCGTTTGTGGGTTGAGAAGTCTGGTAACTGCCACAGCTCAATGATTCATGGCCCTAAGGCCTGTTCCAGCCGGGTGACTCCTGGTCTGGTCTGTCCTGGTGTGGCCCATGCTGGGCTGTGCTCCGCTCCCAGCACCGTGCGATAGACCCTTTCCGGCGACCATCCAGGCTCTCCTGGGCTGGAGACCTGTTTCTTTCTGCTTATTCTGTGGGTTCTGCAACTTTAGGATTTGGTCAGAGCAATTTTTTACAGGTGTTTGAGGGATTTGGGGGAGAGCTTAAGCAAGTCCCTGCTTTCTAGCCTCCATCTTGGCTCCGCCCCTGGAATATGTTAAAATTCTTAATAGTTTTTTGGATCATGGTATATTCTTTTAAATTGAATCCTGTGGTAGTGATTCAGCTTAATCATCTTTTTCATGATTCATTTGCTCCCTTGCCATAAAACCTTTTTTTTTAAGCAGTAAAATGTCACCAAGTAGTATTTTTGATCATGTCTTTACTAATTAGTTGTTGACCCTAGTATTGCTTGTGTCCACCTTCAGTTTTGATTTTAGTCGTAATATGCTATAGCTAACATTTATATAGTGCTTTTAGGTTTATAGAGTACTGTGCTTGTAGTGTGAGGGTTTTGGACTAGGAGGTCCATGAGGACTTTTCCAGTGCTACAACCATAATCCTATAATCTAATTGGAGCCTCAGAATTGTCCTGTGATGTAGATACAAGAGGTAGTATTATTGCTGATTGACAGATAATGAAATTGATGCTCAGAGAGATTTACTGGTTATCCAGATAGCATCAGAGATGAGATTTGAGCACAGATCTTCTTGACTCCAGTTCATTCTATCATTGACTAGGGGCCAGATAATATACTGGGCTCTGGAAAAAGAAATGCAGAAATGAGACAGACCCTTTCCTCAGGGACCTTGCATTTTTCTAGGAGGAATACAATATTTTAGATTGTGAACTTCTTGTGGGCAGAGACTTTTTTGTATTCCTAAGCACTTAGTACAGTGCCTGACACATAGCAGGTGCTTGATAAATGTTCACTGATTGACTGTGTTCAGAGAAAAGTAAATAGAGAGTATGTAAAAACATACTCAATTTGCTGTGGTGCTGCTTCCTACTTTACATAAATGTGTTGGCTCCATACAGAAGAGGTTTGAATCTTTTCATGTTTTGCTGTTATGTGGATTTTTGCATTTTCTTCATTGTTGATCATCCTTGCAGTTTTAATAAAACTAGTTAAACCAACTTTAAACCTGTAAGACCTTACAGGGTGGTGGTTGTTGCTTTGGCCATCGTATGCCTGATTCATGACTATAGTGATATGTTAACCTTGTTCTGATGGTATTTTTAGAAATTAGAAGAAGCAAAGAATATTCAAAATCATTATGATGTATGGGACCATTTAGATGCTTGATTTGACTTAGGGAATGAGAGATAAAACACTGAATTTTAAGCTTTGGCTCCTAGATTCTTTTTCTACTCTCCCTCCTAGGTCATGTAGCGGTTCTGTGTGAGTTGTTATAATTGGATAACCAGTTGTCATTTAAAACAGCCTCAGAGTGAAAAACTGACTTGTCAATCAAGTGACAATAGGCCAGTAGAACAAATTAAGAAAACTTCAGAAGACCATGTCTCACCTGTTTGAAATTTATTAAAATTTCTTAAAAGGCCTGGGCAAAACTGTTGGCAGAGTTATAAATTGGTCTAACCATTCTGGAAAGCAATGAAACTCCATCCCTAAAGTCATTAAACTACACATACTCTTTAACCCAGGTATATCACTAATAAACACATGTTCTAAAAAAATCAAAGACAGAGGGAAATGACCCATATATACAAAAATATTTATTACAGGATTTTTTGTTGTTGTTGCAGCAAAGATCCAGAAACAGGGTGGGTGCTCATCAGTTGAGGGAATGGCTGAACAAATTATAGGCTATAAATACAGGGTGTCCCTAGAGTCTGGACACATAGGAAAAATGCATATTTTGAAATATTTGGAATATTAACAGACCTTAACCCCCTTGACATCTTTTTCTGGGGTATGCTAAAGGAGAAGGTGTACTCAATGAAAATCACAGATGCAACACACTTGGTTGAACGCATAAAGAGTGAATGTGCTAAAATTGATGGCAATATGGAGTTATTCCATCGAATTCATGTGAATCTTGCAAAGCTCATCAACATTTGCATCACAAATGATGGAAATCATATTGAAGATGTTGTTTGTTAATATTCCAATTAAATAAAATGTTGTTGAAAATTTCATTCATTTCATTTTTGAAAATATGCATTTTTGCCTATATTTCCAGACTTTAGGAACACTCTATATAATGGAATATTATAAGGAGTATGTGTATATATATATTATATAGGATTATTATTATATATTAGGATTATTATTATATATTATATAGAATATTATAAGGAGCTATAAGGAGTAACGAAAGTAATGAATTTAAAGAAACCTGAGAAGACTTGTATGAAGTGATGCAGAGCAAAGTGAGCAGAACCAGAACAATTTTACAGTGGCTGCAGTATCATAAGGATCTGATCAATGTAGTGATCAGTCATGATTCTAGAAGGTAGATAAGGAAGCATGCTTCCCACCTTTTAGCAGAGAAGCGATAGGATGTAGGTGCAGAATGAAGCTTATATTTTCAGAAACAACCAAGGTGTGAACTTGTTTTCCTTTACTCTGTGTATTTTTTATAAGGGACAGCTTTAATTTTTTTTTGAGGGAGAGTTAATGGGAGACTGAAGACAGTCATGGGAAAAATGAAAAGTAGTAATAGATATAAAAAAGAGGAAAAGAAAGAAACTATCATCAATGAAACATTTAAAAAATACACAGAAGAGCCCCAAAGGAAATATAGAAGGGGACTTGGACAAGCAAAGAAATGTGGGCACTACCACGCTATATTTAATATATACATTTAAAAAGTGTATACAGTAAAAATTCATAGTTTGATATACAGGCTTTTTTCTTTGTATGAGGAAATGTTCATATTAGCTGATATTTATCAAGTTTCTAATATCAAAACAAAATAGTGGGCAAAAATTAGTGGGGCTGGAAATACTCCTTAAAATTCTTTATATGGTATGTGTTTTGAAATGGTCAGAACCCCAAATTCAAAGCATTTATTGGCTACTATTATAGTAACTCACATTTAGGTGGCATTTAAGATTTCAAAGCTGTTTCCTTTTAAGGTCTTGTGTCTAGGAGGTACAAAAACTATTTTTCCTATTATAAATATGAGGAAAGTTGAAATTCAGAGACATCTCCATCATTTTGCTAGGGATTGCAAAGGTGAGAGGGAAAGGGATCATAAAAGAAGCTAAAGATCTTGTCCCTGCCCTTCAGAAGATTATTTTCTAGTTGGATAGTGGGACAAGCACCATTAAACAAAAAAGATTATGTGCTAAAATTAACTATATGATGTTAATTATTAATACAGAAAACAGAAGTACTGGTGAAGCTGGAGTAAGCTTTATGGAGGAACTGGGACTTGAAGGATAGACGTAAATTTTGATAAGTGATTTTTTTTAAGCATGGGGATGAAAGTTAACCACACGGTAAATTTATGGCTTATAATATGATTTTGACTTTAGTTCCAATGATATAATTTGTGTAAAGTACTTGGCAAACTGTAAAGCATTACAAATATAAGCTATCATTTTATATTGGACTTAGGTATTAAAGGAAGGACTGGGTTGGACAAATCCAATATTATAGCAGATTCAGCCTTAGAAGAATTGGCTAGTTGGACTCCTGCAGAAATACCTTTACAACATCCTAAAGTGGGTGGCCATCCAGTCTTTTCTTAAAGATTTTTACTGAGGTAAAACCTATTACTTACTGAGGCAGGCCATCCCATATTTCTTTTGCTTTAGTTATTAGTGTGTTTTTTTGTTTTTTAAATTGCACCAAGCCTAAATCTGCCACTCTGTTTGCTCATTAGAACTTTGCCTCCTGGGGTCAGGCAGAACAATTGCGGTCCTTCCAACCTTGAAAGACAGTTCTCAGCTGTGAGGACTGCATTGTGCTCACTCATTTTGAGGCAGCTAGGTAGTTCTGTGGGTAGAGAGCCAGGCTTGGAGTCAGAAAGACCTGAGTTCAAATCCAGCTTCAGACACTACTATCTGTATGACCATGGGCAAATCTTGTAACTCCTGCCTTAATTTAATGGAGAAGAAAATGGCAAACCACTCCAGTATCTGCCAAGAAAACCCCACATGGGGTCACAAAGAGTCAGACATGACTTGAACAACAACAAAAATCTAAATAAGTGTTCACCAGTTTATGTTGTTTTATTGAATTTAGTGGAAGGTACTGAGAGGAGCCCTGGATTTGGTGTTAGACTCCCTGAGTTTGAAGGCCAGCTCCATTACTTTAGAGTGTAAACCTTGGGGCTAGACGTTTAGCCTCAGTAAACTTCAATTTTCTTATCTGCAAAATGGAGGAAATAATCCATGCGCAAACTTACCTTATGGGGTTATTGGGAAGATCAAATAAGATGAGTTATGTAAAATACTTTACTAACTCTCCAGCTTTGTAGGTGTGATCTGCTATTACCTTCTAAGAGAATTTACATTTCTCCTAGTTGAAGACAATGCATATTTAGTCAACAAGAATGTACTCTTTGTAGAAACCATTAACCGATGTCTTTTAAATGTGATTTTAAAAGTTATTTGAATCATAGTTAAAATTAAATTGATTTAAAATAAATCCAGCCTAATGCTAATTGAGGGAAACAGTGGTTCTGCTAATCCAAAATAGCCCATAATCTAAAAGTCATTTATATTTGGTCTTGGAATGCATTATCTGCTTTTCCTTGAGTAGATTTACCTTCTGAATTATCTTTGACCTAGACAGTGGGGTGAGGTGATTGGGAGTGAGTTATAAAGTAAGGAGAAGACAATCCAGGATTTAAAATTGACCATGTGTAACTACAGTTGGATCATAGAGCTGTTTGATGGTATTGAGAGTGGTTGTGAAAATTGAATGAAGTCGTGTCTTTGCAAGTGCTTTGAACAATATAAAGTGATAGGCTTAGTAAGGTATTAATTTACCAATATTGTAGTCACTGAGGGAATAAGAAACTCCTCAGATTCAAGAATTCAAGATTCTTGATACTGCATGTATGTTTTCACTGTTTTTCGACTGTTACCTGGTTCATTCCAGCTATCCCTCTTTGGTTCCTTGGTTGCTGTTAAACGTAGTCTCTGACATTCCTTTCTTATTTGAACACTTGCTAGTCTTTTTAAGCATTTATAGATGTGTTAGCACCCAATTGAAGGTTTCTCTGATATCATAAGACGAAATGAAAGAATATCAAAGTAAGGAGAGCTTTGGAGAAAAGTGGACACTTATCTGAAATATTTTGTGTTAGGAGTAAATTCTTACAGGTGTATCTATTGATTGTGTTCTCTGGCACCTTTCCTTTTTGAATGAGGATAGCCTATACTTGGGTTTTAATTTACTTGAGTTTGTTGTGACCTGGGACTGTATGTTTTAATTCAATTGAGATAATATTATAAACATGTATATCACAAGTGATATTTTTTCAAGGTATGTATTTTGGAGAACTAAGCCTCTTTGTTCTCCTTGAGGTTTGCTTAGTAACTAAAAAGGTCTAAAATTAAAGTTTCAATTGCAAGTTTTATAGTTTCATTAACTCTTCTTTATATTCACTCAATGGCACCATCCACTCCAGTGAATCCCACTGTCATTTTTTAATATATTATTTTTTCCAGTTATATGTAAAAATAATTTTTAACATTTGTCTTTTAAAATTTTTAGTTCCAAATTCTTTCTTGCCCTCCCATACCTCTCCTCTCATTGAGAAGGCAGACAATTAGATATAGGCTATACATGTGTGTTCATGCAAAACATTTCCGTACTAGTAATGTTGTGAAAGAAAACACAGACATTCCCCTCAAAAAATATAAAGAAAATTTTAAAAAGTTTGCTTTGAGCTGCATTCAGAATCCATCACTTCTTTTTTTGGAGGTGAATAGCGTTTTTCATCATAACTCTTTCAGAATTGTCTTGGATTGTTGTATTGTTGACAATAGGTAAGTCATTGCTGTTATTGTATAAACTCTTCTCCTGGTTCTGCTCACTTTGTATAAGTTTATGTAAGTCTTTCTAAGTTTTTCTGAAAGCAACCTGCTCATCATTTCTTATAATACAATAGTGTTCCATCACAATCATATACCATAACTTGGGTTCAGACATTGCCCAGTTGATGGGCATTGCCTCAATTTCCAATTCTTTATCACCCCCAAAAACCTGCTATAAATATTTTTGTACATATAGGTCCTGTTTCTTTTTTAAAAAGTCTCTTTAGGATACCAGTGTAGTAGTGGGGGTCAAGGGGTATGCACAATTTTATAGCCCTTTGGGCATAGTTAGAGATCATCTCCAGAATGGTTGGATCCCTTTATAGCTCCACCAGCAATGCTTTAGTGCCCCAGTTTTTCCACATCCCTTCCAACATTTATCATTTTCCTGTTTTGTCATGTTAGTCAATCTGATAGGTGTGATGTGGTACCTCAGAGTTGTTTTAATTTGCATTTCTCTAATCAATACTGATGTAGAGTATTGTTATATGATTATAGACAGTTTTGATTTCTTTATCTAGAAACTGCTTGTCCCTATCCTTTGACCATTTATCTTTTGGGGAATGACTTATATTCTTATAAATTTGACTCAATTCTCTATAGATTTGAGAAATGAGGCCTTTATCAAAGAATCTTAGTGTAAATTTTTTCACAGTTATGATTACTGTGTATTTTCTTCCATCCTATTTCCCCATTTATCCTTTTTTTCTCTTCCCTTTCATCCCATCCCTCCTCAAAAGTGTTTTGCTTCTGACCACCACCTATCCAAGTCTTCCCATCTATCAGCACCCCTCTCTTCTCTTATTCTCTTCTCTTTCTACTTTCCTGTAGGGTAAGATAGATTTCTATACCCAACTAAGTGTGTTCTGTTATTTGAACCAATTCTGATAAGAGTAAGGTTCAAGTGTTGGCTGCCAACCCCTCCCTTACTTCCCTTCCACTGTAAAAAGCTCTTTTATGACTCTTTTATGTGAGATAATTTACCCCATTGTACCTTTCCCTTTCCCTTTCTCCCAGTGCGTCTTACCCTTTAATTTGATTTGTTTTTGGATATCATTACATCATCATCAACTCACACCCATCCCCTCTGTGTATATATTCTCCTTGTAACTGCCCTAATAGTGACAAAGTTCTTAAAAGTTATAAATATAATTTTCTCATGTAGAAATGGGCAAACAGTTTAACTTTATTGAATCGCTGATGATTTCTCTTTCCTGCTTACCTTTTTATGCTTCTTTTGCATCTCGTATTTGAAAGTCAGGTTTTCTATTCAGCTCTGGTCTTTTCATCAGAAATACTTGGAAGTTCTCTGTTTCATTAAGTGTCCATTTTCCCCGTGAAGGATTATGTTCAGTTTTGCTGGGTAGTTGATTCTTGGTTATAATCCTAGATCTTTTGCCCAGTGGAAGCTATTAAATCTTGTGTTGTCCTGACTATGGGTTTCTTTCTGGCTGCTTATAATATTTTCTTCTTGACCTAGGAGCTCTGGGCTTTGGCTATAACATTCCTGGTAGTTTTCATTTTGGGATCTCTTTCCAGAGGTGATCAGTAGATTTTTTGAATCTCTATTTTACTCCCTGGTTCTAGAATAGTAGGGCAATTTTCCTTGATATTTCGATCTTGGCTTTCAGGTAGTCCAGTAATTCTTAAATTCTCTCTCCTCAATCTGTTTTCCAGATCAGTTGTTTTTCCAATGAGATATTTCACATTTTCTTTATGTTTTTCATTCTTTTAATTTTGTTTTATTGTTTCTTGATATCTCCTGGAGTCATTAGCTTCCATTTGCCTAATTTTAATTTTTAAGGAATTAATTTCTTCAGTGAGTTTGTACTTCCTTTCCATTTCGCCAGTTCTACTTTTTAAGGAGGTATCTTTTTTTTTTCCTTCTGTGAATTTTTCTATATCTTTTTTCATTTGGTTAATTCTGTTGGTTTTTTTTTTAAGGAGTTCTTCTCTTCAGTAGATTTTTCTGCCTCTTTTACCATTTGGCCTATTCTTTCTTTTAAGGTGTTACTTTTTTTCAGCATTTCTTTTTGATCCCTTCTTTACCAAGCTGTTGACTCTTTTTTCATGATTTCTTGCTTTCATCTCATTTCTTTTCCCAATTTTTCCCTCTACTTAATATTTCATTTTAAAAATATTTTTTGAGCTCTTCTAGGAATTCTTTTTTGGTCCTGAGACCAACACTGACTTTTCTTTGTGGCTTTGGTTGGAGCTGTTTTTTTTTTTTTTCCTGAGTTTGTGTTTTGATCTCCCCTATCACCATAGTTTCTTTCTGTGGTCAGGTTCTTTTTTGTTGTTTGCTCATTTTCTCAGCATATTTCTTGACTTATAACTTTATGTTAAAGTTGGGCTCTGCCCCTGTGGTGAAGGGGGCACTGTCTCACGCTTCAGGTTTTTCATGGTGCTGTGTTCATAACTAGTTCTGGTAATCTGTAAGTTTTCAGTTCTTCCAGGGTGGTGTGATTTATGGAGAGGTGTGGTCACTACTTTCCTGGCCTGTGCTTTGGTCTTTGAGTGATCACAAGCACTCTCTTCTGCCCTGGAACTGTGATCACAGTCCCCACTCCCCTGCAGCCATATATTTTAGTGTGCTAGTGTTTCTCACTTCCCTGGAATTGTGACCCAGTATCCCTCATGGGCAATGCAACAGAGTTCTGAACCCAGTGTAGATCCCCTGTAATCTTCTTCTGACCATTTGTTGGACCTTCTTACCTTCTATGGGCTGAGAATTCTGGAAGCCACCGCTGCTGATTCAGTTGCCCCCAAGGCCTGCTCCTGCCTTTCTGGGGTGTGACCTGCACTAGACTGTACTCCACTCTCACCGCAGTGAGACAGACCTTTCCTGCCAACCTTCAAGTTGTCTTGGGTTGGAAAATTGCTTCACTTCATCCTTGTGTTGGTTCTGCCATGCCAAAATTCATTTTAAGGCATTATCTTATAATTGTTTGGAGGGGAAGTTGGGAGTCCCTGTCTTTACTCTGCCATCTTGGCTCTGTCCCCTCTCAACTGTTACTTTGTTGCAGATGGCCCCTGAATCTGTACATTTAACCCTCATCTCTCTCTTGAGTTTTAGCCCAGCATTGCTGCCTTGCTGTGCCAGAGATGTGGGGCACATGGCTTTCACAGAGACATCTCAAACTCTTTATGTGAAAAAATTGAATTAGTTGTCTTTTCCCCAAAACCTCACTCTCCTTTCTCTTGAGGGCACTACAATTTTTGTTACCCAGCAACCCACCCCCCTTCCCATTACTCTTTTTCACTTGCCTTTTTCCTTTGAGGGCACTACCATTTTTCCAATCACCAGGCTCACAACCTAAAAGTCATACTCAGTGCTTCATCCTATAACACCCTGCTCCCCCACCCTCACCCTCCATCCACTGACTGGCCAAGTTCTGTCCACTTTCTCACCATCTCTCACTTCTTTCCTCTTTCCTTACTCTAATCAGGGATGGGGAACTTGTGGCCCTCTAGGTCCTCAAGTGTAGCCCTTTGAATGAATTCAAACTTCAGAGAACAAATCCCCTTAATGAAAGGATTTGTTCTGTAAAACTTGAACTCGGTCAAAAGGCTGCACCCAAGGACCTAGAAGGCCCCCCTGCTAACTGCTAGTCAAGGCCCTCATCATTTCTTTCTTGAATACTCTAATTTACCTGCCTCCTGTCTCTTCTCTCTCCAGTTCATCAGCCACACAGTTTTCAAAGTGATATTCCCAATGTGTAGTTCTGACCATTTAACTTCCCTATTCAAGAAGTTTCAGTGACTACTCATTGCCCATAGGATCAAACATAAATTCCTCTCTTTAGCATTTAAAGCCTTTTACATTCTAACTCTGTGCCTTTCTTTTTAGGATGATTACATACTATCCTTCTTCAGACACCACTTTCCAGTCAAAGTTGTCTCTTTGCTGTTATGAACTATATTCGGTATTCAAACTCAGATTTCTCTTGACTCATTCCAATACTCTTTCTATATATAATGTTGCCCCTATAAAATAACAGTATATGATTTGTACCAGCGTGCTATTAATTTCAAAGGAGTAAAAATGCTTTCTATATAGTACATAGGCATTTTGTTTGTGGCCTCTTTCCAAAGCTCTGGGCTCACAGACGGTGTTTAAACTTGAGGGCTTCTCTCCTAAAATATGTTTGGCTCATGCCCCTATGTAGGGTTTTCCCTAGGAGAATAAATATTTGACTCACGTTTCTCTAAGAGCATGCAAGCACTAAAGCTAACAAAAGATCAAATAAAAGACAGATTTCATTTAAACCTGACAAAAATGTAAAAGGACTTATATTAGGCTGCATAAACAGTCAAGGTAACTTCCCTTTCCTTTCTTGTAGGTCTCACCCTTTCTCAGGAACATGAATGGTCCTCTAGACTTATAATACTATCTTAGGTAGGATTCTCCAAGAAGGGGAAGAAACTGGGGCTTACTAGAGAGAGTCAAGTAATCCCATCCTCCAGTGAGCCTGCATGACGTTTCCTAGGGACCTTCAGATCTAAAATCATAATCTGAGTGTGGCCCCCTATGAGGAGAAAGAGCTTGGAGATAACAGGGAAGAAAGGAATGCTTCTCTGGGGCCTATAAAATCTCACATAATGAGTTTTTATGAAGGGTTAGGTTCAGGTTGCTTTTCTGTATCATGGCTCCTTGATCCTTCCCATTCTCATTCCAAGTTTTTCTGTTGGTCCCTCACTCCAAGTTCCATAAATGGTTGTGGTTCCCAGGCAGCCTGAATATGCAGGCCTCTTTTCTGGCAACTGAGTCCATGTTCTGTGTGTTTCTTGATCTTATCTCTCATTTCTTCTCTCTCTCTCTCTCTCTCCCCCTCTCTCCCCCTCTCTCTCCCTCTCTTTCCCTCCCTCCCTGTCTCTCTCTGTCTCTCTCTGTCTCCCTCCCTTCCTCCCTCCCTCCCCCCAGTCAACCCTCCAATCTTTCCCTCCCTTGGTTTCTCCCTCTTTATCCCTTTCCCTGAGAGAAGGAGAGGGCTCACCTGTTTTCCCCTCAGTTTGCTTATTGTGGGCACATGGAATAATTTCATTCATTGCTAAGATTTTCTGTAGGAAGGAATGTCGTCACTATTTAGCAGCACATATCAAGGCTACCATGTGGTTCAAGATAGACAATGAAAAATACGTAAGCCAGTTGAAACAGAGGAATTTAGGTAAGCAGAATATAAATTTATACAAGTTGCACTTTTGGCTAGGTTACTGGAGATTTATACTTCTAACATTATGGAAAGACCTATGAAGTCTCTATGAAGGGTAAAACCCATTGTATAGAGGTATCTCCAAATCTGACTACTCCATATAGCAATTTTTAGGCACTGTGGAAATCTTGATTTTTTTTAATAGTTGGTTAATCACCTGGATTACAGAAGTAATTCTGGTAAAAACAGTCTTTCTCTATCAAATAGCTTTTATAATGATTACAGTAGACAATAAAGGAAACATATCAGTAATTGTCAGTTCCCAAATGTAGTCAGCTAAGTTAAAATTCTTTGGGTTGAAGTACTTGTCTCTCTTTAAGAAAACTTCTCAAACTCAATTAAAGCGCTGTATCTTTGCATAAATTCCTTTTTTTTTTTTACTAACTCTTGAAACTTTTTCTTTATCCCCTTAGTTTTCTTCTTTGCTGACTGTAGCAAGTGTACAAACTTTCTGAGGTCAATATATGCTGATTCATTCAGGAAGACAGCTTCTTAGGAAGTGAGCTTCGACTTTGTGTTGAGGAAATAAAAAGGATGAAGCTTTTGAATGGGCAGTATTGCATAAAATTATTTAAACATGTGAGTCAGAAGCCTAATTAATATTACTTCCCCATGGGTCTTTATGTGTTGTGTATAGTCGCTGATTTTCTTCTAAGCTGGTTAATTTATCAAGGCAGAAAGTAGTAGCAACATGTTGTCACTATCAAATCTGTCTCCCCCTTTCCCTCTCATTCTTTAAAAAAAAGTTATACTCAGACATGAGCTTGTAACCACATTTTTTTCCCCCTGTGGTTCCATCGTTGAGTTGGAGTACTATTAAAGTCAAACTACGTAAGGTTAGTTCAATTCTTTAAGTGCCTAATGTGTACAGTTCACTGTTGTAGGTCCTGGAAATGAAAGAAGAAAAAAAACAGTCCCTGTCCTCAAGGAAGCTATAACATATACAGAAATACATAAACAGAATACCATTGGAGGAGGGGAAGAACACACTACAAAACTGAGGTTAGAGGAGTATCAGTCCTAGAGGGAGTGGCACCTGAGCTGAGCCTTGAAGGAAGCCCAGGAGTCTAAGAGGCAGAGTGAGCATGGAAGGCATTTTAGGTACGGGGTACAATCTTTGCAAAGGCATAGAGGAGAGTGTTGGAATTCTGAATTCAGGGAATAGCAAATAGGCTAGTTTGTCTAGAATAGAATGTGTGAGAGGAAGTAATGTCAAATAAATTTATAAAAATAGGCTGTGGTCAGGTTGCAAAGGGCCTTAAATGTGAAGTTAAGTTTCTTTAACCTAGAGGCGGTAGGGAGCTAGAGAAACCTCTTGATCAGGGGAGTGACATGGTCAGACTTGCAGTTTAACAAGATTGTTTTGGCAGCTATATGGAAGATGTATTAGAGAGGGGAGATACTGAAAACAGGTAGATTAACTTCTAGCTTATTTTAATAGCCCTGCAGGGAGATTGCTTAGGGCTTGGACTGTGGTGGTGGCTGTGTTGGGGTATTTAAGTAGTTGGTTTTTACTGCAGAAAAAGCCTATCCTTGCATATCATTTTCAGTGACCCATGGATGTCCATCTGACACAATCAGTTTTTTTCAATTTCCTTTTTTAAAATTTATTTTTATTCTGAACTTAGGTACAGAAAAAAGTATGTCCATACATTCAGTGATATACAAGAAGATTCTATTTGAAACCATGAACTTCCATTTTAAACCATTTATTTTTTTAAAAAAGCTACATAATAAATTGTACACCTTATTATGAAAACTGCTTATTTGTGCTTCTTTCTGAACTTCCTTCTGCTCTCTTCTATGCCTTTTAAAACATGGCTTCAGTGGCCTTTTTTGGAGAGGCACCCATATTGCTAACACTTCTTTCCTCTGACTCCTCCCTTTTTGATTATGAAAAATAGTACCTCCCTTTCCTCCTTCCTACATTGATGAATTCCTTTTTATCCTTTTGCCTCTTTAAATTCTCAAAAACTATTCCACTCCCCAAACTTCTCTTTTTCTTATTTAACTCCCGCAAGACCCTTTGAAGACATTAAATTTCTGAAGAGACACTGGTTTGTTTTCCTCCATTAGAATGTTAACACCATATCATCATTTAGCTGCTTCCAATTGCTCAAATAAGTTGTGATTGTATTTCATATTTAATACTTAGCTGAAGTCTTTTCATCTGAAATGCTTGACTGTCCTCTTCCATTAAAGTTCCATTTCCTCTTCTCTAGTATTATACTCAGTTTTGCAGTGTAAGTTATTCTTGGTTATAAGCCAATCTCGTATGCTTTTTGTAATATTGTATTCCAAGATTTCCTCCCATTTTTTATTAGAAACTGCCAGATCTTGTGTGATCCTGAATATAGTTCCCTGGTACTTGTGCTTCTTTCTGGATGTTTTGTAGTATTTTGTCTTTAATGTGAAGTCTGGGACTTCCTTTTGGGCTTCTTCAGTGGGTTCAGTGGGTTCCTTCAAACTTCATTTTGCTTTCTGCCTCTAATAAATCTGAGTAGTTTTCACATATGATTACTTGAACTATATAGTATCCAGACTGGTTAAAAACTGTTTTTTCCCGGAAATCCTTTGACTTTTAAATTGCTTTTTCTGAACTTGGTTTCTAGGTCAGTTGTTTTTGTTAGTAGATACTTTACATTTTCTCCTATTTTTGAAAAATCTTTTTTGACCTAATATTTCTTGTTCAAATACTTCTTAGTTCTGATATTTCTCACGAAGACACTGCTTTCTGTTCAGTCTATGTTAGCTTTCAGGGAATCCATTTCTTTGCAAGGCTTGCCACTTTATCTTCAACATGTTTATTCTCCTTCCACTTCTTTTCTCTAAGAGCTTTTATTTCATTTTTTAAATCTTTAAATTTCTTGCTTTTTCCACTAAGTAGTCATGTAATCTTTGTGGAAAATCCTTTTTTTCCTTTGAGTTTTTTCCTGCAGGTGTTACGGAGTCACACATTTCTTTTTAGGACTCTTAATTTGCAATTATTTTTGGTCCTGTTTGGTGTTTTCTTTGATTTACTTATCCTTCAAGCGTTAGTTCCCAAATTACAGTTTTGTGCCAAGGTCAGACTTCCTGTCTCCCTCCTGCTTATTCCTTCTTCTTGCTGTGCTTTTGGGTGAGATGGTTGGCCCTTTTTAGTTGCTAGGTCATTCCCTGGGTTACCAGGAATCCTAAACTGTCCATCATCTCTTCAGGTTGGACCCCTCCCAGATATTTGAGGTTCAAAAGGCTGTGTCTTTAGAGTTCTCTGTGACATCTTGGGACAGTGTTAGGGAACCTCTGGGTCTGAGGTATCCTAACTTGAATTCAGTGGCATGTCAGATTGCTATTCACTACCACTTCCCAACCTGGGCTTTCAAGAGCCTTATACTGGAGCATACTAGGGATTTCTCAGGGGTTATCTCTGCTCTGGTTATGGCATAGAGCCTTTCAGGTCATAAATGCTGCTGGACTGGTCTTTGCTTGTGCTGGGAGGCTTCCTTGCACTGGAGCCTAAGCTTCTGGCTAATCACTCATGCTATTTAGGGGTGTAAAAAGTCAGTTACCTCATTTGATTTGTTCATTTAGCCTGATGTAAATTTTAAGGTTTTGATGGAATAGGCATGTGGGAGTTGGGTGGTCTGCTTCCTGTTCTGGGAGCCATGTTGGTGGCTCCCTTTTATTATTTATCACAATCTCTCAATTGACTACAATTTCTTTAAGGGCAGAGATTGTTTCTTTTTTTGTTTGTTTCTTTTAGTATCCTCACTTGCCTGGCACAGTGTCTTGCACATAAGAGGTGCTTAATAAATGTATATTGATTGAATTTTTTTAAGCTCTTCACTTCTTTCTAGATTGGTTTCTGTGGCTAAAAATATCCATTCTTTAGTGGTCAACCCTCTGGCCATGATTTGCTAGGACTGGGTGTGGTAGCACCTGTAATCCCTACTCCTGAGTGTGGCTGAGGCTACTGGATCCCTTCAGTTGTGGGGTTCTGAGCTTTAGGAGGGCTAATGGGGTGCTTGCACTGAATCTGTCACATATATGAGGAACTTCTGGGATGAAAGGTGGGGGGAAAGGTGAACTGAACCAGGTCAGAAACAGAGAAGATTTAAGCTTGGGGGGAGAACCTCATGAGTGGTCACTTTCCTTCTAGCCTGGAAGAGATATGGAAACCTAGTTTCAAAAAAAAAAACTTTTAAAAAACTAGACCAGTCTTTGGAGAACAGATGGGAAGTCCAATGTCAGAGTCATATTCAAAGCTTCTCTAGCTGGATGGAACCTTTAAGAGTTTGTACTTTGCTGGCATAGCCTTGAGAACACAGGGTCACCTCAAGTTCTACATTAGTTTCATTCTGAGTAACTCTTATCTCTATTTAAATGACAGTCTCATTAACTAACTGTGTCATGTGATAAATTCAGTGTGATAAATTTAGACATTTTATGTGGAAAAGTCAACAAGCAGTTGTGGGGGCCAACAAGTGTCATCTAGGAGATATGACTATCGTTTTAAAGGATGAGTGTTTGTAGGGTTGGTGGGTAGGAGTGAGGGAAGTTTGAAGAGTAGTCAGCAGTAATTTTTGGTCTTTCAATATTCTTTACCTAATCATACATAGGTAATAAAATTTGAAAATTATGTTCATAGAATTTTACCTCTAGAAAGGGACCTTAGAAATCATCCAGTCCCCTTACTATATTTTATAGGATGATGAAACTGAAGTTCAGGGAAGTGAAATGACTTAACAGTTAATGGCAAAGTTGTGGAATTATAATCTACCCCCGCCTCTTATTCTTGTGCCTTTCTCACTACACCATGCAGTATGTCTATGCTTTGGTTGATTCACAGTCATGTATTTGTATGTGGTTTAAACATAGCAGGAGCACTTTATAAAGCAGATGATAATGTGATCAAGGTCTAAACAGTTCTGAGAATCTTTAAATCAAAGAAGTTAAGCTTTTGGAAAATAGAGATTGTTAAGCCTTTAGTTTACTATGTATTTCCAAGGTTTATTTTTTTCCTTTGTTTTTTTTGGGGGACATTTTGGGGTATGGGGTGTTTGGAGGGAGGGGGGTGGGCAGGGGCAGAAGTCAGTGTCTGAAATTAAATGAATGGAAATGGAAATGTCAGAGCAAAAACTTGGCTTGTTGCTCTAAATGAAAACACAATTACTTTCTACTTGGTCTTTATGGAACTTTAGTTGTATGGTGACTGTGTGTCTGTTATGTATGATCTGTTTCCATGAGGGAAGTGTTGATTAAGTAGTTTCCATTTTGGTATTACAGTATGTCCTGTTGTAAGTTGCTGACTGCGTAAAAAATCTTTTAAGTCAAAAAAGCAGCTCAGCTTAAACCCTTGGTATTTATTATGACAGAGACCAGAAATAGAAATCTAGCAGTAGGTTTATAATCTACTGAATGCACCACGTATCTTTTGGGAGTAAATTAGTTTTTAAAGTTTAAAAAGGAGACTATTGAGTAAGTCTAAGGAAGATACTTTGCATAACCATATATACGCAAAGAATTGTTCTCTGCTTGATTTTACTAAATACATGTCTGTATATATAAGAGGGGGCACAGGAAAGACTTAGCATAGGGGGGAAATATCCATCTATCTTTGCTCAGTAAATCTATGCCCAACATCTAAAGATACAGGGATAAGCACATACTTATACTAGGGAAACTTTAAAGGGATTTTGGAGAGATAGACCTGTTTTCAGGTGATGGTCAGAAAGCCTTAAAGGTATTTTCTTCAGATTAATTTGTCTTTAGATCAAATGAGGATACTTGACTTTGATCACAGAAAGGACTTGGATTTGAAATGTTAGTCTATCCAAATTAAGCTATGTTTTTGAGGATAAGGCTTGCATGTTTGATGCTTGCTTGTGAAGAATAGTAAAGCCAGCATTAAGTGAGATTAATTCTTTGCCTCTGAATATTGCTATTGGGGCTATGAAGGGTGGTTTGTATCTCAACTGAATTAGGCTTTAAGTTCCTTCCTCTGTGCCTGCTCTCTTGTCTACTTGCTACCAAGAAGGGCAGGAAAAGAAAAATCTTGTATCCTGGTTAATTTTTCAATTGAACTGGCCATTAGGTGGAGAACACAGGCCATCAAGATGAGGGAGCAAAGCAGTAGTCTAGAGGTTTATGGGTGTTATACTAGGCAGTGGATAATTTTTGCTTATATAAAGCTCCAATCAGTGTTAAGCATCCCCAGACCATTATGTATTATTTTGTAGGATTTAAATTATTATTAGATATCGATCTAAAAATAATATAAGATATAATTATAACTACTATAATAGTTATAAATTATAATATATAATTTTATATCCCACATTATAGTTATATTATAATGATATAGTTGTAAAATTATAAATGATATATAATATAAAATATAATTTATTAGCATATGATACTGAATCTTAAAATTAAACAGAAATATGCAGGGCATGGTACTTGCAGCCAGACAAGTTGTTTCAACTTGTAATTTGAAAGGATCAAAGGACCAAATTAGAAACTTATAATATTCCAGAAATCAGTTTTTTGGTATGTTTAGTTGATAATCATAGGAAATAAACCTGTAATTGGAGTTTTTCTTGCTTCATAATAATAACCATGGTTTTTAAAAAGCTATTTAATCTTTCAAAATAAATTTCATTTATCACACCAGATTCAAACAGGTCTTAATAGTATTTCATCTCTAACATGTGTACCAATATGTTGCCATGTATGTTTGTAAAGCTAATTTAGTGTTTCAAAACAACTGTAAATTATTCATACCATTTATGGTTACAAAGGCAGAAATTATTGAACAAGAAAATTAAGATACTATCTGTAATAATGACCAAATATATTTAAATAATTTATTGTTTTGAGTTACATGTTTGTTTTCTAATGATCACTCAAGTGCAGCAAAATGGATTATGCTAGGGAAAGGTCAGTTAAGTTTTTGTTACTGACATTAAGGTTTTTTTCTGCAGTTGCACAGATTGAATATTTTTGTTATTGCTATATTTAGAAAACAATTTTATTTTTCACTGAAGTGATAGTTTATTCAGAAGTATATTATGAACTATGACTTAGAATGTGTTAGTTTGCTATTCTTATAAATGTGAAAGCAATTGTGATATAAAATATGTTTAGACTGTCATAGTTCTCATACTATTTTTGATTTGGAAGAAACATGAAATTTATTCTGGATGTATTACAGTGATTCTGAAACAATGATTCTAAAATTAAGAGCTTTGAAAATTCAATAGCAGTGTTTGGGAGAATCAAAACTGATAGTCTTTTCTTTTTATGTATAGAAAGAAATGTCGGAACTTGATTCTGATTAGTAATTAGGGAGGCCTGAGGGTCATGAACCCTTGGAAAGATTTACATTTCATGTATAGTGTGGCCTGTGTGAGTTGAATACTTTAGTATATTATACCTGAATGTAATCACACTATTGGAATTTAAATTGCATTTTTGTGCTATCCTATATTTTTGTGCTGTCCTACAAATGTACAATGTGGAAAACTTTATTAAAAAGTTTTAAAGAATTTTTAAAAATTGGTCATTTTAGAAGCTGTAGTTAGGGTTGTTAGGTTGATGGGTTTTGTAATAAAGAATAGTTTTCTTGCCTTTTTTGTTTACATTATCAAGAGTGTGTACATGCATCTATCTGAGTCATTCTTTAACAATCTTTGACACTGTTACCTCAAGGCACTGAGCCAGCCTGTGTGTTAAAACCCAGGAGACCCAGATTGGAATCCTAGACTTACTGCTGTAGGAGGCAGTTTGCTGGCTCCTGGAGGGAGGGCTGACCTTGTCTTAGTAAAATGTGGCACCTGCTGTCTCTCCAATAGAAGAGTTAACTGAGTTCTGTTGAACTTAATTCCGCCTTCACAGGAAGCCAGTAGAGAAGGAGAGGAGTCTGTGGAAGAGGTATTAGATATATCTGAAGGCACTTAATTGACCTTGAAGGGAGGGGCTGCCCTTCCAGATTGAGGTTTTTTTCACCCAGTCAGTGTCTCCCTTTTCCTACCCATTTCTCCAACTGCCAGGGATGGGATTATACAAGAAAGAGTTTATTGCTAAACGTGGCTGTGAATAGGGTGAGGTCCAGGAAGAGAGTAGAGATAAAGCAGCTAAAAATAAATGTCAAAAAGCATTTTTTTCCCTTGGCTTAGGCAGGATAAAGGTTGTCTGTTAAAATATATCCAGTAGGAAAAACTGCTACAGTTAAATGTCTATGGTATTGCAATGATCTTACTCATTTTTAAACATAGGTTAAAAAAAAACCTTAGTAAATATCTCAATGTTGTTTTTTTATCTATGTAACATTTTCCCTGTCAGTTACTTCCTGTGTGTATGTATGTGTGTGTTATACATACATGCATACACACATATTGTTGCTCCTACTGTCTTAAAGGAAGAGATATTTTTTAAACAGGTCAGTGGAGATAAGTAAGATTTCATGATTTAAAAAAAAATCCTCAAATATCCTGCAAAAACAATCCCCAATAATATGATATGAAAGTCAAAGCATTTTGTCTCTTTTGGATAGAATTACACACTTAATCATAATTATTGCACAATTTTATTTTGAAACTTAATCCATATAAGGCCCTCTGTCTGTTCTGACTCTCCCGCTTTCAGAGGCATGGTCCTATACATTTGAAAGGACACAATGTTCTTATTTTCTGTGACCTCATAATCAGCAGTTTAGAAATATTGGAACCACTGTTTTGAGTGTTAAATTCTAGACTGCATTCAGTGGGGTGAATTGCATATAATCCTGGAAGTACTGCTCCTAATAGGGAACGGGTGATAATTAGTTTCTAATATGGACAGGATTGCTGTTATTAGCCCTGTTCCACATGCTAGTTGTTTTCCCTGTGGCATTCTTCAGAGTATAGCAGATGGGTGAGCTCAGGGCAGAGGTAATGTGTGCCATGATAGGCTGCTGCTCTCCCCCTGGGGACATTGTTCTAGAATGCTGAGCTTTCCTCTTTTTCAGCAACTTTACGAAGAAATATCCAAATTAGGATTTTAGGACACTCATTACTCTTGTTTTTCATTAGCACAGTTCCCAGATGCTATGCTTAATGTTCCAGGTTCCTAAAAGGAACTAAGACGAGGCCTGTGTCTTGTTTATGCTGCTAACCTAGAGTTGTAGGGCATATGTATTCTGAGTTAGTTTTTCCCTTCATGGGCAAAGAGTGTAGCCAACTGAGCTATCTCTCTCTCTCCCATATCTCCTGACTCCCACTGCCCATACCCTGCACGTAGTAGGCACTCAGCAAATACTTCTTGTAGTAAGTTATATCAGTCCATTCACGTCTCCTTGCCTGTTCACTTTGTGACCAATTTACCTCAAACAAGATGGCTACTCAGGACTTGGGGTATAATTAATGGCCAAGGATTACAATAAAAGTAACTGGTATAGATCATAGATCTAGAACCAGAAGGGACTTTGGAGACCATCTAGTCCAGTTTCCTCATTTTTTACTTGAAGAAACTGTAGCTCAGAGAGCTTTCAGTATGTTGTCCTAGGTCTCACAAGTAGTGACACAGAATTTATACCCAGCTCTTCTGATTCCAAAGGTACAACACTTGCCCCTGTTATATATGCTATGCTTTTCCACTCTCCAAATCCTGACCTCTAGCTTGAAATCTTGGACTTAGTAATGCAGGGTTCTAACCATTTGGGCTTATTAGCCATGAGTGTTAATTTCCAAGTAATTTTAATTACTATTGTTAATTGTTGAATATGTGTAGTAGGTATGGGTTGGGCTAGATGGTTGTTGAGATTCTAGATCTAAAATTCTGTGCTTCTATCATATTTGTTTCAGTTAGCTGCTTATATTCCATTTAGTATTTGTTTCCATGGTAAAGGAATTTTCTTATTTGGTTTATACCATTAAGTATGATCAAGTGAAATAAAGTTTTGTGAGGACATATGATCTCATCATATGTATCTGAGGAAAGAGCTTTTATTAGAATATGAGCTTAGGGGCCTGTCTCTTGCTTGAATGATGATGAGGAAATTTCAGAATTCCCTTGGCCTAAAAGATTTAAAGACATTTTGCATTAAGAGTTTTTCATGGCAAAGCATTTGACATTTTATAGGAAGTGAAAACTCTTGGCATTCTTTTCAATGTGATATAATTTGTTTGCAATGCTTTTCCTGTCACCATGACAAAGTTGAACCTCCTGCAAATGAATGAGGTTGTCACTTGGTCCTTTTTATTTAGCTAACACCCATCATCATCAATGTGTACATTGAACAAAAGTTAAAAACATAATTTAAAAGTCAAGGTTTAGAGAAAGAAAGGAAGTTGGCTAAAGCAGGTCAAATAAGAAATTGTTCATTTACTTTTTAGCCCTTTGGGTGACAAGTGGACAACTTTTCCATGTAGTCTTTTACATGTGGTCAAAAGCTTGTGTTGTTTATTCTGTTTTTATCTGGATACCCAGATTATCCTACCCTTCCCTTTAATTCTACAATGAGCTGTGCAGGAAACCTTTTAATCTGTTGTCGCCCTACTTCTCATGAATTTTACCTTTTTAGCTAAAACTAAGCTTTGTAACATCCAGTTAGAAGCTAGCCTTTTCAAAGAGGGGATCATGGGGTGCTTTAGGGTGATAATTGCAGTTTGCTCTCAAAAGTAGTTTGCTGTCTACCTAGAGGAATGTGATTCCAGTCTAGTTCCCAGTTAATAAGCATTACCCTCACAAAGTTATTCCTGCCAGTGAGTACAAATTATGTATTTATGATTTGCTCTGAGGCTAAGGATGGAAGAGATTTGGAAACTGAATTGTTTTCCCTTTTCTTTCATCTATCTCCTCAGACTTTCCGTCCATCCATCCATCTATCCATCCATCCATCCATCCATTCTACCATCCTTCATATATGTGATGTGACTATCAAAGGGTACTGGGCAACATGACCTTAAGTCCTCTAATCATATTTTGATGGTGCTTTTGTTGTATGTTGGTCATGCTGCTATCCATCTTGTGGGAAGGTTATAACCTTCATAGTTTTTGAAAATCAAACTCTATCTCAATAGAGTTAGAACTCAGAAAGAATCTAGCCCAATTCTTACTTGAGCAGTAATTTCCTCTGCAACATCCCAGTCAGTCAGTCATTCAGCTTCTACATGAGGGTTTCTAGTGAGGGAGAACTCATTGTCTCTCAAGACAGATCATTACTCCTTTGAACAACTAATTATTAGGACTTTTTTTTTTCTTATTTTGACCTAACATTAGTTTCTCGGCTGTTAATACTTATTGTTCTTATTTCTTACTTTATGGAACCCAGCAAATCTAGTGTTAATTTTTCTAATGGCATCCCTTCAAATATTTGAAAGCAGCTATCTTCCTCAATGGTAAACATTCCTTTAGTTGTTAATTTTAGGTATGTTTACCTAATGATCTTTAGGGTTCCTTGAAGTCAGTCATGTTCAAACCTCAGAATTTCGCCAGTCTCTAAGCCAGTGATTGCTGCCCTTCTCTTCTCTTGGTGATTTCTAACAAGGAAAGCAGTTAAATTTCTTCTGCCTTCCAGTACCTGCCATACAGCAAAAGCTGTCCATATTAGTCCCTGATTAGTCACTGCCCCCCCCCCCCTATGGGAGCATTCCTAAAACTTTGGAGATTATTTATTAGGAAGTATGCATTAGAAAAGGTTAGGAACCCCTGATTTAATAAGTTGTAATGACTTAGCTCTAAGGCAGAGGTTCATAAACTGGGGTCTGTAAATTTGTTTTAAAAACATTTAAAGACATTATTCTGAGGATGAGTCCATCATAGAATTCACCAAGCTTCCAAAGGGGCCCATGATATAAAAAGGTCAAGAATCCCTGCTCTAAAGCATAGGGAAATCAGTATAGGAAACTGTTTCCTGTGCTCTAATTCACACTTATGTAGCATGTTATATTATCTCATTTTATCCTCACTACAACCTGTGAGGTAGATAATGTGATTATAATTGTCCCCACTTTTCAGAGGAAGGAAATGATACTTGCCCAGAGTTACATGCAGAGCTAATGACAGATCTGAAAGGATAACCCAAATCTCCTCAATAATACAGGTCAAATTTTATTCAAGGAGCTGTCTAGAGATGGAATATGCTGCTTCATACATGTTTTTCACTGGACATTTTTAGGAAGAGGTTAAATGACCTGTTGGGGATGTTATAGAGGGGGTTTCTGTTCAGGTACCGACTGGACTAAATGGCCTCTGAGTTCTTTACTCAATTCTGAATCTGTTATTAGGACACTAGGATCTGTACTTTTTACTGAAGTTCATTCTTATTTCTCCTATCTATGTTTAGTGGCTAACATTTCATTACACTTCACATCTGAAAGACCTTAACAGATCAGCTAGTCCAATTTCACCATTTTAGAAATGAGGAAACTGAAGTTCAGAGAAGTCAAGGTACTTATTCAAGGCCACATTGCTTGGTAAATAGTAGAACTAGTGAACCTAGGATTTTTGATGACAAATCTAGTTCTCATTCCATTTTACCCTGCTGTTTTATGATAATGACCTTGAATCATAAAAAAGTCAAGTTATTATCATGTTAAGGAGACAAGATGTATATGTATATACAGACATTTATATAAAGTTACTTATTAGTCATTATTATTATTTTTTAATTAATGCCTGAGTTTCAGTGGACATTAGCTGCCCAATTTGGACTTGTACTAAGAAGTGAAATCACTATGACTTTAAATAATTGCTTTTATATTTTTCTCTCTGTATTTGAATTCATATGTTGACTAAAATGATGATGGTATATATGCTATAAGCCACATTTATCTCTTATATGTTTCTGTAGCCCTGAGGTTTTTGCCACACTAGCTATATAAGATTTTTTTTTTGAGGTGTACAGGAGTGCAAGAAAAAAAAATAAAATATAAACCATAGAATTAATAACTATACTTAGATATATAGTTTGGGCAAATGAAAAGCATAATAAATTTGTATATAGGAATGACAGGAAATAATTTTTACTTACTGTTTGGTTATTTGAAAGATGTCTTAATGTTTGTATAGCTTATTTACAAATTATTGACTTTCATAATTGTTTCCTCCCTTCCTTTATATTATCCATGCAAAATTGGGGGAGGCAAAATTAGGTGAACACTCTGTGGTTCTTGTCCATTGCCACTTTTGGAAACTTTAACCTTAAAAAAAATCTAACTTCACTTAGTAAAAAGCTCTTAAGTAACCCAAAGTTACTCAACAGCTATTGATAAGGATAATTTAGCTCAAAATCTCCTAACATTTCCTCTTGCTTCAGCAAATCCTCACTTTCCTGGAAAGTGACACTTCAGAGAAAAAAAGACTGCTTTAAATGAGGCCGCATGTGGATTTGTGAAAAAGACGGTGATAATTTATAAGGCAACTTCTATGGTCTCTTTGCAGGTACAGTGAGAATTCAGTAGCTTTGTGCCTAGAGAATATAGGAAGAAGCCAGTGATAAGGTGGGGTGGTGGGCACCTAAGGATTGGAGTGAGTAATCCAGTGAATGCTGATAGATAATCTTAATGCCTTTTCCCACTCCTGTCAGTGGCATGTACGTAAATGTACCTTACATTTACTTTAGGGAAGACTTCTAGCAGCACTTGTAGATTGGAAGGGGGGAAAAGAATGTGTAAATTGTGCAAAAATATTTTTCTCAACTTTGTAAAATGGTGTGCTTGGGAGTGGATAAATGTATATATTGGAAAATATTTGAATGAATATTTGTACCTTTTTTAATCTTATTACATAAATGTTTTTTCATTTAAATTCAGTGGCATGCTTGAATATCTAAATATTTAAATAAATTTGAATATTTAAGTAATTTACATATCTGAAGAACTCTAATTCATATCTGGTCAAGTAAGTAAAACACTCATTAATGGATTTAGAGCTAGAGTTTTTCTTTTTTAAACAACGTTAGTATTTGGCAAACTTAAAATAATTTTGAAACAAAGTAAAGCTTATTGATCTAATATCAGTTAAAAGTTTAGAATTTTAAAATTATTAAAATTGTTCAATATCTAGTTTCTTCCTTGAAGAAACTACTTAGTGGTTTAACTTACGCTTATAAAAAATAAACATTTGATGCAGCACAAAATGCCCCAAAATTTGGGAGTCAGAAGACTTGCGTAGGAACATCACTTCCTTTGAGTATAGTGTGATTATTGGGAGTCTTAACCTGTCTGAAATCCTCACTATCCTCAACTATAAAATTGGATAATAATACTTAACACCTCACCTTGCCTAGTTGTTATGAGGAAAACACCGTAAACCACAAAGTGCTGTATTCTGAATTGCCCAAAGAATGCCAACTCAGTAATAAAATTTAATAGCTCAAAACCTAAAGGCAACCATGGAGCATGTGTTGGGTAGCACACTAGACTTGGATTCAGGAAGGCCTGAGTTCAAATGTGATCTCAGATACATACTTAACTGTGTGGCCCTGGGCAAGTCAATCAGTCCCTGCCTCATTTTCCTTATCTATAAAATGGGGATATTAACTGTACCTACTTCCCAGGGTTATTGTGAGAAGAAAATGGTGCAATATTTGTAAAGCATTTTGCTTAAAACACGATATAAATGCTGTCTTCCTCATTTCTTCTCAAACTTGAGTTTTGATTCTTCAGTCTTAAGGGAAGAAATTCTGATGTGTCTAGAGATGAGAACTTTAAGGTTCTTTGCAGCTGCTTGATTGAGGTAAAAGCCTGATTAAAAAAAACCCAACAAACAACAAAATAAACCTTCTTCCACACTTTTTCTCTAACCAAGTGCCTATTCTGTGAACTGTTTCTCCTTTATTGTGTTGTACAACTCTTGACATCTCTTGTGGTTGTGGATGTATTGCTTTCTCTCCCCCCATAACACAATTTCATTTTATTCTTCTCTCAGAGACCGAATAAAGTTAACATGGCCCTCTCATCCTCCCTTCTCCATCCCATGGAAATTATTTATCCTTCAAAGAAAAGTTTGGTGAGGTCATCTGAGATTTAGAAAACTTTTGGGTTTCCTAACAGGGAAAATTTTGTGATTAAAAAAAATTCACGAATTCTCTTTAATATAAGTATGTTCAGTGCTTGGACTAAGGTTTTATCTGTAAGGATGGAACAGAAGAGGCAGAGTTACATGATACTTCTTTAACCATGAGGTTACAATAGGCACCAAACAAATGTCACAAATCTTTATGTGTGGATTTGAATACTGCTTGGGAAAAAAAAGACATCATTCAACAGTCTCATAAACAAGGTAAAAATTGGAGAACTAAGTTTATTTTTTAACCTGCTCCTTCTCACCTCCCCTGACCCTGCTCAATGTATACTTTTCCTAGAGCATTCATTGTTTCTTTCCTTAATTGGATACATTAGTTGCTGTTTCTGAGGTGGTAACTCCTCCCTCCCCACTTTGATTTATTGGTCATTTTTGTGCATGTACCATCCTTCTGATTGTGAGTTCTTTGGTGGGGGAGATAGGGACTGTGCCCTTCACCCCCTATGTCCTCTTGGTGCTTTACAGAACATCTCATGGTCTAATAGTTTGATTGTTCATTAGTTCAGTTATGTGTGACTCTTTTATGACTACATGGAACGTAGCACACTAGGCCCTTCTATCCCCCACTATCTCCTAGAGTCTGTCCAAGCTCATCTTTGTTGCTTCCATGATGCTCTCTATCCATCTCCTTAATCTTCGAGCCCAAGAATATAAAATCTGACACTGCCTCCATTTCTTCTCTCTCTATTTGCCAGAAAGTGATCAGACCAGTTGCCAAGATCTTAGTTTTTTTATGTTTTCAAGCCAGCTTTTACACTCTCCTCTTTCACCCTTATCAAAAGACTTCTTAATTCTTCTTCACTTTCTGCCATAACAAGGCAGTGATCCAGGAGAGGATGTACAGTAGTAGTCCAGTAAGTGGTACTTTGGAGGAAAACAGCTATTGACTTCAAGTTCATTATTCCCTCTTCCTTATTATAGTCTATGGGATTAATCTGGGGTTCTGTGAAAATTCTTCATACGATCCTAATAAAAGAGTGACTCTAATTTTATTTTTTCTTAATATTCAGAGCAGTTGTGCATGTTGACATCCAGTGAAGGCTGGAGTTAGTTTGCTGCTTCTGCTTTAAGCTTAACCCTGAATGAGAAATAGAGCCCCTCTTAGCTTGTCAGACTGTCAGTCAAATGGAAGGCTTTTAGGAGCTTCTTGAATCACTTTACTTTCTTTTTCAGATTGGAATATATCTGTGTGGGGACTCTCTTGAAATGACATTCTTCACTGACAAGTGTATTTTGCTAGGCAACTACTTTGTCCTTCATTCAACAGTAACAGATGTTTAAGAACCTACTGTGTGTTGTGTTTTTAACATAAAGTGCTCAGAACGGATAGCCTATTAAATATTGTTTGATCTGAGATCTCATTAATGCTCCCTCCAGTGGTACAGATTACAACCCTATTCTTTTCCCACTCATTCCTCTAATATGTTTTGCCTTCCTCTGTTGCAATGTAAGCTCCTTGAGGATGGGATTGTGTCTTTTTATTATTTGTATCCATAGCACAGCACAGTGCTTGGTGCATAGTAAGTACTTAATGCTATTTTCTTCATTCTTTCTCAGCATTTATGACAGAAGGTCCACCCAACATGCCTAGAAGTCTTCTTCTAGATCTTTTGACTTTATATGGGTATCAGTGAGGTATATATGCTACCCATTGGTTATCTGTCACTCATTACATGACTAGCCCACTTCTGTTTTTAGTCATGTATCTTCCCGATGGTATCCTTCCTGCTGCTTTTCCCTTGCTGTTCTTCATTGGTAGTATGTTACAGCTTACATCCCCATTGTCATGGGGATTGGTGGGTATACATAAGTTAATTCTTACTCTATTGTAGTACTCTATGACCCATAGCTGTGCCTCATAGCCAAAAGAATATTGATGTTTAAGAGATAAAAATTGGTTTTAGGGAGATCCATAGAGTCGTTAATAGCTGAGGTGTTAGACATTGGCTTTTGAGTAGCATGTAAGCCCACAACACTCCTTAAATGCTTCCTGAACCAGATTAAAGTGTTAGGAAACATTTAAATAAATAAATAAAAATACAATAGAATATAGATAATGTTAATATGTAGTTTTAAAAGTTAATGTATCCTCCAGGAATCCGTATGTATGACTGCCATTTGTTTGAGTTTGATGCTGCTGATTAATATTACTATACAGTTCTCCAAAGTTATTACATTCTGTACTCTTCTGGCTTCTCCAAGAGTACTCATTCTTTGACATCTCTACCATGCCTCTCATCACCACTTGTCAAGGATGAAGTATTTGCTGCCCATGACAGTTTCTAAGTGTTTTTATCTCCTTGTTGTGGCAATTAATTTATATCACTTAATTTTTTTAAAGGAAATGCAGTAGTCTGTGATGTTTATTCTTTGATATACTTTCATTTTTCCCCCCAACATTAACAGCATGTTTAAATTGGTCAGGATGGAATTCCCTCAATACTGTGCTACATTTTCTTCTCATTTTTCTTCTAATTTGTATTGTATCATAGTCATAGATTTAGAACTGGAGTAGAACTTAGAGGCCATCTAATCCAACCCTGTCATTTCACTTTTGTGGAAACTGAAATACAGGTGTATTAAGTGATTTGCCCAAGGTCCTACAGTCAGTTAGTGTAAGAAGAAGGATTTCATACTGATTTGGATCTTGACTCCAAGTCAGTAGTCTGACTATGCAGATAGCTGATTTGGAAAGACTTCTCTTTCAAAATATAATCATTTTCATTTTTTGTGATGCTGTATGAGGCAGTTAATGATATACTAGATGGAGAGCTGGCCTTGGAGCCAGGAAGACTTAGGTTCAAGTTCTGCTTCAGATATTTACCACCTGGATGATCTTGGTCAAGATGCGTGTTCTCTCAGTGCCTTCTAAGACTACAAAAGTTGTAGAGAAGTTGTGTTTCTGTGTTGGTAAGGAGAGTTGCCTTATTTAAGAGTTTGGACAGTCCCTGTCCTTAATTCTATTTGATTCTTATGATGAATGATATCTCCACATTTTCTTGTTGAAAAGAATATTTGTAATAGATGGGTATGGAGTATCTATGTAATCCTTGGTTTCTCTTATTCCTTATTCTTGAACTATGTTTTTTTAAAAATATTTGCCCCCACCATATTCTCTCTGTCCACTTTTGCATTGAAGTCATCAAATATTAAAGCATATAATGACTTAATTTGGAAGACTTGAAGTCAGATGGACCTAGGTTCAGACCCCTTCTATAGTACTTAAAAGCTATGTGATATTTGTCTGCTCTGAGCCTGGGTTTCATCATCTGTAAAATGAGGGGGATGGACTAGGTAGTCTTAAAAAGTTCCTTCCAGCTCTGAGTGTATGATTCTTTGATTCTAAAATCTTATTAGATTCTTTGTAGATTACTTTACCACTTCTTCATTAGATGTTGGCACAGAGCCATGATTGTAATTTCATGGTTGTCTTATTCTTTGTGCTTATCCTTAGCACTGCTATATGAAAGAACCACAAATTGCATAAAATTGTTTCATTTTTCCTTTTTTACATCTGCGAATGTTAAGCTGCCAGTAAAATAAAAGCCCCATGAAGGTAGGGTTTATTTCATTTCCATCTTGGTGTTCTTAGTACCTAGAACTGTAACATGCGCAGTTTTTTTTGTTTGTTTTTGTTTTTTTTCTTTGGGCAGGGAACAGGGAGGAGGGATGTCCTACAGATATGTGATCAATTTTATTGCTATAGGGAACTCCTATCAATGTGGATTAGTAATTGCTCCAGCATCTTGTGGTTTTAGTTGTCTCGGGTAGCAGAGAGGTTAAGTGATTTAACTAGGGTAACAAAGCCAATATGTATAAGACATGGGACTTCAACCCAGGCCTTCCTGAAATTGAGTCTAGCCTTCTATGCACTTCTGATGCTGCCTCTCACTTTAAACATTCTAGGCACTTAATAAGTGTTCAATTGAATGACAAAACCAATTCCACCAGTTCCTTTATTCTGCCTCTTCAAGGAGAACCCATAACCTATCCTTTCATTTAATTCCAACTTTCTTTTGTCTTTATTGTGAGGTCAAGATGATAAGATTCAGCTTCTCTAGTAATATGTTCAATTGTTGGTCACCGGATGATTATCTTACATTTAGAATACCGACATGTAAGTTAATGTCTTTAGACAGATTAAAAACGGATTCTTAGCACAATTTGCAGTCTCTCCCACCATTCTGCTTTTACTGTAGGAGAGAAGGGAAGAGCCATACAAGAATCAGGATGATTTTGCATTTTTCTTTGTTTCTTGAGGTACGCTGCCCTCCAAAATTAAATATCCATTGATTAGCCTACTGGTAATTAGCCTATCCATACTTAACTATGCTGGTGCTTGGATGTAAACATACTTTATTCATGGGATTATACTCAAAGCCTTTCTAAACATGGTAGAACCTACCATTACTTGCACTCCACTGGCCTAGCCAGTGAGCATCAGAGTAGGATTTTGTGGAGTTTATTAAATATAATTTCAAAAAATTTAGTGTGAACATGTTAGTATATGAAAAATTCAAGTTTATTAATTGAAAGTTGCACATTTGGTGATGAAGCATCACGAAATTGTATTGATACTGAATGTATGATTATAAATTTGGTGTCTATTCTGGATCTGATCTGAATTAAGCTGGTCAGGTGGGTTTAGTCTTAGGATTAGAATGAATTGAAACAAGTTTATTTATCAATAGTTTGGAAAGAATATTCAGTAAGAGCAAAAAAAGGTATGAAAAACTACTTGACTATAAAATATAATATTTTGGGTTTGAAGTTAGAGGTCCTGGGTTCAAATCCTAGTTGTTAGACTTATTACCTTAGTTAGCTTAGGTAAATTACTTTACCTTTTTGGCTAATCTGTAAAATGAGAGGGTTGGACTAGATAGGTGGCCTTCAAGGTGATTTCTTTTTTAAGCATTACTTATTAATGTACTTCATTTTTAGCATTCATTTTAAAAAATTTTGTGTTCTAAATTCTCCAGCCCTTCCAACATCTATTAAGAATGAAAGCATCATAATACCCATTACACATGTGAAGTCATACAAAACATATTTCCATATTAGCTGTCTTGCAAAGAACAAAACAAGAAAAATTAAGTGAAAAAATTTGTTTCAATTTGCACTCAGTTCATCAGCTCTCTCTTTGGATTTGGATAGCATTTTTTCATCACATGGATCATTGTACCTACATCTCACAGTTGATCATTGTTACAATATTATTGTTACTATGTTCAATATTTTCCTGGTTCTGGTCACTTCACTTTGCATCAGTTCATATAAGTTTTTCCAGGTTTTTTTTGAAAGCATCATGCTCATCATTTCTTATAGCACAATAGTATTCCATCATAATCATGTACCACAACTTGTTTAGCCATTTCCCACTTCATGGGCATCCCCTTAATTTCCAGTTCTTTGCTATCAAGATCATTTCCACTGCTAATGTGCTAAGCTCTTGTACCTTAAAAAATGTTAAACTGTATAGAAATCTTCAAAGAGTGTGTTTTATGATATGCATCCCTGCTTTCTTTGGTTGATGATGCTCTGCCATCATTCCATTATGAACTGAACAATAACATACAAAATTATTTCAGGGTCTACACAACTCACTCCCCAACTGCTGTGCTTTTTGAATTCCTACATCTCTGCTTTTTATAGTTTTGTTTTTAGTCTCCTCCTTTACCATCATCAGTTACCTTGTCTTACTACTTACTGTGGCAGTGTTCCTTTCTGAGGCATACTCTGTACCGCTTCTGATTTTCCACTTCTATTCTGCCTTAGTCTTGGAATCCAGACAGTAAATTGGTTCAGAATGAGTGCCTGAGGGACTCTATATTGAATTAATGCATGAGATTTAGTCTGAGGACTATTTTGACTATTCAGAGGCCTTTTATATTTCCTGGTTCTCACCTGTGTTCTGGAAAGATGAAGATGTTAGCTAATCCAAGTTTCTTACAGGTAAGGACTTTTTGTAGTTTGTACATTAAATCTCTAAATTTGTACATTAAATCTCTATATTTGTACATACTTAATTCATTAAAAAGCTGCTACTTTTACATGATGTAACCAAAGTGTCTCATGGGCCTAATATGTTCCATATGTTTTAAAATAAAACGCTCCTCAACAGCAGTTTATATGCTTTAAATGCTTCTGTGAAACAATAGGTATTTCCCCCCACTTTATAGAAGAATATAAGGTGCTTTTGTGTTCCATGCCTTTACTAGAGTGACATGGTGAAAAAAACTCCATATAGTAAGAATACTGTCATACCTCCGCTAGGACTACCAGTGGCAAGGAGGACCAAGGGGTTGTCATGCTCCAATTGCCTTAAGTAACCTGTGGGTAATAGGCCTATTAGCAGCTCTCTTATTATAACAGCCACACTGTCCTAAGTGTTCAAAGAAGGATATTTGTTTGTAATAAAAAGATAATAATAGTAATTTGGAAGATAATGAACATTGAAATCAGTTATAACGTTCCTGGGTATAAAGGTATATTGCATTTAGTGGCCAAACACCCACTCTTCAGCTCCCTGAAGTCAAGTTCCTTTAAGCCTGGCTTTGTAGCCTACAGTCTGTGGGCTTTTAAAAAAAAATTTGAAAACTTTCTTTGAAAATAATTGATTTCCTTTGCAGTCTTATGTGTTTTATTTTATGTATTTTAAAATATTATTGGGAGAAGGGGGTAACATAGTCTGCATAACACTGCCACAGGGGTCCATGATACCAAGGTTAAGAACACCTGTCTGTTTTAAGCCAGGGTTGTTGTGCTGTTCCTTCTTGGTATTGATTCCTGTTTGTTCAGCTGCATTGGCTTCTGCTGGTGAAATCCTTCAGTCTACACTGCTTCATCATTAGCTGCTCATCCATTAATTTGGTAAAAGGTTCAGGCTGTACCTCTGTGTCTGCAGTTGCCCACAGCTCTCTGTTCCAGGTATTTAGAGGTAGATACTGGGAGCTACCTTTCTGATTCAGTGTTTATAGTTCTTTTAGTAGATTAGGGGATCTTCACCTTGAACACAGAGGGTCAACTAGGGTGGATTCTGTGTTGTTTCTCAAATCATTCCTTCTTTTTGGAATCTGAAGAAATCATTACCGTTGCCATCACTCATAGGTATATAACCTGTGTGTCACCCAGCCCTTTTAAACTAAAGCTGCTATAATGAGGACAAGAATATAGGGTCTGTTTTGTCTATGGACTGCCAGCATCTAGTAATAGTCCACTTTATTCCCATCATATATCAGAAGGGCATAGACTTAATTGAAACTCCAAGGGACATGTGGCCCCTAGTTATATGAGTACTGACATATCATTGGGCCTCCCTGGAGTTGTTTCCTCATTTTTATAATGAAGGTGTTGGGCTAACGTGTTTCATTTCTGTAATTCTCTGTGTCCAGAGAAATCACTGCTCTTACCTCTGCCAGGAAAGTATAGCATGCCAGGACCACTCCTAGAAGCACATACCCTCAGAACTAAAGCTTTGCTTTTTTCACTAGTTTGACACCTGGGAGGTCAGTTCTTCTCATCCTACTAATTGGTTATGACTTGGATCTCCATTTTTTGTAAGAGCAGTGAGGAAATTTCCATTTTACTAGCTTAATAAATTCATATTTAGTTGAGAAATATAAATTCTCCCTCCTCTAACTCCTGAAGAAATAGTATTATGTTGTTTTGTAATAATAATAATAGCTAACATTTACATACCACTTACTATGTGCTAGGCACTATTGTAAGTGTTTTACAATTATTAACTCATTTGATTCTCACAACAATCAGGGGAGATAGATGCTTTTATTATCCCCATTTTACAAATGAAGAAACTGAGGCAAGCAGGCTGAATGACTTGCCCAGGGTCATACAGCCAGTTAGTGCTTGAGTCTGGATTTGAACTCAGGTGTTCCTGATTCCAGGCCCAGGTCTCTCTGCACTGCATGACCTAGCTACCTACACTCATCTAAGGGCCTAGAAAATTAAGAGACATAAGACTTCTAAAAATGGGCTTCTAGTATTTCAGTTTGCACACCTTTGTGCAGCAGAAAGCCTTTTTCATGCTAGATGGTTCTAGTCTTTATCTCCTCTGCCTGTTCTTGTAGAATCTTAGATTTTGAGCTAGAAAAGGCCATAAAGATCATCTAGTTTTATTTTACAGATAAGGAAACTGAGTTTGAGTGACTTGTCTGACACCACACAGGTAGTAAATAGCACAGTCCTTTGATTTTATAGCTCTTTGCACTGAGCTGTATTGCCTCTTGGCCTTAGGATCTCGATATAGGATTTAGTTTGATGAAAAATGGGATGGTAGTTGGCTTATGAGCCTCTCAATATCTAATCTGGACTTAGGATATAGTACTAGGTGGCTTAAACAGTTAAGTGTCTGATCAAGAATAACCTTTGAGACAGGTTGTTCTATTCCTGGGAAACTCTGGAAGTTTTCTGGGATTGGGCTAAAATGCTGGGACCTTTCTGGAGTGAATTAGATCTCCTAATCCCTGAGGGCTGGAATGAAACTAGAGGAGACTTAAAGGCATGCATTCTGTCCACTACCCAGCATTTATTGCATGTTTAACTTATGGTTTGTCCCTGTTTGAAGTCTGGGGATCTGTTGATCTCCTTAAGCTAAAACAGCCCCCAGGATTTTCTGGAAACAACTCCAAATGGTACATAACCATGCAGCGGGAAACAAGTTGGGTGTGACCATATTCCGTTGGTTCTGTGGTGTATTACTGTAAAATGAGTCACCAGTGAAAACAGAATTGTAGTTAGCTGGTTTGTCTTTTAAAACTGCCCTTCCTACCTCTTCGGTGATTTGTGTTTGAAGATTTCTTTTTGTTGCTTTTGGCTCATCTACTGACAAAGTGGAGGGGTTGGTAAGGTTGAAGCGGGGATGACTAAGCTTTAGAATGGTGTCTCCCTTAATAAAGGCACATTAATTATTCTATGACAGTGTTCTTTTCATTGGTACAGGTGCATAGACAGTATTACTTAGAATACCATGGGAAACATGACAATCAAATTATTCCAACCACTCTTATCAAACTTTTTAGTGAGACTTTATTTCTGCTTTTATTTGCAAACTGGCCAGATGTATATGCTTACACTGACATTGAACAGGACTCAGGAATGGTTTTTATTATTATTGTTATTATTGCAGAAACTTTTTAAAACTTCAGCATTTCAAAGGCTTTGATCTTGCAGTGAGATACCTCCCAAGGCCACTTGATTCACACTCCTTTAGAATTTTTTGTATTAGTAAAAGAGCCCTCTTCTTCTGTGTGTGTTTGTGTGTCTGAAGATAATTGTATATTATTTAATAAGCAATATTAATTGTTATTGCACTGACTCTTTTAATTCATTTAAGGCCCTTCTAGAGTAGAAGAGAAAAGAATAGGTTTGTTTTTTCTTTGAAGGTTGCTAGCAGGAGTCCCTTTTGGGTATTTTCCTTTTTCCACCTGTTTTCCGGAGAGTGGAAAGTTGTTTTTTTGGGGGGTGCTGTTGGGGAGACACATTTCATAGGCCATGTGGAAGATGCTAAATTCCAGCCTATGACTTTGGCTCTTAGTTTTTCCTCTCTAAGGGATGCAGCACCTTCCCACTGTTCTTTTTAGACTTGGAAAAAGTAATGAGATTAGTAAGAATTAAGGTTCACAGGATATTCTCCATTTCTGTACTCTTCGGACTAGGGACCAATAATTTTTGTTTAGGGTTATTGCTGGAGTATGTGTATGTGCTTATTCCTCAGTGCAATTTAGACAATAGTGTCTGTGTTTTGAACTTTGAAGAAAACAACTCGGAGATTGTTGTTGTTATCTGCTCAAGAGAGCAGATAATAATTTGGAGACATTCGTTCCCCCTCCCACTAATTTCCCTACCTCCTTTAGGTCTAACACAGTTGTGTAGCCCCCTAACTAGTTGTAACTAGGGCAGTTTATGTATTGTTTTTTTTTTAACCTTTCTATATCCTGGCAGGTACAAGAGTGTAATCTTGTGTGCTTACCATCCGTATACCATGCATACCCTTTTTTATTCTTGGCATCTATAGATTGTAGTCTATCTCTACAGGCAGAGGAAAGATGTGAATTATTGTTCTTTTAACCTTTCCTCTCTCCTACTCTGCTTTCATCTTTCCTCATTTGCTCTGTGAGAGACCATTTTAGAACAGACCATTTGCAAGCTCGATGCCAGAATGCTGCTTTCTCCTAGATCCAGATGGTAGTAACTGCTTAGATTGGGCTTTCTGGGTGGCCACTGGCCAGCCCAATGACATACTGAGGGATAAATATACTCCTTTTAAAGAGATATCAATTTTTATTGATATCTTTTGTTCTTATGTGACCCATATTTCCCACTGTCCCACCCTACACTTATTCCTACAGAGTTATCCCTTATCCTAAACAATGAGAGGGAAAAAAAAGTTCAACACAAGTAACATAAAAAAAAATCTGATGCTGTATGCATTGTTACACATCCACAGTCCTCTGCCTCTGCAAATAAGAGGGAGAAGGGCCTTATATCCCTTCTTTAGGGGAGGGGGCAAACTTGATTATTATAGTTTTACCATTTTCTATTGTTTCCTGCTGTTATTGTTCTTTCTGTTGACCTTGTAGCTTCTGCTTGCTTTAGTTTGCATGAGTTCATATGAGTCTTCCCATGCTTTTCTGAAAACATAATTTCTTACATTATTTCCGGTATTATTCCATTACATTCATCTACCACAATTTGCTTAACCATTCCCCAGTCAATTGCTCTCTCCTTTGCTTCCAATTTTTTGCTACTCCAAAAAGTGCTGTTTTAAGCATTTTTGTATCTGTGGGACATTTCTTTTTGACCTTGACCTTATTGGCATATGTACCTCATGGTAGAATATCTGAATCAAAGGGTGTTTGGTCATTCTCTTTGTATAGTTCCAAATTGTTTTTTGGAATAGTTGAACCAATTCACGCCAATAATGGATGAATGTACTGCTGACCCTCCTGAGGGAAAGTGGCCCTTGCTTTGCTGTTTGCAGTATGTTGCTAATTGAGAGCTCAGTTCCACTTGGGAGGGGTGTCTCTTCAGTTCCAAACAAATGGACTAGGTTTTTTTTCCCCCCTCTTAGGTAAGCAGGATTCATAGAATCACACAGTCTTAGTGATTATCCAATCCAGCCTGCTACTTAGTGCAAGAATCCCTTCTAGAACAGCCTCCCAGATCCAGCTTCTTGATAACTGTAGAGACTAGGGAACTTACCTCCTGAGGCAGGTGACCCCATTGTTACTGTACTCTTCTTGCTAGAAAGGTAGTCCTTTTTTTGAGCTGAAACACAGATATCCATGATAACCCTTCAACTATCTGAAAATCGATATTATTTTTCTCCTTTATCTTCTCTTCTTCATGCTCGACACCTCAAGTTCTTTCAATCTATTGTTATGTGACAGCTTTTCTTGTCTCTTATCGTGGTAGTCTTCTGGATGTAGCCTCATTTGTCCACCTCCTTTTTAAAAATGCGATACTCTGAACTGAACACTATGGTTCAGAAGTGGTCTAACCAGCACAGAGGACAACAGGGTTATCAGTTCATATCATCTGGACACTTACTATTAATATAACTTGAGTTGGCGTTTACTTTGTTTTGTCTTAATATTGTTGGCTCATTTTGAATTTGTGATTAACTAAAACCTTCCTACCTTTTTTCACTTGCATTGTCTCCAAACTAGGGGATCATTATTGTATGACTTATGCAGTTAAGTTTTTAGCCTAATTGTAGTTACTTTTTTTGAATCCTCTGATTTCATTGATACACTGAGCTTCTGGTGACGATTAGTATCTGCTCTACATTTGGAGTCTTGGAGAAGTGCCTGGGTGTGGTGAGAGGTTAAATGACTTGTTTAGAGTCACAGTTTGTATGTGTTAAAGGTAAGACTGGAATCCAGGTTCACTATGCTCAGATGCCTCTTACATTTACTGCTGTTTAAAATTGTTGGATTGGGCTCATTATTTCAGCTTACCAGGATGATTTGGAGATCAGACTCTGTTGTCTGTGATATTAGTGCTCCTTACTAGTATTTGGAAGGTAGCTTTCCTCCTCTGTGTTAACAACAACAGCAACAAACTTTTTTCATGCATTTAGCAGCTCTCCTGGTGAGAGATCCCAGTCAGTCTTTGTAAGTATCTCACTGCTATTATTATTTTATAGAATGTCTTCCCCTTAAGGAGAGATTAATGACTAATCAACTGTGTTTCACTTAATGCATCAGAGCTGAGAAAGTCAGATAAAAAAATACTTGAAACTCTGAGACAAATCACCTCAAGAAAAAGCTCAAAAGTGGTTGATAAAATTCTGAAAAACAAGTCATAAGCTTGAATAAAAGTTGACTTGTCGACTGTAATATCCCCAGCTTCAGAAGGGTCTTCTCAGATAGTATTTCTTCCTTTTCTGGAAGATATCATCTAGGGTATTTTCTCAACTGAACTCAGGGCTAGTAGTTTTTGCTTATTCCTATGGGGCCACCTGCCTCTTGGTTTTATGATTATATTCCTCAGAACAGGAAGTTACAGGTGATAAGGTAAATAAAATATTTATTATGACATATCCATGCCCATGGTTTGCTGTACTTTGTTTTGGAGAATTTTCTTTACTCTTTTTGAACTGTGCCTGTGCTTTAATGCTAGTATTATGTCGGATAGAGACGATTAAGTCTTCTTTGAGAAATTTGTCCTTTGATTCGAATAGGCTGGGATTGTTACTCTTTTCTATTAGGACTTTGAAAAACAGGAAGTACTCTGAGTTGAAACCTATTATGTCAGGGACAGATGGATTTCTTAAAATCAGTGGCAAACAGCAAAGGATCTCTTTTTCCCCCTTTTTGTTCCTCTCATGAAGCACCAATAAGTCCCTCCTTTAATGTTAGCAGAACTCTGTGCTACTTCAAGTATAAAATTGGCATGGGAATAGGGACTAGACCTGTGATTTCCTTGGTATAAAGCACTCTCCTGGGTGGGGAAACATCTTTCTGTTTTTGAAGTCTGCTCTCTGTCCACAACACTACCAATCTTACAGAAAATTGAGAATTAGATATTCCTGTGGCTAGCCTTTCAGAACCTATGGGAGGGGAGGAGTAGAGAGAAAGCTTCTTCATTTTCCAAGTTACAGAGCTGCAGTGCTATTACTTAGAGCATGTCCATACCTGCTGTACACTTACTGGTACCTGACTGATTTCCTCAAACCCTTTCTGATTAAGGCAGGTACCTGGAAGGGACCTTAGAGGCCGTTTAGTCTAACACTGTGTCTGGCAGATCAGTCCCCTGGACTGATCCATGACAAATGGTCGTTCAGCTGTTGAGCACCTTCATTGTTAGAGAACTCTCTGCCTAATGAGGCATTCACACACAGCTCTGTTGGGAAGGTTTTTTTCTTCATGTTGAGATAGTCAGCTTCTCTTCAACTTTTGCTCCTGGATCTGCTATCTGGGCCCATGCAAAGCAATCTTTATTTCCCTTGTGTGACAATTCTTGATATTTTCAGAGACAACTACCACGTCCTTTTCTAAGTCTTTTCTTCTCTGGGCTGAGTGTTTCTGTTTCTTTCCATTAATTCTTATATGGGATGGTGTCTAGTCTTTTCACCATTGTGGTTGTTCTACTCCAGAAGCTGTCCACCCTGTCAGTATCTGTCCTAAGATGTGTCATCCAGAGGGGAAAACAGTTTTTAAGTGTAATCTGACAAGAGCAGAATGCATCATCCAAAACATCATTACTGTCGCTACTTCCTTGGTTCTGGATATTATGCATCTATTGATACAGCCTAAGATCAAATTAGCTTTGGGGATTGTCATGTCATACTAATAACTCACGTTGAGCTATTGCAGTCCAGAAATGCCCTCAGGTCTTTTTCAAGGAAATGGCTTTTCTAACCAGGTCTCCTCTATCCTGTACATGTACAATTGACTCTTGTTTTTAACTGAAAAATAGGACTTTACATTTATCACCATTAAATTCCATCTCATTATATTTGTCTTGTTCTAGCCTGTCAAGATCATTTTGGATACTGACTGTCACCCACCGTATTAGCTATATCCCTCCTAACCCTTTTGTCATCTGAAGATTTGATAAGCATGCCATCTATGCTTTTATAGCTTCAGTTTATTATAATCTCTCCTAAAAATATGGCTTTTATTTGATGGCAAGTTCTCGTTTGAGAGACCTATACTTGACAACTGTATTTGAGAGCACAAATCTTAATAATTTTTCTTTTAATTATGAAGCTAAAGCCATATTTCACTGCTATTCTTCTGGAGAAAGGAACAACTTGAGAACATCACCACTTTATTTCTATCTCCTCCCTAGAGGAGGTCTCATCAGAAAACTTAAGAGCAGGGCAATGAGTAGATTCAGTAGATACTGGGGAAATGGTATAGAAATGTCATGGCATAGAAAGGTGTTTCCCCACATTAGTTCTCACCAGAACTCTATAAATCATTTTACTGCTTTTCTTTCTCCTCTTACCTGGATGTTCCTAAAACATTCAGAGAAAAAGTCAACAAAGGCCTGGGTTCATTCTATTTATTTAGATTAAATAATTGATTCAACTACATTCTTCCTTTAATATTTTCTTATATAGCAAGATCTCCTTACTCAGCAGTCATGTGAAAGTGAAACTATAGAAAATGCATCCATGGAAAAAGTTCTAAAACCACATTTTAAAAAAGTATTAATGCCCTTGGTCTTTATATTATAGTCATTTTGCCCCTTCTCTCAAATTGAATCCTTCCTTTTGGCAAATAAAAATTAAATTAAAAAGAGATACATAGTGACCCTCATGATATATACAGTATTCTCTTCTAGTTGTCCTTTTGCAACTCCTCGTGGAAAGGGGTTTGTTTCATTATTTGTTCTATAAGACCTTCATTAATTCCTGTTACTCAGAATTCACCTTCATTCAGATCATTTATATCATTGTGGTCATTGTGTATATTGTTCTCTTGTCTTTGCTTATTTTGCTCTGCATCTTCTCATCTTTCTCTGACTTATCCAGATTTGTCATTTCCTACAATAGAGTAATATCCCATTACATATATATCCTGCTTTTTATTTATATTTCATCTCCATTTCTACCTATCCAGTGATGGTTAATATTGTAACAAAGAATAAAAAAGATAGGAGAAAAAAGCAGTTTAGCAAAGCAAACTAACGTATCACTTGGGTCTTACAATATATGTGATTTTCCACATCTAAATCTCTCATCACTTTAAACAAGAGAGGGAGCATATGTCATAGTTTTTTTCAACCATTCCTCAATTGATGGTCAGCAACTTTGTGTGGAGTTCGTTGCTGTCACAAATAGTATTGCTATGAATATTTTAATATTTATTGGATTTTTATTTCTGTCTTTGACTTCCTTGGAGTACGTGCCTAGTGGTCGGATTGCTGGGTCAAAAGGCATGGATGATTTTGTCATTGTTGTATAATTCAGATTGAAATCCAGAGTGGTTAGGCCATTCACTTTATAGTGCCTTTATTTCTTCAGCACCATCTTTGCTCATTTAAACATCAAATTTGCCAAGCACGCTTACACATTGCTCAAAAGAGCAGCATCTGAAGGCTGCTACTAGATTTTACAGATTTAAACGAGGCCAATAAAAAACAAAAACATTTATATTTCCATATATTTATTTACAAAGTTTCCATTTACTTACATGGGGAACTGGGTCACCTTTATATTGTGGCTCACCTGTTTTACCACAGATACCAGGTACTAAAAGTAGGCCCAATTTTAGTTCAAAATTTTATTTTTTTTCCCCATCGTTGCCCTCTCTCTTCCTAAACTGGTTTGCTCCATTAGTTTCATTATGATATTATCATACATTAGCATACAAGTTTTATCATACCTTTAGATGACTACTTAATAAAGAAAGTAGGCTGCACGATGCCCCCTGCCTCCAATTAAGCTGTTACAGTATCTGGGAGAAGGGAATGATCAGGGAATGATGATTAGAATATGATAGTACTATGAAGAATCAACCTTTGTGATTGAAGCTAGCAAGAAGTCATATGCTGTGGATGGTTTTTTAATAGTTTCAATAGTATTTGTGTCCAGAAATTACTCTTCCAGTATTTTTTGGGGACAAAGGATCATAGATTTAGTACTCGTATAGACCTTAGAAGTCATCTAGTCTAACCTCTTCATTTTATAGATTAGGGATTGAGGCATAGAGAGAAATGATTTACCGAAAGTCACATAGGTATAATTACCAGAGCTGGGGACTGTAACCCAGGTCCTGATTTTATATCCAGCATACTTCTCATTGTATTATGCTGCCTGTGTTCTTGATGTTCATAAGATTCCATCAGGAAATGGTTTTTTAAAAAATGTAATCAATGTAAAGTAATAAAAAGAATGTCATGTTATGAAAATAAATTAAAATGAGAAATGATGACCCATACAAACAGAAAAGGGATGGTCATCATGAATTCTGGAAAAAGGAGAAATGAATAGTAGTGAGAATTTGTTAGTGTCTTAACCCTATCAGGCAGAAACAGATATAAGAAGGCAGGGTGGAAGGGAAGGGAAGGACGGAAAGAATGAAGGAAGGACGGAAGGAAACCCTGACCTGCTTGCACAAATTTCTGGTCAATTTGGAAGGCATATTCTTTGCAAACCATTTTTATGGAGACAATTTATTTTAACTATTGACATGCAAAGGCGCATCCAGATGTGTGAATGTTAGCTAAAGTAACCTAGCATATAAGAATAAAAAATAATCCCCCAATAATAATAGCTAACTTTTATATAGAGAACTTTGAAGTTTGTAATGTGCTTTACAAATATTATTTCATTTAATCCCTGTAATAATTCCGTAAGGTGAGTATTATTCTTACCCCCATTTCACAGGTGAGGAACTTGAGGCAGAAAGGTGACTTACTGAAGATCACATAGCTAGTAAGTATCTGAGGCAGATATTTACTTAGTCTTCCTGACTCCAAATCCAGTAGAAAATAAATAGAAATAAATAATATTTATATTTAATATAAATATTTAAAAATTTAAAAAAATAAAAGAAAATAAGACCCTGAAAACAAGCAAAATAACTTACCAGTAAAATGATTGTTAATGGTTCTATATTCATCCATACTTTTTATTATTAACTGATTGCTAAAAGAAATGAAATCCATGTGCATTGGTTAGAACAAAGGAGGACCATCACTGTCCCTTTATGGGATTTTTTGCTGTTTAATGTTGTCTTTGCTTACTACAGTTATAGTCAGTGCATATATTTTAGTTTTGGTTTTTTTCATCCTGCATCACTTCATATAAGGTTTCTTATATTTCATTATGTTCTTCATATTCCTCATTCCTCATGATATAATTATATTCTATTGTATTTATATGCCAGTTTATTTAGTCACTTTCCAGTCCTTGGATAGAAAATATACTGGCATTCTAATTGTAACCCTGCTCTGTTCAGAATCTTTCATTAGTTCTCTTTGGATTGAAGTCCAGATTTCTTAGCTTGATGTTCTTACGTGATTGAAATAATATTGTTTCCTTTCACACAGCTCTTGTTCTGGTCACATATAAATATTAGCCATGCCTAAATCATGTCAAGTGCTGTTCCTTGTACTTATGCTATCCCCCCCTTTTTTTTCAATTCTTAGTAACCCTCTCCTTGTTTCTCTAGCTAACAATAAAAATAACAAGAATAGCAGTTAAAATTGAGTAATAATAGGTAGCATTTATATAAGCACTTTAGGGTTTGCAAAGCTCTTTATAAATGTCATCTCATTTGATTCTTACAACAGCCCTGTGAGGTAGGTGCTAGTGTTATTCTCATTTTACAAATGAAGAAAATTGATGATCAGAGAGGTCAAATGACTTATGCAAGCTCACATAACTAGCAGATACTTGAGATGCTTCCTATCTCCAATCCGGTGTTCCATCTACCGTGCTAATAATTGCTTTTCTCTCTGTAGTGCTGCATATCCTTTTTACAAACACGTCTTTCTACTTTGTATTCTGTTTATTTGGGTGCATTCTTTCTTCCTTACCAGTTTTATTATTTCCTCAAAGACAGAGACTGTGTCTTCTTCATCCTTGTAATCTTTAGGTTGTGTAGCGTGGTGCTTCCTATATGTTTTTTGTTGAATAAATGAATGTATCAGTCTTTTGTGAATATGGTTATATACTAGTCTTCTAGAGCCTGATCATCCTTTGGTGAACTATTCGTAAAATTGAGGTTTTTAATAAAAACAAAAAGAGCTTCTCTGTCTATGAGGGTAAGAACCTGACCAGTGACTTTAGGAGGCCTGACCAAAACATCTTGCCCCTCCATCTCCCCCACACATCCCTCACAAATCAGCAATATTGAGATCTAAGAGGACTTATCTCAGAATTAGTGTTTGCTCAGCTGCCACGGGGTTCTGTCATGATATGGGATAAGAACGCTGACCTGTGTTCAAATTCTGCTTCTGATTCTTTGTGGTTGTGAGCAAGTTATTTAACCTCTTTAAGCCCCAATTTCTTTATCTACAACATGAGGGCTGTGGATGAGTTGGCCTTTGAAGGCCCTTCTCTCTCATATCTGTGATTGTAGTCTTAACCCAAAAATGTCAATTCATTCCTAGTTATAAAATAACATTTATTATATAGGGGCCTTCTACCCAAGGGTATGCTGATAAATATTTTAAATTTTTTAATCAGTTAAAAATTGATTATAAATGAAGCAGATTGATGTTCTGATCATAACACTGCCCCATTAAAAACCTTTCAGTAGTTTTCTGCAGAATAAAATCCAAATTCCTTTGCTCGATATTCAAAGTCCTGTGTTCTGACCAGCCAGCACAGGGTACAATGGGACTATTACCTCTCTTAATCAGCTAGTCTAGTTACATCACACTAATGATTCATATTGAGTTTGTGTTTGATTTCAACCTCAGATCTCTTTCATATGAGCTGCTGTCAAGTCAGATCTCCTGCCCCTTAATTTGGGAAAATCAATTTTTAATCAGATTTCATGATAATACATTTATTTCTACTAAATTTCATCTTGTTGGGTTGAATCTGCCTTCGTCCGTCCATCCATCCATCCATCCATCCATCCATCCATCCATCCATTCATTTATTTATTTAATTTTCTTTGGACTCTGGGGAATAAAGGTTGGCTCATCTTGTAGAGTGGTCTGCTAGACTCTTGTAAACTCTCATACATACCTAACAATTTCTAAACAGCCTTTACTTGAATTGGCTTTTAGGTTGCATTACCTTTGGTTAGGAAAAGGTCAAGCCATAGCTAACCCGCAGAATCAGGTTCATAGTGAGCATAAGAAATACTACCATAGCCACACTGATGTGTATCTATATGGGCAAGTCAGGGATGAACATTTCCCCTGAATTTGTGTGTGTGCAGGTGGTGGGGAGAGATGGACATTTTCCTTTATCAGCAATATGTAAGATAGTTATATAATTTGTGTACTGTTATATCTTAAACATTATTGCCTGGCTTTTACCTCTGGGAAGGAGTGTCATTTTGGCCCCTTTTTCATACTAAGTCTGCATCTACTGTAGAATTTCCTCCTTTTTGGTGTAAGCTGAATCTGTTAGCCAAGTATCACTTGATGTTTTCTGTCTTCAGAGAAGGGGATGTTACTCACCTATAACCTCATTTCTTTGAAGATACAACATCCATTGTCATAGTTACAAATCTTTTCCACAGTGTGAAATAAGTTTATAAGAACATGCTTCTGTATGTAAATAGAATGAAAAATTGGACTGTATGTTGGAAACCCAACAATCATTAAAAATTTTTTTTCCTACTTGGGCAAACTGTGTAGCTCCTTTGCAGGTGGGGGCAGGTTTTAATAACTGTTTTAGTTTCTGTGGCTGTTCTGCTAACTAAAACCTAACTTGTCCAGTCTTCAGAAAAGTTAAGGGCAATAAAGAGAAACTAATAAATGCTTTTAAAATGGTGATTGTGATACTGAACTAGAACTGTGATTTCATCAGAGTCAGGAGCTCTCAGAGAAGAATTGCAGCTATTCTGCCGTTTACAGTCTTAGAGAGTTTCTTGAGGGAACCTTGAGGCTAAGTGATTTGCCCATAATGACAGTTAATCTGTATCACAGGCAACGCTTAAACCCAAACCCTTTGGATTCCAAGACTAGTCTTCTAACCATCACAGCAGAAGTGTAAAACTCAAAGCCAGCAAACTAGGCCTGAACCAGATGAAAATGTAATTGAGAAATGTTTAACAAAATAAATAAAAATACAGCACAACATGGATAATGTTAATTTCTGGTTTTCTAAGTCAACAACCTGTTTCTTTTTGAGCTTGACATCAGTATGCTATACCAGATTTCATCTTTAGACTGCACGAAAATGATACAGACGAAGGGAGGATGAAGTGATTGAATGAATGGATGAGTGGAATGAATAAAGCATTTATTAAATGCTTGTTATGTGCTGAGCACTATGCTAAGCACTGAGGATACAAATAGAAAAAAGTAAGACAAGCACTGTTTTCTAATAGGTCACATTCTAATGGGGGAGATAACACATGGAAAGCTTAAGCTGCAGGGTTCTGTGTTGAATCATTTGTTAGCTCCAAGGGTTTGGGTGGTAAGAACTTTCTTTTCTGGATCTTCACGAGCTGTGGCGGTAGCAACTGCAGGAGTAGGATCCAGGCTGTATCTGCATAAGGGTTGTCCCAGGGTCTTGGCTGTCGGCACTGACTGGCATGGCACTTCAGTGTTGCTATTTACTTATCTGAAGAGAGTTCTCAGTGAGGCGCTCCCTCTAGCAATGCATATTCATACTATAGAGCCTCTCTTGCTGGTGTACAGTATTTCTATAAGAAAATGTATTCAGAATTCCAAGTTGGGATTGCAAAAACTTGTTGGCACCACAATAAAGTGGGATTAGCCTCTCTTACAGCTCCAAATTATTGATGGCGGCTCCAGTGGTGTGGGGGGAGGGGCTCTAGCCATAGGAGTTGTGGCCTTTGTTTCACGGATGAGAAAATTGCAGCCCAGAGAAGTTAAGCTGTTTGCTCCAAAAGACACAGCTAGTAAGTAGCTGAGCTAGGTTTTTAACCCAGGTCTTGACTCCAAATTCAGAACACTTTCTAGTAAGCCATTTTGCATCACCTCCCAGAGGTGCTACTGGTAGGTTTTGGGTACACTAAGTCAGTGAATAAACATCATTAGGCACTTATTATGTGCCAGGCACCGTGCTAAGAATTGAGGATAGAAAAATAGACAAAATAAGGAGCTCACAAGAAACTTGGAATTAAAAGTTTAGCCCTACCTTAGCCCTTGGAACAAGATGATCTCTAATCAGGGGAGATATTAAGAGTCTGGAGTAAATAGTATATATTGGCTCAGCATTAAATCAGCCTTGTTGCTGGTTGCACTTTCACCTTGGACTCCAGTTCTACTATACTTTCAGTAATTGAGTCTTCATCTAGGCCCTATAGCTGGGTCCCTTTTTTATTCTGCCAGACTTCCACTCACTGTCTGCTATTAATAACCCCTATCCTGCTGCCCCAGTAACCACTTGCTTTCATAGCCACATTCTGATGTTATACCCACCTCCAAAGACTGCCATTTCCTCCTTAATGCTGGGCCTTTCCTATATCTCCTGCCCTAACTCAATGTAGTGTCCTGCTACCAGCTTTTTCCATTGTAACCTACCCTACTAGCTTATCCCCCTTACTGACAGGAACTTCTTTTCAAGCAAATCTATGTATGTGTATTTGACTCATTTTTCTTTAAGAGAGAATCTTATGGCAACATTTGTAATTGCTAATGCTATTTTGCCATGTGATTGTGTATGTATACACATTCTAGGAAACAATACTGCATTCTGAAAGGAAAGCTAAAATCCTTATAAGATTTCATTAACCCAGTAATTAGAGAACTACCCAGCAATCACCAAAGGTATTTACCTGAAGCCTAATGAACAAGATGCTAAGTGTGTCTTATTTACCTTGTAAATTGCTGTGATCTCATTTTGTTTCTCATTTGAAAAAGTGAAGCTATTTTGGACTTGTGGCAATCCTAAAACAGGCTTAGTGTAGGCAGAACTCTATTCTTGGTACAAAAGAGTACACTGCATGATGGCGAGCACCTTTATGGCATCTCATTAAGTCCCAGACTTCTAATAGAGTACTTGGCTTCTTGTACTTCCTGCAGTTTTGATATTGTATATTGGATTTAAAAACACCAACCAGCACACTTTAAAAGAAAAGGTGGGGGTGTTAAAAATAATTTGCCTTTCAGTATAACATCATAAACTGTGATTAAACCAAAGCCTGTATAATCTTGCCAGCATAAATAAAGGTTGTAACTCCTCAAGTTAATTGTTAACTATAAAGAGTCACACAAAGCCCAAGAAGCTGCTACATCTCAGGACACTGGCTACTTCATCACTACCCACCTGTCCTATCTCATCACACAACAAAAGCAGAGGCAAATATCAAATGGCAGTTGACCACCATGTTCTTGTGGTAAAGACTGACCACATCTGCCACATAAAATACTCAGAGTTATGCTGGCAATTTAAGGTTATGAAACTGAAATTTTCCAGTGGAACAACAGGAAACTTCCAACTACCAAGAATATCAGAGAGGAAAGACAGGGTAAATTACTTGCATAACAATCACTCTATTTCTTTTCATATACTTTACATCAGGGCTGTCCAAAATGTGGCCCTTGGGCTGCATGCAGCCAGCAGTGTGGCCCACCTACAAGCATGGAAGTTTACGTAAATGCTTTAGTAAATGAAGCCAAGCTACTGCAGAGCTCTTACTAAAATGGCAAATCAAAATGTATTGTGTGTTGTTTTAATAAAAACTTAAAGTTGGACAGCCTTGCTTTACATAGTTATCATGCGTATATTTATAATTTGATTTTTGGGACACTTGAAGAATTTGGTCATATACTCTCTTCAAACATCCCCCTAGTGCTAATGAATTTCAGGTATGCTGGGTGCTTCCTGATAAACATTTAATCATGTGAATCAATTATGGACAAAGAGAAGGTTAATTGCAGACATATCAGCTGGGTGGCCTCTTGTCAATTCAAAATAGTCCAAGCCTTGCAGTCCCTCAAGTCCTGGGCCCAAAATAAAGGATTTCATTTGATTCTCACCCTGGACTGGTCTTGGTAAAAAGCTAGTTAGAGAATATGCTCCTTATCGTTCTTTGGAATGTTCCTTGTGGGTAATCTGGATTTGAATCGAAATTCCTAGTTCAAGTCAACAACTTCTAGAAGAAATTTCTTTTTCTTTTTGACGCTTAAAAAATATGGAGTATATCATTTTCCAAATTAGTTTCTTTGTGCAGTTCTCACAACTCCATGAATTAAGACCTTTTAAGAGTATACGGATTAGAACTATGAAGATCGAGAGGTGGAAAATGTCATCGAGGAGAAGTTAAAGAAACAGGACTGCTTGACCCAGAAGGGAGAAGTATAAGAAATGAATTAATAGTTTTAGGTATATGAAAAGTTGTTGATTGGGAGTTTAGGGACCAACTGTAAGATGTTCATTTCCTTTCTAAAGAGTAAAACAAAGAAAATGAGCTTGAGTTGCGGGAGAAGAAATACATTTTAGCTCTTTTGTGAAAAGTTTAGTTGCAAATAGGTGTATCTTTTTGCATATAGGCATATCAGCCTTTACTTGGTGCATAGAATGTCTCTGTACTTGGTCACACATACTCTTCCCCTGGGCAAAAGATAAATCTGATCAAATCTGAATCAGTTTCTGTTGTCTCCCTTTTAGAGTTTCTACCATGTCGATGTGTAGAAAGGTAAAATTGCTAAGAAAATAATTAAGATCTTAGTATTTGAGTCCTTGGAGATTACTTAGGTCAACTCACTCAAATAACAGATCCAGTAAAGTTAAGTGATTTTTAGCCTCCACTTTACACTATTAGTTTGTACTGGGACTAGAGAAATTCTAGGTATTCACATTATAATACTAAAAAGTTTGTTGTCCTTCAAGCATGATAGAAATGTGAAATGCTATGAAAAAAAATTTCTTTCAGTGACTCATTATGATGTCCAGATTACCCTTAATTAAAATTTTTTAAATTGTGTACTTAATTTTAAACAAACACAAACATTTCAATTTGTTTTTTAAGAAATAAACATATGAGTTAAATTTTAAAAGACAGAAACAAAATTATTCTTTCACTTTGTGTCTTTCTTGGTTCTCGAAGACCAAGCCAGTAGGTTACAAGCTCTAGCAGGTGACAGAATGAATGTTTGTATCTCAGAGATATTGCTAAGTTTGAAGAGGACCATTATCAGTTTGATCACAGGGCGATTAATATTCAGCTAAAACAACCCACTAAATAGTAGAGGGGTTGTAATTTGTCCCAGTGGAGAATGTATGCACACCAGTGAAATCGTCGATGCTTGAGTGTTCTTTGAATTATAATTCTTGAATTATAATTCTAGGATTAGAAGGGATGTTAGAGGTCATCTAGTTGAACCTTATTTTATATAGATGAGGAAGCCAAGGCCCAGAGTTTAAGTGAGTTGACCAAAGGTCTCACACATGTAGAACTGGGGTTAGAACTTTGTTCCAAAGTCTCCAAGTTCATCAGTGCTTTTTCAGTATCTCTATGACTCTCTCTGATTATGTTTGTAAACTTCTGTTAAACTTTCTTGCTGGGAAGAGTTTAGGCTATTTGGCTCTTTGCTTAAAAGATAAGTATCATGGTGAAATGATGATTGTGATTATAATAATTGACATGCATATTATTAAGGTTTGCAAAGCACATTTATATGCATTATCTCTTTAGATTCTCAGGTAGTACTAAGTATGTGAATTTGAGCAGTTCACTGCTTGAGCCTCATTTACCACAACTGTAGAATGAGGATAATAGCATCTACCTCACAGAGATGTAACTCAAATGAGATAATGTGGTATATACCACTGTATAAAACTTAATATATGTCAACATTGTTTATTAGCCTTATTTGCAGATGGGAAAACTGAGGCTCACAAAGAGTTGGTTAGGGGACTTGCACAGGGTGACAGCTATTTAGTATTGGAGGTATGGTTCTGAACCCAGATCTCTCTTGACCCCAAGACACTCTTTTTTTTTTCTGAGTCATACTATGGGCATTTTATTGTTTCGTTGCTTAATTCAAAATGCTTTCTAAAATGATTTTACCGATTCACAGTTCCACCAACAATGCACTAGCATATTTGTCTTCCTGCCACCTACCAAACATTGAATATTGGCATCTTTGTTATCTGCTTTCAATTTGTAAAGTATGATGTGAAACCTTGGGGTTGTTTAGATATGCAGTTCACTTAATTTTAAAGATGTGGGGCTTTCTTTCATGTGGTTGTAAATTTTAATTTTTTTTTTAGAGAACTCTTTGTCTTTTAACCACTTTCTATTGATTAGATACATATAGACACATCCACATTGATATTTGAACACACACATATCTCCAACAAACACACATATATTCAATACACATACATATATAAACGTGTATCCTGACTGTGGTTACACAACACTTGAATTTTTCTGGCTGCTTGCAATATTTTCATCTTGACCTGGTAGCTGGGATATTTGACTGTAATATTCCTGGGAGTTTTCATTTTGAGATCTCTTTCCAGAGGTGATCTAAAATTTCTATTTTACCTCTGGTTCTAGAATATCAGGACAGTTTCCCTTGCTAATTTCTTCTAAGATGTCTAGGCTCTTTTTAAAAATTAATTAATTTATTTAATATTTTTAGTTTTCAGCATTAATTTCCACAAGATTTTGATTTACAAATTTTCTCCCTATTTCTCCCCTCCCCCCCCCACTCCAAGATGGCATATATTCTGATTGCCCCGTTCCCCAGTCTGCCCTCCCTTCTGTCACCCCACTTCTCCCCATCCCCTTTTCCCTTATTTGTTGTAGGGCAAGATAGATTTCTATGCCCCATTACCTGTATATCTTATTTCCCAGTTGCATGCAAAAACAACTTTTTTTTTGAACATCTGCTTTTAAAACTTTGAGTTCCAAATTCTCTCCCCTCTTCCCTCTCCACCCACCCTCCCTAAGAAGGCAAGCAATTCAATATAGGTCACACATGTATCATTATGTAAAACCCTTCCACAATACTCATCTTGTGAAAGACTAACTATATTTTGCTCCCTCCTATCCTGTCCCCCTTTATTCAATTTTCTCCCTTGACCCTGTCCCTTTTCAAAAGTGTTTGCATTTGATTACCTCCTCCCGCTATCTACCCTCCCTTCTATTGCCCCCCTTTTTTATCCCCTTCCTCCTTCTTTCCTGTGGGGTAAGATACCGAGTTGAGTGTGTATATTATTCCCTCCTCAAGTCACATCGGACGAGAGCAAGATTCACTCATTCCCCCTCACCTGTCTCCTCTTCCCTCCCAACAGAACTGCTATAATTTACCCCATTCTATCTCTCCCTTTCTCCCTCTCTCAATATATTCCTCTCTCATCCCTTGATTTGATTTTTTTTTTAGATATCATCCCTTCATATTCAACTCACCCTGTGCCTGCCCTCCCTCCCTCTCTCTCTCTCTCTCTCTCTCTCTCTCTCTCTCTCTTTCTCTGTCTCTCTCTCTCTATCTATATACATACATACATACATACATAAATACATACACATATATATATATACATACATACACACATACATATATATATAATATATGAATATTCCCTTTAGCTACCCTAATATTGAGGTCTCATAAATTACACACATCGCCTTTCCATGTAGGAATGTAAACAAAACAGTTCAACTTTAGTAAGTCCCTTGTGATTTCTCTTTCTTGTTTACCTTTTCATGTTTCTCTTGATTCTTGCGTTTGAAAGCCAAATTTTCTATTCAGCTCTGGTCTTTTCACTGAGAAAGCTTGAAAGTCCTCTATTTTATTGAAAGTCCATATTTTGCCTTGGAGCATGATACTCAGTTTTGCTGGGTAGGTGATTCTTGGTTTTAATCCTAGCTCCATTGACCTCTGGAATATCATATTCCAAGCCCTTCCATCCCTTAATGTAGAAGATGCTAGATCTTAGGTTATTCTGATTGTGTTTCCACAATACTCAAATTGTTTCTTTCTGGCTGCTTGCAGTATTTTCTCCTTGACCTGGGAGCTCTAGAATTTGGCTACAATATTCCTAGGAGTTTTCTTTTTGGGATCTATTTTAGGAGACAATCGATGGATTCTTTCAATTTCTGTTTTACCCTCTGGCTCTAGAATATCAGGGCAGTTCTCCTTGATAATTTCTTGAAAGATGGTATCTAGGCTTTTTTTTTTTTTGATCATGCTTTCAGGTAGTCCACTAATTTTTAAATCCTCTCTCCTGGATCTATTTTCCAGGTCAGTGTTTTTTCCAAGGAGATATTTCACATTGTCTTCCATTTTTTCTTTCCTTTGGTTCTGTTTTATAATATCCTGATTTCTCATAAAGTCACTAGCTTCCACTTGCTCCAATCTAATATTTAAAGTAGTATTTTCTTCAGTGGTCTTTTGGACCTCCTCTTCCATTTGTCTAATTCTGCCTTTCAAGGCATTCTTCTCCTCCTTGGCTTTTTGGAGCTCTTTTGCCCTTTGGGTTAGTCTATTCTTTAAGGTGTTATTTTCTTGAGTATTTTTTTGGGTCTCCTTTAGCAAGTCATTGACTTGTTTTTCATGGTTTTCTCGCATCACTCTCATTTCTTTTCCCAATTTTTCCTCTACTTCTCTTGCTTGCTTTTCAACATCCTTTTTGAACTCTTCCATGGCCTGAGCACAGTTCATATTTTTCTTGGAGGCTTTTGATGTAGGCTTTTTGACTTTGTTGACTTCTTCTGGCTGTATGTTTTCGTCTTCTTTGTCACCAAAAAAAAAATTCCAGAGTCTGAATCTGAGACCATATTTGCTGCCTGTTCACGTTCCCAGCCAACTACTTGACCCTTGAGCTTTTTGTCCAGGATACTACTGCTTGTAGAGTAGAGAGTACTTTGTCCCAAGCTTGAGGGGCTGCGTTGTTATTTTCTGAGCTATTTCTACACAGCAAGCTCTGCCATACCAGTGCTCCTTCTCCCTCAAGAACCGCCAACCAGGATTGCAGCCCAGATCCAGGCAGGGCAAAGCTCTTCTGCTCTAATCTGCCGCTTAATTCTTCCCACCAGGTGGGCCTGTGGCCAGAGGTAACTGCATCTGTAGCTCTGGAAGCAGCCTCAGAGCTGCACTGCCTCCACAGCCCCTGGGGCTGTGGCCAACTGGGAACTCCTTTCACTCTGTCCCAGTGGCTTTTCCCACTAACCTTCTCTGTTGTCTTTGGCGTTTGTGGGTTGAGAAGTCTGGTAACTGCCACAGCCACTGATTCAGGGATCTACACCTGTTCCACCTGGATCCTTGTCTGGTTGGTCCTGGCGTGGCCCACGCTGGGCTGTGCTCTGTTTCGCTCTCATCTCTGTGCGATAGACCCTTCCCAGCGGCCATCCAGGCTGTCCTAGGCCAGAGCCTTGCTTCCCTTTGCTATTTCGTGGGTTCTGCACCTCTAGAATTTGTTCAGAGCCATTTTTATAGGTATTTGGAGGGACCTGGTGGGGAGCTTAAGTGAGTGCCTGCTTTCCAGCCACCGTCTTGGCTCCGCCCCCAAGGCCAACACTCTTACAGATACATAGAATCTCTCAAGGGAGTCAGCTGGATGGACACAGAGGAATTAAGATAGCAATGAAAGTCCAATGCAGGAGAAGAAGACCCTAATAGTAAATGAGAAAGACTCCCACATATCCTACATCACAGGTTCCCAACCTGTGTTGAAGAAAGATTTCAGCAGGTCTGTAAATTTGGATGGAAAACAAAAATTTCACCTTTATTTTCATTAACCTTTGGTTTCATTTTAAATTCTGTGTATTTTATTTTATGCTTTTAAAATTTTTATCCTGAGAAAGGTTTAATAGGATTTACAAAACTGCCAAAGGGGTCCATGGCACCAAGAATATTCAGAACCCCTTCTGTAGATGCTATGCAGATTAAAGTAGAGAACTTGGCATCTGGACTAGCTCATTTTTGACCTATTTCCAGTATGGCTCTTTTACTTGCTGTGATCATAAGGGTCTTGTTCCCCTTGTATTGGCAGTTCTGTTTTAAGGTATGTTGCCCAGGAAATGACTTGGGCCATACTAAGAATGAGGGGGGAAATCCCTTAGCCTTACACTTGGAATATCAATACTCAATATCATATTACAATCAGAAAAATAGAACTTAATGTTTTTGTGGTTGTTGATGTTGCTGAAGAAATTCATTATAGAAAAATACCAGCCACACTTATGCTAAACATTTTTTCACTAACTACACTTGTCTCATATGCTTATGTAGTACTTGAAATTTTAATTTTAAATATTTGCAAAGGTTCTTGAGAAATTTTTAATGGTTAGGAAAGAAATAGACAAGTCCCCAGCAAGAAATAGCAAATAATTTTAGTAGATCGAATTTAATAAATTAAAAGATTGCAGTGTGAGAGCAAATCATAGAAATAAAGCCCTACATTTTCCCATTTAACTAATCTTGGTTACATTTTTTAACAAAATGGGTATGCCTTTTTTGATGAACTGATGTTTTTATTTGTGTGTTACCTAACTAAGTGGTTCTTCATTTGAAATTCTCCATTGAATTCCAGGAAAGTATTTTCTCATACTTCAGGGGATAACTAACAGGCAAGATACCTTGTTTTAATTTTCTTTTGCTTAGAGCATATGGAATTCTTAGATGGGGGATTTCAGATATCACAGGAAGATAAATGGGGTAGCCAAATGTGAACATAGAAAAAAAATTAAAACAATGAAGAGCCTCTTGTTATTTACAGTGAATTAATTTAAAAGTGCAAATGTAATTACTGTAACACAAATTTTAAAAGAAAAGTTAGATGTCAGAACACTAAAATTGCGTTCATTGAGCTTCATTTAAAAGGACCTTAAATGATTACTCATTCTACACTTTTCTAGTAGCTTTCCAGAGTTTAACATAATAATGGGCACATAGTGGGTGCTTAATTTGGGGGAGCAGCTAGGTGGCACAGTGGGCAGAGTGCCAGGCCTAGAGTCAGGAAGACTCATCTTCCTGAGTTCAAATCTGGCCTCAGATACTGAGTAGCTGTGTGACCCTGGGCAAGTCATTTAACCCTGTTTAACTGTTTCCTCATCTGTACAATCAGCTGGAGAAGGAAATGGCAAACCCCTCCAGAATCTTTGCAAAGAGAACTCCACAAGGAGTCATGAAGAATTGGATATGACTGAAATGACCGAGCAACAACAAATTTAATTTTTGTTGATTGATTAATAGTAGATTTTTTGGTCCACTTAGGGTTATATAGAGAAATGATGTTGGGATTTTTAAAAAATATGTCGTTTTCTTAAATATTCACTTAAGAAGAACCATTGTGTTTTATACTCCTTGAAAGTCCACAGTTTTGGCATTAGGGCCTCCATGCTATGTACCTAACTTGAAAACCCTAGAGAGTCAGTCTGGTGCTCTGTTCCAGGGTGCTGTCAATTTAGATGTCTCAAGGGTCAAGATATATCAAGTCTCTCTGTATTGGGTAGGGGGAAGGGAAAGAAACTTGATTAATTAACTAGTTTACAGGGAGAATCTTGAATATATTTTTTGCAAAAGGCTTTGATATTTGATGTTAGGAATTGTGGAAGTATCAAGAATTTCTAAATTTTTTTTATTATTCTATGGCAGAATGATATTTTAGTTAAAATCTAAAGAGAAATTGTTTTCTCTTCTCAGCAGTACAGATCTCCCTCATCAGTTCTGTACAATGCTTTCTGATGATAAAGTTTATGTAGGGAATAATTAGCAGCATGGAGCCCATCTAAGGGAATTTAGTGTCAAATGCCTTGAATTCATATTCTTTGGAGCATGTAGTATATACATAGCCCAGAAACCAGGCAATTTACCAATAGACTCAAAGGGCTTACTAGTTCTCTCTCAAAAAACATTTAAAGTTTTTCAAAACTATAAGGTGTGTGTGGGGTAAGGGAGGGGGTTGAATCTTCAGATAATCATCATTAAAAACAAACATAAAAACCTTCATGTATTTGTGGTCCTGCTGTGTGAATTATTGTTAGCTAGGGTTATCCTCTGAAGATTTTGATTGAAACTTGCAGTGTTAACTTCCCAGAGTTCCTAGAGTATAGAGAAACAAGGCCATTTGCACATAGGTGTCTCTCTCTGGAAATGTTCCAATCATCGCTGCCCAAGCTCTGGGTAATCAAAATCATCTTGAAGTAGATTTTTTGATAAACAGTGGTGAAATTATCTTAACTCATAATGTTTGTAAATAATAACACTTTTGTATATAATACTCTAAAATTTTAAAAGTACTTCATGATATAGTAATTCTTGACCTTTATGACAACTCTGTGGGGTAGAGTGCTATTATTATCATTTCTATTTTATGGAAAAGGACACTGAAGCTGACCTACCCAGGTCAGCTACCTACCTACAACTGCTAAGTAAGTTCAAGTACATTAGTGTCTCAGGCAGGATCTACAGTCAGGTCATCTTGATTCCAAATCTTGTGTTCTAACCACTATGGCATCTAGCTCCCTTATAAGTAAAAAATGAAAATCATTTGAAGGTACTTAGGAAGCATTGGGGCTTTGTGAACTTAGTTTCTGTACCTTGAAAAGATACGGAAAGAGAACTAAACTGAACTTATTACTACATGGCCTGGGTCTTATTTGGCTTCTGTCCTTTGAAGGTGAAGGGGATAGAGCCACCTAGGAAACTGCACAGATATCTAGTTTTTATCATCACATATTTTTTTTTGGCCATATTGTTTAGAGCCTTTTGAATTGCTTCCTCCATAACCCCTCCCCTAAACACTCAGGAAAATTTTGAAATTCAAGCCAAAAGTAAATTTGTGTATATTTTATTCATGTTAGTACCATTTTAAAATTTATACATGTACTTTATATAGTGTCTAATTTGTACTTGAAGAGAAGTATCACAATTTTTGGTAGACAGTTATTTTAGCAGATAAAACCTTTAGTTGTGTGCAAAAGAAAAACACTCTAATCATCGGTAATTTTAGACTGGAGCCCAGAGAGGGAGCATCCTCCAGAAGGTTACATGAGATGCTGTCCTTGGGATTCTATCATTAAAAGCCAGCTACATTCCTTGTAGTTATTTCATAATCTTACTTTTGTGCTTCTCTGATGTAGTGTGAGAGTAGTAAAATATTTTTATTGGTGGCCTATTTTTAGGGGTCCAGTTTTTCCTAGGTAAATTTATTACCATTTAAAAAGGAAAAGACTTGACAAGAGAATGAACTCTCCTAGGAAGTGAGAAAAATAGTATGATGAAGGTAGAACACTGGGGTGGAAATTTGAGTCCTATTTGGCTCGTGCTTTGCTGTAAAGTTGGCTGGGATTACACCAGTTTCACCTTTCACATGTTTGCCCCCAACTAGTCTCTCAGTGATTTGGGGAATGAAAGATTATAAGGCAGTTAAGCTTCTTTGGAAGGAAGACACCACATATTAGAGAGGCAGAATGGAAATAGAACTGGGGGAATAGTCAGAGGACCTGGATTCAAACGCTGGCCCTGTCACTTAATTGTTCTGTGACCATGAGAAAGTGTCTTCGTTTTTCTAAGCCTTATCTTCCAACATTTTGAATATATAATTGACATCATGTTTGCATTAGCTAACTTACAGATTTGTTGTGAAGAAGTATGTTGTTTTTAAAGGATTATACATATTACCAACTTTTAATGACTACATGAACACAAATTATAATGGATAAACATAGAGTGTTAATAGTGATGATGAAATGCTAACTTATTTTTCTTCTCCTCAGTATCCTTCTAGCCCATTCATTTAAAAAATGTTCTGAAACACCAACTGCTAGTTCAGGTATAAGCTTTTTAAGTAGAGTACATTATGTTTTGGTGGAGCAGATGAAGAGTTAACCTGAAAGAATAACCAGCTGCTTCCAACTAGCTTGTATTGATGAACTGAATGCTAAGTCAGCGCTGAGCTCCCTCCCCTATTCCTATTTAGCTGTTCTTCACCTCCTCACTCTTCATCTGTCTTATTCCCTTTCTCTTTTGGATGGAGGACAAGCTGGAATTACATGACCTGCCTGTTAAATCTTCCTTTGGAATAAAAGTAGTTAACTAATTGCAAAATTGAAACTTGAAAGGAACAGAAATCCTAGATGTGAACGTCACTCACTTGCAAGTTGTTTTGCTTCATTTCCATTTAACTTTTTCTCTTTTAAACAATCAGCCAAGTGGTGATATGGATAAAATACTGAACTTAGACTCAGGAAGACCTGAATTCAGATTCTACCTCAGATAGTTGCTAGCTTTGTGACCTTGGACAAGTCATTTAATTTGTCTACCTTAGTTTCCTCGTTCGTAAAATAGGAATGATAATAGCACCTATTTCACCGGGTCCTTGTGAAGAGAAAATGAAATTATATTTATAAAGTGATTTGCAAACCTTAAAGCTCTGTGTAAATGAGATTGTTGTTATTAATAAACACATAGTCAAAGCAATCTTTTTCAGGTTACGCAATGAGGAATTGCTGTAAGTAAGTAAAAAAGAGGCGATGTGGCGTAGTGACAAGAGTATTGCATCTGGAGTCAAAAAACTGAGGTTTGAATTCTGACTTTGATCAAGCCTCCTAACTCCTGGGCTTCTTCACCTGTGAAAAGAAAGGACTATACCAGATGGACTCCAAGGTCCTTTCTATCTATAAATTTTATTATTTAGATTTCCCTACCCCCATTTAAAATGAAAACATCAAGAAAAGTGGGAGGGGAATAATTATGCATGAAAATATGCTAAGTATGAAGGCTTTTTGTTATATTGGCAGCTGTGGAGAAGTTTGCTGTAATTATAGTTTATTTTGGGATTTAATTCTAGGTTTCTTTTTGCATTTTGTACCTCTTCAATGTACTTTCACAGGATCATCGTTTTAGAGCTAGAATGGACCTCAGAGGTCATCTTGTCCAAGCCCTCATTTTACAGATTAGGAAATCAAGGTCTTTAGAGATGACTTACCCAACGTTACCTTTATAGTAAGTAGAAAATCTAGAATCTCAGCCCAAGTTCTCTAAGAGCTCCGTGTCCTAACTTTTTCATTTCATAGTACAATAGTTCATCTGTCTTTATGCATGTATATGTCTACATATGTATATTTGTATACATACATACACACACATATATGTGTGTGTGCTTTTTTTTCTTTTTAAAAAATTCCCCTAGGGCAAGGATAATATATATTTTAGTCACCTGTGTATTTCCTGGTACCATATCATAGTGTCTGCACAAAGTAGATGCTTTATTAGTGGGATTGCTTAGGCAGATTGTAAGATTTAGAGCTTGAAAGGACATTATAAAACTTCTAATCAATCAATCAAAAGGTACCTAAGAAATACCAGCTACTGTGATGAGCAGTAGGTACAAAAATGAAAAAGTTCCTCGCTTGTGGAAGTTCACATTCTGAAAGAGAAGGCAGAGAAGATATAAAATAGAAACAAAATGCAAAGTAGTCGGGGATACAAGGCAGAGAGGATTATTATAGTTCTCATATAGGAAGTGATGCATGAACTGACCTTTGAAGCAAACTTGGGATTCCGTGAGGTTGAGGTGAGGGACAGCCTGTGAATAACAAGAGAGCCGGGAGATGGAATTTCACAAGTGAGGAGCAGCAGGAGGACCAGTTTGTCTGGATTGTAGAATGTATAAAGGGGAGTAATGGGTAATAAGAATGGAAAGGTAGTCTGGAAGCCAGGAGGAGAATGGCTTTATGATTCAAATGCTAGAATTTATATTTGATCCTAGAGGCATTCGGATGCTCTGGAATTTGTTGATTAGTAGAGTAACATTGTCAAATCTGTGCCTTAAGAATGTCACATTGGCAGCTGAATGGAGGATGGATTGTGGTGGGGAGAGATGGAGGATTTGGAATTTAAGTTGAGATGATTTTGTAAGAGACTTTTTTTTTTGGAGGAGAGAAGGCAGGGCATTTGGGGTTAAGTGACTTGCCCAAGGTCACACAGCTAGTAAGTGTGTCAAGTGTCTTGAGGCTGTTTTTGAACTCATGTCCTCCTGACCTCGGAGGGGGGCCAGTGCTCTACTCACTGCACCACCTAGCTGCCTCTAAGAGACTGTTCTTAAATGATGCTAGGCCAGGCTCACTTTGGAGGACCCAAGAAGCTCAAATCTGTTCTAAGCTTCGAAAGCAATTTGGGGAGGCCCTGGACTAAGTGTATATCAATGTTCTAAGACGTTTGTCAATCTGAACAATTTTTGTCTGGGTGTTTTACATCCCTGAATTGGGGTAGTGGAAGAATTGGGAAACGTGACCGATATCATAGTGACTGTTGGGTTGGTTTCCTCTTACAGTGTTAGAATTCTGAAGGAAGAGATGCAATAATTTCTATTCAGCCATTGTTCAAATATCCTTCTAACCATGGTTTCTAGTAGTTATTTTGGAAAGATCTTAAATTGCTTTTGAGCACTTTCTGAATTTCCCCGGAGGGTGCAGGCTCAGGCTCATGGGATAAAGGGAGTTTGAATTAAGAGAGGAAGGAGAATAGACTTTAGACAAACTCTTGGGGAGGTAGAAAAGGAATGCGGTAGAAACTGAAAGGGGAGGACAGAAAAGAAGAAGTACAATTAAATCTTCTAACAAGTTTTGGATAGTGTTTATGTGGTTAGGAAGAATATTTGAAGTGAGTAGAGTAGGACTGAATTAGGTGAATCACTTGATGGAGAGGAGAGAAGGAAAAGGTAATCCTTTAATCTAGTAGGTGCCTTTGTGTTCCTACCTTAAAAAACTGTAGCTGCAATGTAATGTTAAAAGCCCTAGAGACAGAGGAGCAGTTTTAGAGGAAAATTTCCCACGCAGAATTGGAATTCTAGTGGAGAGTCTTCTTGTTCATGCTGAAACTTGAAGGTAGAGGGGGAGAGAAAAAAAATTAGAATTAATTTTCTTAGGAAAGTAGCAGAGATGGATTTTATGGGATTTTGTGAGAATTCTGGGATGCTACTTATCAATATATATCCCCTATTACAAAACATGTTATCCTGGGTTTTTTTTATAAGCTTTAAAAATAGGTCACTTTTATGTAGTTCTTTACGTATTTACATTTGAACCTCACAGCAACATTAGAAAGTAGATTATTCCCATTTTCAAGATCACAAAGCGGAGGTACAAAGAGCTAAAGAGACTTGACCAACATCATGCCCCTCATAAGTAGAATCTAGGACTTAAATCCAAGTGTTCTGATTGCAAATTCAGTACTCTTTTCATTCTGCTGCACTGGTTCTTGATCTTAGGTACTGGGGACTATCTCTGCCTCCTGTGGAGCCAGATAAGGTTCAAACAGAGCTCACCACTATCATGTTTGAGCATGCATTTAGAGTATGCTTGTGTATCAGTGGTGTCTTCAAGAACAGCTACTCTGCTCCCACGATTCAGCTTCAGTGAAAACTATGGATATTGTCTAATTCTTTAAGTTTCAATAAGTGTATATTGTTGGTGGTTGAGGATATACGTTATTGCTCATTCAATTCAGTTCAAAGTGTCTACTGCCAGCAAGCATTTATTAGTGTAAGACACTGCGCTAGGTGCTGGGGATGTTGAAACACTAAGCTGGATCTGTGATTTTATTGATTTGGGAGTTCCTTTCAAAGATGAAGATTACAGCCTATCCATGCCTGCCCATCTCTTGTGACTGTTGTTTTTGTTCTTCCAAAAGGTCAATACCTGGGGCTTCATCTTCTATACCGGAAGCTTTCCATTTTTTTCTCTTGACATCATGAAAGTACCAGTGGACCACTTTTTCTGTCCATACCTGTCATCCCTTGATCTTGAAACTTGACTGCCTCATCCACTTGTCCTGGCATATGGTTCCTAAATAATATAATTTTTGCCTGTTCTTCATAGTTCTTTGTTATATGTTGAAACATACTCATGCGCCTACCTCGAACCTCTCTGTTGCCCTCACTGTGATACTTCTCTTTAGTTCTTGGGAGGCAGTAGCATTCTACTTTGAGTGTCATATAGCAACACTGGTAAAATGTTAGTATTGAAATTGGACTTTTGCTTTTATGAGAGGTTTGGGGTCAGTGAAAGAGCTCTGTCATTTCCCAAAAGAAATCCAATTAATTCACTTTCCTCCTTTATAATTCTGGGCCTAGCTCGTTGGCCATCTGTACTGATTGTTTTAGATAAACCTATTGTTGGGTAAACTCTACATAGAGTTTTCATTTGAATACATGTTGAAATCTAGCAATAAACATTCTTCATCCACTTGCTCTTTCTTGTGTTGATGGATAAATCAAGTGTCCATCTATTCACTCAAAATATTCAATCCTTCAGTGTCTTTGAATGATTACAGACCTTTTCCAAAAGGTTTTGCGGTGTCTTGGGGCCTGATGCAGTCAACACAGTGTCATTGTAAACATTTGGAGGAGTTCACCATCCTTGGGGAAGCCTTTTTCAACTTGGTCATTGTGCTAGATCTCCTCCATCACCATGGTGAATACCTTTGGTAAATTGGGGATACAAAGACCCCACAAAATGGGGATACAAAGACCCCACCATCAAGATGGTGATATTTTTCTTCTCAAGGGTACAACTTGAAAACAAGAGAGTAAATTTAAGATGATTTGAGGAAGAACAGAACACTCACAATTAAGAGTATCAGTTTACCTTCTTGCTTCTCATATAGCCTATCCTTCTACAACCATATCCTTCTATATAACTGTAAAGAAGGAAATCAAGAAAAAAAAACATTTTCTCCACAATTTTCTACTGATCTGTAATTTATTTATTTATTTTTTGCTTTGAATCATCAAACCCTGATTGCACATTGAAGCCCCTAAGGACTTTAAGAACAGCATTTAGTTCAATAGCTGAAAGCAAAGGCCTTAATATTCTCCTTCTTCTTAGTGGGGCAGACAAGGAGTAAAATAAAAGTACATAAAATGAGACTGATTTTTTTTTCCACACACTGAGGTAGGAGGAGGTAAAAGTAAGTGAGTTGTGTGGAACCTTTAACCTTCTCTTATTTTTTTTATTTATCACTCTTCAACATTCTAGGAGTGTTGCACTAAGTTTGGTTTATAAACTATGGTAACTGGACAGGTTTGTCCTGGGAACCTCTTACTCTTAACCCGGGGATAGGTATTCTAGTAGCTTCATTTGGATCAATGGTGTGTTAGGAATTGAAAATGAAACTTGAAAGGAAAATAAATTCTAATTGTAAGTACCATCACTTTGCAAACCAAAATTTAATATTATCTACTATCACAAAAATATAACTTGAATAAATGAATACTTTCAAGTATTTTTGTCTGACGACTTGACCTTAATAGTCCTATTAGGACTTAATGTTTTATACTTTTATTTATTTTTCCTTTCATCTTTTGTTTTATAATGAAAATGTCAAGGAAAATAATTTCAATGAATATGCTAACTCTGAAGGAAATTATCTACCCTGTTGTTATTTCTTTTAAACTTAATAAGTTTTAGCAAAAATATACTAGAGTCCATTGTGTTCTTTTTAAGTCACTCAGATGCTCATAAAGCACATACTTAGGTCAGTTAGAGATTAGATAAGTGGTTGGCAGGATGGAAGATAGTCACATATGTTAGTGGAATAATGTCCTGTGCCTTGATCGTTTTAATTCTATGACCTGTCTCCTAGATGTCTAAATTTTCCATGATGCATGTTGAGTTGAGAATGAGTTAATTAGATTAAAATTTAGAATGAGGTAGGGAAGTGGTACTTTTAACTCAAGAAGAAAGAAGCAGGGAAGAAAAGTGGTGGGAAGAAAGAAAAGGAAAGATGTGGTAAGGCTAAGAAGAAGTGAAGGTAATGATACGTTTATAGTCTTTTCTATGACCTTGGAATCTTCTTTTAAAGCAATCTTGAAAATTGATCCCAGAATACCTTTAAAATTGTGTTCCCTTCGGCATGAGTTTCTTCTTTCTCTATTTGGTTAGGTCTTAATAGGTAAGGTTAAATGATAGGGCTGAAGTTCTGTAAGTAAAAAGTTCAAGAAGCACTTCTTTAACCTTTGTAAGTTCCAAAGTAAGCAGATATCCAAGCTCATGGCAGTTTACATTGTGCAATTTTTTTATGGGTCTTCATGGCCAAAGAATTTATCACAGAATAGACAGCCTTCTGGTCTGAGCCTCTCTGTACTTGGTTAATTTGGTTCTCTGACAGCAGACAGTCTGTTGCCAGGACTATGCTCTGAGACTTTGTAGTTTGATGCAAAGTGCCAGAGCTTGCATTCTGTTGGCATAGCCTTTGAATGTCCAAGGTCACTATGATCCTGTGAATTTTTTGGAGGTAGTAGAAGTGACTGTTGTGTTCAAGTAAGGTTTTGGTAATGTCTCTGAAGTTAACATGTTAAATTTGTGCCTATTAAAACTTAATCTTTACTTTCTCTTTAAACACCAACACCCTTGAACTTGATGAAAAATAACTCATTTTTTGGGGAAGGTTTGGGAGACCAAATAAGTATCAGAAAAGGAGAGATGGTCCCTGCCAGCTGTCGCCTTTCTCTTTCAGTTGATTTAAATATCATCCAAATAGTTCTGGCATTTAAGGGGGGTATAGAGATCTGTTTATTTGTAACTGACAAAAGGTAACTGGGTCTTTTTAAAAAGCTTTGCTTGGCAGCCTAAACTTTAACCATATGCCCATTGGGTTAATGTGTTTATTTTGAGGGTGTTTCAGTTTTCTTACCTTAAACTACCCCTAGATTATTCCCTCATTTGACACATCAATAAGGTCTCCAATAAGCATTAAGACCTTAGTAAGGAGATTTTGGTATCTCTCATGAGCACATCACTACTGAAAACTGAGGGGACTTCTTCAGTTTCTTAGTTTTGGAGGCTAGGGAACACAATGGCAGATTTAGAAATAGGACTCATTATTCCTACTTTATAGTGCAGTTCTTCTTCATCCCTCTATTACTACTCCTTTATGACAGCTATTAAATACAAGAATCAGCTCATGTGTAGAGATAATATTTAAAATTTATCTCAATGCAGAAATTATGATTGAGGCAATTAACATAATAATAAATAAGACTAATAGCTAACATTTATATAACACCTTACTGTTTATGAAGCATTTTACAAAGCATTTTTATGTAAGTCTAACCTTAATTCGAAATCTTGAAGACCTCGGAACATATTTAAAATGTTAATTAAAAATATTTCTTGTTTTTGTAAAAATACAAGCTTTTCGAGGGCCAGGACTGTCAACTTTTGTACTTGTATTTTCCATGCTTAACATATTCCCTGGCACATAATAAAAGCTTAGTAAATACTTTCATATTGGTTAATTAGCTAATTAATTCATCACCTCAAATATATTTTGGAAAATATACTCTATAATTTGAAAGTTGTGGATAAGGAGAGCTTAACAGAGGGTAAGGGAAGGAACCCTAATCTTGGTCTGAAATGACCTGGGTTTGAGTTCCTGCTTAGAAACTCTGTGGCTGTGTGAATGTGGACTCATCACATAACTTCTCTGAGTCTCAGTTTCTTCATCTAAATACTTCAGTGTTTCTCTGAGGAAGGCATTTTGTAAAGCACTATGCAAATGTGAGCTATAATTAGATATAATTCATGTTACTCCAAGATTGTAATGCTGATGAACTTCTGTGGCAAGTTAGATTGTAGCTTGTGTAAATTGTTTGATAAACCTAAATTTTACATTGGAAACTCTTATGAAATCCACAAACAATTCACCTGAAAGCTCAGACTAATTTTGTTACATGAGTAAAGTTTTGCCTGATTTACAGTTGAAACATGGCAACAAAAGAATTTGTTGAAGCAATTCAGAGTACATAAAAATAGTGGTTATAGATTAAAATGAGTAAAAGTTATTATTTGAAAACGTAGTGGCTTAGATGCATTCATTTCTAGAACATTTCCATAGGTCACAGGCCTTAGCTTCCTTTGACTAATATTTAGGGTATCACATCCCTGTCCCTACTGAAAAAGAGAACAGGCTTTCCCTCCATGTTGTTACTCACAGTTCTCATCTTTAAGTGAGGTGTAGTGGATAGTGAATTGATCTTAGAGTCATGAAAGCCTGGGTTCAAGTTTGACCTCCGGCCTCAGGCAAGTTACTTGTTCTCTTAGTGCCCTCAGGTAACTCACTAAGGCTATAAGTTGAAAAGAAGGTTCTGACCTGAATTTGCTCTAGGAAGTTCCTTGCCAGGGTTTTCCTATACTGAAAAAAATTACCAGTTCCATAAAAAAAGCTTGTGGTGGGCTGGGGTTGGGGGTAGGGCAGGGTGGAAATGAAACCTTGAATTGGAAAAAAGAATTTCAGAGGGAGAACATGTAAATGATTATATCCCTGCTCTGCCTCTGTTTATGGGAGCATGAATCAGTTGGGGAATGACAGGCTTCCACACCTATCATACATTTTTCATTCTCTTCATTGTTTATCTTCCCTTTCTGTTTATTCTAAACTTTTATTCTTTGATTCATGGCCCGTATTTTGTCCTTTTTTTAGTCCCTATATTCCTCATGGAATTAAAGCTATTTTCAGTTCCCTCTTCTAAACAGTTTCTATAATATTGCTTTGTAGATCTTTCCCCCTACCCCGGCTTTTCTTTTGTGCCTCACTCTGAAAAATACCAATTCCTGTGGATGAGAGAGAAGACATTGACCCATGATAGAAAATTCCTGTGTCTCTGATTATTCAGTTCGTTATTAACCTTTCCTTTCTCCATGATCATTTTTCTCCATTTGCCTTGAAATCTCCTTCCTCTGTCTATTCCTTCCCAGTCTTCTGGTGTCAATTGCCTCCAGAAGCATTGACTCTACTCCTGTAAAAGGATAAATGGTCTTTCTAAGCACCAAATCCTTGCAGATTATACTCTTTGTAAGCTCTTCATCTCCCTTACTGAAATAAGATTTCCCCCTTCCTTTCCTCCTGTTTCCCTTTGCCTTCTTGCCCATTCTCCTATAGGCTTTCTCCATCACTACTTTTTTTAAAAAATCATCTGTGAAGGTAGCCATGGTTTCTGTGAGATGGTTCTGGATGTGGAGGAAAGTTGCCCACTGGTTTGGGTTGAGGGCAGAGAGAAGTAGATGAGAATCAGAGGTGATTTGGCCATAAGTACTAACTTCTGAAGGTGCCAAAATATGGTAGAGAAAATAAGTATGAAGAGAAGACATGAATACAGAAGATTAATAAATAGGATGATCCTTTCTGTAAGGAGACAAATGATTAGACAGGGCCAGGAAACATGCCAATAAAAGAGAATTTGATTGATGATAGATGTAAAGAATACGTGGGAGCTAATCAAACAGAAAATGGCAGAAGATTTGGTTGACATTATTCACACCTATGGTCACTGTAACATTTGTAAGAGTCCACATCAGTACCACTAAGAAACTGACTTGATGGAACTACAGATGAAGTCCTTTTTATGACTATTAATTCCCAAATTGTTAGCAAGTAGTCATCATAAAGGTTTTAGTTCAAGACAAAAAAGAACAACCCCCACCAAATTCTGATCAATGAGCTACATATGTTGTTTTTTGACAAAGTGGATAAAGTAACAATAATTATTGATTATGTTGACACTAAACAAGGGCAAGAGCAGAAAGATAACAGGTCATATCATTCTTGTAAAGGAGATGAAACCTGATGTCTGAATGGACAGACTATGTTTAGTACACGCTAGACAGGTATCTCATGGGGCTTGGAGAGTAAGGTGTCATGGTGTTGCTTTAGAAGCACAATAGTCATTGAACCCAAAGCTATGGTATTGTGAAGACATCTTTGGATTTGTAGTCAGAAGACATGCGTTAAAACCTCAGCTTTACCACTAATTTGTGACAGTGGGCAAATTGTTTAAATTCTCTCAGGATCTCTTTCCTCATCTGTAAAAATTGAATTAGATGTACTTGAAGTTCCTTTTATATTTCTGATATTATATGATTTGAAATTCCATCTACTTCTTGATTTTAATATTAGTAGTAATGGATAATTACTGTCTATTAAATTTATATACTAATATCACCTCACTTTAAGCAATAAAATAATATAATACATGGACTAAGGTATCTAGGAATGACTTCTACTACTATACAAATTAGCATTAAGAGTGCTGTCATCATTTTATGGCTAATGTTATGTCAGACAGTCTAATCCCACTGGCACTCTGCCTTCTTTGTGCTGGCCTCTCGTGGTCACTGCTTGCTTTATTCTTGTTATTCTCTGTCATGTATACAATAATGGTGAGGGTGCTCTTGGCTATTGAATTCATTGTTTTAGTTAATCTTATATTGGAATGTCCAATAAGACATCTATTCAAGAGCCTATTAAAAAAGAAAAAGCTAAAATCATTTTGATAGCATCTTTTCTCTGAATGGCTTTTTTTGGGGAAGTATTTTTTATTGGTGTCTTTTTTCTTTACATCACAATCATTTCTGAGAGGAAACAACTCCATACCTTTTTTCCCCTCTCCTTATTCATCTGGCTTACTCACCCCCTCCACATTAAACTCTCTTTGTAACAAAGAAAAATATTTAAGCCAAAATACCTGATACCGTGATCACACTTGACAATGTAAACAACATTCTTCTCTTCTTTCCTAATAGTCCCCCTTTCATTGATGAGAAGGGAGGAAGGTTTCATTATCTATTCTCCAAATGGCTCAATTTAGAAAACAAACAAAAAAGCCAATCCACAGCAATACTGCATTAACACAGGTTGAAGGTCAAAGCTAGACATATTTCCTTTGTATTAGCAGTTCGTAGAGCTGGAGTTGATCAACCAATAAGAACTTGAGTTTGGTACTGTTTTTGTTGCTATGGGAGTGGGAATCATAAATATAAGCCTCAGTTTTCATGTTCTAGTGTTTTCTAGAGTAGTTGTGAGTGATGACATAGAAATATAAACAATATAGGGCAATATATGGTTGAGAATCAAATTTTATGTTATAAATTGTAAATGCTGTAAGCATTCAGAAGAATGGGGGATTCTGTTCAGTAAATGATTACTAACTGGGCTGTTTGCTAGAAAGAGCAAAATGCTGCCTTAAAGTTTCACTTCCAATAGAGGTTCTCCCATGATTTTATAAAAATTATCCTATGAAATATATAACAGACATAATTTTGTTCTTCCATACTCTGAATATTAACTTCAGGCAGCACCAGAGTTGAGCCCTAGAGGAAGCAAAGAATTCTGAGAGGCAGCAATCACAAGAGTACATTCTTGGCATGAGGGACAGTCTATGCTGATTTGGGGGACCAGCAAAAAGTCACTTAGGCTTGAAGGGGAGTAATGTGAAATAAATCTGAATGGAAGATTATAGATAGACACTTTTTAAAAAAATGCTGAGCTGAGTTTGTATTTTATTCTAGAGGCAATAGGGAATAGGGTGTCACTAATGATTCTTGAGTATATGTGGGATGTGGACAGTTTTGCTTTGGAAGCCAGTAAGTACTCCTAGGGAACTAAGCACATGCTGTATCACAGGGTCCAATTAAGAAAGTTCAAAAAGAAAGGATGGTTTCAGGAGTCAAGCATAGAGACTTAAGAAATAGCCATTGAAATCTCTCAATGGGTAAGACAATGGTATGCTTTGAAAAAACAATTTCAGTACAGTAATGGGATAGAGTCCAGACTACAGAGCATTGAGAATGGGATGGATGGTAAGGAAATATAGACAACAGATGTAGACCACATGTTTGAGAACCTTGGTGGTGAAAGGAAAGGGAGAAAAAAAAATCAACCTTTGTTTCTGGTGATTCTTTTAAAGAAATTCTTGTATTGTCATGCTGAACAGTATGATAGATGAAAGATGGCCATGGAATTCGACTGGAAGATGCTTTTTGCTTTTTGTCTTGTTTTATGAAGGCTTCTTTGTGGAAGTTGGCCCTTTGGTCACAGCACCTTAAAAATCAGTGATTTCTTGGTCTAAAACACATTTTTCAAGCTTGCTGGTTTAGTTAGATGTTCTTGAGAGTGCAGGCGTTCATTTTTTCAGCATGCTCTGGTTGCATGAAGGAAAAGATCAAAATGTTATCTAGGTAAATGATTACAATGCAGTTGAAGAAATTCTGACATGTGGAAAGTTCCTGATATGTTCTACCTCTCCTTCCCCCCAACTCCAAGCATCACTTTATGATTAAAATGTATATATCTCACCTGCAATGTGGTTTTCCATCTCTCTTTTATCCATATAGTACCAGATTGATGACTCCATGGAGATTTAGCCAATAAGCTTACAGACATTTGAAAAGGTCTGGGATAGGCCTTAATGGCTCATTGATTAAGTGCTATAATATCTTTAGCAGTTTAGTTCTTTATTTGGATTTTTTTTTATTTTCAAAGTATTTAGGGTTTTGTGGCTGAGGAACAATAGATGAACTCATTCTCTGTGTTATCAATATTCATGTAGGTCTGTAATTTTAGCCCTAACAGATTAAACCAGTGCCCCCAGGACAAAGGTCTGTAAGGTATTTCTCTTGGCAGTGTCCTAGGAGCCTTATAGACCCTTTTAAAAATATCCTGATTTCTAATGTTCATCTGGACCTTTGACTTAGTATTCTCACTCTGCCAGTAGGTGAGCACTTCAGATGCAACCTGAGGTATTGTCATTGTCCCAGAGGATAATCTCTGGTATGAAGGGACAGCTAGGTTTTCTCTAGGATCTGAAACAGACCACAGAGGTCATCTAGTCCAACTCTTTCTTGTGGCGTCAGTTCTCTCTTTTACAACATCTCTAATAACCTTCTCTTTGAGATCTCCAGCGAGGAGAAAGTTGATACCTCCTGAGGCAGCTCATTCCACTCGTGAAGATGTGATTATTGAGAAGTTATTCATTATGTTGAGCTGAAAATTTACTTCCCTATAGCTTCCATTTGTCTTTTGAGATAAGCAGAAAAGCCTGATCCCTCCTTTTCCAAGCAACTGTGGAATTACCTAATTAGAAGGGACTTGAGGAGTCTTCTAGTCTTACAGAGTCTATGCCCCTCCTCTAGAAGTGGTGTCCAAGGTTTGTAGTCATAGCCAAAGAACTCGGGGATTGGGGGAAATAATTTCAGTAGGGGGAAGATCTCATGTTGCACAGATTTACCTCCAGCCCTTAGAACATGGGTATCTGTGAAGTTTGTGGCGGACTCCAAGTCTGTTTGGCCCTTACTATTGGAATGTGAGGAGTTTGCAGAACACAATCCCCCTTTGTTCCCTGGCTCTCCACGTCAAGAGAACATGCTCCAAGTATGGTGGTGATAATAGTAACAGCAACAATAATAGTAATTCAGTTTAAGGTTTGAAAAGTATTTTTGCATTATTTCATCTAGTTAATAACTGCTTTGTGAGAAGTGTGTGTGTGTGTGTGTGTGTGTGTGTGTGTGTGTGTGTGTGTGTGTGTTAGAAACAGAAGGACAGACATGAAATAGAGGGAGAGAGAGAATGAGCTTAGTGAAGTTTTTTTATCCTGATGGTTAGATTATTTGGGCAAGTTGGACTTTCTTGGTCAAATTGAGGCTTGCTTAAAATTAAAAGTCCTGGCCTCCGTGTTCCTCTTGGGCAAGGCTGAGGTGTTCCGTGGCATATTAGGGCCAATTCTCCTTCAATTCTAAGTAGAGTCATGGTGCTGTCATCTCTGTTGCAATATAATCTCAACGAAGAGATTAGCCCACTAGATTATGAGCTCCTCGAAGATAGGGACTGTCTTTCGCCTCTTTTTGTATCCCTGGGGTTTAGCACTTTTCCTGGCACATACTAGGTACTTATTAAATCTTTATCGATTGAATGCGAGGACTGAGTCTTCCTTCTTAAAGTAGCAGGTGACAGGTTCACCTGGCCCAGGATGAAATATTTTGTCCCTGTGAAAGGTTAGGTAGGCACGCTGAAAGCCAAGGCTTAGCATGATCAGACTTTGCTTGAATTAGATAGACTTATGAGCAGGTGCAGAAAAGTAGGCAGGTTTGATAGAGCTGCAAAGCTTTCCTTTGGTCTTAAATTACCAGGGCCATGTTTCTGATGAGGTAGCAGACCATGGCTCAGTCTTAAATGCTATGCTACATTTGTGGTGAAGTACATGCTGACCGTCCAGGTTCATTGTACTCTTCTTCTGGACCCACAGAGAGGGCTTTGTGATGCTGCTTTACTGAACTATAGGTTGTAATAGGACAAGATTAGTTAGGAAAGGACAGGCTTAAACATTGTAGTATGCAGGCAGAGTTTGGCAGATGTCTTTGTTTGGACAGGTGGGAGACTAAGTAAGTCCAGGAAAGTCCAAGGCAGGTCCTATAGACAGATCTGGGCAGATAAGGTTCAAGATTCTGGAAATAAGAGAGGAAGGAAAGAAAAACAAGCATTTATTAAGTGCCTTCTTACTGTTTGCCAGGCACTATGCTCCTTGCTTTGCAAATACTATTTTGTTTCATCCTCACAACAACCTTGAGAGATAAGTGCTATTAAATTCCCATTTTACAGTTGTGGAAGCTGAGGCAGACAGGGGTTAAATGACCTGTGAAGAGTTAGATAACTAGTAAATGTCTGATGCTGGATTTGAATTCAGATCTTGTAACTCCAGGCCTAGTGGCCTATCTACTGTACAACCTAGCTGCCTGTCAGAGTTAGTGAAGAGTAGCACTAATAAGAAGGCAGGACTGAAACTGAGCTCCGATCCTAGGAAAGTAGCATGTTGCTCTGGTCTATATTTGCCTTGGTCTACATTTCCTCCTTGGCCCACCAATAGTGATTGTAGTTGGAAGCAATTCGGAGTGTAACCTAACCCTAAAAGAGAGAAAAGAATTTCAGATTTCTCAAAGCAGTGCTATCTTTTAAACTAGAGTGTACTCAAGTGAGGAAGAGGTAACATTTGGGATATGGAGAACAATACCTTTTATATGGAGTTTGACTCACATTGGTAGGAATACTTCAACACAAACAAAACCAAAAAATCTCAGGGAGGTGTGTCCTTAAAACAAAAACCCATATGGGGGTACAGTATGTGTGAAGAGAGACCTAAAATTACATGGGTTGTTGCTTAATTTGCATAAGGCTATATTTTGCCTGGAACCTAAATTTTAAAATGTGCAAGTAGCCCTGTAATAGAGTGTTAAAGAAATGAATAAAAACCATTATGTTTATTGGACAGGATAGCGGTAGGGCTCAGGAACAAGGCAGTTGGGAAGGGCAGTTCATGGTACAGAGCTGGACAAAATTTAGCATTAAAGCAGCCAAACTAGGGTCAGTTTTAGAGATTAGCTGAGTAGTGGATATAGATGAAAGCTTGGGCTATGTGGGCTGAGAGTTGATTTTCAAATGTTTAAGTGAGGGCTAGGCAGAAAGGCAGAGTCAGAAGTGTGACTCTTCAGCCTCAATTCCAGCCAACCTGAGAAGCCTTAGAGTCCAGGGGTAGGTCTCTCAAGTGCAGCCCTTTGACTGAATCCAAATTTCACTGAACAAATCCCTTGAGGCCACAGGTCCCTGACCCCTTCCTTAGATTGTAGAAGGATCTACATACATATACGGGTGTGAGGTCATTATAAAACTGAACTTAAGGAAATAGGCCCAGGTTCTGATTCACATTGGGGTACTGGAAGCAGTGTCTCAGGTACAGACAAAGCAGAGGGTTCAATGCCACATAACAATAAGGGTATGACTTGATTAAAGGTTAAGAACTATGTACTGGTTTGAAAGTAGCCTGGTTCATATAGTTGGGAAGGGCAGATGTAGTTTTTTTTCTCAGAGTAAGGAAGAGTACTATCGGAGCTATTGATTATAAAAAAGAGAGCTAGGTCATCTGGGGAGCCCCTCACAGCTTTAACACAGTGGGTGGTGAAGACAGTTTTGGCAACAGAATTAAAGATCCGAAGACAGTTAAAAAAGGAAAGCCATCTTGACTTGTACCATCTTGTCTTGTAAGTCTTTAGGCCCCTTTTATCGATTGTTTCCATAGTGCCAAATGGAATTTTGCCATAAATTCTTGCCATCATTTCTTTAGGATAAAATTCACTTTTCTGTTGAGTGACCTTATTAGGAATTACAACGCAAATCATATGGAAATAGTGTATTTGGCACTTTCTGTGCTTATTTATTTTTAGCCTGCGGTACTTACATTGTCTGTACTAGTAGGGAATGGCCTTAAATCTAATTAAGTTTTTGTTAGACTGGGTTAAATCAGGTTTTTAAAAATGCTTACTTTTGCTAGTCCATGGTGTAGGGGCAGGTAGAAAAAGTGAGAGCTCTAATTTGAGAGGATTTCTAAATCTAAATGAGAAGAAATCACTATTTATGGCACCCTCCAGTGAGAATGATGCTCCCATCACCAGGTGGCTTTCCATCCACTTTTAGGTTATTGTTTTAGGATTTCTGTTCCCCGTTGAAGATAATACTCTTTGTAGTCAAGATCTGTGATACATTATTAGTATAGGAAACTCCCTCTGCTAATGCTTATGGGCAACTCTTATGCCACTTGTAGACTTAGAGAGTTGCCTTTCTCATGGAGAGTTTTGTCTGTGGCTATAAAGTCAGTACGTGTCAAAGATTTGAATCCAGGTTTTCCACTCTTTAAAGCTAGCTCTCTCTTTCTCCTGTGTCCTACTACCTTTTCTCCTTGAGGTATAGGGGCAAGAGATAAGTTTTATGCTTGTTTTTGTCATTGTGTCAGTTAATGCGCTTTTTTAATTAGATGGGGCCAGGGAAGCTATTCCATAGAGTTCAAACGTACCCAGTTCCAAGCAAATTCTTTGGGCAAGTGTGTCTGATGTTATAGAGAACTGGGGTGGTCTGGAGACACTGTTCTAGTCAATGCTGCACCTAAGCAAAATTTTTAGGGACATTAAATTCTCCATGGCAAATTCATTTCTCTTTTTCATCAGGCTGTATTCCTTGGCTAAAACCAAATGGATACAGTTTAATAGGGATAAATGTAAAGTCTTGCATTTAGGTCATTTGAGGACAAGTGGGTTGCACAGTGGAGAAACCACTGGGTTTAGAGTCTGGAAGGCCTGAGTTCAAATGTATTCTCAGACCCTTACTAGCTCGGTGACCCTGGGCAAGCCACTTTAACCTCTCTTTGCCTCAGTTTCCTCATCTGTAAAATGGGGCTTATAATATTGTAAGTTGTAAGGATCAAACGAGATAATATTTGTAAAGTGCTTAGCGTAGTGCCTAATATATGGTAGGTGCTATATACATTTTAGTTACTGTTATTATTATGTTTTCAAAAATCACAACGAAAAGCAATAAGGGGAATGATATCTTGAAGCACCAGAAAATAAGTTCAACCATTGTTTTAGCTTTTCTTTTCAGGTAAGCAGGGTATTCTTGCTTTCATTTTTCTAGGTGACCTTAGGGTAGTTGTTATGGCTTTCAGTGTTTTTTTTTGAATATCTAACTTTCTATTCTCTGCATTTAGCAGAAATATAAGTAGTGATTTACCAGTGAATTGTATATCTTTATTCAAAGACTTGTTTCTGTGGACTTGGGCTTTACTGGTAGGCAGTAACTCCTATTTATAGAATGACTCTTAAGGTACCTCAGTATCTTTTTCACAAAGACTTTGTGGGTAAATAGGACAAGTGACATTACCTGCATTTCACAGGTGAAAGAAGTTAAGGTTTTGCAAGATTAGATGATTTGTCCACCAGCACAGTAAAACTAGTGCATGTAGGAATTATGATTTGAACCAAGGTTTTCTTTGCCCTGTTTACTGCCTGGGCTTTTAATTATTCCACGTTGCTTCTGTCCATTTTCTCCGTACCTTTTTAAGGTGGCTTCTCAGTGAAAAATTAGAAGACTGTTGCTTAATTTGCATAGGCTATATTTTGCCTAGAACCTAAATTTTTAAATGTGAAAATAGCCCTCTAATATTCGTTAAAAATGAATAAAAACCATTATGGTTCTTGGACAAGCTGGTGATAGGAGACAGGGCAGTTGCATTTTTCACTAAGGATTTTTTTCACAGAGGATCAGAGAAGATTCTTAAGCTCATGAAGCCATAGGGACCCAAGAGTTTTATAGTTGAGATAATGGAGGGAGGGGTTGGGATTGGGATTGAAGTGTGAAAGTTTTTTTTTTAATTTTAATTTTGGCTATAGTAATAACTGACAGCAATCATAATTGATATATTTGAACTTAAGGTGATGTGTTATAACATTGGGTCATCCGATTTCTTGGGATCATTGCTTTTGATGTTAATGAAGTAGGATGCCAAGTTTGCTTTAAGAGACCATGAAATAAACATTGCTTTAGTTTTCATCTTCTTTAAAGCTGTTCTTAGCATATATATTAGGCAATCTTTTCATAATCTAACCAGGCCCTAAGGGTTCAAATTACAGGAGGCCTTGGTCAAGTGAGCAGCCCTGAAGAAGGTGAGAAATATCTCCTTATTTTCCTCTCTTGATAGAAGTTCATGGATTTATAAATAAAGCTAGCTATGACTTCTAAAGATGAACCTTCAATAAGAGACCCATAACTTGGTATCTCAGATAATCAGTCATTTAATAGAGAGGTATAACTTCCAAAGTAAGATGAATGTTAGTAAGGGCATTAGATAATAGAGAAATGGTGTAACAGGTCAGAAAGATGACACTTTAAAATAAAAGACAAATGTAAAATGTATAACAATCCACACTGTGTAGATGGGATTAGCTCTGTATAGGAAATCTTTCTAGAAATAACCCATCTGACAGTGTGATTTATTGAGGTGATACTAATGAGATTAAAACATTTATGTGTAAATATGTATATGCCACTACTTAAGACCATTAACTGTATAATATCCTTTAGTAATCAGGCAAATTAGTAGATTGTGCCTGTTTTGATGTTTCTCTTCTCAATTTGATGATTTATTCATTAAAGGAGGGAATGTCTTCATTAAGGGCTCCAATGGTTCTTCCTTAGTCTAGCAAAGAAGTAAACATGATTGCTTTTGTTTCTGAGGCTGTATATTTATTTTTAGTTAGACAGACTGAAATATTTGTAGTTTTGTGATTGTCGATAATTAATGACCAGCTATCGATTTTTTAACGGACTTTCCTTGTGACATAGGCAGTGCTCATGATCAATCAAGAGATTGATTGATTATCCGTTTTGCGGATTTTCCGAGCTTCTTTTTTGTCTTTCCTTTTACTTGTTGATTCACTATTTCATTGATCCTAGCGTTGTCTTCATGGCATAGGCAAGGGCAGGGAGAGGTTTGAGAATGTTACTTACTAAAATATTGTTGCTACTTATGAAGAGATATCACCTAGGGTTGGTAGGGTGGTGGTGCTGGTGGGGAGGACGACTAATAACTGGTTGGTAATTTTAAGATTTTAATAACAACTACATATGGATTTCATGGATCCAGGCTCTTTCTTCCTTAATATAAGTAATTGAGCCATACAAACCATATGTGCAACTTTAAAAAAAATAGAATGGAAAACCTACACTCTCCCTTTACAAGGGGATGATATCACTTAAAGTTCTATTTGTTGACGTTTCTATCTACTTTCAGGAAAAAATTGTACTCAAGTGTATGGGATACTAACTTAGAAGAACAACCGTGATCAATATTAACATTAATATTAATATGACAGCTAAAGAAATCATTTATGTCACAGGCTGACGATGTGGCACTGGCCTAGAGGAATTTATCTTGCATCTTTGTGTATCTGAAGTATGTAGTATCTTGCAGGATAGTAGGCATCCATCCAGTCTTTTGATGGTGGTGATAATATTGGTGCTGTTGGTCCTAATCTCACTCTCATTGTTTCTGCCCTGAAAAAGCAGATAATTTTCTTTGTTTAAGGCTAGACTAGGTTATGAGCCTTTTCCTGGTTAGCAAAACCTATTGTTTGATTTCCCATACTCAGAAAATAAACTTTCTTTAGTTAGAACTATTGTGAGACTCTCTGTAAACATTCTCATCATAGAAAAATAAAGCCCACAAGATTTTCTTTATTTGTGTTCTGAGTAGTCTTTTTCCATCTTGACAAAAAGAACATTTTACTAATATGAATTTGCAAAGGGCCATACACTTATTTCATTTGTGGAATCAGCATCGTCAAATGAGCACTAGACTTGGTGGCAGAAGGCCTGTATTCAAGCCTTTTTTCTGTCACTGCTCAGCTACTTGACCATGACAAAACACACCTTCTAAACCTCAGGTTCTTAATCTCTAAAATGGGCTTAATAATGCTTGTGCTCCTCTACTTCCCAGGTGGGGGGGAATTATTATTGTTATTTACATTATACATTTAATAACTGGTATTATTTGTATAAGATCAGCTCATTTTATTGATTTTTCTAAAAAACATTTGAGTGCCTGCTGTGAATTTCATACTGTCTTAAGTACTTTGGGGAATAAAGTTGGGAACTTACGTCTGGTGGTAGTGACAAAGTATGCACATAAGAAACACTTAACAATAAATGAGTATGTGCTGGGGTGATATAGATAATAAGTCATATTAGAAACTCAAAATGGGTGTGGAAGTTTGATAGCATTACAGATGTTGGACACAGGATAAACAAGGGTAAAAAGGACTGCAGTGTTTGTTGTTGTGGAGTTGCTTCAGCCATGTCCTACTCTTTTTGACTCTGGTTGGTTTTTTTTTGTTTGTTTATTTGTTTGTTTTTTTTTTTTTTTGGCAAAAGTACTGGAGGAGTTTGCCATTTCCTTCTCCAGCTCATTTTACAGAAAAGGAAACTGAAGCAAACAGGATTAAGTAACTTGCCCAAAGTCACACAGCTAGTATCTGAGACCAGATTTGAACTCAGGAAGGTAAGACTTCCAGACTCCAGGCCTGGCACTCTATCTAGTGCACCACCTAACTGCCCTGAGGTGACTTTAGTGGCCTGAATGTTGGACTTAGAGTCAGGAAGGCCTAATTTCTTATCCAGCTTTGACGTTTATTGACTAGCTGTATGATTCTGAGCCAATCACTTAAACTTTTTCATCTTCACTTTCGTCTTCTTTAAAATGGGGATAGTAAGAGTGTCTGCCTCGTGGGGTTTTGAGTCTCAGATGGGATAACAGGTAATGTGTTTTGAAAATATTAAAGCACCATACAAATAGTAGTTATTATTATCACTCTTGTTTATGACTTTTGAAAAAAAATTTTTATCAGTGTGAAAAGCATAGGAATTGGCTTGCCAGAGATTAGGAAGAGATTGCTTTGCAAAGCTATTAAGACAGTAGTTGTTGACTGTTTCTTTGAGAAGTTGGGTATTGAAGGGAGGAGAAAATGAGTGACTTCTATACTGGAGTAGCAGGATCAAGCATAGGGGAGATCTGCCCATGTTTGAAAGCAAAGACAAGTCAGTAGAGAAGGAATGAATGAAGATATCAAAGCTAAGGTTTTGTTTTCCAATATGTTGTGTGTTATTTTATTGTTCATGGGACCATGGTTAAAGCTAGAATACTTAAGTTTATGAAGCCACATACTCAATGCAACACTGTATGCTTGAGCATAAACCGTATTCCTTTGATCAGTATGCTTCAATAAAGGGAATTTGTTTTTAAATGGAGTTTAGAATATGACCGGAGAGGTGAAGAAAAGAACTGCCTTATTTTCAAATAGCCCATTCCCACCTAGAGATTGCTTTTTTTGTGGAGGCTGTCCTACAGTGATTTTGAGACTGGCTGGTCACACGTTAATACGGCCCTCACAAGAATATTGTGGCTGGTTTGTGTAAAGGGTCAGGCTGGTGAGTGCTTTAGTCTTAAGGAATTTTAAGACCTCGGAACATTCTGTTTCAAACTGGAAGGGCACTTAGAAATCATGGAACCCAAAGCCTTCTTTTTTATAGATAATTTAATTTAAGGCCCAAGGAAGTTTAAGTGACTTACCCTGGGTCACACAGGTGAAAAGTATAGAAGAGTGAGTACTTGAGCCAGGTTGTCTGACTCCAAATACAGAGTTATTTCCACTACATCATTACTATCTTTCTTGATTTAAAGATTGTAATAACTTGACTATTGTGTAAATAAGTTTAATGTGAAGGTATATGTAGAACATATATTGGAAGACATGTTGTTTTGGCGGGGGAAGGGAAGAGAGGGAGGGGAAGAAAAATTGGAACACAAAAGCTTGTGGAACTGAGTGCTGTAAACTAAAAATAAAAAAATGAATTTTAAGAAAAAGAAAAACAAGATTGTAATAAACTTTTTTGTCATCATCATGTTCTTTCTCTTAATGGCACTTGACTTGAAATAACTTTTAAGAAAATCTTTAGAAAGCCAGTATATGCTAGCCTTAGCATATGGGTAAACAATAAGTGAATTTTCACCAAAACAAAAGGCAGTATTCCTTCCTACAAATTAAATGGCCAGTGGTCAGTAGTCCTTAAAAAAACAAAACTCAATTACCTTTGCTTTTGTACATGAAGTGATGCCTTTTGTATTTTTAACTCTAACAGTTGCCAAAATAAGCCCATTTACATGCAGCGCCTGTCAACTAGTGAATTTACATTTGGATTTTGTTGGCTGTAGACCCTGCGTTCTGTTCTCTTTTTTTGTGCCATTGTTGTTTTTAGGTTTGGCAACAGCCCTAGATCTTTGTTTAACTTAGTTCTTTCCTTTGTCTTCCTTCAGCACTAGACACACACACACACACACACACACACACACACACACACACACACACACAATAAAATTAGCATAAAACCCCCAGTTTAGCCTAGATATCCAAAATAAAATCTCACTGAGGCAAAGGTTTTCATTTTGTTTGTTTTAGCCTAAGTGAACCACAAGGAAAAAGTATATGATCTAAACACCTGAGTTTTCTATCCAGAAAAACCTTGACAATTAATTGAAAAAAGAACTTCTTAAGTGAAACATGGCATACTATTTGGTCCAATAATGTACAGACTCTGCCACTGATAGTGCCTCCCCTCTGGGATTACCACCCATGTACAAAGTATATATTTTGAATGTATTTAGTTGTTTGTATGTTGTCTCTTTCATTACTGTATAAGTTTCTCAAAGGCAGAGACCAGTTTTTTACTTTATTTGTATCCCTAGGACTTATCACAGTGCCTGGCACATAGTAAATGATTAATAAATGCTTGTTGATTGATTGGAGAGATGATAGAAATTATCAGAAATGAATGTCTCTGGCTGATGATGGGCCTTTTTATTTTCTCAGCATGATTTTTTTTTGCATATACAGAAATATATTGCATATATGTATAGCTGTTGCCTACTTACGGTGTTGTGTAGGGTCAGATGCCTGAAATTTCTTCATCCCATTTTAGAGGTCAGTTATCTAACTGGTTTAAGTTAGCCTTTGTGAATTCCATTTTACATCTATATAGATAGACTTCATGGGTAGATAGCCATTCAGTAGAGATGAATGCAAAATCTGGAGGCAGTTTGAAACAACTTGATCTTTAGTATTCTACAATGTAAACTGACAGTGTCCAACTTGATGACTTCCCATATGATGAAATGAACAGAGACTCTTGCTCCATCTAGGGAGAGAACTAGATGACCTCGTAAGTTCTTAGCGCAGTGGCAAGCACTTAAAAATGCTTATTGACTGAATGACAAAATGTTTCTAGTAAGACTCTGTTGATCTCTTTACAACAGACTTTGAATAATTTAGCCAAACATGCAGTTTTCCTGTCCTCATCAATATAGCAGTCATATGGTATAACCAAAGGGAAAAAATGTCCAATTTTGTGCCATAACTCATATGGAAAGAGTAAAATAAAAATAAATCATTGCAGGGTTTCCAGATCTGTAAAATGAAGAGATTGGACTAGATGATTTCTAAAGGCTCTTCTAGTTTTCTTACTCTATGACTCTAATTGTGGTTTGAGGGAAACAAGAAATACAGGCAGGTGTCTTTTCAAGATAAAATGAAAAAAGTAGAAACAGTGATTCTAGAAAGACAAAAGGGCGATGTAGCTAAAAAAAAATATATAGCATCATTTCAGTTCTTGATGATTAAAACAGTAATTTTTCAGAGAATTCTTTTTTGCCTATTAGCTATCTTGAGCAATATAAGCCCTTTAAAATAAAAGGAAGGTAGATATTTTCTACTGCACTTTCATCCACCTCCCCTACCACCATCTGTGAACTCTCATGTATTTTCAGGCTATTTTTTTGTATTATATTTGAAAGTTTGTGTATAATTTCCATGCTACTTAGATTGCAAGCTCCTTGAAGGCAGGGTCTATGTAATGTTCAGTCATACTGAAAGGCATCATGGTATAATAGAAAGGAATATTTGGAGCTAGAAGTCATGGCTTTGAATTTTGTCTCACTATCCTTTCCTTCTGTGCTCTCTGGGCCTCCGTTTCTTCAGCTGTAAAATGCAGAGCTTAGACTAGATGGCCTCTAAAGTTTCTTCCAGTTTAAGATTTGTGATCCTATAGTTCTCAGATGGAGTTTAGTGCATTGAACACAGTAGATAATAAATGTTTATTGAATTGAATTGAAAGAACAATGATGTTATGATGATAGCTATTATTGTAGTTCTCCAATCTAGAAGTGTAAGAAGGGAGGATATAAATAGAATGTACAAATTGACTCATGATTTGACTTGCAGTGAATCCAAACCTTTGTAATAACGAACCGTACTCTAATAATGCTTTTAGTTAGAAATTTTTTTTCAAAATTCAGTCACAAGTTTACCAGCAGGTATCATTTTTCCTGATTGAGTGATATTGGTGTTGTTTAGTGGTGAGAGCGCATAGATTTCTAAACTTGACCTTTGTTCCAGGTGTTGCCAAATTTTGTAGTAATTTAGTTTAGTGAATGAAGTTATAAGTTCAAATTATGCTTCCTCTTTAATTTTTCTTCTGCAACTCGGTCTGTTTTTATTCCTGCCTCTGTCGCAGTGGGTGTTCATAGCTTAACTTCCTTTAGAATTCTGCTAAGGATGGAGTCTCCTATAGAGGAGAGAGACGGAGTTATTTGGGATTTTTTTAGGGCACTGACATGTCCAATTTCCATAAATAGCATGAGTACTAAGGTGCCTGGAAAGATGTTTCAGGAGAGATGAGAAAATTGAAAGTCCAGCCTACTCTGGGGATTGAGATGGTGGGATGAAACAACTGATTTATAGCAAAGAAGGGGTGGGAGAGGAGAGTGACAAACAGATAAGGAGCCGCAAGAGGCTTGGGCTTTAAAGCAGGGTGAAACTTTCTTTGAAACATCTGCTTGTATAGTTTTCATTCTTTCATGGAAAGCCTATATATTAGAGTTTTGTTGTTGAGTTTCAGTTTTATATTGTGTTCTGTCTGTAACCATAGAGTAGTGTTAATTCAGGCTACACAACAAAACTGTTGACTTGGAGAGGGTCAGTATAAATTCGGCTCTTGATTTTTGCTCGTATTTTTGGCTTTAGCTTTTAAAAAGCTGTTTTATAAGGGAGTATATACATGGAAACAAATTTATTACTTCCTTAACCTGCCTGCCAGGATTGTATTGTTTATCTTGGATCAATTAACATATCTGTCTACTACATTTTAAATTGGGAGTATTCCTTTTTGTCAAAATTATAACAGATGCTTTAGAAAGGGTTAATGGTATAACTGAGACTTAGGTAATCTTATATGATTCTTTTAGAAATTGAGTATAGAACAGTGAGCAAAGAACTCTTTTGTTAATTTGATGCATTTGATAAGTAACTGAAATTTTTTTTAATAAATAAATTTTTGAGAGCCGTCTCTTAAAACAATAAAAAAGAGAGGGAGAAACTCCTACAGTTTAGTAAAATTAACCAACATATCAAAAATGTCCAACATTATTAAATGTTCCATACCATAGTCCTCTACCACAAAGAATCAGGAGAAGGTATTTATTTTCTCATATCTTTTCTTTGGTGCCCACCTTTGTCATTAAAATCTCACAATGTTCACTTTAGATTATTTTCTTCTTGTTCTTTGCATTTACATTGCTGCAGGCATTACATTTATTCTTTTTCTGCTTATAAGTTCTACTTATTTCACTTTGCTTAAGTTCACATAAGTCTTCCCATGGCCTCTTTCTATTCATCATATGTATTATTTCTTAGACCACAGTAATATTCCATTACATTCAAATAATCATGTTTAGCCATTCCTATTTGGTGGGTGTCTACTCTCTATCCTCTTTTTTTGCTACCACAAAAAATGCTGCTATAAATATTTTGGTATACGTATGGATTTTTTCCCCCATCATTTACCTCCTGATACTTTATGCCTAGCATGTAGGATCTGTAGATAGGTCAATGGATATGAACATTTTAATCAGATTCTTATAATAGTTCTAAATTGTTTTTGGAATGATTAGGCCAATTCACAGCTCTGTCAACAGTATGTTAGTGCCTGTATTTCCATAATCCATTCAACATTGACTTTTCTAAATTTCTGTCATTTTTCTTGTTTGCTGGTCATGAAACAAAAATTTAGCATTGTTTTAATTTTTTTAAAAAGATTATTAGTGATTTGAAGTATTCTTTAAATGTTCTTAATAGTTTGCAATTCCTTTGAAAATTGTTCATATCTTTTGTAAGAAAATTAGGAAAAGTCAGCAATTGAATTCTTAAAAATTTTGAAGAATGTCTTGTTTCACATTATTTAAGTATAAAAATCTGCCTATGAGAAAGAAGAAAGAAATAAGGCGGGAGGGGTGCTGATAGAAGAGAAGGCAGATTGTGGAAGAGGGAAAGGTGGTAGTCAGAAGCAAAATCACCTTTGGGGATGGACAGGATGAAAGGAGAGAGAGAATAGGACAAATAGGGAAAATAGGATGGAGGGAAATACAGCTAGTAATTGTGAAAAAAATTTTTACAGCAGGTATCTTTGATAAAGGCCTCATTTCTCAAATATATAGAGAACTGAGTCAAATTTATAAAAACAAGAGCCATTCCCCAATTAACAAATGGTCAAAGAATGTGAATAGGCAGTTTTCAAAGTAATTGAACCTATCTGTATTAACAGGAAAAAATGTCCTAAGTCACTACTGATTAGAGAAATGAAAATTAAAACAACTCTGAGGTGCCACCCCACACCTATCAGACTGGCCAATATGACAGAAAAGGAAAATGACAAACATTTGAGGTGATGTGGAAAAATTGGGACACTAATGCTTTGTGAACTGATTGAACCCTTCTGGAGCATAATTTTGGAACTATGCCTAAAGGGCTATAAAATCATGCAAACTCTTGGATGTACCATTACTAGGTCTGTATCTTAAAGAGATAAAAACCAGAAAAGAAAAGGACCTTTATATACAAAAATACTTATAGCAGCTGTTTCGTGGTGGCAAGGAATTAGAAATTGAGGAGATGCCCATCAGTTGGAGAATGGCTCAACAAGTTGTGTTATATGATTATGATGGAATAGTATTGTGCTATAAAAAATGATGAGCAGGATGCTCTAAAAAAAAAAACCTTGAAAGATTTACATGATGCAAAGTGAAGTGAGCAGAGCCAGGAGAACCTTGTAAACAGTAACAGCAATATTGTGTGGTGATCAGCTGTGAATGGCTTAGCTATTCTTAGCAATACAATGATCCAAGGCAGTCCCTGAGCACTTATGATGAAAAATACTATCCATATTCAGAGAAAGAACTGATGGAGTCTTAGTGCAGATCTAAACATACTTTTTTTCTCTTTCTTTTTTTACAGTGAACTATGATGAAAATGTTTTTCATAACTACACATACATAAGCTATATCAAATTGCTTGACTTCTCAATGAGAAGAGAGGTGAGGGAAGGAGAGAATTTGGAACCCAGAGTTAAAAAATATTAAAAATCATTTTAAGATGTAATTGGAGGAAAATAAAGTATCAAACAGAAAAAAGAATGTCTTGTTTTCAGGCAAGTTTTACTTATTTTTATGTTAATTGATGTTTTTATTTTCATTGTGAACTTTTAAACTTTTTTTTTACTCATAAATAATTTTAATAGGTTCTTAAATTCACTGAGGTATCATGGAGATAGCCAACCAAATGACTATTGAAGTTGATGATTGGGTAAACAGGAAAAACAAAAAATAAACAAAACCATGGAACTGTTTGAAAATATGAAGTACTATGCAAATTCATATGTCCAGCCTTTCTATGCTGGATAACTAGAGATTCACAAGAATTTTCTCTGTGGATAAATTGTACTTCTTAGGGAGCAGTTATAGAAAAAATGGCAATATTTGGATGATGAGATTATGGAATTGTAATACTTGGTTATAAATCTAAAGGAGGTTACAGAGAAAGACCCTTAGGAAAAACATATCCTAAATTTACTCTTCATCTATCACTCAACTTCCCTCTTTCTGTTGATGGCACCAACATCTTCTAAGTTTTCCAGGTTTGAACCCTTTGAGCTTCCAATCATTCTTTTTTGACTCATTCCTCCACATCCACATCCAACAACTTGCCTTTTCCTATCAGGTCTAATATGATGACTTCTTTTGCTTCCCTTTCTTTCTATGGGGTAAATTCATTTAAACAACCTTTAAATGCCTACAGAGTGAAAGGGACTGGGCATACAAAGACAAAAGGCAAATAATTCTTTTTTTCAAGGAGTTTACATTCTGTTGAGGATAGGCTAAAAAAAGTATTTACAAAGTAATTTCTTTTTTTAATAAATTTTTATTTAATCTTTTATTTCTTCTTTTGTCTCTCAAATCCTCCCCCATCCACTCCACTCCCAGAGAGCCATGCCTTATAATAAAGAATTTTACAAAATAATTTCCAAAAGGAGAAAGTACTAATAACAGATAAAATCAGGAAAGTCCTCTTGCAAGAGATGGTACCTGAGTTGTGCTTGGAAGGATGCTGGGCATCCTATGAGATGGAGATGTATGTATATGGGTGGGGTGTACTTGTGCAAAGGCATGTAAGTGGGAGATGGAATGTTGTATTGGGAATAGCTGCTCTGACATTTAAGGGCCTTCACAATATACTCTACCTCCAATCTACCTTTCCATCATTGATTCATTCCACTCCCCTTTATATACTCTCCATACTGAAGTATAAAAACTCAAAAGCCAGATTAGAGCTGTTTCCATGTTTGATATGCTGCTTCCTGCCAATGTACATTCATAAAGACTGTTCTCCATGCTAGGAATTAAATCCTTCTCTTCATCTTTGACTCTTACAGTCTTTTATCTCAAGATGCAGTTCAAGTGCTATTTTCTCTGACCCTTTGGACATTCTTCCTTGTATTATTTTAAAAAAAATTTTTAGATTTTTTATGTTTTGTTTGCAACACTCAGTTCCACAAGTTTTTGAGTTCCAAATTTTCTTTCCCTCTCTCCCCTCTTCTGCCCCCCCCAAGATGGCAAGGAATCCTATATATGTTCTACATATACCTTCGCATTAAACTTATTTACACAATAGTTAAGTTGTAAAGAAGAATTATGACCAATGGAATGAATCATGAGAAAGAAGAAATAAAACCAAAAAAGAAGAGGAAAAAAAGAGAGCAAATAGTTTGCCTCAATTTGCATTCAGACTCCATAATTCTTTCTCTGGATGTAGATAGCTCTTTCCATCATGAGTCCTTTGGAGCTGCCTTTGAACCTTGTATTGCTGAGAAGAGCCAAGTCTATCAAAGTTAGTCATCACAGAAATATGTCTGTGGTTGTGTACGATGTTCTCCTGGTTCTGCTCCACTCAGTCAGCGTCATATCATGTACATATTTCCAGGTTATTATGAAGTCCGTATCTTCCCCATTTCTTATAGCACAATAATATTCCATTATATTCATATACCACAACTTGTTTAGCCATTCCCTAATTGATGGTCATCCCCTTGATTTCCAGTTCTTTGCTACCACAAAAAGAGCTGCTATCAATATTTTTGTACATATGGGTCCCTTTCCCACTTGTGTGATCTCTTTGGGATACAGCCCTAGAAGTGGTGTTGCTGGGTCAAAGGGTATGCACATTTTCCTAGCCCTTTGGGCATAGTTCCACATTGCTCTCCAGAATGGCTGGATCCATTCATAACTCCACCAACAATGTAACAGTGTTCCAATTTTCCCACATCCTCTCCAGCATTTATCATTTTCCTGTTTTGTCGTGTTAGCCAATCTGACAGGAGAGATACCCTTTCTTGTGTTATACCTGTCAGTGTATGTCCTTCCCCATAGCATGTAAACTGAAGGACGAGGATGGAGTTCTTTTGTTTTTTAATCCTTACCCTTAGTACCTAACACAGTTCCTTGTACCTGCTAGGACTTAAATGTTTATTGTATTCAGTTGAATTAAATTCTGGAAACAGTATGCATTCCTCTTGGTGTATATGTTATCCATCTATTAAACTGCAAACTTTATAATCTTTTATTGTGTATTTTCTTCCCTCTGTGTATAGCATAAGGCTTTGCATGCTGTGTAGGTATTTAATATATTGTTTATTGTTGAATTAAGAGACCTGGTTATGTTTTAAAACCAATTTCATTGACCACACTGTATCACATTGTGTTTTATAGGCTAAGTGATGTGGTATGCTGAAGAAAAATGACAAAAATATTAGATTTCTGTTTTTAAAAAATCTCAGCAATAACATTCCCAATTTGTGTCATCTTTTGAGGATCCAGCTCTGTAGACTTGAAGGTGCCTTGAAGATGTAGGTTCAAACTGTCAGTCAAAACTGGTTCTTTATCTTCTTCCTCTTCCCTCCTTTAACAGTCACGGGAGAAATGTCCTCAATAATATAGAGAAATTCTTAAGAGAAAGAACTTGGCAACTCAATGAGCCCAGTGGTCAATGATGATAGCATTTCTATAGCATTTAAGTTTTGTAAACCATTTTACACATATTATTTCATTTATCACCGCAACAACCATGCGGAGATTATTATTCCTGTTTTACAGATGACGGCACTGAGGGCTGAGAAAGGTAAAGTCACTGGTCTAGGATCACACAACTTACAACTTTCTGAGACAGGATTTGAACTCGGGCCTTCCTGTGTCCAAGTACAGCAAACTCTTCACCATGCCACCTTGTTGCCTTGTAAAGTCAGAATCTGGGAAGAACATATCCCCAGAAATCCTAAGAAACTTTAAAGCTACTTGTCTGGAGCTTTTGGATAGGAAAATAAAATTCAGAAAGATTAGAGAGATTGTTAAATTATAGGTAACTTGAATTGTAAAATGTGATGACAAAATTAAAGTCTTTAAATTGGACTTTCTAAGTCTTCAAATTAGTATGGTTAAAATCTCCGATGCTGAGGTGTGCAGCATTACTATTACTATCCCCTGAACTTTTTTCTCTTTTGTGCCTTTCCTTTGAAACTGATGGTCCCATGATATCATGGATGTAGGGACTCCCCACAAAGTACATGTTACTTGGAGGCAGATCACATAGCTGTCCATCCTATGTGATTCTAGTCCATGTTCTATAAATCCTAGCTTCTTCTGTACAGTTGTTAGTAAAGAACTGCCTACTCATGCTTACCGAAGTCAAAAAATTAATTCTTTAAAAATGTGATATTCCATGAGTCATAGCCATCCACCCAAATAATGGTTGCAAGTCAGTGTGATTGGTGGTGTTCTTTATTTCATTTATTTTTTTCACTAGTAGCTTAAATTATACGGATAAACTTAGTCAACAGAAACTGCTGGTAAGAGTAGAAAGCAATCTGACATTTACTAGGTTTAGACCAACAACTCACACTGCATACATCAAAATACCAATTGAGCACCGCCACATGGAGCTCATAAATAAGTTAGGAGAGCAGGGAAGAAATGACCTGTTTGAACTATGGATATGAAAATAGTTCAGTATATTCTTTATTTCTTAAAGTATGGAATTGAGAGAGCAGGTGATATATGTGTCATGATTTGAGTTTTGGATTTTCAAGTTCTTATGCCAATGCAGTTGTAGGGTTTTTTTTTTTCTGTACAAGTTAGGTCAAAACAGCTAGGCTGGCAAGGTATGGTGGATCACATAGTATATCTAGGTTAGAAGGGTAATAATAGTTTTGTGATGATGGGGCGATAAATGTAAAATAGAGAAAACAAGGCAAAATATGTTTGGTGACGATATTCAAACTGGGTACTTTTAGAAGGTATAAGCAGACTCCTTATTCTGAAAAGAGGTTAGGGTTTTACTCTTATAAATACTAGGTTATCATCAATCACTGCAAAAAATGGTCACACTTACATAGAGTCCTTAGAGGAGTTTTAATAGCCCTAAAACTTTATGTTCTGTGTAGAGAAATCTTTGCCCAATGCAGTTGTACTGTATAAGTCAGTTAAATTAACTTCAGCTAACTAGAGTAGCCATTCATCCTGTCTGTTATTGCTGAAATTATGAAACAATAATGACAGTATTAGATATAAAATACTGTTACTACCAGACTAAAAATCAAGATGAAGGACCTTTTTGGTTTCGTGTAGAATTGGACCACCTTAAAACCAGTGAACAAAGAAAGTAAAGTCTCACCCAGTAGGATTGCATCAGAGTCCTTGCTTTGGGTAGAGCATCATTTACTGTCAATAAAAGTCATTTACATTAGCCCAGCTCTAAACACAAAGGCTAACTGCCTCTGCAGGCAATCAATATCCCAGGCAGAGCTGAGCCTGAATCAGCAAGTATTTGAGTTGATAATATCACAGATGGGAACTCCACCCCTAGATCTATTCACTTCAGCAAAGGAGGCCATGCCATCTCTATTTTCCTCAAAGGGAGGAAAACTAGTGTTAGCAAATGATGCCCTCTCACAATGGGAGTGAGAAGAACTTCCCTGCCGCTCCCCTGATTGCACAAGAGAATGAGGAAATATATTGGCAGAATGATACAGAGCTCCTCTACTTGTATCGTGGCTGCCATGAAAGTCTGGAGTTTGGTATAATGAAAGACTTTCAGGCACCTTACCCAATGGTGCTGTTGCTCCTCCTTTGTTTTGATAGTGTTGGCTGTAGAAATTGCGGTGTGTAAAAAAGCTTTCAGATAGTCAATATGACAGTCTACAGGCAGAAAGGAAATCATACTAGAGTCTGAAGGATAATTTTATTGTGTAGTCACAGTCACATAACACTGGGGATAATATTTATGGATGCATAGACCCATGGAACTTTAGATTCACCAAGAAGGACCTTAGAATATTTAGTCTAACACTTTCATTTTATAGATAAGGACAGAGTTGCAGGGATCTTTCTGTGTCATTTCTTATATCTTGGAAGCTTAATGATTGGGTTAGTATTATTAGGGTAAAATCCAGATTAAACCTGTGTGGTGCAATCCTGTTTAGGAGCATTTCCCTTCCTATCCTTTTGAACTGATCATGTTTATTTCAGAAGGTAGTTTTATTTCATTTTTGCCAATTGATTTCTTTTTTCAGCAAGTGTCTTAACATCAGTTTTTATTCTTCACTTGCAGAAACAGTCAATTAACCAGCATTTATTAAGGAGCTAGAAACTATGTATGCTAAGTGCTGGGGACATACACACACAAAGGGAAAACAGTCCTTGTCTTCATGTACACTGTTTCTGTGTAAATATAAGATACATAAGAAATGATGTATTTAAACAGAATATTTAGAGAATGGTGATTTTAGTTATGTTTTCTATTTAACTGATAGTTTGGCAAAAACAAAAACAAAACCCCATTTTTTTCCCAGATGTAGTAATATACTTTCCTATGATATATTTCTCAGTAAGAACACTGAAGAGAAGTCAATCATGCCTTGTAGACTAAAGATCTCATTTAAGTATTAAGATAGTTACTGGGATGTCAGTCAGTTAGTCAGTAAACATTCAAGTGCTTACAGTGTGCTAAGCACTGTGATAAAGGCTGAGGCAAATAACTATGTATAAACAAGCTATAGACAGGATAATTTGAAAGTTTGCAGGACTTTGAGTCAGAAGGTATGAATTCTGTTCCTGGCTGTTACCAAATGTTTAACCTTGAGCAACTCTTTTGACCTCTGAGCAGCCTTGTCCTTATATAGATGGAAATAATAATAATAATAAATATAGGTATAAATGGATATAATGATATTTTGCTACCTATCTCATAGGGTTGTTGTAAGGAAAGTACTTGATTAGCCTTAAGGTGTCTTGTAAATGGAGATTTTGCGTTTATAAGGTCAACATTTATGGTCTTTCAATACTCTAAATGTAGGTAGAGTGGTTAATTTGGTCGAATCATTAATTATAGTTGTATCCCTAGCCTCTAGTTCAGTGTCCGGCTCATTGTAGGTGTGTAATAAAAGCTCACTGATTGATTGGCTCACTCTATGTTTTAAAAGTTGTTTCTTTGAACTTTATCCTTGGTTGAGAGAGATGGTCAAGACCTGTGATTTTCTAGTTGAAGGAAATTCCCTGTGAGGAAACTCCTTCTACCAGTGAACAATGGCAACTGTCATACAATTTGTAGTTTTAGAGTTGTCTTGAGTGATTAAGTGACCTGTCCAGGGTTGCACAGTCAATATGTGTAAAAGGCAGGACTTGAAAGCTAATTGTCTATCCATAGCTGAACACTGTGTCTCACATGCTTGATAGAAGATGTTTTGTTTATTTGTTTATTGTGGTCCTTTGCTCCTTCTTTGTACAAGTTGAGGTTGGGAGGGATTGGATAAGGAACTCAGTTCCTTGAGAATCCTGATTAATTGGACTGTAGTAAGTGATGGTTTTACTCTGTCATATTCCTACTTGAAAGCTATTCTACCTACCTGTCCCTTTGCTGCTCGTTGGAAGATTACTTATTATGACAGTATTTGTATATTTTTAGAAGTGTGAATGTTGCTGAATATACTTTATATGAATGTCAGTACTATTGAGTTTCTTTCTTTGCATCAAAAAAAAAAAACCGCACAATCCCTTAATGTTCTGTTCACACAGATCCTGAGCTCTAGTTTTGCAGCTACTTAAAGTTCTTAAAGCCGCTATATATTTTCCTGATCCCTACCCTGATAGTCCCAGAATTGCACTGTTTCCAGTCTCCCAAATGAAAAAAAGAAAATCACAGTAAAGGAAGAAAAGCTGGGTTTCATAGGATCATAGAGACAGATTCAGAAAGGATCTTATTGATCATGTAGTCCAGCCCGCTCACTTTCCAGATGAGGAAACTAAGACTCAGAAAGGTTAAGTGATTTGATGGTGATACAACTTATATATGAGACAGATTTTGAACCCAGGTTTCTCTTATTTCAAGTCCAGCACTCTGTCCACTATCCCATACTGTAGAACAATTTTCCAATACTTTTGACGTTCCAAATATGCATTCAACTTGTCTTCTTCATTGTTGTTAATGTAGTTCGTTCCCTAAAATGATATAAATGCAAGTTTTTCTCTAAAATGAGATAATATTTATAAAATACTTTGGAAACCTTAAGGTGTTGTGGATGTATTAGCTATTAATAATAAAGAAATATATGTAAAGTAATAACAGATTGCAGAAGAAAAAGTGCACAGTCGAGGAGTGGGAGGAATCCTTACCAAAGACAGGAGTGTAGTTGTGAGTAAAGTGATTTTTTTTAGAGGAAACTAAAGCAAAATATTGAAGAGTATTGGGTATTATGGCAAGAATATTGACAATATTCTCATGCCATCATATGATGTTAGAGTTAGAAGGGACCTTAGAAAGCATCTAATGTAAAACTGTCATTTTATAATAGAGGAATCTGAAGCTCTGAAAGATTAAGGATTATGAGATGAAATGAGGTGTTGAGTATCACGGCTGTTCAAAGAATCAGATAATTCCTCAATTTAAGCTTTTCTGCTTTGAGATCACCAGTGAGTAGAGGTTAGGAGGCAGTGCCCTTTTGTGATACAGATATCACCACTAGTAATTGGTATGTGGAGCTAATAGCTGACTAATACTAATAACTGATTTAGTCCGTTGTGGATACACATTGCGTTTTGGTAGCTGTGAAAGGAAAAGCACTGGTCTCCTGTTTGGGGTTGGTTTTACTTCCTTTCTAAAGACCTGTTAGACATTGTGCCTAAATCACTCCCTTATTTCATGTAGGATCATAGCTTTAGAACTGCAAAGGGCATTACAGGCTGTTTTAGTCCATCCCCTTTGCCTTATAGGGGAAGAAACTGAAACCAAGAGAGGTTAAGTGTCTTGTCCAGGCTTACACAGGTAGTAAGTTTCAGAGCTGGGTTCTCTAAATTCAGAGCTTCATCAGATTTAACTTTGCATGGCAGTGTATTATTATTGTGGTTAAGAGAGCTTACACAAGTCCAGCCCCTTGCTTGCAGGCACAACTTCACCTATATTAATAAAGATAGTTCATTGTTTTTCCTATTATCAAAAATATCCAGGAACAGAAAAAAATGTTATTTGTAACAGCAATAAGTGAATGAATGAATATTTGAAAAAGAGTGTATTAAGTGCTTACTATGTGTTAAGCATTCTGTTAAGCTCCAGAGATACCAATTGGGAAAAAAAAAAGATAGATGCTGATCCTCTGAAGCTTATTCTCTTTTTGGAGAAAGCCAACACACATGCAAGAGGGTTCAGCTTCAAGGGGGATAACTTGAAAAGATCCCAAGAGTAGTACAGTTTAGGGTATGGCAAAGCCCAGGAGTCTTTAGCAATTATCATAATAATAGCTAACATTTATGTAGCACTTGAAAGTTTGCAAAGCTCTTTCTACTGTATGCATCAAAGTGATTGCCTACAGAGCTGGGCACTGTGGAGGGGAGCAACCCAGCATCACTGGGGAAGGGGGATAGGAGCCAATAGTTGGAGTGGATCAGGGAATCTTAGTTCCTTCTGGAAGGGGAATACAAAATGTCTGGCCAGGATGGGAAAGGTGAAGGGACCATTGACAAAAAGGTTGGGGTGAGCTTTGGAGGCAGCCTGGGTTAGGAAAGGAGAGAGTCATACTCTTGGTGACAGCTCTTGCTTGGCACTTCTAGAGAAAAGTTTACCATTGCTTGTATTTAAATGCTGTCTTACTATTTAGCAACCTTGTAAGAATGATGATGCACATAGTAATAATGAATGTTTATATGGTTTTCAAGGTTTATAGTTGGTGACACAGTGGGTAGAATGCTGCATTTAGACTCAGATAGGGCCAGAGTCCAATTCCAACTTCAGCCACTTACTGGCTGTGTGACTCTGGAAAGAGCACTTAGCCTCAGCATGCCTCAGTTTCCTTCTCTGTAAAATAGGGATAATGATAACACCTACCTCTCAGGGGTGTTGCCAGGATAAAATGAGATATCTGTTAAGTGCTTTGCCACCCTTAAAGCACTACTACGTAAATGTAGCTATTATTGTTATTAATTGTATGTACCTTATCTCATTTGATCCTTCTACCCTGTGAGGTAGGTGCCATGATTATCCCATGGTTGTGGAATATATGGCTGTCACATATTGAACTACTAATGATAAATATTTTTAAAAGACCACCATCAAAATAAATTCATCTTATGCACCAACTTTTGTTGCTAGCGAAATTCTATTTAAAAAAAAAACTTGATGAGATCCAGCTACTTTGATACTTGGTGATACTTCCAGAGCATCTTAGAAGAAATCTCTAATCATTCAGAGTTAAACCTGTCCTACCCACACAGGCAATGCCAAGTGGGTGAAGAACATTGATTGCCCAGATTTCGCCACTCATTTGGATGAATAGCCTGTTTAGTTTGTTCACCAGTATGCATTTCTGGTACAGACAGTAGAAATAGATAACGAATTAGGCCCAGAATTGAACAGGAGGAGAACATGCTGATCCCTCTTGGGAAATTGCAAAAGCTCCTTTACTGAAAACATGCTTCCCATGAAAACAAAGGCCTAATCTTTTTTTATACTTACACTCTACATGTATTACAATATGACCACAAAAGATGGAACACAACTGTCTCCAGAGAAGTAAAAATGAGTTTCCCAGAGGGCAACTAAGGGGAGTAATATGGAGGTGAGTAGGCTCCAACATATAACCAGTAAAGAACTTCAAGGTATTTAATAGGAGTAAAAGATGTCACTGTGGAATTGTATGATAGGAAGATAATATGGACTGGTCACATGGTAAGGATGAGGCATTAAAAATTGGACAGCCAGAATCTTTCCCTTGTACCTTGACTTGTCAGTAGAAAGTGATGTCTTCATGACTGTTAATGAGAATAGATTCCATTTGCAAAGTGATGAAAAGATATTGCTTAATTCTGTTATTAGATTTTCTCTGGAATTATCAATCTGCCTAAGTTTTCTCAAGCCACTGCAATTGTTAATGCTACAGCCACATCCACTGCTTCTGCCAGGAGAAGGAGTATCAGATGCTATTGTTACCCAGAGTTACAGAGTTTCCGAACAGAGTTAGAGGTTTATTAGAACTTCAAGTAACTGCCACTGGTCTCTTTTGCTTATCTAGTTATCTCTGAGCAGCACAAGTTGAGCCCATTCAGTGCTCCTTATTTTCTAGTGGCATCAATGGGATAACAAAGTGCTATGCATGCTCCCCTTCACCTTTCAACCTAATCCTTTGTTCACTCTATTAACAAGTCACTCTTTCCTCTTATTTTTGTTCCAGAAAAAGGTTGTGACAAAGCTAAGTATCTCAACTTATTTGGCTTTTTAAAATGATGTTCATAGGATGTGAGCACTCTCTGATTTGTGTTTTAACAATAGGGCTTTCCAGTTCCTAAAATGTTCCTCCTATCCATAAAGGTGTGTTTTGAAAATTCTAGTGAGTGATGGATGTCAAAGAATCATGAACTTTGTACTCTCTTTTTGGTGTTTGCTAAGCCAGGAGGTATCTCTGAACAAGATTTTGCTTGAACATTATAGTTCATTATAGGTAGTGATTTGGAACACTTTATTACAGGTACAAATGCAGAACTGTGCTCATCAGCATTAAGCCATCGCTGCATGGCCAGTTCTTAAGAAAAAAGCATGGTAGTGTAGAGAGGATGCTGCTGCAGTAAAGGGAGCACAACAGTTGTTACAGTGACTGTGGTGATGCAAAAAGCAAACCACTCTGAAAATCTCAAGAACTCGCAACTAAAGAAGACTAGTGACTGAGAGGTGCAGAATTAGGCATGCATATTTAGGCAGGGTCAAGAGGGGAATTTGTTTTGTTGGAGTATATGCTTATTGCCACAAGAGGGACCTTATTTTTGGGGTGGTCGAAGAGTCACCGAGTTGCCAGGTAGTCATAGTGATGCAGGAAATAAAGCAAAAGAAAGAAAAAGAAATCAGTGAAGCTAAAGCAGCAAGGTCATGCAATGGATCGGAAGATGGGAAGACCAGGTTTCAAATCCAATTTTTAGCACAGTCCCTGGTCCTTAGTAAGGGCTCAGTAAATGTTACTGATTGATTGATTGGCTGTTTGTACATGTCATTTGTGTCAGCCTCATCGCCCTTGTCTTAAAATGGAGCGGACAATTAGGGTCCACGTCCCAGGATTATTGCGAGGATCATATGAGATAACATTTGTAAAACACTTTGCAAAGTGCTACCTAAATGGTAACTATCAATCTTATTTTCTAAAAAAATCAAAAAAACCTGAAGAAGTTCAGAACAGAGACAAGTTATGCAAGTTTGTAATTATACTCTTAAAACCATACGTGATACATTCATGGTATCACATATGATCGTCTTTCTCTGTTCTCCTTTATAGTTTGAAATGTTTACAGATTTTCTGCAATGTATTGTCTTAGTTGCCTAATGCACTGTTTTTCAAGCTTTCTGGCCTCAAGACTTTACATTCTTAAAAATTACTGAGTACTTCCCAATGAGCTTTTACATACTTTATATCTATCAATTTTTACTACATTAGAAATGAAAACATCTTACTGTGATTATGAAAATAGTTTTGACTCCATGGATTCCTCTGAAATGGGTGTCAATCCCTCCCTGTCACCAATCATCCACCCCCTGCCATGTTTTCTAGAGCATACTTTGAGAACCACTGACCTAAAGCTTAAGTGATTTGTCTAGGTCATGGCAGCCCTGTAACAGCTAGGATTCGAACCCAAGTTTTCTTGGCTCTGAGGCCAGCTTTTTTTAAAAAAATAAGAATACTGCTGAAATAATTAGGAGACTTGGCTTTGAATCCCATATCTGACACTAGCTGTACAGCCATATACAAGTGACTTATTCTCTCAGCTTCAGTTTCCTCATTCTCAAAATGGTGATAATAACACTTAAATTACCTACTCCGCAGGAGCGTGTGGAGAGTACTTGGTAAACCTAAATAAAAGTGAGTTGTTGTTTATTATTCACTTGCCTAGGTCCTATCATTAAGCTTATTGAGAAATTTCATTCTTTACCACATTAACATTGAACAGATCTATCCTAAGTTCCCAGCACAACAGACACATAATGGGAGCTTAATAATTGCCTATTGGATTGTATTAATGGGATTTACTGAAGTTTTTTGTCATGACATGTTAAAAAATGCTTTAGGTTTCATTGGTAGGTGAGTTTTTCATTATTATTTTCATTATATTCTATTATATATAGATTGAAATAATTACAGAAATTCCTACCCTCTAAAAAGTTGTGATTTAAGTAGCATTAGTGAAGGGAAAGAGAGGGAAGCATTTATATAATGTCTGCTATATGCCAGGCACTGTGCTAAGTGCTTTTGACAAATTCGATCCTCCAAACAATTCTGTGAGGAAGGTGCTATTATTGTCCCAATTTTTATAGTTGAAGAAACTAAAGCAGACAGAGATTAAGTGACTTGCCCAGGCTCATACAACTAGTAAGTGTGAGTCCAGATACTCTTCTGTCTACTGTTCTATGAGCTGTCTCTATGATATGCTGGTAGTTTGATTTGTTATGTTATTTACTCATATTTAGAATGAGAATAACACTACAGGTTATTATTGTGGAATGTAAGTACTTTAATTTACCAGAATATTGCAACAATTGCCCCCATTCAGTCACTTACGACATTTACAGAAGATAGCATGCATGCACATGCTTAAATACAAAAATACATCACCCTGTTAGTGATGAATGGGGATCATTCCCCCATCCAAGATTCTATCCTTGGATGAAGATTAAGAGATCCCACCTTAAAATGATATCTAAAAATAATTGTACCAAGAATTAATTTCTGATTTCCAAAGATTTAAATGCTAAATGGACAAAGTTACTATTTAGATTATAAAGATGCCTGATTAGCAGCAACTAGAAGTTCAGGAAGGGTAGGCTGTCCTTTCATTATCAGCAACTGGGGAACTTGGAGACTTGAAGGTCAAAGAAAAGCAAGAGAACAGGGTTAGATTCTGTAGTGTCTTGTTCAGGGCACCCTGAGAACAAAACAGATGAGTGAGATCTTTAAGCATTTAGAAGCTATAGCAATTTTTTTGAGTAATTAAAAAAATTAAGGTAATTTTGGAGTAGTTTTTCCTACCTTCAGGGTAATAGGTAGAACAAACATTACTTTATGTTTGCTGTAGAGAAAATTACAATGAGAACAACAAAGAAGCAAAGAAGAGCATTCCTGAAATAACTTCCTCTAAACTCAAGTTGGCACAGAGTTTTCTCAAATATGCGTATAAAATGTCATCCTGTAAGGCACCTCAAAATTCCATGAACTTAACGAATAGTGTTCCTTTACCCTCTCATTTTTTGCAGGAAAGAATACCATTATGGACTAGACTATTAAAGAATCATAGTGCTAAAATGTACCTTGGAGATTTAGCTGAATCTCCTAATTTGTACCTCATCTGTAAAATGAGAAGATTGAGGACCAGAGAGATGAAGTATCCAAGGTTAACATATTAAGTGGTGGAGCCAGGACTTCATTGTAGGTCTTTGGAGGCCAAATCCCATGCTCTTTTCTTTTTATCACTGTAGTAGAAATTATTTTTTTAAGTTAGCTAAGAACTTTGTATAATATGATTTTGTTATTGATTAAATTTTATCTGATTGGCTATAGCCAATTATATCACCTTGGCAAACTTCAATATATCATCTAAATTTCAATATATCATCTAGGTATATCATTTGCATTTTGTTAAGTACAATATTTGTAGAATTATAGGGTGCTTACATATGAAAGAGCCTTGGGAGAGAAAGTGCCAGGATTTGAATCCAGGTGCTATTGAACTTTATTCTTTATTATGAATTATATTTTGCTAATAACTGACCTACTTGGAAAAGTTAAAGCAATCATGCAGGACCACTGAGGTAGAACGTTTATGTAACGGGGTAAATACAGATCACAGAGCTAGAGGATTTCCTGTACTCTGGGATTGCCTTCTCTGTTCTTCCACATATGAGTGTGATTTCTTAAGGCTTCATTCTACGGGATTTAGAACCCTTGGAATTCAGTCTGTGTTCTGAGAAAACAACGATCTTCATTAAGACCTATCTGTCTTTCCTCTGCATGAACAGTGGCCCTGGGCAGGGAACATGAACTGGCCTTCTCAGGTATTAACATAAATCAGCCTGTAATGAGACTTGGCCCCAAGATCTGCTGACTCAGCATATGTCTGCCGGAAGAGTGTCAGTCTGAAGCTCACATTACCATAGTGAATAATATCTCGTAAAGGAGGCAGTTCTTGAAACCTTATTTGCTATTCTAATTAGATTCTAATTAGAGTGGTCTTCTGATTGTGACAGGAATATGCTATTCTCATTCCTTTTTTCTTTGCTAATCAAGACAGCTAGTAGTGTAGTGTAATGGATTGAGAGCTGGGCTCTCAAGAGTCAGGAAGACCTGAGTTCAAATTCATACTTGGACACTTAGCTGTTTGACCCTGGGCAAGAAACTTAACCTCAGTTTGCCTCAGTTTTCTCATCTCCAAAATGAGGATAATGTTTGTTGGTAGGGTTGTTGTAAGTATCAAATGAGAAAATATTTGTAAAAAGTGATTAGGACTGTGCTTGGCATATAGTAGGCATTTACATGGTTATTGATTGGTTGGCACATAGTATTCACTATATAAATCTTTATTCCCTTCCCTTTCTCCAACTAGTATCTTGCACTATAATAGTCTCCCTTTCTCTCTTTCTCCCTCTGCCTATGAAAATTCTACTCATCATTTGAGACTCATTGGAAATCCTGCCTCCTTCACAAAATGTTCTCAGACCACTCCAGCCCTTAGAGTATATTTGGTAGGTGGTGCCGGGTGTACGCTGGATGAATAATCTCCCTTTGTTCAGAACTTCTGACTATAAGCCCTATAGTCTTTCCATTCTTCTGTGTTGCCTATACAATAAATAATGGGCATCAGTCCCTTGATTAGGAACATAATCTTCACAATCACATTGTTCTTACCTAAAGAATTTCAATTTGTAATATTTTTTCAGGAATACTGAAAATGGTAAATTTGGGTACTGACTTTATTATTGTAAGTTGAAGAATCAAGAATTTTTAAAAAAGATGTAGGGGCTTAGGATGGGGAGAGAGAAATGGTAGACTTACCTAGCCCTCATGATTCACTGTGGTATCAGGGGACAGATTGGCCTTCCCTATTTGAACCTTGTACTGATACTCCATAGAGCCACATATTAGTAACTGACCCGTGGAAGTTTGGATATTTGGGACTTTTTGCAGATGGTCTTGTGACACTGAGTTTGAGTTTAGTAGCTGGTTAAATAAAGCAGCTGAGTCATAACTGAAGTAACCACAGGAAAACTGTTGCTGGAATACATTGATATGATTTTCATTGCTTAAAATTGTAAAGGTTAGATTCTTTTGGTCCCAGCCTGTTTTTATAATAATAATATATAGCTAACTAAAGTTCATGTTTTCTGTTGTCTACCCCTTTTTCTCTTGTGTTGGGTCATGGGCTTTCTTTGAAATAATTCTATAGAGTGAATGAAAAAGCTAGCACATATATATGCCATTCTTGGTCATTAATTTAGATAAATGGAATTGAGAAACCTTTTTTCTTAAAAGTAAAATTTGGAATTTCTAGGAAAATTTTCCATTGTTGTAGCTATATGTAGCTACTTGTATGAAATACATAAATTTTTTTCAGTGACTAAAAAAATCAGATTAAAAATTTTAAAGGATTAGTTATTAAATATTTAGAGACTATGATGTGAATATTAGCAAGTGAATATTAGGCCTCTGATTTGTAAACCATTGTGCTGAAGTTATAAAGATTAAAAAATGACATAGTCCCTTCCATCGAAGAAAGAAGTTGACATTCTGTCTAGAAAAACAAACTGTATACACATAAGTGTAATTCAAAATTACAAGTCATGTAGGCCGGAAGTGGGGGCTGCATAATTCTCAAATGTGCTGGAACCAAATTAAAATGTAATTGGGAAATTTTAACAGAATAAAAGTACAGTACAACTTAGATAATGTTAATTTGTGGTTTTCTAAATCAATAAAGCATCTCGTTCTATTTGAGTTTGACACCGTGGATATAAGGCAAAAATTGAGAGCCATATGAAACTGGTTGAAGGAGAAAATATTTTTTTTGCTAGAAGGGATCAGGGAAGACTTCACTGAGAAGGCGGTTAAATGTATAGTAATGGATAGGTACCACCAATGCCTCTATAACAAACATGTGTGAGTTATGTATAGTTTTAGCCCATTTAGTAAGAGCCCTGAAGTCAGACTCATTATTTCAGTTCCCTGTATCCTTAACCCTGGTGAGTCATTTTACACAGGCTTGTCAGTTAGTCAGAGGGGATTACTGGTTGCCTGATGGCAGACAAATCAGTATCCATCCATTACCACTACTGGAACAAAAAATAATTCAAAGCCCATGCTGTCCTGACAGTACATGAGTTTCATCTCTGTGAATATGACACCACAGTGCTTTGCACCTAAAACATGCTTAATAAATACTTGTTGAATGTAATGACAAGATCTGAGAAATTTAGCTCTGCTGGAGTGGAAGAAATGTAGTGGGGATGAAGGATATTGGAATCAAGTAGGTCTAAGAACTCTAAAACCCGAAAGATTTGTCAGCAATGATGTTGAAATCACCAAAGAATATGGTAGTAAATGGAGTCAGGAAGGAGGACTGATGAGTGCAATATGATGTTTGATACATTAAAATGGAACTATCCATCTAGCAATTGGATATGTCAGATGAAGTTTAGGAGGAAGATAATTGTTGGAGACATTGATTTGATACTTAATGGCAGTAAATGTTGTTTGAAGTTACTCACGTAGATGAGATAGTTGAAGCCTTGAGAATGGATAGGACCAAATAATGCAAAAGTATAAAGAGTCAGGGGGTGGAAGAAAGTGGCCAAGAAGTGCAGAATCAAAAGTTAGAAGAGTGCTAGGACAGGATAGTGTCACTGAAGCCAAAGGAAAAGAAAGTTGTAAGGTCATCAGTGTCTGATGCTGTTAAGAGATTAAGGAGAATGAAGCTTTGGAGTAGGATATTGGATACGACAATTAGGAGGTTATAGGTGATCTTTAAGAGAGCAGTTTCGGCAGAGTATGGGGGCAGAAGTAAAATTGCAGGGGAGCAAAAGCAAGAAGCATCGAAGGACTGCTGGCAGGGAGTGTAGTTCTCATGAGGAAGGGAGAGAGGTGGGTCCAGTAACTCAAGGAGTAACAGAATACAAGGAAGCGTGCTTTTTTTGTTTGTTTCAAGATGGGGATTCAAATATGGAAAGAAACGTATATACATAGTTACTCAGAGAGGCAGAGTATATTGCCATTACAGGAATTAATGATCTAAAACTTATACATAGGGAGTACATGGGTCTCATTACAGGAAATGAATAGAATTGTTTGTGGAATTAAGTTAAGAATAGTAATTGCTCACACAGCTGTTTTTAAGTAGCAAATTGTGTTAGGTAATCAGCAAAAATCCACTAAAATGTACTTGATAGTTATGCCGAAACTGCTTTATTGGTACTGACTTATGATCCTAATGGGTACTATAAAAACAAACAAACAAAACTGAAAACCTTTTGTATGCACTTTTCACGTTTTCAGTACTGTATATTTGTGCCCCCAATGTATAAATGTAGTTATAATGTATTTCTTCTTCCTTTCCTAACCACAAAACTTGGATATAATTGACTTGTCCAACAACAGCAGCATGAACTTTATGAGTTAACAGTGCAATGAGGTGTGTTCTGATTGAGGGAAGGAGGAGGGTCTGCTTAATTGCTTCTCTGCTTGTTGTCTTTCTCACTCTTCCTCCCCCACTACCTAGTACCTTGGAAAAGTAGACGATATTAACACTTGAAGTTCTGCCTGAGCCATTTAAAGAAGAGAAGGTTTATTAATTTTTGGCTTATACTTTTAAAATGTATATAGTTTAGTAACATATATATTTATGTTGCAGAAAAGGTGACATGGAGTTTCCTCACCTGAGAGTTCTCTAAACTAATGAAATCAAAAATCCATTGACTATCTATATTTCTCATGAAAATAACCATGTTAAATTATTACAGTGTGTAGCTTAAGGAAGGATAGATTCAGAATGTTCCTTATCAGTTTCTATGCATGGGCATAGACGTAGAATAAAGTAAGGCTTATTTCCTTATCCACAAAATGAGAGTTGCCCCTTCTAGATCTAGTCTTCATAATACAGTGAGCTCCTTAAATTTCAAGCAGACATTGGTTCCCCACCCCTCCCCCTGCCTTTTTGTGTACCTAGTGATTCTCCCAATGCCTTGCATATAGTAAATCTTTAATAAATGCTTGTTGATTTGAGAAGGAACTCTTAACAAGAGTAGAAGTTAGGGGTGGTGATTTTTTTTTCCATCTGAGGTCTTAGTTCATAGAATGACTTTTAGTTAGGTTGATTGTATTTCCTTGGTACAAGGGTTCTCCAAGTACCTTACAGATATTATTCATAATACTGCTTTTGTCAGAGTATGTGGCTGATGGACTTTCTGTAAATTGAGAGGTGGAGAAAAATCTTCACAACTCCATTATGAAATAATAATTCCTGAACATTATATAGTACTTTACAAAGCAAATGTTCTCAATTTCCATGATATTCCTACTTTACATACCGAGAAATGAGAAAGAGTTCCATAGACTTCTGCTACATCATGAAGCATTACCAGGCCCCTTTCTGATATTGTCTATAGTGCCCAGGCTCCTGATGGAGAACACTCAGTCACTTGTGTTTCTGATAGTCATGTCTGAGAGCAGAAATGTTGCACCTGGGTTTTTTTTTCCTTCTCCCAAATGCATTAGTGGTCTTCTGGAACTTCCAGAAGTTTATAAACTCCAGCTTATTTCTATCTCTGAGGAAGGCTGTAGAGAATTGAGGACCTTTTTGTCTGGGTTGGATGGCTTCCATGAGGCAGGCAGAACAAATTCCTAAGATGCTAGACCATTAGACGAGAGTATCTAGGGATGACAAATGCTTGACCGTTCTCTGGGGATAGTTCAAGTCTCTTTCTGATGTTTAAATAATTAGACAATTTGTAAGCCAGGAAGGAGTTGTGGGTTTCTGTGAACAGGTGGTCATATTGCAGAGCCTAATTGTTGAGCTTTTGTGACACAGAGAAATACCATGTAAAATGTTTGTAAGAGTAGTGTATCTGATGGTCCATCTAGTTTCATTTTTCACCACTATTATATGGGAGAACCATCAGTGATAATTGTGATAATTTAGTGTCTGATGTGCAGCCATTGACCATAGGATGCACAGATATTTATGTTAACACCAAATGGTTGGGGATTTAAAAAAATTCTGTATAAACATATTTGCTCAGTTTTCTGTAAATTGGGGTTAGTTATAAGGACCATTATGTAAAACAGTTTGAAAATCTTAAAGTGCTAAATGACAACAACAATAATAACTAACTTTCACATAGTACCTACTGTGTACCAGGCACTGTGCTCAGAGCTCTACAATTATCATGTCATTTGATCCTCACATCAACCCTGAGAGGTAGGTTCTATTATTATTCCTGTTTCACAGATGAGGAAACTGAGGCAAACAGAGGTTAAGTGACTTGACCAGGGTCACACAGCTTTTAAGTATCTGAGGATGGATATGAACTCAGGTCTTCCTAACTTCAGGCCCAGTGCTCTATCTGCTGTGCCACCTAGCTCCTTACATAAAGGTTAGGTATTAGCATTGTCATATACACGGAGGGTATCCTTCAAATCAGTGCAGTTTTAAGCTGCTGATGCTTAAAGCTATGTTGACTTTGGCAACACCTTGAGGGAGCTAGAAAAGGGCAGTATGTTAGAGTTGCTAGAAGGTGGCCTTGGAGTTTGGAAAATCTCAGTTCAAGTCCTACTTCTTGGTTGTGTGACCTTGAGCAAGTCACTTAACTTCCCAGTGCTCCAGGCAATTCTCTAAGACTTAAGAGTTGCAGAGGGAGTCCCCATCTCCCTTGGTGGAGGGAGTTTCCGCATCAGGATTTCTCTATATTGCTAAAGCCATAGATCCAGTCCAAAAAGAAAGGTATTCCTTCCGCTTTCCCCACCTCATATATGTCTCCATCTGTATCTAGTAATATGTTACCAAACAATCACTAACCATGTTTATGGATACTTTCATGCTTTCTCCATTGGGTTCTATGTACGAACTGTTTTTCTTTTTGAATGGCAGTAATTAATAACAAATTTATATTTATTGTCATGAGAAGCCGGACCATTCTTTAGTTTTTGAATGCCTTGGGTGCAGTCTATTAATGTGTGTTATATATCCTGTTGGCTTGGTTTATAGTGGAAAGAGCCCTACAGTTAGAGCCAGGAGCTTGTGGCTTTGAACTCTTTCCCTGATCCTTACTAGCTGTATGACCTTGGCTAAGTCATTTGAATTCTCTGAGCCTTATTTTCCTCATCTGTAAAAATAGAATGATCATCACCATACCTTCTTCTGGAATTGTTGTTAGGAAACCATTTTGCAACCCATAAATACATCAATAAGTGCTTTACTGGGATCAGTGATCTCATGGATAGGGATGTTTGAGTGGAACAGATCACAGTGCATTCATATTTCCCCATCTTGTGTGAATTATGTCCATGTTCTACCCATGTAACCTCCAAAGAAATCACAGCCACATTGATAGAGGCCTTTTAATGTTCTTCAAGTATCAGGGTAACATTAAAGCTATCTGTCTATTTTTTCTTACTGCATGACTGGTCCAGCTTCTTGTATATTTTCTGGATTGTCTTTTATTCTCCTTGGATATAAGTCCTTGTTGGTAATATGCAGTTATCCTCCTTCTCTCTCTCTCTCTCTCTCTCTCTCTCTCTCTCACGCGCACACACACACACACACACACACACTCACATGCAAGCACATGCACGCACACACATGGGTCTCTATCACCTTTAGAGTTACCTACAATTTTGATTCTTTAGAGGTTACAGTTTTAAGATATATCATTCCTGAGAGAATTTTGGTTTTTAGAAGATAGAATTTCAAATCATCGAGCGATTTGATATTTTTGGAAGCATTAATTAATTTCCCAAGTGCCATCCAGCTTATGCACTTTAAGTTTATTCTCAGGTCATTGTTCATCTACAGTGCCTGTTTAGCGTAGATGAACTGATAGATTAACTCAGTGAACTATGCATTCAACTGGTTGTCATAGTCTGGATAAGAAGCATTCATATTGTGTGTGTGTGTGGTATTTTTTTTTTTCAATTTTCTTTTATCTCTTGTTTGGTTTAGAGTTACTTTCCTAGGCAGAGTAATAAAAGTTATCTGATTTTGTCTCTTCAAAATTTTCTTTTTCTAGACTTTTCAGTTTCAGGTGGTATATCCATTTTGTGCTTCTTCTGATATATAAGATGTTGCTCTAAACCAAATTTCACCAAAATGCTTTTCGGTTTTCCTAGTGGTTCTTGTCAAAAAAGGGAATCCTCTGCCCTAGTCCCTCCCAATATTTGCTCTTTTCTCATACCTTTAAGCAAAGGATGATCATATGCTTGGTACGCTGCAAACATTATTTTTTATGATGGTTTGAACTCTGTGGTTTCTTAGATCATGTACAATTTTGAGATTCTATAATACACATATAGATCATAGTCTTAAATATTTTTTATAGAGATGAAGGGGAAGGGAAGAAGGAAACAAGGATTAATATAGTGTCTGCTATGTGCCAGATACTATGATAAGCACTTTTACAAATATTATCTTATTACTCAAGAGACTAGTCACATGAGTGGTAATTGCTAACATCTTCTTGATTGTCTTTCTGGACGATGAGACCATTTTTCATTTTTATCAGTGCTTTGTCATTTTCCATGTTTAGGGTATACTAAATTGATTTCCTCATTGTCACCTCCAGCGCAGTTTATGGACTGTCCTTGGCTTAGCTGATCTTCCCAATCATATTAACTTGATTGTCATTTCTTTTCCCTCCCATCTCAATTTGTTAATTAGGTCTTCAAGTTTAAATGTGATGTTTTGATCTTCATCAATTATAGAGATGAATTGTTAGAGAAACATTTTCATAAGTTCCATTTCTCAGTCATTTTATTGTCCTTTCAGTTTCATCTAGAAACAATTTTGGGATTGCCTGGCTTAACTGGGCCTTATACTAAACTTTCTGCTGATCTGTTTTCTCCTCTATTTTTCTTCTTTGTTTCCTATGGTGATAATTGCTTGTAATCTTCCATCATCTACCATGACATTTTGCAAATTAACTTGTAATACAAACCATTGTTGCCCCTGGCTTCCAAGTCTCTCCCTTTGTCCAGGAGCTCTAACATTTGCTCCGGGAGTTGGTTACTTTTTTTTTTTTGTTTGTTTGTTTGTTTTGTTTTTTTTTTACTTTTAGCCTCCTAATTTTGACAGTTTTTTAAGTTGATTAAATGTCAGTAGTTAATACTCTAGTTGATGTATTTTCCTTTAACCAATTTACATTTTTTCAGCATTAGTAGCTCATTCGAAAAAGTCAGAGGATCTTCTTATAAAGTGGCTTCTTTATCTTTTTTCTTATCTTTTCTTTCATAAGCGTTGATAAGGTAGAGAGTAACCATACTGGTGAGAGGCTTAGAGATAATAGTGTATAAAGACTGGTTGCCTTAAGGAACTGAGGATATTTAGTCTAGAGAAGAGAAGACTTCTTATAGTGGATACAGTCACACTAATGTGAGGGTCACCTAGTAAATGTTAGGGCTGGAATTTAAGTCCTGATCTCTTTGATTCCCAAATCCTGTACTCTTCCTAGTGTATCATGTTGTTTCATATGTAGCATGAAATGCAATACATACTCTAATATGTAGAGAAAAACTAAGTGAGATTTTGGTGAAGGAACTAGAGATATTTAGCCTGGAGAACCAAATACATGTTGACACGGTAGCTATTTTCAAAACTTTGAGGAACTGTCACATACATAGGAAAGGGATTGGACTTCTTGTGATTATGGATTTAGGCTTGGAAAGGATCTTTGAGCTGATCTCATCTAACCCACTCATTAAACATATAAGGGAAGTGAGGCCAAAAAAGAGATTGTGTTTTGCTGAAGGTCACATAAATAGTAAAATATCATAACTAGGATTCAAATGCATTTCTCCATGGACCCCAGAAGGAACAATAAGAAACATTGGCTAGCAGTTGTAAAGAAATCTATTTTGCTTTAGTGTAAGGGGGAAAACATTCCAACAATTAGAGCTATCCAAAAGTTGAATATACAGCTTTGAAAGTGGCAAGTTCCATCTCATTTGAGGTCCATATGCAGAGAATGGATAACCACTTAGGAAAGTTGTAAAGACAGTCATTTTCAGGTTTGAATAGATGGCCTCTAAGGAGAAGGAAATGGCAAACTGCTACAGTCTCTTTGCCAAAAAAACCCCAAATGAGGTTATGAAGAGTCAGACACATTTGAAAATGACTGAACAACAAGGTCTTTCCCACCTCTGAGATTTTGTGATTTTTATTTGAAAGTGATTTGGACCTTTGCGCTAATTAATCAATGGCATGATTGCCAAAAAACTGCAATTTGCAGAATGGCTCCTACTTTGATGGCCAGTCATTTTCTATAGGTTGCAATATTAGTTAATTTAATTTTTTTTGTTGTTTTGATCATAAAGCTCAGTAGTTGCCATGGACAATGCTTTTCCCCCACCTTATTCTTAAGAAAATATTAAAGATTTACTGGCATGATGCTTCTTTTGCTTTTTTTATTTTCTTTAGTATCAAACAATAATTTTCAACATTTTTCAACATACTTCCTTATACTTATCTTCACATTAAATCTCTCCATAGAATTTCTCTTCTTTTTTTTTCATCTTCTGCAATATATGTTGATGCATAATTTGCATTTATTTTCCTAGTGACCTTTTTGCTTAGGCTAATCATGAACCCCAAGAGGCAAGATGACAGTCTCCCACGATATCATGTTTTATGTTGCCTTTGAGTACACAATGAAACCAATTCTGTCATTCTCTTATTTGCCTCTTTAAACAAATTCTTCTCAGCATCCTTCCATTTAGCTGCAACTTCCTTATGTTTTATTTATAATGAAAACAACTATCAGTGTGTTGGTATATATTGAAAGGTACTATATAAATGTGAGATAGCATTTATGGTTTTCTTCTTACCTCATTAGATATGGATTCAGAGAGGCTTCTTGCTCTACTCATCTTAGAACAATGATAAGATAACCTATGATTGATAGACTCATAGAATGTCAGAGCTTAGAGATCATCTGGTTATACAGTGGATAAACTTGTAGCTGGAAGGGACTTAGGTCTGGTTCTACCCCCTCATTTTATAGATGAAAAAATTTTGAGAATTAAAGACACTTATCCAGGTTCTTACAGAGGCAAGAATGGGATCCAAGGCTCTTAGGCTGATACTTTTACACCTAAACCAGATTAGTAGTTAATCTAATGTTTGCTATCATATTGTAGGTTTGTACTTTCAGGACTAGCTCTCCAGTGGAAATTTTATAGTAGACATTTCTGCCTGCAATTTGATAGGCTGTGTTTGGGTTATTCCCTTGTGGATTGGGCTCTTAGATGCTCAAAGGCATTGTTAATAGACTCAAAGCTAATATAATAGTCTTGTTCACTCAGTTACGCTGTTTTCCCACAAAAATGTAACTTTGAAATATCCAAGCGTGTGTATTAAATGGGCAGCTAGGTGGCACAGTGGATAGAAAGCTGGGCCTGAAGTCAGGAAGACTCATCTTCCTGAGTTCAAATCTGACTTCGGACACTTGCTAGCCATGTTATCCTGCGCAAGACACTTAATCCTGTTTGCCTCAGCTTCCTCATTTATAAAAATGAGCTGGAGAAGGAAATGGCAAACCACTCTAGTACCTTTGCCAAGAAAAGCCCAAATGAGGTCATAAAGAGTCAGACACAACTGAACAACAACAACATATGTAAATAGTATATGTGATTTAGAGGAAGATATAAAGAATACAAACACAAAGCCATTTCACTTTGTAACCTTTATTTGTTCAGTCAGTTCTTCATCTAACCCTTTGATCTCCTCAGGCTTTTTATTTTTGGGTGGGAGGGGAGGGTCATTTCCTGAGCCTTTTGGCGGCTTTGTTATTCTCTAGCCATGCGCCTCAAAAACCTTTGTTGGTAGCTTACATGTATTGGAATTGCCACCCTCCTCTCCCATTTCTTTAATGGGGGTAACACTACAAGACCTGATTACCACTTATAATCGTTCTAAAGATCAAATAAGATAATGTATTTGATGGCACACTTATAAAGTCCTCCATTACATTAATAAATGGTAAAGTGTGAGGTCAACCATTGGCATTATTCCCATTGGCTTCCCTACTCTTAGTAAAAATTGGTGAGGTTTACCTGAGGTTTAACCTGGTTTCACACACATTGTCTCTAATGATAAAGAAATTACCATTCGTAGTTTTTAATTCTATATAAAGTTTGTAGCATTTTAATTTTTTTAAGGCAGGCTTCTCATGTTATTACTATGCCACTGTACCATATGATTTTTTTTTTTACTTAAAAGGGCTAGATTGTCCACATATCTAGTACATCTCTCCAAATGCTGTCTCAGAAATAAGAGTCTTGTTTTCACTTTCAAAGGCCACTGAAAAAGGACTCCATAATGTATGGGATTTATTCCTCTTCTTGTTTAAATGTATTAGATTTTTCACATAAATGTTTTCTTTTTCTGTGTTGGAGTCACTTTTTGACAGGTCACTACACAGAAACTCAAAAATTTGTTTTTCATGAATATAAAATCTACGCATCCAATATATCTATACTTAATATGAGAAAACATTTTTTGCCTTGTCTGTTAAAGCCCATCAGAAGTTTAATGTTTTCTTAGTACTGTTAATAATTCACAGTGAAACATAGGAAAAGTACACAAGTAGATTTTTTTGAAATGTGTCTGAAATATAAAAATATAATCAAAAGATTTTGTATTTAAACCTCTCTATGGTTCTGTAATTGATCAGGCTTTGAATCTTATCTAAAGAAATTTCCACAAACAAAATCAAATAAAGGAACTATAGAAGAGAGATATTCTTATAGCCTTGGAAACTGATATAACTATCTGCAATCAGATTTCTCTGTTCAAATCATTTATTGAATCATTGTAAAGCAGATGGTGAACACAAAATGTGTATTATCTTTCTTTTGTTTATAAAATTGTTGAAATTTGGTTTTGTTGAAATCTTTTAAATAAAGTCCTATTTATCATTGACTACCTGGAATAGAAATTTTCTTTTAAATGCTTCTGAAGCCCATCTGGTATGTAGGTGTGTATATTTTTTTAAAAAAAAATATATTATATGTACATCTGTGTAATTGTATATGATGTATTTTTACTAGTTCTAGGAATAAATACGGTTTGTAAAGTCAGGCAAAAAGAGTTTGCTTCATTTAAATTTGCAAATAATAACTTAACAAAAAAAACCCCAAAGTTTATGTTTGCTATTTACTTGGAGAACCCTAAGAGAATTGTTAAGGATGTCAGTTCAAAGAGGATTTAAAAGAAGCAGTTGGTTATAAGCATTATTCAGATCCATAGGATCAATATATATACTGAGAATTTACAGGAAAATTTGAAATTTTAATTATTATTCTGTCCTACTTGGAGAAGCAGATGCTTAAGAAATTTTATAAACTAAAAGAAAAATGGAAAAAGATGATTTTTGTCTTTAGATAAGTTTTGATTTATCCAGTATATCTTTTAACCCTATAGAATATGACAAACATTAATTTGTCAGCCAACTAAAGTTTGAAATTCTTCTTCTCAGTGATTATTGTTGAATTCCCTGAAGCTTTATCCTGTTTATCAAAGGACTAGTTTCATCAAAACTATCTAGTTAACATGAAGATTGTAGTGGAAATGCCATATAGCACGTATCCATGAGAACAATAGTTCAGATAAATCTTAAGCTGTTTTTTCCATTCCTGTGAATTATTATATATCATATTTTGAATATTTCTTGTGGATATGCTGTTTTGTTACATTTCATTATATCTTGACGGTCTTTATATAAAGATATTTGTCCTCCATGCATTATCATTCGTATATGTTTACCTTTGTCTTCCATCTGAATCTGTAGAAAGATTGTCATTGGGATTATACCCTTGCGTTAGTAATAGTCATTGTTTTCAGCAGAAAGGAATCATTTGTCCTGAAAGATGACTCTCTGCTTTTGTCAGTGCCAGCCACCACTTTATATTCAGACCCTGGATCAGTTATAATAAAAGCACAGAGGGCTTAGCTGCAAAATACAGCCATTTTCGTTCAGATCTTTGCCATTCTTTAGAGTCCCATGAGGCCCCTATCATGCCCCATGCCATTAGGATCTAACACTGTTTAGCTGATGATTCTATCACCTAATTAATGACCATTTTGGTTAATTAATCTTTGCCTTTTCCTCATGGCATCCAGGGAAATCGGGGTCACTTGACAAAGATAAGGCTTGTGGTTTGACAAGATCTATAGGCCTTTTCCTAAAAATGTGCTTAGGATATCATTATTACTAGTAGATATCTACCACCCAATCTGGGTATCATTTTAAAAGTAAAATTCTTTAAAACACCATGTGTCTTACTTTAGAGAGCTTTGATATTTAAAAATCTAAATTTATTTTAAAAATTCTTCATTCATTTATTTTTATTAATTTAATTCAACAAACATTTATTACATGGATATTATATGCAAAGGTTTTGTGCTTTAGGAAAGGAATGATTCCTTCCTTTATCCCTGCTGTGATACTGAAGATTTCAGCCTAAACATTGATGACTTCTCAAATCACTTGTCCACCTAGTAACATTAGTTTCCCCAGATCCTATCTCCCTCACCTTTTACTTTACCTTAGGCACACATAGGGCTGACAGGTTTTCTTTTGCCTAAAACTGTTCTCCTGCCATGATCCAGAACTCTTTAATTCCTCGTTCTTTACAGTCTTCTACCTTCCCTTTCTCTTTCTGCCTCACCCACCTATTCTACCTCTCCACCCTGACCTCCAGTCACTTCACTCCTTCTTTCCTTTGTACTATTCACTTTGTAATTAGCCATTTCAATTATGTACTTCTCCCCTTTGATCACTTTCTCTTTCACCGCTCATACCTTGCTAAACCCTAATCCTGAGATGCCTCCTACCATCTATCCTTTCTCCTCCTGTTCACATGCTGCTATAAGAAATCAAATATTACACTGACTGAGTGTACTATATTTTATTGTCATTTGACCTTCTTTGGTCTTTCAGTGTTACGTATGATAATCCTTCCCCTCCACCCCTGCCACCTCCTCTAATAACTATTCCTAGCTGTTTCTTCAATCCTCCTTTACCACTTTCTACATCCATCCCTGTCATCCCAGGACCTTGTCTCTTTGTTTAAATAGAGACCTGTCATGACTCTTCATTTTTCCCCTCTTCTATACACACAAATACCCCAGTCTCTAGTCGCTGAGAAAGAGATGCTTAGGCCAATCCCTCTTCTCGTGCCCTCAACCACAATTTCTCCTGTGCTTTCTAAAGCTTGCCCCTTTGAAGACCACCCTCAGCTGTCATCTTTATTGATGGTGCCTTCTCTGCTGCCCAAAAACGTGCCCAGTCTTCCAGTCCTTATAAACTCTTCCATTTCCTGAAGGAATTATCTGTAGTTTTCTTCTCTCTCATAGGTTTTTCTCCTTCCTGCCCTCCTATTGAATTGTCTTCTTTTTTTTTTTTTGGAGGATGGAAGGTGAGGCAATTGGGGTTAAGTGACTTGCCCAAGGTCACACAGCTAGTAAGGTGTGTCAAGTGTCTGAGGCCGGATTTGAACCAGTGTTGGTGCTCTACTCACTGTGCCACCTAGCTGCCCCATTCTTTTTTTTTTTAATTCTGAACACCCAAATCCTCCCCAAAAGAGGATATAGCAGCAGTAATAATAATAACAATAAATAACTAGCACTTATATTTTAATTTAAGCTTTGCAAAACACTTTACCTATGTTAACTCATTTGGTTCCTTATACAAACTAGGAAACAAAAAAGATATTGTATATCCCATTCATTTCTCAATCCCTTACAATCTGGTTTCTCACCCTCCCAATTGATCACATTTTAGTATGTTGACTTTAGTAGCTGGTTAGAGTTAGAGCTATTTCTTTATTGCTTTGCGACTCCTTTCAGCAGTAGAAAAATAGGTTAGCTAAATAAGATATGATGTGGTACTTTTCTGGATTCTTGGCCAAGGAGTTATTTGGGGTATGTGGACACTTTGCAACAGTGAGGAAGGTATAGATAGAGGGAGAAGAGTGACTTTTTTAAAAGCGTGAAATAGCAGTTTTTGAAATGCTCATTTATTGCCTGGAATGCCTTAGAGAAAAATTCTTGAGAATTTTTCTTGGGAATGGGGAAATATTAGCCCTGGGAAGAAGGAGCCAGTCAAGTAGACTTGATTTTTATGACTTATACTCATTTAGTTCTTAGTGCACCTTTGCCAATTAGTCCTAGAATGAGGTGCCCAACAATTCAAGAAAGTCTGTTTACCTAAAGTAGCAATCATCAGAAGGATGACCTCACTCTACCATAGCATGAAATGAGGCTCAGAGAACAGGGAGTGGGGACATTGCTTTATGCTAACAGCAGGAGATGAGTGGTTCCCAGAACTGATCAGATGTGTTTGGGTTTGGGAGTGGGGTTCTCTGTGAGTCACGGAAGGAATCCTGGAAGCCTAGATTGATAGGTGAAAACACAAAAACCGGAGAAGGAAGATACTATGCAAATTCTGATCCTTTCCTGATAAGGCTTTCTTTTTTTTACAACTAATATGGCAGTTCAGTAGTGTTTGCCAGTTGAGGGAAAAACAAATAGAAAAATGTAATTTTAAAGCAATTTGATGGTGGTGTTTACTTAATAGTTCTTGTGGGTCATCATGTCAACTTGATTTGTTTCTTGTAAGTATTTCTTTGATTGCCCGTCGGAGTCATCATCCTTACCCTCAGTTGAACTATTGCCTTCCCTGTCCAGATGGAAGCCAATTGTATTGGGTTGAGAGCTAGCTATTTTACCAGCTTCTAGTCCACGGAAGGTCCAATACTTGCTTTGAATTTCTATTCAGATGGCCTTAGATTGGAACAGGGTTGACGGGTCAGCTCCCCATACTGGTGGTTTTAAAGAACCTTAGATTATCCTGGGTATGAGGATGACAAGTAGTGACTTGTAATAGAGAGCTTTTGTGTCATTCTGTGGCAGACCTAGTATTCTAGATTTTCATAATTAATCTGGTTTCTACAGAGTTTGGGGATCAATGACTCATTCACAGGTCATCCAAACCCATGTGCTAAGGACAGTTGGCAAGACTGGTTGAGGCATTAATTCGTTGCCTTCTTCTCTGTTTCTGCTGTGTGCTTGGCATATTGCGAGAATAGAAAATCTATCTAAGGTTGTCTGAGTGTAGACTCTAATGGATTTACCTTATTTTTGTTTTGTCTTCCTTTAGGTATGGATGAACGAGGAGGTACAACATCTTGGGGAACGAGTGGTCAACCAAGCCCCTCCTATGATTCATCTAGAGTAAGTTTTTTGCTCCTTCGTTTAAAAGATATAAATATTGGATCAAAAGTTTAGAGGAAGATTGATAAAGACAAATAGACTCTTTAAGGAAAATTCTTCAAATTTATAGTTTTCTATGAACACACTGTCCTAATTTCTAAAGGAAACATATTGGAATTATTGCATTATAAGATGTAGAGCCAGAAAGAAAGAGATTATGTAGTCCAACCCTTTTATTTGATATAAGTGGAAAATGAGGCTCAGAGAATTTAAGTGACTTGCCCAAGGTTTGAAAGAAATTGGGACATGTGATTAGAGTTACTTTATACTTTTCCTAAATGATACAGGTTTAAGCATTCTGCTCTTTTTTTCTGCCTAAATAAAATTGCTGAATGAAGGCACCTTTTAAAATACAAAGTTTTGTTATTCGATTTTAAGTTGTATTCAATTTATATTTAAATACTTTGTGATAAATTGGAAATATCATTCGACATCTAAGAAGTTATTTATTGAAGTTATATAGAGAGCTAAGAAGTTATATATAGAAACTCTTACATGCATATGTCCATTCCTCTTGGAAGTCTCCACATGGAGCTTTGAATGGTATTACAAATATTCTTATTGCAAAAATTCTTACTGGGGTTTGGATGTTGGAATTTATTAGAGGGGAAGGAGAGTTATCAACAATGCTGATTATTTTTGAGTTCTGCTATCTTAAGTCACTTATTGATAATAAGTAGTTTACAATATTCTAAATAGTACTATTGCATGCTGAAAGAATTAATTCACTCCCCCACCCCCCATTGTTATTGCTTGGAAACAATGTAGACCCCTGGGGGAACTGTATTCAAAAGTATATCATGTGATAAATATGTCTAGGAGATTTGAACTTGCAGTGTAGACATGGGCAGCCTAAAAGTAAGCCCTTCTTTTTGATTTGTAGTTTGGTGGTGATGTAAGTGGTTTCTGTTTATAGCCAGGAGTGTTTCGTTGAGTGCCTTTACTGTTTATTAGTAAGTTATTTCTATACTAAACTATTGTATTTATTTTAAACTGTACAGTAATTTCAATTAGTTTCCAACTTCTCTCCTACTCCAAGACACATAACAGGATTCTATATGTCAGAATCATTTGGAAAAGCAACATAATCTAGTTATTAAAGCACAGAGTTCATGTCCTGTCCAATCATTTATAGTTCAATTTATTTTTAAAAATTCATTTTATTTAAATGTGAAATCTGGAAATATATCAATATATTATACCTTTAAGTTTAATATAATCAGCATACCAATTTTATTAGCAATTCAAATGATACATAATACATTTATATTTATATATATTTAATTTATATTCTTAGACTAAAAATGTGTCTTTAGAAATGTGAAAAATCACAGAATCATAGAGTTAGAGCTAGAAGGAATCTTAGAGACCACTCAGTCCAATTTCCTCATTTTACTAATGAGAGGGTGACATAAATAGTAAATATCCTACATCTACTAAGAGGGTGGGATTTGAACCTGGGTCTTGTTTCAAGTCCATGCCTTCTCCATTGTGCCATGCAGTTTCTTCAAGGGAACTTAAAAAAGATTTAATGCTTATATGTTATATTTTCCTTCAAATTTCCCATTTTTCCAAAGGAAAAAACCTTTGTATGTTCTCCCACGTCTTCAAATTTCTTAGAGATTTTTCATATCCAAGTTAGAGATCTTGAGATGATTAAAGCCCAAAGGAAGCATTTATTAAGCTATTATAGTATGCATGGCATATTATAGAGCACAAAGGGAAATACCAAAGGAGGAAGGAAGGGTCCCTGTTCTAAAAGAACTTCTGGGTTTCATTAAATTTACTCCTACCTTCAAAACCTGATGAGACCTTAAGTTAATGTTGAGTCTAATATTCTCATTTTATAGAAGAAACTGAGGCCCAATGAGTAAGAATAAATTAATTGTTCAATATCATATTTATGTGGCAGAGCTGGGACTACACATCCTGGGTCACTTGCCTCCTAGTTCAATTCTCTCTCCAAGATATCGTACCTCCTTTGCTCATCCCTCAAACACATTGTGGCAGAGACATAGCCTCCTATTTTGACTAAAAACAAGGTAAATTATTATTTTTAGTGCTTCTTACTGCTTGATCCATGCAAGAATTTCTGTACTTTGCCTTTACTTCTCCTGTCAAGTTCTAGTAGCTAGCATTTACCTAACACTTAAAGGTTTGACAAGCACTTTAGGTGAGGGGAAGGAAACTAGTACTTATTAAGTGCCTGCTGTGTTCTGGCGTCATGCTAAGTGCTTTACGTTTCACGATCTCATTTAATCTCCAGGACAGTTCTTGAGGTAGGTCCTCTTAATCACTGCTTTTTACAGATTAGGAAACAGACTGAGAGAGATTAAGTAAATTGCAGGTTACATGAACCTAGTTCTTCTTGATTCTAAGTCTAGTGCTCTGTACTATGTGCCATCTATGTGTACCTCAATTTAGTAGGAAAAGGAATAGGGGAATAAAGGCAACATTTCTTGGTCTTCCCAGAGAATCATTTGATGCAGAATATGCTTTTAAAATTGTGCTACTTGGGGGGACAAAAGTAAAAGACCAAAAAATTGCTATGCATATTAAAAAGCAGAGAGGTGATGGTAGGGAGATTTCCTTGATTTTTTTTTTGATCGAGATTATCTGTCGTTCATCCAATTAGACTAAATTTAGTTAAGGAATGAAATAAATAAGATTGTAAAGGAGGTAAACTCCCAGCATTTCCATCTTCCCTTTTGTAGAGATCCCTTGGTTACAGAATCACTTTCATGAATCTTACTACAGGTAAGGTTTATTTGGTAGAGGAACAATTATTAATCATAGTATGGTGATATGGTCATACTGCTACAACTGCTAGTCTGCCATGGAAATAATAACAGTGATGATGATAACTGACATTTTGTACCCATTTAAGGTTTGCAAAGCACCTTTCATATGTTACGACATTTAATTATGCTTTTGTTCAGTCATTTCGGTTGTGTCTGACTCTGTGATCCTATTTGGGGTTTTCTTGGCAAAGATACTGGAGTAGTTTGCCATTTTCTTCTCTAGCTGGTTTTACAGATGAGGAAATTAAGGCAAACAGGGCTAAGTGACTTGCTCAGGGTCACACAGCTAGTAAGTGTTTGGGGCAAGATCTGAACTCATGAAGATGTGTCTTCCTGGCTCCAGGCCTGGCATTCCATCCATTGTGTTGGTAAAAAAGATAAATCTTGGGTTCTTTTTGGATTTTAAGAATGTAATTCATATACAAAATAAATTCTGTAATGATTACCCGCCCTGGCTTTCTTCAAAGTTTGACTTTCAACATTAAGTTAGTATCCTACCAATGTGTTATTCTCTTTCAAAAGTAAAATTCAAGTTTAGACTTGTCTAACACATTAAAAATTAAAGGGCAGTGATCTCTATCAATATGGAATGTCATGGAGGGAGTAAATATTCTAGCAATTGTCTTTGTGAACAATTCTTTGATCCACAGTATCTTTTTAAAATTATGTTGGTTGGCAGAAAAGACCGGAGGAACAGGGTAGTTATGTCTGAACTATTTAATGCTTACAAACCCTGTATTTTAAAAGGTGGAGGGATGGTGATGAAGAGAGTTCCTTGTTTAATAAATTGTGGTTATCCATCATTTTTCCAGTACCCAAGTAGGTAGAGTTTTGTGAATTATCCAGATATTCACATAAAAGGGCTTTGTTCTTTAAATTAAAAGAGTATTTTATTTTCTCATTTGCATTGTCTTTCTCTGAAGCAAAAATCTCTCTCAGTTTTTTTAATCACAATGTAAGTTTAAAAATAAAAACCTTAACCTTTATGTGAACTTCTTAGAATAATTGAAGTGTTTTATTCATCAGATTACAAATAGGCATATGGTTCTTGATATGACCCTGGCACATCTTTATAAATGGATGGACTTTGCTGGTTTGCTGTGGTTGATTGTAAGCATTAAATAGTTCATCTTTGATGACACATCAACAAATCTTTATTGAGGTCCTATTTATACACATCACATTATGCTAAACTCTGTTAGGGATGCAGAGGATCAGTAGCAGCTCAGATAACTCTCATGTTTTTTAGTGGGGGAGCCTGGCAAAGTGAAAAGAAAATTGGTTTTGGAGTCAGAGAACTTGGGTTCACATCCTGTCTGTTTGGTCTCCATCAAGTCACTTAACCCATTTGGACCTCAGTTTCCTTATCTGTGAATGGAGGGGATTGGACTAGGTGGCCTCTGAAGTCCTCTTTAGCTCCAGATCTTTGATCTCATGGACTCCACAGATTTCACCCCCTCATGTCCCAGCTACAGTAGAAGGGAATGGGGGAGGAGTAGTAAGTCTTTCTCTCTTTAACCCAAGGTAACTAGAGCTTTGTGGGAGGAGGGAAAGAGAGGGACTGATTAGCCAGCCCTAATGGCCCTTGTCCTTTTGAAGTTCGTAATCCTATGGAGGAGATGAGATGGTAAAGTATTAGATAACAGTGAAATACTTAATAATTCTAGACAAGAGTAAAGACTGTTAGAAGCCAGTATATTTCATTCCTCAACAAATTAATTTTACTAACAGAAGTTTAGTTCAGAAGGAAAGTTCATATAAATTTCAGCTAACCAAGAAAGGCTCTGTGGAAGAAGTAGGATTTGAGCTATTTTAGAAAGATGAGTATAATTTGGAGAGGATGGATTAGAGAGGTAAAGCCTAGAGACAGGAATAGTGGTCAAGCAACAACCAAATTAATCCAAATGTGACCAAAGGCCTGTTCTAGTATGGTGGTAGTGGTGGCAGTTAAGAAGAAGGGCTAGATACAAGAAATACTTCAAAGGAAAGATAGACTTGATTTGATGAATGACTGCGTGTAAGGGAAAGGGAAAAAGTCAGAGATACTTGTGAAGTTGGACAAATTGCATACATGGCAGACATTCATACTCCAGTGACTTCATCATGGTGTGGATACTTCTTTCACCAGGGCATATTGTAACACCTCCATTCCTTAGTAGGCATTTTGTGAGTTGCTGTGGCTCTTCCTTCCAGATTTATCCCCTTACAGCTAGTCTTCCAGTGATAAAGCTCTCCAAACATAAATTCTGTGATAATAAAATGCATACTTTGTCTTTGACCCATACTCTTAATGGTTTAGTAGGACATATCAGAATCTATGATCTGCTGACATAGCCTTTGAGAACACATGTCCCAAAGAAAATCACCTTTTTATTAGATGAGGCAGTATGAGAGGACATGATAAATTAATTAAAATAGGTCATACAACCAGTAGAATTAAAAAAAAAAAACAAATTGCGTAACTTAGGTTATTGGTGATGTAATTTGGGGGAAAAAATCTGGGTAACTTTTGTGGGGGAAAACCTTTTTTTTTCAGTATTTTAGATGAGTCCTTATCCTCTGAGTTGTCTGTCTTCTAAATTGACTGGAAACCTATTTTAGATCTATAAGATACCACTAAGACCTTTGTTCTAGGTCATGGGTTGGGTTTTTTGTTTATTTTTTGCTGTTTTTTTTTGTTCTGTACAGAGCGGGTTTTATATTTGCTAAGATTTCAAAAGCAATAACTGGGAAGGACATCAAATTTTGAAATAGTATATTAGAGCTCTTAATGTAAGGTACAGAACATAAGAGGAAGCCATCAAATAGTGAAGCAAGACAGGAGGGACAGAATAGTACTGTGAGTATTGTGAGTCATCCAGTATACTGCATTTGTGCTCAGTTTGACCCCTGTTTTCTTATTTAACTGCTCTGTTTCAGATTTCTCTGTATGTGAAAAGGTTAAAAATAAACCCAGCAGAACAATTGTTAGTCTGTTACTTGCCTTATTGGAGGAAAAACCCTAGAAGTTATAATATTAATTTTCACATTGAAAGCAGAAATTGGTTAGGGTGATATGGACTACACTGAATCTCCTAACTAGTGCCCAAAGTGAAGGGATTAAATACAGTGATTACAGTGTCAGATAACTTTTCTGTCACATGCCAGTATGGAAGGCCTCTTAGTCTTCCAGTCTGCCTATTACTCTCCTGTGGTTGCTGCTATTGCCCCTGATATGATAATTTCCCACACATCATTTAGAAGGTCTTTTACTTCAAAAATGTTCAACTTTGCTGTTGTTTCACTTGGAGGTATAATGGAAAGAACTCTGGGCTTTTTAGTGTAGATACCTGGGTTTCAAGTCTCACCTCTTATCCCATAAGGATGCATGAGATTTTGAGGCAGGTTTACCTCTCAATTTCATTTTCCTCACCTAAAACAAGGATAATGATACTTGTATTGCTTATTTCCTATGGGAGGATCAAATAAGATAGTGTACATAAAGCGCTTTATAAATATAAACAACTATTAATGATAGTAAATTTTTTGTTAATGATAATAAAAGAAGAGTAGATTGAAATAATAAATTTAAACCCAGTCCCCCTAGGTGTTAGCACATTTCTTGGAAAACTACTTGTGTTTTTAAATATATATATATATATATATGTATGTATGTATGTATGTATATATATGTATGTATGCATGTGTGTGTATGTATGTATGTATGTATACACACATACGTATACATGTCTCCCTTATGGAAATATAAGCTCCTTGAAGACAAGAGCTATTGAATATTTTTTTTAGCATCCTGATACAAGGCACAGGCCTTACCCATAGCATTTAGTAAATTGTTATTGATTGGTTAATTTTAGAAAGAAGGAAATATTCATATTGTTTCCAGAAATAATATGATTCATCACTTCTTTCCTTTCTCCTTTCTTTTTGCTGAAGACTAATATCCATTATTGTATTCCCCATTCTTGGTGCATGTATCTAGGAATCAATGGACACTCTAAGTTTCAGGGTTCTTCTGTCAGTTATGAGAAGGGCAACTTGTTTCCTGAAACACATTCTTTGGCTTCCTAGAGTTCACAATGTCCTTACTTTCTTCTGTGATGTTGTTATAATTTATAATACTAATATGCTTAGTAGTTTTCAGAACACACCTCTAGGTAGCATATTGAAAAGGAAAAACATGTTTATTCCAATGAATAAAAATTTTTGAGAGACTTGATCCATTGAACCAACAGTATGTTCAAATAAAATCCTATCAGTGACTTGGAGCAGTTGTCAGAACCAGTATATCTGAAGGACAATTAGGGCATTTTCCTTCCTTTAAAAGAAAAATGATTTGTAGATGGTTATTATTGTAAAGATACCACATTTACTGCAAAAATCATCTGTACTCAGGATTTATACTTCACTCAGCTCGTGACTGGATCTTTCCTTTCATCTCTGTCTAAATCCTCTTTTTCCCATCCTCTTACCAAGATAAGTATAACACCTTCCTCTTTTTGCATTCTTCCCTTTACTATATTACTGGTAACATGAATGCTATCTGTTACATCAGTAAGGTGGACTCTCCTTTCCCCACTTGACACAGAAAAACAAATAGAAATATATTTAGGATGTGGCTTTCATTGCTGATGACCAAACAGTGATGTTACAGTATACACGTTAGTTGATACCATTTTTCATGGTTTTTAAAAAATTATTTTTAAAAGGCCAGTATGAGGAGGCTTCTAGGTTAGTATTCTTTTTAGAATATCTTTTCCATGAGTTATCTTCAAATTGTCCATTAGACTACCTCTATTTGGTGTGCTTTTTAAAGATCAGAATTAGTGAGCAATTAGTAAAAAGTGAAACAGAAAAAAAGAAAAGAAAGGAGTGTCAGTGAAATACTTTAAAAATACACAGAACCAAAGAAGTTAAAAAGAACACAGAAGAGTAAGAAGTGTTATATTAAATTTAATACATTTTTTAAATCCAAGGTGAGCATAATAGAAATTCATTACTTCGAATTCAGTCTTCTTTTTCTGTTCTTTGTATGTGGATATGTTCATGTTAAGTTTATGACTTAAAAAGTAATTTTTAAAAGGAAACAATTGAGCCCTACCAAGGTTTGATTTTCTTCCTATTTGCTTTTAATTTTTAGAATTAGATTAGAATTTCTTCAGTAGTTTAAAACCATTCATCTAGTTTATGTCAGGGAAGTACTGGTTAGGAATTCACTCATGAAACATAATTTAAGTTGGCTGATAGGGATTTGAAGTATCTACTGGCAGTCAGTTTACCTTGGGGAAAATTGATATTCTGTCTGAGATTGAGTTAGTTAGGAAAAAATTCACTTTCTAGAAAACCCTAGTGAATTTTGAGGGTTTTAATTGCATCATTAAATGAGATAATGCAGATGGACTTTAATAATACACTCTGTTAGGATGTATTTTAATATCATCTTTAGGTGTAAGATACTGAGCCCAAAACTTTATCTTTAAGTCTAAATAATTATATTTATGGGGCTGTCATGTCCTAATCAGTGTGCTTCCCTTCTGCATAGAACCCAGCAGGATATTATTTAACAAATTTTAATTAGTAATTAGGGTGGCTTCTCTGCATTGATGATATTATCAAGTTTGATTCTCTATGCCTCACTGAGAGATTTCTGCTTTAGAGACTTTACATTTTCATATAACTAATGAGTTTCCTTCAGTGTTCTTGTCCCCCCAGTTTAGAGGCTGTCATTTTGTTGAGCCCAAAGAAGGATATGCTATCTTCTTGGGCTATTCACATCAGAATAGGAGTAGCAGTTGTTTGTAACATTTTCGAAACACTTTCCCAGCCACCAAAAATAACACACTGTTTATATGTTGGTTTTATTCTTTGTGAGCTGTGGCCACTTCACTTGGAGAGAGCATTTATAGTGAGGTATTGTGAGAGCCGTTGAACTCTTCCCAGCAGATCTGAGAGAACAGAGCCATACAACTGTCAAAGGCACCACCATCTACTACCTCGGAATCATCCTCAGCTTCTCAGTCATGCTAACCACATACATCCAATCTATTGTTAAAGCTAATCATTTATAATTTTCAAAGTATCTTTGGCACTTTCTCTCCATTAGCATAGTGATCACAGTCATATAGGCCCTCATCACCTCTCCCATAGACTATTGTAATAGTTTTCTAATAAGTCTCTCCCACATCAGTCAGTCCAGCATTCAGCTGCCAAAGTGATGGTCCTAAAGTGTCGATTTGCAAACTCCACGTATCCCCAGTAAACTCCAGTGGCTCCCAGTTATCTTTGAGATCAGATATAATGTCCTTTGGTATCTAAAGTCTTTGACTACCTTCAGGTCTTCACGACGTTTCTAGTATACTTATGTTTCATTCTTCATTCTTGTCTACCCACTCAATGATATAGCTACTCTAGTCTCCTTCTTGTTCATAACACTTAACTCTCCACCTCTTAATTCCATACTTTTTCACTGGGTTTTCCTGATGGCTAGAGTGCTCTGTCTCTTCTACCTCCTGTCTGCCCTGGCTTCCTGCAAGACTTAACTTGAAATGTCAGTTTTCTTCTTCCATGTCACTGCTAGTTCCTTCGCTCTGAGATCACCTTCTTTCACACTCCTTTTCTGTTTTATATGTACATAATTATTTGTCTATTATATCCCTTTTGAATGTGAGTTTCTTGTGGGCAAAAACTGTCTTTGCCTTTCTTTGTCTACCTAGGGTCTGGCATGTAGTGTTTAATAGATGCTTGTTGACTAAGGACAGCCAGTGACTACTACCACATTTCCTACTTACTATCCAATTGTAAGATCAATATTCCTTTAGAATAGGAAGGTTAATTAAAAACTAATGTGTTCGGCTGTATTTAGAAATCCTTCTTCATGCTTGTAGGTAAAGCAGTCTCTGAAGTGAAACCTGTATTTCCTTACATTAGATAGAAATGAAAGTGTCAAGATTTTGAGCTTAGAGAGAAAAGGAAGTACATCTTTAGTCTCTGTCTCATGAACTTGCTATTGTTAATTTGACTCAAAGCCTTTAAAAATTTAAAAACCATTCAGAATCTTTAAAAAGTTTTGTATAGAGACTAATATTTTGATGCAACCCATTTAATGATAGGATAGGGAGAGAAAGAGACAGACAGAAAGGCGGAAACTGTGTGGCACAGTGGAAAGAGTGCTAAATCTATTCAGAGGTCATGGATTTGAATCCTGACTCTTCTATTTACTAACTACTATGTAACTTTAGGTAAGTTGTTGAAACTCTTTGTTGCCTCAGTTTCTTCATGTGTAAACTGAGGAGTTTGAACTAGAAACTTTCTATGGTCTTTTACAGCTTGAGATCTATACTACTTTGATACCAGGGATCCAGACTAATGTAGTCCGGATTAAATCATTGGAAGGTGACACCTGGGAGAGTATGTCCCCTTCAGGTGAGGGAGGTTCTGTTTCTAATGATCAGTGGCCATGGTGGATCTCATATGGAGCTCTTTTATGGAGTGTTGGGCAAGAGTAGCCTTGGGAGCAGGAGAAAATAATTAATGGAGAATGAAAGGTTAGTGTGCCGATATGGAAGAGAAGCTGTGTCTCCTCGTTTCTTTTCATGCAGAATAGTTAAGAAGATGGCTTAATTCAAATGATACTTCAAGAGAATCTTGGAATTTCCTTGGTATATCATTCATATTTGCTACTAGGTAACAGCCTAGCTTTCTGGCTATCATAGAAATCTTCAGTGTATGCTCTTTAATAATCAGTAACTAAAAATCTGTCCTTTAATACCCTGAGGTCTATATGCTTGTAGTGGCAAGTAAAATCTGTGTGCTTCAATTCAGTTATTCCTAAGAGTATGAATCTGCCCTTAAATTTGAACACTGGAATCTAATGGACTGGTTTTATAAAAATAAATTAATGTTTTCATCATTCTACCTAACATTTAAAAGCATTAAATTTGGATGTCCCACACCAAGAGATGCTTATTCCTTAGGGTATTGGTGTCCTATTAGACAAGGTAGTCGTTTATTTTTAGTATTGGAGATATCAGTCTGACCTATATAGTCAATGTATTTCTCATCATATTTATCATTGAGAAGCAACATGGCATAGTAAATGGAGAGTGGGCCTTGAATTAGGAAACCCTAGCTTCAGATCTTCCTTCCAGCATATCTCCAATTTCTCCACAACACACTTTTTTTCAGGTGTCAGGGAAAGATGATCTTATTACTTCAGTGTTGTAAGGAACTATCAGATGAAAACCCTCTCTACCAACAGAGATCAAACATTCCCCAAACTGAAGTTTTAGAGAATACCTGGCGCCCTGAGAACTTAAGTGCCTTGCTCAGTCACCCCAAATGTATCTGTCAGAACTTGAACCCTAGTTTTCCTGACTCCTCAAAACTCTCTATCCATGTATTCTTCTTGTCACACCCCCTTCTTATACTGACAGAATGACAGGTATAGTTAAAAAAAGTTTTTAAGAATTGTTGAGTACAAGAGTAAATGAGACTGGCAGTATAGTGTAGGAGAGGAATGGGAACCTGCAGCCTTAAGGCCACATGTGGGCTTCTAGGTCCTCGAGTGCAGCTTTTTGACTGAGTCCAGGTTTGATCTGTGAAGTCTAGCTTCAGTCAAAGGGCCACACTTGAAGACCCAGAGGGTCATATGTGGCCTTGAGGCTTCAGGTTCCCTGCACCGCTGGTGTAGGATATCAAGATCATATGGTTTGCCATGTTTGTATCCCCTGTCATTGTAGTGTTTTACAAACTGGAAAGTTCTTTGTATATATGAGTTAATATTATTATTTAACATTATACTTGAGTTAGGTTCTTCTCATATATGTAGAGAAATGCTTAGAACAACTACTATACATAGCACATATTAGTAGATAGTTCCTGACTATCTCCTTAACCACCTACCTCTATAACCAGTCTTCTTCAGGTACCATTATATATTCATTCGTAGAGAAGAGGTGGCAACTGATGAGCAAAATTTTGATGTCATAGGAGAGATGTTGTGATAGGGCTGGACTATATAGAAATCTGGTGTCCAGCTAGCAGCTAGTGCAAATAGGCTATTTCTACCACAGATTATGTAGTTCCTATGAAAGCAGCAAAAATGAACTCAGGGAATTAGCTCGGACTTTTTTGTCTATATACTTTACCTGTTAGCTCTTGTGTTCTGCTGAATAAATATCAGTGGAACCACCCTCTTGGCATAGAAATCAAGAGTAGTATTTAATGGTTAGTGTTTGACTCCAGTGACATATTACCCATTGTCCTGCTTGACTACACAAATTTTTGGTTTAAATTCAGACCCCATTGCTACAACCAGCCGAGCTTAGACAATAGAAGACAACGGACTTAAAATCTATCTAATGTTGCCATTTTGTGTGTACTATAAATGGTACTATTCTCTAGCACCTGGTACATAATAGGCAGTTAATAAATTCTTATTTATTGATTGATCCAGAATATTCATCTTATTATTTTGCAGTATGTAAACATTTCATATAACTTCTCTATAAATCCTGGACCTGCTAGGAATGTTCTATCTAACTTTCTGACAAATCTGATTAGAGATAGATTCATACCTTACTAACATTGCAAGAAGTAGTTATGTAGGAGCAAGGACCAGAAAGAGTCTGAGGAAGTGTATGCTAGACTAGGTTTGGAGGGACCATGACCAGTGTGGGTGCTTCCTTAAATAGGGGCCCAGGGAGGAACTCACCAATCAGAGGAGACAGTAAAAGTAGAAGTATTTGTTGCCCGCATATTAGGGAGTGTTTTGTGTTAAAGAAGGTCTTCAAACAAGACAGTGACAATGACAGGAGTTTTGTACTCAACAGAGTACTTGATATGTTGAGATAAATGATTGATTTTGGAGTCCTGAAGGCATGGTTGGAAACTCATCATCCTAGAATGTTAGTACTTCTGGCAATCTTAGAGATGATAAAGTCAAATATTCTTTTATAGATAGGGAAAGAGGGTTCCAGAGCAGCTAAGCGACTTGACCAAATGCATATAGCTACTTGTGGGCAGCATCAGAACTCAGTGTACTATACACAATTTCACACTAGCTCATGCTACATCATATCTGGCTTTTGGTGGTATAGTGAGTGGTTTATTAGAAAGCATGTTGGACCTGGAGTCAGAAGACCTGGATTTGTAGCCCTGCTATACTACTACCTGGGTGATAAGAAATAAATCACTTACCTCACTTGAACCTCAGTTACTTCATCTGTAAAATGGAGAGAATTACTTTTAGTCCCAGTTTTATAAGTTTGTGTTGAGGAAAAGTGCTTGTATAAATGTTTTATTTAATGTCCATTGGCTGCTTCTGCCTCCCCGGCATTAGGACCAAAAAATATACTTTTGTTCAAATCTGAAAGAAAAAAAGAGAATGCTTTTTGGTGGGAGGGAGTTGTTTAAGTGATTCCCTCCATTTTGCTATTTCTAAATGAAGAAAGAGATGCCAAAAACAGGTTATCAAGTAATAATTCTTAGTTTTGTTTTTCTTTAAACTATGATTTTGGAGGTGAAATTGAGGGGAAGAAGCAACTGGTGCCAGACTATGGATATAGGACTCAAGCTGCCAAGAGATGAGAAACGTGAGGGATTAGGGAGCTTGGTAGGGTTTCCAGGCCCACTGTGCATTAGGCCATCGCTACTCACTAAATGATGAGAAGTAGAGATGAGGCCTCTTGCGAGGTGTGTCATAACTAATGAGTAGTAATTTGTAATTAACTAGAATGGCACATCATAGATATAAAAAAAAAACCTGATCATTCCCTTTCTTCTTCAAACTCTTTCTCTTCAACTGTTCTTCCTTTGCTTCTTCGTTCTCCTAACTATTGTAGTCTTCTACCCCAGCGTTTACTCTAGATACCTTGTCTTCCTTGTACCTCCCTTCTTCCTTTCTCGCACTATTGTTCTTTTTCTTCTTTCTCCCTTAACCAGATAAATATGGAACTAAAATGAATTTTTATTACTTGTTACACATCTTGAATAAAATTGTATGGTCCTGTATGGAAATGATCACTTGAATACTTCATGTTTCTCTGTCTCAAAAAAAAAAAAAGGAAGGAAGAAAGAAAATCAACAGGCTAGCTAGCTGTAACATATGTTTTGCCTATCTTTGGCCCTTCACTGTTTTTTTTTTCTATCAGTTCCTGGTCTTAAACTATATAAAACCACTTTGCAACTATGAAATAGAAATGTAAGTTATTATTACTAACAAGGAAAAGCCTTGCAAGGAATAAGTAACAAGAGGGCAAACTACATAAATGTTCTCATTGTTGAAAGGATCAAGCAAACATATTGCATGTAGGACATGTAGATAATGCCATCAGCAGCATCTGTATATATAAATGATAGTGATGGATAAAATACTCTGACAATAAAAAAGGACTCAGGATGAAGTCTAAATCTGGCGAAAATCTGCTGTACAGTATGATAGTCTTATTCATATAAATAGGCCATAAGTTGGATTGTACCACCATAGAAATAATATTTATTTTAAATTAAATTTTATTTTGTCAATTAACAAACATTTGTGTTTTCTCTACCCCCTCCCCGCCCCCACCAAAAACCCTTGTAACATCTTTACAAAGCCAAGTAAACCAAATTCCCATATTGACCATGTTGGTTTTTTTTTTTAAACCTGTCTAAGGCATAATATTTAAGCAGACCATTTTCCCCCCAACTTAGGATACCAACATCAATTAAAAATTAAATGGGAATAAAGTTAAAGAAAAGTATAATGAGTTTTTTTGGTGAAGATTAAAGTTTATCATAATTATGAATATTCACAAATGGGCCTGCTGGCTAGAACAGTAGATTTGGGAATCAGAATATATTGGCTCTAATCCTAGCTCTGTGTTCATGGCCTAATCTCTTAAACTTTCAGTCTCAGTTTGCTTATGTGTAAAATGGATGTAAAATACTTGTGCTACCTAATACACCAGGTTGTTGTAAGGAAAGTGCTTTGCAAACCTTAAAGTACTATGCAAAATGTGAGTTATTATGACCTTGCAGGATAATAGTTTCATAGATATAGGACTATAAAGGACACTAACCCTTCAATTTGCAGATAAATATACTTTAAGTATAACAAAATTCATTAATTTTGACCAGATCTTGGCAAACTATAGCACTGGAGCATGATCTGCCACTTTCTTTTGTAGGAGGGCTACGAATGGTTTCTACATTTTAAAATGAAATTTTAATGTATTTAAAAATGTAAAAACATTCTTAACTGCTGACAGCCCTACAAAAGTAGGGTGGCCAACTTGACCCTCAGTCAGTGGTTTGCCATTCCCTTTTGGGACCAATTATGGGATCTGAATTTGTGAAAAGTCAAAATTATGGAAGTTTTCAACTTTCAAAGATATATACTAACCAGTACTAGGCTAACACAGGGGCATAAGTGATGCAGTAGATAGAGGGCCAGTCCTAGAGTCAGAAAGACCTAGTTTTACTTGAATTTAAAAAAATGGGGAGGGGGCAGAGTCGTAGGGGTATAGACTTGATAAAATATGCTGTTCCATTAACCCTCTAGTAGCATTATTTTGTGTCATAGACACAAAATAATCTGGTAAAACCCTATGGGTTCCTTCTCAGGGTAATGTTTTTCAGTCATTGAAGGAAATATTTGGTTTGGGTTAGATGTTAGTGAAAATAAAGATATAATTTCCCCCCCTGAAATCAGTCCACAGACACCTTGAATTCACGTTGAGTTCTTGGATCTCAGGTTACAAACCATGTATTAAATGATGGCTTCTGGCCTCTAACCTCCTGCAGACAGAAGAACAAGATTACCTGATGAAACCAGAAAATATAACCCCAAATATCCCAAACAGGAACCCAACATTATGGCCTAGACAAAATAAATTGAACTCTCATATTCTCTGTGTAAACCAGTAACCCACAAGCTACATTGTGTCTGATTTATGATCCTTACAACCACCATTGAGTACAGCCGCAGTCATGCTTGTGTATAAAAAATACACTCAGGAAACTGTGCTGGTTGTCCTGCTGTCAGGACCAGATGGAGACTGGTACCTATCTATAGTAATCCTGGTTTTTGTTTGTTTCTAGCAAGGAGGCTGGTCCTTGCATTTGGATGGAGGAAAAAAAAAGTGGAGATACCTGGGCAGTTTGTATTGCATAATCACACATTTCCTGTGGGACCTAAATGTGACTATGAAATGTAGAAAAATACCGTCTTTGGGAAGAGTTGCAGATGTACCTGTTCCTGAGAGAGAGCTTAGTGTAATAGAGTCCAAAGATCTGATTTTCAGCACAGTACATTCCTGGACTTGAAATCATATCTTGGTTTGTATTTCAGCTCTAACACTCTTTTGTGACTATAAACAAATAATTAAATTTGTAAATGCCGTCTGAGATTGTGAATGATGATTCATACTACTTATAGTACTTATTTCATTGAGTTGTTGTGAGTCAAGCACTTTGTAAACCTTAACATATGAGCAGGGGACTTTTTTTGTGTCCTGAATTCTTTTGGCAATCCAATTTGATAAAGCCTTTGGACCCCTTCTCAGAGCTATTTTTAAATGCATAAAATAAAATACAAAATAAATGCATAAGATAAGATACATATAATTACAATTATATTGGAATTAGGTTGAAATAGTTATCTAAGTAACAATTTTTAAGTTCATAGGCTAGGAATCCCTTTATGATTTGCTACGTTTTGTACTAACAAAGAATCAGAGACAAAGTAGATGCCCATTGATTGGAGGAATGGCTAAACAAGTTGTGTGAATGTAATGGAAAATTATTGTGTTGTAAGAAATGATGAATGATGAGTATAGAGATAGATGGGACATCTTATATATGAACGGATGCAAAGTGAACATACATGACTAATAATATAAGTGGAAAAGGACAACATTAAAAAATGGAAATTGAATGCTGTGAAATTATAATGAACAAATTTTTCCCCAGAGATGAGATATAAGAAGGTATCTTCTCCTTACTACTTTGCGAAGCTAGGAGGTAGAGGTGGGACTGTGGGTGTGGAATACTTAATAAAATATTGGACTTTTTAAGGTACTGATTAGTTTTATTGAACTGCTTTTCTCTCTTTTTTATTCTTTGCTTATGAGGGATGGCCCTCTGGGAGGGGAGATGAAATACAATAGGAAATGAAAATGATGAAAAAGAAAAGTATCAATAAATTTTTATTTAAAAAAGCAAGAAATATGAGCTGCTGATACATTGGGGTTTTTTTTGGTAATATGTTTGAAAAAATGGTATTAGCACTAATATTCTTTTGATCATCTTTTGAGGTGGGGCTAGATCTGTGATTTTACTGATGTGGGAAATCCCCAGTGAAGAACTGTCTCTGGCAATGAAGATTAGCTTGGAGAGTTGTTTAAAGCACCAAGAGGTTGTGACTTTCCCAGGGTCACACTCTCAATAACTGTTAGAGGTAGAACTTGAACCCAAGACTTCCAGACTGAGGACAACTCACTATTCAGTATGCCATGCTACCTTTCACTCTTTCATCCGACCTTCAAAAATTCAAAACTGTTTAGGAAGGAAGGTGGAGTTCTTTAGGAGAACTCATCCACTCAGAATAATTTGTAGTGAATGATGTACACATAAGAAAAGGGGCAGGTAAGTGGCACAGTGGATAAGTCACCAGGCTTGGAGTCAGGAAGACCTGAGTTCAAGTCTGGCTTCCTACACTTACTAGCTGTGTGTCCTTGGTCAAGTAACTTAACCCGGTTTGCCTCATTTTCCTCATCTGTAAAGTGAGCTAGAGAGGAAAATGATAAGCCACTCCAGTTTCTTTGGCAAGAAAATCCCAAATGGGGTCACGAAGAGTCTGAAACTACTGAACAGCAACAAGGCACAAGAGAAGAGAGGATAAAATAAAGGTAAATCTGCAGTGGATTTTCCCCTTCATAATAAAAGGTTGCTTGTTTGTAGAATTCATATAATGATTGCTTCAGAGGAATACTTCACTTGATGATTTTAGAATTACTTATTCAGTATCACTTGAACATAGATTTACTCTGGAATACAAAATTTTGCTGCCTAAGTTTTGACTATTTAAATGTATTTTGAAAAAAATAATGTAAAGTAATAAGCAAATGCTTTGATGGACTTGAGATGTCATTGGGGTGGGTACCTTTTGCATTTCTGCAGGTGGCAGGAACCTGTCTATATATTCTCATCCTGTGTAGTTTTATCCTGTGTTCCTACATAAATTCTCTATAGAAGAACTATCTGGTAAATTGGAAGCCATTATCTAACCCTTTTAAGATTTCATGGATACCAGTACATCATTTGAGCTGCTTTCTCTCCTTGTGAAGTGACCTGCACTGTCTATTTTTCTGGTTTTCTGTGATCTTCATATTGTCACTTATATTTCTTGGTGGCATTTTTAGTTGTATGCTACAGCCCACTTACATCTGTTATTTATCTTTTCATTGCCTTTTGAATGATGTAAAATTTTGTCTTTAATATGATTGAATTAATAAGAGTTACATATGCATACATTTTCAGGAACTCAGTTTGATGAATCAGGGCATACCTACAACAATACAGTGACTGCATTTTCCTCAGTTACTTGTGAAAGGGGAAAAAAAGTTTAAAAGATGTTTTCTGTGGCAAAATGAAAGCCCAGATAACAACACAGATGATTTCTGCAAAACCCAAAACCATAGAAAACCCATAATCTAACTGTCTTACTTTTTCCTAGATTCCTCTAGGTATAGGTCTGAGTTAAGTTTTCAAAAGTTATTCACAAGGACAAATGACTTCCCCTTTATCATCTCTAAACATTTGAGTTTGTACATTGAAACTCTCTGGAATAGTTCAGCCTTTTCCTAGGTCCTGTTACTCTCCTTTCTGTTTCTCAAATGAAGTGCCAACCATTTTGGTTAAGTCTCTGCAAGAAAAACTTCATATCTGAAAAAAAAAAGAGATTGATTTGTGGTTTGCTTAGAAAGTAAGCATCCTTTTTATACCTTTTCATGAGAGAGGAAACACCATAGTCACTGGAAAGAGTACTAACTGGAGTAAAAGAACCTGGGTTCAGACACTCTGATGTTTACTGCCTGTGTGACCTTTGGCAAATCATTTAACCTTTTTGGTCTTCATTTTCTGTGTCTGTAAAATGAAGAGGTTGGACTAGATGGCCTCTGAGTTTCCTTCCACTTCTAGATCTCTGATCAGGTGAACCTAGGATTTGTGGCCTAGGCATTTAAGACTTGGACAATATTAAATACTTACTCTGCATAGCACTGAGCTAGGCAAGTACAAGATCAAAAAGCACCTAGACCTAGTTCCTAAGGAGTGTAATCTCTCAAAACAGGGGGTGGGTGAAGATATGACACGTGTACAAGTAAATATGTTATAAAGTAGAATGTATTAAGGTTAAAGGGGGAGACTAGACAGAGTGCTTAAAGACAATGTGAAGAATGATGCAGATCACTTCATTTGGAGGAGTCAGGAAAAATGTCATGGAAAAGGGAGCACATGAGCACCAGTCTCTGGATCTCTTGGATGCCATTTCTGCATCCATGGAGGACCATTTGTGTCTGGTATGGTATTCCAGTTGGGCCATATTTATATCGTTTATTTCCCTCCCTCCTTTCCTTCCTTCCTTCCTTCTTCCCCCCCCCCCCTCTTTTGTTCCTTTCTTTTTCACCACCAAAACCCTACCTCAGGGGATCGAGAAGTGAAAAGAATTAGAAATCCCTCTAGGATACTTTGGTTTAGGAATGCCAGGCCTGAATGACTTGTTCTCTTCTCCTTTCCTAAAGCCTCCTAATGGATGGGTATATGGGGCTGGGAATCCTTTTGTTGACACATGAATTGATTGGTTTTTAAGTAGTTTTTTAAGGTACTTTGGACGGTCAGATCCCACAGTCAGAATCACATAAGACATGGCAGCTTCTACTAAAAATGCGAGATCTTGGAATACAGTATTCCAAAAGGTAAAAGATATAGACTTACAACTAAGAACAATTTACCCTGCAAAACTGAATCTAATTTTATAGGAGGAAAGAATTGACCTTAAATGCAATAGAGGACTTTCAAGAATTTCTGAGGAAAAAGACGAAAACTAAGTAGGAACTCTCAAATAAAAAAAACAAAAACCCAAAGAAACCCAGAAAGGTAAATTTATTTAAGCAATTGAAAGGAACTCTATGACGTTGTGACAATCTAATGTGAGGGGAAGAAACCAATGCCCTGTCATAAGCTTAATATCTTCAAAGGGTATTGAGGGAGTTAAAATAAGAAAAACAAGAATTTAGGCGTGAATTGATTATGTTTGGAGGGTTTTAAGAGGAGGAAGAGAAAGGAGAGGAGAGTGAAGTGAATAAATTAGTATGTAGGATGGAGAAGGAGCTAGAACTTGCTAGTTCTCTTAATTGAGGTATATGAGAAGAAAAATATATAAACATAGAGGAAGGGGTGAGGACAGTGGGTGCCAGAAGAACCTCTCTTATCTTTTTAAAGATTTTTTAAAAGATTTATTTACATTTTTTTTATATTGCAAGCATTTACAGATTACTCCCAATCCATAAGAAAGAGGTCTCTTGTAAAAAAAAAAAAGTAAAACATTTAAATAGAACTAATGTTCCAGTGACCCTTTCAGAAAATACATGGAAAATATCACATTTGTGCACCCCCTCTGTTCTCTGTTTTTTTTTTTTAGAATAACAGAAATCTATTTACTTTCCCTCCTACCACCCACCCCATTGGAACAAAAAAGGAAAAGAAAAATAAATTCCTTGTAACAAATATACAATAGTGAAATAAAATAAATTCCTTCAATGGCTAAATACAAAAATATATCTCATTCTATTACCTCTTAGTCATGGATAGAATGTTTCATAAGTTTTAGAATTATGAACGGTCATTGTATTCGTCATAGTTCCTATAGCTTTAAAATAATTTTTATAGTGTTGTTAATTTTGAATAAATTGTCCCAGTTCTGCTTATTTCATTCTTCAATTTATAAAAGTCTTAAAAGTTATTTTTTAAAATAATATTGATGTTAGAGTATAAATTGTTCTGATTCTGCTTTACTTCACTCCATATCAGTTCATATAAGCCTTTCCATGTCTTTTTGAAAACATGTTTCCTTATTTCTTTTCTTTTTTAAAAAAAATTTTTTTGTATTTCCTTATTTCTTATAGCACAGTTGTATTCCATCCCATTCATAAACTACAGCTTAACCATTCCACATTTGTTCATCTCCTTAGTTTCCAGTTTTCTGCCACCACAAAAAGAGTAGTTAGAATTATTTTTGTGTATATTGGACCTTGTCTTCTTTCTTTAATCTCTTTGGGCTTTAGGCCTGATGGTGGCAGAGCTGGGTCAAAGGGGCATGTGCACTTTAGTAACTTTTTATATGTAACTCCATGGAACAAAGGAGGGTTGAGTACATATGAACACACGCGTAAATTTGGTTTATAAATAAATACATCAAACTCAATAGGGAAACACCTGGGATGTGGGGAGAGTTAAGAGGGAGGATAGTACCTGAGAGAGAATAGGGGCAAGGAAAACAACCTTCTGGATCCTGAAAGGTGGGGGAGGGGAGGTTAAAAAGGAGAAAATGAAAGAGGACTAGAATCTAAGGCAAGGCATCAGTTGGAGAGTGGCTAAGCAAATTGTGGTGTTTGAATGAAATGGAATTTTATTGCACAATAAGAGATGACAAAGGAGAGCAAGCACAGTGCCTGGAAACATAGTGCTTAGTAAGTGCTTAAAAGAGCCAATTTCTGAGAATCCTTGGTGGCACGGATAGCAACAGAGTGAACTGAGCAGAACTAGGATGACAATTTATGTAGCTGAAACATGAAAGATACATTTATGGACATAGTCACATGATACAGGGTAGTATATGAATAGATGAATTTTTTTGAGTGACATCTAAACTTCTGGTCTAATTCTTCAGTTCATCAGAGATCTGCGATATCATTAATATAGCTACCTCTACCAGCACATTCATAGCCTTTCAGCGTCTTGGTAGATGAGCCTTATGAACTGCTGTGCCTATAAAAAGCATTACCCTCTGGCCAACTGGGTTGATGAACCTCTCCAAAATTAACTAGGTTGGTCTTTAGATGGCATACATTGCCTGCCCGTACTTGAAGACATTATCTAGGTTGGTATGTCCTGCACTATCTTATTCCTATTACATAGGGCGAACTCCATGCCACAGTGAGGAACTAGAGGAGATTAGTGGAGGGCTAGTCTAATTTACCACCACCTCCAAAAAAGGTATAGAAAGCACGTGCCTCTAATATATATTTATAGTTACATTCCTTATAGGAGCTGTCATTCGAACCCCAAACTAAAGGGTTGCGGTCTACCCCTTGGGAAGGTGTCTGTGCTATGCATAGGTGGGGAGTGGTTTTATTGGGTCTTTTGACTATGTGAAGGATGAATCCGAAAAGAAAGAGCCAGAAGAGGGAAAGCCAGTTAGGAGGCTCTTGTAAGCAAACAAGGTGAAAGTTGATGAGGGCTCAAACTAGAAAGGATATTATCAATGTAATCAATTAGGTAACAAGGATTTAAGAAGCTGCTTACTGTACCCTACCTCTAATAGGTGCTGTGGATATGAAGAAAACAGTCCCTACTCTCCAGGAGTTTACAGACTAATAATTGAGAGACAATGTGTACGCATATAAGCATATGCAAAGTTTGTGCAAACTAGCCTCAAGGTAATCTTACCCTGGAAGGCACCAATAGTAGGGGAAACAGGAAAGTATTCTTGTAAATGATGACATTTAAACTTAGTTTTTAAGGGAACCGGGTTTCTAAGACTCATTCTAGGCATGGACAATATTCAGTGCAAAAGTCAGGAGATGGGTATCCTACATAGGAAATATGTGAGGAGTTGCAAGTAAACAAGTATGGCTGGAATGCAGAATGGGTGGATGGGAGTAATAGATAAGACAAGAATAGTAAGAAGGTGCTTTGGATGTCAAAGGAATGTATATTCTATCTTACAAGTAATAGAGTCACTGGAGGTGGCGTGGTCAGACCTGTATTTTGTTTAAAAAAAAAAACCAAAACACCACCACCACCACCGTTTTGGCAACCTTGTGGAGGATAAATTGGAGTCGGGAAACAGAATCTTGGGAGTATACCCACAGTTAATAGGCATGACATGGATGAAGAGATAGCAAAAGAACCTGTGAGGCAACAGTCAGATAGGTAAGATAACTAAGAGAGGAGCATCACAAAAACCCAGAGGAGAGAGAGTATTTAGATAAAGAGAATTGATCAGTAGTGTCAGCTTTAGTAGGGGTCAAGAAGGATGAGAATTGAGAAAATTAAATTAAACAGATTTGACGCCCTTTGCATTACCTCCCAAGCCAGAGAAATACTCAGGGTTGGAAGGTTCATTGACCATCTGGCTAGCCAGCTTTAAAGCTGAAAAAGTAGTGGCTCTAAGGTGATGCTTCCACGGTCATCCCTGTTTACCCTCTGAAGCAGCTCCCAAACTTGTGAGGAGCCTGGACTGTGGCCCCTACCATGCCCGCCCCCACTCTTCCCCCAGGCACATTTAGGCACTCTGTATCTGCACATCCCCGTAATCCCCTTGGGATGCAGTCATTAGTTGCAGGTCTTGTCCCTTCTCTCCTCAAACTCTCTTCCACTGTTCTCTCCCTCTTTGGATTTTCTTTTGATACCACTTTATAGCATTTTGAAAAAAAAAACCCTCTAATTTTTTGTAATGGGCAGTGGGCCACACCTCTCTCTGAGGTGCCTGGGGGGACTTTGGAGACTAAAGATGTTTTGTCACTTAAAACAATCATGTTTTGTGGGAATTGGTTAAAAAGCAAAGTTTTTTATTTTAGATATAGCTGTCTCAGTTGAATTGTGAGTTTGGAAACTATATTTTAGAGATTTTAGAAGAGAGTGAGAACTGGATACAACAAATGCAGAATTGCTTTTTCAAGTTTATCAGAAGAAGGAAAGGAGGTAGTTGGAATGATAGCTAGTAAGGATAATGACATCTAAAGAGGAAGTTTAAGGGTGGAGGAGACTTGGGCATGTTTTGGCTTCAGGAGGGAACCAGTAAATAAAAATTAAAGATGGAAAGAGGGAAGGGAGGGAAAGAAGGGAAGAAGGGAGAAAAGAAAACAGAAGAGGAGGAGACAATCTGTTCAGAACAAGAGATAATGGGACCAAGAATACATGTAGGGGGTGATCTTGATGAAGAAAGAATAAGTAAAGAAGGGAGATAGTGAGCTATTGATATTGGAGGGATGTGAGAGGGACAATAAGAGGAGAAAAGGGAGCTCTTCCCAAATGGTCTCAATTTGCTTAGGTGGTTCCCAAATTTGTCTCAATGTGTGGTTTTATAGCAAATTTGAGGAAAGAAGAGGTATGGAAGCAATAAATAAGTGAGATAATGCTGATATAGAATCTATAGAATTTGGTAGCTGATTAGTTTTAGAGGATGAAGGAGAAGAAAAATTCATTGATATCTCAGGTTTTGACTGGGAAAATGATGATATCATTGACAAAAATGGAGATGTTAAAAGACAGGTTTCATGTAAAAAGTGATAAGTTCAATTTTGGACATGTTGACTTTGAATTGGTAGAATGAAATTCATATAGATATTTAGCAGACATCAGGAATTACCCAATACTATAGGGAGAAATTATTCTTCATTAATCTATCTAAGTTCTGTGAAGGGGAAAAGTATAGGAACAAGATGAACTTAGTGGACATAATTTATGTAGTTTTTCAAAAAGCCTCTCACAAAGTTCTCTCCTAAAAGCTGTTATAAACAAATGTCATCATGGAATTAGTGAAAATATTTTGTCATAGAGATGGAACTAGCTTAGAAACAGAAAATGTGGAAAAGGATAAACAGATATTTCTTTGAATGGAAAAATGTAACCCATGGTCTCTCTCAGGTATAGGTCTTACATAAGAGCAGATGTAAAAATTATCAGGAAGATAGGGTGTTAATGAAGATTGTCCAGGTTCAAAATGAGGTTTCTGGGTTATAAAATGCCAATCCTATAGGGTTAAATTGTAGGAAGAGATTATGAGGCTCAATGACTGAGCAGGAAAGTAGATGAGCTGTCTCAATGTATGCAAGTGTAATAAAAGAAAAACTAATCAAAAGTACCCTAATACAGTGATTAACTTTGAGCTGTCAAGTTATGACCTAGAGAAAGGACTGGAGATTGTTTTCCTGAACACATCAGCTATTTGTGATGCTTTGGCCAAAGTAATTTCCAAATATTGGAACTGTACTCATTCTCTCTCCTCCTCTGTCCCCTTCTCTCTCTCTCTCTCTCTCTCTCTCTCTCTCTCACACACACACACACACACACACACACACACACACACACAGGAAATCAATTAGCATTTGTGAACTATGTATTATGTGCCAGGCCCTCTGGTGGGCACTGCAGATATAAAGACAAAAATGATAGCCCTTGCCCTCAAAGATCAGATGTTCTATCAAGGGAAACCATATGTTCATCTATAAGTAAAATCACGATAAATACAAGGTGATTTTTGTTGTGTGTATATAAAGTCTGTAGTATCTGTGGAGATAGAGAAAGGAAGAGATGTTAAGAAGGCCATTGAGTTTAACCCCCCACCCCCAACCTTCATTGTCATTATTTTCTTTTTAATACATCAGACCAAGTTGTTATTTTCAAGGGGTTAAAGATTGGAATTGGAGGACTCTAGGACCTTCTATCGACTCTCTGGGCTCAGATTCTCAAACTGTGTGAAAGTCTATTTTTAAGAAGTGGATTGAAGGGGAGGTCTATTATGTGTCCAGGTGACGCATCTAATAAGCTGGTCTTGGGCTAGGAAGAAATCTATGCCATAAAGATCTCCAAATATATGGGAAAATGGTAGGAATTAGCAGAAGATATATGTTCTCCAAAGTTCTCCTTCAGAAGCTCCAAAGGCAGGGGAAGCTTGGAGGAAACCTTTGGTAGAGCTGGGAATGGCACTTAGAATGTTTACTTTCCAATTCTCTCCCTCTGCTCTGCTGCAGTGAGGCCAAGGGGACTTAATGACAAGGCACCTAGCTTTCCAGACAAATTCCATGTCATCGAGCAGTCTCTCCTCCCATTGCTTACATGTTTTTCGTCTTGAAGTCTTCTAACTCATCGGACTGGTATTCCCACTCTGGAAGGCAGATCTGCTTGCACTTTATGCGATAGTCCTCAAAATGTTTGTCTTGGTTGGTGGCTAAGAACACGTCCAGGGGAAAGTGAGATGTGGCATCATCCAAAAAATCTACAGCTTTACCCCGATCTTTTTGAGCCCTAAGCTCTCCATTTTACAGATATTGAAACTGATGGGGAACATTAGAAAGAAGAGAAAAATGATTATGCTACTTTGTAGCTTATGTTATATGCAGGTTTGATCACTGAAACTTAAGGAAAATACATTAAACTGGAAGAAGTTCAAGACAGGGCACTTAAAGTGATCAAGGGATAAAATATAGCTTTCATATTAGAGCATGCTGTAATCATTAATCATGCCATTTTGTATATACCAGACTTAACATTTCAATGCTAAAATATTAATGTAGAAATAATCCGCTTCAGGTTTGAATTACCCCATTTCCTGAGTTTTGCTTGTATTTTTTAAGGCAGGCAATTTACATTATTATGCTTTTTTCTTATCTTTCCTGGGGTAGTATTAATCTCTGCCCTTTAATTAACTGTCACTTAGGAGATTCATCATTTAACTCATGATTCCATAAAAACCTTTGAAAAGTTAAGGGGATCAGGTTATTGACCCCTTATTATCTGGCATGCTGTCTCATAGGGAAAGGCAGTGATGGGGTGCTAATTCTGAAGAGCAGGGGTAGGGATGTGTTGATTTATTGGCTTTTGTGAACAGGCCAACAACTATTGCAAGCAGTAGAAGGTCTGTATATTGGCAGTCACTGACATACATGCCAGTGAGAGAAAACCTTCAGGATATTTTTGAAAATTAGACGTTGAATTGTCAACCCTTGGCTTAACTGCTTAAGTTCATTTATAGACCTCTTATTGTTTTTTTAATCACATTTTAAAAATCTTCTCTGCTGCATGTTTTAGAATGAAACATATATAGCAGGGAAATTCTACTGAATTCATGAACACTATACGAAGACTCCATCAATCACCAAGTGTTTATTAAGCAACTACTATGAGCCAGATACTGTGCTGGGTGTACAAGTATACTTGTATACTTGGAGATACAAGCACAGAAAATCAAAAAAGTAAACAATTCTAAGCAATAAGAAGTAAAAATAAAAAATACACGCAACAAAAAACATAAAGTGAATAAATTCATATGGACATAGTAGTAAAGATAAGGTAGTTTTGGAAGGATGCCCCTAGCAGAGTTGTTTGAGTAGGGGAGGGTTGGAGCTGCACTGAAGGAAAACCCAATTAGGATGATATTGCAAATAATCTAGGCAAGAGATGATGGGGGCATGAACTAAGGGAGTAAATACTTAAATGGAGAGAAGAGGTTCGGTGCAAGAGATGTTTGTAAGAGAGAAACAGCAAGAGTTGGCAAATAATTGGATATACGGGGTGAGGGTGGGTGAGGAGTTGGAGATAATGCCAAGAATATGAACCTAAGACTTTGGACGGAGGGTGGTGTCTTCCACAGAAGGAAAGTTTAGAAGAGGGGAGATTTATGGGGAAAGATGCGTTCAGTTTTACATATGTAGAGTTGAAGATGTCTTGAATGTCTAGTAGGCAATTGGTGATCTGGTCCTAAAGTTCAGAGAAAAGACTGGGACTGGATGGCTAAATGTATTGATGCGGGAGTCACTTACAGTAGAGATAATACTTAAATATGTAGTAGATGATATGAGGTTACTAAGGGAACACAGAGAGAAAAGAGCTGAAGGTTCAGGATAAAACCTCAGGGAACACCCATAATTAGGGAGCCTGATGAGGGTGATATGCTAGCAAAGGAGATTGAGAAGGGACATACGGCTGTCACTATGCCAGGAGACAGCGTGTTAAAATACTCACTGGACTTAATTTGGGATGTTAACCTAATTTACTAGTTCTCTTAGCTTACTAGGTGTGTGATGGTAGCAAGTCTTGTTGTTGTTATTATTGTCAAGTCATTTTCTATTCAACTTTTAGAATATTTACTAATCTAATACAATAAAGTTTTATTAAATACCTACTGTGTACTACAGTCTACTGTTACAAAGCCAGAGAAGCTTATCTTCAGTTGAGGAAAACATAAGTATGGATGTCTCGAAAGTCTTAGTGCAGTTTTAACCTGTAATAACTTAAAACCATACTGGCTTTTGGGATGCTGTATATATTTTCAGCAAGTCATTTATTCATAGAATACATGTATATAATTATGCAGATACTATGATTGATTCATTTGAAAATATGGTTGATTTATGATACCAAGAGGAAAAAAAAGGAGTTAGCTTGTTATTAAAGTTATTTAATAATGAATTTCCTACTTCAGTATATGGTGAGTCACCTATCCCTGGACATATTCAAGCAGAGGCTAGATGGCTGCTTGTTAGAGATATACAGGCAACTTCATTTTTAGACAGAGATTCAGATTAGTTAACTCTAGAATCCTATAGTTCTATGTTAAAAATTTGGAGCTTGTCAGGAAGACTAGAGGGCCCTTGGAAAGTTACTTGGTTTTTTTAAATTTTTTTTCATGGCTGCTTTTCCCCAAATGTAGATTTTAAAAGGTAAACATGTAATTATGATTTAGATATATCTGAATTTAATTTGATCTGGAGTGTCAGGAAAATTACTAGAAATGAAGGAATTCCTAACAGAAAATAAATGCACAGAAGAAATGAGTGCTATAAAAGCATTTTAAATTTGAAATGTATTCAGATTATTGATATAGACCAGAAATAATTTAACAAAGCAAAACAATCATGATATTCAAGAAACCCTTTTAAAATTCTCTAGTCAGAAGGAGGAGAGACAGTTTCACAAGGGAGTAGTTTCGCCCTGATTCTGCTAGTCATCTGTATATTCTAGGTTGGCAGGGGGTAGGAATAATACAACAGTTAGAGAGATAAGATTTCTGATGATTTTGAAGTCATAGAAATATTATTTCTTCACCATCACTTTTTAAATGGAAATTTCTTTATTAAAAGGATAATTTTGCAATTTGGGGTATTTTTTAAAACTATCTTTATAAACCTAAAGTCATTTTTGTTAGTTTAGGAACATAGGTATTATTTATTCTTTGGTTACCTCACTTTTTGAAAAAAAAATTTCGTATAGTAAATGTAAAAACATTTATTTAGACAAGAATTTTTAAAAATCAAAATGGAATTATAAGCTGTTATGCTTTAAATAATCTAACATTTTAGTTTTTACCATTTTATAAGATTCGAGGACCAGAAGCCAAGACTACTGCTACTTAGATGTCAGAGGATTTGTGATCTCTTTAATTTGTTTATTCCCATCATCAGTTGATATCAAAATCCATTCACACATTCTTGTCTTGCGCATTTTTGTCCATGTTTTCCCACAGATCCCCTGCAGATGAGTTGCTCAGTATTCATGAGTATCAATGTAACACCAACATCCATGTTTTTTTTTTCCTTCACTTTCAGCACATCACTGACCTGCTTCCATTTCCTGTCATGCATTTCATGGATGATTGTATCCCTTATGCTACCATTTCCCATTTGATTCACCTACTGCATTTATTCTTTGTGTTTTTCCAAGAGTAATAACCATATTCATTTTGTGCTGGAGGGAAGCTTGGAGTTCATTTTTTTACCCTGAACAATTTCCCAAATATAATCCAGTACTTTTCTTCTTGTTCAGTTAGGGACCTAGCTCATTGTCCATCTGTACTATCTGTCCCACATGTATGTCATAGTCTCATTAATTTCTTTTTAGTGTGTGTGTGTGTGTGTGTGTGTGTGTATGTTACTAAGCCAGTCTTTTTTGAATAGTCGTAGATCTCCTTGAGGAAGCATTGTAATGTTCTGGGCTTGATTTAATCAATACAATGTGCTCATCAGATCTGGAGGACCTCACTGTAGATAGTGAATCCAAGTTTCTCTTCTGTTTGGAGGTCATCCTCCATGAGAGTAGCTAAAACCTTTGTAAAGTATAAGTCTCCTTGTTTTATGCCTCATTTAATTTTAACAATCAGAGAGTTGTTGAACCAAATTATCCCTCTAGTTGCGTTTATCAAGGAATATTGTATGAACTTAGCATGTGCAGGTGGGATGAATTATTGGAAGAGAGCCTCTATAGCTCCATTTTGTCTGACAGAGTCAAATGTGCTTTTTAAAACCAGTGAACAGTAGGATCTTGTATTTTCTGCACTTTTCCGTCACTTGTGTCACTATAAAGATGTGAACTTCAGTAGGCCATTCTTATAAAGAAGGTAGGTAACATTGGTAGTATCGATGCACCATCAATTGCCTTTTAGGACTTTTCCCCCTATTTTTTCCATTTTCTCATTATCTTTGCTTCCCTGAGGTTGCTTGTCAAAAAAAAAAAAAAGACCACTCTCCTTTAAGATTGTGTTGCCTCCAGTAAGGATTTTCTCTGTAGATGCTTGACCATTGATTTGGCTGCTTTTCTCAACTTCATCCTAAATGCCACTTTTATGACTTTGTGTGGCATATTTGGGACTTTGTTGTTAGAATTAAAAATGGTAGCATCGCTCTTATTGATAGATAATTGTAGAAATGCTAATAAATCTGTTACATTTTCCCTCTATTTGTTTTCCTTCCAACTTCATCTGTGAATTCTCTTGGATTGCTTCAGATGCAGCTTGCCATATGCATTGTGTAGCTTTTCACTATTTTATGAAGCAATGCTGGTCCTAAACTACTTCTTTTCTTTGTATCATTTTACACATGAATTTGCATTCTGAGTTGTTGCTCTTCACTACCATGTTAGGTGTTTGCTAAGGCAGAAGGTTTGTTGTTTTTGTTTTTGCCACTTCATTGTGGTCACTGCTTTATACCAGTTATTATTATGTAGAATTTATTAATTTCAAGATTACTATCTTTGTCTTTTCCATCATTTCCCATATTTTGGAGTTTATGGATTGTCAGGTAGGTTTATCTTCTCTTCTAATTTGATGCTAATTTTGACCTTTGCTCTTCCTGGTTGCTGGTTTGACTGTGCACAGACCTTGATTTTCTTATGATTGTCACTGGAAGTTTCCACAAAGTCCTGTTCTTGTCCCTCATCATACCATGTAGGTGACACTGGAGTCTCCAAGGTTAGGCAAGCAAAACATGAACTCTCACAGGTTCTACCAAACTAAAAAGGTGCTACATCTCAACTGAGTAGAAGACTGATTCTGCTATCCAAGAACCAACTGAGAGTGATTATGGAGAGGTTCCTCACCAGGACATGGATCACTAGGTGATGGATTCTTTGGACATAGCAACCCATAAAACAGAAATGAAGCCAGGGGGCGGGGGAGGGAACCTCATGGTTTTGAATTGATTTTGTTCACATGAGAAACTGTCAGCATTATGCCAATTTAAAGAAAATTATGTTTTTTAGATTTAATGTTCTCCATGGTAATCAAGAGGCTGATTTTCAGAAAAAGTACTAAAAAAAAAAGGAATTTCTGAAAACCAGAATTGATCACAATTTTGGTGATAGGAAATTTTGTTTATTTTTGTTTTCTGAGCTATCACTCTCTACATAGTTTCTGCTTGTGTAATTTTTATTTTCTTTATGTATTATGTGGTATCTTAGAAAGAGCAGTGGATTTGAAACCAGAGGACCTAAACTCTTGGCTCTGCTATTGGCCAAGTTCCTTCACCTTTCTGGGGCTCACTTTCTTTATCTGGATTGTATCAGATGATCTTTAAAAGGCCTTTTATTCAGCTTTGTTTTTGAAAATAATTACTTTTTTATGAGTTCCAGTTTTAATGAGGAACTTAGAAAAATACTTTTACCTAGAGTATCATATTATGTAGATTAAGGACAGTCATGGAATTTTGAATGTAAGAGTCACGTTTGTATCTATAGGTCCTACTATTTTCATAAGAAATAAATTTTTTAAAAAAACTTTTCTTTGAGAGGAAAAATTCTGCCTGATGGTTAATTATGATTTCCTTAGGTAATCAAAATGTTAAGTCATCTAAAACACAATTTCATGTGTTACCATGTGCAAGTCACTTAACCTCTGTGAGCCTCAGTTTCTCAATTTGTAAATGGGCTAAGCAACCTATTAAGTACTTACCTCAAAGGGCTATTGTAAGTACCAAATGAGAAAAGATATTTAAATTTTTATTGTAAATCTTAAAAAAGTTATTTGTAAATTTTAGTCTATTTGGTATTTTCAATTCAGACACATTTAAACATTTCCTTCAGTGGTGAGTTAGACTCATAATTCCTTAGTGTATTTCACTTTCACAGATCCTGGAGGGAAAGAGGTTCCAGCTTCCTTCCACCTCTGAACTGTGCAAACATTCTCTTCCTCCTCTTCAACTTGAACATTTTGAACAAGCAGCACATTACTTTCCTTGTTTCTATTCTCTACAGAAATAAATGGATGCTACTGCTACTAGGCCCTCTTCACTCCCAATCCTTTGAGACCTAGTCAGGAGAACAAGAACATACCCACCAAACTCCAGATAAAACAAGAGGAAGCAAAGAAGACATTTAATCTAAGGTCCCTTCCAGCTCTGTCTATAATACTGTGATCCTTCATCCTTTTCTTTTTTTACTATTAATTTTTTTACACATTCATTTCCAAATATATCCTTTCCCCTTACCCTACCTTGTGAGCCATCTCTTATTAAAAGTAAAAAATCAGTTGAGTAGTACTAAACATGTCATCAGAATCCAATTGTCTATGTGGCGTTTTACACCCATCGTCACTTACTTCTGCTGAGAAGCAAAGGGAGATACGTTTTCTCATTTCGTTTCAGATCCAAGCCTGTTCACTCATGTAATTCCATGTTGTTTCATTTTTTTTTGTTCTTTACGTTTGCTTTGTTGTGGTCATTGTATATGTTATCTTTCTGATTCTACTTTGCTTCAGTTTATATAAATTTTTTCCATGCTTCTCTGAATTCTTCATATTAAAATTTCTTGTGGCACAGTAATATTCCATTGCATTCATGTACTATAAATTTGCTGAGCTTCTACTTTGTTTCTGTTTCTTTGCTACCAAAAAGAGTGTTGCTCTGAATATGTTGATTTTTATTGGACCTTTCTGTCTTTGCCCCTCTTAGGATATATGCTAAACAGTGGAGTCTCTATGTTAAAGGGTATGGACATTTAAGTGACTTTTAAAGCAAAATTCCAAATAGTTTTGTGAATTGGTTGGACAAATTCATATCTCCACCAATGCTGTATTATTGTGTCTTTCCTTCAGCAGCCTCAACCACATTAATAGCTATTTCAGCCTTTTGTTACATTTGAGAATCTGTTTGTTGGATTAGAATTTTTTTTTAATTTACACTTCTCTAATTTTTAATCATTTAAAACATTCTTTCATATAATTGTTAATAATTTGAAATTCTTTTGAAAATTGTTTGTGTCTTTTGACCACTGACTCATTAGAGAATTGCTTTTCATCTTACGTGTTTGTGTTCCCAACATATTTTGAATTTCAGACCCCGAGAGATAATTTGATAGAAACATTTTCCCACAATTTACAACTTCCCTTTTTGTCATAATCACATTGATTTTATTTGTACACAAGTCTTTCAGTTTTATATTTTTCATTTTTTTCTTACTGAAATAGTAGGCCCTCCAGACAGATGTGACTTTTAATTCAAAATTTATGAGTGACTTTCAACAGATCGTTGAACTGTCCTTAATTCACATAATATAGTATTCTGGGTAATTTTACATAAAAATCTTCCAATGGCATGGTTTTTAAGAAATCCTTATTGGGTGTTGGGGTAAGGGAATAGGAGAATAAGCAAGGCAAATAGAGGCCAAAAGTTCGTATTTGAACACCAGAGCTGTTTTGTTCTTCATCATTTTAAAAATATCCAAGCATTTTTAAATTTAAGAAAAAATAAATGCTCTAAGCAGAAAAGATGAATTTTCCTATTTTCTCTTCCTTCTCTTAAATTTTCTTCCATTTTGGTATTCACATATCTCTAATCTAATTAATTATCATTATTATTTATATTAGCATTGTGAAACAGAGGTGAGTAAGAAGAATAGATAGAATTTATATTCTCAAACTATAGGCTAAACATTGTCTTAGAGTTGAATATGGTAAGGAGAAAAATTAATACCTTCCTCAATTCATCTTTACCCTATGTGTTCCATTATATCCACCTTTAACCAAAAGTCACTGGGACTATTAAATGTAAGTCTCTCTTGGCTCATTACCAGGTGGTGGTTGATTCATAGTTGCCTCATCTGTGTGGATTGGTTCAAAGTAATTAAGTGAATTTTTCAAATTCATATTTACTACTTCTCTTCAACTAGCTCAGAGAGTTCTTTAACTGGAGTCCATGGATAGATAGATGAATTGTTCTGGTGTCAGATGTGAAACATGAATGCTGATGTGAAAAAACTACATTTTATTTCAATTGATTTCCTTTGTTTATGCAGTTTATTTTATTTTATGCATTTATAAACAATATTCTGAGAAGGAAGGGCTCCATAGGCTTCAGCATACTACTGGAGGGGTCCATGGCTCCAAAAAAAATGTTAAGAACCTATGGGTCACTCTCTTGATCTAAGGAGTAGATCCTAACTATCCATTGTATGATGACTTGGAAAGATCAGTTTCCTTTTACTGGTAAATTACTGAAGAACTGTGGTAGCTTCCTTTGAAATTACATTTTCTTGCTCCTTTCACTTCTGAAACTAACAATTTAAGGGATCCTGAGGATGATTCCTTTGGGTTAAAGGGTGTTGCCTTGTGTTCTTCTGTTTGTTTCCTTAGTAATAATAGGAATATTTCATATTAAGATATCAGTCAATTAAAAAAGAATATATTAAGCACTTAGTATGCACCAGAAAGGCACTTAATAGTCCCTGCCCTCAAGGAGCTTGTATTTCTTTGGGGGAGACAACATACAAATAATTTGATGATATGTGTGTGTGTGTGTGTATGTATGTATGTATGTATATATATATATGTATATTATAAATGGATAGTAATCTCAAAGGGAAGCCACTAGCAATAGGAGGAACTGAGAAAGGTTTCTTTCACTGGGTGGAATTTGAACTGAGTCTTGAGGGAAAGCAGGGATACCAGGAGAATGTTGAGGAGGGAGAGCATTCTAGTCATAGGAGAGAGTCAGTAAGGAAAGGCATGGAGTTGGGATATGGAGTATTCTTTTTGAAGAACTGCAATTAAGTTAGTTTCACTGCATTGTAGAGTGCTTGAGGAAAATAAGGTATTAGAAGACTGGAAAGATAGAAAAGGACTTGGAAAGATTGTAAAGGACTTTAAATCAAGCATTTAAAGAAGTTTAAACTGGTTACAGGATTGAGTCAAAGAATCCAAGTCCTTAGGAGGGGAGTTAGTCTTTTTTATGGTTTACCAATCTCTCCTCAAGTTTCTTCTAGCCCATTTCCCAAACTGCTCCTTTGCATTTATCTTGTTCTCCCTTAAGATTATAGTTATTTATGTCCTGGTCTTCCCTTCCCCAATATCATTAGACTGCATCCTTGATAGCTTGGTCTGTGTTTTATCTCTCTTTGTATCCCTAATGCCTATCACATAGACATTTAATAAATATTTACTGAATCGAATTGATTTTAAAAGATAATGTTAAGGGAAAGAACCAAAGTATTTTACTAAAGCAAGAAATCAGTAAAAATTCTGCTCTGTGACATTAGAGATCTAGTTATGTACAGAGTCTTCCATGTGTAGTTCTTAAATACTGTCTCGTAGCCTAAAATACTTTTAAAAATGTTTTTAAGGGACTTTCTTAGAAAGCTACAGGTTTTATACAGTATCACTACTCTCAAATCTCTAACATGCTTCCACGTTTCACTTAAGCTAAATGATATATATGTAAATGAGATAATCACTCATGCTTCATAGAAAACTCTAATTTTAGCATGATCTTTTATTTAAATATGAAGAATATTTCAAGGTATCCATTGTATTAACCTTCTTTTAGAATGGTAAAAGAAGTTTTGTTATAGTATATTGGAATTTGCATTAGAGTTGGAGCCCTACAGAAGCAATATAAGAATAGTGTGTATCACTATTGAATGACTTGTCTCCAGTTTTTGTGAGCAAATAATGTGACCTTTTCATTACACATAGAGAAAGCAAAGTATAAAGATTATGGCTTTGTGGTATTGTAGGAAAAGCCCTGCAGTAGAAGATCTGGCTTTTAGCCCTCAATATGCCATTAACTTTTACCTCTGGTCTTCATCTCAAAAGTGAGGGGATTGGAATAGAAGATATTTAAGATCTCTTCCAGCTCTAAAATTTGATGGAATAATCAGTGAGGAATTTAAGGGTACGATTTTCTATTCTTACTACTAAGATACAATTTCTTAGGGCTCATGACGATCTTTGATTTTACCACTAGCAAAGAACTTTAAGCAAAGAAAGTATAATCATGTGGGATCCCTTGTCTGGAAGTCAGTCTGTGAAGAAAGGAAGAAAACCATAGTGGAGTGGGTAAAGTTTATAATGACTTAGAAGAATAAAATTTAACTTTTGCATCCCAGCTCCGACATTTACTGGTTGTGACTATGGGCAAGATGATGAAGTAGATAGAGCCCTGTAGTCTGGAAGACGAATTCAGATTCAGTCTTAGACATTTAACTAGCTATGTGACTCTTAGCAAGTCACTTAACCTCTTTCTACCTCAATTAACTCATCTGTAAAAATGGTCATAATAATTGCATCTACATCTCAGAGTTGTTGTGAGGATGAAATGTAATACTGTTTGTAAAGCATTTTCCAAAGCTGAAAGCTATATATAAATGCTACTGGTGATGATGATCTCAGTTTTCTTGTCTGAAGAATTTGTCTCCAGGGCTTGACATGAAGAAATCTCTTCATAAACTTCAAAGCACTAATCAAATATGAGCTATTACTACTATTATAGCCATGGCATAATTGATCAGTTAACAAGTATTTTTAAAGGTATTATGCAGTAGTCACCAAAAGGAAATAAAAACAAAAATAAAATAGTTAATACACTCAAAGAGCTTATATTCTATGGGGGAAACACATACATGTATGTATACATTCTTATGTATACATACACACCCATATACACCTAGCCATGCATGTGCACATACATGTGCAAAATATCCAAAAAAAGAAATATAAGATTATTTAGGATGGGAGACACTAGCACTTGGGTGGGGATCAGGAAAGGCCTCAAGATGGCCCTTCTTTGAGCGTGGCCTTTGAAGAAAACTAAGGATTTTAAGAGGCAGAGCTAAAGAGAGGGAGTACATTTCAGGAATAGGGATGGTATGTGCAAGGCAAGATGGAGGTGAAGTTCATTTGTGAGGAACAGCAAGAAGTTTAGCTGAACTCTTTAGAGCACACAGAATGGAATAATATATAATAATATTGGAAAGGTAGATTGGAACAAAAATGTGGAGAGTTTTAAATGCCAAACAAAAGAGTTTAGATTTGATCCTAGAGGTATTAGGGAGCCACTGTGTTTATTGAGTAGGAGTTGTGTGTTTGTCCTTCATTCTTGAAGAGGACCATGACATCAGGGAAATGATGACATGACTTGCAGTTGACTTTGATTGGAGTGAAGGAGGACTGATCCAGTGGGGAATGACATGATGAGATCTTGCTTTAGAGTAATCACTTTGGCATCTAAGTTAAATGGATTGGAGTAGAAAGAGATTTGAAGCAGGAAAGGGCCTAAAGTAGGATGGTGGCCCTATGAGTAGGTAGAGGGGGATTGATGGGAGGCAGAAACATTGAAACTTGGAGGCTGATTGAATTTAAGGAATAAGGTGAAGTGAGGGGTCAAGGTTGGGAATCTTGATGACTGAAAGGAAGGATAATTGTACATGTGGAAGAGGAGTAGATTTGGGGAGAAAGGAGATAAGTTCTGTTTTAAACATTTTAAGATTAAAATGACTCAGTATCTCCAAAAGAGAATTCATTTCCTTTCTCTCCAAGTATATCCATCTTTCTGCTCTCTACCCCATAAATCCAATTACCTTCCAATTCCAATAGGTGATAGCTGGAGCTCAGGAGAGAAGCTGTGGCTGGATATATAAATCTTGTAGCATCAGCATAGAGAGCATAATTAAATCCTAGGATTTAGAGCTGGAAAGGACTTAGGAGATCATCTAGCTTGAGGTCCTTATTTTGCAGGCAAGGAAACTGAGGCCCAGAGAGGTTGTAATTTATCAACAGTTACATAAATAGGGTTCCTAGCTGACAGTCCATCACTTCTTCTGTTATACCAACATTCATCTGTTCTGTATCTCACTGTAGCAGATTAATTTAGTTCTCCTACAAAAAAATTGCATCTTAAGAAGCCTTAACCCATTTTCTTTTTCAAATATTTCAAGATTATTTGCACAAAATCAATTTTTAAAAATTTTACAGGAGTTTTCTTATTAGAAGTTAGGCTGTATTAGCAAAAGTCAGAGTAAATGAGCCCTGGCCTTAGAGGGCTGCTCTGTTGATGCTGCCCTATTTATCATTTGGAAGAAATAAGAAAATTTAAATTAAGGCTATTTAAAATCAATTAGGAAGATTTTTGTCCTATTGAAGTTGTAGCCATAGCAAAGAGGAGGACAGATTTAGCTTTCTTTTATTTTTCTCCTTATGTTACGTGTATTTTGTTTATTTGATGGAAAAGTTTTGATTGATAATGTTCACTTTGAAGAAGATTAAAAAAAGCTATCAGTGTTGATGGATCACCTAGGTCTTCTTGTCTTATTAGTAGGCAGGGATTAATGTTTGTAACTTTCTACACAATGAAATGAGCAGAGGGATGAGTATGGAACACTTATATATTTCATAATTCCCCAAGGCTTTTATGAACTATTCTTCATTCGTGTGTGAGACCATTTAATATTTGAAAATAAAAAATTAAATTAATTTAAACTCAATTCGTGTATAGTGTTGAACAGTTTCTCCTTATTCTCTCCATATGTGAGATTATTTTTATCAGTAATTAGTCTCTTGAGTGTATTTCATTTTTACCTCAAAATGGGAAGAGTAATTTACTAGTATGATATTTTGGAAATACTTTTATGGATGATGGCATGCTATGGAGAAAAAAAGCACAAAAATGTATGATTCAGGTAATATGTATCTGTTTTATATTTCCCATCCCTTATGTGCATAGATGCAGTAAAACCTCTTGTGCAAAATAACCAGTTTAATGGAAATGTCAATTTTATGAAATTAAAGTACCTATTAAGATTTTAATTTGTTGCCCCATAGTTTCAGAATTTTCTGGATAAAGAGCTATGGTAACACCTCTCTATATTTGAATACCTTTCTGAGGCTTTATAGCATGTGCTCATGTAGACTATCAAAGTTTGGGGGTTTAATAATTTTAATAGTTTAATACCAATAGATTCCAAAATAGAAATCATTTCCATGAATATAATCCAGCCCTATCATCTTCTTGGTTCTAGCTTCTTTTTTTCATTCTTCTTAACTCACTCAATCTTGCCTTCTAATTTTTTCCTGCCTTTAAAAGCAACTATTGTCTAGTCATTGAACCCCTTTGTCAGCTACATCACCAGCTCATTCATACTTCATCTTTCAACCAATGATGTCATTCACTCTGTTGCTCTGATTACTGCCTTCTTTTTTTCCTCCTCCCACCCCCAGCCCTGGCTCTGACTGCTGCCTTCTTTTTCTCCCCTCTCCCCTTCTACTAACTGTTGGTCACATTATATGCATTAACTAACCTTATTTGATGGCACTTGACTAAAGAGATTTCTTTAGAGGCTTTAAAGATACTGTAGTTGCTCTCAGGCCAAGTCAACCAGTCAAGTTCTTTCATATAGGGAGGGAGACATGCTATCTCACAAATACACTTTCCCTTCGTTGGTTATGTTAAAATTGGTAATATAGTTTATTTATCCAGTTCTGTTAGCTCTTGTTTGGTTGGAAAGAGATGCAGAGATTGTTTATACTTTCCCAAGGACTCCTCTGGAGGATTTCAATGTGACATTGATGATGGTGGCCATAACTACCAATTTTCCAGTGTTGAAACCAGTGCTCCAATATTTCTCTCTGGCAATAAGACAGAAATAGATTTCCAAACTGATTACCAATTTAAACATATGTAGGTAGCTGTAGCATGATGATGCAGATCAAAGTCTTTTCCAGGAGACTTTATTGTTCATAGATAGATTATATGCCTGACATAGTAGCTGTATTAGTCACTGTAAGTTATACATACTACCATCAGTGCAAAGGAAGGGAAACCCGTTGCATAGGGATAAAGTAAAACAATAAGTATTTCCCCAAATCATTTATATTAGACTTTGGCACTTATTGTATCAATGTTTTACGTACAGGCTACGTCACAAAGACTCCATTCATGTATTGTGGTAAATTGGTTCTAGTTCTCCCTTATGTGTGTCATTACTGGGGCCATTTTTGTGCTTCTGGTCTGTGTTCTCTCACCACCTCAGTCAGAATTAGGTCATAGCTGGGGTTTCATTTGGGCATTGGTGGTTTGTGACTTCTAATCTGATTGTGTCTCCTCTTCCACATTTTTATTGCAGAGTTCTAGTTAAATGTGTCTTTCTTTTCTTTCTCCTTTTTTTTCCTATTATAGTCAATAATATTTCCCTCTCCCCTCAGTAAAGGTACTGCATCCAAAATTAAATCATTTTTTATCAGTGGATGTATACATTCCCCTACCTTCCTCTCACCCAGCTGTACCACAGTAATTTTAGAAATTTACAAGTGTGTTGCAGAGCAGAAAAAATTGAGAAACTGTAATAAATACTGAATTTTTAAAAATCTTGTTTATGTTTTGTTTAAGATGATGCTGAAATTATTTTGTATCCCCTGAACTGACACTAAATTTTATGGGTGGGGAACATAGTACTGAAGCATTTGAGTTGGCAAAAGATAAGCTAGTTTGGAATTCTTAGATTTGCCATAGACAACCTATAGGACTTATCTAAATGTGTTTATTTGTAAATTGCTTATATTTATTTTGTACTCCTGTGCTTATTCAGAGGTATCCTAAGATTTTGGTTTGTTTTTAAAGCTTCTATAATGGTCTAGGTGTGGCTTAAGAACCAAGTTAATTATTTTTATTTTTATAAGTTTAAGGAATTCACAAGACAAAAATAATGCTTCTTATTGTCCATCAATATCACAAAGCATTTTGAAAATATCAACTCATTTATTCTCTCAGCACCCTCCAGCAATGAAAGGAAGACTGAGCAAATGTGGTGCACAGATAGCAGACACATTCTTATTGATATATTTTCTTGTTGTTGTTGGAATAGTTAGTTTTTAGATGATGATACAATGCCATAATTCAGTGAGCATTTTGCTGGTAATATTGTTCTATCCTGTATGTGTGTTTAAATAGGATGACAAGCATCAGCTAAGTATAAAATGTTAGTGTTTTCACTTGGTATTTTTGGCATGTTTGTTTCATACAACACAGAAGTAGAGAACATGTGGTGACCTTAGCGAGCAGCCATTCCACCTTTCTGGGCAGCTGCTGCTAGGAATTGCCTTTGTGACAGACGGGACCATGGTTGTGGTTACCAGAGGACACCCTCGTGGTCATAACCAAGTTATAAATGTCACCAACATTCTTTCTGAATGTCTATCACATGTGTATCAGTGATTCTAAAGTAGAAAAAATGAAACAAAGATTCATTGGGGAGTTAGGACTCCCAGAAGATTACTCTTAAACCAGCATAGCAGAAGGAGTTGTGACATGCATCCATAAGCAATTGCCGTTATTTGACAGTTATTTAGCCCTCAGTTCCTAGCCCTTTGGTTGAACTGACAGCACGCCTGCAAAGATAGTGAGGCCTGTTTCAGCCCCATTAATGTCGTCTTGAATGTTAGCCTGCAGTCTGGAAAATGATAAATGTTCAGTGATTGATGATTTTATAGTCCCAGGGGATTCTGGGTGGTTTCTGGTTGCTGAGAGCCAGAGCAATTTTCTCCTTTGCATGGGCCTCTTGCTGTCAGTTTTTCTAGCATTTTATCTGAGGGGTTAAAAAAAAAAGCAGGGTGTTTAGGTATATACGTCTCTACAACTTTTCTTTAATTGAATTAAAAGTATTCAACATCTTTTTTTTTTAAATTTTTTTAGAGATTAAAAACTATGCCTAGTGATTATAGTGTGAATACTTGGGCAATTTTAATTCATAAAGTTGTCATTTGGTTCAGATAACACCTAGTTCCAGGAAGATTTCAGTATTCTCCCTCTCTTCACTGCCCTATTCCAAAAAAGAAGTATATTTTGAAGGAACACTAATAATATCAGTCCTGAAATGACCAGACTGACTTTATTGTTTTTGCAGGGTGTAATTTCATTTTTCAGCTACTTTTTAAAAGATCAAGCTGTAGAGAAAAAGCTCCCCTTTTCCTTTTATATATAATCCCTAATTTCCCTGGGACTTTTTTTTTAACTGTATTAGCATGGGAGATTATGAATGGAATCTTGTTTTAAATTTTTTGTTTGTTAGGGAATAGGTCAAAAAACCAATTGGGAGTGCTGTTTAGTGCTTTTCAACAAAATTCTTAATTGCCTTACTTTTAATTAGAGGGAGCAAAGTGGCAAGGAATAAGCGAGGAAAGGAATGTAGGTATTTCACGGTATTTTTGTATCCATGATGATGTATTTTCTTATTCTCATTTTTTTGTGTGTTCAAACTTTTCCCTCTAGAAATGAAGTTTTTAAAGTTCATTGCAACAATATTTCCTAGTGTATGTAGTCTTTATGCCCCACCCCAGGTCTGGAATCCCTCACTCAACTACAGAAAATTATAAAATCATAGAATGTTGGTTTGGCAACAACCAATGTGACAAAAATGTTTTATGTGAAGAAACCTACAGAAATTTTTTTTCAGAGAAAAGTTCAACAGATACTTAGAAAACATTAATATGGTACATTTGCTATCGCATAGTGGGTTTTTTTTTAAATAAAACAATAAACAGAATGACCAATTGTTAAGTCTGTCTATTAATTAGGAGAGTGTCATTACACTCAATTAGCAGGACTGCCAAATAATCTCTTTAATACTCTGGTCTTTTTTTCCCTAGGGTTTTGCAGACAGCCCTCATTACAGTGATCACTTGAATGACAGTCGATTAGGGGCCCACGAAGGCTTGTCCCCGACACCTTTCATGAACTCAAATCTGATGGGTAAGTAGGTAATTCTCTGCAAGTAGCCCCCTCAAAGCCTCTTTGGTCAGAAAGAAACATTTTTCATCCCCTTGTCTCCGTGCAGCACATCAAGCATCTGGGAGTTTGTGAGTTTCTAGTAGCAACGGAGGGTTTCGCTCTACCGAGGGCTCTGCTGGTGGAGCTTGCTACTCCATAAAGGCCTGGCCTTCCCTTCACAAAGCATCATTGTCCTTGGTCTCAGAAAGGAGGAGGCAGTGTTATTGCTGATAGTTCTGCCAGAAGCTTGGTAAACAGGAGTGTCAAATAAGCTCCTTCTGTCTTTAGCAGAGAAGCACCATTTAAAAAAATTAAATGTTTTGGTATTTGTCTAAATGGGACCTGGGGAGGGGAAGGTGGGTATGGATGTGTGTTTACCTTGCTCCTGCAAAAGGAAAAGAAAACAACAGAATAGATCACTAAAGCTGATTTTACTTACTCTTGAACACATTTGTCACCAAAAAGCAAAATCTCTCAACTGCTCATTCATTTCTCATTCATTTAATATTACACAGAGACATTTCATTATTTGTTATGTGCACTTCACTTTGGCTCATGAAACAGTTTTTGTTCTGTAAAAATGAAGATTATATACCTAAGCATGTTATCTGTAAATGGTTTCTATACCAGTGGCATCTCCTGGCCATTTTTCCATTAACAATCCCCTTTTTCCTGGTGTCCTATTCCTTATGTAAAGGAGCATTGATCACGTCAAAACGGAGTGAAATATGCCAGATTTTTTAATGAAGTTTGATTGTTCCACTGGTTTCCCCCCCCTCGCTTTCTGAACGTTGTTATTTCTAACCTTGAGGAAAAGAGTATGTGTATAACTAACTACATTCTGTCTCCTAGTACCACATTTTTTCCCACTTCCCTAAAGTTGGGGCCTGAGAATATAACGTATTTGTTGTTGGGACAAAGACATAAGAGAGATAGATTTACTTTCTATAAGGAAAGCAATTGGTGTGATTGACATTGCTTGTATCACATATTCTGTTTCTTGTGGATGTGACCTATTTTGTGATCTTAGCGTTGTTTGTATAAGACACAGCCATGCTAATCTAAGTGGATTACCCAAATCCAAAATCCTAGTGGTCTGCAATTTCCATTCCTTTTTTTTTTCTTTGCATTTGCTTTATTCTCATTTCCCGCACAGTGTTGAACAGGTAGAATCTAAATTGAAATATATCTATTGCCCAGGGTGGCAGATATCAGTTTAATGAGTGTCACTTGTCAACCAAATCTTGAGGAATGATAAAATAACTTTATCCCCAGTACAGTAACTTTCTGATCCTATTAGTTCAAATATTAGCCTACAGAAAGTTTGTTGTTTTCCATTAATTAGCATATAAGAAGTCAGTTTTCATTCTTTATTGTTTAATGTCAGAACTAATTTATAAGAAAATAAAATTGATTTTTTCAGTTGGTCAAGGGAAATCTTTTTAATATATTCAAAATATACCCATGTCAAACTACCCCCCATCAATATAATATTATAGGTAAGTATAACTTATCAAAGAGACACATGCAGAGTTCTGCTTAATTTATTGTGGGGGTAGGGGCCTGGGGAAAGTGAGATTTTTATTTCTTGGAGTTTGGTCTAAATTACAAATTTCTCAGGGGAGAAACAAATTGCCCTTTTGTTATTGGTGTTATTACCTTTATTCTTAGCTCGAAGAGATGACTCTAAATACAGTAGAATTACATCATTAGCACAGCTCTGAACTGAGGTGACTGTTAAGATTGCAGGGGGTTGAGGGTGGGAATTAAATGAATCATAAGAGGTATGCGTGTCAGTCACTTGCTCTGAGCAGCTGTTGACTAAAAATATTTCTGTAATTCACTTGGAGGTAACATTTTTGTTTCTGCCTCAGTTGGAACAGTTATGAATATGTGCCCGTAATTCCGTCTATTTGCAGATAATTATTATTAGAAGCTCTTAAATAGTTATCCAATATTCAATGTATAAAATCAACACCTAAAATAGCCATGAAATAAAATAAAGTAGCTGTGATATATAAACAGCCTGGTCTCTTCTCCACAGTTCACAGAACATAATTTGCATTCTTCTGAATTGCGTTGCATAGTTAATCAGGTACAGCTTTAGAAACCATAAGTTTTCCTTTGGAAGTTTTAACCATCTAATCTGAAAGTGTTCATTTACATATGGGGGTGGGGGGAGGGATAACCCAGGAAAGATTAGCCAGAAATGTTGAAAAGGAATTCACTAGTCATTAGCAATATCTGATTTACTATACTTCCTTCTCTTTATTTTCAGTAAAAGTGATCAAATGAGGTATTTTAACTGAGTATATTGTCAATCTAACATCATAGTCTAAAGACTATCTGCATGACAATAGCTTGCTCTTAGAAATGAATGTCTTTCAAATTGTAGAGCCGCTCCAGACAGCAACAGCCAATCCAACTTGATGTGAGCTACAGTAATTGAGCACTTAAGATAGAAGAAGATATGTGGGTTTATGGCACAAGGTAAAGTTCGTGTGAATGGCTGCATTTTTGGAGCTGTTTCATAATTTAAAGGAGTTTGAACTGAGAAGCTTAAGTTTGTCAAATGCAGGCAAAACAGGCCAGGCAGGGTTAGAAGAAGGTTTATCCACAGAGACCTGATCATCATCAGATTCTTTGTAGAAGCAGTGTCTGAGGAATTTCACTGAAACGGTTAAAGCTGGTACAGAAAGCAGCCACATATTTCATCGTTGCTGTCAACATTTAAAGGCACCATTAAAAGGGGTGGGGGGGAAGAGGAGAGAATTGTATGTCGAGGGAATGTTGTTATTTTGAGTATTATGTTCAGCCATAAGCACATTTGCCTGAAGAGATAGTGGATTATAAAGTGCCACTGTCTTTCATGATGGAGCTCTCAAACATTTTAATGATCTTGTACATTGCAAAAAAGAGAAATTTTGTCTAACAAGGGTTGATAATGATTCAATAATGAACAATTTGCCACAGAAAGATGCATTTCCATATTCATTTAGATATTTTTGAAGTGTTTTGCACAGGAAGTAAAGCTATTATGTTAGATCAGTTTGTGTTCCTCTCTAATGAATTCTAGAATTATCCTGTTGATTTGCCAGTATGGAAAAGAGGGCTTTTCTTGTGTTTCGAGTGAAATAAGTACATCCTTTTGGCACAAGGGTAAGTAATTAGCATCAAACAGATTTGTATTCTCTCAATGTGAATCTGAAATACATTGACCGTAGTTATGAATTCCTATAGTATCACTAAGGAAAGTATGATCTTATTTCCAGATCTCCTCTATGTGTGGTTCTGGTTTTTTCTCCATAAGAGAATATTCCAATTAAAGTTCACTTCTTTATTCTAACTCCCAATTTTGTTATACTTCTTCTCCCCCTACCTCCTTTGATATCTGTCATAGCAGCCAAGGGCTTGTCAGAGTTTTATTTTATGAAGTCTTCTCCTTCCACCCCGAGTGTTTTTGCCTGAACTTTTTAATATTGCTACCACTGATCTACTGTGCACCAAGACTGACCAGCTATTCTAAAGGAAAGAAATAATAAAATAGGTGAGGGGGTAGGGGAAGTGTTAAAGTACCTGATTTGCAATTTTGGACTTAGTATACCTTTTCTAAAACTTGTACATTATTTCTGAGGTCTCATTTGAACTTCATGGATTATTCAGTTGTGGGTCTAAGATAGTCTACATTATGTTGTATGGAAAGAACAATGAATGAGTCAGGACACAGGTTCTATTTGCAGGTCTACCATGTATTAGCTAATAGACTTTTAGGAAGTCCCAGACCTCGCTGTGTTATTTTCTTTATCAAGGGGATTAAATGATGTAAGGTCTAACATCCTTTACAATTCTAAAAGTGCTGATTCTGTGATCCACCAGCATTAGCATGAGATAGTAGGAAGAGGTGGGGAATTGGAGTCAGCAAACGAGTTCAAATTAGACAAAGTCAATTAAAATTTTTAGGCCTCAGTTTCCTCATTTAGAAAATGAGAGAGGGTGGATATCCTTAAGGGTCCCTATGCTCTAATATCTAGCAGCATCCCTATATGCTATAGAGAGGAGCATAGATTATCATCAGCATTTTGCCACTTGAAAAAAAAAAGAGGCAAAGTCTAATGACCTCCCTGAGGTCACTTAACTAGTTAATGGGAAAGCAAGGCGAATCAGCCAGTGCTCCTGACCCCTAGCTCAGGATTCTCTCTCTCAGTCCAACTGGTTTAGATGGAACTGCCCTCTTGTGGACCCCATCAACCTCACGGGGTGGTTATAAAGATAAAATTAGATTAATCTGTAGTGACATTCCGAAAAGTAAGAAGAGTGATAGTTACTCTAATTATCCATTTGGTAGGTCATCCTAGTCTCATAGTAACTCATAATTGTTTTGACTTCCTTGGCCTACATTTCAAACACCCCTTGACTTAAAATAGCTAACAAATTCTGTTCGAATGCCTCTCTTCCTACTTGCCATTAAATCTTTCCCCAGCTAGAGCTCTCTCTTTCCACATTTCTCATTACCCTCTGAGTTTAAGTGATGTTGTGGTCATCAGGCTGCCATCATTATTATTATTTTAGTTAGTTATGGCTTAAATAGCCAAAGCACGTCCTTCTCCTGTCCTTCTCCCATTCTTTCTCTTTCTCATTTAGACACTCCATGGCGGGCATCATATTCTTCCCTCAGTGTCCTTTTGCTCATTTCTTACCTCCCTTGAGATTTCAGCTCTTCTCTCACCTCTAGGATGAGAGAAGGAGCTTGTCTCTTTGGTCACAGCCAGAGTCTATAATCCCTGAATCAGATTACAGTAAGGATTTCTGCCCTGCAGGCATCTATCTCAGATACTCTACAAAGGGCGTGCTACATAGGGTTTTATGGGACCTAACAGCTTTTAAATATTATTTCTATAGAAAAAATGAATTTTGAATTTCAGACCAAGTAGCTTGTCAACATTAGACTTTTGGAACACAATTCAATCTTAGGTTACATTGGGCCCGGTATAGCTACAGCTCACCTTTATATTATCCTGGTCTCTAAGTTTCTGTCCTTGTTTCTGTGGGCAGTAACCTAGTTGAGACTTTCAGTACCCCTGGCCTTAACTATTAAATCTCCAGTCTCTGGTTTATATTATAGCCAGATTTATCTTTGCTCAGAACCCTGCAGTCAGTTTCCTTTTTGCCTGCTGAATTAAGTTCAGTTTCCTTAACCTGACATTCGACAATCTAGAACAGTCTTCAGCAATTCAACATTATCCCATTTTACTCTTTAACCATGTACTTTACAGTCAAACCAAAGTGTAGTACTCTCCCATGTCATTCTTTAGTGTCTTCTTGCTCCTGCTCAGCGTATTTCCCTATTGAGTGAATGTCCTTCCTGGCCTGTGGAAATCCTGAAATCCTTAAACTCTTAACTTGGTCAGTCAGTAACGATTTTCTATTCATGTACATAGGTATTTTTTCATTGTCTTCTCTTGTAGATTGTGACTTTTTTTGAGAGCAAGAACCATACATCTGCCTTCCTGTGTACCAACTTAATAAGTTTGAGTTGACCCCACTATTTTATTTGCATCGCTTTTATGCACTTATACATGATCTCATATTACAGTATTTGTGGATCTCTCATATTCTCCTGCTAGATAACAAGTTCTGTGTGGACAGAGATCCATTTACTATCTAATTTTTGTATTTCTCCCAAGCATCTAGCTAGCAGGCCTGCATGTAGTAGGTGCTAAATAGGTATAAATGTTCCGTCTTTTGAATTGAATACTTCCCAGGGATATGTTCGAGATTCTTTTTAGTATTTGATTAGGACCACTTTTTTTAGGAAACCGTTTTGGAGGACTTTCTATTTTGCAATCCTCCAGTCATCTCAGCCCCACATTATCTGTGACATACAGAATTCTCACCAGCAGCTTGCTTTGGAAGAGCTATGGAATAGAATCCTTCAGATGACCACCTTTTGCATGATAAAATTTAAATGTGAACTCCATGGTTTTATTGACTATGGATTTTGTTATTTCAGTTGGGTAAAATAAATGCCTGCCTATTTTCATTCTTAGATTTGGTCCCATTATCTGGTTCATCAGTTCATGTTGCCAGTACATAATGCATCCACATTAGGGTTGCCCATTTCAGATTGAAGCTTCCTTGAGGATGGATGGAGCCTTGGCAGTTATTTTATTGTATAGTGTTCACCACAGTACCATGTGAAATTCAGATCTTAATCAGTGTTTTATAATGCTGTTTTGCTTATGTTGCTGTTGCTGAATTTGGAGGTTTTTTATCCCTGGTTTAAATCAGGGTGAGGGTTCACGAAGGCATTGTAGTCCATTGTATTTAGAGTTAGAGCTGTTTACTCAGTGTTCAGGACTGGAATAGGGAGGCCTTGTTTAGAATCCTGGAAACTGTTTGGCACCCCTTCAAAATGATGAGCTGGGACTGGGTGAGCTGGTTGTAGTCTTTCAAAAGCCGCATTTACTCACATAATAGTTGTATTTTTTTGTCCCAGCCTTCCAAGACCCCATAGAAGGATGTGGTTCTTTCCCATATATGTACTACCAGAAATGTATGCTTGTGCAACAGAAATACAACCTGCAGCCTTCCTCTGTCTATTAGCATCTCACTTTTCTAGTAACATTTTTATGCCTTTGTTTGCTTTTAAACAATTGCCAATATATTTAAACCATATTCTGAACTACTCTGGTACATTATTTGAAGATATTTACCACATTCTAGGTTTTTATTTATGTCAGTACTCATAAATATATGGGGGTGGGTATGTGTGTGCGTGCGTGCGCGAAATACATATGATACAGAATCTCAATTTGAGGGTGAAGCGTTACAATATTTATCCAAACTCAAACAAATTCTTGATCTCATTTCTTTTAATCAACTCTGGTTAGTAAATGGAAATGAAACTAATAATGTTACTGAGCATGGCTAAAAATCGAGAAGTTTTGGGTGATTTCAGTTTTTATGGCTACTTAAAATCATGTTTTAAGAACCAAAAAACTCACCATACCATCCACATTTAAGAGTTTTGTACTTACTTTATATGAACTCATATTTTAACTTTTTTTCTTGAAAAACATCAGTTGGATGCTTCCATCTGTTTGTAGCACAATGACTTTATATGTATTATTGTATTGTAATACATGATTTTGTTTTTCACTCTTTCAGTATCTCAGGAGAATGGTTAGACTTCAGGTTTTCTTTGCACTATCTAGGGAGTTGCAATTAAAAAGAAATTGGAGTGTAATGCTGCTGCACAGCAAATTAAATCAATTAGTTTATTTATAGTTAACTATTATAAATTCTGTGTTTTGTTTTTTGCATGATCTTCTCAAGTGGCCCTCTGTATCATAAAGTAAGAATACTTTAAGCAATAGAACAGCTATTATTTTATTTTTAGATTCTTAGATTGTGGAATGTTTCAGACCTTTTACACATGAGCACGATGTTGGGGCAATATCATAAAGTTGCTAATAGTTTTCCATTCTGTGCTGGCAAGGCAGATTTTTATTTTATTTTCAAGCACTGTATTGTCAAGTCTTAGGGATATTTTTATCATTTTTACGCAAATTTTCCACATATAAGTTACTATCTTGGTAAGACAAATAAAAGTTCTCTAGAATCAAAAATTTAAAATTACTCAATAAGGGAAAAAAATTCAGTTTATAGGATCATAGATTTAAAATGGAAAAGGAAAGTTAGACATCATCAGGTTGCATCTCTTTATTTTATATATGATACAACTGAATCAAAAAGTTTGAATGAGTTGGCTAAAGTCACAGTAGTAGCCACAGGTTTGGGGTTTTCTTGGCGAAGATACTGGAGTAGTTTTCCATTTCCTTCCTTCTCCAGCTCATTTTACAGAGGTAGAAACTGAGGAAAACAGGGTTAAGTTACTTGCCTGGGCAACATTCTGCACCAGGTTCTTCTAGAAATGGTTTCTATAGGATAAATATCAGCTATAGAATTCAATAGATTGTAGCCTTAATGTAGAGCCATTATTTTAAGATTTCACATAAAATTGTTAATGGTTTATGTTTAAAGGGTTTTCTGGTTTGATATGCTATTCATCTCTCATTTTCAGCTGTCTGTCTCACATCTGAAAGATTTGAGAGCTGATATGATGCTCTGCATTTGTTATGATACAGTTGTTCTTATAAATTTCTTCCCAGGTATTACATTAAATGAATTCTGCTCACACCGAAGAATTGCTCTCATCTGTTTTTCATTTTCCTTTAGTGAAAGCTAATGGGTTTCAAGGAAATTAAATTACGCAGTCATTTAGTGACAGCATTAAGTGCAGAGCATTTCTACCCTTGAGTTTTTTTCCCCCTTTTTCCATTTTAGACACATGAACATGAGTTAAGCACAGATTTTTTTCTTCTTCTGCATTTTTATGTTAAGATTTCAATCAAGTGACCTTATAAAATATCATTTTAATATTACCTTGAGGCTTTTTTCAACTGAAGTCGAAAAACTATTTTCTCAAATATTATTGTAGCAGGTATCTGCTTACTTGCATGTTTTTTCATAGAAGGATTAGGAGGAGGAATTGTGTGTACATATGTGCTTATGTGTGTGTGTGTGTGTGTGTGTGTGTGTGCTCACATTTGCTGACTTATAACATCTGGGGCCATTGAAATAGCAGTGTAGGTCATTGTATGCAGAGTTCTGTCAATCATATAGTTTATGTTATTCTTCTTTCATTCTCTTAATCTCTTCCTCAGCTTTTCTTCATTATTTGTACAACACTAAAGTTTGTCAGTACTATCCAGCTATTTTCACTTTTAAGCAGGCTTATAAATTTTTGCGTTGACTATCCTGTACCTGGGAGAAAGAGTCCTTGTAATGGTAATTTAAATTTGAAGATCTTTCCCACCCATTAATAGGCCCATGTGATCTGCTTATGTCACAGGAAGACTAAGTCACATGTGGTGGGAGGAGCTTGCTGAAAGAGAGTAACTGGAAGGGTGGAACAGGAAATACCCAGAGCTGTTAGAGCTGAGGGAGAGAGCAGACATGTGCTGGCTATGCTGTGAGTGATTATTGGTGGAAAGGCCCCAGCAGGGGACAGGAAGGTTATGGGATGGGTTGGCTCCCTGCTGTGATGTTGTGTCTTTGCTACTGTTATAAAGTGGACTTACTGATTCTGGAATTTGCTTGCTGCTTGGAGGGGTCTGATTTATTGGTTTTGGGATCTGGTTCCTTGGGGTCTGAATAAATGGTTTACTTCTTCTGCCTTCTATACAGAGAGTCTGTTATATTTTGTGATACAGAATTACATAGGCATATTTACAGTTATCGTCTATATTGTGATTATTGCCTTGCTAATACAGTCTCATGTCTACAATTAGAAATTGGTGCCTTGGAAAATACCCTTTACTACAGAAATGAAGGAGAAAGAAACAAGGGCACATGTATTATTATTGTCATCGGCAGCAGCAGCACTGGAACTCTGATCATTGGTATAGGGAGAGTGCTCCATTGAAGAAACTCCCTCTATCAATGCATATTTTCTGTACCTTGTTGTCCTAGGTTGTTGCCTAGAGCATTGAGAGATTGTCACTTGACAAGGGTTATGTAGCCAGTATATATCAGAGGCAGATATCCAGTCCAGGTCTTCCTAGATCTAATTTGACCTCTCCCTCTATGCCATACTGCTGTGATGATGATAAGAGCTATCATTTTTCTAGTACTCTAAGATATATGAAGTACTTTACATCTATAATCTCCTCTCATCTTCACAACTCTTGTGAAGTAGGTGTTATTCTTATGTCCATTTTACAGATAAGGAAACTGAGGTAGTGGGACATTTAGTGACCTGTCCAGGACCACACAGTTAGTGTCTGAGGCAAGATTTGAACTCAAGTCTTCCTGAACTGAAGTCCAGTTCCCTATATAGTATGTCAAACTACTTCCTAGAATCCAGTAACAGTGATAGCTTGGATACCTTCAGAAGCTTTATTTCAGAACTAAACTGGTTCCTAACCTAGATTCTAATTCTAAATGGTGGATGGAAAGAGATGGAATACTATCAGCCAGCCAAACAATCCTCCAATTACACTGCGCACATTCCTACTTTGCTATCTTTGTTCATGACATTCTCGCATAATTTTCTATCATGGTTAAATTTCCTATTCCCCTTCCTCCCCTCCTATCTAAATCCTAACCCATCCTACCATCCCTCATTTATACATCCTCTCCTCTGACACTGCCACCACCCAAATGCAAGCCCTCATCACTTTGTAAACTATTGTCTGCTAGGCTTGTAGACTGTTGCCTGCTAGTGGATCTCCCTGCCTCAAATTCCTCCCCGCTCCTATCCATCTGCCACTCAGCTGAAAAATACCATTTTAAAGCTCAGTTATGACAATGCAGTGCCCTGCCATTTAATCAATTCCAGTGGCTCCCTATTGTTACCAAGATCAAATACAAAATCCTCCATTTAGCTTTTAAAGTCTTCCACAGCCTGGCCTTTTTCTTCCTTTCCAGTCTTATTCCACCTTATAGTCTTTGATCCAGTGACACTGGAATCCTTATTGTACTTGGCACTAGACATTCAATCTCCCAGCACCAGGCTTTTTCCCTTGCTGTGCCTTATGCTTGGAACTCTCTCCGTCTTCATCCCCACCTTAGCTTTCCTGCTTTCCTCCATGTACCTTAAGTACCACCTTCTGCAGAAAGCCTTTGCTGATATCCCTGAATGCCAGTGCTTTCCCACTATTGATTATCTCCTAGTTATTCTGTCTTTCTACTTATCTGCATATGTATGTATATCTACATCTATCTATACCTATTTATCTGTATTGTTCATCTGTCTGTCTCTCTATCTTGTTTGTGCATAGTTGTTTTCCATGTTGTCTTCCTCAATAGACTCTGAGCTCCTTGAGAGCAAGGACTGTCTTTGTCTTTCTTTATATTCCCAGCACTTAGCATAATGCCTAGCACCTAGTGCTTAATAAATGCTTGTTGACTCGAAGCTGAATTGGATTTAAATCTAAGCCCTCTGACTCCAGATACAGCAGTCTCTCCCATGCCAGTTTGTCTCTTCGATGTTTTGGTTCCTCAGTGTGAGAGCCATACAAGTCATTAGGTTTTATGTGTTCCATCGTTACCAGAGTAGTGTCCTAAACAGAATGAGTATGAATAATTTTATGGTATTAATAGTGGAAATACAGGTAGAAAGCAGACCACATGGAGCAGCTTTGTGGCAGTGTGTCTGAGGGGAAACCTTAGGACCAAAAATGCAGTTAAAGTTTGACTTGCGTTTGCTAAGAAATTGTGTGACCTGATTAATTGGCTGAGAAATACTGGTTTAAGTCAAGTGAAAAAAGAAAGTGGGTGGTGCCAAATATTTTTTTTCTTTACTGAGTGTGTGTCTCTTTATTGCATTATATTGAAAGAATCTTGAACTTATGAACTATGGTATAAAAACATTTACTGACTTGTAATTAGGTAAAGATGATAAAATGCAGGTATGTTGGCAGCTAGAGCCGAACACTGCTATTAGGGTACACATTTGTATCATTTCTTAACTACTATAGCTTATGGTCTGACAAGTAAAGCTGAGTGTTTCTGACAGGCTTACTGTGAATTAAATAATGTGCACGTAAATCTCTGTCTAGTGGTAGATATTTATGTGGCATAAATCCTGTGGGAACTATAGAAGAGGGCTATCATTTAGAAATTAGTTGAGGAGTGTTTAGTTAAATTTTTTTCTTCCAGAAACATTCTTGGTAGATTACTATAGCAAAATAAGTATTCAAGTAGAATTACTTATGTATCCCTTGTGTTTATCAAATGGTTGGAAATCTACGAAATTGTAAGATAAAGTGGCATCACAAAACAGTGTAACCCTGCTAAATTGTCAGAAGAGAAGGAAGCTCTTTCCTTCATTCAGAAAGCTTTTATTGGGTATTTACTGTGTATACAGTCCTGTGCCAAGTGCTTTAGGACTCAGTAGGGTGGTGTTAGGGCTTCCAAGACTATAAGCTTCACAAGGGCAGGAACCATATACCATTATCTTTGAATTTCCCCCAGAAGGCACGTAATATATTTTTATTGAAAGAACCAATGGAAAACTAGAAGATTGCTGCTTTCCCCTAAGGAACCAATTGTCAAGAGGCAAACTAGATAATGGTTACGAATTTGAACAAGTGCAAGATGATTATTTAATTACATCTTGCGTATTAGCACAACAGCATGGTGTTTTGAAATGAGTGCTGGACACTTGTTGGCTCTAACACTCCCTAGGTATTTTGTGATTTTTTTGTGATCCTTTACCAATCAGTTAACTTTTCTAAGTTGAGCCTTGCTTTCTTAATAAAGGGTCATTGTGAGGAAAATGGTCTATCAGCTTTAAAATGTCATATAAATATGAGATACATTACATATTAAATTTAACATTTGTAAATTAGGAACAGCAGCTTTGAGTAAGAAGGTAGCATGAGGACACTGAACATATAATAAATCAAGATTGAGGGGAGAAGCTGGTGGCCAGCAAATTGGAGAGGGGTTCAGAAGGAGAGATGAAAAGGAAGCAAAGACAAATTTCCTATACTCTGTAAATTTTACCAAAGACCAATCCAACCCCAATTTTCTTTCTCCCAGAGACTGTATGGAAAGAGACTGCCCTCCCACCTACCTCAAAGACAATATACTTGTCTGAATACTAATTCTTGTCATTTAATTCCCGTTTTCTTCCCAATTTCTCATGTTAATTCCCATTTTCTTCTTCCTTTTTCTCTTTCACCTTCCTTTCTTTTTCTCTCTTCATCATCTTCTCCCTCTTCCTCTTCCTCTCTCTCTTTCTCTTTCTCCTTCTCCTCCTCTTCTTCATTATTATTATAAAGTGATCTAATTCTGAGCAGCATTGTGTTATTTTAAAAAGCAATTTATTCTTGCTAAGAAGTTTATTTAAGATGAATCAGTTAAATCTCAAGCTTCCTTCATTGTTGCAGTCTGTCAGTTTCTCTGGCTGTAAGCTATGTTTATCTGCTGTGAGGCTTACTGATATATTCCAAACTAGGGAGGATACTATCCTTCCTGAGAATGTATAGCTGAGTTCTCATTCTGGGGATCCTCCAAGTGGTGCTGGAAGTTTTAAAGTGTCGTATTTAAAGATGTTAAAGTGTTTTAAAGACACTTAAGATTTTTTTCTTAGGAAGAGGGATAGGGTCTTTAAATATAAGTATGTATCTTGATAACACATACACACACAGACACACACAGACACACACACACACACACTGATGTTGTAACTTCCCCATGAGGCAAGTACTTAGAAATCCACATAATAATTATAACTGTTCTCATTACAAATAGGAAAATGCTTAAAGCCCAGTGGTGATTAAAAGATAATTTTGTAATTTTTGACTGCAACTTGCTTTTTCTTTTCAATAAAAATGCTTGATGTTTCATAAATAATGTTGATAGTATAAAATGTTTCATCAGTTCAGTAACAAATACTTAAAAATATTTAATAATTACCTATTGTATGCCATTGTTATTATTAGTCATTTGAATCAAATTTTAACAGTCCAGCAACTGCAGAAGAGTATCATAGAAAGGAGCTACATATTGTCACTTGCTATTTTATACTTATTTTAAGATGGACGTTGAAATGAAAACTGCTGAATATGATGTGGTCTTTTATCCCCTGGCCATTCAATGAAATTAATTTCCCATTTTTCTTTGTGTAAAAAAAAAGTTGTTAGAAGCATTGTTTGTATTTATGTAATGATTTAAGTAGCACTTAGCACAGTGCCTGGCACGTAGTAGGCACTTAATAAATGCTTACTTACTGACTAATGTTACCATAAGCATCATATGTATCTTAATTAAGCTATAAAAATAGGCCTACAGATTGAAAATAGATACGTACCAGTATAAGAATATTATTTTCTTCCTTTATTCTGAGCAGCAGTAAAAAGGAACAAAAGATGACTAGCTACCAAGATAAAATAACTTAAAATAATAAAAATAATCTACTCACTCAAGATGTATATTGTCCTTATGACAAATTTCTAAGAGCAAAATCTATTCAATATTGCATTAAAGCTGTGGAAAATTTTGGTAAAGAAAAATAAATCCTAAATCACCCAGCAAGTTGTAAAGATCCAGCTTTCCCTCCATGCACACTCATTTTTTAACCTGTGACAGCATAACAATTTTTAATATGTCTAGTTAGGGCCATAATGGATTGCCTTGAAAGATAATAGCTCCGAAGGTCAATAATGCACACAGTAGGAAAGATTTAATTAATATGATCAACAATGTGGATTTTAAAAAATATAAGCAAAATCTTTGTTGGCCTATTTATTAAAAAAAGACAGGCCCCCAAAGAACAGAAAATAGAGAAGAGACTATGCTTTGGCCATTTAAGGTTCATAGATTGAATAAATGAGTATGATGCTATCAGTGGTCAGAACCCATAACATTTGGTGGCCCTGAATCTTGATAGTTTATCCATTTGTTCTCTGACTCAATGACTTGTCATAAGTATTTTCTTGTAGTAATGAGTTTAGATTAGCTGTACCATTTGTAGAAATTGGAATCATTTTTTATGCTCCTTAATTCACCTATGGGTAGGGAAATCAGTTTAAAAGTAGATAGGGAAGCTGAGTTCTTATGAATCCTGTAGTGTTTCAAAGATGTTTACCTCTACAAATCTGCCCCCCCCCCAAAAAAAGTGCAGTTCAAACCTCTGGAATTATGGAATTGTGAAACAGAAAAAGAAAAAGTTAGAGAACGGAACTGCCTTTCCTATCTCATTAGGCAAAGCAGAAGCAGCTAGGTGGCACAGTGGATACAGCACCAGACCTGGAAAAAGGAAAACCTGAGTTCAGATCCAGCCTCAGACACTTAATAGTTATGCGACCCTGTTATACAAACCTCTGTCTACCTCAGTAGTTTCTTAATCTGTAAAATGGATATGATAGTAATAGCATCTATCTCCCAGAGTTGTTGTGAAGATCAAACAAGATAATAATTGTAAAGCTCTTAGCACAGTGTCTGGCACATAATACTTGTTGTTTTTAATAATTATTATTATTTCATGTAAAAAAGTATTTTTCTTTTCTAATAAATTGGTGATAAATGAGTAGATCCCCATGTTAATTAATGGATCAAACTATTAAAAAAATATGTCAGAGGAAAACCCCAGTGTCCAGTTTCAAAGGTGAAGATAAAGTTTGTAGAACCTGTCAGAGATCCCATTTCCCTGAGGGATATTTTTCACTGCCTAAGCAAGGCTAGTTTTGAACAGTTTGTCAGATACAGTTTCTACCACTTCCCAATGACTATCTGGATAATCATCTGTAAATGCAAACATTGGTATAGAAAAGCTTGATTTTAAGTTTTCTGAAAGATATTTGAGGCTGTTTACTAGAGATCTTTAGTCTCTACCTCTGTGTAGTTTTCATGTGACGTGCGTGACGCTCCAAAGGTTTGTTCTATATATATTATATTAGGCTATTTATGAATTTACAAGATGAAATAGAAATACATTAGTAAGTAGATATTGATATACAGTTTCTAAGTATGTGACTGAGACTCAGAGGGAGAGCATTTGGTATCTGAGAACATTTTATAAGCTAAAATAAACAAGGACTCATTTTAACCTCAAAAGGAAATAATCATTCATTTATATAATACTTCAATCATCTGATCTGCTCAGTGTCATGAACGTGAAGTTTAGCTCTCTTTAATCTCTTTATTCCTTTTGAAACTTATATCTTATTCTCAATCTTTGTTCATGTTGCTACCTGACAAGCCATGTGTTTTTTTTTTTAATTGGTAAGGGTATACCTAGGGACTTGATTGAATCCCTTGACAGTTGTGATTTTCATTTCCTCATGTTAAACTCCTTTCCACAGACTGTGGAGACTTGTATTTCAGGGAAGTAGTATTGGAATGACATCCACTCTCCAGGGCTAGAGAACCTGTGGCCTCAAGGCCACGTATGATCTTCTAGGTCTTTGGGTACAGCCTTTTGATGAGTCCAAGTTTTACAGAACAAATCCATTTATTAAGGAGATTTGTTTGTGAAGTTTGGATTTGGAGGGCCACACTTGAGGACCTAGAGGGCCACATGTGGCCTCAAGGCCGCAGGTTCCTCACCCCTGCATGCCCTCAGTCCTGTATCCCATTTTTTGACTTATCACTAAAAATAGCCTTATTCTTAACAAAATAGAAATTTCTTTCATTTTATTTCAATCCAACAAATAAATTTAATTTAGAGGCATTTTAGTATAATAGAAAACTAGTTTTGAAGCTAGTAATTCTTGCGTTCATATTCTATTTCTACATGGCTCTTACTCTCTCACTGCTCTGGGTACCTCTGAGACTACAAGTTGCAGAGAAAGTGGCAACTTGTATTAGCAGAAGGAATTTACTTATGTGAGAGTTACATAACCTGTGACATCATTGGTCTGGTCCCCATTGTAGTCCCTTTCCTTTTTTCCTATGTGGAATGTTTGTATGTTCTCTCCTTCCTTGAATCTGTCCTGTCACTCTACTTGGACATCTCCTTACCCCAGAAGGACTCATATCCTAGTTACTGTCTATTTGTCATAAGACTTTGTTTGAAGTAACCCTGTACTAAGATATAAATTTCCTGAAGACAAGTACCATACATTTTCAGTCAGGCAGTCAACAAGCTTTGTTTCATCTTTGTGTCCTCAGCATGTGATGTATTGTTTACGGTGAATACTTTTCAGTTGAATTTGTTGAATTTCTAGCACTATGTTTTTGCACCAGGTGGACATAATAGAAATATGGTACACTGTCCCTGTCCTTGAAAGAAGTTGCAATCTGTCTGTTCAAAATCTGTTTCACATCCAGCCTGAATAAACTGTGAAGACCCTGAGATCTAATGGATCACATCTGCCCAATTAGCTTCCTTTTGTTTGAGGTAGCTCCAGTCTGCTCTTCAGACTAACACCCCTAGAGGGTTGGGGTGAATGCATTCAACCATTTGCAAAATATAAAATGTTATGGAGCATAATTCTATTTGTGATGTCTTTAAAAAGTTGAAAATTAGAAAACATCAGGCAGGGGGAATGGTCACTGTACTAGAAGTTTTTAGGATTTCCTTTGCTATGTGGTACACAATATGAGACCATACCTCGAAAGTGAAGCTCTCTGATGCTCTGCCAAATCCTAACATAGAATTTTAGGTCACAAAGCAAAGTAAGAAAAATATACAAGGTTCAGTGCTCACCATCAACTGAAAGGGTGTTGATATTTGCTGAATTTCTAGAAGTACCATGTTCAGGTAATTCCAGCTGTGTGCAATCAAGACATAAAAGAGATAGCTTGAAGGGTTCTTATGTCCAACCCCCTCATTTTATAGGTGAGCCTCATGGAGGGGAAGTGACCTGCTCAGGGTTGCACAGGTAAATGGTAGAGCCAAGATTTTAACTCAGATCCTCTGACTCCAGGTCTCTATATGATTCTTCTTTGAGCAAGGAAAACATAGGCTTAGCCCAGCCTCAGGCATTTCATAGCACTGTGACCCCAGGCAAGTTAGTTATCCTCTATCTGCCTCACCCAACTCCCTAGGACTTAACTGCTAAGTTATAGATTGTAATGACCATGAATGGAGAGAGTTCCGTATTGACAAAATTATAGATTCTTAATTACTTAATAAGTCCGTATTGTATGCAAAGCACTATACTAGAGATTGAGGGAGATGCAAAGACTTAGTTGCTCCCCTCACTGGCGTTCACAATCTAGTAATTATACTAAGGCAATGGAAGTTTTGGTTGTGATCAAGGGAGAGATCATTTTAAGAGGAGGAGAGATGTCAGCTGGGAAAGCAATTTCAGGAGCCCGAATGCCTCCAACCACCCTCCTTACAAAAACATCTTCCTCTATTTTGAAATGTTGCCTAGGGCCAACCTATATTCTCCATTCCTGCCAGATCCCTTATGTAAAGAACCAAAATGTGTCTGGAAATGGCTCTTGGAGCTCAGGAGTTGTTATGGATCTTCTTTTTGTATAATGAGCCCTGAGCTGGACATGGGGCCAGGCCTGGGTGTGAGATGATGACGCTAGTACTTTCATTAACTATTCTGTACAATTATTTAAGATTTATAATGCACTATATAAATGTGAATTATTCTTGTTCCCTAATCTCTCATGTCTACTGAGGAATCCTATTCTCTATGTTTGAGAAGGGATCTTTGCTCCGTGGAACAGAGAAAACCTTTCTCCTGCCCATCCCAGAGACCTTTCTCTTTTAAGTTCTTTACATGCACCCATAGTGGGGCATCTCCCTCAGGAAGCAGACAGAAACTTAGGACAGACCTTTCAGTGGTAGGCCCAGGGCTAGCTGTGCATGACAAGCTGAAGGCACAGGCAAGTATCCTCACCTGCAGCGTCCTATCAGGGAATGTTGCTTGAAGTTGTCTCAACAACCTGTTGAACTGTGACAGTCCCACATGCAACATGATCTCTCACAATTGTCATTGCAATAGCATCACTTCAGCCTTGCAGTTGCCACATTTGCAGACATACCAGGAGTACAGCAGCTGGACTGTTTCCCTTTTGTAGGGATTTGAGAGCTTTGAAGTTCTCTGGCAATTATAAGACAGTAGATAAGAATTTCCTTTTTTATGAAACTGATAGAGCATGACACAAGTTCTATAAATTTATTCTGAAGTTAGAAATTCCAGATATTTAGTTGTATATCAGCAGATACCCCTTTTCCCTCCTCCTGCCAAAAAAAATCCTTCAGAAGATCTCATTTCCTTTCCTTTGAAGAGCCTACAATTTGAAAAAAAAATAGCATTTCCCCTCTCTTAGATGCTTATTCTTTATCTAAACTGTAGTGATATAATGCATTTAAATAAAATGTGAAAAGGAAAACAAGATAATCCAAACTATTCTCATCTTTCAAATAATAGCACAAGATGATCTCCTTATATCATTAATTCAGACATTTGGGAATAGATTTTTGGTTTTCCCTTTACTTCTCTCAGTGTTAGTTCAAGGATTTTACCTATGTAGAAAACAAAAAAAAAAAAAAACTGCCTTTGAGAAGTAGATTTGAGAAGTAGATCCTAACCTGCGAAAAAGCTCGATCTTTTTTTTAATATATATTCTCAATAAGGAAAACAACACTCACGAGTTTGTAAAAGATTTACATTTGGTGTCAAATTTAAAGAGAACAGCTTAATTTCCTTTTGTAATGCCCCTTTAAAAGCATGTTTATGTCACTTGGTTAAAATAAGCCATTACTTCATTGCTCTTTGACATATGAACATATTACTGATATTTTATTTATTAGTCCATCAGGAGCTGTCATCTTGGGAAGCAGTCGTAGTTGGCATCCATCCCAAGCTACTTTTCAGCTAGTGAAAAAAACTGTTTGCCATTTGACCTACTGTAATGTTTGTATAAACAACTGTGATGTTAAGTAGGGGGTGTGTTTTTTTTTAAAAAGTTAACTTTTCTGAATTGTCATTTCTAATTTGAGAAAATCTCAGGGACTTCTTTCTCACTTTTTCCAATTTAAAAAAAATAGACTTCATTCTTTATTTCACTGTACAACAATGGTATAGAACTAAGACTCCTATAACTTTAATGTAAAATTATGGCTCAGGTAACTCTGTTGTACCATTCCATATCAAATATATGACCATGATGCAGTTTCATTTGGAAGAGTAGACAGTAAATTTGAGAGAAATGTTTTCCCCTCAAATTAAGTGTTTTCTCTGTATAGGTTGTAATTTCTGGTAGCAAAACCAACTTGTTTGTTGTTTGTTCATGCTTGAACACTTTAAATCCCATTTTGGATTAGAGAATATTTCCACATTATGATTTGTGGCAGTAACTTAATTTTAAAAATATATAATGCTTATGTTCTTGTTCTAATTGATTCATTAGTTTCTTGTTCTGAGATGAGGCTAGGTGAAAGGAAGGAATTGAATTCATGATTCAGTAGAAATATTAAAACTCAAGTTCAGTTGGAGATTGGATAAATTTATAAATTTTGTTCCAGTTTCCAATTTTTAGATAAATGATTCCGAAACACCATCATTTCTGAAGTTCTGTGGTCAAGCTGTCACCCCTACAAAGAGTAGCAACATAAGAGCTGTCTTTAGATTACAGACAAGAAGATGCTTCCAGTCTTTGCTGTTGGACTTTCTGATGTTGATGCTATAGGATCTAATGGGGAACTTTTGCAGCAAATCTCAGTTTAGAAATGGAAACAAGGGAGAAGCACTGAAAAGCAGGAACAATTTAAGGAGCTTCCTGCATACATGGTTGGCTTCTTCCCCAAAATTATATTTTTACCACAATGCCTGACTTTTTATTTATTTATATTAAAATGTATTTTTATTTTTAGCTTACAATACTCAATTCCACAAGCTTTTAAGTTCCAAATTTTCTCTCCCTCCCTTACCTCCCCTCTCCCCCCTCCCACCTGCCAAGACAGTATGTAATCTCATATAGGTACTACATATACCTTTGCATTGAACTTATTTACATAATAGTCCAGTTGTAAAGAAGAATTATAAACAATGGAATGAAACATGAGAAAGAAAAAACAAAACCAAAAAAGAGCCAATAGTTTGCCTCAATCTGCATTCAGACTCCATAATTCTTTCTCTGGATGTGCATAGCTTTTTCTGCCGTAAGTCTTTTGGAGCTGTCTTTGAACCTTGCATTGATGAGAAGAGCCAAGTCTGTCAGAGTTAGTCCTTACAGATACTATGTGTCTGTAATCATATTTAATGTTCTCCTGCTTCTGCTCCACTCACTCAGCATCAGTTCATGTAAGTCTTTCCAGTCTGGCCCTCATTTCTTATAGCACAATATTATTCCATTAAATTCATATGGCACAATTTGTTTAGCCATTCCCTAATTGATGGGCATCCCCTTGATTTCCAGTTCTTTGCCATCACAAAAAGAGCTGCTCTGAACATTTTTGTACGTGCTGGTCCATTTCCCACTTGTGTGATATCTTTGGAATACAGTCCTAGAAGTGGTATTGCTGGGTCAAAGGGTATACACATTTTTATAGCCCTTTGGGCATAATTCCAAATTGCTCTCTAGAATAATGCCTGACTTTTTAACTACACTTTATTATAATGCTGGATTCTACCAATTAGAACTTCGTTTGAGCTAATAGCTATCCTATTATTTATAAGACACATTCCTATGAATGGCCATCAGTTGTTCACACATTAATATGTATAATATTTCAAAATGAATGCCCCATAGACATATGTTTAAATTTAAATTTAAAATTATTTTTTCAATAAACAATCATTTATTTTCTTTTGCTTTCACTCCCCTGCCTGCCCCACTCCCCTCAGCATCTAGATGTAGTCAAATAAAATAAATTCCTGCAGTGGCCATGTCCAAAAAGTGTTTGCTTCATTCTCCATCTTCAGTATATTACTTTTCTGTCAGATATTTCATCATCTAAGCTCTATTTGGGTGTCACATTGATCAAACCGAAGACATCTTAAACTCAAAAACGAGCTCTTTATCTTTCCTATTGAACTCTCCCCTCTTCCAAAATGCCTTACTTTTGTTGAAATCCTTCCAGATTCCCAGGCATATAAGCTCAGTCTTCAATTCCTCACTCTCTCTCACCCCACAAAAACAATCACTTACTAAATTTTGCCACTTTTATCTTCATATTTCTCCCAAATGATCCCAACTCTCCATTTGCACAGTTATTATCTTTCACCTAGATTGTCGTAACTGGCTCTTCTAATTGGTTTCCCTTTCTCAAGTTATCATTTCTTCAGTCCATCTTGTACATTATTGCCAAAATAACTTTCCTTTAGAAGAGTTTTGACCACGGAACTCCCCTACTCAGTCAACTCCAATGGCATCCTATTGCTTCTAGGATAAAATGTAAACTCTTTTGTTTAGCTTTCAGATTCTCATACAGTCTTGCCCTAATTTATCTTTCTGACCTTATTGGACATTACTTCTTTCCTCCCCCACCCCCTGCAATGTAGCCAAACTAACCTCTCTATTCCTCACATATGACACTCCATCCCCTATCTCCTTGTCTTGCACTGCCCATCCCCCATGCCTGGAATTCATTCCCTTCTTACTTCTGTCTCCTAGATTTCCTCTCTTCCTGTAACATGCAGCTTAAGCACTATCTTCAACTTGAAGCCTTTCTTAATCTCCCCAAATTCTAAGGCTCTCCCTCCCAAACTTACTTTGTACTTGGATATTTTGTATTTATAATTTATTACGTTTACATTTACATTGTATATATTTATATATGTGTCTCTCCATTAGAATGCAGTCTTTTGAGTGGGAATTGTTTCATTCTCTGTACTTCTATCCCCCAATACCTAGCACAGGCATATAATAGATGCATAGTTAAAATACTTGTTCATTGTCCGATAGTGTAAATTAATTTCATTAGCAAGATGTTCATGACTGAAACCATGTCTCCTGAGGGAAAAGGAATTTTGATTAGTGATATGAAAGATAGATAATTTTGCACTTTAGAAAGCTTCTGGGTTAGGATAGTCCTGTTTTAGGGTACTAGAGCAGTATAAGTGTAGTGGGTGTGTAGGGGATTGGAAAGAGAAATACTACCAAGTTGGAAAAGGCTATAGAAAAAGGAGAGTCTTCCAAAAATTGTATCTACCTTTAATAGTCTTATTCTGTCTCCCCCTCATCTATCTAATCTACTCCTATGGCTCCAATGATCATCTTTGTTAATGATCATCAAATCCACAGTTCGGACTCTTAATTCTGGTCCCATATTTATATCTTCAAGCTGATATCCCACCCAAATCTCAAAGCCAACATATCCAAAACTGAATCAGAATTTCAAAATTGCAGGAGACCTCAGACCATCTAGTCCAACTTATATCTGAACAGGAATGCCTAGTTCTATAACATATCCAAGTGACTATCCAAGCTTTGCTAAAAGACCTTTAATGAGAGGGAATCCACTAAGCAGGCCAATAGACTCTTGGAATCCAACTCTGATTGTTAAGCAAGTTTGTTCATATGGAAGTCCTTGTGTATTGGTCTGTCTCTGAGACAGAAAAAAAGGAAGCCTTAGTAGCTCCCCATTGCCAACCAAATAAAATAGGCAGCCTTTGAGGCTTTCCATGATCTAGTTCCAGCCAACTTTTGTAACCTCATTTCATATACCTAGGAAAAGTGGGAGCTGTCTAAAGAGATTGATGAGGATGCCCAGGGAACTCATCAATCAACTTAGATTTTAGAAAAAAACATCTATAGAAGATAGAAGTAACTGCAAGTGAGTTTGGCAGAGTCTTCTAAGAGGAGTGTCAGAAATGCTAAAGCTCAGGATGAGTTTAGCCTGGCAAGGAAAAATAAGGACAACAAAAAGTTTTGTTTCAAATGCTGTTAAGGAAAACAAGATTAAAAAGGGATGGAACTGCTCCTCCTAGCGTATGGGATAATTATAACAAACAATGGAGAGAAAGCCAAACTACTCAACTTATTTTGTCATCTCTGACAAGAAAAATTATTTTTGGATGAGTATAGACAAAAATGGATAATACGGAGTAGACAGTCAAAGACAATTAGTGAAATGGTAAATGGTCACCCAATTCCTTTTAATCAATTCAGGTCAATAGACTCAGATAAAATATGTTTAATGATACTACCAGTACTGATGCATGTGATCACTGAGCCGCTATCAATGAGGTTTAAAAGATCACAGAAGAAGAGAGTAAAAAGAGGGGTAAAAAGAAGGGTAAATTTTGAACTAATTTTTAAGTTATAGGCTAGTGATACTGACTTCAATTCTTCACAAATTTTTATAAAATATCATTAAAGTGATGGTGAGTGGGGGAAAAAAGGTAAAGAAACAGTGCTCCCGATAACCAGCAAATAAGCAGATGACCAGCATGGCTTCATCAAGAGCAGGTCTTACCATATTATGTTTATTTCCTTTTTTGATGAGGTTACTAGACTAATAATACACTAGCCTATTTTAAATAGTTTTTCTTAAACTCAGCAAAGCTTTTGACAAAGTTACTCATACCGTCGTGCAGACAAGATGGAGAGATAAAGATTATACAACATTACTTTTAGTAGAATTTGGTACTGCCTCTGTGATTGTATCCAAAGAGAAGCTTCTTTATAGTTTAATGTCAACATGAAAGATCTAGTAGAATGCCCCAAGTATCTGTTCTTGGTCCTGTGCTGTTTAATAATTTTATCAATCTTGGATAAAGAAATAGAGGGAGCATACCTAATAAATGTGTAACTAATGTCCAACTTGAAAGAATAATCAATATAGTGGATGACAGCCAAGATGCAAAGATATTTCAGTGAACTAGAATATTAAGCTGAATGTAATAAGATGAAATTTAATAGGAATAAATGTAAAATGTTACACTTGAATTTTTTTAAAATCATCTTTAACCAGTTTAAGATAAGGGATGCATGCATGGCTAGATAGCAGTGTATGTGAAAAAGCCCTTGGGCTTTTAGTGAACTATAAATTCAGTATGTGCCAACAATGTGATATAGTAGCCAAAAAACCCCAATTTAATCTTAGGATCAATTAAAGTAGCCATAGTACTCCCAAAAGAGGGAGGTGATAGTTCTATTCTGCTCTGCCCTGGTTGATCATCCTCTGGAGTGTTGTGTTCAAGTATGGACATCTCATTTTAAAGCTGTCCAAAAGTGGAATGGACTGTCTAAAGAGGTAGTGGGTTTCCTCTTATTCACAAGGGAAGGAACATTTAGATGACTGCTTGTTTGGGATATTGTCAGATGGACTATTAGTTACATATGGATTAGAAAAGATGCCCTTTGAGATCTCTTCTTACTCTGAGGTTATGTGATAGTCTTATTGAAACGAATTTGCTTTAACTGGGTCATTCACCCTGCCCTCTCTTATCTCCCTGCATTTGAGTACAGAGTCCCACATGCCAGGAATAGATTAACTTCACTACCCATCCCCCCACTTCCCATAGACACATTTAGTAATGTGTGTACTTGCCTTATCTCCTCAACAAGAATGTAATTATCCAGAAAATGTATCATGATGCCTTGTATAGAATAAGTGCTTGATAACTGTTTGAAATGGTGTGTTGAAAGATGAATTTGCTTCTTTAAAAGTTTTCCCTATAACTTTGTCTGTACTCAGAAAATGGGAAAGAAATCCTTCTACTAGGATCTAGAATTTGGGATCATTAGTAATGGAACTCAATTAAACTATAATAAGATGAATTTTATGGACTAGCCTTTCTAAAATTAAACCATCATTTTTAATCCAGTGTATATGGGCAAATGTGCTTCAAAAGTCAAAGAATCAATTTATAAACTTTTAAAAAACAAACTTTTAAAAGACAATTCATTTGTTAGATTTGATATACAGTGCTATTGAATATTTTCTGAGTATACCAGATAGTAACTGTCACTCATTTATTCAATAAGTATTAATTTAGTTTCAGCTGTGTGTGTAGTACTATGCTTTGTTGTGAGGAATAGAAATCCCTTTCCTCAAGAAATTTACTGTTCTACTTGGGGACGACATAATCAGTTATTTCAGAAACAGTAGTAAAGTATACGATATAGTTCCTATCATTTTACAACAGCTGATTTGGGAATTTTTAATTGTGTTCCTTTTTCTTTCAACTTCACAAAATATATTTGAAAATCAGCAGTTTATACAATAATTGCCATATGTCTATAATTTAAATTGCTGCATTGCTTGTTGCCTGAATCCTTTGGTAACTGAGGGTAGTGTTTCATTTCATGGAAAGGAAAAAAAAACAGTTGAAAGGTGATGATTTGCCACTATGGTTACTGGCCCAGTTTCCTGGGTGTGAATTTATTTGTGCACTGAGGTCATTTTACAAATATTGCTTATTTCACCATTCTTGTGGTGTTCCTGTCAGGTTACCAACTATGCAGTTTTGTTCTCTCAACGTCTCTGGCAACTCTACACATAGAAGATGACAAAAATAGAATAGAAAAAATTTGCTTCCTATAGCTAACAATTGCTCACCACTTCTTTAAAAACAGATCAAAATAGCCAGGGAGAAAAAAGATTTTTAATTCTGGCTTTTGCTAGGAAGATGATAAACATGATTAACTGTGTTATTAAGTTTGGTGAGAAAATATCATTGAAATTATAACAAGGTGAAAGACCCTGTTGTGAGTGTGAAGAACATCCAGGCAAGGCATCTGTTTTTATTGCAGGCTTCAGCTAGTTTCCCTATCATTCCTAACCTTTATGGATTTGTGTGATAAATACTTTCTTGTCATTTGCTTGATTTTTTCAATATCTTTCTCACAATCTACAGAAAGTTCTGTGTTTTCAAAAGTGAATTAAAATTAATCTTGTTCTTCAGAAATTTGGTGATCATTGGAGACAATGTACGTAGAGTATCCCAAAACCAAGTTGTGAAATCATAGTACTCCCCACCAATAGTCCCCAAACTTTTTGGATTTTGTACCTCTATCAGTTAAAACCAAAGTTGATCACTTTAGGTGATCAACTAATAGGTGTACATTTATGTGATCATAAATCATAAAGCATGTACTACATTAATACTAATACTATAAAACACAAGTGATGTGTATTATGAAACAGAAAAATAGAAATGTAAAGGGATAAGATAAGGATGAAATAATATTTGATCCTAGAATCAGTAGGAAGTCACTGGACTTTATTGAATAGGGAACAACATAGGCCTAAGCTTTAGGAAAACAACTTTGGCCTCTGTATTGGATGTATTGGAGAAAGAACAGAGTTAAGACACAGAGACCAATTGAAAGACTCTTGAAATAGTCTGACTGAGAGGTGATGATAGTTTGAACTAGGGTGGTCGCTGCGTAACTGGAAAAAGACAACAAATGGGAGAGATGTGGAGATGAAAATAATGAGATTTCTTAACTGATCGGATATTTGGATTGAGGGAGAGTGAAGATTCAAAGATAACATTAAGTTTGTGAGCCTGGGTGACTGGAAGTGTAATAGAGAAGTTCAGAGGGTAAGGTTTGAGGGAAGAGATAATGTAATGAGATTCGGGGTACAAGTCACAATCCATCCTTGTCTGCTCATACTGTGAGTCTTCCTCAAACCTATCCAAAACAAAAAAGGGAATGTCAGGCTTCTCATTCACTAGTCACTGCACTGACATTTAGGGTCTACCCTCTGAGGGACATCTGCCAGAACCAAAAGATGCTCTGGAATCAGAGGAATGGCATTCTGGGACATGAAACTAAAATGGTAGATGTGATTACATTGGAGAAAAGTCCATCAATCGACTGTGTTGCCCAGATGGTGGGATGTGATCCATATTTCTACCTTTCAACTGGTTAATCATGCACTCTATGGCATCATGCTGAAGTTCTCTTGGATTTGGACTCCAGCCATTCACAGGAAGTGTACCTGAACTTTGGAGACCTCTTCTCTGGAGGTAGAAGACTTCGAAAGGTTACCGCTTTTTTTTAACAAAAGTGAACATATTTATGATAAGACAGTTTAAGAGATTGTGAACCCAGGATGGGGCAAGACATTGGGTCACAAGGGATCACTCAAGAGCTGTGAATTAGTGCAACCATTATAGAAAACAATTTGGAATTATTCAAATAAAGTGCTTAAAATGTCCATACTCTTTGACCCAAAAATTCCACTGCTAAGCACATATCTTATTATTAACAAAAATAAAGTCTCCATTGATATACACCAAAATATTTACAACAGCACTTTGTATAGTAACAAAGAACTGAAAACAACATCAGTTGGGGAAGTAGCTAAACAAATTGTGAAATATGAATGCAATGGAGTAGTACTATGCTGTCATAAGATAAATATACAAGAGCATGAAAAGACTTAGATGAATTGATGCAGAGTGAAGTAAGCAAAACCAAGAAATGTAAATAATGACTACAATGTAAATGAAAACAACAATAACCACCTAACAGTTGAAAGTAAATGTTGCCAAATAACAAAGAATAAGCATGGCCCCCCAGAAGAGAGAGAAGATAATCAGATCCTAGTTTTTTTTTTTACTGAGGTGGGAAGTCCATGGCTGTAGAACATTGCATATGTTTTCAGACTTTTTCATTACACGCTTCATCTCTTTTTCATTACACAAGTAATAAAATAAAAAACATTGGAATGGGAGTCAAGAAGATCTGAGTTCAAGTCTTGCCTCAGATACTTAATGTGTGAGCATGAGTAAGTTATTAAACCTCCCTCAGCCTTAATTTCCTCATCTGCAAAATGTGGAAGTTGAGTTTGATGGCCTCTGTGGTACCTCTGACTACATGTAAATGAAAACAGCACTTCATTTACATTGTAGTCATGAATGAAGAGATGACTCTTTGTTTTTCTCTTTAGCAGTCTGGCCTCTCCTCAGGAGGAGATACACAAGTATTCATTTATTCATTGGTTTTGCTAATATTTTTTCTGTAAAAGTTTTTTTATTATATAGGGTGACTCTTTGGAAAGAAATTGGAAGAAATTTTCCTTATGTGAAAGCAAAAGATTATTATTATTTCAAATTTAATTATTTAAAAGAAAAAGAAGGTTCCAAAATTATAAAGAACAAATGACTCCCCAAAAGAGATATGAGAAAACAATTCTTTTAGCTTATTTGCAGAGATATGTGGGGAATAGCTCTAAAGATATTATGAATAAAAAAGGAGAAAAAAACAGCAGTTCAGCAAAACTAATCAAAATATTAGTCAAGCTGGGTAGTATATGTGACTTTTCACATCCATAATCCCTCACCTCTGCAAAGAAGGGAGAGAGATACATTCTTCTGTCTTTTCTTTGGTGATAGTCTTGGTCATTTTAATTACATAGCACTTACTTTATAAAATGGACACTTGAAAGGAATCAGTGTCTCAATTCCATTTGTAGTTGTGATCCTGCCACAAAGTTTGTTCTGCCAAAGTATTTTTAATATAAAAAATGCTATTTAAAAAAATCTATTTTTAATTTTGAGTAATCACCAGAACTTCCAAAGAGAAAAGAATGTATTATACTGGAAATTGAAAATTATAGCTACTGTTAGATGAAGGTGATTTTATTCCACTTGGAATCCTGCAACTCATAACATTGGAACTCTTATTAGAATGGTTGTAAAATTTCAACAGGGCTGTTCCAAATCACGGGGGGGGGCGGAGCTTGCTGATATAAAAATATAAAGCTAATTTCATTTTGTGAGGTGAGCATATTAAAAAAAATAGCCTTTCCAAATCAAAAGTAAGAGTGAACACATTCATATGATACAGTTTGGTTGCTGTTGTAGCATTTTATTGAGTTGCTTTTATACATTATCGATTCTACTAACAGGGAAGGCTTATCTTGTATTCAGTACAATGATCAATTTTAATTGGCCCTGTTGTGTTTAACATAACATCGCTCAGAACAGGACACACTTGGCAATATGAGAAAGGCAAGCATCAATGGTGATTATAGCTCCTCCCTCCCTCTATTGTGTTTTTTCTAGGCATAGACACAGCCTGGTCCTCTGACTGTGACATAAAGCAAACGCCAGTAACCACCTTTATACCTATTAAATAAAAGAGCAAATTGAAGGGCAGTGATTCATTTGGAGACAATTTTGAGTAAGCAAATTAATTCTTATTTCCGTTCACCGATGTTATAGCATCATCAATAAATTATCTTTATTCTTTGGCTGCCCCCAGTGAACTGAAAACTGTTCTTCTTAATTGGTACTCTCAGTTTGGGATCTCTTTCTCATTTTCCATGTTTACATACATACATACATACACATAGATATACATAGCTGGGCAGAGAGTGTGATACAGTGAAAAAAGCATCAGTGGAGTCAGATCACCTGAGTTCAGATCCCTTCCTCTGATTCTTACTGCCTGAGTGACCTTAGGTAAGTCACTTCACCTCAATTTCCTCATCCCTACAGTGAAAGATATGAGTTAGAAAGCTTCAGAAATCCTTCCAGCTTTAAATCTGTTATCCTTTCATCTACATTGTCATTTGTGGTCAAAGCAATTTGCTCTTTTGTATTTATGACACTAGCAGTTATTGGAAAAGCAGTTAGTTTTAATTTAAAGAGAAGATGACTTGACAGAACTCACCCCCACTCAAGTATCAACACTTAGAGCTCTTTGTAACAAATACACTTTTAGCAGACTCAACTTTTCAGGTGAATTGTGTTTCTACTTCTAGGATTCACTTATCTGGCCAATACAGTACTGTACCCCAGAAGTTTGGTCAGGCAGACAATCGGCTAGTGGACTTTTGTGACTTTTATTTCTCACTGATTATCAGTTTCTTTTCTTGGTTTTGTTCTCATGTGAAACTATTGTAAAAATAGCCTGTGTTCTAGTGAAGAGATTGAACTACAAAACTCTTTTTTAAATGTTTCTTGCACGTATGCATGTACATATAGATGCTTTAATGAGCTATTCAGGTTGGTTTGCAAACAATTACCCAGAATTTTATGAAAGATCTTTTTTTTTCTCTTTAACAGTCTGGCCTCTCCTCAGGAGATACACAAGTAATAAAATAAATGACAGCACTACCTACCATTTGCTCAGCATAAGGCTATTATTCATAATGACCAAGTAGCTATTTTCAAGATGGTAATAAAACACCACTTAAAACTAGCTAATAACACCTAAACATCTTCCTTGCTTTACTTGGACACAGAATCAAACAACTCCATGTCCTTTTCTTTTTCCATCTAAATCCTTCACCCCAAGAAGGAAATTGGCCTTAGGATTCTTGAACTTGTTATAAAATGAACAATGCAGCATAGAATCTGAGAAACACTGAGTGGGAAATAGGAGCGTAAACAGCTTTTTGCTTTGTTCCTGTCAGTCCAAAAATAAAATATATTGGTTGGTAAGAGAAGTAGCTGTGATGATTTAACAAGGTAAGGCTTAGAAGATTCCATGCCTGCACAATGTCTCATCTGATCTTCCCAACAACCATACGGCTATGGGAGTATAGATTCAGAGAGGTACCACAGCGGCCATCAAACTCAACTTCCATATTTTACAGATGAGGAAATTGAGGCTGAGAGAGGTTTAATGATTTACCCATACTCACATATTAAGTATCTGAGGCAAGATTTGAACTCGGGTCTTCTTGACTCCCATCCCAATGTTCTTTTATCCACTGTGCCACCCAGAGGTGTAGATACTGTTACTCCATTCGAGAGATAAGGAAAGTGAGACCAAAAGGTAAAATGACTAGCCTTTGCTCACATAGCTCGCACATATCTGAGGTAGATATTCCTAACTCCAAGTCTGTGCGAGGCTGGGTGTGTGGAACTATTGCCATGCTTGATGAACTAACCATCCACCGGTGGTGCGTCTCTTCCCCAGCCTCCCTGTTTCTGACCTAAATTAAAAATCTTGGTCAGTCCTAGTAGCAGAGTCTTGTCCTCATCTATCTCCTCTGGTTGTTGTGAGGATTAAGTGAGATAATATTTGTAAAAGCACTTAGCTCTGTGTCTGACATATAGTAAGCACTTGATAAATTCTTGTTTCCTTCCTTCTGTCATGAACAGCACATTCCTATTTTTGTTTCACTTAATGTAGGCAGTTTAGTGCTTGGGGAGATAACTCCCCAAGATTCTGTGATTAGACTCTCTCTGCCTTGGTGAAGATAGGATGTTCCTTTTCACAGGAGGATCTAAGGCAAAGGCTAGGTGATCACTTGTTGGATATGCAGTAGAGGGGATTCTTGTTTGGGTATAAATTTTATTCCATAGCTTGACCCCTGAGTCTCTTCTAACTCAGAGATGGTATTAATCTATGATCACAGTTTCATGGTATCTTCATATGGAAATGAGGAAACAAGACTTAAGTTCTGATAAAATAACAGTAGTTGGTAAAAAGTATTTATAATACATTATATATGTTGAGAGAATACAAACACAAAATTAAGTTCAGGCATGTAGGTATTAAAACACTATTGGTCTTCCTTGCTTACATACTACATCTATTCCATCAAAGATGGTTTTTGACTAACTGTTAGTTCATAAGGTGAATTTTCTTTTTCCCGTTGATTCCCATAATCAAGTTGTAAATATGTTTCTCTTGGGAAATATCTTTGAGGAGAGCTCATTTAAGCAGTGGGTTCTTTTTTTTTTTAATCAATTTTGTTTGTTAGAGTTCTACTGATAACAGGGAGATAGTTTGGGTAATCTCTTGAATTCCCTTAAAATGTCCTAGAAGCATAAAAATGCTAGAGCTAGAAAGGCTCTAAGACATTGTCAAACCTTTATTTTTCACAATAGGAGATTAAGAGATGTAAAGTAACTTGCTAAAAGTCACACAGCTAGTGACTCCAGTCTTAGTGTCTTTTCTAGTACACTATGCTGACTCTCCACCTTCCAGGTTTATGTTTGGCATATCTTACCTTCACTTCATAGACCTGGAAACTGAGTCCCATATAGATTAAAGTAATTCACCCACAGCATATGTTGTTGGGCATACTGGTTAGTACTCAATGCTTATTTAGAGAGTGAATTCAATATGTCAATGTAGGAGGCTGAAGTGGAGTCAAGGTAAAAATTTTCCCTTGAAAAAATGTTAGTTATTACAAGCAAAGGTTGGTGGGGCAGGTTCTGACCAGGTGAGAGCGGTACCCTGTAATAGATGCCCAAAAGATAACAAAAGACAGGCAGTGTGCTAGGCAAGGAGTGTAGTGGGAAGCTACAATCACCAACATTATTAATGGGTTGAGTACTAAGAACACTAAAGGGCTTTGGAGGGTTCTTTTTTGTTTTGTTTTGACAGTGACTAAGGCCTATCATGATAGGCAAGAGGGCTTGTGAGTTCAAAACCCTGCTACTTTCTGTCACCTACTCTAGTTTTGTCTTTTCAAATACCAGCATCTGTAGATAACATATTCCCCTTATCTATCCCTTTCTAACTCCCTTACTTTCTTTTTTCTCATAAGTGAACTTTTAAAATGTAAAAATTAAGTGCAGTGAAATTTAGAAGATAATATTCAGAGAAAACATATGTTCAGTTAACCTAAATTGTTACAAACTAATTTTCATGAAAGTCGGGGTTGATAAATCTGCCGACGAGTTCATTACTTAAAGAGACCCTAAGAGCAGCAATTCATCATGGGCTTGTACACAACAAACTGACATTTAAAAGAATTATCAGGTAAAGTTAAGAAGTAATTCTGTTCTCTGCATATATATCCAGAGCAAAAAAAAAAGGCATACTAATATGATACTTGTCAATAATGCTATAAAATAATTTTCACTTTAATGGGAATGGAGTGGACCTAGAATCCCTAATTTTCACTTAAATACTAAAATACATCATTTCTGATGGGGGGGCATTACTTCTCTTGAATTATGGAAGATATAAATCATTATGCACCATATATCTTCATAGCAAACGTAAATTTGGGAACCCAAATCCTAGCTCATGTCCAAAAAATATTTGATGTACAAGGTTTGGAAGATTTAAATGGGCGGGGGTGGATTCCAACCAAAATTCTGTATAATTTTACTCCTAGAAAATAGAAAGACCATGTAATAAACGAATAGTCTTTATTTTATTTTAGTCTTCTGATGTATTCTAAAGACTATTTATTTTATATTCCTGTATGTTTTATCATAATGGAGCCAGCTGTTAAGCCTGAATAAAATCAGATGGCTCACTGCTACAGTTGATAATGTGAGGTATCCAGTTAACTTAAGGCAAGCCACAAATGAAGTGATGAATATTTTACAGTGACCTTAGGCAAACATGCACACAGTAATGAGTAATGATACTTGCGAGATAAATAAAGGGAAAGGAAGGTATTATATGTTAACTACTATTATCCAAAGTTTAAAATATCAAGGCAGCTGACATCATATTTTCAAGTAGTGATATCAAGCTAAGTTTTTCACGATCACATTTGATCTCATAGGTAGTTTTTTGTATGCAAGAAACACTTTCGGAAGTAAGAAATTTACTAAATTTGTTTTAGGTAAACCTAATTAGTCATTTATCTTGTTATTTTACAGTCAGTGAATACTTTTTTAAAAAAAAAAGTTATACATTGTAACAGATTTATATCTGACCATTGCCTCACTCACATAAACCTTATGTGTAGGCATTAAACAATTTCTCCCCAGCAAAGTGGCATTTCTGAGTTTTTTTAATCAACTTCTTTTATTGTGTTAGGAGTAATGACACATTAAACATATTACAATTTTACGAGGTAGGGAGGAATCCCTGTACTTTCTGCTCATATATTGGAGAATACCAGTTACTTTTAAACATTTCCTTAAAGATGTATCATCCCTGAGAGGCAGTAAAAATAATTTAATTTTCCTCTCATTTAGAAGTCTTTTTTAAAAGAATCTTATTTCATTGATTGATCCTCAAGCTTTTTTCCAGGAACTAGAGATCAAGACCTGTCCAGTAGATACTCCAGTTGTGAGGAACAGCCTGATGAAGTCTCCTTTGGAGACTCATGAGGCCAAAACTTTTTTTTACAACTGGATAGTGAGAGGGAAAAGAAGTCAAAGGGGAATGGAAGGGCAACACAGGTACCAAGGCTGCAGTTACTCAGCATTCAGAAGTTCTCAAGGAATGAGACAATCAGGAGCTGTGGCCTGGGTTCACCTTTCAGAATAACAAGAAAGAGAAGTCAGTCCTTCTGATCCTGAGGTCTCCCCAGGACCCCAAAATAAAGCACATGAAAACTGAGAATTAATAGTAGCCCAAGCATGATAACATAGCCTACCAAAGAAGATTTCAGTGCAAGGAGGAAGAAGGTCTCCAGGTACACCTGAAATTCTCAGAGATAAGCCTGTACATTCCACAAGTAGTGATAAAAGGCTGGAAAAGACAAATATCCCAGGAGAAGTTACAGCTTAATGTGAATGGTTTTCACCAGAATATAAATTACGATAACAATAACAACGGCATACATTTATTAAACTACTATTCTGTGTACAACATTCCACCCTTGGGAAGATACAGAGTTTAGATAAGACTAAGCCTCTGCTTTCAAGAGGTTTCCATCTAGTAGGACACTAACCCAAATGGAAATAAATGTTCTACTTGTGTGACCTTGTAGCCAAATTTCTTCATCTGGAAAATGAGGAGATTGTATTAGATGACCTCTAAAGTCCCTGTGAACTCTAAATCCAGTTGCACTAATGCACAATATTACACAAACAAGGTAGTAGGAAATGTGAGAGAATGCCATATCATATGTGATGGGAAAGGTCACTGTTGACTCAGAAGATGCGGCTAGGCTCTCTGATAAAGGAAGAATTTGAGTTGGACTTTAAATCAGTCTATAAACATTAAGTGCCTACTATGTGCCAAGTACTGTGCTAGGGATACAAAAAGAGGCAAAAGACAGTCCCTGCCCTCAAGGAACTTACAGTCTAATGATACAGAGGAATGAAAACTCAGCGCTTATTTAGGGTTAGATAGATATAATATTTTTTAAGCTGAAAAGGAATTATGGTACCAAAATGTGAAAGGTTTCAAATGCTTGGCAGAAGAGGTTGAACTTTACTAGGTAGGAAATAGGGAGCCACTAAGGGTTTTTAGTAAAAGAGTATCTTGTTCACATCTATGTGTGAAAAATGTTATGCTGACAGATGTGGAAAAAAAGATTGGAGGAGGAAGATAATGGAAGCAGGATGACCTTTTAGTAAGCTATTTTGATAATCTAGGAGGGGGATTACAGTAGAAAGAGAAAAGAGAGTGGTAACTAGATATTTATTCAAATACCAGAAAGCCACATCCACCATGGTAACAAAGAAATTTATACACATCACCTGATCCAGGGAGTGCTGACATTCCCAATCCTTCCCTCCATCAGGGCCTCCCCACAAACAAACTCCTGTAGGCAAAATTCCTCCCTCTCTTACTCAGGCTAACTGCTCTGCCTCTCTCTCTCTCTCCCAGCTCTGCCTCACTCTTACTTCCAGCTCTACCCATTCAGCAAACTCCTCCCGCCATGGGCTCCATGTGACTTAGGGTCCATTAGAGCAGTCAGCTGAGCTCAAAGCAGATCACATAGGGCTATTAATGGGGGCGGGAAAAGATCTTCCCATTCCATTAACTTTACCAGGAGGAAGGGAATGGGGCGGGGGGGGGGGGGGAGAATTTTTTTTTTTCCGTGGGACAAAGGACATTTCTGTGTATTTATAGGCCATGATGAGGGACAGATTGAAGATGTATGAGATAGAGGGGGTGATATGGGAGCAAGTTCCCAGAGGAGGAAATAGAAGACAATTATATCAAGAGTTCAGGCAGGAGGATTAATTAGTCTTACTGAGTAGTAATGATATCTTTTCTTTTATAACCAAAAAAAGAGGAGGAGAGAGGGAAGCTAATGTTTTTAAAGTCTGAGGAACAGGAGGCCAGTGAAAGATCAGGTGGTTTCAACTTTCATGGTGACATTTGAGGGTAGCATTGTGGATGAGAGGAGATAGGCAATGATATGAAATAGCTATGGTAAGGAAAGTGTTAAGGAGGGTTTAGTAGCTAAGGAGAATAGAGTTTTGAAGGATTGTCAAGCATCACATATCTAGTGTACCATAAATTTAATATTATGTGCTTTCCTCTTTTCTTGGGGCAAGAGGTTGGAAGGCAGCAGATTATGGGACACCTGACGTGGAATAGTGGGGAGTGGCCATATAATGGGAGGCTAGAGTCACTAAAGGTGATTGCCAGAATCATAATTTGGGCTAGAGCCTGGTCTCTTTATCTTCATCTATGTTCAGGTATTTAAATGTGTTAAGCAAAGGGAATTTTGTGACCAGTGTGGTCCAGGGTTCAGGAGCCACACACTTTAGTGGGAACTATGGGGTCCATTATTACTTGAGACCTAACTGAACTTTATAAACTAAATTATCAGCTTATATTTTTAATCTTCTGGGATGGGTGCTGACCTAGTATCCTTCCCCTTTCCCCCCAGCTCCATCTTTCCAGTCTCAAGGTAAACTTTATTTTGTATGAATTTAAATGTGCAAAATCCCCTTTGAACCCTAGGATTATGGCTATGGACTAGATTAAAACTTTGGCCTCCTAATTTGTAAAACCCAAGAAGTGTGTGATTTCTGAGGTCACTTCTTTAATCACCTATCCTCTATAGACCTCATTTTTTCTCATCTACAAAATGAGAATCTGAATTGGGTGATTCTAAATTTTTTTTCCAGCTCTCAATATCCAATAATTCTGTGATATTTACCTTTTAGCTCTTCTACGTCTCTGATTTAGAGACCAGACTGGAATTGAGTCTAGTCTTTTGGTTCTACTTCATCTTTTTGCCTCTTAAAGGTCCTGCTCCTGGCTAATAAATAATGAACCCATCTTGGCTTCTTTTATCCATTAGTTGGATAGTTCCATCACTATTTAAGCAAAATGGCTTTTAAAATTTTGCATTGGTTTTTTTCTTCAGTGTTTCCGCTCATTTTGTAACCTATAAGTTATAGAAATTTACTTGTCAAATTCCAGCTTTAAAGCGATATTGGTGGTATTAAGATAAAGTAATTCTTTAAAGGATGATTATTAAGCTAACTCAACTTCAATCAGAAATAAAGAATGTATGGGGAGATAAAGTCATCTCTTTGTCTTGCTTCTGACAGTGACTATTTCAGAAACAAAATCAACAGTAATAGACATCCTATGTATTTCCCTGTTTCTCCCTTTTTTCCCTTTTAAATGATACAAGCCTTAAGATCATGGAGGGAGAGTTAAAAGAGACCTTATAGGGAGTTATTGAGACCAACTCCCTCATTTTGGGAGGCCCTAGAGAGGTTAAGTGATTCACTCATGATTTTACTGGTAGTTAGTGGCAGAGGCAGAATTTGAACCCAAGACTGCTGATGCTAAATCCAGCACTTTGCCCACTGTAATTTTCTACTTTGTGTTCATAGAATCACAGAGTCTGAGAGCTAGAAGGGACCTCAGAGACTGTCTATCTAATCTAAGCTGTGCCTGACCAAGAATCCCTTTGTCACCAAACACATAGTAAGCACTTAATGTTTCTTGGTTGATTGAGTACATCTTCAACAAATGGTCATCTGACCTTTTATCAAAAACCTGGGGTTGGGGTAGGGAGGGGGATACCTCTTGAAGCAGCCTATTCCTAGCTCCAACTAATAGGAAGTTTTTCCTTATATCTAGCCTAAATTTACCTCTGCAACTTCTACCCAGTATTCCTCTTTTTCCTTGAGACCAAATTCAAAGGATCTAGTCCTTTTTCCTCTTGAAAATACAGGTATTTTACAACAGCTATTGTTTTCCCTCTAAGTCTTATCTTCTTTGGGATGAATATCCCTAGTTTGTTTAACTATTCTCAGTATGTTCTCAGTCTTCAGTCTTTTCACCCTTCTGCTTCGTCTTCCATATTTCTCCTAAAATGTAGTGACTTGAATTTAATGCCATAAATATTCCGTGTGTGTGACCTTAGGAGAGTAGAATTTAACAAACTATTACATCCCGTTTTCTGGGAAGGGGATCTCCTTGTGTTAGGAATTTTTTCTTGTCCTTGTGTTGAAATCTGCATCTGATACAACTTTGGCCCATTGCATCACGGTGTAGTGGAAGGAACCGTTGTTCTAGAGTCATGACCTGGGCTCATTCTGTCTCTCTTACTCTCTATGTCAGGGCTGTCCAAAATGTGGCCCACAGGCCTCAGCCCGTAGTGTGATTTATGCAGCCAGCCTACAAGCATAAAAATTTACATAAATGCTTTAGTAAAGGAAGCTGCAGAGCTCTCACTAAAATGGCAAATCAAAATATATTATCTATTGTTTCAATAAAACCCTAAGGTTGGACAGTCCTGCTCTATGTGATACATAGCTTCTTAAAGACACTTAATCCGCTCTGGATTTCTGGGACTAGCCTTTATTCCAACAAACTATTTTTACTCTTCATACATAATCTCCTTTTGCCCATAATCATCCGCATCTGGAATCTTCCTTGGCAGAAACTTTGTTTCTCTGATACCTCTCTGAATATGACTTGAAAGGTAGGAAGCTATTCAGAGGGACCTAATAGAGACCTTACCACTCCTCATAAAATCTCTAGCTATCTTCTGTATTGTTGAGGTTTCCTGCTACTTAGAGTGTGGATTCAACCCAAGGTCCAACCCACTGAAACTGAGAGGAGGGACTAAGAGCTTGGTGTAACAATATACCAAATCCCATGGGCAACCTTTTGAAGAATCGGTAAGAATCGTTGAGTGTTCCTTCCTTCCCGTTTATCATCACCTCCGGGGGCCTGGTGACATCCCTGACTGTATCCCATCCCTACCCTTCCCTGTCCTGCTTTGGAAGTGTCAGCTCCTCTGCTAGTTTGGGATGGGTGCTGACCTAGTATCCTTCCCCTTCCCCCCCCACCCCCAACTTTCCAGTCTCAAGGTAAACTTTCTTTTGTATGAATTTAAATGTGCAAAATCCCCTTTGAACCCCAGGGTTATTGCTATGGACTGGATTAAAACCTTGGCCTCCTAATTTGTGAAACCCAAGAAGTGGGTGATTTCTGAGGTCACTTCTACCTCTAAAAAGTACATGTTTATAGGCTTCTTGTTCTGCCCTCTGGGGGTAAACAAAAAAAATTCTAACCTCTGTTCCACCACAGCCCTCTGATAGCTATAGCTATCATGTCTCCCGTAAGTCTTTTTTCCAGACTAAATATCTCCAATTCCTTCAACTTATTTTTGTATAGTATGGTTTCAGCCACCCAGTCATCCTGGTCTCCCTCCTGCTCACCCTTCTGTGTACAATCCTGCTTATTAATGTAGTTTCTGAAATATAGGACCCATAATTAAATACAGTTCTCTGGATGTGGTCTGGCAAGGGTAGAATACAGTGGGACTTTGCAACTTATATGATTACTGAATTTCATGGAAATGGAAAAACCCACCCCACACTCTAGAAGGCAGAAAAATAGGGGAGAGCATTAAAAAAAAAAGGACAGCCTTTGATTCTTATTTTAAAAGCAAATGTAGCAGAATCATATGACCACCAGGGTATTGGCTGTTCTGAATCACTTTGAGATCTTCTGCCCCAACTGTATTCAAGAGTCTTTGCTCTTTTACCCTTTCATCCTTCTGGGATAAAAACCCTTCAGTAGATCAAAGGTTCCATTTTGGATGAGTGTCTTAATGTGAGACCACCAAATGCTGTTTCAGCTGAAATAAGATGAAGAACTCTGGTCTCCAGATGACTGTGTTACCTTAAAGCTGCATTTTATAGTGAGCGGGACAGCTGGTGTGTTTTATTGACCGTTTTGTCTTTGGTGGATACCAGAGAAGCTATGTATATAAATCATGAGCAAATTGACTACCTTTATGAGTAACCATTCATACTTTGCCCAGCTAACTTTGGAAAAAACAGGTGGTTGTCTAGCTACTCAGAAATCCTCCTGTTGATTATAATTTTACTAGTTCAGGTTCTCCAGAGTGATTTGTCAAAGGAGGGATGAGTCTAGTTGAGAGGAGTGTATGCTAAATGCTCATAATTAATTGCAGCCTACTCCCAATTGAGCCTTTGCTGTCCTTGTAAATATAATAGTTTTCCTTAAAGATAGGGACAAACATTTAATGAGCTGTGAATATTTTTTTTTGCTTATAACAAGTAGTCTTTCTGTTGCTTATTCCCAATTTTGTATTATGTAAATATCAGCTAGTGATTATATTAGTTCAGAAATGGAAAGAATAATTGTTTCACTGATGTCCAAAAGGTCAAAAGCTGGGCATGTTTTTAATCTATTCTTGACTGTGACTTATTTTAAAATCTTTGGAGTGGGGGAGTAGGCAATTCAGAGAGTAGAGATTTGAATGAATTAGATTCTCTAACTTATCTATTTGACTTGGAGTCAAAGAAGGAATGTGTATCTTCTCTTGGTTACAGATATATGCTTGGAGGCAACAACTGGGAATTTTACTCTGTATTTAAGTGTCTTTGCCTCATCCTTCTCAAACCTGTTCTTTAACCATAGTATGCCCTCCAGTCCCTCCACACCTGCTATTGCAATTATTAACACCTCCAGTTCTCCCCATCCTACACTTCTTCCATTCCCTTCATAGTCTTGCAGCATAACTGTAACAGATCCCAAAACTGGGCTGTGCCTGTCATTCACTTCTCCATTCATACACTCATGTTGCTGAACTTCCCTAGAGGAAATTGCACAAACATGCTACTTCATTTCACTACAGATTTGTTAACCAGTTATCCACTAGGCCCTCATTGCTGCACGGGGGTCCTTTTATAGTTTCCTCACTGATTTTCCAGTCATACTCTACGTAGTAGCTAAACCAGATCTCTCTCCTCAGACCTCCTACACTGCTTCCTCCCAGCTTCCCTCTCAGAGGACCTTACCCTGCCTATTCTTTTCTAGGAAAATAAAGGCAATGCATCTCAAGCCCCCTTGTCTTCAGTGTATGCCTCAAAACCTGCCTTTAACATCTCCATTCTCTCGTCCTTTGCCGCACTCCCGATTGTAGAATTGGGTCTTCTCTTTGCCTGCACTTGTGCTGTTGATCCTGTCCCTTCCCTTCTCCTAAGGGAGTTGACCTTTAATCCTTCCCTCTCTCTGTCATCTTCTATAACTCCTTTTCTACTAGCTCCTTACCTTCCAACTACAATCATGCCCAGGTTCTTTGCATTCTTTAAAAAAAAAAAACCTTCATTTGAGGCTACCATTCCTTAAAAATTTCATCTTATCTCTATTCCCTTTCACAGGCAAACTCCCTGTTGCTTTCATTTCCTTTTGACTCATTTCTGAGTTCTCTGCAGTCTGGCTTAAAACATTAGCATTTCATTGAAAATCTTCTCTCCAGAGTTGCCAGAGGTGATCTCTTAATGGCTAAATCTGTTGACCTCTTCACAGTCCTCATCCTTCTTGACTTCTCTGCAGCTGTTTTCACTGCCAATTTTATACTTCTGAATATTTTCTTCTCTCTTCTGTGATACTGTTCTCTTGATTTTCTTCTTACCTGCGTGACCATTTACTTTCAGTCTATGATACTACATCATCCCTTTTCTTCTACCCACTAGCATGGCTATCCCTTAAGATTCTGTCTTGTTCTCACTCCTCTTTTTTTCTCTGCACTCTCATTTGGTGATCTCATCAATGCCTACGAATTCAGTTATATTCTGTATACAATAAACTTCCTTATCTATCCATGTTTTCCTTATGTAAACCAGGACCCAGCATTCCCTTTCCCCTCTGAGGCCTCTGGCCTCAAACATATGGGGTCCAGTTCTGGGGCCTTGAATCCAACAGGATCATTTTCTCTTTGGCTCATTACCTGCACCTAGAATTGCTCCCCCCAAAATCTCCATATATGTTCAAGGTACATAGGTTGTGTCTAGATTTCTTCAAGTGTGGGTAAAAGACCCACATGCCATACTACATACAAAACTACTTACCATAAAAGGACTCAAATTATCAAATGCACATCAAGTATATGATAACCTTTATTTCATCCCACAGAAAATGCAAAAGACACAAAAACTCACCCAAGCCTTTGAATGAGTACAGAAGATACATAAAACACTTAAATAGCCCAGAAGTTATACTCCTCCCCCAAAAGGAAATTGAATTTAAGATCCCTATTAGGACAATACCTTGACATTCCAATGATATCCTTCCCTCCCACAGGGTCATACATAGTCACTCTGAGATTCATAGTGCCACCTTGTTATGTAGTCTCCTGGGAAATATATTTTGAGGATTAATAAGCAACCTGGATTCTCTTGGACCTATACTGTCTCTCCAGTACAGCATTGGATTCAGTACAGCACAAATCCACTGAATTTGTTCCCCAAATAGGACACCGCAGAGCAGCTATGTTGACTCTTCTCTTCATCATGCAAAGAGCATACTGCATTGAAAAATACTTTCTCTCAAAAAAACTCCAGTGCCCTAACTCTTGAATCCAGAAACCTTGAATAGGGGCTCCCACAAAGCAACTCCTAAAACTGGGTCTTCTCCTCTTAGGTCAAGTAGGTGTACTCACCTTTGTATCTTCCATGTCCTCCTGTAGAAAACCCCTCAGTGACTTGGATGTTACTGTCTGTTCATCTGGAAAGCCCACACTTAGCATCTACTCTCAGTTTGCATGTAAGGAAGGACACATCTCCTATTGCTAAATGCAGTGCCTCTGCCACAAGTTGCTGTCTGTACTTCTGTGGTTGGAGAGGGAAAACACAGAAATCTGTCCATCTCTCTCCAGACCCCACTCATTAATAAATAAATTAGAAAGGGAAGAGGCAAAGTAGAAGTCCTCAAGAGACAGGTACCACTCAGCTTACTTTTTATAGACCATGAGGAAGAATGGCTGATTCTTAGTCTGACAGTCATCAGAAGACAGTACCAGTCTCTGAAACCCAGTCAGTATTCCCATCTGAGTGGAAATACTCGTATTCCATGAGTAGCTGCTTCACAGTTACTGCCAAACTGTAGCCTGTATTCCATAATTCTGCCAGTTTGACTGGGGAAACTCTTTATATTGATCAGTGGCACAACCGATCACTCCCTTATATCTATGTAGTGCTCCAATATCAGCTTTCATTGACTCAACACCTCTTTCCCCATTCTAAAAGTAATCTCTCCCTTGTCCCACAATACTTTGGACACTTACATTCTGAAATGTATTATATTAATTTGTGTATAGCTTATCACCCTTCTGATATTAGAAACTCCTTGAGGGCAAGGGCTATGTAATTTGTCATTCTAAGTTTTCAAAATTTAGCGTAGTGAATTGCACGTGATGGGTACAAAGCAATGTATATGGATCAAATGGAGAGATGGATAGATACTTTGCTATTTTAAAAGATTGTTGATTGCATCAGTGTGGGTATTCTCTTAACCTACACATATTATAGCCACTCCATTCCTTCTGATGCTGTATGATTCTCTTTCTGTATTTTCCCAGAAATTTTCCAACTTGCTAAATACCTTTTCACTCTTAATATCTTAGAGGAATCAGATTTTCCATTTGTCCTTGATCATTCTTGATATATGCTTAGCTTTTTGTTATACTAATCTTCAGTGATATTTTTGATGGCACTTTGAGCACGCAAAACTAGAGAATTTGAAGTACGTTGGTAACAAACTTGTGCTTGCCATATGCCATTCCATTGCCCTTTAATGGCAATGTAATTTACTGTAATTTTGGCCCCTTTGATCATGAATTTACTTTTGCTGAGATCATAACTTTTTAGCATCACTAGAATATTTTGATTAAAGAGAATGGTTTTGTAGCAAGTACTCAGTTTTGGGTCATTTGAAAGCATTTTGCAATTTCCCAAATGTAGCCCAGTCTTCCTATCTTCCTCAGTTATAGCTTAGCTTATTATCTATTTTCATTGCTTGTCAAAGATACACCCATTGGTGGACAAATCCATTTCCAGCCTAGTTCTCATCCACTTTTTGTGTGTACATGTGACTGTGTAGTACATTCTCTTGTTTTGCTATGAATTTATATGATGAGGTTTTTTGGTATCTTGGGTTCAAAACAGTTGCTTCAGTATTACCTTGGAGGAAGAGCATTGTGTCATGGAATCCAAAGATTTAGGATTAAATCCAACAGTACCAGTGTGATCTTAGGAAAAATAACTTAATCTCACTGGGCCACAGTTTCCTCTTCCTTAAAATGAGATGATAACTTCGGTTCCTACAAATTTTCTCTGACAACTCTGTTCTTTTGCTTGGGGTTCTCAGAAAATATGTGGAATAACCTAAGCCAGTAAAGTATACTATCCTACAGAGAAGAATCATAGAATTTTACATGTACAATTTACAGCAGGAAGAGGACGTTAGAGATCATTTGGCCCAACCCACTCATTTTAGAGATGAGTAAACCGAAGCCAAGAAAGGCAAATGATTTGCCTAAAGTCTCAGAGCTTTAGATTGTCAGGTCTTCTGACTCCCAATTTGTTCCTCTTTTTGCTGTATCATGTTGTCTAACCACAAATAAAAGTTGAGTACTTTTTAAATTAAATAACATTTAGTAAAATATCAATGAGTTTATCTTTTCTATAGCCTATTCATGATTACATTACCACTTTTGGGGAGATGGGTAAAAGTTCTAGATGTTTGGTTGTACTACTATTACTCATAAATACCGCATCTGTTTGGCTTGTAATAGATTCTACCTTGGACCAATAGCTGGATACCTATCCCAGAGAAACTTTTTATTTTTATATGTATATTTGTATTCTTTTTCCATCTTTCTCTTTATACATAGGAGTATATAGTATTCTGAATAATAGTAATATATGGACCAAGCATATGTTGGAAGGAATGCTGAATTTTGAGCTAGAAGACTTATTTAAGTTGGAGTCCTAGTTTAAAAGCTTTATGACCTTCAGCAAGTCGCTTAACCTCTTTAAGACACAGTTTTCTTACTTATAAATTGGGGATAGCAATATTTGCACCAACTAGGTCATAGGATTATCATGCAGGGAACACTTTTAAAACCTTATAATACTTTAAAAATATCAACTATTTTATGCATAAGACAGGTTCCCATTTATCCAAAATCCAAATAAGTAGATTTTTTTAGACTCTGCTTTTATGAAAAATAGACAAATAAATTTCTGTGTCATAGGGTCAGCAAAAAAAAATAGAAATATTAAACTATTCTGTCCAAAGCAATTCTGGCACCTACGTCAGGACTTTAATTATCTATGATTCTCTTTGGTGTGGTTATATCCACAAACTCTATGCTTTAGCAGCCAGTATTCATGACTTTCTGCGACTGAAAAAATTCAGTTATCCTTCTGGTCATGAACCTTTCCAGCCTTAGCTGTTTGGACATCAAACATACAGTCTATCTCCAGACCTGTACTGAAGGTTCCCCCCCCACCCCAAATTGTAATGCGTCTATGGTGTATAGGATAATGCTACTAATTCAGTTTCCTAGTACATCAGATCATAGATATTGGAAGAGACCTAAAAGATCACTCAGTCCAACTGCCATATAGCTGAAAACAACTGAACATAACTTAATAATTTCTTGGATCATAGAATTTAGAGCTGACAGGGACCTTAGAGATCTTAGAGGTCATTTTACAAATGGAAAAACTGAAATTGAAAGAGTTTAAATTTAAGCCTAGAGACTTACCTAAGGTCAAGAGTCAGAATTTGAACACAGGTCTTTAGGCTCCAAATCCAGTGTTTTCCACAGTTCTACATTCTTTCTAGAACAAGAGTCTATGGCATTTTCTCTTTAATGAATATGGTCTAGTATTACAGTACAACTATACCTTACTAAGGTCATATCAATTTTTAAATTTCATTTATTTTTTCTTATAATTATGCAACCTACAAAGTTAGTACAGGTAAGCACTAGATGCTTCAAAGAGAACAAAGCAAATGAACCCATAGAGGAGATTTATTGCTATTTAGCCTAATTTTTATCATCAGTTCTATTTTGACTAAGAAATTATGGGAAAATTTATAGACTTTTTCTCCTTCATATAGGATCTAAACTTGCCTTTTATTTTCATCGGCTTTTGTCCTTTATCTCTTCAAGTATCTTATTATTTATTAGTTGCTTTTTGCTAGATGCAAGCCTTGCAACTTTGATGCGGCAAAATGAAAAATGTTGTCATTGATCTCAGCCTGGGTAGAATATCGCATCCTCAAAATAGGAAGAAGTTTTTAGCTTCAGGTTGTTTCAGCCCTGCACGCCATGCCTAGACTGCAGCATGAAGTCAGTTGCTTCTCTCCAAACAGCACTCTATTAATATGCACAACATGACCATTTTCAGGAGAAGGTTATTAGAATGCTAGTTTGTATCCTCTAGTGAATGAAATGATGTGTGATTATGAAGTCATCAGGCATGGACCAGTAAGACTCCAGAGAGCCTTCCCCCTCTAAGGTCCTCAGGGTGCCATTGATTGGTGACCATGTGTTTGTGCCCGATAGACTGTGAAATGGTGTGTTGCTACACGGCTGTGTTGCACCTGCGCCCCACCGAGGTGATTGATTGGTTTGGTCATGTGGAATGTTCCCATCTGGTCTGCAGTAATGTGTTTTTTTTTTTCATCTTGTGAATAGCAAGTGCTGGCTGGATAGTTACAGCAAGCAGTTTCAGAGGCTAAACAATTCTTTTCCTCTAAAAACAAACTGGGGTTTGAGGGAGTTTGTTTTTGCTTGCATTATTTTTATAAAAGGTAGTCATTCCATGTCTTGTGCTCCTCCCCCTCCTCCTTGGCACGTTTTTCTGTGTGTGTGTGTGTGTGTGTGTGTGTGTGTGTGTGTGTGTGTGTGTGTGTGTGTTTTATCTCCCCCACCCCTACTCCTAAAAGAGGTAGTACAGTATATTTCTACGTTGTGCAAAACTGAAGTAAAAATTATTCTTTCTTCAGTGTGGTGATCTGACATGCTACTTGAGGTAGCTTGAGGTTTTCTGTGGGTTTTTCTTTAAAAGATGGTTTCTCTGATTATAATTGAATTATAAAAGTAGTGATGCATTTTAAGCCCTCATTTAACCTCACAAAAGTAGTGGTTTATTTATTGAAAACTACTGATGTTGCAGTTTAAATGTCAAGAAATTATTTATTAGCTTCTTTTCTAAAAAGATTCTATAGTTCTATTGGGCGGTCTTGTTTGATATTTCTTAATCTCAGTCCTTTTTCATAATTGATCTATTCATTCCACCTAATGACTAATTACATATCAGAGCACATCATCAGCCACATTCATCATCGTAGAATGTAATAATCAATGACATTTCAACAAAGGAAAAAATAAATATGCAAATAAGGACTCATTAACATTTGCATGAGTTGTTTGAATAATCACGTTGCTGACAAGGCTGTAATTAACAGAAATTGATGCTGAGTTCAGTATTTGATAGTGTGTTTTCTCAGCGTTTTATTGTTGTCACTGCGGGGGCTGAAATGGAAGTTCTGCTCTACTTGTACCTTGACTGGAGCCTGATGTGATGGGCTGTGCCAGGTACCAAAGGCTTCTGGGAGCCCTTAATTCATCTATGACCTACACTTAATGCATATAAAGATACTTTATTTAAATTGCCTTGTTTTTAATGAAGCACTGTTAGATTTTAGTAATTATGCAACAACTGGAGAAAGAAAAACAAACATGAAATTAAAATGATTCTCATCTTTTTTTGCCCTGAAATTCTTTATAAGAATCAGGTGCTAGTAGGCTTTAAGATTTTCAACTGTACAATAATAGAATATTAATGAGGTTTATTTTTCTTTTTTAAAAATCTGTTAGAGTTGATCAGTATCAGGCTGTTTGAGCCTACTGTAAATTGAAAATCACTTACTTAGGGAAAAAATGTATAATTATAAAATGTACAGATTCTGAGCCCATTTTTTTTTTAGTAACTCCACTCCCCCACATTCCTCCTCCTTTTCCTGTACTGTTTCCTGTTTTTGTCATGGATATTAACTGAAATGCACAAAACACAATAAAGCTGTTTATGTCAGTTTTTTGGATGACTGCAAGTGCTGATTATAACAAGTTTAAGGAATTTCCTTTGTTGAATGTGTACCCGTGCCATATGGCTCAACATGGAACATTAACTTGACAGGGATAATGGATTGTGGTATATGGAGACAATTTTGCCTCCAGCTTTACTATAACTCATTCTGGTTGGGGATCACAGGTTTATAGTATGGGATGCAGCAAACCTCCAGATGGATTTACTTTACATAAAAGAGTTGCATTTCTTTTTATTTCCTCCCTGTAATTGGAAAAAGGGCTCCCCTCCCCCCTTTTTAAAGAAGCAAAAGTAAAAAAGAAGTAAACAAAAAAGAGAAAAGATTATTCAAAAGAAGAAAAACATGGTTTCTGTGAAACCTCTTCACAATAGGCTAGAAAGATTATTTCTGTATAGCAATATTAAAATCATAATTTACTTAAATTCATATTGTGTTCTTTATCTCATAGAATAATACTACAAATGATTTTGCTTTCTTAGAGTTGGAAAAAATTTAATTTGTGTGTGTATGGGTTTTAAAATATCTCTGTATTTCAGCTTTGTACACATGAAGGGACAAATTCTAATTAAAACAAATCTCTACTCCTGGGCAAGTATAATGACTTGTACATTATCACAGGCAGCACTATCTTTTCTGAAATGATTTTGGTAATATTTAAATAATAGCTCTTATAATATATTGAGTTTGTAACATTTAAGATTTATATCATTTTTCTTTTAATCCAACCAAAATATCAAACATAATAGAGAAAGGGTTTGTTCTGTTAAACAGTAATAAAACAAAATTACTAATTGCCTGCTCCTTGGGCTGTATGTTTTCTTCAGAGAGTTGTTTTGATTAATCTTGTGGGAATGGGAAACCTAAAAGCCACTTTGGCAAGAAGAGCAATATAACCCAAGGTTAGTTTCTTCAAGAACGTGTTAATCCAACATTTTTGTTACTGAGAACTGACTTCAGTTGTCAGCATGGGAGTATGGTGGGTTATATATTCTTCCCTAAAAAGGTCTTCTGTTAAATGTGAGAAATAGGCTAACTCTCTTAATTTAATCTTTGTTCAAACCATTTAAGTCTTTTTTTTTTACTTTTTCCCATGTGCATTTGGTAGAGAAGAGGTGCAGTGCTTTATTATGAGATTGATATTATCACTAAAATCATTGATCTGTGAAATGTTGAGCACAAGGTAATATGCTTTCCTGAGTACACAAGGGTGAAGGAGCCTCTCCAAACACTTTGAGAGCTTAGGCTCTTGAGCTGCTCAGCCTTGGAAACTTTTCTTTGTGTCTCTGAGAGACTTGCAAGCAAGTCAGACTGTGACCCAGCCCTGAGAAAATAGGTGGTAGTACGTATAACCTCCTCTGCAGCTCATAGAAAGAACAAGCAGAGAGGTCATGTGAGAGAACCATTGCACTCCTAGGCTTCAGGGAGACATATTCTTTTTCTTCCTCTCACATAAACCCATGGGGGTCTTCCCGCTGAGTTTTCCAACAACTGATTATCAGAACACTAGGTTGAAGAACTGGCAGAATATAATCATATCTAATAATTATGATGAAGTCACTGGTTTTAACACATCAGAAGATTTTTTTTTTTACTTCACTTCAGATTTTAAAAGGATGAATCACAGTAACAGAACGTGATAAAAATATTTTAAGTTTTTTCAAAAAATTGGAGATTACAGAGATGTGTTGAAAAAAAGTGCCAGACTGGGACTGAGAAGAAAAGTATTCAAATACTGTCCCCAGTGGTAACTTGTCTGCTTGTAACCCTTGGAGTATCACTTAATTTGTCTGTTTCCTCATCTGTAAAATGGGGATAATAACGCTATCATTAGCTAGCTCAGAGTTGTTGTAGGCAAAGTGCTTTGTAAACTTTGAAGCAGTCTTTGAGTATGTGAGTTGTGCTTATTATTTGATTGAAAGCTTGACATAATCATTTTTGGCATAGGTTTACATTACTTACACACACACACACACACACACACACACACACGCAAACTGATAAGTAGGGGAAAAGGAGTTGAGTATACTGGAATAATCTAAATTATGTGACTGAATAAGAATTTTTCTAAAAATTGTTCCATACAAATTCTACCCATTTTAACCACTCATTTTCAGCAAGGATATCAACTGCACTTAGAGAGAAATTGCTCTAGGTTGGCCCAGGCTTCTAGGACTGAGCATTGAGGTTTTAAAATTCACTGGTAGATGTTACAGTTCAGGGGTTTGAAGATTTTTGTGCTGATATTAAAGGTTAGGTCTTTTACTTATGCAAAAGGATTTGAAGACAAAGAATAATATAAAAGCCACCTCTTCCTTAAGTAGAGATTAATTATCTTGTTTCAGAATTATCTATATCCTTGATCTGCTTAACTTTTCAGCAGACTCCTTTTTGACTAGTTTTTTGTTTGGATCTTGTATTGCAACCCCTAGCTCTTTCCCTTCCCAAAAGTGTGCCAGGTCTGAGAGTATAGATAAAATTCATCCATTTTAATGATATTTGTTAAAATCTGTGATTAATTTTTTGGGGGGAAAGGGAGTTGAAAATAATGTCTAAAATGAGGTTTTAGTTGTCCATGGTTCCCATTATTATGGGATTTGAGAATTTGTTTTACTTAAATAATGGGTAGCTATCAGTATTTGTACTCTGCCCCTAAGCTAAAGGTGGTCCTCACCTTGTCTAATTTCTCTGAAGCTCATTTTCATCATAATTTTGCTTGACTCCCAGGACCACCTGGGAAAGCCAGCTGCTTAGAGGCACCCCTCCTGAGAATTCTAATGCTTCAAGAGCAGTTTGAGAACACTCCTCCTGACACCATGTTATAGAAGTAACCAGTCTGCCAAAAAGCCAAATTGTGTGACCTTGTAAGGTGTAAAATAATAGCGTATTAAAGGATAAGAACTAGACCTGTGTTTTTTACTGATGGAGGAAAAGAACTTCCTTTACCAATGCTGGTAGAGGAGACGATTCTTTTTATCAAGGTTAGCATCTTCTCTTCTACTTATAGTCATGGGGGCCATCTCCAGTCGTCCTAATCTATATCTCAACACTGGACCCAGATGGCTCCAGAGGAGAAAGTGAAGCTGGTGACTTTTCACAGCCCTCTCTCACTTAAATCCAGTTCATTTGCAAGTCATGGCATCACCTCCTTGATGTCATGGTTCTCTTCTAGAACAAATGGCAAACAACAACCACAATTTATAGTCATAGAGAGTTGCCAAGAATATTGACAGTTTAAGTGACTTGCTCATGGTCACACAGCCAGTATGTGTCAGAGGCAGGATATATTTACTTTTGGAAAAGGATATCTAGATGTTATAAAGAAGAGCTTTTCCTCAAATCAGTTGAGGGAAAATAGATCAGGGGGCTGGGAGGGAAGAGGAAGAGGGAAAAGAAAGACAAACAAGTTTTAGAAGTCTGTGATCAAATTGACAGTTACTGGATTATTATTTTGCAGCCATGTATATTAAGTAACTGAAGAGTTATAGCTATGAATTTTGCCAAACTTTAAATACAGGCAGGATGCGAATAAAATTTTATAGCAAATGACAATGAAATTATATATATTTTAAACAACCTAGCTGTGGTATACAGTATAGTGCTCTGACCTTGGAACCAGGAAGACCTGAGTTTAGATCTAGACCCTGATACATATTGGCTGTGTGTCACAGGGCAAATCCTGGTGTTCTGGCAGTTCTCTAAGACTGAATTGCAGAGAAGGTGCAAACCTGAATTGTTAGATGAAATTTCCACATCTGGGGAGCTCTCTATACTAAAAATAATGAGTCTAGTCTCGATCACTGTTCTATTAAATGATAGCTGAGATTATTAGATCTTGAACTTTAATTTTTTATACAATCAGTCCTTAGAGTTTACTATATCCAATCAGTTATTGCCAAGTCTTGTCAGTTCTATCTCCACCACATCTCATACCACCATCCCCCTCTCTCCATTTATTTAGATATTTTCCTAATTCAGGTCCTCATTACTTCTCACCTGGGCTATTATAGTAGTTGCCTAATTTATTGGTTTCTCTGGTTCCTGTCTTTCAACCATGCAGCTTCCAAAATAATCTAATCAAATAATGACCATGTCTTTCTCTTGCTCCAGAATTTTCATTGATTCCTCCTTACCTGCTAGAATAAAATATAAATTCAGTTGGGCATTTAAATATATTTACAGTTGACTCCCCTTAGACAGCATGGATAGAGCCCTGGACGCAGAGTCAGGAAGATATGAGGTTAAATTAGACATTAATTGTGTGACCCTGAGCAAGTCACTTAAGTTCTGTTTGCCTCAGTTTCTTCAACTGTAAAATAGCAATAATAATAATAGCACCAACCCCGGAGGGTTATTGTTGGGATCAAATGAGATAATACTTATTAAAAAGTGCTTAGCACAGTGCTTGGCATATGTTAGAGACTGTATAAATGTTTATTCCCTCCCTCCTACATTCCTTTCCAGACTTATTTAATACTACCTCCCTTAACATCTTCTGTGTTCCAGCTAGCCTTTTTAGATTCCTTAGTTGTTCCTATTGCTTCTGAAATTATCTTGTTTTATTTTAAATCTGCGTAAATAGTATATTCCGTCCCTCCATACTCCTTCCTGGCCCCCAGTCCTCCCCTGGAGTATAAGCTCATTCATAGCAGTGACTGTTTGTCTTTCTGTTCCCAGCATCTAACATAGTACCTAGTACGTTGCACATATTAGGCACTTAATAAATGGTTCTTGAATTGTTAACAGTCTACTCTCCTTCCTTTATGGCCACTAATTCAAATATATGACTTTTAAAGCTAATAGAATTTTATCTCTAGATAACCTCCAGATAGGTTTTATTATTTACATGTCAGAGCTATAGTTACAAAAGCCTAATACTGCGCTTCCTAAGTACTTAGAAAACATCAGTTGCCTGTCCCCACCCTATAAACATGAGCCAAGTAGGAGTTCTCCTGGCGGTGAATCAAAGAACAGAAAATTCATCAGATCTCCTAGGGTCGATTACTGTTGGTGAGCCTAGACTTTCTCTCTACTCTCTTCTTCAGCCCCACTCACCACACTCATAACTAGATTCCACTCAATGTGAAATTTTAATGATTCTTAAATAGTTTATTAATTTACTCATTCAACAAAAATTTATTAAACACATACTATGTTTAAGCCACTATGCTTACGTCCTACATTTAAGAATCAGCAAAAGAGGTATGGAAAAGTTAAAAAAAAAAAAGACAGTTAAAAACTAAAGAAAATCATGGAGTGGCTTTAGGTTCCATAAAGAAGTTCACACTTTGGGTAGTTTGGAAAAGAGAGTAAGCAGTCGGGTTATAAATGGAGAACAGCAGATTTGGGGGAATTAGACTAGGAATATTTTGAGTATTCACAGCAATGACAAGAGTAAAATCGAGGGAAGAAGTGACTGTCATAGCTGTTCTAAAGCTATGTAAGTGTCCATTTAGTCATGTCCCCTACCCCATTAAAGGTACTTAGTATTTATTTTATGTATATATTTAGTGTTTGACTTATCTCTTCCTCTCTCCGGGTCTTTTTGAGTCTCTCTTCACATCATAACTTCTACTTATTTATTTCTCTGCACTCCAAAGGCTATTGTCCTAGTTCTGGTTCTCATCACATCTCACCTCGACCATGATAATAACTATGTAATTGCTCTCCCTGTTTCTAGTCTCTCCTCTCTTTAATCAACCATCCACAATAACCCTCCAGAATAACCTTTATAAGACATAGATCTGACCATGTCACTCTCTTACCTAAAAATCCTCAGTGGCTCTCTATTGCCTCTAAAACAAAGTGGAAAAAAATTCTCTTTCTGGCACCAGAAGTCCTCCACAGCTGCTTAACTTTCTAGACTTACTTTATATTCCTCACCTTGCTCCACCCTATTCTGTGTTCCAGCCACATTGACCTGCAAGCTATTTCTTAAACTTGACATACTATATATATATCCTTTCTTTATGCCTTTTCATTGGCTAGGATGAAGGAAAGCTCACTTAATTTATAATGCTAATTGTGCCAAACACTGTGCCATGCCCAGTGAACTCCTTCACTTCTCCTTCTTAGAATCCCTAGCTTCCTTCAAGATTCAGACCACACACTCCTACGAAGAACTCCTGATCCCTTGTAGTTCTTACTGCTCTCTCCCTCCAGGAGTTACTTTAGATTCATTTGTTTGTATATATGTTGTATCTTTCAGTAGAAATTAAGTTTCTTTAGTCCAGAGATTGGTTTGTATCCATAGTGCTCATCATACTGCCTTGAACATGGTGAACTCAATAAATGTTTGTTAAATTGACTTGAGCAGAGCTGGGGACAAGTGGCAGAGTAGGAGGTGGGAGGATGTTTCTTTCCTCTTGGGCACAATTTTGACATAGGTGGTTTGTCTTCGGGACCCTTTGACCTTCCTTTGTGTAGCTCTCTCCCACCTCCTAGTGCCTTCTTCCTCTCCAGGTTCCCTTATGCTGGCATCCTCTGCTGTATGTATTACCATATGTATCACCCTATCCCAGACTTCCTTGACATTCAAAGTGTTCTTTTTTTAAAAACCAAAATACCTCTTTTGCTTTTCCTCTTCCCCCACAAACCCCCACACAACTATTTGTCAGTGTAGACTATTCCAATTAGGAGTGGCAAAAAACAATCCTATTGAGTTAATCCCCAATGATATAGCTGATATCCTTCAGCCCTCCTATGTATTTGCATTTCTCAAAAAAGATGCTTATTGACCCCGAAGTATTTTTTGGTAGAATTTCATGCATTGTATGGGAAATATTTGACCAGGGGTGGAAGAACATATGCTTTTATAAAGGAAGTTCCCCAACATCTTAGACCAACCCTAACTAGGAGTTCATTCAGAGTTGCTCCTTCAAGCTGTTCCTGTTTTTCCTCTTCTTCCACTTCAATCCATAGATTCTCTGACAGTTGTATGAGGATTTTTTGTTTGTTTTTTGCAGCAGTAACCATAGCATTGTTAAGGGGGTAGAGGGTAAAATGGATTTCTTGCCATGAAAAGACATTGTGGTGAAACATTGGTAGCCTCTTATTTGTATGGGTCATTTGGAAGGCTGAAGGTTGTAACTTAGATGCTGCCTGTATTCCTGTTACAAATCTGAGTGGGGGGAGAGGCTTATGTTTGCATGTGACTTCAGAATTTCAGTACAAACTAGTTTGTGTATTTTTAAAGAAAACTTGAAACTCATTTGTTAATCTTTTTTATTGAAAGAACACATAATCTGTCATATGGTATGAAATGGTTGCAGAGAGAAACCATAATTGAGGAAGGTGAAACCGATAGATATTGCTTTGTCTCAATTTTAACCTTATTATAAACTATTTTACTAATAAGAAATTAAAGTCCAAACGCTTTAAAAGTAACTTGTACATATACCAACTACAGTTTGGAAGTTCCTTCACAGCACTCATGATTGTGGCATCAGTGAGATTATTAGCATCTATATTGAAGTGAGTATTTAATAGTTAAAAAGGGTTAGCTACTAAATCTCATTTATTTATATGGTATTAAAAATATTTGAAATCTATACCACAAAGCTCCTAAGAAATTAATATTGGATTCAGATAAGGCAGAAAATGCCAAAACACAAGGGGGCACTATCTTACCATAATCCAATTGAACTTTCTAAGTTACTTGTTTACTGTGAATGTTTCTCTTTCATGTGCTTCAGTCCTTATGTGTAGAGATTTCAGGATAGCCTTAATATAATGAGACTTTAATGCTGCAGTACACATATAAGCTAAACTTTCATAGTTACAAAATCTAAACAATATGTCTGTGGCATGAATTTTGGAGGGATAGATGAAAGAGAGACATTGGTGACGAAATAAAAGTGTTTAGTGTTTAGATCTATGACAGGGGGAAAAATTGCTAAAATAACAATACAGTTGCTTTAGAGAACTACCCAGCCTCTGTTCTGTAGAGAAAAGTTCGGATGCATTGTGAACTCATGTGAGCTGCAGCTGCATTTACCATCAAACACTAAGTTGTTGCTGATGAATGTTTTGTTTTTAGTGTCATGGAAACTGTGAGCCAAAGAATGGATATTCTATTCATCTGGGGAAATAGCATTTCCTTGCATAAAACATCAGTCCCTTCCAAAGCAGTTCCTAAAATAGATATACACTGACTATAACCGTAAAAGTTGAGCAAGTAAGAGTGGAATAACTCAAATAGTTTCTGGACCATTTCCTCACCTTGTCATATTAGTAATATAAGTGTAAATTTAGTAACTAAGCTGCTTATTTGTTGCCAAAGCGTTGCATTCAAGTGAGCATGCAGTATTTGTATAACACCTGTATAATGATAATTTTAAGCCCAAACTCCTTAGGAGTGTAAAAGCTCCCAAGGCTGACTTAATCCATTAGTACTGTTAAAACTGTACATGTGCTATTAATTCTTTGTTTTTGACCCCAAAATAAATTTTATCTTATAATACCTTTTATTTTCTTAGAGCTGCCTTTATTGAAAGGATTTTACAGTATCTTAACGTATGTTAGGAAAAGGAAGCTTTTTACGAAATGCTAACAACAGTTGATATGCAGTAGAAAAGGAAAAGAAGATATGAATTTGGACTAGAATAAAAGGAAAAATTTTTAAATTAGTCACAGAGCTGCAATTAAGTATTTTTGCAGATTTTTTTCCAGGGTAATACCAGGAAAAAGAGAAGCAGCAGGAACTTTAGTTTCAGGATCGAGTTGCCAAGGTAAGGTAGGAAATGACTAGAAAAATGAGGAAGAATAATGAAGGAGTACAAGTGGGGAAAAAGATTTCTCACCCTTGCTCCAATTCTAAAGGATATCAGGGAGTGGAGGAAGCAGGAGTAGTAGCAAACGAACAGGTTTATATCACCTCTAAGGCAGATCAGAAATAAGCCTATGATGCCAGGCATCTTTGTATTGCCTGCTACCCTCCCTCTAGGGAAGTATAGGTTGCCTCACAGACTCAACTGCTTAATTGTGATATTCTGACCTTGATGACAATAGATTTTATGCCAAAAAGAGACTTTGCAAACTAATCCTTGAAAGGGCTTTAAAGGCCAGTTCAGACTATCAGGATTCAATGGGGCATGGCCAATTTTCTCAAATGAGAGCAGTGAAAGCATAGTAACCTATATCCCCTAAAGGTTTAAGGTACCAGGATATAGGAATATGTCTATAAATTTTTTTATTGTAAACTTACAGAGGTGGGGAATCTCTGTATACAAAGAACAAAAAAGAAATTTGTGAAGGAAAACATTGTAACATGTACTTTTTAAAAAAAGAAATATAGATTAAATTTAACAAGGTAACCACAAATTATTCTGTGTCCACTTCTTCTGGGAATTTAAAAACATTTTATAACATAAACATTTTTATCATTACTTGGATTACATGTTTTTACAAAATTAAAATAGTTGTCAGTGATTTTTATTATGGAAGATCTTAAGATTCTAGATTTAAAGGGGACCTTTGGGACATCAAGTCCAACCCCTCTTTTTCTTTTTTTTTTTTTTTTGGCAGGGCAGTTGGGGTTAAGTGACTTGCCCAATGTCACACAGCTAGTACATATGTCAGTTGTCTGAGGCTGGATTTGAACTCCAGTCCTCCTGACTTCTGGGCCAGTGCTCTACTTACTGTGCCACCTAGCTGCCCCTAGCCCCTCTTTTTCTACATAAGGAAATTCTGGTCTGTAGAGGTTATTTGCCTAAGGTCACACAGGTAGTGAACTGGGAGTGACCATGCACCAATTAAGGTAAGGTAAAATTGCTTTTTAAAAGAGCCGTCAGGCCCAAATGTAGATTTTGATTTAAGTGTGGAGTTAGAGTTAGAGGAAAATGTTAGGGTGAAAAGAATCTGTAAATGGTCGAAGAATTAAGGAATAACAATACTGTTTAATTTTTGAACATCTATATACTCATATTTTTAAAAAGTATTATGTAGCTAGCTAGGATTTTTTTCAGGTTTTGATTACCCAGAAACAAAGACCTGTCTTTTTAATGTTAGGTGTATTCTTCTGATCATCTTCTGTGGCTCTGCCATGGAATATTCCGGTCTCCCTCAAAATTACAAAAGAATATGGCATGGAGACAACAAAAAGGTCTCTGCTGGGTATGGACAGGATGCGGCTTATAACAAAATTGTTGTTACTGAGTTGTTTCAGTCATGTCCAACTCTTTGTGAACCCATTTGGGGTTTTCTTGACAAAGATACTGGAGTGATTTGTCATTCCCTTCTTTAGCTCATTTTACAGATGAGGAAACTGAGGCAAACAGGATGAAGTGACTTGCCCAGGGTCACACAGATAGTAATTATCTGATATGCAGCTTAAAAGAAGAACTAGAGAAAAGGATGTCATCAGAGGTGTATATGAGCAAAAAAATAAGGTGGGTTGGTCATGTGGTAGGATTGAAGGAAGAGTAATTTGAACAGCCCTAGCTCCCTAGTAGTATTCTCACAATCTTAAGAAATCCCTCTATTCTTTGGGTCAGCCCTTTGTGGCAAAGTTAATAGAGGACACGAACAAGAGTCAATTTAATTCAATTTAGTAAACAAATACTAAGCCCCTCTTATGTTCCAAGCACTGTGTTGTCACACCAAGAAAGCACTCCAGTCGTCTTGATTCTTGTGCCACTTGACTTTGGTGACTCAGGAACAGAGTGAGGGAGGTAGGCAGACAACTCTGTGCAACTGTGCTTCACTTAAATAAAAATCATGGAGAAGTCAAGACATCATCTCGTGATGTCACTGGTCCTCTTCCAAAAAGGAAAAACAACACCAATACATGGGTTGTGATCTGCATGGTGGAGAATCCCTATGAAGAAGTGAAGAGCTATTCCATAGATTGAGGTTGAATTTGGAGATCTAGACAATACGACAAAAGAAGTTAAAGGAGAAAACAAGATCTGCATACTCTACCCTATAACTGAAATGATTGGAGAGAGCCAGGAATTATAATATTTCAGATGTTCTGGAGGGAGTGGTGTGTGTATTTACTGCTGGAGAAAATATTCTCAGAGCAGTTAGTTCTGAATTCAAACTTGTGGTCAGACTTACTGGAATCCAAAGTATTTCTCAAATAAAACACCTGACTTTGAAAGTGTGAGGGCCTCTCTGCAGAGTCATAAAAGTCTAAGTAGTTAAACAGAGTTGGTGAATTTCCCTAGAGCTCATCGTCAGACATATACCCTCTGTTACCCTAAAAGCCCGGGTAGACTGTGTACTTAATTTTGGAGCTGCCGGTGTCTGATGTTAATAACATAAATTCTAAGACTTTTTTTTTCTAATTTCTAATTTACTCTTCTCTAACCACTTGCTTCACATAACTTTATAGTTTTTTTTAAAAGATATTTTCAGGAGTCATATTTTATTGTAAATTGACTTCCTTCATCACGCAGTGGAGTCATTTGATAAAAATTAAAATAACTTTCATTTTAATCTTTGTACCAAAGAGGTACAGAAAATTCACTCATCTTGATAAGAGTTTCTCTTTATCCCTGAAAACATTGCTTTTAATGCCAATGGTATAAAGTATTTGTGTATTTGAATTTTTTTAGCCTCTTGATTTTCTTAGTGTTTTAGTTAAACATTTTCAAGTGTAGAAGGTCCCTGAATTATGAACACATGACTGGCAAATATGCTCTGTATATATAAGAACTGGTCTGCAAACGTACCACCTCCTCTTCTCTTCACTCAAACTTGAGGCTTATTTGTGCTGCATAGGCCTGAAAATATATAACAGAAACTCTAGGAGCAGCCCCCCACCCCTTGCTCCAGATAGCATCCAGGCTAATTAGTGGCATCAGGAGGCTGTTTGACCAGACATTCCCCCCCCCAAAAAAAACCTTTCTTCCCTTTCCAGGAGAGTTTAACAAAAACTGTCTCCTCATAAAAGTGTAGAATTTCAGATCTAGAAGAGTTCTTAAATATAATTTAGCCCATTTCCTTCATTTTTCACCTCTCCTAGTACCAGCATTTGATCTAAAACAGGCTCTCTCCCTTTTTTTCCTTTTTCATCCCTCCTCCTTCCTACCCCTCCCCATCTTCCTCTCCTTTCTCCACATTTCCCTCTCCTTTTTTTCCCTCGCCATCCATCCTCCTCTCACTCTCCTTTCTTCTCTTCCTCTCCCTGGAGTCAGAAAACCTGGGCAAAGTGTATAACCTTGACCAAGTCAGCTACTCAGTGTCAGTCTCTGTTATCTATAAATAAGACAGATAATACGTGCCCTTCCTACCTCATAACATTGTTGTGAAGAAAACACTTTGTAAAAGCCACTATAGTGAAGCCACTATATAATTATATTTGAACCATTTCCGTCTAGGAAAATCTCCCTCCTCTTCATCTCATTGCATTTGTAAGCCCAAAACTGTTCCTGATCTTTACTAATAAGTACAACAATACTTAATGCTGGTACTCTTAAGAAAAACAATACAATTTCTGAGAAATTTGTGAAGACTTGTCTGAAATGATGCAGAAGGAAGTGAGGCAGAACCAGAATTATAATTTAACTATGTAGTTATATATAAATGTGTGTGTATATATATATAAAACATATAAATGAAAATAACTTTGAAAAACCTAAGAATTCTAGTCACTGCAATAGCCAATCATGTTTATTAGTATTTGTGTTAGATTGTACGTTCTTTGAGGGCAGAGACTCTTTTGTTTTGCTTTGTTTTGCCTCTTTTTTATATCCCCAGCATGTAGCATTATGCTTGGCATATAGTAAATTCTTAATAAATGCTTATTGACTGACTGACTCCAGAATGCTTTTTGTAGAGGGTGGTGGACTAAAGGTGTAAAATAATACATATATTTTCATATATAACCAATGTGTGAATTTGTTTTGCTTGACTATTCTTATTTGTTACAAGGGAAGACTTTGATTTTGAGGGGAATGGGGAGAAGAGTTGTAGAGGAAGAGGAGTAATAGTAATACAAAGAAAAGAGAGAACACAATATCAGTAAAATATAAAGTATTACTCAGTAGACAGCAGAAGGTAATTCAGAAGGGGGCAAAGACAAGTAGGGCAGTGTTGGTACTATTATGTTAAATTTAATATATACTTAAAAGAAGAAGCATATGTAAGAGTGATTCAGTTATATGTAATCCTATTTTACATGCTGTGTGTGTGTGCGTATGAAAACATGTTTGAATTTAGTGTTGTCAAGCTCACAATTTTTAAAAAATTAAGTTTAAAAAAATTGCTGCTGATAGACCTGTATTAAGAAAGTAGAAAACTGTGAGTACTGATATAAAATTAGACATAAAGCATAAAGACCTCAAAAATACCCAGAATTACCTGTTAGAATCTCCACAAAACTCTCCATATCTCTTTTCTCATCCTTCTCTAATTAAACGTGGTTTCTTTAAGCACTGGCATTCAATATAATATTTTTAAAATGTCATTCTATTTTTTCTGTTATATTTAATGACTCATCTTGCATTTATGTTGTTCTCCGCTATTTTTCAGTCAGTCATTCAGTCAGCAAGCATGTATTAAGTGCTTACTATGTCCCAGGCCCTGTGCTAGGGAGATTTAATTGGAGATGTACAGAATTTCAATGACATTATGAATTATAGTCCTTTATGGACTGGCCGAGGAACTTAACTCTCATTTATACCATCTTTTTCACTGGAAAAAAATGCTCTGAGTTCTAAAGAGTGTATAAATAAATGTTTGGGATACAATCAGTTTGCTAGTTGAGGAAAGGACTGTAGTACCTGTATCTTTTTAAACTTCAAAGATGGGATGTAAATAAAATGAATGCATGCAGCCTGCTCAGTGAAAATCGAATGTCACATAATTTACCCCAAAGTGCCCATCATGTGGCAAGTACTTTGTTTAAATCTTAGCAAACGATAAAGGAATTCTTTGGGGCTTTCTCCATCTGTTTCAACAGAGTGTCACACTCTATGCTACAATTTCACTATACTAATGCCTTTTCTGTGACATTTATATATACTACCTTAAGTTTTTATAATGTACACGAGGAATTTCACTCACATTTTAAGTTTTTCTTATATTGAGTCTGATATTGAGGATTATGAGTAACTTTTTGGTTTTCTATTAAATTTTTTTTGTATTTGAGGATCTCTTGAGATTTATTAATTCTAAATGGTCTCCATTGTTCCTGTGTTTGCATGCATTTATTTATGCATTTCTCCTTATTCCAGAAGGTCCCCCAACTTTTTAAAAACTTCACGTTTTCTAAGTAAGCCCCATGAATTAAATCAAGATGCTTTATTTTCTGGCATTGGATCCTACTGGTTTCCAGAGAGTGGGCAAGTAGCAACATATAAGGTCAGCTTTGTGTTTGAATAACTAAGAAAACAGTTGATTAACCACACCAAAAGTAAATCTAGTTGGTTAACAAAAATTTGAGTATTGTCAAACCACTATAGTAGATCTATACCATTTTTCCTTTTCTCACACACATGGAAGAATGTGGTTGGTAAGGCCTAGGAGAAGAGTCATACAATGTCTAGAAGTCAACGTTTCCTGAATAAACTGCTTCTATTCCTTGGGTAATGTTAAAAACAACAGAATTAGACATTGATTTTGTCTTATTTTATAGTCCAAATTAGGCAAAAATAAAAGAACGAGGAAAAGGTAATGGGTGCTTACCATCAAGGTAAATGAAGAATATCTCAGAATCATGTTTGGTAAAATGAATGGGTAGAAGAAATTGTTTTTGTTAAAGGGTTTTTTTTTTTCATTTAGGGCTTAGGTCATATCTAATGTAGAAGAGAAAGGAGTGGAAAGATTAGAGAAGGATATCAATATCCCCAATTCACCTTTTTATCAAATTGCATAACAATCAGTAACCTGATTCTTTTGAAGCCTAGTAGAAGTCCGCTTTCTTCCACCTCATTTCATTCCCCAGAAAGGTGTGAGGTACCTATTTGACTGTTTCAGAAACCTTTTCAAATTAGTGAAAACATGGTGGTAAAAAGTCATAGGTTATCTAATTCTAAAAGCCTAATACACATTCTTGAAATAAAGCTGAAGAAAAAGCTCTTGTCTGTTAAGTAAATATACAAACCAAGATGTTTGTCATTCTGAATTCTCAAAGACAGAATTGAATTTTGTGTGGGGAAGTGTGAGGCTGTGTGGAAGAAGTACTTAAAATCAACACCTAAAGAAAAATCACCATAACAAATCTAATGTTAATTTACCCGTAGACTGGATTTGAGGAAGTCTAATTAGTAAGGAAAAATGTTCTTTTAAAATTGTTTAGACTTTAAGATTCTCATGATTGTATGCTTGACATACGGTCTTAAAAAATGACATCACTGTAGCATCTTGAAGTGTTAAATTCTAGAAAGATACATCTCCCCCTTTCTTCTCATTTCTCAACCCCACCCTCCAACCTCACTTGCAACTCACAGTCACAGAACACTGCAAATTAGTGATCTCCTGTTTACATCCTACTGAAAGCCTGGAACACCAAGTCAGCTGCTCTGTACAAGCCATCCTACTCAATCTGTCCCTGTTTTATCTGTGAATCTGGTAATTCTGTAAAAATTAAGGGTAGCTGTTTTGGTGATGCATTTGTACTCTGGACGTTTTTATCTTAGGATTTAACATCTCAAGAGAGTTTACAAAACCAATTCAAATTACCCAGGTCTGGCTGTGCTATTATCAAGGGTAAGACACTCTCTGGGTGCTTTAGCAATACTGTGGGGATTATTGATTGGGAAGCTGCTCACAAGGTTCTGATGCCTGTCACAGGAAAACTGCAGAGTTAAGATGGAGTATATGATGAGATAAAGGCTGGGTTAGAAAAGTGATTACAACTAGGAACCCGCTAATCACTGACCTCTGTAGGGATCCTCTGGTTTATCACTAATCTCACTTGCACTTGGCATTTTCCTCGGCTGCTGCCTCATCATTCATAGCTGAGTGAGTCATTTGGCATGGAGTGAACAGGAGGAGGGCGTAGGGAGTCCAACAGCTGTGCTTGTTGGCACTGGATAGTTAAACATCTTCAGTGTAGCCAGCAGCGTGCTTGGCACAAATGTTAGCCAATAACACTTAAACAAATTGTTGTGAAGAAAATAGGAAGGCATTCATATTAAAGTCGTCCTTTTTTTTAAGGTAACTGTTGGTTTAGGATTCTTTTTTCATTTGTTCTGTAAGTTTGAGCAGATTGTCCCTGAAATGAGGTCTGTAATACTAATAATACTTAGCACTGGCTGAGGTTCTTTCATCCAAGGATTTCCGAGTACTTTATAAACATTAATTAAACCTTGCCAGGCCCGTATGAGGTATGTGCTACTGGGCTGATTTTTACAAAAGATTGCACAGAGGCCTAGATAGGTTAAGTGACTTACGACCTGCTCAAAATCACTCAGTGAATGGAGAGGCAGAGCCAAGATTTAAATCCTGGAATGGAGCCTCTCAGTTCTTTGCTCTAGCTCAACCCTATGCCGTTGTATATTTGCCCACCTTGCAGTGCAGTGTTTTGTATGCCTCCAAATTATCAATGCATGCCAAATTATGTTGGGAACATTTGATAGAGATCATCCATGGGAAGCAAAGATCTGATTCTCCAAGGGAGGAGAGGTTAGATTGTTAGATAATGATGAACTCGCATTAGACACCAAAGTGCTTTATTGTCTCCGGGACAACTCGTAGGATAAATTTTGGGAATTTGGAAGGAAGGGGAGATGCTCAGAAATAGTATTTAAAAGAATTATTGAGTGTGTGCTGGCTTTATTCATTTTTTTTTTTAGAATTTTAACTTGAGTCACCATAAATGTGACATATATATCAATATGTATTTACATAGAAAAGCTTATGTGTTAAATGAATTAAAATTTTTAACTGTATAATTTTTGTAATAATCTTTGCTTTTTTGAAAGACCTATGAATACTCTAGACTCAATTACTTTAAAAATAATCAAATGAATATTGGCCATTAGAAATATTTATAGATTTCCTTAGTAGGAAGAATGAAATATGTATTTTTATTGCAAGAGCAGCATGCTTCAGACAGTTAAAAAATAATTTGGTCTCTAATAAATAAAGAAGTAAAAAATTCTGACCCCTGTTACTCTGATTAATCAATCTTAGAATTTATTGAGTGCCTTCTATGCACTGTACCTATAGACATCACTTTGCTTGCAAAATTGTGGTAATAATGAGGCTGTCACAGAAGCAGATACTGAGATTATCTAAGCCAGGATGCTAGTGTCTCTAAATTTCTTACCAGGGATATATAAAGGATCTGTTCCCTTACTTTGCCGCATTGTTTTGAATGGGTAGGAAAATAACATTCAGAATAATGAAACTAATATATTTCAGGAATCCATTGAAGACTATTTTAAAAATTAGACAAGACCTCAAAAAATCAAATAATCTAATCCCATCGTTTGACACAGAAACAGATAGAAGTCAAATGGCTTGCCCATCCTTATACAGCTAATAATCAGTAGAGCCAGGCTATAAACCCAGGCCCTCCCACTGCTGTTTCTACTAAATAAATAAAATAAGACGATATTTGTAAAGTGCTAAACATAGTGACTAACACAAAATAGGAGTTTAATAAATAAATGCTTATCTTTCTTCCTTCCTTCCCTATTGTAGGTAGATACTGCCCCCTAAAAATTGGATCAGAATCTTCTAGTAGATTCCAATCTAGTTTGCAACTGTGATGTCCCTTCTTTTTCCCTCTTTGGACCCCCTCACTGGAGCCCAAGTGGAAAGGAAGCATAGACACGTGTTCTTTGTTGCCTAACAAATTTTCTACCAGCATCCATTTAGGCAGCTAGGTAGCACAGGACATATAGTGCTGGCATAGGGCCAAGAAGACCTGAATTTCCACCCTCCCTTAGATACTTAATAGTTGTATGAACCCTGGGCAACCTCAGTTTCCTCATCTGTAAAAATGAGGGGGTTGAATCCAGTGTCCTCTGAGGTTTCTTCTAGTTCTAACTCTGTGATCCTATGATAGTTTCCACCAGTAATCTCAAGGCATTAGGGAAATGAATTGTAGCTCCTTCTTCTACACAAAGGTTAAGGACCTTTGTTATAGTGGGTTAGCCACAGAAATAAATGGTTTTCTGAAGTTGCATAAAAATTGCTCATCTTATACTTCCACTTTACTTATGGTATTTATTTCTGTGATCTACTTTACTTGTTTTTCTTCCCTAGAAATTCTCTGCTTCCCTTTTTGATATATAGATATGGACAGAGTTGTGTTAGACTTATATAAATAATTTACGTGACTTAGCTATTAGAATAAAATTATTTTATAATAAGGGACTCAAACAAGATTAAAAATAGAATATGTCTTGGATATGGACTGATAATCATGGAAATTCCTTATAAATGCAAATAATAGACTAATGGTATAGTATCCAGAGTCAATTATTAGAAACTATTAGAAATAGTTTGTTCCTGCTTGGGTAGTCAGCCATGTTTACAGTGCCCATATCCTAAACCATAAATGTGAGGATATCCCAGAAAAAGTCCAGAGCTCCTGGAAATGTGGGTGAAACCTTTCTTGACTTAGGCTAGCTTTTGGTACAAAAAAAACTTTTGGGCACACCAGGTTCACTTTGAGGTACTCTACATTATTTGGGGTGACATAAAAGAAGACAGAATGGGCTTGTTTATAAAACTTGAAGATGACAAGGGTCAAGGAGTGAAAATTTAAATGATGAATGATGGAATTATTGGTTGAAACAAGCAAGATGAATAAATGTAAAATACTGTATTTAGGTTCAAGAAGTCAATTGTAAAAATATTGGGGCATGGGACTTAGAGCAGGAAAGGCCAGCCCTCTCATTTTACAGATTAGAAAAGTGAGACCCAGGGAGCTGAACTGACTTTTCCAAGTTAGTAAATGGCAGAGAACGTTACAGCTTAATAGTATTCATACGAGAGAGATGCAGAGGTGTTTGATGGCCACAAGCTTCACATGAGTCAATAACATAACAGTTACTTCAAAAAAAAATATAGCAAAACTAGTGTGCTTTTCTTTCAGCATTTCAGTTGATCTGTCATCTCATTGATCTCTAGTACTCCATCCAGCGATGTAGATCAGATTCCAAGCCTTGAAACAAACATAGAGTCTCCACATCAAGTAAAATAACAGTTGCAAAGAGCTCAGTATAGTAAAACACATTGACAGTGTCCAGTTGTAGGTGCTACATTTTAAGTGGGGCATTGACAACTTGCAATGAAAAGGCCAGCCAGGGTAGTGAAGGAAATGAAGGAAAAGGTTGAAGGAAATGTGGATATTTAACCTGGAAATGAGAGAACTTAGGGGGATTTAGCTTCTTTCAAAGAACTTAGCTTCTTTCAAATATTCGATGGGTTTTCTCATGGGGAAGGATTAAGCTGTATAACTCTAGAAGACAAAACAGGATACCGATGTCATTCTGGATGTGAATTTCTTTTCTTTCATATATGCACGTAAAACAGGAGCCCCCGTAGGGGAAGGTTGACAGCTAGATAAATGTCTTACGTTGGCTTGACTCTGTTCACTCGTGGAATACAAGAATTTCCAAGGATAGATCCTACTCATTGGGATGGGGAAAGCCAGGAGTAATCAGTCACTCAGCTGAACAGATAATGGAAGGAATATCGTTTATCTCTGTACCACTGAAAATATCTTCAAAATTTGGTGCTGAATTGGGAGTGTTCTGTCTACAGGTGGGTATTGTTGGCATAGTCTCAGTAGTGCGGTAGGTGGAGTAGAATTGGATCTCCCTTCAAAAACTACTGTTTAATAAATTCTAGATTTTGTGTAATTCATTGTTTTGGGGGATTATTTTAAAAAGTTCCTTCATTATCTAGTCATTTCTTTTATAAGCTTAGCAAGAAACCTCATCTGGTGATTGGATTATGCTAGATCAGCCATTTGATCCCTGTCATTATAGAGAACAGTTGGATAATGTTTGAGGTGAGGGTCTTCGTTACTCCCCTCCTGATGGAACGTAGAGAATTGTTGTTTAATAGTGACGGGTCAGTCCTAGAGAGAATCATTCTTCAGATGGGTGAATTACTGCTGGCATTATTTGAGACAAATGGATCATAGGATCATAGATTTAGAACTGAGGAAACCTCAGAACTATTTGAGTTCAACCCTCTCATTTTGGAGGTGAAGAAACTGAGGTGGAGAATGATTAAATGACTTCCTGACAACGTGAAGGCCACTTTCATGTGGTCTGACTAGAATTCCTGGAAGTGTTCAAAGAAATCTTACCAGCAATCTGGCCTGAACTAGAAAGCAAGAAGATCAGCAGTCTCCTTTAGGAGAATGGTGTTTCTGAGTCTGGTCAGCTGCCAAGTGGCACTCTGAGCTTTCTAGAAGGCAGACAACTACCTCGCTAGAGACTTCTTTCAGAAAGGACAACTAACTAGAAATCTCAATCAGATTGTTGAGTAGAGTTTGTCCAGATTTTCTTGTCTAAAGAGGACAGTACCAATACCTAAGATAATCACTGGTGGGAGTAAGAAATCAGGCAAACAAAATTCCTGCCCCAGGGGAGAAAAAAACAGCATTGAAGTGAAAGTGCTCAGGGTTCAAATCACAAACTAAGACCAAAACACAGGGACCAATTGAATTCCAGGAAAGTTAACTCAATTTGGAATAGAAGTTCAGACTGAGAAACTGCTGCCAGATCTGATCATTTGACTGACTCGTGCACTGGGCAGTAAGCAGCCACTATTTGTTTCGAGGGTTAGTAACCACGCCTCTCCACTCACCCCCTACTTCTACCCCCTTCTCTTCTTGCTTAACACACTGCAGCTGTGCTATGAGCTAACTCTGACAGCCCCTGGCAAGGGATTAGTCTGGATCTAGAATTGAAACCAATTTAAAAGCCCCTGTGATTGAGTGTATTTTGAATGGGAGATAGTAAAACCCATCTTTGAGACCACCACTGTTGAAAGACCAATTTTTAAAATGTATGCTTTAGATTTCAAGAATCTACGTTAAAAGATCACCTTTTTAAAAACAAAAGAAAATAAAAACACTTTTATATTGGACGGTGGGTCATTGTGACTTCACAAAGAGAATTTTCTCACTCCCATCGTGGAAGTATAGAACTATGTATTAGTACAGGATGGGGAAGACCATTTCTAGGCAGATATGTCCCATGAGGGATCTGCCCCAGTTTAAAAGTAGCCAACATATAGCCCACCCTAGGTTTAGATGGATGGTCTAGCATCAAGCCTCTCAAAGTTTAGGGCAAGGATCATTTGACTCCTAGCATCAGATGAGATTTCAGGCACCTAGATTTACTGACTTCTTTGAAACAGGAGTGGAGATCTATTAGATGCTATGAAGCGATAGTACATGTAAAGCATTATCTACATCATAGGGTCAGATTTAAAAGCGACATCAGGCTCTCAGTCATGCAATCACCTTATGATTATCTCTGTTCTCTTAGAAGTAAGTAGAGGCACAGGTGATCCAGGAGAGTGAAGAATCCAGAAGTCAGTGTTGAGTTTGGATTGCAATGTGGGATTGTGACAACAGTCTTGGAAGGCATCCTAGTACAGGGGAAGGAACAATGGCCTTGGAGTCAGAATACCTGCTTTTGAGTCTTAGCTCTTCTTTTTTTTTTAATTTAAATTTATTTATTTAACATATTTGGTTTTCAGCATTGATTTTCACAACAGTTTGAATTACAAATTTTCTCCCCATTTCTACCCTCCCCCCCCCACTCAAAGATGGCTTATATTCTGGTTGCCCTGTTCCCCAGTCAGCCCTCCCCTCTATCACTCCCCTCCCCTCTCATCCCCTTTTCCCTTCCTTTCTTGTAGGGCAAGATAAATTTCTACGCCCCATTGCCTGTGTATCTTATTTTTTAGTTGCATACAAAAACTTTTTTGTTTTTGAACATCTGATTTTAAAACTTTGAGTTCCAAATTCTCTCCACTCTTCCCTTCCCACCCACCCTCCCTAAGAAGCCGAGCAATTCAACCTAGGCCACACATGTATTATTATGTATAACCCTTCCACAATACTCATGTTGTGAAAGGCTAACTACATTTTGCTCCTTCCCAACCCATCCCGCTTTATTGAATTTTCTCCCTTGACCCTGTCCCCTTTCCAAAGTGTTTGTTTTGATTACCTCCACCCCCATCTGCCCTCCCCTCCATCATCCCCCCCCTTTTATTTTTTTTTATCTTCCTCCCTCTTCTTTCCTGTGGGGTAAGATACCCAACTGAGTATGTATGGTATTCCCCCTCAGGCCAAATCTGATGAGAGCAAGGTTCACTCATTCCCCCCTCACCTGCCCTCTCCCCTCCTCCCACAGAACTGCTTCCTCTTGCCACCTTTATGCGACATAATCCACCCCATTCTATCTCTCCCTATCTCCCTCTCTCAGTATGTTGCTCTCTTATCCCTTAATTTCATTTTATTTCTTTTATATATCTTCCCTTCATCTTCAACTCACCCTGTGTCTGCTCTCTCTCTTTTACATATATATATATATATATATATATATATATATATATATATACACACACACACATACATACACATACATACATATCCACATAGATATATACATACATACACATTCACTTATATATATATACATAAACATATATATATGTGTATATATATATATATATATGCATATTCCCTTCAACTACCCTAATACTGAGGTCTCATGAATCATACACATCATCTTTCCATGTAGGAATGTAAACAAAACAGTCCAACTTTAGTAAGTCCCTTGCAATTTCCGTTTCTTGATTACCTTTTCATGCTTCTCTTGATTCTTGTGTTTGAAAGTCAAATTTTCTATTCAGTTCTGGTCTTTTCACTGAGAAAGATTGAAAGTCCTCTATTTTATTGAAACTCCATATTTTGCCTTGGAACATGATACTCAGTTTTGCTGGGTAGGTGATTCTAGGTTTTAATCCTAGCTCCATTGACCTCCGGAATATCGCATTCCAAGCCCTTCGATCTCTTAATGTAGAAGCTGCCAGATCTTTGGTTATTCTGATTGGGTTTCCACAATACTCAAATTGTTTCTTTCTGGCTGCTTGCAGTATTTTCTCCTTGATCTGGGAGCTCTGGAATTTGGCAACAATATTCCTAGGAGATTTCTTTTTGGGATCTATTTGAGGAGGCGATCGATGGATTCTTTCAATTTCTATTTTGCCCTGTGGCTCTAGAATATCAGGGCAGTTCTCCTTGATAATTTCCTGAAAGATGGTATCTAGGCTCTTTTTTTGATCATGGCTTTCAGGTAGTCCAATAATTTTTAAATTATCTCTCCTGGATCTATTTTCCAGGTCAGTGGTTTTTCCAATGAGATATTTCACATTGTCTTCCATTTTTTCATTCCTTTGGTTCTGTTTTATAATATCCTGATTTCTCATAAAGTCACTAGCTTCCACTTGCTCCAATCTAATTTTTAAAGTAGTATTTTCTTCAGCGGTCTTTCGGACCTCCTTTTCCATTTGGCTAATTCTGCCTTTCAAGGCATTTTTCTCCTCATTGGCTTTTTGGAGCTCTTTTGCCATTTGAGTTAGTCTGTTTTTTAAGGTGTTGTTTTCTTCAGTGTATTTTTCAGTATTTTTTTGGGTCTCCTTTAGCAAGTCATTGACTTGTTTTTCATGGTTTTCTCGCATCCTTCTCATTTCTCTTCCCAATTTTTCCTCTACTTCTCTAACTTGCTTTTCCAAATCCTTTTTGAGTTCTTCTATGGCCTGGGGCCAGTTCATGTTTTTCTTGGAGGCTTTTGTTGTAGGCTCTATGACTTTGTTGTCTTCTTTAGGCTGTATGTTTTGGTCTTCTTTGTCACCAAAGAAAGAATCCAAAGTCTGAGACTGAATCTGGGCACGTTTTCGCTGCCTGGCCATATTCCCAACCAACTAACTTGACCTTTAAGTTTTTCAGTGGGGTATGACTGCTTGTAGACTAACGAGTTCTATGTTCCACGTTTTGGGGGGAGGTGCCAGCTCTGTCAGACCCGCACTCCTCCTTCCCCAAGAACCCCCAGTCCAGACTGGGCTTAGATCTTCAGCCGGCTGTTGCACTCCTGCTCTGATCCGCCACTCAATTCCTCCCACCAGGTGGGCCTGGAGCCGGAAGTAACAACAGCTGTAGCTGCCCCCGGGGCTGGAAGCAGAACTGCGAACTCCTTCCACTCCCGCAGCTTTTCCCGCTAACCTTCTCTGCAGTCTTTGGTGTTTGTGGGTCGATGGGTCTTGTAACTGCCGCAGCTCACATATTCAGGGCGCTAAGGCCCCCTCCGCCCAGCTTCTGGTCTGGATGGTCCATGCTGCTCAGGCTGGGCTCTACTCCACTCCGTTCCCAGCTCCCAGCTCCGTGTGGGATAGACCTCACCCAGAGACCATCCAGGCTGTCCTGGGCTGGAGCCCTGCTTCCCTCTGCTGTTCTGTGGGTTCTGCCATTCTAGAATTGGTTCAGAGCCGTTTTTTTTATAGGTTTTTGGAGGGACTCGGGTACGGAGCTCACTCTAGTCCCTGCTTACCAGCCGCCATCTTCTAGCTCTTCTTTTACTAGCTGTGTGTCCATTGGTAAATCATTTAACCTTTTTGAGCTTCTTTTTTTGTCATGGTCACATAACTACTGACCTAGTACACAGGCTGTATAAACCTTAAGCAGCTTCATTAATACAACTTTTTTTAAAAATTTACTTATTTTTTAAAAATTATATTCTGATATGGCTAATATTTAAATTGGTTTGAATTCCCTAGGCTTATGCCCAGTAGGCAGTGAGGGAATGAGGTTGGAGCCTAGATGGTGGTGGGGAAAGCGAAGTGACTGAAGCATTATAACATGTATGTGCATACACATACATGTAAACGTAAAGACATTCACACAAATACATGTATGTATATTTTGTTCTGGACTTGTGTTTTCATGGATGACTTGTGATTTCATGAGTGAAGCAATTTAGAAACTTAGTCTCCTTACATATATGCAACTGCTCTTTAATGTACAGTCTCTTAACATAGTTACTTAGGCATTCCATTGAGAGGTTAATGACTTACCTGGGCTCGATAACCAAGCATCAGAGTCCAGATTTAAACCCACTCGATTCAGAGATCAGCCCTCTATCTACTATGACATAACCCTTTTTGTTGCTCTGTGTGTGTGCGTGCGCGTGCATGTGTATGATCTTTTTCCTGAGAAACAACTATGTACAACTTACGTAGCAAAAGTTATGTCTAATAACTTGCAGGTTGCCCATATATAAAGGTTAATTTTTATTAGAAGTTTTTTTTTAATAGGAGAAGTAGGATTTCAAGCTTTGAGGGGAAAGAGGTTAGTTCACACAGAACCTCAGTGGTAAGGGGGCAGAACACAGATAATAGATAAAAAGGATCTAGCAATTGAGAATCACGTGTTTATAGGGAATAAATCTTTAAGATCATATAGATAAGTAAAGCTCATTAATTGGCTTTTTTTTTCTAAAGAAAATATAGGATCTGAGTCTGTGATTTGAGTTTGATTTTTTTTAAGTTAATGGGGACAATTTTGAGATGCAATACAGAAACTTTAGAATGTTTAGATCAAATTCTGAGGCCTGGATTTAAATTGTCATCATATTTCCTTTAGGCACATTAAACTAAGTGAAACTTGTCAAATACACACACGCGTGTACATGTACACACACACGCATGTATCTTTTAATTGGCATGTTAAAGGATATTGGATCTCACCAGATGCTGAATCAAACAAAAAGGTAAGCAAATGGGAGACAGGCTATGCACAGTAGAGGGGAGAATTTTTTTTTTTTTTAGAATCTACAATCCAAGGGATTTCTTTCTCCTTCTAAGTACATATACTAATAGTTATGCATATGTAGGAGAAAGAAAGGTTATCTATTGACTGTGGCCTGAGTTATAAGCCGATCTTGGGCTGAGAAAAGGTGATGAAGATACGCCTATGTGTGCTCGTTGGAGGTACCTAATAGTACATAACCTTTCTGGAAGTACCTGCACCGTATGGTAGGACTTGGACTGTATCTAATCATGGGACCACAAGGTGTCAAAGTTGGCAGGAACCTATATAGAGGCCATCTTGTCCAACCTGTTTGTGATCACAACTCTCTTCTAGCCTTACCGTAGAGAATGCCTTTGTTTCCCTCTCTGACCCCCTTTCAGGTAGTGAGTTATAGCAAACTAATTGTGTAATTTAGTGTTTCTTGAGCATTTGTTTTAAAGATGGTCTGTGTGATTTAGCCAAAGTTGTTTATCATATCCTATACAATTCCCATTTTCAGGGAGGAAAATGCTGAGTCTGGTTAATATGAACTACATAATTCATGCTACTTCAAATAATTTTGCATACAAGGTATTTTATTTGCTTATGCCTGATGGCTGTTACAGGCAAATTGCTTCAGCAGAAAAATGTGTAGTTTTTTTCTTTCCCTTCCCCTTGAATGAAATGTTACTGTTTAACTAGTGCATTCTAATGGAATCTTTGTAATGATCTTTTTATAGACGTTGCAGCTATTTTGAGGGGCATTACATGCCTATTGTTTTATCTTTGGATGTTTAACTAATAATTCGAGAAAATGAATATTAAGCACAATGTCTCTGGAACTGAAAACTTCCCAGAGCCTTTCCTTTTTGGAATGGCTTCCTTTTGCCTATCAGATGAAGTCCAGGTTCTCTTCCTGCCATTCAAGGCCCTCTATGATCTCAGAATCACAGGGACCTGAGTGGTCATTTAGTGAGTCCAACCCATACCTGAACAACAAACCACCTTACAACACTCTTAGCTTGTGGTAATACAACTTTTGCTTGGAGATCTTCAATTACCTCCTGAGGGTAGCTCTAATAATTATGAAGTTTTTCCTTGTATCAAACTAAACATTCCTTCCTCCTAACACTGCTAGTTCCACCCTCTAGTCCACACATAGTAAGTTCAGTCCCTCTTCTGTATGCCTGTCTTTTAGGTACTTGGCTATCATGGTCATCTCTGAGCCTTCTCTTCTACAGATTAAATCCTCCATTCATTCAATTCAGCACATATTTATTAAGCACCAGCGATGTGTCAATTATGCCATACTATAAAGACAAAAATGACATTACCCCTGCCCTCAAGGAGCTTAAGTTCTTTTAAAAAATTCCGTCAACTGGGGGCAGCTAGGTGGCACAGGGAGTAGAGCACCAGCCCTGGAGTCAGGAGGACCTGAGTTTGGATCCGGCCTCAGACACTTGACACACCTACTCGCTGTGTGACCTTGGGCAAGTCACTTGACCTCAATTGCCCTTCCTTCTCCCCTCAAAAAAAAATTCCTTCAACTAATCTTCATATGGCATGGACGTGTTAATATCTACCCTATCAATAAGGTTTCCAGTAAGCATTGATAAGCCTTCCAGCTTGTCATTCTCCTTTCCAAAATGTGGTACCCAGAACTAAGCTTAGAATCGTAGATGTAGTCTAACTGGGGATGAGTACAGTAGCATTATCACCTCTAACCCTAGATGTTATGTTTCTCTTAACACACCTTAAGTTTGCATTGGCTTTTTTGACTGCCTTAACACACTGTTGATTTATTGAACTTATAGTCCATTATAACCCCTAGATCTTTTTCATACCTTCCCCTTCTTGTAGTTATGAAATCAACTTCTTGAACCCAGGTATTAAACTTTCTATTTATCCCTATTAAATAACATTTTGTTAGATTCAGCCCAATTTTCCAATCTGAAAAGGTGTTTTTTAGAACCAGTATATCAGCTATCTTTTCTTTCTAGCTTTGTGACAAATTCAAATTCAATCAGGATGTCATCTGTCTATCTGTAATTGTTGATAAAAATGTTAAAACAAGAATAGAAACCCTAGAACCTTCCACTGAAGACTTCACTCCCAATTGACCTGTAACCATGAAAGACTGCTCTTTGAATGTGGCAATTTAACCACTTCTGAATCTGCCTCATTATATAATCACTAAGCCTATCAGATCTTGTCATCTTGTCCACCAGAGTAGCATGAAATATTTTTTAAACATTTTACTAAAATCTAGGTAAATGCTATTTTTAACCTTTCTTTGGTCTATTCACAAGCTTCCTATCCAACCATATTTTTCACTAGTTCCAAATACAAACTCTAGTTACATTAGTTTCCTTCCTGTATCTTGAACACACTGTTCATTCTTACCTCTGTGCACTTAGTCATGCCTTTGTTCCCACTGATAAATCCACTTCCTGCCATTTTTCGAGGCCTACTTCAAGCCTTGTTCCTTCGTCTTGAGACATTTCCCAGTAGTTGCAGCCTATATCAGTCTCTGCCTTTCTTGACCACTAGTAATGCTGTCTGTATCATAAGTTCTTGTCATTTGAATCTATTCAATATATTATTTGATTATGGTTTTTGTTCATGTACATGTTTTATCTTCTCACCAAACTTTCTAGGAAAATAGACTATATTATTTACATTTTTTGTACTTAAAGTGGTGCCTAGGATGGTGCTAAACCCATAGGAGGCCCTGAATAAATATATGTCGAGTTGCATTGAAGTAAGATAAAAAGCCCCCTGAATTTGGAATATTTTTTCTTTGGTTGGCAAACTTTTAAATGGTGAAAGTATTTTGTGGTTTTAATTAAAATCTGTCCCCACATATTAGCAGTTAAGTTTTTTAGCATGTTATATTTTAAATGCAAAAACAATTTCATCTTTTTGATTATGTCTTAATATGTTCAATCCATCCTGCATTACTGCCCAGTTAACTAAATCTTAACAATTTTGGTAATGATTTTATCTGTTATGTTCTGACATTAATGCAAATTCGTATTCTGACATTAATGGGTAAAATATCCAAGACATATGGTACAGTGCCAGATTTTCATGTTCTTTATCAAACTTCTGAGATTTAACTGATAACTTACTACATTTATCTTAATGACATTAATTAGTGAAAGCATATTTGTAAAAAGTAGTTTAGAAAGAATTAAACATAGATGCCTGATAAATTTTACAATTAAGTAACATTCCTCTTATCCACTAAAACGAAAACAAACTTTTATAGTGTATAAGAAAGTAACTATCTTTCCGATAAAGTAATGATGCATATAGAGTAATGTATTAAGATTTCAAAACAATTCCTTTTTTTAAAGTAAAATAGATATTTTGAACTTTTCAGAGGAAAAAAACTTTTTGTCTTTTGTCTTGGTAGTCTTTCTAGAAGTCAGCAGTATTGCACATAACCCATTTGTATATGTTATTTTTATATTTTCATGAGACTTAACTCTCCTGATAATATTTTGCATGGCTGAAATTAATTTGATTTCCCTGAGGGTACTACAGTGTGAAATGGGGAGGTGGCTTAGAAATATAAAATGAAGTCATTTTGGAAATGATCTGCAAGATCCCTTTCAGCTTTACCCTTTAGTGATTATATGAAAAAAAATAACTGTAATTTTACCCTTAAGGGGTTTATGCCCATGTAGACAACCAAAAGTTGACAGCAATTTGAAAACTTTGATTCAATAGGGAAACAAGTTTGGGTATCTTTTACTGTTCCTTTGTCCCCTTCAGTGTAGCAAGAGTTTTCACTCATATAGCTCAGCAAGAAGATGCAAAACAGATTTTTAAAAAAATATTAATTTGTTCTTTAGTTTTGTTATTGGTGGTGTACATCAGACAGAAAGTTTGTGGATGAGAAGAAGGTCAAGAAGGATGAAATGACTGAAACATTTAAAAATTGGTGGTATATTCTGGTATATATCTTAGGGTATTTCTGGCACTTCCTCACATTCTGGCTGCTTTTTTATTTTTTAGTGAATGGCAGAGTGGTATTTGTTTGAAATGTTAATGTAGTTCAATAGCATTCCCAATTCTGTGCTGCCAAGTAATTAATTATGTGAGACAGGAGTACCAAACTGTTAGTTATAAAAGGCAACATTTTCTTTAAATTTAAACCATTTACTGAGAGTGACTTTTAGTATCTCACAAATGAATTTAATTTTGCTATATTTTCTGCATCTCCAACATTAGACACTCAAATGTGGGGCTCTCCTTTGTTTTCACTCAGTAATTGCCTTTCTTCCATTGATCCGAACTTGGCATTTGTCCTCACAGTTCTCCTATCTTTTTCCTACCTCCTGGTCTGACATCTTTTGTGTCCAGAAGGATTTCCCATCAATTTTGATGTGATGTACTAACAAGTAGACTCATGGTTTTGTGACCTGAGGTGGATAGAAATTGGAAGTATAGAGCCAAACACTAGTGAATTCACGCCAGCTTTTGTTGAAAGCCTTGCTTATACTATATTGTTCCTGAAAGGTTGTATATAAACCAAATTTGTTTTTATTTTAAATGCAACTTTTAAAAATCATCATACAAAGAAAAGAAAGAAAATTGTATCAACTGAAGGAAGCAGAAGTAAATTCCCAAGAAAACAGAAACAAACAGGACTGTGCTAGAACTGTCAAAATTTAATATATACTTTTAAAAGTTCAGATGTATATAACAGATTTGTGGTTTAATACACAGTCCTCTTTTCTATACTTTTTTGTATAAGGAAACATTTATTGTTTCTTGATAATTTCAAGTTGATGATAATTTAAAAAAAAATTAAAACATACTTCATGTTCTTTGGGTGAATTTCCTGATTTTAAAAAAAAAATCCTCTAAAGAATCCTTTCAAACCTCGCCTTAAAGCTTCATCTTGGAACAAAACAGATTTAATCAGAATTTTTTAACACATTATTTACATCAATTCCTTAAAGAAATTTAGACTTAAAGGATCTTTCCAATAACTACTTTCTCTTGTTATCTGACCAAAGAAATATTTTTGGATGGTGTTTTTCTCAGAGAGTGAGACAAGGAGATCCATTTTACTTTTTAATTTCACCGTAGTACATTAAACTTAAAATGGGGGACATTTTATAGAAAATAAGGGCACAATTCTTGATATGACTTGAATGATTCCTAAGTCTTAGTTCTTTCCTTTTTTTTTAGTCTCTTGCTTCCTATCTGCCCTTTCTATTCCCAAATCCAAAAATAGATATAGCAACTGTACCGAGAGATTGACTTCATTGTCTACAATCAATGAAATGTTTTTGTATCAAATTATTTTCTTTTGTTTTATAGGAAAAACGTCAGAGAGAGGCTCATTTCCCCTGTACAGCAGAGACACGGGATTACCAGGCTGTCAAGTAAGTTTAGTGAGTACAAGAAGGAAGTGGGATGATTTTTCCCCCTGTGGTTAAATAAAGGCTTTAATAGTGGAGGAAGTAGAGATTTATCCAATTTATTTCTTTATTCTTTTCTTATTTAATTTATGGCTGAATGTGGTTGTTACTTAGCAATTAAACACAATTTCTGTAATGCCACTCCCTATGCTTAAAGAACTCTCTCTTCTGGCTCAAGAGGCTCCCTCTCTCTCCTCTTTCTATCGTCATAGAATTTTTAGAGTTTCACCTTGACGTTAATTCCACTGAGTACCAGTTTCCCCATTTCCTGGAACTGGTGCTTTTTTTTCTTGAAATGTAGCCCTTACATTTCAGTCTTTGCTTTCCGCCACACTAAACCACCACTTATTGGTACAAAATGTGAAATGCTTGCTTATAAAGTGAAGCCTATAATCTCAGATATTTTTATTTCAGCTTTGTAAATAGTTTCCAAGAATGTAGAGCATTAAGTGTTCTATTTGACTTGAAAAATGTGTATTGGATCCACCCATGTTTCTCAGAGCTGTCTCTATGCACAGGGTCCATCTTTTTTCTTCTAATAAATATTTATTAAATGGCTTGGCAATGGGCTAAGTCCTTTACTAATGTTATCTCATTTAATCCTCAAGACATCTTACTACTTTCTATTGCTTCCTATGTTACTTTTCTAAGAGAACATTTACTAGCACTGAATATGCTGAGAGCTGTCCTGCAGAAAAATTTCTGTCAAATTCAAACCCTACGTGAAAACAAAATGGAGAATAGAGAATATCAAATTGGTGGGGTGGGGGGGGGTTTCAGCTGTTTCGTTCTTTAAATCTATCCTGATTTCTTTCAGGATTATAGATTTTGAACTGGAAGTGACCTTAGAGGTTGTCTGTGGCCCATTGCCCTCATTTTGCAGAGAAACCACAGAGGTAAAGTGGCTTGACTGCAGCCATATAGCTAGTGAGTGGCAGACCTAGTCTTTGGATGGAAGTCCTTTGATTCTGAATCTAGTATTCTTTCCAGTGTACTGTGAACTTCTCAATGGGCACATTGGGCACACTGTGCAGCATGAATTTGTTATATGAGTAAAAATAATTTTGAATTCGATGTGCGGTTTTCTATATCAGTTTTAGGATTTTTGTATTTGTTGGTGATGGCAATGAGGGACTTAATATATATTTACAGGGTGGTTTATGGTGATTCCTTAATGCTTAATGGATTAGTCATTTTCTGTCAGATATGTCAATGGGTTTTTGCCGTTTTTCTTTTATAAGGGATAGAGCATTTATATTACTGACCTGGTCACAATAGTTCGTGAAAAGAGCAATAATAGAACTTAGAGCCTTTCAGTTTCCTTTTTAGGACCTTTTAATCTCTCAAATTGAAATAATAATCTTTTGAACTAAAGATCTACCAGTTTTTCTCAACACCTCTAGTAATATCTACTAACAATAGGATTGCAACACCCTCTGCCCCAGTCAGATTTCAACAGAATTTGCTATTTGTGAAGAATTATGGGGTATTTCTGTGATTTGTAGTTGATTCAAGATCTCCATCACTGTAATTGAATTCCATAATACGAATTTGATTTCAATAAGTGAATGTCTTTGCTACCTGGGTTAAGCCATGGACTAGTGATCCCAGACCTGATTTTTAATCTAACCGTCTTCTGTCTCTCAAGGTGTGAGTTTTGCAGATTATTTAACTTGTCATATTTTTTTCACCTTTACAAAACATATTAAAGACTTTTACATAATCTTGGGGAAAATAGCTAATAAAAATGATGTGTAAAAACATCCTAATCATAATACAAACTATAGACCTGTACTGCCAATGTAATATGTCTTTGATTACCTTACCCTCAAGGTGGGGACACCTTGCTTTTAAGCCTTAGGGCTATTTTTGTTTTAGAGTTCTTATGAACCTTGAGTTTGTGTTTATAGCCAGCAGCACTTTGTATGTGTATGTATATGTATGCATGTGGCAAAGATTTCTCCACTTATATAAAAATATAAAATTGCAATGAAGCCTCATTTTACATGCGCTTTTCTGAGTAATTTCAAGTAAGTAAATTTATTTACCTGTTTAAGCCTAGAATAATGCTGAGGCTTTTTACCTTTTGAGACAGAATTTAGTTTTCATTAAGATTCTGGCTTTGAGTCTAATATAAATGACAAAAATAGATTTGGCAGGTAGCATTATTAGTCACTGACCTGTTTATTCCCCCATTTCCCAGCCTAGTTAATGAAATCACAGAATAGGGAAAGTAACAGAGAATTTAGGTGTTAATATGTTAAATGAAGTGCAAAAATATATCTACACTCTGTTACCCCTTTACAGGTTGTTCTCCCTGATGAAATTTAAGGGGAATATTGTCATTGGGTATCTAATGATTTGCCATGCTTCTGGTGGCTCTTAAAAAACTGTCTTTCCAGGTCTAAAAGACAATTGAGAGAGTTGAGACAAGAAGCGGTTTTGTGGGATATGACTTTTGCACTTCTGTCAGAGGGCTTCTGGGGAAGGAGAAAATAACCCTCCTATGCCCTCACCCTTCTCAGTCTCAGCATCTTGCATTCCCTGAGGAAGAGATATTACATTCAGCAGGGATCACAGAAGAAGGGATTGGGTAGGACAGGAAGCATCTTCAGTGGTTCAATGTGACCTTCGATATCAGAGCAGAAATCCAGCTATGTATTCAAAATCCCTGGCATTTGGATGTTGAGCTGTAAAGAGGAGCTAGTGCAGAGAGCTCAGATGAGCAGCTCATGCAGCGGAAACATGGGCCCAGGGAAAAAGAAAGGACATCAACGCCTGACAATACACAAGGCATGAGTTGGCTTGGCCATGTATTTTTCCTACTTGTATGCTTCACTACCAGTTCTAAATATGTGCTCACTCTTCCCAGTGATACTGTATTTGTAGGGCAGTAAGCCCCAAGTTTATGGGAGGAATGTTGTATAGCTACTATTCTTACTATAGTATAATAGTAATTGCATTTACTTTGAGCTACTTGTGACTCCTGGATGACTCTTAAAGGTAAGTATACCAGTAGGCACTCATGATCTATAAGTTCAGGAGTACAGATCTAAAGAATGCCATTGAACCCAAAGAAGTAATAGTTATCCTTTGAGTATCCAAGCTACAATCAGTGCTACAATCCAAGCTACAAGAGTGCTAAGTTGGAGAGGTACCTCCCAGTTAGAGTGCCACATAGTAATCAAAAATTATGTCAGCTTTTCATTATTTAGGAGTTTATGGGCACTAGTCTCTTATCATGAGACTATTTATTTGTTCATTAACACCTCCAATACATGGGAATTTTAAAAAATGAAATTTAAATCAATGAATTTTGACTAATAAAATGTGGGAGAGTGGGTTGAATTTATTGGACAAAATAAGACTTAGGGATAACATGGATTTCAGTTATTCACTGTATCACATGTAAACAAGGTCTGACTATGGCTATAAAAAAAGTGTTGTATGTTCAACAAAATTTCCATTAGCCTACAAACTGATAACCATACCCATATTTCCCTTTCCATACTCACCTTTTTCTTTTTACCACTCTTCTTTCCTTGACTAAGATATAACATGTTCAAATCCCCCCCCAACAGAAATCACTGTGAAAGCCAAGAAGAAAAAAGGAAAAACAGTTAGTTTATTTTTTTATTAGATTCACTGTTTGATTTCTTTAATGTAGAGATATGCTTATTTCCATGGCACCAAATTTATTCAATAATAATTCTGATGTGCATAGGAAAATCATACAATACTGAACAATTTTCTTTATGTTCAGGAGTTTGTCAGTTTTCTTGTTGATGAAAATATGTGATACTTTATCTCTTAATTTCTTAATTTACTGTCCATATCCACATCATTTGAACACAGTGCATTTTACAAAAGCAGCAGGCTACTTTGAGATCGCTGTTGAATCCACACAGAAACAGATGAGGACATTTTGACAATCGACTGTTCAGACATTGTTTTAAATTTTTTTTCCCTTTTCTCATGAATAAAAGTTTAGGAGGAAAAGCTAGTTGGATGACTTTTTATATGAAAATTTTTTTTTCAGTGAGGAAGTTAGATGATGCCTTCATGCACAGAGTTCTGGGAATAAAGTCAGGAAGACCTGAATTCAAACCCAACCTCAGACAATAATGGTGTAACCTCTTAGCAAGTCACTTAACCTCTGTTTACTTCAGTTCTCTCAACTGGAAGGGGGTGGGGGAATAATAATAGCATCTACCTCCTAGGGTTGTTGCAAAAATCAAATGAGATTATATTTATAAAGTGCTTTGCACGTAGTAGGTGTTTAATAAATGCTCATTTCCTTCCAGTGAATTTTCTTGTTTTATCAATACCTCACTTATTTAATATATGGAACCTCATTATATCATCAAGGAACTTTTAAATGTTAACAATAGAGTTGGCATGAGTACTAGTGTTTATCTGAACTGGAAATGGCGCAATACAGCCTCTCCTAGCTAAGAAAGTAACATCCTGGGATTTCTCCTTCTTTTCTATTGCACAGATGTTACAAACAAAGCCTTATTTATGCCTGTACTACTAAGCTCTCATTGATATGCCAACTGACAAACAACTGCAGTATTAAAAAAAAAAACAAAGCTATGGACTTTCATGCTTCTGCTAAGAGTAAATAAGTAAATGAGAGTAAATAAGAAAATGGTAAATGTGTTTTCCAAATAAGTCACTGTCTATAATATTTAAGTAATTTGTAAAATTGATATTAATTTTAGAAGCTTAGTCATTACTTGTCTTTATGTCAGTGACCAGCATTGGAAGGCACAGTAGCCATACATTAAAATTCTGTCTAAGAAAGAGGCAGAATTGATCATATGTCCTCTAAAGAAAATGATTATGATTTCTTGAGTATCAAAATGTTTGTTTCAGATTCCAATAAATGAACTCCTTAATTGTGTTAGTATTAGACTAAGTCAAAGAATCTGAGGAGGGGGCCTCAAATGCCATCTAGTCCAACCTATACCTGAATAAAAATTTTCTTACAATTCTCTTGACATATAATCAATCACCCAATACCATCAGTAAGGGGAAGCCATTACTTCTTGGGAGATGGTTCACTCCATTTTCAGATGGAGTGGAAAGAATAGAAAGCAAATGGGGTGGAAAGAATCATAGATCTGGATTCAAATTCCAGCTCTGCCACTCAATGTCTGTGTAACACTGAGCAAGTTACCTAATCTCTCTAGACCACAGGAAAATGAGGTTAAAAGGAGGTCATTGGACTAGATTACCTATAAAGTCTATGTTCTATAACTATAAACCTAAACTTTTATTTTTTGTTTCTAGTTTTACCTTCTGGGACCAAAGAGGACAAACCAAAAGTCCCCTCCCTCATTCTCACCCCCACCCAACAAATGAGCTATGTAATTGAGGCAGTGTTGTAATGCATTTAAACACATTGTTGTAATCGTTAAATACTTCCTAGCTAGAATTCTACTAGTAAAGAAGAAAATTGTTTTATCCATGATGAGATTTTTTTAGCTTTAGTACCAGGGTAATGATTGTCAGATTATTATTGCTTAACCAAACAGAGTTAGAAATGAAATGGCTCATATTTTGTTCCTATGTAAGAGATATGAGTGAGATTTTTCCTTTTAAGAAAGGAAAGGATCCTCAAACAGCTCATGCTTACTTGTAAATATGTTAACTACACATCTCAATGTTGAGATCCAAACTATTTCCTCCTCTCAATCAACAAATATTTACTAAGTATTTACTGTGTGACACAAAGCAGTGCTTCTTCAAAGTGAGATTATCTGAAGCCAAAAAGACCTGGGTTCTAGTACAGTCTCTAAAATGTGACCCTGAGCTAGTCACTTAACTTCCCAGTGCTCTAGGCAATTTTCTAAGCCTGTAAGCTACAGAGAAGGTGCTGACCTGTATTGGTTGAGAGATTCTCCTCTAATGAAATCGCAGGTCCAGGGCCTATCCCTGTCCCTAACTATGGTCCAAGTACTGTGTTGAGTCCTGAGAATTCAAAGACAAAGCAAAAACAGTCTGTGCCCTCAAGTAGCTTATATTCTCATGTGCAAGACATCATATAACATAAATAGGCATGTAAAAGATACATCTGAGTAGATGAAAGGTAACTTTAGAGGAGAAGACACTGATATATAGGGGCAGGAGTTTGCCCCTTGCAGAAGGTGGCATTTGAGCTGAAGAAAGCCAAGGGTTTTAAGAAGTAGAGGAAATGAGGAAGAGCATTCTGAGCAAGAGGGACAGCCAGTACAAAACATAGATAGGAGACAGAGTGATATGTGTGGAAAAAAAGTAACTTTAAAGCACATGGAGGGAGTAATATGTAAAAACAACTAGAAAGATAGGAACCAGACCTGGTTGCAAAGAGCCTTTATTGTCAGCAAAGGAGTTTATATTAATAGGAGGCCACTATAATTTACTGAGTATAGGAGATGACATGGTTAGACCTGCACTTCACTGTGGTAGCTAGGAGAAGGATATTATATTAAAAGGATATTATATTAAAGCAGAGAGACTTGAGGCCGGAGACTATTGCAGTATTCCAAGCAAGGGGTAATAAGAATGTGTACCATGGTCAGGTTCTGTGAGTAAGGAGAAGGAGATGTATCCAAGATATGTTGTGGAGAAAGAAACTGCCAGAATTGGCAGATGATTCAGTATGTGGGACCAGTAAAAGTGAAGTGTCAAGGTTGTCACACACTCACAGGAGCATAGGTTGAAGGGATCTCAGAAGCCTTTCAATCCAGCCCTCTCATTTTACAAATGAGCAGCGTAGCTCCAGAGGCTGAGTGACTAGCCCAGTGTCACTCAGCTAGTATGTATTTAAAGTTAGATTTGAACTCCAAGCCTACCTAGATGCCAAGAATGATTACAGTGCCTTCAGTTACAGAGGCTTTATTATCATATGCTATCAGGAGCCTTTTCCTTCCAGCCTCAATCATCATGTTTCTGGTGGCCTTCTATTACATGCCATCCATTGTATTAAAGGAAGTGAATTTTTATTTTGTTTGCCTTTTTGAGAACTATATATCACTGTTCTCCATTAGTGTTCATAATCAGGAATCGAGAGCATGTGAAATTTAATTTAAAACTGATATGTAATTAGGTGTTTCCGTGTTCATGTACACTATAAAATTGAAAAGGAGACTGCCCTTATAAGAAGAGCTTTGCCTGGAAAGGCTGTAGTCTTTTATTACAGACTTTATACAGTAAAATTTTAAAAATGTATCTTCTAAGGCCATATGTCAATCAGAGAAGCATCCTCAACTCTTCCCTCTCCCTTGCATACCATATCCAATCAGTTGCCAAATCTTGTAATTTCTACCTTAACAGTATCTCTTGTATCTGTCCCCTTCTTTCTATTCACCACAAGCACCCTCGTTTAGGCCCCTCATCCCCTCCCACTTGGTCTTTTGGAATAGCTTCGTAATTTGTTTTCCCGCCTACACTCTCTTTCCTCACCTCTTCATCCTCTACAGAATGCCAGGTTGATATTTCTGAAGCACAAGACAGACTATTTCATTATCCCCAATCAAGAAGTTCTAGTGACTCCCTATGGCCTCTAAGATAAAATGTCAACTTTGCTATTAGGCATTTAAAGCAATTCACAATCTGGTTCTTGCCTATATTTCCGTACACATTATACCCCATGACACACACATACACTCTGCGTTCCAGCCAAACTGACCTATTGATATTCCCCGTACACAACATTTTGTTTCTTAAAAACTATGCCTTTGTACAGTCTGTGTCCCTGGTGGGTAATGTATTTGACTGAGACTCAGAAAGAGCTCAGATCCAGCCTGAATCACTAGCTCTATGTCCCTGGGTAAGTCACTGATCTGCCTTTGTTTGCTCATCTGTAAAATGGGGTAGTAATAGCCCCTACCTCACAGAGTTGTTATGAGGATCAAATGAGATAATATTTGTAAAGTGTTTTGCAAACCTTGAAGTGTTCTCTGAATGATAGTTATTATTATTATTGCCTCTTGGAATTCCTGGCTCCTCCCAGACTCAGCTCAAATGCCACCTCCTACATAACACCTTTCCCAGTACCCCAGTTGTTAGAACTCTTTTCAGGAAAATATCATGTACACTTTAAAATATGGAGTATTTTAAAAATAAATAAATGCAGTTTCCAGGAGATTCACGAACTTTGGGGAGAATCAATCAGTCAAGCATTTATTAAGCATCTGTTGTTACGGCACTGTGCTAAGCACTGAACATACTAAGAAAGGCAAAAAGATAGCCTTTGCTCTCAAGGAGCTAGCTCACACACTAATGGGGGAGACCAACATGAAAACAACTATGTACAAAAAGATATATACAGGATAAGTGAGAGATAATCAACAGAAAGAAGGTTTCTGGTAAAAGCTGGGGTTTTAGTGGTCACTTGAAGGAAGCCAGGAGGTGGAAATGAGGGAGGGACAACATTCCAGGCATGGGGAACAGCCAGTGAAAATGCCCAGAGTCTAGAGATATGGAGTATCTTGTGAGAGGAGCGGCACAGAGGCCCTCACCCACTAGCTGAGTCTTAAAAGAAACCAAGGATTCCAAGAAATGGAGAAGAGATGCAAATGTATTCCAGACTTGAGAGACAGCCAATGAAAAAGCGCAGAAGTGTGTCTGTATGTGAGGAACAGCAGAAATTCTCATTTGACTGGACTTCACATTACATAGAGGGAAGTAATATGTAACATGGATAAAGCCAGTTAGGAAGAGCTTTAAAAAACCAAACACCAGAATTTATCCTGGAAATATTGAAGGAAAGAAGGAAAAATGTGGTCAAACACATTTTAGTCAGCAAGCAATGATTAAGTGCCCACTGTATGCCAGACACCAAAGAAATGCCTTGGTAACATTACTTTGGCAGCTGTGTGGAGGGATGTATTGGGGTAGGGAGAGATTGGAACAGGAAAACCAATTAGGAAGCTGTGAGTCCAACAAAGAGATGATGATAACCTGAATGAGAATGGCGACCGTGTGAGTTAAAAGAAGGTGATAATAAGCAAAAAATGACAGGATTTGGCAGTAGTTTAGATATGTGGTGAGAGAGTTGGGTTTTTGGTTGTTCCTTTTTTTAACACTGACTATGACAGACAAAAGTGATTAGAATATGAGATTCTCAGCCGCAGGAGGACAATGTTATATGCTGTATTCTTCGTATGACTTTGTATAAAATGTTTAGTTCTAATAATACCCAGCATTTTTCTCACACTTTAAGGTTTCCAAAATGCTTTATAAATATTATCTCATTTGATCCCTGCGAGGTAGGTGCTATTATTATCCCCATTTTGCAGATGAGGAAACTAAAGGCAGCAGAATTAAGTGATTTGCATAGGATCACGCCACCAGTGAGTGTCTGAGGCTGAATTTGAATTCAATTTTTCCTTATTCCACATCCACACCACCACCTAGCTGCCTCTGCAAGGGAAATATTCATACATATATAAATGCTTCCATGCATGCATGCACATACACAGGGTTTGTTTTTAATGCTCTAAAATATTATTTGTAATGCTCCTCTGAAAGTTTTTTGAGGGTACATATTTAAAAAGATGCATCTATACATTTATTTGTTATTGTAGTCATATTTAGATTGGTGAATTAAATGATATAAATGATTTACGACACAGTTGTACAATCACAGTTGAATCACTTTAAGTGTGCTCATGTATATTTTGAGCAGAAGTATAAAATTTTAAGACAAACTACTTAGCCAAAAACCACTTAGGCACTCAGATGTTTTTTCCTATAAGGAATTGAACCTGTTTCTTTTAAAAGCTATCACAGGAGAAATGGAAATGGAACACCTAATATATCTTTTCCATCAAGGTCAGAACGCTGATTTTTAACTATGATACCGTTCCTCATGGACATTGTCTAAAAATCAAAATTAGATTTGGGAAGCTTTTGACTATGAAAATAGTGAATCTTCTGAAATATGAAAGTCAATCTTATTCTTCTTTGATATAATTAAAAGTCTAGCTAATAGTAAAATGATGAGAAAAACATAAGAGAAAAAAGGAGTATCAGCTAATGGCAGAAAGATGATATGGAGTAAATAATGAGGAAAAATGAGCAATGTTAACTCAGTTTAGACAAGCGTAATCACATCTGTTGGTGTTGCTCTGCTTAGCCTTTCTATAAACATGAATTTAGTTGAAGTTGTATATTTGGATTTTCAAGTTTATAAAATATCCAAAAAAGTAGAAATTTAATTGGTGCCAGTCATTTTTCTACAAAATGTATGATTGCAGAAAGATATAATGGCCTGGAAGCAACCACATGCTGTGTGGCCTTAATTACATTTCACTCAGTCTGTAAAAAAAAAAAAAAAAAAAAAAAGTGTAAAATACTTTATGCTGAAATGATAAATGGATTTTTCACTTAGTTTTGACTGTGACTATTTTTAAAATATTGTACCTATTGTTAATAAAAATGTTGGCCCTACACCCTCCATGTATTGGATCAATAAAAAAAATTCAATTGCAAAATGATCCATCAATGTTTCCAGTAATATTGCTACACCAGTTTCTTTTTAATGGCCCATCAGTTATGCTATCGCCATGAAGCTAATGTGAGGTGACTCATTTAGCAACATATTATTACATCATCTGAACATGATGTAAGGCACATCAGGCATTATTAAATTAGCCTGAGTTTTGCAATATGTCAGTAACGTTTTATGCACATTAATGGCATAGTTAGTGCCCCTTGTGGGGTTTTGTTGAAGGCAAGTCATTTCAAGGTAGATTTTGGACAGAGTATTCTGTAATCTCTATGCTGTTTTTTTCTCTTGTCATCATTTTGTGGTTTAGATTTTGATATTGGTGTTTTTTTATATTTTATTGAAGAAGTTTTTCAGTTTTATGAGGAAATAGTCTGAGCAAAACAACAATGAAACCATATCAAAGCATTTTTTTTTCAAACCCACAGCTTTATTGTTGGGAACCTAGATCATCTTTTTGAAAGCAATGATGCTTCTTTCTTAACTCTTGAGCCTCCTGAGCGTGTTTGGACAGAAAGCAGCTATTGTCATCTATCATGATTTTTCCCAATAATTGTCCAGCCCTCTCTGCCAGAGATAAATAACAATAATAAATTAGATGTCCATTGTTTCCTGAGCAGTGCAGGAAGCATACTCATTCTTCCTTGAAGAGACAGTTCTGGTGACCACTTCAGCCAAAAGAATCCCCAAGGCTGTTTTATATACCAGAATTCTGCTATTATTTCTTTACCTGTGTTCTTATGCCCTGTCATTGATCCTGTGGTTAAATTCATCAAAGAAAATGTTGTTTGAGGGATTTTTTCATTTAATTAACATTAGACTTCTGTTACAGAGGTCAAGGGAATTTTTCTTTATAAAAAGAAGAATGTGGCCAAAAACAATGCATAAAAATCCCATAAGATCAAGAGCTTTCTGTTCCATCAGATGTTTTCTTCACTTTTATGAAAGGGGGCAGAAAATTAATTCCTTAAATTGAATAGGGACCCCTAGGCAAACCAAGTAAGCAGTGTAAGGGGAAGCCAACTACCTTTTCTGAATAATAAATAGAAGACATTAAGGAACTAGCATCTTAGTAGCAGATTGTACCCTGGGGCATATATTATAGCTGTATAAGAGAAATATACTGGATGGACTTCAAGTAAGAGTATTTCCATTGTAGGCAGAACTCCTTTTCTAACTAATGTCCTACTTCCAGTAACTCATTTAGTCTCTACTTCATTTTCCCTTTATATAAATTAAGTATAATCATTCTGGTCCCCATCCATCCAGTGACAAAGCAAAAAAAAAAAAAAAGTTAAAGTACTTAAAGTACTTTAGGAGTAAAGATGTTATATTAAATCCAAGTATAGTTTTTATTAAAATGGGCACAGTTTTCCTGGACTGAATTAGAATGAATATGGTGAAATTGGTCCCCCTAATGGAGAAAAGATAAAGAAATGTTACTGTATTTCCCAACAACTCCATTCAAGATCACTTTTCTTCTTTCTAGTAGTATGATATAGATAGTATGACATAGTGGATACAATGCTCACCCTCAAGTTGGGAAGACTGAAATCCTATCTCAAACATGTACTAGCCATGTGTCTGGTAAAGCCATTAAATCTCCTTGTGCTTCCGGCAACTCTCTAGGATATATCTACCAAGCCATAAATGGGCTGTAATCCACATAGCAGAGTGTTAGAAATGTGGTATGGAATCTGGGAGAATGTAAATTCCTTGAGGGCTAAGATTTTTTCCATTTTTTTTTTGCCTTTTCCCCAGTGAGTACTACATAATGGATACTTAATAAATGCTTATTAATGGATTGATTGATCCTGTGAATGAGAGCTTAGAATCAGGACCAAATCTTTAAAATCTAAATGATTCTGGAACCTAAGTCCTATAGTATAAACAAACTAAGGTTATTCAAATCAGATAGTTCAGTATCTAAATGGAGGTTTTCCATTTCTGGATGAAATTGATATTATCATATTCAACAGAATAGAGTTTGCCACTAAAACATTTTTTTTCAAATTTTTTTTGGGTTTGAATGTGTGTCCGTGTTTTCTGATGGGAAATGATAGCTATACAAAATCCTAACCAATTTTAAGAATTAAACAATTTAAGAAAACAGGAGAGAGAAAATTTGTGTTTTAAGTGATTTGGACTAAATGACCTCTGAGATTCGATGGTTTTATATGTGATAAACCAATGGGATTTGGAATGTACTTGTGTTTTATAGAAACAATGAGAAAAACACTATCTTATATAAGATTCTCAACTGATTTAATTGAGAGGTCAGCAGCACATGTAAATGCAAGTAGTCTGCAACACCAGAGGTCCATGCTGAAAAAAAATTTAAGAGATTGCTAAGAAATCGTATTATCCAATATTTTCCATCTCTTTTACAGCACAGTTCTTAGCTGAGGGGAAACTGTCTTCAGTTGGTGCCTCCCTTTTCTCATTTCCTATCAATTTCTCAATCCCTTGCAAGTAATCTGGCTTCTGTCCTCACTACTCAACTCAAACTTCACTTCAAGGTCACCAATAAGCAGTAGTGCTAAATCCAATGGCCTTTTCTCAGTCCTCTTCCTTTTTAGCCTCTCTCATTTGACACTGTTGATGACCCCCTCCTAGATACTTTCTTCTGTATGGGTTATACTACTACTCCTTAACAGTGTCCTTTGCTGGATCCTCATTAAAGCCCTACCTCTGATACATTGGTGTATCATGCTCTGTTCTGGGCAGTCAACTCTCTCTGTACTCTTCTTTAGTGGTCTCATCAACTCACATGGATTCTGAATTCTGATACCATCTCTGTGCAGATGACACCTACATCTACATCCAACTCAGACTCTCTCTCCTGAGCCCTAGACCTATATTGCTTTCTATTGGATATTTTGAACTTTGATGTCCCATAAACATCTCAAATGCATCATGTCCAAAACAACTTAATTCTCTTTACCGTGGAAAACCACTTTTCTATCTTTCCTCCTTCTGTCAGGGACATCTTCAACCTTCCATTTACCCAGGTTCATGACATCGGAGCCCTCATCTCTTAATTCTTAATACTCATCTCTTAATTTTCTGTCTCCAGCCGCCAGCACTTCCAGTCAGCTGTCAAATCATGTTGAGTCTACTCCCATGGAATCTTTCATATCCATCCCATCCCCCCCACACACACACACCTTCATCGCTTCTGACTTAAACTATTACAATAAGCTCCTTACTGGTCTTCCCTCCTCTCTCCTCTTCTCTCTCCAGTCTGTCCTACACTAATTTGATTGTGTCATTATTTTGCCCAAGAATCACCTGCTTCTTTTTGCCTGATCAAATGTAACCTGGACTTCCATAACTTCTTTCAATAATCTACAATTTGAGATCTATCTCTTCATTCCTTCCAGAAAGTTTATTTCTGCCTCCATGCTTTTACTTATGCTTCCTTATTTATTCCTCCCTCCATACCTTAAGTTAGGAAAGAACTTTACTGAATTCCAGGGATACAGAGAAAGGCAAAAATATGGATCCTGCCCTCAAGGAGATCACATCTTAATGGAGGAAATAACATAAAACAACTATCTACATACAAGATATCTATAGTATAAATGAAAGGTAATCTCAGAAGGAAGTCACTACCAGTTGGGGGGGGGGCTTTTTTGAGGAAGAGTGGTAACCAGAAAAGGCCTCTTACAGAAGGTGGGATTGGAGCTGAGTCTTAGAAGAATTCAGGAGATAAAAATGAGAGGGGAGACTGTATGGGGGGCATTCATTGAAAAGATGCAGACTCAGGAGGTAGACTATTATGTTCAAGGAACCACAAGAAAGCCAGCGTCACCGGATGAGAAACCCAACCATAAGGCTGTTGCTATCGTAGTAGTCTAGAAGTGAGGTGATGGGGGGCTGTACCAGGGTGGTGGCTAAGTGCGTAGAGAGAAGGAGGGAGACTCGACAACAGATTTGATATGCGGAGTGTAAATGAGGCATTAAGAATAATGCTGAGGTGTCAGGCCTGAGTGACTGGAAAGGTGGTGTTGCACTCAGTGATAAAAGACAAGTTCAGAAGGTGGGAAAGATACAATACTCTGGTTTTGAGATATCCATATTGGTTATTTGAGACTAGAGATCAAAAGAGACGTTAGAAGTGGATAAATAAATCTGCAAATCATCTGCACACATATGAAAATTGAATCTATAGCCCATCATATAAATAGGTGAAAGAATAGATACAGAAAAGAACAGGGGCCTATATAGATTCTTGAAGGACACTGGGAGGTTAATGGGCATGGCCTAAATAAAGATCCAGTAAAGGAGCCTGAGGAGAGGTCAGACAGAACTATGAGAGAACAGCTTCAGGAAAACAAAGAGAAGAAAGAGTATCAGGAAGAGGATAATCCACAATGTCAAAGTCTGCCAAGAGGTCAAAAAAGGATGAGGACTGAAGAAAAAGCCACTGGATTTGGCAACTAAGAGATCTTCAGAGAGAGCTATTTTAGTTAAATGATGAGCTTAGAAGCAGAGAGTTTAGAATAGAGTGAGAGGAGAGGAAATGGAAGCACCAGTTAAGGAGTTTAATCAGGAAAGGAAGAGGAGATATAGGACAATAACTAGCAAGAATGGCAAGGTCAGGTGGGGAGAGATACACACACACATATACATATATATGTGTGTGTATATATATATATATATATACATATATATATATATACATATACACATACATATGTGTGTTTTTATATCTCTGTGTGTGTATATATATACATGTATATATTTATATATTTAGTTTTTAACATTCACTTTTATGAGATTTTGAGTTCTAAATTTTTCCCCCTCCCCAAGACAGCATGCAATATGATATAGGCTATACATGTACAAACATACTCCTGGGGACTTTTTAAGGATGAGGAAATCATGGACATGTTTAGGTAGGAAGGAAGCATTAGATAGAAAGTGAAAGTGATAGAGGGGTAGTCTGCTGAAGAAGACAGGAGGAGGAGGGGCCAAGGGTGAAAGAAGAGTTTGCCCTCGCAAGGAAGAAGGACCTTCTTTTTCAATGAAGTTTGAGGCAAAGTCCTCAGCTGAAGAGAGTAGTGGGGGAGAGGCTAAAGTCATGGGTGGCTTCAGCAGGGTTAAAAAGGTTTCAGATAGCTGCTTGTGATGAGGGGAAGAGTGAATTGTTTAAGGCAGTGTAAAAAGATTGCCTTGCTGCGTTGAGCGCCCATTTGAGATTATGCAGCAAATCTGTAAACTTCTCTGTTGACGTTTAAAACTCTTTACAACTAGGCCCCTTCCTATTTTTCTAGCCTTCTTACTAATTTCTCCAGTTCTTGTATATTGTGGTTCAGCCATACAGTCCTACTCTGTTCCTCACATTCAACACTCCCTGACTTTGCCCTGGCTGCTCCCCATTCCTGGAATGTTTTTACTCTTCACAAAACTCAACTCAAATACCACCTTTTGCCAGAGACGTTTTGTGGTTCTCTCCTGCTTCTACCCTTCCTAGATACCTTATACCTACATTATATGTCTCTTTTATATACTTTTAAAAATACATATTTTCTTCCACATTAGAATAGCAGGTCCTTGAGGGAAAAGCTATTTTTTTCTCTTTTTTCTTTGTATTCCCAGTGTATAGCATTGTGCCTAACATACAATAAATGCTTAATTGATTGGTCAGTTTGGTTGACAGATTGATTTTTTAAGAGGTCACTTTGGCAGAATATTAGAGTATGTGAGGAAGAGTAATGTGAGATACCTTAGGAGCTAGACTATGACCAATTTTAAATTTCTAAGTTAATATTTTGTCCTAGGGAGAATAGGAAGCCAGTAAAGAGTCTTGAGGAGGAGTAGGACATAGTCAGATTGTGATTTCTATACCTTCCTTTACCTGAGGCTACTGCATTCTTTTGAATAATATAAAAGGTCCCCTACCAAATTTCTGTAAGAAAGAAAGTTTAAAACAAAGCATAGTGATGGTGTTGATGTATAAGTGTATGTGTATGTGTGTATGCACATACTTTTAACTGCATTTGCTTCTTTTTGTAAAGGTGCATAGGCAGACTTCTCTCAGAATTATTATCCTCTTTATTTGATACATAAAAGATTCCCTTAAAAGATTGGGATAAGAACTCTGAGGACAAGAACTGTATAGTCTTTCCTATTTCTCATAATGGCTAGAAGACTGTGAGCAGCAGAAGCTTGAAATGAAAAGCTGATTGAAATGAAGATAATGTGAACTGAACCAAAAATGGTCAAAGATTTATTTTGTGCTATTGAGGCATTGCAATAATAATAATACACCGCCAGAGAGAATCACTGACTAAAACTTTGAAATAACACCTCAGGTAAACACACATGAAATTTTACTTGCTCATTTATACAGAACAGTCATTTAGTAGGCCACCATCAGTAAAACACAAATTGACTTTACATTTATTCTTATTTCTCACTTATTTCATTTGGGTAAAGCTAACAGTGTTTACAATCTTACCAAATACTACCTTTCTCCACAAATTTTCCAGTTAGCTGATGTGGAAATGATTCCTACATGCCTACTGTACCCCAAAATGCACTGGGGCTTCTGGCTTTCCAATGGCAGCTTTTTTCCCCAAAAAGAAGGTGGGTTGGAGCTTTGCACCAACTCTTTTTCTGCCATGAGGAGCCACCTTCTTGACTACAGTTCTCTAAAGGGGATGGAAAAAAGTAGAATAGCCTGACGTTAGTGTTAATATTATTATTACTGACTTAGCATTTATATGGCACTTCAGCTGTTTTTTTAAAAGCCAAACACTTTTCTTACAACCTCGTGACTTATGAGTGTATGAGAGAATTGAGGCATGGGGGTGCTAAGTGATGTGGTCACAGTCACAGTTTCAAAATATCAGACCAGTTCTAGGCCTACCCATTCTGAACCTACTGTTCATTTTTCCTACACCTATATGCCTAACCTTGCTGACGCGGTAAAATTACATTACTGTCCGGAAGAGCCATCATGCATTCTTTTGCGACTTTTGCATTTTTAAAAGTGGGTGGAAAAACACAGGGACAACTGTAGACCTAAGAGTTCTCCAGGCCATCATCCTTGGCACTTCTTTTTTTCTCCGCGCATTCTCTAATTCCCACCTTTTTACCTTGGGGAAGTATCTTGACTTCCCTAAGCCTCATCTTCCTCATCTTTATATGATGGCTTCTAAGGTTCACTTTCACTCTTAACCTATGATCTTACCCTCACCTATCATCTCAGCTCCTTAACCCTCAACCCCAGGGCAGATGCATTTTGAAACAATGTAAGAAATTTCCTTTAATATGAAGAGAAAAAAAAATGCTTAAAGAAATATTACTGATTACTGCTTTTTCTCCATCCTCTCCCTACTGTACTCATGTTCTCTTTAGGGTAGAATTATAAAAATTCTTAATATAAAATGAATTTTCTAAATGATTAAAATTGTTGCTTAAAATGCTCCAGTGTAAGGAAAACCTAAAACAAAACTACTAAAAAACACAAGCCACATAAAGTCTGGATTCTGAAAGCAGTTAAATTTAAACTTTTAATTTTACCAGCAAATATTTTAAAAATCTGTGATGCCAGGATGCACAGGGTGCTATATATGGTCAGTAAAAATTATTGGTCCTCATACTTGACTCACAATGGTTCACTGAAGTGTGTTTTCTCTTTAGATGGCACACAGGGTGTCCAGATTTTATGTGACATAAAAACTCATTTTGGTCTCATTTTGGAGGAAACCATGAGGTGAGGTCTCTTCATTTTGATGTAAATAAATCAGTTTTACAATCTTCTGTATAGCCTAGAGTAGCTTTAGTTTTTATTATCAAGCTCAAGAGCCTATGTATATAACTGTTTAAAAAGTTAAAAAAAAAATTCCATGTTTGGAAGCTTGACTTTCCTGGAACTAGAGATGACCATTTGAGGATAATCAGTGAAGACATCCCTGAGTGTGGTGGGTAGCAGGTGCTAAGAATTAGTTCTACTCTGGTAGGGAGTCATATAGGGAGTAATTCTGTGAAAAATCTGCCTATGTAGCTTTTGAAAAGAAGCAGATGGAGTTAAAAGCGCACGCGCACACACACATCACCCTTTGTTTTTAATTTTTTTCCCTTACAGAAATTTGAATCGCATACACACACACACACATATCTTAAGATGTTGAAGTCTTAGCCTACATTTCTGTATAACCTCTGTATTTCTGGTTTGTATTCCTTTGGTTCTATGTATACAGCATTAAAAATGTAGTGATTGAAGGAGACCTTTTCCAGTTTCTAAAGGTAATGTGAATATATGCTAAAGGATTCATTAGTTAATAGCAGTATATGGTATTAGATGTGGAAAATGCCTAGAAAATATTTGTTTCTGAAGCAGGCAGCTTAAAATCAAAAGCCTCTGCCTCATTTAGGAATTATTAAGCCAGTGCTTAGCTGAGTTAGTTTACCAGTCAGCTCCCTTGATCCATAACTGGATAAAATTTTTTTTAAATATTAGAACAATTCAGCCTTGTATGTTTGAAGCAGAGGTCACTGGCTAAGCACAACTCTTTAGTGATATACATTGCTTCTTGGATCATTAAGATATGTTGTAGCAGTCATATAAATATAGATATATGTATGTATAATTTATATTTGCATATTTTATATATTCACACAGTTCCTCTATCCTATTATCTGTATAAAACTTTAAATGTGATATTATTTTGTTTAAGGATAAAGTTCAACATTAGCACTTTATATATGAATTATAACTATTTCTCTTAGAGGCGAAACTGCAAGGCAAAGCTTGAGACTTTTAACTATATGAAAACTTTAAAACAAAGAGTAAAGTTGCTTCATATAATATAGTTTTACTTTTTCTTGAAGTTTCTTTACAAAGGGACATCTCATTTTTAAGATCTCACAACATTCATGAAAAAATATCATTTTAATGTTTAAATATATAATATTTAACATTCTAAAAAAATAAGACTGGAATACACAACTTGCCAAGGAGAAAATAAAAACTTTGATTAAAATTTTTAGTGAAAAATTTGTGGGGAAATACTAATAAAATAGTAGTTACTTGACTTGGAAAGGAGAAGACACAGAAGCAATCAGTATCCATATACATGATGATCATGATGTCATCATGATAATGTCATTGAAAATTCAAGAAATACTATCTAATAACCAAATAAATCACAAAAACAGCTACATCATCTCAAATAATTTTGAAAAAAAAGCACATACTTAGATTACAATTCTTCAGACACTTTTTGAGTTTAACATGACTCTTATTAATAGATCAATTATGCCAAAACAATTCAGAAAAGCTAGTATCTGCTTAATCATTATGAATAAATGCAATAGCTTTTGACCAGAAGTGTAAAAACATTATAGCATCCTTTGTCACAAAGCCTTTGGCTCAGTTCTGCCCTCATTACATATTCATGTACTGCAGATACATAAAATAGACCCAAGTATAGTAAGGCCCTGGAGTATTTGATGTCCACATGGAAAACTTTTTTATTTAAAACGTGCCACCAGCAGAATAATGGCAACTATGACTTATATAAAATGTGACATTTTATCAGTGAGACAATAAACCCACTATGATTCTGCTAAGCCTTAAATACATTATCATTTCTCATAAATGGAACTATATATGGCTTCCAAATTAAAGAGGGAGTAGAAGCAAATCATATTATTAATCACTTCGTATACATAGATGACATCAAGGTATATGGCTCCAGTAAAGAAGGAAAAAAACACCATTAAATACACATTCTTTAAACAAATTAAGTCAGGTCAGCAAGCATTTTCACTGGCTTCCTCTCATACTTTGAATTCTGTCTCTTCTTCCCTGTCCTGACTTCCCTGGCTTCCATCAAACCACAGATGAAGTCCTACCATTTACAAGAAGCCCTTCCTAGTCCTCCTTGATGTCAGGACCTTCCCTCTGAGATAAATTCCAATGTATCTTATAAATACTACTTTTACATAGTTGCTTACAAGTTGCCTCTCTCCAATGGGAGAGCTCCTTGAGAACAGAGATGGTTTCTTGCCTTTCCTTGAATTCTCACTGCTTAGCCCCATGCTTGGCACATAGTAGGCATTTAATAAATCTTTGTTAATTTGAAATTCCTTAATCTCGTGAAAACTTTCACCAATGATATCAAAATGTCCTTTTGTTTTCGTAAATGTGTAATTCTTAATATGCTCCAAGGAGAAAGAAATGGATTGTTTTCATCCAAATTTCAGAGGCCACATTGAATTAAAGGATAAAGGCAATACATAGCCATACTGTGGTCTTCTCCAAGCATGGCATATCAAGTGTGAAATATCATCAAGAGAAGACTGTGGCTGGCTATGTTAAGAAACTATCAGCATCCTGAAATCAAAACTAAATGGGAAGAACACATTTAAAGCACACAACACCCACACGGTGCCAATCTTAATGTTTACTTTTGGATTGCAGAGTAGACTATAACTGATATAAAATTCATCATTAGCACTTTATATATGAATTACAACTATTCCTCTTAGAGGTGAAACTGCAAGGCAAAGAGAAGACCATGGCTGGCTATGTTAAGAAACTATCAGCATCCTGCCATACAATATTAGTGAATTACAAAGATCATCACCCAAAGGAAACTATAGAAAAGGTAATATTTCCTCGCCATAAAGAAGGAAGAGGATTGATATAACCATTTTTAGAGCACAAAATAAACAGGTCTAAACCCTATAGAAGTAATTCTAGAACAACTAGCCATCACTTCAAGTAATCGTAGAAACTGATAACAAATAGATAGTATCCGATTTGTTGTTTCTACCAAAAAATAATTTCTCTCTAGAATGAGCCTGTAAAGTGACCTTAAGAAAAAAAAACCAAGAATGGAATTAAAAAGCATTATATCAGCTGTGTCCGGATGAAGTCAGTCAACAATATGTTAACAAAAAGGTACTAGGCAAGTGTTTGAATCATGTGGATTTCTTTGTGGAAACAGAGTGGTTTATTTTAGCAATGCAATACCAAATCGTTGCAATCAGGAATTGCAGAAGGGTTGTTTTTAAAGGAACTAAGACTTGGTGACTAGTTTAGATTATGCAGGCAGACAGTAGAGACTGTACAGTACTGCAAGCTGCAAAAAATTTAGCCCCTACCAAAATACCTAGAAGTATGTGACCTGGTGGCTAGAATTGCAATCAGAGCCTCATTCTGTTTTATGAAATACAGACTTCAAACCATCTGAGAGAAGTCAGCTAATAAACTGTATGGGAACTGGACCATCATTGTAGACTGGACTGTTGCCCATATTCTCCTGGATATAACATTGATCCATAAAATTTTAAGAATAACTTTTTTAATAGGTATCACCAAACCAAATACCATAATTCCAAGTTACCTGGAACAGAGTCTTAGCAGAAGACATCCAGATTATATAGGAACAGAATGAGGTACATAGCACCCATATTGTCCTGTCTGCCACTGGAGTTGTAAAAAGGATGCTTTCATTTAGCCTCCTAATACAATTATTTTGTCCACCTGGATGAATTAAATATAAAAAATAGTGGCAGGATATCAAGAACATTCCTGTTCTGAATCTCATTAAAAAGATAAGAACAAGATGGCAATAATGATGATAATTCACTTTTATATATCAATCAGTAAGTGTTTACTAAGTGCCTACTGTGTGCCAGACATTGTGCTAAATGCTAGAGAAGTGAATACAAAAAAGACAATCCCTGCCTTCAAGGAGGTTACAATTTAATGAGGGAAGACAACACACTGAAACAATCCGGAAGACACTGGGAAGTGGGGATCTGGGAGAGGTTCCTGGCTCAGGAATATGTTGGAGAAGTCACCCAGAGCTGGAAATCCCAAAGTAGTGCAGACAGGAAAAAAGTTTATGTTCCACAAAGAATTTTCCTCGTACCAACCCTAAGAGCTAGGTAGTAGAACTAATATCATCCCCATCCCCAGATGAAGAAACCGATGGTCTGAGAAATTAAGTAACTTTCCCTCAGTCACACAGGTAGTAAATGTCTGAAGTTGGATTTCAACCAGATCTCCTAACCCAAGTCTAATATTATTTATATTGTAGAATACACTACCTCTCCAAACATTACACTGAGTCAGTCAGTCTCCATTTCCTCTTCGAATTATAAAAGGCAAATAGGTTATACTATATTAGATTTGGGGTCAATACCTGTAACCTAGTTCTTACCTTACTTAGCATATTGAAATTCATCTTTGAAAGAAAATGTAGAGTCTCTCCAAACAGATAATCTTATGTTTGAAATGCTTTAGATGGAAAGGCATAGCCAATGACTGGGGACATTGCATGCCAGAGGCCAGCCCTTGGTTCCAATTCTTAGAAGGTCAAAAGTGACACCTGCAGTATCTCCGATTAATTTCCAGGTCATTTTTGCTGGTCTTCTCCTCAATGTAGAGACAGTGGAATAACTTACATGATTTAAAGTGTCCTGTATAATCCTGTGTTTTGGAACTCTAAAAAGAAATCTATTTGTAATTGGAATGTGTTACAGACCTACTTTAAGAAAGGACATGTGATCCAAAGACTTTGTTGTTTTCCTCTTGTAGATCTTCCATTCCTCCATTCCATACCCAAAGTCTGAGGGTAACTTTCTTTGCCATTGAAAAATGATGCTATTAAAGTTTTTGTCAGTATGATGTAAGGATATAAAATTTCAAAAGCACCAATGAAACATTGAAAAAAAAATACACAGGAAGGTATTGAAGGAAATACAGAAAGTACCATCATAGAAGGAAGTATAGATGCTACCATGTGTTTCAACAATTTGGTGTTTCAACAATTTGGCTAGCAGCTGTTGTGGGTGTGAAAGACCAACACAAGCCCAACAACAAGCACGCTACCAGCACGCTGCAAAAGCCCAGGTTCTTTTGATCTGCTTTACTAAGGAAAGCAACGTTAAGGAGTTAACAAGCTTACTTTAATTCAGTATACAAATACCATTCACTTAGTTCAGGGGAAAAAGCCAGCACCCTGAACTTCGGCACAAATACAAACAAATTACAAACATCGACAAACAGACCAAATACAATTCATAGTTACCAACATCTAGGTTCAGCCCGGGAGCTCATAACTAGGGCTGGCCCAGAGTCACGCATGCCACCATGGCTGTGGGTAAGAGCTCCAAAAAATAGAAAGCTAACCCCTGGTTTTATATCTTTTTCAGGGTCAAGGGTGAATCACACTTGCAACTCACCCACGTGACCTAAAATCATCACAAAGAGGCGACTTAAGCCCACGTGGTCTAAAAGCCTCTGATGTCCCAAACATGCCACTCAAACCCATGTAAACTAGGCCCTCCCCTGAGGCAAGGAGGTCACCAAGGACTCCCAATCTAATCAAGGAAACAAAGGCCAAACTTTTCAAGGGCACTTGGTTGAACTGAGTGCTAAGAGCCCATTTTGATTGCCAACACACCGTGTTAAATTTAATATATACTTTTGAAAGAACAAGATTATATATTAAGATTCATAGTTTTCTATTCAGTTCTCTTTCTTCTTTGATTATGGAAATGTTGTTTGTTTTTTGTCAAGTTCATTTAAAAAAATGAAAAAAAAGTAATGTTTTTAAAGAATATAGAGAAATCCCTAAAGCATGTAACACCAATAGAGTACTTGTTTAACCCAAGACTCCCATAACATTGCTAGTTTTATTCAGAAATTAAGTTTCTACTCTTAAATTGCCCTAGTCAAGAAATTTGTTATGTATTTTGAACTATTTCAATATCCACGATTCTTAAAACCATTTTATCTAGAACTTTTTATTTTGAGATATTTCAAGATGTCTGAAAATATTTCCCTTCCTACATATAAAATCCCAGAGAAGAGAAAATTCCAAATCATTTAAATTTAGTAAGTTAAGGTAGGGTTTTTGATTGCTGTGCTTATCGCAACCCTACCTTAACCCTATTAGTGTAAGAATGACTTTTTCCACTGATTTCACACGAATTGTCTTATTGGACCTTTACTTCAGAGTTGTATGTTAAAAATTGCTGTATGGTAATATTTTCCTGCCCAACATGTGACATCTTTTTACTTTTCATTTTGTTGTTAATAAAAAGAATTCCTCCTTCCTCAGAGACTGCTTTGTCCTTATATAAGAAAAAATTAATGAAAAATCAGTTGTGCTTCTGTCCAGAGGAAAACCATTGGCACAGTCCCCTTTCATATTTTTGTCTGAGAGAAAACTGTCAGAAGAAGAATCTTTTTCAAAGTAGAAACTTCAAAGAATTTTTTTTAATATTGAAAAACATTCCTTCCTTCATATTTCTACTTCAGTGAGACAAACGAACAAAATATAGACTGGTGGTCTTCTTGTGTAAAGAACTCCAATCAGTTTTTCAATACTTTTACCCATCGTACAGAGACTTCCTGTTTGTGATAAAACACTGCTAGAGATACAGCAAAGTTTAAGACTTAGTCCCCATCCTGGAGGTACTTAAGATCTAATTGTGTGAATGACATGGAAAGTTAACTAACAATACATACAAAATAGCATATAGTAAGTACCAAGTAAAGGATATAGTCTTGCCACTTGTTCAGATACAGTGTATGTAAGAATGATGAAAATGCCTAGGAAGTTGAGGAGTTTCATGTTTCTTTTCTTTTTCAAAAGCCAATTTACAGACAATAGCTAGAAATTTTATAGCACTTTTAGGTGTATGTAACACTTTACTTATCTTTAATGTCTCTCTAATCCTTACAATCCCAAAGAGCTTTACCATGATATCTTTTAACTGTTTTTTCTTCTTCATCTTTAATAAAGGTGGGTGTTTTCACTTCAGCTGATTCAGGATTTACATCTGTTTTAAGCTTAAGTAAAGAGAAGGAGAGGTATGACAAGATCTCAGACTTCTATGTGCCAGTGATAATTAGGGAAGGTAGAAAAGCTAAATATGTGCTGTTTTGTTTATGATGTGGCAGCACTTAGGTAGCTAGTACCCTAGGTAACTTCTCCCCCACCCCGTTTTCTTTTCATTCCAGTGAGTAAGATTAGGCTGATTGCAGTTGCAGGATGCAATTGATGGATGACTGCCATTATCTTCTCAAACCTGCATGACTCTTTTGGTATAGATGATGATAATTAAATTTTCAAGAGACTATGTAGAGATTATAAGATTTGAGATGTTTTAAAGAAAAAGCACAACATTTGGTTAGTGGTCGTTGGTGTGTTTTGATTGACCCACAAAAAGAATAGTAGCATCTCAAGTTCTCTTTTATTTTGTTTTGAGTTCACTCCCTCCTACCCCACCCCCCAACACACACACACACACACACACACACAAATAATATATTGTCCAATGTGTTGGTAATGACTTGAAACTGTACAGGTTAGCACAAAGCATTTAATGAAACCTTGTCTGAGACAAAACACTAGAGAGGATCATAATTAATGTCTCATTTTCTGCCAGTTGCTATTGATTACTCATTCAAGATCCCTTTGTTCTCAGAATGATAACAACTGTAGTTCGCATCACTATCTAATGAGATTCTCAGGATAAAATTCTTTAACAACATGCTGATAATTGCTAACATATCCCTAGAATTTCAATTTAAAATACATTTACATCATAATACAATTATTTTACAAATGTCACTGTTTTCCAAATTCAATGTTTATTGCAGTATGCTTTTTAATCATTTGTGGAATATTAACAGAAAACTAATAAATAGTTAAAGTTCAACATTTTTTGTATTAGGTGTTTATCTTAGTTGTCTAGAAAGGCTTTCCAGGGACTTCAGGTAATGTGCTCCTCCTTTATATCTAATTCTTCTGTCAAAATCACTGAGAATCATTTGGAGTTTTAATGATTTTTTAATGTTCGCTTACTATGATTCTTTAAACCAAAAGAAAAGGATTTGTTTACCATTGCTTAAAATAAGCACTTTTTCTTATCCTGTGGGGAAAAGTTTTTAATAGAAAATTATATAGCAGGACGTAAAGAATTTCAGAAGAAAAAATCTTCCAATAGTTGAAATAGTTTTTTAATTGGAATTATATTTCATTCCCTTTTACCATTTAGATTCAGACTGCTATCCCCAAGAAGGAAAAGGCCAGGCCTGCCTTTATTATTTCAAAGTGAATACCATTCAGATGGATGTGGAAATTATGGAATTCTATAGAATGTTAAAAACCAAGGGCTTCCCCTGGAGACATACACACACACACACACACACACACACACACACACACACACACACGTGCACACGTATGTATGTGTGTATATACAGATATGCACATATATGTACTTATATTTATATGTCATAGGCATATTTATATTAGACTTATTTTTATTTATGAGATATGTTGACTTTGTAGCTTGAAGGAGTCTTCCATCTTATTTTTCATGAAATAAATTAACTTTAATATTACACAAAGATAGCGACATCAGAATAGTATTTTAAAATTTTAATCACAAAATCAACTTGACCCTTTTCAAATCTGGCACAGTGTTAATTAGGCTCTTAGTTAATTTATAGTATCGAGTGCAAATTAAGTAAAACTTTGCATTTTACAATTAAAGTTGCTCCAAGGAAGCAAGTCAGTATTCCCTACATTTCAGATATTTTTGTAAAGAAAAAAGGAAGGTGACAATCCTTAAAGCTTGCTCATATTCTCAGCTCATTCTTTTTTATCTTTAAATTTCTATTTCTACATTCATTTATTTTGAGGAGTAGTGCATTTATTTACTTATTTATTTCATTTATCAATCAAGCAAAATTTTTATAGCAGATATTCAGTCAAGCAAAGTAAATTCCCACTTTAGACCTGTCCAGAAAAGTGTTTCAGTCTGTACCCTGAGTCCATTCACTTCTCCATCAGGAGAGGGGAAGCATCTTTCAGCATACATACTCAGGAATATAATTGATCATCACATTGGTCAGAGTTTTAAGGCTTTTAAAGTTTGTTTTTGCAGTGCCATTATCATCAGTTGTTCTTTAGGTTCTGCTCCCCTCACACTGCATGGATTCATAAAAGTCTACCCAGGTTTCTCTAAAATTATTCCCTTTTATCACTTCTTACCATGCAGTAATATTCCATCATACTCATATACCATAATTTGTTCAGCCATTCCTTCATTGATAAGCACCTCTCCCCTCAGTTTCCAATTTTTTGTCACCACAAAAAGATCATTACTTTATTAGTTGGCATGAGAGGAGCACCTTTCTTTCATAGTCATATCATCGTGCCTCCTTTAGGGATACCTTTAAAAGTGCCTATCTGTATTATCTGTAAGAGATAGCAGTGATGAATGGTACAATACAAACTGATTACTACTTTTGGCCATCTCCACTGCCATTTCATTTGCTCTAATGTCAGTTCTTTTGGCCTAAGTATTCCCTTCATTATTGCGATGGTGGCGGTGGTGGTGGTGGTGGTGGCGGCGGCGGTGGTGGCAGTGGCAAAGTGATGCAGTAGAGTTTTTATTTTCATCTTTGAGGCTTATGCACCCTTGGAAAATTCTTTTAAAAATCTTGGGATGCTTGTTTGCAAGGTGAATATTTGTTTTGTATAACTCAACGTGAAGAATATTTAGCAGAGATGCCTGTTTAATCTGTTATAACACTAATCCAAAAAGAATTAGCCAGTGTTTCAGGAGGATAACCCATCATTGATTATTCTTTAGTAATTAAATACAAGTTTAGCAGATGAGGTTCTAACTGACTAAAGATACAAACATTCTGTTTTAAGAATGTGTTAAGAAATAACTGATGTATCATTTCAGAGAACTAATACCTTAGAAGAGACCTAAGGCAGCCTTGCCTAAAGAGAACATGCTACTGATAATTTAAAACTGCTTTGCTAGTCATTCTTTCTCCTCAGGGATATTTGTATATTCCTTTTTGCATGAGATACCTCCAGGACAGGATCAGGCCTAATCAATATTGCTTCTCATTTGCTTCAGACAGGCAGAAAAATCAATAAGATGAGCTGACATCTATTTTTTTATCAGAAGAAAATATATAATAGCTTACTTTGTATGCTACAATATAGAAAGAGAGTAGTGGCTAAAAGCTTTAAGACTAGAATGAGAGGAGAAAGCACCACTGAATGTTTAGAATATTAATTGATAATGTTAATAGGCAGTGCAACACAAGCTCTTGGTTATTGCAACAGACATTGTTCCCTAGTTATTTTATATATATATATATATATATACATATACATATATATATATGAATATATGTAAATATGCATATGTAATTTGTCATATTTTTTATTAAGTGCTTATTGTGTTCCAGACACTATTCTAAGTGTTAGGAATGCAAAAAAAAGGACAAAAACCAAACCTGCTGTCAAGGAGTTCACAGTCAACTGGAGGAGACAACATGAAACAACTATGTACAAACAAGATATATAGAGGATAAATTGGGAGTAGTCTCAGGGGGATGGCACTAAGGTTGAGGACTTGGAAAGGCTTCTTGCAGTACCTGAGTCTTGACTGTAAACTCTTTTAGGACAGAGATAATCTTTAAAAAAAATTTTTTTATTTCATGTAGTATTGGAATATAGCACTAAGAAAACAATGCTGTATTTTCTGCTTCTATAAAGCAATAGTTTCATCTGTATTTTCTTTTGCATATCCATAAGGTTTTAGATCTAGATTGAATGACTCCACAGGGGAGAAGTAGCAAGATAGGAAAGGCTAGTTAGAAAAGTTGAGTGAATTTTTCCTTGCTATAGGATTAGGGCTTTTTTAAAAAAGAAAAAATACATATCTCCCTTTTGGCCTATTATTGGTTAGAATTAGCTGCATTAAAATTTTCAAGAAGTAAATGCCTTTCATAAAAGTTCACTGTACACGAATGCAGAAAGTATTTGCGTAGACAGCTAGTACTCAAATTACAAAAGGGATGTGTTCCCAAAGTTCACTGGTATGTCAGTTGCTCAGACCTCGGAATGCATTTTCTCATAGAAACAAAGCTATAAATAGCAGATAGGTTTCCAGGCTAGACCACAATAGCCTATTCAGCCTGTAATGGAGTCGGTACTGGTTTCAGTTGCTCTGAAATAATTTTATCTTCTTTTAACCAGTCTGAACTAGTCAGAACCAGTTTAAACTAGTCTGAACTAGCTGGATGGATCTGAATTCATTGCAACAGGGGGTCTGAACCTCTGAACTGCTCATATCTCCTGCAGTAAAAGTTTTTGAAAACCCAAATGATGCTATAAAGGGGAGCAACCCTATTTCATGGAAAATGTCATCAACCAACACATATTTATTAAGTTCCTTCTAGGTGCTGGGGATAACAAAGACTAAAATGAAATTGTCCCTGCCCCTCAAGTAGTTTATATTCTGTTGGAGAAGACAAGAAGTATATTTTTTAAAAACGCAAAAAAAGCATAAGATAGTCTTTGGAGGGGGTACAGCTAGGTGCTGCAGTGGGTAAAGTGCCTAGCCTGGAGTCGGGAAGACCCGAGTTCAGATCCAGCCTCCGACTCTTACTAACTGTGTGACCCTGGGCAAGTCACTTAATCCTGTTTGCTTATCTGTAAAATGAGAAGGAAATGGCAAACCACTCTAGTATCTTTGCAAAGAAAACCCCAAATAGGATCACAGAGAGACAGAAGCAACTGAAAAATAACTGAACAACAACAAAGTCTTCGGAGAGATGGTGCTCACATCAGTGGGGATCAAGAAAAGTTTCATGTAGATGGTACTACTTGACCTAAATCTTAAAGGAGAGCTATTTCAGGCATGGGAGACAGCCAGAGAACAGGCACAGAAACCATATTGAAGATGCAGTACCATATATGTAGACCAGGAAAAAGACCAGTTTGGGGACCAAAGAGTCTGTCTAAGAAGGGACTCTACAGACTGAGACTTTAAAGATAGGTTGGGACTAGGTTCTAAAAGGCTTTAAATATGACACGACGTAGTTTATATTTAATTCTTGGTGCAATTGGGAGTCACTGTAGTTTTCTGAAAAAGGTGGTGACGTAGTCAGACATGCACTTTAAGAAATCACTTTGACAGCTGTGTGGATCATGAATCAGAGAGAGGAGAAGAAGCAAGGAGAACCATTAGGTGCCTATTGCATTAGCACAGGTTGAGCTGTGTTGAGAGAAAAAAAGAGAGAGAGAGAGAGAGAGAGAGAGAGAGAGAGAGTGTCTTATTTATATTGATTGTTTTTTCTACCTGCTTCACCTCTCCCTGGTTTATGATTTTTACAAGGACAAAAGACTATGTCTTATCTGTTTGGCAAGCCGCCTTTGCATTCTTATGTCTCTACTACAGAATGTTTTATCCATCCACTATTTGATAAATATAAAACTACTTGTATTAAAGATAACATCTTATAGCATTGTCATTTAGTTTCTGTTTTATATTGTTTGGTAGATGCAACCCTCGTATCTCTTATTTTTAAGGGAATGTACTATTTTACAAATATCCCGTTAAGATCTGAAAAAATAGAACTTTTAAGTATGGATCTTTTTAGAAAAATGTAAAATATCTTGTTTAGTTTAGATCATACTTTTTATTATCGGTTGAAGAGGTCATATTACATTCAAAGGTGCAAAGCATCTTAAAAGTCTGGATTTAAATAATTGAACACTGAAAGAAGGGAAGAAATTTCACAGGGACTTTTCCCCCTGATATTAATAGCGAACATCAGACCAGCGTTACTCTACCTGTTATTCTGCCAAAGTTAGTGTCGTTGTGCAGTTGTGTCTGACTCTTCATGACTCTGGGGTTTTCTTGGAGGGGTTTGCCATTTCCTTCTCTGGCTCATTTTACAGATAGGGAAACTGAGGCAAACAGGATTAAGTGACTTGCCCAGAGTCAAACAGCTAGTGAGTGTCTGAGGCCAGATTTAAACTCTGGTTTTCCTGACTCCAGGCAAGGTGCTCCATCCACTATACCACCTGGCTGCCCTTAAAGTCACCGTACATAACTATAACTACCAAGGTTGCCCTGAGCCTTTTGCTAGAGCTGTGGAACATATTTATCAATATCAACAACATTGGAGCAGATAGGTGGCACAGTGGTGAAGGTGCTGAACTTAGAATTAGGAACACCTGAGTTCAAATCCAGCCTCAGATACTTGCTAGCTGTGTGACCCTGGACCAGTCACTTAACCTCTACCTCAGGTTCCTCGTCTATAAAATGGGGATAATAATAACAACTACCTCTCAAGCTTGCTATGAGGATCTAATGAGATAATATTTGTAAATCACTTTAGCACAGCGACTGGCACATAGTAGGTGCTATGTAAATGCTAGCTATTATTATTATTATTATTATTATTAACATTTCAGAAGTGGCAGGAAAGGTAGCTGCTTAAAATATGTGGATGAGGACAGAAGAGCATCCAAGGACTGTGAAGACAATGAATGACAGAGTATCTCCTGAAATTCTCTGGCCTGAATTCAATACCCTTTACCTTTTGAGTTCTCCTTTATCTGTTCCCATCTTCCGATCCAGGAGTGGAGAGCTGGGGTGGTCCTACTGCCTAGCATCTAGCACCATTTTTCCACCAGTACATTGTCCTTTATGTTTTAAGGGGATGGGTTTTTCAGCATCTGGATACCGTTTCTGAGTTGTTCTCTCTTAGTGGCAATAAACGTGCACTGAGCCAGTCACAGCCTTTCGTTTTATGACATACTGTTGCAGGATCGTGGAGCTAGAGTCAGACTGTCCCTCAAAGGCCATCTGGTCCACCACCCTCATGTTGCAGATGAGCAGACCGAGCCCCAGTGAGTTTTATGTGCCCAAGGTAACAGGTAGTAAACATCAGCAGTAGGGTTTGAGCCCAGATCTTTTGTCTCCAAAGCCAAGTTTTCTTTCCACTCTACCAAGATAACTAACCCAAGAGAGAGTTATACTCCATGGATATGAAATAGAACAAAGCTGAACTGTCCTAGGTAAGAGATATAGGTAGGAACTTGAAACACTAAAACGAGAGATGTACAGCAAAGGTTTACTATAATCCATGAACTAAGAATAGTTTCTATTTTTAAATAAAGTTTTGTTATGTTAAAAAAATGTAAAAAAAAATTTTTTTTAGCTTGAGGGAAGTCGAAAAACAGGCAGTAGGCTAGATTTGGCCCTCAGGCTCTAGTTTACCCAACCCTGCTCCAAACACATGAACGAACTTATTTATGTACTGTATAATTAAGTACACCCTACTCAAGTATAGAAGTTTGTACCATTAAATAGAGTGATACATTGCATACCCTTGGGAATATCACAAAGACTTGACCCTTAGAATTAGTGTTTGTCATATCTGATGCATTTCACATACAGTGACCTTGCATCATACAGACATTTAGATTATGAGAGTTCAACTATATGAGCTTGGTCAGAGAAAAATAACAATTTATATAGCGTGAGCAGAACCACCCTGCCGAATAAGCACATGATGGAAGATAGGAGTCTCCCTTTCCCATGGTTGGTCTCAGTTCTTGTATGTGTCTCATAATAGGAACATTTTGTAGCCCTAAGTGTTCTAGAGTCTTTTATTCATATCTGTAGTTGATCTTTTGAGAGGGACAGGCTGAGCTGCCCTTCCTAGCATTCCTAGGCATCTTAAAGGCCCCCACTGTGTTCTCTTTAATTTGCTTGTGTCCTCCCTTGACTCATGGTGAAACAAGAAGAAATCATTTCAGGTGGTCATCCTCTAATATCCATGAAGCTCCTTCCAGAGTATTTTTTCCTCAATCATAGTTTTTCCTACTCAGTCTTTTACCTGTTTCTTTTCTTTTACTTGAGTAGGAGTTTGGGTTGTATTTACTGCTCTGCATTTATTCTCTTTTTACTTATTCTATATATACTTTTTATCTATAATTGTCATTACCCATTATGATGAAAGCTCCTTGAGAGGATTAGTACTTTAAGGTTTGCAATGTGTGTTACAAATATCTCATTTTATCCTTACAGCAGCTTTTGGAGGTAGGTGCTTTTGTTATTCCCATCTCATAAATGAGGAGACTGAGGCCAACAGAGATTAAGTGACTTACCCAGGGTCACATAGCTAGTACAAGTCTAAGGAAGATTTGAACTCAGGTCTTCCTGGCTTTAGGGCCAATGATATAGAACTAGATAATATGTTGAACAAGATATAGTATCCCCAGTATCTGTCACATAGTGCAATATTTAAATGCTTGTTGGTTGATTGACTACTCTCTCCTGATTGATTCCTTAGCTGGACATATGAAGTGAAAAATAAAATTTACATTTAATTGTTTCCATAGCAATGATCTTGGATTTATCTTCTCTTTGGAGTAGATTGCCTTTTAAAGAAACTCTGGCTTCTTTATTTTTATCTCTAGAGCTTAGCACAGTGCCAGGCACATAGTAGGTGGTAATAACTGTTTACTGACTAACTTTCCAGCTATGACTATTTTAAGATGATGCATTGTGCTATGTTACATGAGCTATTAAAGGGATTTCCCAGGGGTAATTTTGACTGTATAATTTTTGCCTTTCAAGATGACTTTAGGGCCTAACCCCCCTGTAAAATGCAGCTCCACTATATTCATATATTTTATCTACACTGACAGAAGCTCAGAGCTAGAAGGACCTTAGGCATCATCTAATCCAAAGTTCTCGTTTTAGAAATGAGAATGTGGAGATTTGTTTACTTTTAATTTTTTGATCTGCCCAATGTCATAAAGGTATTAATTAGCACCTTTTTGTAAAGGACAATAGTTTTAGCTAGCCCCTACTTGATTTCTGTTCTTTAAACTTACTTAGACTCTGAAGTGTCTTTGGTTGACCATAGTATGACATGATGCCTCCTATCATAATGAAGTTTATATTTTTTCCAGTGCTGACAGCATGGAAGCTTTCTCTTAAATTTTCCTTAAGATGGACTGATTCAAAATGATTTAGGAAAAAAATTTAAAACAAAGTGAATGGTTCATTTTTAGTGCACAGAAAACCAAACATAGTCATTAGGGTCCCAGATGATTTTAAAATGCTATCTTTTTCAGTTTCTTTAAACAGTTTACTTTTCTCTTCCAAGCAGTGGGTGATAGTAGCAAGAGCTTTAACTTTGGAATCTGTAACCCTATGATTCCTTGCCACAACAACTGACAAAATATCATACCTTGCTCTTCCATTTTATTTATTATTTTTCTGGTAGAGAGGCTCATGCAGTGACCAACAAGCAGGTGGCAAGAGGGACAAAGAAGCAACAAATAATTTTCAACCCTTGAGTACTTGAGAGTCAGTGGTATTATAAGAGTGTTTTTATTTTAAAGATGACTAGGTTTCCTTTGCCTTTATATTTTTACAGTCCAGTCTCCTACGACAAGATATAGGACTTGGGAGCCCAGCACAGCTATCATCTTCAGGAAAAGCCGGGACACCATATTATTCCTTTTCTGCCACCAGTTCTCGAAGAAGACCATTGCATGACTCTTCAGCACTTGGTAAATACATGCACTGTCCCTAGATGAAACTTCAAGTTTGAATTTTGTTTAATTTCTTCCCCTTGCCCAAAAATACCATAAGTGTTCCTGCTTAGAGGAGACTGAAAAGTCATTAAGCCTATGGAGTTTGGTATTTGAGGAATTATACTGAAGTTGGAGATTAATCTATTTGCTTAAAAATGTAATCTATTCCATCATTAATAAGTAGAGCACAAACATGATTCTGATTCTTCTACATTTAATATGATTTGTTTTTATAAAAGTTTTAGGTTATAAAAATTTAAAATTTATCTCTCTTTAAAAGTTCTCTCTTTAATATTTAAACAAGTCAGCAACATTGTTGACTTACCAAGAAAACTGAAGAACAAAATCCAGCTTGACCATCTGTGTTCCCTTGCAATGAAAAGTTCATATTTGGGAATTTTAAATGCAATAGGAATTAGTCTTATTCATTGTTTCAGCCCATAAATTATAAACCATTTTGCATAAGGTGCTCACATAAACATGAGCTATTATTCTTTGAAAGTTCCCTGAGGCCAGGTATCATATCTTCCATTTTTAAAATCTCACATGTGACTAGGGAAGTGTTAACACCAAGTAAGCAAATGCTTAATGAATACTTGTTGATTTAATTAACAAATATTTCTAATTTCTTTATAGAGTTAACCTTTAATGCTTGGTGTGTTTACTTTTATCCACCTTCAACATATTAAAGTCTATCAGTAGTTACGGTACTCTATTCGAAGTTGGCACTCAATAAACATTAGTTCATTAGTTCAGGTATTTTAAAATTCATTTCAGCAAATGGCTTTCCCAGATTATTTCTCTGTCACAGAGGGCTTTTCTTTTCTTCCCCTCTAAAATATCTAGTAGAACTATAAACAAATCAAACCAGTCAGACTCATAAGCCAGGAAAGGGACTTCAATGGATTGCATTCCCTTGACTTATTTTTGCTGTCAGGTCAGGGTTCTGCATTCTATTTTTAAATCCCAGTCTCCATTTGTGAGCACTACCCTTCTACAGATGAGAAAACTAAATTTTCTGGTACATAAATTGTTATTCATGGTCGTGTTAAAGTCACCAACCCAGAAGAAAGAAAATATATCTACATATTAAATTTTGTCCTCAATATTAATTGTGGACAGCTGGGTGGCCAGAGCACTTGTCCTGGAGTCAGGAAGATCTGAGTTCAAATCCCACCTCAGACACCGTTTGACCTTCCAACCTGCCTCAGTTTTTTCATCTATAAAATGTTGATAATAATAGCACTTACCTCCCAGGGTTGTTGTGAGGATAAAATGAGGTAGTAGTTGTGAAGACTTTGCGAAACTCGAAGTGCTGTACCAATCCAGCTAATACTTGTAATGTCCCTAGTTCTGTCAGCTTTGCAGACAAAACCCACTTTTGTTAAGGCATCAAGATTCTTTCGTGCTTGAGTGTAAAATGTAGTTATGTTACAGCAAAACTTTCTTCTGCACATAAATGAGGATCTTCATGGTCAGAATAGAGAGCCCACTCTCAGCAGTACCCCATCCTCAGTATTCTTGGGTTATCTGAACCAATGGGACGTCATTAGGAATTTCGTTTTTGAGCTCTGTGACCTATGATAAGAATTCTTTCTCCTTCTTAATTATCAGGAGCTTTCAGCCTCCCTATCAGTTAAAGCCTAACCCTAAAGCCAGTAAGACTCTAAGTTTGTTTTCATAAGGACCTGTGATTTCACTGATGTATAGAACTCTAGGCTTCTTTGATGACGCAGATGAGAAATTTATCTGTTACTTACAGTATGAGAGTTGCTGGTACAAGGGGGTAAAGTTGATGAAGAGAATTAAGCATTTGCTCACACCTGCGTCACAGTCACTGTGTTAGTGTGTGTCAGAAGCAGGACATGAACCAAGATCTTCACTGCGCATCCAGCCCTCTGCCCACATCTTGCTGCCTTTATTAACTAAAACGCTCTTACTGCCCAAAAATGGACTTTTCATGTTCTGTTCCTCTCATTGGGCAGAGAAGTGACATTCTTCACTGTATATAGCTTCAACCTCAATAGGACTTTCACTACATTGAATCTTTATCATTCAAATCAATTCAACAGACATTTTTAAAGTGCCTACTATGTGCCAGGAAGTGTCCCAGGCACTAGAACATACAAAGATAAAAATGAAATAGTGTCTTTACTGAAACAGATTTTTAAATGTCCTGGAAAATGAACTCTCTGCAAAATATCCCTTAACTTATAACAATTTTGCCCAGAATTTTTAGACAAATTGCGACAGCACATTCAGACCCTTGGTTACAGATCAAATACAAATGATAAAATTAATCAATGACAGCTGAGGATGCGCTAAAATGGAAAAAAGTAAAATCAAAAAGTTCTTCACATGGAGGTTGAATTGCAGGTAGCTGAGTGAAAAACCCAGATAGAATAGTTGTTTCTTAGCATGTTAAGGATGAACTGACTTGAACCATAACAGTCTCTTCTACCTTGAATCGCAGTGGTAGACTCCAGCCTGAATAGTAGCAGTATCTAGTTGACATTCTTAGTAGAAAGAGTGTGGCTTTTGCTCGGGGGACACTCTCTTGGTTGTGAAGAGTTGGGAACATTGAGTTCTAGTGAAGCCCCACAAAGGACAAAGATTTTGCCTTTAAGTTTCAGAAATATAGAGTGTGCCAGATGTTGTTTATCTTTGGCACATTCTGTTTTAAGGAAATACAGGCTGCCTCTTGGGGAACGGACAGAGATGCTAATGAAGGGGTTTTTTTTTCCCTTGGTTTTAAAATTTCTACACACTACTTGAAAAGCTGATTTAAAAAAAAAAAGCTTTTCAGACTCTTGGGAAAGTTAATTCATTGAAGAGAATTCCCAACACAAATCTAAATGTCTTATTGTTATACTGTGCCATTTATGGCATAGAAAAATGTCTTGCTTGTTTTTGAAGGTATTTCCACCATTTCCATTTTTAAAAACATCAAACATTGTCCCTTAGAGAGTTTTGTCCTGTGTGCTGTCTCTTCTTAATAGTGGGTTCCTTTGAAAAACTTAAAGTTAGGCCTTGTTGTGATTAACAGGATTTGAAAGAATATGCTTATTGTTTTACCCGTATTGTAGAAGAAAGAATGGGAATTTGGGGTTTTAAGTGCTAAATATTATATAGGTAAATCTAAAAAAGAGAGAAATGCCATTGACAGGAGATCTGGGAGAAGTGGGCATATGAAAATACTTCTCTTTTCATTCACATTGATAAAATTATTTTGTCCATCAGAAATGTTATTTCCATTTTAAATAGACTTTTCTTTTAATTAACTGTAAACACCTAATGCCAAAATGTGTAACATATACTATTGCAGTTTCGAATACACACTCTCAAAGGGTTTTGTTTGTTTGGTTTTTTGCTTACCATAAACTCTCCTATATGCTATAACCAATATTCGGAGGTATCAATCTACCTGTCTGTCTTCTGTTATATAAATATAATACACAATATCAGGATAACATTAATTTTTTAACTTCTTGAATGTTTTTAAATATCAAAACTTAGTATTTATTCCTAACATAGCTTAACTTTTAATTTATTATATATTTCCTTTTGTGTATTTTATTTGAACACAAACTGTATCTCCTTGCCCCCTACATCCTGAATTTGACTGAATTCAAAGTCTACTTGATCTCATTTGTACTAAAATAGTCTATTTGAGGCAGTTGTCAATGACCATTCATAAGCTACAATGTGGGGAAAGACAAAAACATATGGCAATATTTCCACTTAACCTAAAAACCAAGAATACTTTTAAAGTATCATTGTTTGTGCTTCTTTAAATTGCATATGTCTTCCCCTTAAACCCAGAGTTACTAACTTTTTGTGTTTGGACCCTTTTGTCATTCCGGTAAAGCCAGTGGACCCCACCCCCCTTTTCAGAATAAGATTTTTTAAATAATTGAAGGAAATGCTAAATTTCAGTTAGAGGTTATTGCAAATAAAACTATACATATACATACACACACACACACACACACACACACGCGCACACACACACTCACCATCAAGTTCACAGAGCCCCTGAAATCTATCCATGGACTAATCCATGAAGATCAGGTTAAGAATCCTTAACTTGAGTAGCACCTAAAGTCTGGTTTTTGTGTGGCATGAACGCAAATGTGAGTTTGACTCCTCCCAGAACCCAGAGTATGGGTTTTTTTAATTAACAAATTTCACATTATTGACAAGAAGAAATATTTGTTGCATACCTGTTACATGGAAAATGCTGACAGTTACCTGCTATTGGAGATACAGAGGAGCATAACACTTGGTCCTGCCCTTATTCCTACTGGTACTACAATTCTTGAGCTCATACCAAATACACAAGGACATGGCCCTTAGTTCCATTCTTAACCTGTTGCATCATATGCCTTTGGTGCACACATTTATTTATAGTATTCTTTTTCTGAGGCTCCGTGCATGCCCACAAGATTTGTAGCAATCCCACGTGGCACCACTTTAAATCAGGGTGCACCTCACATTGCCCCATTTAGAGCCAGCAAGAAAGGAACAGTTGGCTAAGTGAATAGCCAAAAAAAAAAGTTGCAAAACAAGACGTGTGCCGTAAAGAATCTTGTATTGCTTTGTTGTACAGCTGAACACTGGTTGTTTCTCTCTATGTCTGATATAATGTGCTGATGAAGTGTGTTTTCTTCTGCATACAGATCCTTTGCAGGCGAAGAAAGTCAGAAAGGTGCCCCCTGGTTTGCCTTCTTCTGTAAGTACCTGTGTTTTAACTTGATGGTAACAGATTGTGTTCCAAGGTTCAATGATTACTTCTTGGGAGAATAAGTTAAGTTGTTGTTGTTAGGAATGCTTTGTCTAGTGATTGTAAATAGCCTAACTGAATCATTGAGAAGGTTTGTTAAGTCTGAGTCCACATCTGATGTTTAGTTTTTAGCTTTCACTGCCATGATTTGTAGCTCACTCATATGCTCTTACCCCATGTCCCTGTCATTTGAATTTGCCTCTTGGGAAGAAGGCTAGACCGGTAGCTGTCAAAGAAGATCTCCTGTACAGGTCTTTTGATGTTTAATTAGTCATTATGTTGCTGAACAGGAGGACAGACAGAGATTAATAGCTGAGAATCTTAGAAATTTACATTTGTAATAATCCCAATGGAGCTGAAGACATTAAGATTCGGAGGACATGTTCGGCTCAGCTTGCCTCTGTAGGACTGAGGTTATTAATATGCATAAATCACCAAGTCAGATGTTCATTGTGAAGCCCTAGTGGATTTTAAAGCCTTCATTAAGCCTTTCCTAACTTCAGCCTAGCATCAGGAAAGCTTTCAAGCAACTAGTTTGTTGATCCCTCTTTGCTCAAAAATGTATCCTTTGAGAATTTAGGGCTTTGATGAAAAAGGTTGGAAAGGTTTGGTGGAAAAATCATTAATGGCTGTGATAATCTTATGCTATAAGGGTGTTTGTGCTATTAAATATGCTTTATTCTTTAAAGGAGCAAAATTGTTTATAAATGAATCCACATTATAAATCCATGTAAGGTTTAAAAATCTCTTGTGTAATGAAGAAAGATTTTTTCCACCCCTCCTTGCTTAGAACAAATGGGGAGGCAGGGTAGATTTGAGGCACTGTTGCCTTGTGGGGGTACATCTCTTTGTTGTGTAAATGGATGGTGGGCTTTTTATTTGGCAGTACTTAACACATGGGCGCAGGTGCTGCTGGATGAGTCATAACTCATCGAGGTATAAACTGAATGCAACATCCGGCTTAGCAAGTAGTCCCATAGAAAGAGCAAAATAGGTCTGATCTTTTTATTATGTATTAAGGCCCAAGTCGAGATGGTATCTTTTTTTTTTTTTTAGTTATTGGGTTCTATTCACCTCACTACCACCATCCTTTGTCCAATGCCCCAAAACTTGAATTTGAAATCCTCTTTGAAACTCGGTTCCAGATGGATCCGAGTTGATGCAGCCTGGGGCAGCTGTGCTCTGAACCTGCAGCCTACCTGGAAGGCTGGATTGCAGCTGCAGGCATTCTTAAAAAGCTTTTTGCTTGCCTAAGCACTTGGGCCCCACTAGAGGCTGAATAGCTGCTTGATAAACAAAATGAACACAATACCTCAAATCATTATTCCCGAGGACAGCTTTTTTTTTTCCAGCAGCAGCTAAAAATAGTTGGGCAATTTACATTTTAACAGTTGTGTGCTTATGCAGGGGTGGGTGGCTTTACAGTATAACCAATGATTTCTGCTAGATTAACAGAAACTATATTAAAAATGACAGAGCTGCTAAAACATAGAACAGTGCAATTTTCGTGTAATTTATTACTAGGATTCTATGAGACTAATAAAAGTTATATTACATATTAATATTTAGTAGGACTATATAGGTAGAGGGATCATATTAGTAAATGGAAAATTTTGCTCATTCTTCAGATCTGGCAGTAGTTTTAAAAAACATTGTATTTTTAATGTCTGCTTACTTTGTTTTTTTCATATTTTAAGAATTCAAAGCAGGAAAATACACACATCTGTATATCTATAGATGTACAAACACACACACACACACACACACACACACACACACACACACACACACACACCCCTAGTACAGAACAGTATAGTTAGAGTACAGACACTGGGGGTTATCAGCGATCCATATGTTCCTAATAATAATAGCAGTCATTACTTGGTACTTTAAAATATTTCTCAATGTTGCATATGGTGTCTGAGAGGTACCATGGAGGAGGAGGAGAAAGGGAAAGAGCCTAATTTTTTTTTCTAGGCTTTGATACTGACATAAGGATCATAGATTTAGAGCTGGAAGATTAATATTAGAGTACTAAGCAAACTAGACCCTAGAGTAATTATTTTGCAGTGCATTATGCTAGTAAATCAGGTTGTATTGATTTTAAACCTACACATTTTAACTCTGTATGTTACAGGGATTCACAAATATGCAAACTATTTTTGAAGTATTTTAGTGTGTTAACAGATTTTCAAGATCAATTAATGGTGGATGTATTTTCCTAAATTGGAAATTAAAACTTTAATATAAAAAGCATGTGATGAATCATATTTCTAAAGTGTCAATACTTTCTGGAAATTGACAGACACATTTTATGTAAAATAATTGTCCTCATCCAATTTTTTTAAAAATAAAAACAGACATTTTGACAAGCAAGAATATCAGTAAATTTAGAGTTTTAAGAAATATGTTGTCAATTTTTTAAAATTTTAAGCAATTAGAGAAATTGTAATTTCAGAAACACTTTCTGTTAACATTAATTCTATCTGAAAATAATCCAATAATTTTTACAATATGAATTATAAAGAATTAAACATAAACCCAAAATAAAAAGAGTATTTACATTTGCATTGTGAAATATTATAAGTATCTTTCCCTCATTCAAATAGGAAATTTGATGGTAACATCTCAGATTCCTTAGAATCTGCCTATCTGTCCAGGCATCTTGTAAAGTGAAAAGTGATTGTGCTACTTTGAATGTGATAAGAAAAACTAAGTTGTTTCTGCTGCTATTGCTGTTATTATATATTGTGTTACAAAGTTATATTATAAAATGATTTTATTTGCTAATGATAGCTAACACTTATAAAGCTCTTTAAAGTTTACAAAGTATTTTGCATACATTATCTCATTTGGTCCTCACTGTAAAATAGATAGCATTAGTATTATTCCCATTTGCCAGGTGATCCAAGCAAGGTTCAGAGATGTTAAATGAGTTACTAAAAATCATACGAGTAGTAAATGCATGCTAAGATTTTAGCTTCACCACAGTATTTATTATTGCTACCAACAAGTAACACCGTATCATGTGGTGATTAAGTTATGTTTAATATACGGGAAGATATAGAATTTTTTGCCTGATAAGTCAACACACAAATATCTAGATACATACATAATCCTAAACCCCATTCGGTCTTCATCCAAATTCAGCAAACGTTTATTGAATGTATACTGTGAATTAGGTTCTATTCAAGACAGAAGGAATGGATAAGACAAAGTTTTTTGCCCTCATGGAGCTCATAATCTAGCTTACAGTCATTAATCGCTGATGTGACTGAGTCGTCAGGCTTGTGAATGGTTCCAAAGGGGTCATTTTTCTACATTATCCTATATAATGATGGTCTATTGTGGGTCCCTGTGGAATAATGTCAGGAGAGGGGTGGCTTTGCAAGTCTCTCATGCAGTGCTTGTTTTTACATATCTGGAAGCCATTTAATCAAAATTAGTACTTCTTCTGCTCAACATAGAAAAGGAAGGTCTTAGATCTAGAGCTGAGAGGAACCTCAGAGGCTTTCTAGTCCAACCCTTTTATGTTTAAGAAAACTGAGGTCGGGAAAGGTGAAGTGACTTTACCACAGTCACATAGGTAGTAATCAGCACAGGTGTTTTAGAGCCCTAGTTTTCTGACTGCAAAGCAAGGAACTGTGGAGTAGACGTTCCTTCTCCTTGACCAGCAGGTGGTGTGCTCAAGCCTTATGTAATCTCCTTGCCTTTCCAATAGAAATGAAATTAGAATAAACAGGTTTTCAGACCAGTTGTGATAACTTAAAAGATTAGGAAGGGGTGACATTGGTAGTAGAGCTGGTCCCCAGGCTTATGGGGTTGCCTCATTTTAAACATCCCAGCTCCATTTCTGGGAACTTTTATGTTATATTAGAAAAATAGATATTTATGTTTTAAGCAGTCCCTGTAGGAAGAGTTTGGGTTTATGTAATTTTATTTATTAGCCTACAGTGTCCAACATGTACTCACTTCTTTCTGTGTTCTCTTATCAATTCAATTCAAAAAAGATTTTTTTAAGTTCGTACTACCTACAAGGTACCAGCTAGAAGTTAGAGATATGAAGATGAAAATGAAACCATCCCTGCCTTCAAGGAGCTTACATGCTATATTTCAACTAGTTACAGCTTTTAGGAAATCTACTGCAAAAAAAAGCCCATCAGGAAAGCATATTAAACCATCCTGATTATAAAGAAAGGGTAGACCAGTATAGGAAATTTTCACATCAGATAAAGGTCTGATGCAATGATGTAAAAATAGAAATGGATCCCAGCAGATCACATACTGACTTAGAAAAGCACGAATTAACATTATCTGTGTTTTACTGTATTTTTATATATTTTGTTAAATATTTCCCAATTACATTTTAATCTGCTTCAGGCTATACGTAGCAGTTTGCTGGCCTCGTGCAGCTGTTGAGTTTGACCCCTCTAGTCTAATGTGCTCCAGAAGACATATCCAATAAGCTTATATGTGAATCTATCCATGGATAAATAATGAGCCATACCTTTACTTAGATTGTGAGCTCCCTGAGGGCAGGGACTTTCTTTTACTTTTCTTTGTATCCCCAGAACTTAGCATAGTACCTGGCAAATAGTAGGCACTTGATAATTTTTTTGGCTGATAATTGATTGTTAATTTGAGATTATACCTGTGATCTTATTATATGGGGAACTTCTAGTGAGGAGATACCCTCTACCAAAGAAATCAGCACCTGCTCTGAAAGCTTGTGGACAGAGAGAGTTTGCTGGTGATGGATAGGTTGAGTGATTTGCCCAGGATAAAAGTTATGATGTGTCAGAGGGGAGTCTTGAACCCAGGCTTTCCTGACTCTAAGGCCATTTCTCTATCCACTGTGGCATGTTGCCTCCTTTGACTTCATAGGCCATTACTTCCCTTTGATTTTTGTTGGTCCTCTACCTTCCATTAACATACTTCCTCTCCTCTCTCAACACTAACTCCATCCTTTATTCTTTGAATAAAAACCAGCTGGATTTCATCTGTATCTGATTTTTTCTGTGTAAAGGTATAAAATGTATAGAAATTTTTTTAAGCTTTAGGGGAGGGAGGAATTCCATTGATCCTTGGCTTCCCCCCCCCCCGCACCCCCACTTACCTAACCCCCTAGCAGTGGGTATGAAATAGAGAAGATGAAAAAAAAACAGTAATTAAGAAGAAAATGAAAACCTATACACTCCCTACTGTGAATGGGAGACTTTGTAGATAAAAAAATCACTTTAGGAATATAGTTATTTAGGGACATATATATGTGTGTGTATATATACATACAGTTTGCTTTGCTAATAAATTTGTCTCAAGATAAAATAGAAACTAAAATGACGTTTAATATGTGGTTTATTCTGGAACTAGAAATTTGCTAATTTGTCCTCAGATAAGAACTTTAGTAATTAAAATGCATACTACTGGTCAATATAATTCAGGTGTTTTGTTTTTTTTTTAGCTCAGGAGCAGCTAATACTTTGGGGAAAAAAAGAGTCAAGATCTGAAAAGATTTCAACAAGCTAGAACACTGGACTGAAGTTTTAAAAATTAATAATAATAAATAGCTTAACATTTTTATAGTTCCTAATGCATGCCAGGCATGTGCTTAGCACTCTACAATTATTATTCCATTCGATCCTCATAACAACTCTGAGAAGCAAGTGCCCCATTTTACAGATGAGGAAATTGAGGAAAACAGCAGTTAAATGACCTGCCCAGCTACTAAGTGTCCGAGGCTGAATTTTAACTTGTCTTCCTGACTCCGAGCTTGATGCTCTATCCACTGCACTACTTACCTGCCCTCTTGGGAATGAAGCCCTGCGCTTTAGTAAAAAAGAACTGAGGCGGCGTGGCTGGACAGCAGTCCACATAAAAAGACCAGTGGTGACACAGCAGCCAACAAAAGGAGAATTCGGCTTTAGTGGAGGTTTAGCATCCCGAACAAATGAGGTCGTAGTCTTCTTACTCTGAGACCTCGTGTGACAACGTCTAGATTTTTGTGTTCAGTCCTACATGACCCATCTGAGAAGGGACATTGGCAACATGATTAGTGTGGACTGGGGACCGTTCTATACAAAGATCAGCTGAAGGAATGAAGGATGTTTAGCCTAGACCAGAAATTTTCCAAGTGTGATGCTCAGGCCCCTGGGAGTCCCTGAGACCTTTTCAGGCTATCCATGAGGTCAAAACTGTTTTTGGAATAATGCATTATTTGCCTATTAAAATACTCCTTTCTTTTCCAAGTGTATGTCTGTGTGAGGCCAGATTCTCTTTATATCCTTCAACCAAAACAACATATCTTAACAAACTGAATGCAGAAGCAGACAGGAGAGTCCAACCGTCTTCTATTAAGCTAGACATTAAAGAGATTTGGGGAAAAAAACATATGTAAAACCATGCCATGCTTCTTACTAAATTTTTTTTAGGGAAAATATAATTATTTTTCACTAACAAATCTTACACATAATGAGATTATAATATTGTTTAAGTGACTTAATAAATATTTTCAGTTTATCAGTTTTAATTTCTAATATGATAAATATCGATAAAACCCACAAAAACAAAAGTTCTTTGGTATCTTAGATAATTTTTAAGATCATAAAGGGGTCTTGAACAATTTTTAAGATTGTAAAGGGGTCTCGAGACTAGAAAGTGTAAGAAAGAATGCTTGATCTAGACTAGAGAAGCCTAGTGGAAACATAGTATGTTTTCAAGTTTTTAAAGGGCTGACATATAAAAAAGGAATAAGTCTTGTTCTTCTTGGCCCCAGAAAGCAGATGGAGAAACAATTGATAGAAGCTGCAGAAAGGCAAATTTAGGCTGGATTGGAGGGAAACCTTCACAACAATTAGAGCTAACCAAAAGTGAAATGGGTTGCCTCAGGAGGCAATGGATTTCTCATATTTTAAATACTCCTGTTCTGCTATGGTTGGCCTCTGAGGGCCCTTTTGACTCCATGATTCTGTAATTAATTTGCTTCTCTCCTCCCTTTTTATTATAAATGAATCTGCAATATTGGAAACTTGAAGGAATTTGGCATCTCTTGGTTTTGCTTTATTTTGAGAAGCAAGAAAAAACTTGAGAACAGAAAAAACCAGCAACATTATAATTAAACAAGGAAAGACTTTTTTCTTTTTTTCATTCATTGCCCTCTATGTGTCAAACAGATATAGAAAGCACTCATTTTCCTCCCCCCAAAAAAAGCTTTTAAAAGGAAATAACCCCTCCCAACACAGTGAATTAATTTTTGCTACATAGTTCTGTCAAATCTTTTTCATTTTCTGAGCTGTCATATCAGCTGTTTTTCTCACTTCTGATCCTTCAATTTTGTTCTCTTTATAGATTTATAAATAATAATTTTCCTGGATTAAAGTAAGTTTCCTGATCCTTTTCCTGTATTGGTTCCTTGATTTTGTGTTAGTATTTCCAAACTTAGGTCAGTTGTTTGTTTTTCTTGAGTTGTAAAAGATGGAGTAATCCAAAGCAAGCAAGATACAAGACAAGTCAGAATATTATCTTAGAGAGACCTGGTCACCAGGTTAAAGGAGAAATATGGACCTGTCTGTCCCTGTTCAGCCATGGCATGTTGAATGTAGTAGACATGTCCTCATCAAGTATAGCATTCTTTATACTTCTGAAAACTTTAATGTCTTAACTTTTATTGGTAGCAGAAGACCCTTTTAGTGACTCTTTGTCTTTCTGCCCACTCTATGTAGGTAGCCCTGATATTCTTTTTCTTAATATGTTCTGTTCATTGGTGATCTCATTGACTCCCAGGGCTTCAGTTATCACTTCTATGCAAGGTACTCCAGAATGTGTATTACCACACCCTATCTTTCTCCAAAATTCTTGCACATCCCCATTTTCAACTGTGTACTAATTGCCCTCTCCTTTGTGACCCATAAAGCAGTTTTATGTTCAGTGCGTTCAAAGCTGAACTCAACATCTTTCCCCCAAAAACCTATACCTCCTAATTTTGTATTAAACAGATCAGGTGGAAAGAGCAATGGAGATGGAGCTTAATTCCACAAGCATTTATTATGTGCCTACTTCGTGCCAGGTACTATGCTACGTGAATACAGAAGACAAAGTATTTACATTCTATTGAGGGGAAACATTATACGAAATAAACACATGTGTGATATTAAGAAATTAATACCTATTGAGTTTGAGAGGAGATAAGAGCAGAATCTGGAAAGATCTCTTACAGGAGGTGGCATTTGAGCTGAATCTTGAAGGGAGCTAGGTGTTCCAAGAGTTAAAGATAAAGAGGAAGGGGAAAAAAGACAAGGAGACAGGAGATGAAATATTGTGTTCAAAGAGCAGCACGTAGGTCTCTTTGACTGGATTGTAGAGTGCATGAGGACATGCCTGGCTTTGAATCCTGCTCCTGACGATGGACAAGTCACTTTAACCTCTCTAAGCCTCAGTTTCCTTGTCTGTAAAAATGAGAAGAGTATCTCATACACCTATCTGATGGGATTATTGTCAGCTTGAAATGAGATAATGTTATGTATGAATATTTTTAAATTTTAGTGCATCATTAATCTGCCATCATGGTTACTTTTCTACTCACCTAAACTTAAAGCTGCAGTGTCATATTTGATTCCTTCTGTATCCAATTAGTTGCCAAGGCTTGTTGAATCTACCTTCACAGTAAGTCCAAGTGCTTTCTTCAGTTTTGCAAAGCATTCTATAATCTAGTCCTAAGAATCCTTTCCAGTGATAACTCTTACTGTTCTCCTTCAAACATCTCACCCCACCTAGCAAACAGGTTAATACACTGTTTATTTTAACAGGTTTTACCTTTTTCAGTCTCTTTGATTTTGCTTGCCATTCTCTGTGCCAGAAGCTATAGCTAGTACTGTTTTTGTAGCTTGGGTAAATGGTACAAATCCTACCTTCAATTCTATTGTATTACTGGTGGACACCTGGGACACCAAGAGGCTGTAGAGGGAAGGACGGAAGGAAGGAAGGAAGGAAGGAAGGAAGGAAGGAAGGAAGGAAGGAAGGAAGGAAGGAAGGAAGGAAGGAAGGAAGGAAGGAGAGAAGGAGAGAAGGAGAGAAGGAGAGAAGGAGAGAAGGAGAGAAGGAGGGAAGGAGGGAAGAAGGGGAGTGGAGAAGTGGGGAGAAGGAAAAGAGCAGGACTGAGGAAGAGTTCACCTGGCTCACTGGCCCTAGGGATGGAAGATACCATCTGGTAGTTTCCTATTTCAACTAATTACTCTTACTAATTAGGTGCTAAACTCAATTGTTCATCTACTGACAAAGGACTGAAAGTACAATTAGTGTTCCTGTAAATTTCAGTGGCCAAGAGGCAAAATCCTAGCTTCTCTGCATATGCCTTTAGTGTATTTCCCCATCCATTTCCACCTGTTGAAATCCTAGTCTTTCTTCATGTTCAAATGCTACTTCTTCCAAAAAGCTTTCCCTGAACCGTTCTAGCTATAAGCAATCTCTTCCTCCTCTAAACTCATTCAAAGCACTTTGTTTTGGATCTATCTTGTTCACTCATCATATTCTGTTTATATTGTAATTATATGTCTTTGTCATCTACAAAATTATAAGTACCTTGAGGGCAATGATCCTATCTTACTTCATTTTATATATCTCTGTCTCTATATCCCATACCTAATAGTATCTCCACAGAGCAGTCACTTCACAAATTTTAAAACTGAATTGAATTTGAAACGAGGAGTATAGACTTAGACAACTATAGGCCAGTGACTTCCATCTTTTCTAGATGGTGCTTAGAGTTGACACTGTCTTCCCTCTAAAAGTTATTTGAAGGTTCACTTCTTGATTGTTTTTATTAATGTAAACTAAAAATAACTTTTCTTGTGAATTTTGAATTTTGTGATACTCCTTGAGGCAATTTGAAATACCTGGGTGTATTATGCAAGTTTGGGATCATTGCTCCTTATAATGGTGACAATAAAGACCACTAGACAATGTCTAATGATCTACTAGCTTTTTAATGTGCATATTAAACAGAAGCAGTAAAAGTACTAAATTCTGAGGGTCTCCACAGCTGAGTATTTTCCAAGTAGAAAAGTGACCAACATCCATCTGGGGCTGCTGGAAAAGAATAACTTTAGTCATTAAAGGGTTATGCTGGCCACTTTAGAAAAAATTATTGAAGAGAACTCATTAAAATCCTTTGGTCCAAGCTTGTCCCTGAAGAAGAGATAAGAAAATCAAACTCCCTTCTTTGCAGATGTAAAGGACAATGGGTGTGGAATATTTCATATACTGTCAAACTCGGTTAATTTGTTGGTCAGCTTTATTGAACTGCTCTTTTTCTACTTTTCCTGTTTTATTTTTATCATAAGAAGGGGCTCATTCTGGCTGGATAGGGGAAGAAGGTGGGATATTCAGAAATGCCGTGATGTAAAAACAAAAATGATAAAAATTTAAATCCTATGGTCCAGGATTATTGCTATCAATAAAAACGAATATGTAAAAATGAGGTAAGTCGAGGTAAGCACAAAGAAGCTGAGACAATAGAATATTTATAGTAAGTTAATAGTGACTTCTAATATTGACTAGAAGTACCAGAAGAGATGGATATACTCCTTTACATACAATGGCCATTCCATCTAGTAGTCTTGGATTTGTTGCAGTCACTTTGACAAGGATAAGAGTTTTGTTTGGCACATATCCATCTGTGGATGAAGTGAGTTCAAACACCTGACTGCCCCTACCTACTTTATTCTCTTATTCTTGATGATAGGGTAATATGCCAGCGGGTAATTCAGACTAGGGTACCAGGCCCCAGATTTGGATTCTATCTGTGATACTTTATTCAACCAGCTTCTATTAAAAACCTGCTTATGTTCCAGGCACTATGATAGGCACTGGAGAAGTAAAGGAGAGAAAAATAAAACAGATCCTGCCCTCAAGGACCTTACATTTGATTATGTGACCATAGGCAAGTAATTTAACCTAGCTGAGCCTCTCTCTATTCAGAGGGGATCAAATAAGATAACGCACATAGAGCTATTTGTCGTTTGTAAAACCCTATGGAAATATCAAATATCATTAGAATAGTTGGAACAAATACTGTTTCTGCTAATGCTGAAAAGTGTTATGGTTCAGAAGAAGCTTTTATCTGTAGCTTTTCTGGTCATTTTCTGTGAGCCATTAAAGCCTTTGATCTATATTCAGGTCAAAATCCAGAAGGAACATTATTCAGTGAATTAATCCTGTTGTCTGTAATGATGTGATTATATAACTTCCCAGTGTTAGAGTCATTCTTTTACCTTCTCTCCACACAGTCATCCTTTTCAGGGGGAAGGAAGATCAAGAATGAGTTTTGGAGAAGTTGCCAACTTTTAGGGTTTATTTGGATCTTCACTTAATGGGTTTTTTGATCTCTGTGATTTTTCACAAGCCAGGGATAGGGATTGTTTCAGGGTAAAAGAACAATTTTCTTTGTGTGGGGGATGTAAAGTGGAATTCTGTAAATGCTGCTTGTTTGTGTCTGCTTTGGGAGCATTCAGAAACACTAGGACCCTGATGTTTTCTTGACATGGTTTGATCAAGGTTTTTATTTTTGCAAAAGGCAAGGGGGTTGCTCAGGATTAAACTAAGAGTACTAGAATTTCATTCCTGGGATTGACTGGGTTTCTCAGTATCATTCCAGACTAGGCACACTGTTAACAATCCTCAGCAGTTGGGCTAACTAGAAATTTGGAATTACTACCACACAGGAGGAGAAAATTCCCTTTGTTTCACTGGTGTTTATTGCATGTCTTGAAAAGTCATTTATTGTGCATATATAATATCTAATTTGTGAAGAACTACAATTATATGCACTGTCTCTATAAGATCATAGTTGTACCTTGAGACGCAGCTTTGAAAAAGACTGACTTTGGTTCCCATGAGGGGCCTTGTATTTCCCCCTATGTTTATACTAATTGAATGTATTTTAAACAGAAATTTAAAGTGTTTACCATTCATTGTTGTTTGAGGTTTGTTTTTTTTAAGAACTTTTATTAGTTCTGGATTTCATTTCAATATATAATCTAATACTGCCAACTTCGGGATTTATTTTCAAAAGTCATTTGGCTCTAAAAATTCTATTTTGGTCTGTAGAATTCACTGTGGCCCTACCCTAATTTCCTGATGCCACTGTTTATCCCAACATTCCATCCACTCCTTCTGCTATTCCCCATAGCACTAGACTAGGAGAACACAAGTGTTTGCCTAAAGCAAATACATTCTTAGCTCCCTCATAAATACAAGTCCCATGAAAAGCAAACTAAAAGGGAAACAAAAGGAGATTTTTTTAGGCCTGTTCCTAATCTTTGTCAAGTTCACTGCCTGATTTTCATTAAGCCCACCTTCATTTCTTTCAGACCTAGGTATGTGGGCTAATGTTTATTTTCATAACAATCCTTTCAGTAACATTATTTGCATTTATCTTATATTATGATGTTTAAGTTTAGAGAGCTGACAGTCATAATCTTTTTTTTAGCATGTACAAGAATTTTATTATTTTATATTTAAATATCATTTGCCTAGCTGACAAGAATAAGGGGGATTAGGTGGGATCTTAATGTCAGACAGATACCCAAATACACTGGTAAACATTTATTTGAGCCAAGTGAATATAAACAATTCAAATTAATTAGCTGTGGTAATTTTGCAATTAAATTAAATACACTGAGAGCTATGCAAATTTCTGAATTTAGGGCTAACTCCAATCTTCCCCTGAAATTCTGAGATTAAAATATTCCTAATGGTTTGAGAATCTGGTCCAGCCCAGGTCTAATGTTGACTGGGCTTGTGATTGGTCTCTAGATTAAACCTCAAATTTAAAACATCAAAATCTTCTCAAAGCAACAAGAAAATCCTCTGTCATTTGACTGCACTTCCTGATGATTTCTGCTGCAATTTACATAGTAAGTGCAGGTTCTGTTTAGTTTTTCACTAAGGAAAATGTGAATATAATTTCTACCTAAAAAATTCTTCTCTTGAGCCCAATGGGTACTTAATAAATACCAATCAATTAAAAAGAATTAAATAACTACAGGAAGTTTTTTTTTTAATAGCTACAGGAAGGAAGATCAATTATCAGTGACTTCTGCACTGAGCAGTACTTTTAAACTCCCTCTCATACTTGCTAAACAAACCATTACCAAAAACATACTCATTTTTTTTTGTTTAAAAGAAACAGTACCTTCTATTCTATCATTTATTCATTTTCTCTCCTAATTGTACAGTCATATTTCATTTATTTACAATATTGTAAGGAACTGTTTTTGCTCCACTCAAGTAATTTGGGCTGCAACTACCACATTTCTCGGATCCTAGGTGATAGCATTCTAGACAGCAGGGTACTCTGCCTCAAAGAAAAGAAGTGTAGGTTCACTGATAGCCAGTTGGGGCTGTAAAAAAAAAGTGCTATTGAAACTGAGGCCATTATTATAATTTAACTAGAAAGCAGGGCCTGGTAGGCTACAGCAAACCCAATAGCCTGGATCCTATAGCTGGCTCCTAGTATGAATAAGTTGCAAACATCTGATCTCTTTTTCCCTCCCACCCTTCTCCCTCTATGCCTCTAATAAAACGAAAGCTACTTGAAGTCAGAAGCGATCTCATTTTTACCTTTTGTAGATCCTATGCCTAGCACAGTGCCAAAAACAGTCTGTTAATATAAGTGCTTGTCAGATCAAAGTGAAGAGTCAAGACTGTGTTTCTTTCTGTGGACAAAGCTATTCAAAAACCTCTACATGCCATCCAAGGAATATGACTGTGCAGCTTCAGGGACCACTGATATCACACCGTGTCTCACATAGCATAAGCATCGTGAATGGTGTTGGCCAAACATGTTTAGGGGATGAAAATCCAGTTTCCATTAGGATATCTAAAGACCCCTGTGAGAGAGGGGCCACTGAGACCCTTCCTCTTTTAAATGAGCATCTTGCTCATTTAACTATCATAGATATATTCCAGATGTTAGGAAAGTACATGTTATCAGGAGGAATAATGTTCTGAGTCATGAAATACAATGAATGATCTTTCCCTTCTACCTCTGTGACCTTGGGAAAGTCATTGGGCCTCAGTTTCCCAAACTGTAAAATGGGAGAGGGTGTGTTTACCATATCAGAATTTCATGGTCTTATGCTCTTAATGAGAGTTTCTCATTTATGCCTTAAATGCTTTTCTTCAAATGGCACAATCCCCTGCAACTTGGTCAATCTGTTTCCCTTCCAAGGCTTTAAAGGATTTAACTTCTTACAATACATTACTGAAGCTTATCAGCATCCAATCCCTGGATCTCTTCATGGTCCAGTCTCCTGGCCTCTACTACTTGAGTAGATATAGTGCAATTGTAAGACTTTTCAGTATGCCTTACCTGTCTTTTCTTTCATATAATTTAGGGCCTGTGTCCTCCAGATCAAATCAAACCTATAGGGTTAATTCGGAATTGGCATTGTTTTTCTGTGTTCCTTTTTTAAAATTCTGTTCTTCTAGATTTCTAAATCTTCTTGCCATTTTAATCATTACAGATGCCTTTGTTATAATCCATACCACATTCTCTTGTTTTATTTATCTACTAAATTCTTCACTGAAAATCACAAAAAGCCAAACTACAGACCCAGCTTTTCTTTTGCAGAATAGCATAAGCCCCCAAGCCCACCAAGTTGGGATGGATCTAGGATAACTACTTCATTACTTATCACATTTACTTTCTAACCTCTTGGTGCATTCTGAATTGATAGGGCTCTGCTTATGGGCAGTGCTGTTTAAATATTAAAATTCACAATCTCTAGATTGTTACAGTTCCTCAAATAAAATAGTTATTAAACAAAAAAAGAAACCAAGCTAGTGAAAAATCAGCAACATTTTTGTAAGACTCAGTCTAAACCATATTTATGTTTTTTTTTCTTACTTGGGTTGGAACTATCTATATTTTAAAAAGAAAAACATTACTGGACAACAGTAGTATACAGCATATTACAAAGAAGCTATGATTGCTGCCAGTGAATGTCCAATGAATGACTTGGAAGAATTTGCTCTTAGTTTAAAACTCAGGATTATATATTCTGGATTCTTTATCTTTTTTCTGTTATTTATTTTGGTTTGAGGTTAAGTCACTCATAGACACAATTTCAGTAACTCCACAATATTTGCGGATTCGGCCACTAATTGGCATGTCTTCAGATTACATATAAGTGATGTGAGCAAAATCATTGGGTGATAGTAGGTTTAGATCCTAAAAAGAACACACAAGTCATCTTATATAACTCCCTCATTTAAAGTTGAGGAAACTAAGACCAAGGACAGTAAGTAATTTGCCCAAAGCTACACAGGTAGTTTACTACTAATACTGATAATATAGATAAAAACAAAATAGTCAACATCTTCTAAATATGTCCATTCTCAATCTGCGAGGTATGTGTATATCTATAAATGTTAAATAGGTTATACATTTTTACAAAAAAAATAATAAATTCCATTGAAATTGGCAGAGAAATTTGTGGGCTATAGCTCTCACCTAGCTGGGCCAGTTGGCTGCACAAATAGACCCATTTTGTGGATAAATGAAAGGTGACTATGTAATTTGGAGTAAGAATTAATTATCTAGAATTAAGGTTTTAGTTTCCTAAAATAGAAAAAGTAAAAATGAAATGGCAGGGCACTTGATTTTTTTTTTTTAGTGTTACCAACGTCACAGGAAAAACAGCATAAAGTTTGTTAAGAGAAAGAAAGATGATCAGAAAAAGGCTGCATTTCCCACACAGCAAGAGCAAGAGATAACCATTGGGCAGTGTGGGTAATTCCTTGGTGTCTCTACAACATCAGAAGATCTGGAGGAAGGCCCCTGGCATCTCAGATAGACCCTCTGCAAAAGATTTTTTTCAGAGGAAATGTGACAGTTGCACAGATGATATCAATGGGATTTATCAACTTCAATCAGAGATGCATTGAATTATTAAAGTTTAGTGTTACTTACTAGGTATTCTCATTGGTTTTGTAGCCACTTCAGAAATGTTTTCAAAATAAGATTTCTCTTGGTTTTTGTTGGGAGGTAGTCCCTACATTTTAGATGGAAATTTTAGAAAACTCATTTTTTTTTAGACTAGATCCTAAGCAAGTATAGGATCTGCACGATTTTTTGCCAATGACATGCTGCTAAAATGAACTGCTTGCTCTTTGTTACTTGATCGGTACAAATGTGAGACAGGATGTTTTGGTTGGCTCTCACAGTGTAATTATCCAGAGGTAGTCAGTATAAAAAATTGCTACGACTAGCAAGAATTTTACTGAAACACAAACATAATACGGACCCCAGAAATAACTTCATGTATAAGTTATTCAGCACTTCAGATTGCTGATTTTTTTTCATGGCCGTAGGCTAAAATGCAGATGTTAGTTCTGGTTTCTCTTTAAATATAAATTTTAAATGGAATTAGAATTGGCCAACATTTTAGTGCTGCCACATTTCTTGTGCAGTAGGGGTCTAAGTTATTTAAAAAAAAAAAAAAAGAAGAAGTTGTCCCTGCCTGGAGAGGAAATAAAATTAAAAAGACAGAATGACACTGCCCCCAATAGAGAAAGGCAGATATATAGAAAGATGTGTGTGTTTGCGAATGTACACACACACACACGCACATGTGCACGCACGCACGCACACACATGCGCATGCACTCACACACGCAGTTTTCCGTTGGGAGGCCTAGCTTGATCCCTGACTTTGGATGACAAAAGATCATCATTTGCTCTCTTGATGGATGATTGAAATGACAGCCTTGTTCACTGAAGAATTTTCCTGGGTTGCCTAACCAGTCAGCAGTGCAGAGAAACCACCACTCATGAACGGTGAACAGGCCAGCAAAACTAGTTATGGCTTGCACTTTTCTATTTCAGTGTCCAAAGCTTTTCAGATGCCAATTTCTTCAACAAAGTAAAATCTCTATGGATTTTTTGTGGGGAGAGGGGGTACTCCTCAACCTAGACACACACACACACACACACACGCACACACACGCACACACACACACACGCACACACACACGCACACACCAGCATTCAGTGGCCTTATGATTATAGAGCCATCTGCAGGAAAATTATCAGGTTGCAAGCCCGTTGATGGTTCTCCTGCTGTATGTTATTTCAAGTAGTAGATGAGAGGTGACAAATGCAGTTCACGTGGGGAAAGAAATAGAGAGCCGAGAGATGCAGAAATTAGGCAGCAGGGGGACCTCTTATCCCCCCTTTAATTTTTCAAAGAAAACTGCTTTGTCATGGTGAGTTTATGATGAAAGGAAAGGTACAATTTGCTTCAGGTTTTGCATATTTTCAGTAATTATAGCTCTGCCTCTCTTGAATGGATGTCTAATGATCCCCTCTCAGAAGCTTTCTATGGTGTGTCAATTCTGTTCATGTTGATGTCAGATGGGCACTATTTATTTACTTCAGAAAGCAGTTTGCTTTCTCTGCTGGAAGGTATGGTTGTTTTATAGGCATATCCTTATTATAGCCATATGGTTGTCAAAGGAGAATTAAATAAATGTTCTTTTGCTATATAAATGTAGTTTTGTGTAGATTGCTTCCACTTGCTATGCCCGGATAGGTGTTTCTTTAAAGTTAACCATTAAATAGACTGCTAACTAAATTCTTTTGTCCAAATTTCTAAACCTCTGAGTTGTGTTTGAAAGCTTTCTAAAGCAAAAGAGACTTTCCTGTAATATTTCATAAACCAGAAGTGGAACTAGTGATCTGGGTCATGAATATTTTTAGCAAATGGTTTTATTTCTATTTATACCTAGCTCTCTTTCCCTCTTGTTTTGTTCCTTCATCTTTTCTCTACCATCTTATCTCTAAATCAGTGGTCGATGTGAGACTTTAAATAATTAACCCAACTTGAAATTCTTCCTTTCTCCTAGAAATATAATTCATACGTGTGTGTGTGTGTGTGTGTGTGTGTGTGTGTGTGTGTGTGTTTTAGGAACTAGAAAGGTGCCCCAACAAAAATCAGTGTGTGTGTATAAAACACATCAGTTATGTGTATGTATATATGTATATAATATCAATTTTATATATGTGTGTGTATAAATGTATGTATAAAACACATAAGTTATATGTGTATATCAGTTACAAATACATGTGTGTACAGATGCATGTATAAAACACATCAGTTGTATGTGTATATATATCAGTTTTATATATACATGTATGTATGTACACACACACATACATGTATAGCTAACACATCAGTATTTGTTTCAAATAGAAATCTAATTGTTCATTTCTTGACCTTGGGACATTACCTTAGTGCAGATTGCTAAAATTAAGCCCTTCATAATTAGTTAGCAGTTTCTTTGCAAGTATACTAATATCCACAAGATCATAATGGCTTAAATCAGAATTTTTACGACTGACATACTGCTTTGTACATGAAAAAAAAATAATTTTTTAAATAAGAATTACGGGATGCCCATCTTAGCCCTTGTTAAGATCACTCTGAATTTTAAATGGTCTAAATGGCATTTTGCTAAGCAGATTTGTTTTGGGTATATTTTTTCATCACCATTTAATTCAGTGGATCTGTGATGTCACCATGGTGGTACTCCCTCCAACAGTGCTGAGGGCATCCCACCTGCCATTTCTCCCTCTCTTCAACGCTCATTCATGCCCTTCTTAAATCCTCTAAAACATGTGATGGTACACCCAGTAAGTTAGGGAACTTTGTCTAGCTCTTTTGCCATATGGGTTCCAGTGTAGCCTATGGGATTTCCATGATTTATTCCCTCATTCTTCCTTTGTGATCATCCCACATCCTGTTCTGTTCATACATTTTTCTGATGATATCCTTCGTGCTTTAGCCACTGCAGTTGTTTTTTTTTTTTTTTGGTGACATGTCTCAGCCTAATTGTACCAACCATATTCCCCTCATTGCCCTTTGGACAATCGGCAAAATCAATTATCTTTTCCAGGTTATAAAAGCAAAACATTCAAAAAATATAAGCAGTAAACAAAGTCTTTATAGCTTTGATATGGCTAACTATTGCTGGTTTAATCTGGATTAAAATATTTAAAGACATAATACCAATATCAATGTGAAAATTAAAATTTTCTATGAAACCTTTAACTAGCCAAAGTTAAATAAAACTGTAAAATCTGAAATTATGAAATGTTTAAATATTTTAAAAATCTGTGATTCAATCTATATGAATATTCTTTCCATTGATCAAGATCTCAACCTCCTCTCTACAACTTAGAAGATGGTCTTTGAGAGGATGGTATAGCTGAGACCCTGTAGCCAGGTGATTGGCCTCTCAGAACTTGGCCTTTATGCGTCTCTGTTATCTAAGGACCAGCTTAGCTATCACTAGTCACATACCCAAAGACTTTTCAGCTTGGTGGAACTTGCCAGAGCTTGAAATTCACCTAGTAGAGGTTCATTAAAACCTAAGAATCACCTCTGAGCTATGATGTAGTATTGAAGCAGTTTAGTGGCACAGTGGATAGAGAACTAGACCTGGAATCAAGAAGATTTGAGTTCAAATCCAGCCTCAGATGCTTATTAGCTGTGTGACCTTGGGCAAGTTACTTAACCTCTGTTTGCTCCAATTTCCTTAGCTGTATAAAGGGGATAGTAATAGTATCTCTCTCTCATGGTGGTAAGAGAATCAAAGGAAAGCTTTGTAAAGCACTTAGCATACTAGATACGACATTATAAACATAAAATTGAAGATGAATGTTAATTCTTATCACTAAAGATATATCCTGATAACAACAATGTCTTCTTTTGTCCTGGTTTATCTATATATAGAACATTGGCTTTTGAGCAATTAGCTGAATTCAAAAATCAATTTGGAGTTGCTTTTATTAGGAACATTAGGAGTGAGTTACAGCTTCTCATGTAAGTAGGAAAGCCTTTTCCAACTTGATCAGTTAGGTTAGAAATTCATAGCTTCTTAAACATCAAGAAGCTCTATCATTTATTATTTGTTTTCAGAGAGTAAAAGAGGATAGCAAAATCAAACACTAACCATCCCTGCCATGTAGCATATGGCTTGTTATGTTTTTAATTTTTTAATTCATATTACTTTAAATTAACTTTGATTTTCTAAAAACTACCAAATAATTAGTAAAATCCAGTGCCACAGGAAAACTTTGGACTAGATGCCACAACACCTCCCTGCAGCACTTCAAATTTTATGAAGTACTTAATGTACAATAATAACAATTTTCTTAGTACCTTTGGATTTGCCGCAAGTAACATATTATCTTACTTGATTTTCACAACAACCCATGAAGTGCTATTTTTATCTTCATTTTGCAGATGAGGAAATTGAGGCCAGTTGAGGGTCACAGTAGCTAGTAAGTGTCTGAGGCAGGATCTAAACTCAGGTCTTCTTTCTCCAAGTGCAACACTGTTTACTGTGCCACCTAGCTCAAGCAGATGAGCAACTCTTTTGCAACAAACCCTTAGAAAGTTGCCGAGATTTTGGAACTTGTCGATTAGACAGATAGTATCTTTCAGAAGCAGGATTTGCCCATAGTGTCTTCCTGACTCCAAGGTCAGTCCTCTGTACCCTTGCCAGAAGTGATCAAATTTGCAACTCAAGTACAGCCTTAACCAGATTGAAATGTAATTGGCAAATGTTTAACAAAATTTTTAAAAATACAATACAACGTAGATAATGTTAATTTGTAGTTTTCAAAGACAATATGCAGCCACCTACAGATCTCTTTCTACTTGAATTGGACACCATTGCCCTATGCCATATTGCCTCTTGGTCTTATTTAATATGAAGAGAGTGATAGAATATTTTTAATTAATAAATCCAGTTTCTATATATGCCTACATATGATCTTCATGTCCCTGATACTGAATTAGCTGTAAAGAAAGAGAAGAAGAAAAATCAAGGTCAAAAGGTAACTAGAAATTATATTTGATGTGTGAAAAGCCAAGTAATCATCATCTTTTAGCATTCACTTTAATTCTTATGGAGTTAGAAAAGAGGACTAACGCTTCACTTGTGTTATGTTGTCATAGGGATACTTCCATGGAACATAACCTTCATAAAGTAACAGACCAGGGGCAGCTAGGTGATACAGTGGGTAGAGCACTGGCCCTGGAGTTAGGAGGACCTGGGTTCAAATTCAGCCTCAGACACTTACTAGTTGTGTGACCCTGGGCAAGTCACTTAATCCTCATTCCCTCTTAAAATAAAAGAAAATATAGACCAAAATTTTTTTTTTTAATTATGTGGCAACAAATAGCACACCGCATCATTTGAAAATGGATGAAAGTGGCCAGACCAATCACAACTTAAGAAGACAAATAACGAAGCATGGCTCTTGCTTTTTTAGTTAAGAGGGAATGTAGGAAAGATATGGAATGAAATGTACATTTTCAGACCTTGATTTGCTTTCTTTGATTGTATTTATTACAAGGGCAGATTTCTGTTGGTGATAAAGATGGTTGAGTGGTTAGTGACAGAGATGCCAAAAAGGAAAAAGATATCAATAAGACAGTTTTTAAAAATTCACAAGAAAAGAAAAAAGATGAGAAAGGGACACAAACACTGACAATTTAGTTTCTACCTTGTTAAATTTCATGTAAATGTCTTTAAAAAAAAAAACCAAGCATTGCATTAACAGAAAGCAATGGTTTCATATACAACATTTTTGTTCTTCTATGTTGAAATGTTTGGTCCGATGATTAAGTTCTTAATTAAAAAACCAACAAACATTTTTTTAAAGCAATGAAAATGGGTTCAGCCAAGAGTAGTGATGATAGGAAAACCTGCCATTCAGGTGCTGTCACTGGCACTTACTGTCTGCACCCTTTAGTAAGTTACTTAACCTTTCAGTGTCCCAGGCAACTCTCTAACACTAGGGTGAAGAGCAGGTGTCAGTTTGCTTCAAGTAGAGGTGATTTCTTCACAAGGAGTTCCCTGTGAGGAGTAAATCATAAGTCTGTTCTTTTCCCCTCCCCCTGCCCAAAAGGGAGTAGGGGTAAAAAAGAGAGGATTTTTTACCACCCTACCAGTCCCCTTACCTCCCAGCAATGAACCAAGGGTGTTTACAAGTAGAGGCCAAAACTCATAATCAAGTGATTTCATTTGTCCCTGATATTTTCTTTTAAATTTTCCATTTTAGTAATATACAAAATTGTAGCCATTTTCCCCCATGAAGTTGTCCTGATTTGCAACTAAATATAAAGGATTTTGAGATCACTGATGTACTTGGGCAACGTGTTATTAGGTCAGAGTTTCACTTTGCATCAGATCTCATAATCTGTTAATATACTTAGAGAAACACATAGGTGATTGTTTTTGACAGTGTAGGATCGTGAGTGGAAACAATTCAGAGTACAAAGTGCATGTCAGTTCAGTGCTCCTGTGCTGACGGCACGTCTGTCTGAAATCAAGTTTAAAAAATTGGCCCTGTCTCCAGCTGACTTGTTTTGTCAGACTGAGTCACTGGATTAACCCTTGGCATGTCAGAAAGGAAAAGGAGGAAAAAAAAAAAAAAAACCATGAGCTGTGGGGGAAGGGAGTTGGAATTAAACAACTGCATTGGCTGGAAGAACACTTGGTCTGTATAGATGATCTATTTTCCCGTAATATGATTCCCTGAAGGAAGGAGAAATTGTAGTGCAGCTGTTGCTAGGATTAAATTAGCATTTCCCCCACCCCTGAAAAAACACGTATAAGAAAGAACCAAAAAGACTTTTGCTTTAGAATTGTACAACCTAATTTGTAATTGTGATAAAGCAAATAACTGACTGCCTCAGCCAGTTTTAACTTCTGTTGAGTAAAGACAGACTTCTAAAGGTCAGATGACAGTCTAGAGTGGCAAGTGGAAAAGCCATGTGCCCCAGAACATAGTATGTTATGAGAATGGGACACCTCTATGTCTGTGTCTCCTGAAGATGTCCCCTTTACTGAGAATGTATTTATTATTGTTGGGATCCTAATTTTTACATAGTCATCATCTTTTTTAAAATTCACATTTAACATAAGTCAGTAATGAACCCAATTCTTCATCTTCTTTCCAGAGCAGGAGTTTCAGAATATATCTATTTATTTTGCTCTGTTAGAGTAACATATTTGTCCTTCATTCAACTTTTCCAACAGTGTACCTTCCCTAGCAAATTTCACTTAGATATGTAATAGAAAGACAATGTGTATTTCTCCTGTATAGCTGCAGTTTGTAAACTGGCATAGAACAGAAAAAGAAGAGTTTTTAAAGTCAACTACATTTAGGAAGTACTACTACTAAGTAGATAATTAATTCTCAGTCTTCCCCCAAAAAAGTTTTATTGTCCTCTATCAGTATATAATTGTTTCACAGCAAAGAATTCATAATAAAATATGAAATTTATAATTGTGCTTTAATAGACAAGCACTCCTAGCTGTGCAATTGGAAAATCACCTTTGAAAATCGATATGCCATTGTGGTTTGGTGCTCTGAGTTCAGGCAAGCCATTTCAGTTTTTAACATATACCTTCCTCTCTCCCCCTCCCCTTCATTCCCTTCCTCTCTCTCCTCATCTCTCCCCATATGTATGTATGTATGTATGTACGTATATATCTATGTGCTTTAATTATTTCTGAGGAAAGAGAACATCATTAAAACTACCTGTATTTTGTGGCTTCTTCCCTCTCCTACCTTTATACCCCCATCCCAACCCAGTTTTCTCCAGAAAGAAAAAAAAAATATTTTTAAGTTTGGAATGATTAATTATAAGAAATTTTCTTTTTTTAAAAAACAGCTTAACTAATGGCAGAGGAAACATTCTGTCAATGCTGAAAGAATATGTTTATAAAAGACTAAATTTTATTTAGCTGGTTTTAGGCATGGTATTGTTGATTGTAAATCAAAGCTTCTTACACAGCCCCTTCAAGGATTGAAATGGGTCTTTGTGATCTCTCAGGAGGGAGGAAGTTGCAAACCACTCTGCCGACTGGCATTTTAATAGTGATGTTCTTTTGCAGCTGCTGCTTTGCCTTTTATATGGGGGGGGGGGGAAGTTCAGATAACATCAGCTTTTAAAACTCTACACGGCTAGTTGGCCTTACTTTGTCTGATTAGATTTTAATGCCATAATTTGATCAGCATTTCTGATCAAAGTATTTGCTGTTCCTTACAGAGTGTTTTGTTTAGGGAGTTTACTAAAGTACCTTGTGCTTTTAGAGAGTTTGGAGATCAACAAACATGCTTTGAAAAAGGTATCGCCGTTTTTTTTAGTTTGTCAGATAACAAGTTCTTGTGTCTGGTTTTCTTCCCGTTAGTAAGATGAACTATTCTTTGTTTTAGTCACATGTAATCTTTATAAAGTATGCTAGCACAACAACAACGATAGTAGCTAACATTTATATAATGCTGAAGGTTTGCACAGCGCCCTGGGAGGTGGGTGCTATCTCCATTTTACAAATGAGAAAAGAGGGAGGAAATAGGCATTGATATAGTACCCACTGTGTGCAGTGCTTTGGGGATATTAACTCATTTAATTCTCACAACAGCCCTGAGAAGTAGATCCTATTATTGTTCTCATTTTATAGTTCGGGAAAGTGAGGTAAGTGGCAGTTAAGTTACCTGCCCAACCAGAGTTACATAGTTGTTAAGTGTTTGAGGATGATTTTGAACTCAGGTCTTCTGGATCGTAGGTGTGGCCTCTTCTGTCCACTGTGCTACCTAGCTGCCTAGAAGTGGCAGTGAACAAAGACAGGAAACAATGAACTCACAAAATCCATATTGGACTATTTAAGGACAAATTGAATACTTCCAAAAATAGGTGATTATATGTGTTACAGATACAGATATATTTCTAAAACGTATTTGGCAGCAGCTAATTATGAAAAGTCTTTCATTTGTTACAATAAGGTTTGTTTCCATGCTGATTTTTTTTTTCTTTCCCTCTTCCTTTCCAGGAAAGCTTAGTTTTCCTTTGGGGAGAGACAGACAGACAGACAGACAGACAGACACACACACACACACACAGAGAGACACATATATATATAAGCACATAAACATTCCTCGAGAAAGACAACAAGCTATGGAAAAGATAAGCCCTTTTTAAATTCCATATCATATACCAATAAATCTGTACCTGCTTTATATGTATACCCACCAAATGTAAGGATTCTTACACCATATATAAGGAAATAATAAAACCTCTGTCATTATTTTTGACTGATACTGTTATTAGATGTTATAAAATGGACCAAAATCTATAATGCCCTCTCACTGTGCTTGCAACAACTTCTGACACTTTTGTCATCTTATAAGCATTTTATTTATTACATTTCCATCTCAAGCACTGGAATAATTTATTAATAAAGCTATATTTATTAATATTGGAACTAAGAGTTTTCATGAACAATTCTTATTAAAATCTTCCATCATGATTTTTACAGCTCAAAACCAGTTTGTGGCATGTTAAGGATACTTAAGCAGGACAGGATAGAACTTCATCCAGGAAGTGATTATGTAGAAGGCTTAACTGTCTAGGTCCTTCTTGTTATACATGATTCAGTGTTTCCAATTCCTGATTGCTTGATCATGTGTTTATCAAAGTTGGAAGCAACTTTAGACCATGCCAGATGGTGGTGTCGCTGGAGGTGCATCAAGCTACGTTTCCACTGCCACAAGTGCTCTAATTTAATTAAAACAAAAAGCAGATTAACTAGCCGAGGAGCTATCCATTTGTTTTCCTTTGTTGTCTGTTTGTTTGGACAAAGTTAATAATTCCTTAGGGTATTAATTGCTATACTCCTCTATCTAGTTTCTTGTAGTTGACTTAAGTAAGTAACTGGTATTTTTCTTAGGCGTAAAGGTTTGACTTTTTGGCATCCTCTACCGAAGCTGGGATTCGATAGAATTTGAAAAGGGTTACAGTAAAACCCTCCCCCTGTGCTATGTGAGTTGGTTCAGTCCTACTTTGCATAAGTTCCTTTTGAGTAGATCCATGTGTGGATGCATAGTACTGAAGACTTACTCTGTTTGACCGGGTGGATGTATGTCTTGGAGAGAAGCAGGGTATTTTAACTGCAGACAGTAACGTTTTTAGAATCAACATGTATTGTGCATATCCTGTGCCTGGAATGGGCAGCAATTCTTTGATGTATTACTACAATGGGAAAACGGTGAGCCTCTTTTTCTTTGTGCATAGAGTTTCCAACAGGCTGACTTAGTTGAAAATACAGTAGATTAAGTCACTTACCAAAATCTGTGGGCTTAATATTGTGTTTTCTTTAAAGATTGCTTTTTGCAAGATTATACTTAGGTTGCTTTTAGTATTTATATTTCAATAGCTGTGTTCTGAAAAAGGTGCCTTGCTCAGAGTAACTTAATAAATATTTGTGGATTTGGTTTGATTTTTTAAATCACATAGACCATAAACTTGAATTAATGTGTTATATAACATTTTAAGAGTGCATTTTTTTTAGCGTGTTCTCTTTGTTGGCTGTAAGTTTGAAAGTACATTTATCCTGTTCTAGATTTTTAAATATTGTATGTTTAGGATTGTTGGTTGCTTTTTGCAGTGGAAAGAAAAAGATGAAAGTCACTTTGAATATTTATAAAAATAACAAGTATGAATCTCTGGGAATGATTAGGGAAGCAGTCAGCCGGTGAGGGTCGTATTTCCTGTTTGGAGTTTGAGGTTCAGAGCCTGACTTTACTGTGATACCATCTGCTTCCAATCAAATCAGCATTTTGACCCTGCACAGATTCATAAAGTAAATCACAATTTGGGGGGAAGGGGGGTCATATTTCTTAAAGAAACACCTTTAGATGGAATTATTTAAATTCACTTTTCTTCTTTGGCGTTGCTAAGCTAAGAATTTTTTCATCGATGCTCTTAGTATTACAAAGCAATTGCAATGATACAAAAACCATGGAAAGTTTTGTTGATTATTAAAAAGCATAGTGAGTGTTTGGTGGTTCAGGAAGATGACAAAAATATTGTAAAAATTATTATACAGTGAGGAATAAAAGGAGTCTTAGAATGTTGGATCTTTAGTATTTTTCTCAATACTTGTCATTAAAATGTGTCTTGTTGAAGTGAGCTTTTTGCATTCTAATGTATCTTCAAGTTATCAAGAAATTGTAAATTATAATATTCTGAATAGCTGTTCAGGTTGTTTGGGGAATGAGTCTTTAAAACATAAGTCAGTTATGATGAGATGGGTTTGCCACTTTTCTTTCCCCTAAAAATTTCTCAAGTAGTACATATCTGGGAGGAGGGGGAATGAAGAGCACTAGTCAGAGTACTGATCTCTTTCATTGGCCTCTGTGTTCAGGCCTCCTTGAATTCTGCCTGTATTTGTTTGCAAACTTTTTGCTGAGCTTTATTGATAGGTAGTCATCAAATTGAATATCCTCAGACTCTTTAAAAAGCGTATATTCAGGCTGCCCAGATAAGCCAAGTAGGGGTAGGGAAGGGGGAGTAGGGGGAGGGTAATATAAGTGAAATGACTTGATCTCTATTTCATTTCCTTGCCAGCTGTCTTTCAAATGTGAAATGATTTCTCTTTTATGTCTGATCCTAAGTGAAAACAGTCTGTTTGAAGATTTTATGTGAATATATAAAAAAAATATTAGACTTAAGTAAAATTAACTGTATAATACCCCTAAAGCAATGAGAATATGACTTGCATTGAGTTTTGATTTTATTCTTTCTAGAGCACAGCTCACCCTATTACAACATTTCTCTTTGTTCTACAGCCGGGGGAAAAAAAAAGCTTTGATCTTATTAAGTATTTCCAGGCTTAGAGTACATGGCATGGCTGGTATCATAGAAGAGTATGGTCTGAAAATTGATAGCATGTGCCTGTTACAGGTCAGAGGTGACTTTTATGTTCTTGAAGAATGAATAAATAGATGATAAATTATGCTAGTCATCTAAATTTTAAGACTTTATTTTCATTTTTGTTTTTTTCAAATAAACCTCTGTCCTGGCATTGTTTGTTACTTGCTAATTTGTTTTCCTCCCTCCCCCCCCCCAAAAAAAAAGATTAGGGAAAATGAGTCATAGTTAATCAAGTTATTTTAATATCATATAAGCATCTCATTGTATATAGAAATAAAATGAATTTGTCCATTGTAGTTTTAATATTAAAACTACACTTTTATATCAATAATTTTAATCTGTTCAATTCCCTCTCCAGTAGATAGAGCTGCATGTAATTAGTCAATCACATTCATATGCCAAAATTAAAATGTCTCACTTATTTTATTTCATTTTATACTTATAAGGTCATCATCGTACAAGGGTGTGTTTTGAATATTTAAGTTTTGTTTCTCCCTGTTACAAAGTATACATAACTGGGAGAGGGAGGGGAGAAGGAGCGCCCATGTTCTCAAACTGTCTTACTCTTAATGTATAACTATAGAAAATATGCTAAACCCATACACTTAAATTTGTTTTTAGGCTTTTTTTAATGCACTGAATAGATCATAGGCAAATAAAGATTGATCCAAAAAGGTCTTCTTTCTCCAAGCTTATTAGGTAAGATTGTGTGTGATAGGTAATGTAATTCTTCACAGGTAACAGGTTCACAAATATGTCTGCATAAAAGAAAAACTAAAGTTAAAAAATTAACCTGACTCATCTCGATGTGTGAAGGGATCAATGTTCTGCATCATGATGTGTAATTCATTATGTATAAAGTAAAATGGTCTTCTGTATCATTTCTTCATCAAGGCATAAAATACTGTGTGTCTTTGGTAAATACAGAAGCTGAAATATTTGTGTACCTAAAATACTCATTTCCTTAGATTTAAAAAGGCAAACATGTCACTGAGGAAGGATAGTTTGAAAGATGCCTAATTTCCAAAGAGCTATATAGGTGTGTTTTTTTTTCCTGTTTATGTCAAGAAAATACTATTTGGATAAACATGAGTGAAGAAATTGTTAAGGAGGGGAATCCTGAATTTCTTCCACTGTAAGATTCAGGTTGAGGCCTTAATTTCCCAGGTCTTGAACTAAAGAAGTTACAAAGTGTTTGAGGCACAAAGAGAATGTCGAGTAGAGACACAATGCCTTTTGAATTGCATCAGGTGGTTATTTTAGTCTTGTGGGGGGAAAACACAGAAAAGTTTAGCTGTGATCCAATTGTAATAATCTTCCAAGGAACAAGAATACATATTATGATTCCATCTACTTCTCTCCTTTCCCCAGGACCTTTACAAAATGTCAGTGTTTATATGGATTTCTTAACTATTTGTTTGCTTGGAAGCTTTTGTAAATAAAGGGTTTGCTTTCTAAAGGTAAGGAGGCAACATTACTGGCATGGGGAGGCAGCCTATACTTTAAAAAGCACAGACATGGAAGAAAGAAGGTTCTAATACATAGATTTATATTTTAAAAAGATTAAAAATAATTTTTCTAAAGTCATAGAAATGTTGTGTCAAGTAACCAATAGCTCTGCATGGAATGAATTAAAGTTCCAGGTATGTTTTTTTTTTTAATTAAAAGTTTATATTCTAAATTTTGGCTTTACCCTTTAAAGCTGAGTTCAAGTTAGTATTCAACTTTATAGGAAAAGTTATTTCATGCTTTTGTCATAAAACTGAGAAACTTGTCTACCTTTTGGTACAGTTCAGCTTTTAAATTAGTATGCAAAAATGTTATACAAGAATTATCCATTTTCTTATGTAGTCTTCAGCAATGTTGGGTTTGTTTCCAGGGAGAGGGTAAGATGTCATTGCTCTTGGGAGAAGTGGTAGGCCACATTGGATGGAAGAAGATTCCCAGTCTAGGCAAGCTTCAGTTTTGTAACTAAGTAAACAGAATTTCCTAGGAAAGGTTTGAAGTTTATTGTGCACCACTTCTGTCTTTGACAAAGTACTGTTAATAGTGCTTCATAATTATGGAAAAAGAAAAGATGGGGAACGGTCCAAGTGTTTGGTATTAAACATGTTTTTATATATGACTCCAACACTTCCATTTCACAAGGTAGAAACTGCAGTGTGATAAATTCAAGGAATATTCTTAATCCATTTTCTTTAAAGAAGAAGCATTTGAAGAGAAAAGATATAAACTTGGAATTTTTTGCTCACATACAGTTAAATACTCATGTAGATGACTCATTAGTTAAGTCTGTTCACATATAAAAGTTAATATCACTCTGAAAACTGGTTCAGGTAAGGAAAAATTTGGCACATGCTGACTCATGTAATTTGTTTTTCCTAAGAACTATATGGAGCAAGTAGCTTAAAAACTAATCCTAAAAATATCCGAGATTTTTCTTTTGTATAATTTCCTTTATCATTTTTTAAGCCAATGTTACTATTTGGAGAAATGATTTTATAAACCTCGTTCTACTTCCCTGTAAAATTTTGCTTCAGATTTTACTGTTATCAGACTAGTCAATCCTGAGAGAAGTAAATTAATGAGTTAGATTTGTCCATAACCACACACTATCCCCAGTAGGATCAAAGCTACCATTTTAAAGTTACGACAAACTTGACCTGACCTTTTGTTTCTTGGTCATCCAAGAAATCTCTAAGGAAAGGCTGCTGAAGACATTGAATGACAAAAAGTTTTGCATTAGTTGGCTAATTTTTTGTCTGGTCTCAACCTCTTCCCCCTTTCCCTTTATCCATTCCCTTTCCAAAAGTATAACAGACTTCAGCGAATAAACCTCAGAGAGCTTTCTTTTCTTGGCTCAACTGGGTTCAACTGCCAGTATGTTGAACTACATACAGTCTCTGCTAGGAGGGTATGTTGTCAGCAGTGTACTTTATTAATGTTTCAGACTGAAGGTTATGTTCGTTTCCATGGGCCCATGAAAACAATGAAGGAGGGGATCAGGTGCTATATTGGTGGATCTATATTTCTTAAAAATGTAGGTGGCTAAGGAGTGACACTCACTGATTTGTGCAGTATATTACCTCAGTAAACATGTGTTTGAAAGCCAGTTCCGTAGAAATTCCATAGGTTATAAATCTCAGACTGGAAACTGAGATTACTACTGAAATAAAAGAAATTAGATTCTATAGCAGTGAGCTATGGCCATTAACATAAAATTAAAGTTAATAGTAAAAATCTGCTTTCCTTAGACTAAAAGGACATTTTTCCCACCATAAAGTAATTGCAATAATCACTTAGATAAGGTTTGAGATATGGGCAAGGCAGGAAAAAAATCACACATTTTGTTTAGCTTCCTATTAAAACCAGGTTATTTTTATACTTACCATTAGAATGAAATTTGGTCTGATTTTATGCTAAATATAGTATATTTAAAATTCTTGGGGGAGGATATTGGTTCCTTTATATAGGAAATTATGAAAAGAAAAATTTCAAGATACAGACATTAATATTAATTTACACAGACATTCCATGAAGTTTTTTTTTCATGTGGATATAGTATAAAAAGTGTTTATCACATTACAACGATAGCTTGTAATGTCCATATGCTAAGAAGGATTTACATGATGGTCCCTTATGTTTTTCAGGTTGATGATGCTACATTTTTAAGTGCCTAAATAAATCTTTCCCCCATTGGGTTTAGAAAAAGGAAGCTAACATTTATTGGAAAGACTTTAGTGGTAGCTTGTGACCCTTCATGATAAATTTAAATTGTCATTGTTTTTATGCTCACTTAGATTTTAAATTATTTTAGACTTTTGTTTCTTCCATTATGTTAAGAATTATACAGTTCTCACTAGGGTTGTTTCTTTTTTTTTACATGTTGAAAATATCTTGTTTGTGCTGGGGGTGGGGGGAAGGATAGGGCATAAGAAGGGGGCAGAAAAAGGATGGACTTACCAGTTTTTTGAAATTGAGAATTTTCCAGATTTCTTAAAATTTAAAATTTCAATCTACTCATTTTAATAGCATCAATATTAATTCTAAAATTGCATAGTATCTTTTTCCCAAAAATTATTTGGATATTTGATAATATTTTGCCATATGATTAATAATATTATTAACATCATATTTATTTATGCCCTCTACTGTTTATCTTCTATTATATATGGATAAAAAACACGAAATTGGAATTTTTCCTATTTGATTATATGTTACATTCCTACATAGAAATGATAATTTTTTCAATCTTCAGTCCGCAATAGAAATATGTTTATTTTATGTGCGTATGTACATATATAGTAATTTCTAATGTAATTTCTATAGGCTAATCAATTACCTTTTAAAAATACTGATTTGATCAAGTAGCTGATTATAATTTTTGTGCATCGGCAGTAATTTTCAGATACTGCTTAAAAAATGAACTGTGGGAGAAAGTATCTAGGTTTTTTTTAGGTTTTTGAGAATTGGCACATAATTGTACATTAAGACTTGTGTTTTGATTTTATGAAACCAGGGCTTAATTCTAATTTATTATATAGGATTTTATTTTGTTTTTAGTGGCTTAGATTTGATTAGTTTGGTTTTTTGTTTTTGTTTGTGTTTTTTGATTGTTGTTAGATCCACTCTACTAGTTAAAAGTGTTCTATGATTCAGCATAAAATATAAAACTATAGGTATCATGATTATGCTCAGGACTTCCTGAACATGATCAGTGAAGTTTACTATTAAAATATTATTGGCATTAAATAGCTTAGTAATGATTTTTAAGTTACATTGATGTCATGTCACACACAAAATTCCAAAGTTCACCTAGAGTTTCCAGTTGTTGGAAGTCGAGGTTGCTGTTAGATAATTTGGAATGGTCACCTTATAGTAATGAATTTGCATACATTACAGTATATAATGACCTTGGAAGTCGATAAGGCCTGCTATTCCAGGCCATTCTGTTTGAGGATCTGGTTCAGTTCCAAATCTGAGGCTCTCTGCATAGGAAAATATTTTTAAAGCCTCAGAAACTAGTTGTGTAATAAAACCAATATGTTAAAAAAAAAAAAGATAAATTGTCTATGGAGAGCCAGTTGGAAGCCATGCTCTCTTCTAGGCAGGTGAAGCTGTGCAGAAAGTGTTGTTGTCTGGTCTTATGTTGACTCCTGTTTTCTTAGACCATAGAAGCTTATGGGAATCCCATTGTTTTTCCTAAAATAAAATCTATAGCCTAAAAGTTCTGGAGTGCAGGAAGTAGACAGAGACTTCAAATAAACCATAAGCGTATTGAGTCATCTAAAACATCTTTCCCTTCCCCTTCTAGGAATAAATGATTTAACATTTTTGGGCCTCAGTTTCTTCATCTGTAAAATGAGAGGCTTGACCCTGAGGCCCTTTCCAATTCAAAGTCTATGATCATGTGTGGTTATTAAGGGAAAATTCTCCGTTCATTTCCCATTAGTTGGAGAAACCCCTGACAGCCATTAGATTTGGATGTGAGTGTTTTTGGGAAGTTAAGATGTCAGTATCTTGCCGTATGTAGTCCTGGCTGCCCATGTAGGTAACTAGCAAAATATGTTTGTCCTTTTAGGCAAGGGCCTCTAGGTCTTTAGATCTTTCTTTCCATAGCAATTATGAAAGGATTATCGTATACATAGGCCAAATGCTTTGAAACCAGGAGCAGAATATGACAGTATCATCAAAGTAAAGCAAAGTGGTCCACCTCTCTATTAATTCTGAAGTTGTCCACATAGTCAAGCTGGAAACTTCAGGGAGAAAAAATATTGGTCTTTGCCAAAATGGTTCAAATTGGCTGCGTGAACTGACTCATTCCATGGATAATTGTGTAATCATTGCAGAGAAAAACTGTGAATATTCAGCCTGGAATTACAGTATCCTTCCTGGAGCAATAACAGCTTGCAGCCTGGGAAAAACCCCAGTTAGGATATTTTTGTGGGTATGTTCTCTTTGGCTAAACCCAAGAGAGGGATTTGTCAGATTTCCAGCCTTGTCCTCTCAAGCTGGAGTTGACCCTGTGATTCAGTTCATCAGATATCTGCACACCCACCAATATTTTTCCCAAAGTCATTCTTACTCTTTAGGAAGAAAGTAAGTCCTATTCTAACCCATAGTTGAGATCCTTGTTACTTTGAACCAGTCACTTTGAAATGGTGGCTGTAGCCTTCTGGAAATAGGCTAAGTAATTATTAGATTTTTGAGCTCCTCAAAGGCAGGAACTGTCTTGTACCCTTCTTTGTATCTCGGTGCTTAGCACAGGGCTTGGCAAACAGTAGACACTTGATAAATGATTGACATAATAAATTAACTAAGTATCTAATAGCAGGGTGGGATGGGTAGCTTGAAGAGTATTGAACTTTGAATTCCAGTGATTAGGAGTTGAGAGGGATATCAGGGATTGTCTAACCGATGCCCAGAGTTGTATGAGTTGTTGGTCTCCCATCCTGGAATGTACTTCTTCTTTACCTCCATTTCATGGAAACTAGATTCACTCCTAGCTCAGTATAGGCACTATGCACAAGATTTTCCTGATTTCCCCCCAAAAAACTAATTATTAATACCCTTTCCCTTTTGCAATTACTTTGTATATATCCTTAATTTACTTATTTACCTGTTTTAGCAATACTCCCCATTGAATGTAAGCTCCAGGCAAGCAAGGACCATTTTATTTTTGTCTTTGTTTCCTCAGTGCCTTACGCACAGTAGGCACTTCATAAATGTTTTTGAGTTGAATTAAGAGATTTACCTGAGTTCACAAAGATATAGAAAGTAGCAGAGCTAGTATTTGAACCAAGATTTTTTGACTCCAGATCTAGTGCCCTTTCATTAGACTGTACTGAAGTCACATACTTGGGAATCTGGCTTCTCATCTCATCTCTGCTGCTTGCTAACTGTATGATCATTGGGCATGTCACTTCTAGAAAGAGTAATTAACATTTGATGTCCTTACTTCCTCCTCACCCACTCACTTCTTAACGTTCTGCAGTCTGGCTCCTGTCTCCACCATTCAACTGAAACTGGTCTCTCCCAAGTTGCCAATTATCCATTAATTATCAAACCCATTAGCCTTTTTCTCAGGTTATATCCTCTTTAACCTTCATGAAGCATTTATTACAACTGACCACTTCCTTCTTGTAGTCTTTCCTCCCTTAGCTTCTATGACACTGTTTATCCTACTTGTCCTCCTACTTAACTAGCCTATCCTTTTCCATTTTCTTCCTTTCCTTGACTTGTCTTTTTCTGTCACCCCCTTCCTGAGTGTGTGTCCGCTTCAAGGTTCTGTCATTGGTACTCTTCTCTCTTTTCCAATTTCGTGGTTTCAGTGTACACCTTTATGCAGTTGCCCCCAGACCTGTATAACTGCCTTCAGTCTCTTCCCTGGTCTGCACTTCTACACTTCCATATTACTGCTGAGATGTACCACTGACAACTTAAACTTAGAATATCCAAAAGTATCATCTTCTCCCCCCAAAGACCTGCTACTCATCACAACTTTCTATCTCTTTCAATGGAACCACCATCCTTCCAATCACTCAGGCTTTATACACTCAGAGCAGTCTATCTTCTCTCTCCCTCATCCACCATAACCTCACATTTCAAATCCTGCTGATTCCATCTCTACATTATTTCTCACATCAGTCTTCTCCCCTCCAACCTCAGTCAAGTTCCTTATTACCTTCTGCCTAGACTATATTGGCCTCCTAACTGGCTTCCCTGTCACCAGTTTTTCATCTCACCAATCCATTCTTTGCATGGCTACAAAACTGTTAATCCTAATGCAGAATATCACTGTCCTGCTTATAAACCTTGAATGGCTCCCCATTGCCACTGGGATAGCATACAGATTTTACACTTGAATTTAACGCTCTTTATATGCATAAAAGCATTGAAAAGAATGTGTTGAATTATATATATAAAGCAAGCAGTACATAATAAAGACCAATGTTTTATATGCAATCATTGCTTTCCATTCTGTTTTGTCTCTGGAAACACGCTCTCTCTCTCTCTCTCTCGCTCTCGTTCTCTCTCTCTCTCTCTCTCTCTCTCTCTCTCTCTCTCTCTCTCGCTCTCTCGCTCTCTCTCTCTCTCTCTCTCTCTCTCTCCCCCCACCCCTCTCTCCCCCCTCCCTCTCCCTCTCTCCCTCCCCTTTCTCTCTCTCCCTTCTTCCCTCCCTCCCTCTCTCCCTGTCTCCCTCTCCCTCTCCCTCCACTCCATCCGTCTCCCTTTTCTCTCATCTCTTTCCCTCTGCCTTCCCTCCCCTCCCCTTCTCTCTCTCTCTCTCTCTCTCTCTCTCTCTCTCTCTCTCTCTCTCTCTCTCTCTCTCCCCCTCTCTCCCCCTCCCCCCCTCCTTCCCTCCCTCCTTCTCTCTCTCACAGCTCTGTCATCTCTCTCTCTCTTATCTCATATTTTTGGGTTAAGTTCAGAATTTATAATGTTAAAGTTCTCTGTAATCTAGCTGCATTCTACCTATTTCATCTTTATACCTTATACTAAATTTGGGCCAGATTAGACTAGCTACTCTTCTTCCTTCTCCCACCTTTGTGCATGTCTGAAAAATCTTTGTGCTTTTCACAGCCCTTCCTCAAGTCCTAGTTCAAGTGTCCTCCCTTTTGTGAAGTCTTCCCTGAGTCTCTCTTGGAAACTGTTCTTTCCCTCCAGTTCTTGTCTAGATCTCTGTTTCCCTTGCATATCTCATGTGTGTATGTATATGTTGATCTAGATATAGATATATATCTGATTCTGTACCATTAGATTATAAACTCCTTGAGGGAAGATACAATGTCATCTTTATAGTCCCTTGCTGTTGGAGGGTACATAACTCTTTATTCTGTTTATTACATTGTAGTGAACTTAAAATCTCTGAGCCCAATTTTTCTCAACTTTGAAATGAGCATAAATAATACGAGTCATACCTACCTCATATAATAATTTTGAGGATCAATTGAAATCACATACATATAAGATACTATTAACTCTTTTTTGACTAACTGGATCCACCTAGATAATGAAATCCTTTGTATTTCTAAATAATGAAAATTTCCCTTTTAGTTTCCATCAGAATTTGAATTGTAGAGTTTAGTCTTGTCTCAGAGGTATATGTGTAAACACATGCATACTTTTTTTCTTTTAGATTCTGTTTGTAGTAACACAAAGTCAGACTTGTGATTTAAACTTATGATTAGGTCATTAACCGGGAGGGAGGAAAAAAAAACTGGCATCCACGGGCAGGTGATCAGGTGACATAAGAGGCCTGGTTTTAATTTGTGGGCAGTACTGATTGTAACTGAAAGAGACTTGCTCTTTTTGTGGAATTGGCTGACTGTTTCCCCACATCTGGAGTTAATAAAGTCCCTGAGACCACATCAGTTGTGTTTTGCCGCAAGAACTCTTTGATCTGAAAAATCTAGACGGGCACAGCTGCTGCTTCCTAACACTGCAGCTATGTTTTTGCAAGCTATAGTTAAGATACCAAAACAAGCAAAAAAACTTTGCAAAGTTATGTGTCCAAGCTAGTTCTTCTTTTGTCACTATTTGATGAAACCTCTTTGAGAACCACACATTTCATAACATTTTTTTATCGTGATATAGTTTCAGACACATTTTTAGTACTTGATAGACTTGTAGTAGCTAAAGATTTTCTCAGTTTAGTTTGTATTTAGAGGACTCTAGAAAATGTCAGAGGTATAAAAGTTGAAAATTAAAATAACCTTTTACATGCATGGTGTACCTGGAACTAGGCTTGGAATTGGAAAGACCTGAATTCAAATCATACTTCTGAAACTGGCTGTGTGATCCTGGCATGTGACTTAACCTTTCTAGGCCTAATTTCCCTCATCTTTGAAATGAGGGATTTGGATTTGATGGCATCTAAGGTCCCTTCCAGCTCTAAATCTATGAACTTGTGATACTTTGATTGATAATGAGTCTCATTCACTTCTGGATATTTAATGTAGGTTTCTATATTAATTTATGCAAATTTCTGTGTCTCAACTGAATACTGTTTAGCTTTATTTCCTTGTTCTCTATGACAGTGATAAATTAACCATTACTCAATAGCATATGCTGCTTTATTTGACCCAATAGAAAACTTGTGAACTAGTAAACCCACTTTTAGCCTTTTTATGTACTATTGTAGCATTTTAATATTTCATAAGTGGAGTATATCATTAATGGAGTCTGATAAATTGAGTGCGAGTAAGGTTGTTATATAGGGCAAAAAAGTGCAAATTTACTGAACTTAGCCAAACTGTGTGAGTTTTTTTCCCCCACACATGAAACTTAAAACTATAAAAATTAGGTTTCTCTGTAATTATGAAAACATGAATCTTTCATTTCATTCCACTGTATACCACAGATGGAGTTTAAGAATTTGGCATATCATGCTTCCAAATGAACAGGTGTATGTTTGTAACATATAATAAGAGTAGATATTTGAGGTTAAAATACAGGATGTCTTTTTTTAGTCTTCGTCAGTACATTTTGGATAAGTTTGGTTAATTTCTAAATTTTAACTCATTTTACACCCTTTAGAATTATAAAAATGAGAAAGGGGCTTCAACTATAATAAAGTTTAGAGGAAGAGAGATGTGAAGAATCTTAATTTTCCAAAAGTTGAACCTACATGCTAAATGTGCATTAGTAGTGCTTTTCCATTCTGGCACAGTCAGCACTGTGAAAAAGTTTTAGAGTAGGAAAGCATCCTCTGAACCATCAAGAAAGGAAGCACAGTGAGTGAACCAGTGGCCTTCCCAAATTCCCTTTCCTAGAATGTGTACATTGCATAGATCTTCGCAGGCAAGAAGCTTAACTTCAGCGTTTTTAGATACCAAAGGTGTGTATATTTTACTCTTTGGATTCTTAAAACTTGAAAAGTTGCCATGATGAATAGCCATTAAAAATAATATGACCATATTCAGTCTCTCAGTGCCACCAGAAAAGTGGAAATGTACTTTTAATTCTTAACACAATTTTTTTAAAGAGTCCATTTCTCTATAAGCTTATCAAAGCTTAAAAACTGCACGAAGATTTGTGGGACACCCACTAAAAGGGTAGTTTGGGGAAAAGACCTACAACTCATAGATCCTAAAGACTTGAACTTCAGGAGTACTTGAAGCTATACTTTCTACTTCCTTTAGAAAGAAACTGCATTTAAATGGCCAGACACATTTTCAGAGACCTCTGTACCCCTTTTAGCATACTGTACATTAAAAGATTTCTACTTGGTTTATTTTTTTTAACAATTTTAGGCCCTTTGTTAATGTTGTTGTACTCCCACAACATTTTGACATGTCAGTTTTTATTAACAATCTGTTAACTCCTCTAAATCTCTGCTCCTGTGAAAATTCTCCTGGTGAAGTGAATGTGGGTCCTTCATGTTGCAGTAAAATTTAATTTAGTGTATTCTTACCAAAATAATACTTGTCAATGAAATAATTTCCCCTGCTCCTTACAAATCATCTCCTTGTCTTATTGGTAACTGTCTTAGGAACATCCTACCTTTCTCCTGGTTCATGTGTAGTTCATATGTAATCTAAATTTTTTTAAGGATCTATTTGTTTTCCCTTTTTGATTTCAGCAGCTGCCATAAGGATAGTTTTGATTATTAAGGTTATTTGGCTGCCTAAATAGTTTCCAAAGTGATGAGAATGTTGGTCACTTGCCAGTTCAAAATGTTCATACTGTGCTTATCTGAAGCAAAGGTTTACCAAGGGAAATTGGTACTCCACCAACAAATCAAAAGGAGTTGTTGGGTTTTTGTTTGTTTGTTTTGTTTTTTAAGCAATATCAGACTTGAAAGATTATTCGATATTGAAGCTTTAAAATCCCACAGCAGGATATAGACTGTACTTTCTTTTTATGGCAACCTTATCAAGTTAGGGAAAATTCTGAGTGGATTGCACGATGCCCTAGGTGTTTAATTCTCAATATTTACATGGGTCATTCACACTTTATCTACTTTAATTAAATTGTAAATTGTTTGGTATTTTAATGTTTACATCAGGAGTTTGAATTTTATGAATCCAGTTTATCTTTTGGGCCATATTTAGCAAGGGTTTTATACTATGCATTTTGTGCCACAAGACTGTGAGGTTTGTGTTTTGTAAGCAAATTCAACATTTATGCCTTTATCCAACCACCTGGTTTAATTGGCACACTATAAAGTGTGTTATGAGGATGCTCATGGTGTTCTGCTCTGGCAGTTTGCTAAAAACAAACATTCAGAAAGTGACCGAATTAAGCATTATTTGCCTGGACTTATGTACAAGTTTTGTGTGGTTTGGGACCCTTTTTTTTTTTTTTTGGAGTCCTCAGTTCAGCTTTACCTGAATGATATACAGAGAGCATTTATTCATTTTTTAAATTTTGTTGGTATTTAATTTTAAGGTATATGCACCATCCCCGAATTCGGATGATTTCAACCGAGAATCTCCTAGTTACCCATCTCCCAAACCACCAACCAGTATGTTTGCTAGCACTTTCTTTATGCAAGGTAAGTACTATTTAATAACAAACAAACAAAAAACCTCAGTACATTCTACTGTGATTATCTTCTGCACATTAACTGACGCTTTTGGTCATAAAATTTCAAGAAAAGAGTGGTTGCTATGTGACCATGCAGGAAGTTTGATATAAATTATTTAGGTGTTTCTGAGTGAAATAAACTATCCTTTGATTTAAAGGTTTTCCAGTGACGTTAATTGCTGACTGCAATTTAGGTGGATTACCCGGCAGACCAGATGGGCAGTCATCCAGTCATAGATTTGTAAGGGGCTTCAGAATAACACATTGGAGTAATTGAGAAAAATGAGGAAGGGAATTCTTGATCATTCTGAAACCTGAATGGACAGCCTTTATTGACAACTAGTTCAATTTTTAATTACCCTTTACACGAAGGATTTAGAGTTCTGTCACACCTAGAATTACTAACATAAATGTGGTACAAAGAGGGGAGAACAGAGTAAGACTTTGTAAGAGAGAAAAAGGATTGCATTTCCTTTGCTTCATGTCTAGCAAATCATCTTACTTGGTCTGATGTGGTTTTGGACTGTGGAAAGCACACGCTACACGTGAGCAATAAATTACTATATACGGAGTTATTTGACTTTTATATTGGTGAGTGAAGTCACTACTGACACATTTTGGCTAGAAGCTGAATATAATATAGTAATTATCAGTTATTTAAGTCTTCTTGAAAAACTTTTATTTTATTTGTTAAAATGTTTTACATAATATAAATTGCCTATTATGGATTAAGAATTTTTTCCATTCTGTATTTATGGTGAGGGCCACTTAACCAAGCTTGCAAGCATCAACCTTTCCCCCCTGTAGTCTGGAATTTTATCATTTTTCTTGATGTGAATCTGGACTTTCTAAAGGTTTTTGTAATTAGTTTAAGTACTTGGTATTTTCTCTACTGCCAGATTATATTTCAACTGTTAAGATTAATTTCTTTTTAAATATAGCAATGCAAACATGAAGAAAGAAAAGCTAGATGGAGAGTCTTGTTACTGACATGAGATGAGTCAGGAGAAATCTATAGAGAAAATTAATTTTTATATCATCATCAAGGTAAAATAAATTCAGTGCCTTTGCTAAGAAGGAATTTTTGTTTCTTTCTTCTTTATAGACGGGACCCACAATTCTTCTGACCTTTGGAGTTCATCAAATGGGATGAGCCAGCCTGGTTATGGTGGAATTCTGGGGACCTCCACTTCTCACATGTCACAATCCAGTAGTTATGGCAGTCTACATACACATGACCGCTTGGTAAGGCTATAACCCACAATTAAGGCACAGTAGCTTTCTGTTTCTACTTGTATTTCTTTTAGGATTATAATTATAAAATTAGATTCTGTCAAAACGCTCAAATTTGAAATACTTCTCTGCTTAACGCATTCTACGTGTGCTTGTAAGAAAACAGCCCTAACACAATTGGAGTTCCTCGGCTGCTAAGTTGCATCGTTCTCTTGACATATTGCAGTCGTTGTTTAACCATGTGTGCATGTTTATTCAGGAAGTGTAGCTGATGAGATCTTGTCTTTTTCCCCTTTTTTCTAGAGTTATCCTCCACATTCGGTCTCACCAACAGATATAAATGCAAGTCTTCCTCCAATGTCTAGCTTCCATCGAGGCAGTACCAGCAGTTCACCTTATGTTGCTGCCTCACACACTCCTCCCATCAATGGATCAGATAACATTTTAGGTGAGCATTTTAAGGTTCAAAAATCATTAGGATCAAATTTTTGAATTTTCTGTTATCCTATACATCTTTTTTTAATGAGGGTTTTTTTTTAATTTTCATTTATCAGCCCTCTACCGTTAAAATGGAACCTATAAAGTCATCATATTAAATATGTCACAGACAGAATGTTTGTTGTATTAATGTGACAGATGTAGAATTACTGAACAGCATGCCTCTGAAACAACTGTGGACATTTACCTTGTTTATAAATGACAGAGGCATGTAATGTTACTTCCTAGTCTGAAAGTAAACTCTTGGTTCACTTTACTACTCTTAATGTCCAGGAACCAGAGGGAATGCTGCTGGAAGTTCACAGACAGGTGATGCACTTGGCAAGGCTTTGGCATCTGTGAGTATTAACACTGTATTCAGTAGTGATCAGAAGTCATTGGGTTGAGGGGGGGGTCTTTTCTGAACTGTATGTATCATAGATAAAATGTGGTCTTTAGTCTCTAGAATTCTATATTGCAATTTCCACATTACAATTACACAAGTCTTTGTTAATCACCAAACTCCATATTGAGGCTACAGTTGACATGTAAACTTAAATTATTCAGGTGTTTCTCTCTCTCTGTCTCTGTCTCTCCCCTTCTCTCCTTCTCCTCTTCCTCTCTTCTTTCTATACATATGTGTACATTCATATATACATGTATATATATATACACACACACATATAGATGTATGTACGTACACATATGTATATACATACATGCATGTATTGAATATATCAGATAAAGCAAGTTGCTACTTTTTTTCTTCATGAGAATTAGCCTTCTGACTTCATTTGAAACATTTGCCTCCTTTATATGTGTGTTAGCTGTAAGTAGATGGAGAATGAACTTGGACATTTTGCATCCAAGATACAAATAACAAAGATTAGCGGATCAGCTCATTCATAAAGGTTTAAAGTACATGTTCAGTGACCCATTAAAATAGGTCGAATGGAGCCAAGAAGGGCAACCCAGCTACTCCCTTTAGATCCAAAGAATAAAATGGATTTATAAGGAATTTTTTTTAAAAAACGAAGCATTTTGCATATAAAAGAAAAGAAAAAACCAACAACAGAATGACTATTTATCATTTCAGCTGCAGTTGATCCAATCAAGAGATAAGGAAATGAAAGAACAACATTGCAGATGCCAAATTCATTTTAAGAATTGATGCTAAAATGAGTAAAACCATGTTTTGGGAAATTCATAATAAAATTACCATAGTATTATCCGGAAGAATTACTTTATATCCTACTGTTATCAGCATACTAATAATAAAGCACTGATTATGTTTTAGTGTCTGACTCATAGACAATCAACCTGAAACTCTCCGTTTTCTCACTACCAACTGGAAGGCAAGGCAGTTATCACTAACCCACAAGAAGCTTAACTTGATTCTTTTAGTAATAGATGAATGCTTCTCAGCTCAGAAGACTCTCCCTAGGCTGCTTCCTGTTCTTGTTTCCTTCTTTTTCTAGCAAATATGCTCTTACAGATCTTATAGACGTGACTTCTTTCTGACACCAGTGCTCCTGATGCCAAGTGGATCTCTTGATGTCCACTTAGCAGGTGGAGTATTTCTTTAATAGGATTGGTAGAAAAGCCACCACTGGTATTTTATGGAGATAAGCCACATGTATAGAGTCTCTCAAATCAGAGTTGTGAAAACAAGACAGAGCCAAATTCTAGTAGCTGTATCCTTAAATTTCAACCCAGTAGTAAAATGAGATTTTTGAGAACAGTTCCTGCTACATTTTATTAACTCATAGGTTCCTTCTGAAAGGGGTGGGGTGCTTAAGGGAAGTAGAATCTGGTAGCAGGTATTTGAGACCCAGCAGGACCAATAAGCATTGAATTTTTGAGATCCTTCAGGATTTTTAAAATACTATATCGGTAGTTACAAGAAATGGCTCTCTGAAAAGAAGAATATTTTGGGGAAATGTACGTGATTTAAAAACAAAATAATCAATTAAAATATGTATCTTTACATAATATCACATTCTTAGAAGAGAAATCTGTACTTTTCAAACTGCTTCCACATACATTATCTCACTTGAACCACAAAATAGCATTATGAGGTAGGGATATATAACTAGGGAATACAAAGTTTCATAGTCCATTTAAGTTCTCTGCAGAAATCTTGACTTGTAAGCAGGCAGAAGTTTCTGACATCCTCAGTGGTCTCCCAAGTGCCTTTTCAGGTATCTCTAGGTCCTTGAGTACTTTCCCTTATTATGACTAGCACACTAGCCAAACCAGGTTGGCATTTGGAAAGAATTCCAAATTTACTATGAGTGGAAGCCAGGGAAGAAATGTTTAATCTAGTTAGTGGGTGGGCTTTGGTTGTCATGGAAACTTAGCTCTGTCATCCTATGTTGTTGCTTGGCAGGAGCAGCCAGGTCATTCCATAAATCATTTCTGTCATAGCTGATGGTGATGCATTCCATCTGCTCTATCACCGCATGCCATAGTCTGCACACTTCAAATCCCTTGCTTCAATCCATCTGCTGCCCTCCCTCTCCAGTCCCCCCCCACCCCAAGAATACATTCTTTCCCAACCCCCACTACAGACTTACTTTTACAGCAAATAGATATGTTCTAAAAAATAAAACATTAAATTGTCAAGGGAGAGTGTGAGTAGATAGTTAAGCATGTGAAGGATGGGGAGGAGAAACTTAATGATTGTTATAATGGAGAGTTTGATTATACACATTTCAAAATTTCTGTCTTGAGTATTATATTTTATTTGGAAAAAGTGAATATAATAAGTCCATAGTGACATCATCTCAAAATTTTAAATTCTTCAGATTTTTAAATATTTAAAAGGAACATAAGATTTTAAACATAGAAACTCCCATGCTATTGTTAAAAATCATTTCTAGTTCCCAAATTGTCTGTTGATGTACATCTTAGAAAGGCCTTTCATGTGTGAAACATCAGAGGGTACAACCTTTGTTCTTCAGTTTAGGTATTAAAGCACATGCAGAATACTGTGTGATTAAACATGTAAGGCCAGATAATACATTTGCAAAGGTTCTTTTATTTTAGGTTTAAGCCAGGATAATTGTGGTCTTAATCTCAGGGTAGCAAGAAAGAGAATTGTACATGAAAGTATTTACACAAAGTTCCCAAAGCCCTGTGGATTATGCATTAGTTTAGATAATGAACTAGTGTAGATAGAAAGAAAAGAAAATCTGGGTATTCGTGCCATTTCTAATGTGTTTCCCTGAACATTTGCCAGACAATAACCCTTTAAGATTGTGCCCATGGAGGGTTATATGGAGGAAGAAACATCTGGTTTATTTCAGTGCCTAATACCAAATCAAAACACTTGGTCTTTAATTTAGAAGAGATCAAACAGGAGGACTGTTTAACTTTGTTGATTATATCAGACCTCTTTGTGATAATTTATGTTTTGATTCCTACCTCAGAGCAAGAATAAATGTGTTTTTTGTGATCTTGATGGTTAAATGGCCAGTAGTCCCTAACAAAAGAAAAGAAAATTCAGGGAAGTTGACTTTTAAAAGTAATTCACGAAATAAGTTTCTTTGTTGCCTTTGACTCAATAACATTAGCATAACAAAGATTAACTGAAATGTGCACTGTAGTGTTTAAAAAATTGGGCTAACAGCTCGGAGGTTTGGCTCTGTGGGCTCTCCATTGTGTCCTTTTTGTCTAAGGCCCTTTTCATTAGACCCTGGCTTATTGGCACCCTGCTGATTGGAATGGACCATGACTGATAGGAGGAGGAGTCTCATTTGTTGCAGTAAAATGAGTCATGTTACCGTTTAAGCCTGGCAGAAGGTATCAGAGTTATTCATCATTGGTCATTTAACAGTACAGCAACCATGGATTGCATGCAGAATGAGCTCTTACTTTGTGTTTACGCCCTGGTTTCTAAATGACTTTTTTTCCTCCCCCACCCCCATTTTTAAAGTGCATGACTTTTTTTCCCCTTTTCATTTAACTCCACTGTGAGATCTCTTTAAGACTAGAGATTCCAACAGAAAATGTATTGTTGATTTAGTCAAATTGGATGAATGCTGTATTCCAAATGAAGCATTGTGTGTGTTGAGTTTTTCAAAGTAACACAAGTTTTACAAACTTGGGAAATCTTTGTCTGATATAGTGATAGCAGAGTATGGTGTGTAAAACCAAAGTTGAAGCAAATGATCTGTAGGGTTTTAGAGTAAGCATGCTTGTTTTACATATTGTGTCATTATAGTCGCATACAAATTTATTTCTGTACATTTATAGAAACAACATGGAACAAAAGAAGGTAATGCATCTTGCCAAGTTGTCAGTAAACTCAAGAAACACATTGCTAATAAACCTGTATGTATCATCATCCTCAGTCTTGGGGTGGGGGGTGGCAAAGAAGATGATGATTGGGGGAAAGCATTTGTTGTGGAAATGGAGAAGCTAGGTTACAAACACACCAGAAATGCTTTTCCCCTCCTTAATGATAAATTTGTGTTACCCTTTTCCTCCTTTTCAAATGCAGTTATTTTTAAAAAGGGGGGTACCTGGGAGGTTTACACATATTTTGCATAGAGCAGAGAAACAGTTTTGCTCAGTCATTGAAAGGTAGTAATCCTCATTGTCACTCTCAGTTTTGCCTGTTCCTCTGAAGTGTAACCTCTTCCTTCTTTGAGATAAAGGAGCTGTCACCAGCTGTTGACATGCTTATGGAATCATTTGGTTGCAGTAGAGAGGAAATCAAGGAAATTGAGGGTTGACAGTCCACTTCCACCTTTGAAGGCCCATATCTGCCAAATAGAGTGATATTGGCAGCTTGATGTGTTAGGAACAATTCCTGAATACAGTCAAGCATCACTGTAACACTGTTCTCAAGGCTCATGCCTTGGAACTTGCCTTAAAACCATCTTATTCCACAATCTTTCTGGTTTTTTAATGATTAACTCCTAACTGTATGGCTTACATGACCAAATCACTGTATACTGAATTATACTTTTTATCAAAGTGTGTTATAGCAGCAGTCTAATGTATTTGGCTAACATATCGCATAGATTGGATTTAGATGAGTCCAGGGGTTGAAGTTCAGTACCTGCTACCAGCTAGCTACCTTTTTCTCCCAGTGCTTAAGGAACTTTATAGGCAATACTGGGTTTTTTTTTGTTTGGGATTTTGTTTTGGTTGCTGTTGTTGTGAATCGTGGTCATTGTTGTTATTTTGATTTTTTTTTTGTTTGGGTTGGGTTTTTTTTTTTTTTGCAACATCTCTTTAAGGGGGTTGTGAAATGAAGAGGGTGTTTGCTATTGATCCATTTTACACATAAGCACATTAAAACTTAGTAAGTTGGTCAGATTTTTAACAGTGGCAGAATTGAGTGGACCTCAGGTTTTTCTCTTGCATCATTCAGTTGGCATGCCACCAAATCAGCTATTCATATAGCTTCAAGAATGCCATCATCCTAAAAACAGTTTTTGGATCCTGGGATCCTAGTCATATGGCATTTTGTAAAAGTAAGCATCAATTAGTAAGCATTTATTAAGTGCCTACTATATGCCAGGCACTGGGGATACAAAGAAAGGAATCTGAGATGGAAGAAGTGTTAGCTGACATTCACCTTTCTTTAAAGCTTTGTCTGGTTTCACTTAAACCATAAGCCCATATTGATTTGCATAGTTGAACTAGATCACATATGTACAAAAGCCACTAGGAATCAGAGTGTGACCACCAGCTAATTTTCACAGATGTCACCCAGTAACTCTCAGAAGGCAGCAACTTGAAGTTAATTCTAGGCAACATTGGAAACAGGATAGTGACCATGGAGTAAATTTCTACCTCCCCATTACCCATTTCCCCATCTTAGTCACCTGAGCTCCTGCTCTTTACATGCTTTTCAACTTGACTTTCCAGTTTCTAGTTTTTAATCATTTGGGAATGATCTTTAAAAACTGTGTAGTTGTAATGACAATTTAGTAGCATCTTATAAAAATCTGGTGCCTTTTACTTGAGTTAGATATACTTTTATAAACTGTTTGGAAGTTGCACCATATTTTGTTTTCTACAGAAGTCTTCAGATGTGTTAGTAGTGGCTTGTGAAACTACTGAGTATGCATTTCTTCAAAGAAAATTGCATTATCTTAAACCTATATTGATTAGTTTGAGGACTCCCCCTTTAGACAACATACCAATTCCAAAATGGAATCTTCTAGGACTTAATATTTTAGTAGAAGCTTTGAGGATGACATCATTCAAAACTGAGTCCTTTCTATGGGGAACAACTTTATAACCACAAAGAGTTGTTCACTAGAAGACATTCAGGGAATGGCAACTTGCTCCCAGCAGTTGGCCAATTTGCAATAAGCTGGTTACATGCACACTTGTGAGAGTAATTTGTTGTATCCATTATGGGCATAGGATGGGCCCAGAAGAGGCCCTTGGTGCCTCAATTGGGAGAATTTGTGAAATGTCTGTGGTTGATTAGGTAACCTTTAAGGAAGTGCTACAGCTATTTCTATTGGCATACAAAGTCACTATAATGTAATGTAACTGCTTTTTTTTCTTAATAACTATTCCAGAATTTATACATCCAGAGGCATGTTGTTAGCCTCAAAGTAGTCACCTTATAAAGCCATTTCAGTAATGATACCATTGCTTAAAACATTTTTAGAACATCTTTTGTAGATTTGCCTTCTGAACCTTTTATCTATCCACAAAGATAACTTTTTTTGCCCATCTGAGGATAGATTTGATTTTTGGAAAATTGCCCAAAGTCATTTGGAACCAAGGCTAGTGAACACTGTTGGTGATCAAATTGGATACTGACATTTCTAGTCAAAAGGAGCTTTTATCTATAAAGTAATGAGTCTGGTTTTCTTGTGGTAGATTATACATGATCTCTGAAGAAGGAGAGGGATTCTGAAAATGTTTTGAGCATTATCAGCTTCATAAGGTGACTAAAGGACAACACTCATTCACATGTATATATTTACGTTCTGGCATATTTTCCCTATCTTTCTGTCTTCTTAATTTCATTACTATACATTCACATCTTGTATTTTAATAGTCATTTCCAAAACTATTCATTATTTTCACACCATTTGAAATAGCGAAGAAGGCAAACAAGGTTCTCCAAGCTCACCTTACAATAGAAATCATACGATCCTTTTTGAATGTTAGTATAAAAAACTGAGGCCCCACAAACCCTGAGTGTTTCTCAAGTCTTTGGCATAATAAAGCCATGTTAAGATTGATAAACTTTTTTTTTACACCAAGTTAGCTTCAGAGATGGCAACTGAAGATAAAAAAATTAATCCAGTCAGTAGTTTGAATTTTTTTTCCTCTTTTGTCAAATGTTGATAAGTAAATTTTAATTATTTTCATTTTGTTAGATTTATTCTCCTGACCATACCAGCAGTAGTTTCCCCTCAAATCCATCAACGCCGGTTGGATCACCATCACCTCTTACAGGTATGCTAGATTTTTATTTTCTTATTAGACAACATGAGTGTTGCTATGATTTTTTTTATTTTTTTTTTTGCTGTGATTTTTATGATTATTTTGAGTGGCCTTTTTTTTCTTGCCTGAAATCAAACTATGATTTTAAAACAAGTGGGAAGATGTACACCGAGATACCTGTAAGAACAAGAGAAAAAAGAAACATTGTTTTGACTTGTAGCTAATTTTTGAAATTTCTTGTAGAAGTTCAATAAATGTTAATTGACAACAAAGCATATTATTTGTTTGGAAAGAGAACCTATGCAAAGAGTAAAATCTCTTGTTTTAAGAGTTAAAATGTAGCTCATGGTTTTCCTCACAGTCCGGATCTACATTGTATTTTTATGAGCCCCCATGAATTTGACCATGGCTAGTTTTATTTCTTTTAATGGCCTATCTTTATTTGTATCCCCTCTGAATCTTTATATGTTAACATGTATTCCACAGACTTAAGAAAGATACTTTTCTCTGTTTAACTTTAGTTTTATGGAAAGAGCTCTTGTATGAATGACTTACATGTGGTTAAGCTTTAAAATATTTAGAGTAGAAAAAATGGGAGATAGCAATGTAGTTTTTTTTTTCCTTTTTTTAAACAAAATCACTTATTGCTAGTGGAGATATTTAAGCTGTTGAGGTTTGCTTTTGCCTGTTGCCAAGTCATTAAGACTTTAATTAAAAGTATAAGTAAAGACATTCATTATTGTTGTGAATAGGGATTTTTACTTTTTTAATGAATAAACCAAACTAACGTTAAATCATTTATCGTAAGTTAGGGTAAACTGTGAAATTTAAATTGTGCTGTACTTTCTTGATCAATACTGTAAGAAAGTCAACAACAGTGAAGAGGCAAGAGTAGTTGAGTCTGATCTCAGAGAAGTATCTAGGCAACTTGGTAGTCAGGGCCACCATCCCTAGTACTTCCTCCTACAGCAGTTGGACTGTGAATCCATTCACTCATTCTGATCAAGCAATTAATTGTGTCCATGTGGCTTTTCAAGCCTCCTACGTTGCCTGGTCTTTCTGAAAACCAGGGCTCTTGGGTATGGTCATCTCCCATCACCTGTGCTTTGTGTATGAGTGTTGCATGTCTGCTAAGAAGCATTCCAGTGTGGAGATGATGAACTACTGGCAGCTGTTTACAGCTCTTAGTGGGTACTGCAGCTTTCTCAGACACTGTGGCCTCAGCTGTCTAGTAAAAGTTGAACAGCTGTTCCCCACATAGACAGAACTATGAAAGCCCCATTGACTTAAAGTTGTTGTTTAAAGGGAGCTGGAATTACAGGCAGAATGATGTAACTTTAACCCTGTTCAGCCCCCGTGGCACAGTTTTGCTAAATTATCAATGTCATTTTTACCACAGCCTGTTTCCCTTTCTCATCTGATATACCCATATTAACTCCTACTAAATATGTTCATTTCCCCCACACACACACCCTACCCCACCCCCACCCCTTTCTTGGCCAGTCATCTACAAAAGCTGCCTTTTTGTTTTAATTAGCACTGAGTGGAAAGCCAGGCAGCAGAAAAAGCTGGCCTTGCTTCTGAAAGTCTGGGATCAAAGGGCCTATCAATGAAATGAGAGAATCACGCCCTCTATTTACATTTCTTAAAATAATGGTTCAAAATAAAAACTTGAGTCATCCCCCCCATATTTCTTTCATATTTAATGAGTGTTACTTTCTTTTCCCCTCTGATTTGGCTGATTAATGAATATCTGTGGACTGAGAGAGAATACCTGAGCAGCTGCTTTTAAGTAGTTGTTTTATTTTCTAGAATAGCTGAAAAATTCATGTTGAATTCTGTAATGAAGGGATTAATAGGTTTCTTCTTTGATTCGGCAGTCACACTGAAAGAAAAAAAATCATCTTGTATATATCCTTGTTCTGCTGAGATAGCAAATCAGAGACTCTAGGTTTATGCAGGTGCATATCCCCCTCCCCTGAGCATCACTCCGTACCCCCCTCCCACTTTAGAACAACAAAGCAAAAAATAGAAAGGAGAAGAAAATAAGTGAAAGCAGTTTGTCACAAAGCATTTCCAACAGGAAAAAAAAGGCAGAGTTCCTTATCAATGTGACACCACATAAAATGTGAAAACTGTCCTCTGTGGAAGGACATTGGCCTCTTATAATCAGGTGGTGGTGGTGGATTGGGGAGTCAGGGAATCCTTCTTTAGTCTTTCCCTGTGGTGGTTCATCTCTAGACCAGCCTCCATAAACAACAGAGGAATATGAGGAAATATGGACAGGGACAGAGGTACACGTACCCCTTTCAAAGTTGGCTTTCTTGTTTAAGCCCAGAAAGCCAAGCTTTGCTCTCTCTTCCTTCTTTGGCATGTTCCTTGGGAACTTTCCAAATTATGGCAGATTCTTCCACCTGGAAAAAGTCCTTACCAAGGCTCTTTGGAGGTAATTTTGTGTTTGGGAAAAGACAATGAAGAAAGTAAAGAAAGCAGGTGTTTTCTTAGATGGCTTCGAAGTCAGGCAAGCGGGTGTGTGTGTGTGTGTGTGTGTCTGTGTCTGTGTCTGTGTGTCTGTGTGTATTGCCATCTGCTATGCCCTAATACTTTTCATTTAGTTTTACACCAAATAATCTCAACTCTCCCAACAGGACAATAGTCAGAGAAAAAAGGGAGGATAATCAGGTTCTCAGAGGTTGTTAGGTAATTACCTTTATACTTGGGGGTCAGGGGAGGAGAGCAAGGTTTTCCTTGTTAGTTGTAGGATAAAACCCAAGCCTTCCCTTTGATGTCACGTGAGCACAGGGATATGAAGACGATATACTGTACTGGAAATAGCTTAGACTTGGCATTTGAGGACCTGAGTTCAAATGTGGCCTCTGCTTCTTATTTCCTTGGTCACCATAGACTTTAAACTCATCTGTAAAATAAGTTTCAACTAAGTCTGTCAAGGACCCTTCCAGCTCCAATCTGATCGAAAATGAGAACTCTGCAATAATCCTAGTGCCTAGGATCATTCTTCAAAATAATCACAGCAGTTAATACGAATACATGAATGCAACCTGAAGTCAGTCACCTGATATTTATTGAGAACCTACTATATGCAAAAGGTACAACGGCGCAAAGCCTTGAGCTTCAAGTACCAACAGATTAGTATAGACAATAATGTTAGCAACAGAGAGATGTGAAATCACTTTGGACTAGGATAGTCAGGGCTGGAATTATGTGGTGGGTACTATTGGAAGTAGGCTTTGAAGAATGGCCAGTATTTAAGTAGAGAGAGAAGAGTAAGGAGGGTGTTCTAAATGAGGAGAATGACATGAACCAAGGCACAGAGGTGGGCAACATTGATCAAGTTTGGCTAGAACAGCGTTCATGTAGAGAAATGGTGGGAGATTTATAAGGCCTTGACTGCCAGGCTAAAAGTTTGAACCTTACTGTGTAGGCAGTGAGGTACTACTAAAGGTCTTGATTAAGCATGAGAGAACCACAGAAATGTGGAAGTGCAAGCACTGGATTTCTCTGTGACACATAAAATATTGGATTTAGTTCTCATAATTAATTAATCAGCCGCAGTAGGTAAAATTCTTGCTAAATCCCACCCACAGTGAACTATGCTTTGTAAATCAGATCAGTAGCAATGGTGAGTTGGTGATCAAAGCTCTTCCAGATTTTCTTGTCAAGCAGCTCTCACCGTTCTTATCCCAGCTATCTTGGTTTCTGAAAAAAAAAATTGTTTAATGTATCTTAATATCAGGTACGTTTACTACAAGTCTTCCTGAACAGAAGCCAGTTTTCTTGGGTGCTCTGCAAAGAGCCAAAGGCACTTTCAAAAATAGTTTAAGTTTCTATTCTTAATAACCAAAGTACTAGGAGTATTTTCTACCTGGTAATAACGTAGTAAAAGTGAGACCTTTCATTCATCTTATATAATGTAGTCTAAGCCCAGAATTGTCCTTAGTATGTTACAGAATCGTAAGATATTAGAGCTGTCAAGGACCATAGAGATCTTTTAGTCCAAACTCCTAATGTTACAGATGAGGATACTAAGGCCCTAAAAGATTTAAGGTCACAAATAACAGAGCCAGAAATTGAACCAGGACCTCTGAATACAGTTGCAGTGCTCTGTCAATGATGTTATCAATAAATTAATCAGGAAGCAAGTATTAAGCACTTATGTGCTAAGCCCTGGGTATGCAGAGATTAGTGAAAACAGGCCTTTCCTTCAAGCAATTTACTTTCTAGCCAGGAGAGACAACGTGTGTGTGTGTGTGTGTGTGTACATTTGCACATACATGCATAGAAAATGGATACAAAATAGATACCAGGTGACTTAGTTGGGAAGACACTAGCTGCTTGGTGAATCAGGAATGACCTCATCTAAAATGAGGTGCTTGAGCCAAATGTTGAAGGAAACCTAGCGATTCTGAGCAAATCATTTCTCATTTCTCACTTTTCACAGCAGTGAGAAGAGAGTGTTTCTAGACATGGACATGGGATATCTGGGGCAAAGGCATAAAGGTAGGAGATGGGGTGGCATGTATGAAGAATGGCAAGGAGACCAGTTTAACTAGGCCACAGTGAATGTATAGGGGAGTAATGTGCATTAAAACTGGAAAGGTAGATTGAAGCCAGGTTATGAAGGGTTTTAAGTGTCAAACAGTTTATATTTGACCCTGGAAATAATAGGCAGCTACTGGAGTTTTTTGTGGAGGGCAGTTACCTGGTCAGGTTTGTACTTTAAGAAATAAGGTTGGTGGCTATTGAAGGATGGAGAGGGAAGAGATTTGAGACCATTTCACAGGGTGATTGCAATTGTCTAGGCAAGAGATGATGATCTGGCCTATGCTGGTGGTTGTGTGAGTGGAGAGAAAGGGATAGGCACTTTTGGACTACTTACTTGATTTTTTTATTTCTGTATTGATGCTGCAAGTGATAATTACAGACTTGAGCTGATCTGGAGAAAAATTGTTACTAATGTAATTATTTCCAAATTTCTTTAAGGAATCAAGCGCAGAAGCAAGACTGTAATGGTAGACTTCAGCACCAGTGTTTGAGAGTGTAGAGATGGGATGGAATATAGTGGGCTACATGCCAGAGTTTGATGGAATTTCTGTCCCCGGAGTTCATGTTGTTGTTTAGTCATTTTCAGTCATGTCTGACTCTCCATGACATCATTTGGGGTTTTCTTGGCAAAGATACTGGAGTGGTTTGCCATTTCCTTGTCCAGCTCATTTTACAGTTGAGGAAACTGAGGCGAATAGAGTTAAGTGACTTACTCAAGGTCACACAGTTAGTGTCTGAAGCTGGATTTGAACTCAGTTCTTCCTGACTCCAGGCCTAGTTTATATATAGTCATTTAAATCCTCAGTTGCCTGGAAAAAACAAGAGTTGCAGAATATGTGCTGTCACTTTTATACGAAGACCACATTATTGACCTGTCTTCATCAGTAGACTGTACAGCCCCACTGTACTCATGTACAAAGTACTTTTTTGTCTGTTATTTCGTTCGATCCTCAAAACAACCTTGTGAAATAGTAGAGAGGGTGGCATTCTCCCCATTTTACAGATGAGGCAATTAAGACCTGGAAAGGTCAAGTAACAAGGTAATCACATAGTTATTGTTGGTAGCAGAACTAGAACCCAGTTTTCTTTACTCCTAGTGAAGTGTTTGTCCTACTATACTATGCCATCTCCTCCGTGAGATGTTTCTTTATGCGTAAAGATGAACAGTCCCTGTATACTTTCTCACCTTGTTCCCCCAGTGACCAGCAACTTGCATCTTTGAGATGCCGAATTGGGCCAGTTCATGAACTTCACACAAATGAATTGAATTAGTCAATTGTACTGAAACTCACGTAGGGCTCTAATTTGTGACCTTGTTCTGCTTGGTCCTACCCTAATCAGTTGAGTAGTAAAAGACCAGCTTAGTCTGGAGTAAGTCCAATAACCACGTTCTGTGCTGTTTTATAGGCTACATTGTTTTTACACTAGCATTCGGTTCGCTCAGGGCCTTGTTGGACTCTGAATCTGACAATCATTTTATCTGAATAAACCACTTCTTCACCCTGTGACACTTGGAGACAAAGAGTAACAAAGACACACCCCTGAGACTTGTTTGGCCTCAGAAACTGTTGCTAATAATTTTGAGATGTTTTAACTTCGTGTGTTTAGTTAAAATTTCATGTAAGTAAATTAAAATTTCAGAACTCAAAGTTCATCCAAAGAACAGATTGTCAGGGGGGTGGGGGTGGGGGCAGAGACATACGAGAATAAGAATAATTGCAAAAGTGGAAGGAAAAGATTTAGAAAGTTTAGCCCCACACCTCCCACGCCTACCTCACACAGTCCTACAAGCAAAAGATGTCTGAGAGGCCTGCAGTTATGGTGTCTGCCTTAGGTTGGATTAAACAGAACTTCTTAATTCCGTTCCTTGAAAGCCAATGGAAAGGTGGTGGGATATAACAGAATGAGCACTAGACTTTGACTCTGGCCCCAGATCTACCGCTCATTAGCTGTGTTAAGTAGGTCTCTTGTTTGAAGCTCCATTTCCTTATCTAGAATAAATAGGGAGAATAGTCTTGCATTATCTATTGCACTGGGCTGTTGGGAAATAAGGTATGGAAAATGCCCTGCAGATCTTCAAAAGCTGTATTAATATAAGCTAGGATTGTTAGTCACAGTTCCTAGAGCTACAAGGGACCTTAGGAATCATCTAGTCCAGCCCCCTCGTTTTACAGATGAGGAACCCCAAGGTGAGAGGAGGAGAAGGATGATCAGCATCACAGAGCTTTAAAGAGGCAAGCCAGCACTGGGGACTCCTTCTGCTCCCTGACAATGATGCCATGTATACATTGCAAGGAATCACAGTAGATCATTATTGAGCACTGTTTGTATGCAATCTTAGAGCCTCCGTTACCAGATCAGATTGCAGGAAGATTTTTTTTTAATGATTCTCTTAAATTAATCTCTTATTTTAGAGAGCAGCTACTTGAAATCATGTCATTAAATTTCATCTCGGTTTTCTGGCTGCAAAGCTCTCGTTGTTACTTTAAACATAAGCCCATAGGCCTTTCCTTTAATGAGCTGTTTGGGATTGCGTGTCCATAATTCATTACTGCAATTGCTTTATGACTATGTTTGTAAGTCAAATAGGAAAGCTTAAACGGACACAGAAAGAGTTTATGTCTGTGTTCTGTTTTTAAGAGATACTTTGTTAATTGATAAAGAAAAATACATGTTATGTCTTACCTCAAGTTTTATTTTTAAAATTTCTGTACTCATCTCCTAAGCATACACATAATTAATTATGAAATGTTACCTGGTCTTTAGGAATATCTCTCTTCTTTCAACTTTCAATAAATATATGGATGATGTGAATATAATGGCCACTTTGCTATCCACCCCATGAATGTTTTCTTCAGCTGAAATGAAATACAGGGTCTTCTAATTTACCTTAATATATCTGAGATAACAAATATATGGTAGTATTCTATTTATCTTTTGCTTTCCTAAACATGACTAGATTAACCTGTAGCAAGGTTGTAGTTGGAACAGTTATTTTAAAATGAATAAATTAGGCATACTAAACTCTTTAATTGTAATCTCAGATTATTAGTATAATTGGTTTTGCCCTTGTAGATCTTTTCAAAAGAGAAATTTAGTTAAGTGCCTTTTTTATTTGCTATATATAATATATTTTCTAAATCAGAATTGCAGTAAGTTTGTAAGGATTTTAGAACAGTGTGTTTTTATTATAATGAGATATTGGGATTAGCCAAAGGCTTTAAAATCTGGCAATATCCCAAAGATATGAATAATATATTCCTTCTTTTCAGTTCTTTTTTTTCTTTCATTTTTGTTTACTTCTCTCTATATATGTATCTTTCACTGTTTTCCCTATGGTTTTGTAATTTCTTTCTCCTTTTTTTCAGTCCTTCATTTTTCTTTCATTTTGCTAGAGGTGGAAAACAAATTACCACTTAGCAGAGAGTTGAATTTTTGCAATGATATTTTTAAAAAATCTGCTAATGTCCTTTTGGGTAAAATATTTTAAATCTGTCAACAACCAGCACAATGCAAAACATCTACCACTTTTTAAAGCCTTAAATAACTCAACTTTTCACAGTACTTTATTAATATTTATTGAGCTTAGTAATATATCCTTATTTCTGTTCAGTGCATCATAAAGATCTCTGAGTTAACTTGGTGTTTTGGGGATTTTTTATTTGTTTCTGTTTTTTCTTTAAACAGGTGCTAGCCAGTGGTCAAGACCTGGAGGCCAACCCCCCTCATCTCCAAACTATGAAAATTCTCTCCACTCACTGGTAAGAGCCACTTAAAAAAACCACACATCACTTTTATCTAAAAGTTTGGAGTTCATTTTAGTTAGTATAGACCTTACATATCAATGAAGAAAACAGTAGGGTAGCATTACAAGTGAATTCTTTGCTAACAAATGGTCTAATTCAGTTAACCAACATAAGACACGTTGGGTGTGTCTTTTGCCATCTGTTCTTTGGACATCAGGCTTCTGGGCTTAAGACATCTGGTGTTAAAATACTGTTATGAGATTCCCATATCTTTGACAAACCCAGGGCTGAGTCCTGTGTGCACTTCCATGTCTACAAAAAAGAGAAGGGGATGCAACAAAGAACAATCCACAATTTTGAATCCTGCTGGGTTTTTTTAATATGTTTTTACATGTTAGGAAACCATGTGCTTTGTGCATTGCTTTCCCATTCACATATCAATATCTATAAATGTTTCCTATGTGATGTTAACTTTTTGTCATAGGGAACATTTTCTTGCACCCTTCCCAGGAAAGAATATGTAATATATTTATGTTACAAGTAAAAGATAAAGCAACAGAGAATTCAGAATTATTCTTGTATGCGCTGAATGTGTAGAGCTGGTGGTAGGTTGCTAACATTTGTTTTTTGTTTATATTCATTGTATAGGATTAGAAAAAGAAACATCTAATGGAATATTAAGCTAGGCGTTGGGTATCTGTTGATATTTCTAGTTTCCAAATATAAAATTTCTTTTTTCTGTGACTAACAGAATTTTTTAATCAAACGAAAATTTTCTTCTTTTCCCACATTTTGTAGTCAAATGTAAACAATATGGACAATTTACAACGCTAACCTTATAACTCAGAATTAAGCATTTAGCCTCCTCATACCTTAATACAAGCAGATCTCTATATTAACTTAACTAACATTTTATGCTGACACGCACATCAGCTATTTCCTCATCTCTTTTTGGAATTAATCTTAACCTGTGCTTTGCTTCCTGTTCTGTCTTGACTTTGCCAGAAAAATCGAGTTGAGCAGCAACTTCACGAGCATTTGCAAGATGCAATGTCCTTCTTAAAGGATGTCTGTGAGGTACTATTTCTCTTTAGATGGTGCCTTTTTGTGTTACAGTTAATTCCACTCACCGATACCACTTTAAATCTTCAATTAGTACAAATTATAAAGTCCTTTAACCTCAAACATTTTGCCATTGCATTTTCTATAGAATTACAAGAGTAGGCTTCTTTTTCTTTTATGTTGAAGAGAATGATTTTTTTTAAGTGGGACCTACTGACATATGCTTTTGATTTTGAGTTTTCTAATGTGTAAATCTATATACAGACACACGAATGCGTTTGTTTCCTCTGGTTTGTCAAACACCCAAGCTTGGACGTGCGTACAATGTGAGCTATGTACGCATTATTCATTTCCAACTAATCAAGTAAACCTTGGTTGATTTGGGGATCCTCTGCTTGTGCTTCTTCCCCAAATTACCACCTTTCCAAAGGTTCAGCCTCATTTTAGAAGTTAATCCCTTCTCCCCCCCCCCCCGCACTCTTTCTTTTATCAGTAAGACTATCATTAAGTATCTGATACAGCAATCTGTGATCTATCTGTCATAGTACTGAAAGCATTAACCTTACAGTAGATTCATTTTGAGAAGCCACTGTTCCTGATGTGGCATTCATTTAACATCATCTCCAGATAGCCTTTCTTTTTGCCAGTAGCTGCTTTTGAAGCCACCCTGATAATGCATTTCACTTGCTGTTTTCCATGTATCCCAAAGTAGAAAACATAGTGGCATAATGAATCTCACAGATGGACCAACAGTGACCTCCATGTTCCTTTTCAATCTCCACAGCAGTCTCGAATGGAGGATCGCTTAGACAGACTGGATGATGCTATCCACGTGCTACGGAATCATGCTGTGGGACCTTCTACCAGCCTTCCTGCTGGCCATGGAGATATACATAGTTTATTGGGACCATCCCATAATGCATCACTTGGAAGCCTCAATTCAAACTACGGAGGATCAAGCCTCGTCACAAGCAGTAGATCAGCATCAATGGTAACTGTCTCCGTAGCGCAGAATGCTCAGCATCTTCCATGATGGTAGCGATACAGTAGAGCCTTGTGACGCACTTAAATTTAAGGGCATTTCTGGTAACTCAAGCTTTTACATAATGAACATTTTTCTCCATACTTTTACCAAAGGTTAAGGAAAAGTAGCAGGTGCAGTTATTGACCATCAGTTGGTATCCAATTGGAGAGATTTTTCCCCCTTTTCCTTTTTGAAAGGTAGTTGAGGAGTGGGTTGAAGGGCAACTTTATAGACTTTGGCTTGGTCATTGGCCCATAAAATCCTGCTGTGACCATGTGCAGAAAGCAGAGAGTTTCTGCAGAGAGCATTTTAGCTTATACATGCATTTTTTCCAGATGTGTAATAATTGGCAGAATAGTTTTTCTCCTTGAAATAGCGGATAGGGAGTCTGAATAGGAAAAGCATTCAAGAAAGACTGAATTTCAAGTGTTCTGGTCTGGAAAAGCTGTTTATTGTAATTTGGAACTAGTCTTCAATAGCAGATGCTGGCTGAAGCCTGGAAGAAAGCGGCTGGAATGTGAAACCCTCGTTTGTGCAGGCCCAAATTTAAACTTTTTTTTCCAAATGAAAAAAAAATGGGGGCGGGGTGAACGGGGAGGTGGGTTGAACACAGCTGTAGTGTAAGTAACAATGGAGAGGAAACAATTTTAAATTAATCCCCAAGAAGAATAAAATAATTCAATCCATCTTTTCAAAAACATGGGAACTGTTCTGAGGGGAAAAAAAGTGGGATTATAGGCTGTGCACATCAAAAATATATGCTCAATGTCTTACATTACTCTTTCTCCAAAATATTTTTTAAAGAAAAGAAGCTCTTTTTGAACCTGCTTATTTAACTGTTGCCATGTGTTTGCATGTTTATGGCATGGTTTTTAAGGTTCATTGCATGCTGTGAAATACTCGCTTATAAAACAGATTCCTAGCTGCAAGCCATGTGATCAAGGCTAAAACTCACCTATCATCAAAATAATTAGGTGCCCCAATTGCTGAAGGCTTGTGTTCTGTAAAATAGGATTGGTTCCAGATTTTCACATTCACATGTAAGATATCCATTTATATTCCTTTCAGAGCCACTGTAGTAAACATCAAACAAGGCTGCTAGGTTTCCTACGAACAGCATTTTCAGCAGCATAGCCATAACTTTGTACCCATTTTTAAAAGTGAATCAGGTTTGCAAAAAAAAAAAATCTCCAGAAGAATAGTTTGGTGCTGTTAAAAAATGTGTTGTTGATACTACCATTTGGGAATGCTATTTAAGCATTCTTTCAGGGAGCTATATGCTGACATTGGTAATCAGACATAAAGAATGCCAATTGATGATTATAATGGGAAACTATTGCTTCTTCCCTTGGAAGATAGACGAGAAGAAAATGCATTATACAGAAATGATGAGACTGAGTCTCCATCAGACCTTGTGCCAATATATCAATGGGGTCTTTGCATCTCTTATGTTCTTGACCTCTTAATCACTCCTTTCTCTCCTCCATCTCAGCTTAAATTGCAAGTTTACTGTTTCTATTTTGACTTCGCTGTTATTTACATTTTGAATCTAGGAGTGTTTCTACAACTCAGGTTCCTCCCTCCTGACTTGTTGCTGAGGTGCCTCTTGTCCACTATCTTTATATCTTTGAATTATCATCTCTCCCTGATCAGGTAGACATGCTTTAACAGGAAAAAGAATTTCTCAAAGATCCCAATACCCAAGAACCCTTTGAAGAACCTGTTACATCCTCCAGAAATTCTCATTAGCTATTCTGTAACACTAAAAGTTCTTGGTAAAAAGAGTAACTTCCAAGTCATCTTGAACAGTCAGTGGACTTCTAAAACCTGAAGTGAGCCAGGATTAGACTATGGAACAGCAGCAAGACAAAAGAACCTACAGGCTCTGCAATGGTTGGAAGCAATTCAGAAGAGTTCAGTTCTTATGCCACTGAGTATAATTCTTAGAAGACAGAAGGATAGGGAAAATAAGTGAACTAACTTTTGTGTTACTCTACTGGGACTCAAACCATACCACCTCCTGAAGGTCCTGTCTTAGAAGTTTTCATTGCCTGGCTTTCACCAAAGAGATCAAAGCTCCAAGATGAAAAAAATTGACAACATCCAGGTAGTGTCCGTGACTCGAGGCCCCAAACAGGGAAATTTACTTCATAATCTTTTTGGTGCACAGTCTCAACTGAAAAAGGACTAGATTGAAATAAAGATGAAATTCTGCCTGATGTTCTCTGAGAGCAGGCTGAGGCATGCTTCTGGGAAAGATCTCGAGGCTAGGAAGACTGCTGCCTTGGCGCTCTCTCATCCGTGATAGAGGACTTCCGTCAGCACAGCTGGGAATCCTGCACTTTGCATACACACTTGGTACCCACCCATATGGAATAAACTCTTTCCAAATGTTTGGAGCAGTGTCTGTGTGTATGTGTGTGTTTAATGTTTGGAGTGTATCACCATAACCACTGCCAGCCATCCTCAAAAGTAGCCTTCCTGGTTTGGTTGTTTCCGTCCTCCAACTTCCAAACACTACAACTGTGTTGGGAATAAGTAAAGTGTTAATTCTGTGTTCTGGAATTAGTCTTCATTATCAGCTGGACCCTGACTTGTCTCACATTCAAGTTTTCTGTTTCTAATTTCTCAGAATAGGTGAGAGAGAAGGAGGAGTCATTTTGTTTTTCCCCCCAATAGTACAAAAAAAGGATGTTAAATAAGAGCTATTACAGTGCAGCCTCAATTTACTAACAGTTTGTTTTCATGATAGAGCCTGTGCAAGAAGCTTCTTAAGGAACATTTGTTTTTCATTATTTCATTCATTTATTTTCTAAATCAAGTAGAGTCATTTTGATTCAGTTAAAATACCATTTGTACAATGTCACAGAACCTCTAAATCATTCTTTGCTGTTGCTGGAGTTTTGCTCAAATGAATATATTTTTGGAAATCTCATTCACCGTAATTTCTACATCTTCCATAACCTAAAGCTGATATAAAACTGACTCCTAGCATCTTGCTAATGAATTAACAAGTAAGTGAAGTGCTTCAAACCCATTTTTGGGAAAGGCAGAGGTATTAAACACACATTATCCCTATCACTTACTTCTTCCAGAATCCTTTTGTCGCCTTTGTTTTGATGGGTAGTTTGAAGGTGTAAGTGGCTTTAGTTGGGGTAGGCTGAAATGATAGGGGAATGGAATTAAATGATACTTGATGTCATTACAAAAGAACTATAAAGAGCTTGTCATCTCCAACTTAAATTATTTCTTACGTTTTTATTGTAGAGCGATATTTTTATGTGTACAGGAACTTGTTTGTTATACAAGGTTATCTGTTGAATCAAATTCTTTGTAGTCACCTGGACGAGGGATTGTTTCGATGGTCGTAGAAATAGCTGCTTTACAGTTCTATTAACTTGTATAGTGTATAGTGGTAATAGTACTGGATTTGGAGTGAGAGGACCAAGGCTGTAGTCACTTCAGTTCCCTAGACCTCAAGTCTCCCTACATGCAGAATGAAGGGATCATGTAGAGCAACAGAGAGAAGGCGGGATGTCTAGTCGGAATTTGTGTTCAGATCTCAGCTCTGCTGTTTACTATTTATGTGACTGAGAGACTCTTTGCCTCTGTCTGGGCCTCACTTTCCTCCTTTGAGAAACGTTAGGGCTGGATTAGATGATTTCTGAGGTCTCTTCCAGTTCTGCATCTTATGATCCCTAAGGTCTCTTCCATATGATCAACTAAAGCAAATATTCTTGGTATCTGGAAATGCTGTTTGGGGAAATCATTGTTTGGTATCTAAAACAGGAGATCTTTCAGTCATTCACAAATATATTTAAGTAGGTTAGCATCAGAATACTTGAACTTTTTTGCTACGTTTCTAAGCAAGATTCTCGGGCATTATAGTCTAGCAATAAATGAAGCTTCATCTGCTGAAGAGTTTTAATCTGAGATGTTTTATTCACTTAACACACAAACAAAAATTAAATTTCCCGGAAAGATGATGCTTTTGGAAAAAGAAACTAGGAAATGAGTAATTTCAACTCCTTTTTAGATGATTAGTGTAACCAGTCATGGTTTAATTTTTAATATTTGCTCAATTTTTGAGCCAGGTTTTAAAATCCCAGTTTACTTCATTTCCTTTCTCCTTTGGAATTTTATAGTCTTGTGTTTCACAATATTTGCTTCAGGAAAATGTTATAAAAATCCAAGACTTATCAAATTAGTATTTGGCATTGAAAGACTATTGTGTTTAATATAGCATTTAAAGCTTTAAATTGGCCCCAAAAAAAGTGCTTTGGGAACACACTGAAATAAATTAGCGTGTTTGGGTTCCTTTTTTCTTGCTTATTTATTTTAATGATAAAGACTTAAAATGAGCGGCTGAAAAGGAAGTTTGGGGTTAAAGGTAAAACTGGAGATTAGTAATAACCTTATTTGATCTAGGCCATTCCAGAGGCCCCAGAAGTATTAGGTGTTTGCCTGCCACATGTGCTTGCTGCCTTGGTACCTTGATTCAAGTCTTTCTTTAAAGATAGACTACTACTATGTCTTTAACATGAAGTCCTCTGACATCTGTCATTTTTTCCCCATCAGGAGTGTGATTTCATTTTCAAGCTGGCGTCCAGGAGATTAAGAGCGTTTATGTTTGTAGGAGCTTAGTTCTTATTTTCTTCCATATTCTTTTTTTTAAATGCTTGTTAATTATACTGGATAACATCTCATCCTTGAGTTCTTTTTTGCCTTCATTGTTCACTGTACTAGGGGGAATTTCACTCATACTCCTTCCTGTGGGTTCTCTTTTGCTTTTTACTTAGCTTTGTTTCCCTTAGAGCAATGGACAGAAACACAATATTCCCACATAGAAGTAAATAGTCCCACATTATCTCTTATTATTTAAAGGTACCTCACTCAGTCATTGAAAAATGCAAGCCAAAGCCAATTGATCTAAATCTGTTAGAAAACTGCCTTTTTCTTAATGCTAAGTGACTTTAGATCAAGTTGCTTAAGGGTCAGTGTGGGTAAACATTTTTAAACAAGATACACTGTGTAAGTCTCAAATATATTATCTCTTATGGGAAAAAAAAACTGAAAGCAATTTTTACTCCCTATCCATAGAATAGTCTTTTAGAAATGCAGATTATCTTCCTGTACCGTGGAAATTCTGTCCACACAGTTTATGCAGCTTCCTCTACGAGTTTATTTTTCCTAGGCAATTTCTGTAAGCAGAAGAATTGTTTGTGATTTGTTTTCATTAAGCTTATATAATTTTTAAATGATTTTAAAAGTTTGTTCCTACTTTTAAAAAAGTTTTTAACAGTTTTGTAACTTAAAACCATCTTATTATGTGAGAACAATTTTATGTTGCTGCCAAGATAATTGCTAAGAAAACACTGTTAAACTGATTTTTAAGGTAGGAGTTATGTATTCATAGTAATCAACAGATTGTAGATGAGTCCTAACCAAAAAAAAACACAAAAAATAAAACCCTCTTCAAAGCAGAATAGCTTCAAAGTGAACAAGGCAAACTATTCTTTAATCAATATATGGATTAATACTAATTAATTGAAATCAGTATTCAGTGTATGGTATAATTTGTACAAATGGGCTGCATGGGATTCAGAATCAGAAGGGGATTCACACAGTACTTTTGGGTTTCTACCCTAATCCGCCATCCTCTTATTCATCAGCTAATTAGATTTAACATTTTCCATTGTGGGTACTAAAGCCATTGGTCAAATTAAATGAAAACAAGTCCCTCTGTGAGTGCTCCAGCAAAAGTATGGCAGTGGATGGGGGTGGGGAGGAAAGGGGAAGGGGAATTTCGAATGCAAGATGATGTCATTTTCTGGGATAGAGCTTTTATTCTGAAGTGAGGACCTCCATGATTATTGAAATTCGGAGGATGGCAGGGGGAGCAGTTCACCCTCCCCAGCTCCTCTCCCAATAGCAGCTTGTCAGCTGTATGCTAACAAGATGAACAATTAAAACTCCATCCTATCTGGCTGGCCCCAGGGCCCCTGACTCAGACAAAGGACTGTTTGTACACCTGTTGTGTATGTGGACAGAGCCATTTGAATGCAGCTCTGCAGATTAAAGCGAGGACTTTGGAGCAGAGAGTGAGCAAGGGTTAAAAAGGGATTGTAAGGACTGTGAAAGTTATATTCTCCAGAAAATGTAAGAGGGCCATTTGCAAGGGGAATCGGGTTACAAAGAGAAAGTTTCTGCTAACTTCATTAAGATGAGAAACTCCAGACTTCCAAGCTCTGAAACTAGTCTGAGGATTTTATAGAAAGTTTATATTTTTGCTCTATGTGCCAATAAATGAAAATGCCTTCATTTGGAAGTCGATAATTTATATTAGCATGATAAAATACTTAGTTAAAATATGCCATGGAGAGGTACTTGTTTGTTGGCTACATTTTTTACAAAGCCTTAGAAGTTGAAGACAAATCCCTGGTTAGTTAGGATGATCATCATCTGCCAGCCATCCTAGGGCTCAACCACTTTAAAAAGTAAAAGAACGCAACTTTTATAAGTCTAGCTTTAGAAAAGCAATGAAAATTGAAATCAATAGCATGAGGAATTTGGCAGATGAAACTTAACTGGGTAGGCAAAATATAATAAGTTGTTGCTCTCCTTTGTTCTCTTAATTCATGCAGTTGAAATAGCTAACAACCAAAATCACGTGTATGAGATTAAAAATGGAAATGCTGAAAAGATTGAAAAGTTAACTATGAAATTTGGTATTACCATCATGTGCAGCTTTTAAATTAACATATACTGCTAAAAATGCAGGAAAACTTTTAGTTTTAATCTCATATTGACTTAATTCATGCTACTTTATTTGCAGAAGAGTTTTTAAAAAGCTATATTTTATTTCACTTCCCATTAATTATTTTAACATGAAGATTCAACACGTATTTCAATAACCAAAATGATTTACCTTACAGTTCAGTAAGCATTAACATGAGAAGAAACTGGTTAGACTCAAGATTGATTTTATTTGCAGCCTATTTTCTGAATTATTCAAAATTGCTGTGTTGATCCTTAGACCTAAGCCTAGGGGTTTTTTATTGTTGTGGTTGCTAAGGAAGTAGAATTTTGTGTTGTATTTTCCCTGTTGTTTTTTTTTTTTTTTGATTAAGGTATGGACATCTTCCGGTTCATACCACCTTTGTTTCCCCACTATATCTTTCTCTCCCATTCTCAGTGAACTGTCCCTTATAACACAGAAGAAAAAAGAAGAAAAAAAAGTTTAGCAAAATTAACCAATACCTCAAATAAATCTAATACACACACACACACACACACGCACACACACACACCCTGTACAAAAGGTGGGAGATATATTCTTAGGTCTTTTCTTTAGAGCCAAGTTGGTACCATAGTTTTTTAAACCTTTTTTTGAGTCAAGTCACCGCTGAAGAGTTAGGTTTTCCTTGTCTCTAACTTGACCCTCATTTTAAGAACCAGCATAATTAATATACCTTCTAAGGCAAAGTTGTATGAAACATGTTAAAATATCTCTTCCTTCCTCCTTATAAATTTCACAAATAGTTTTTTATTTTTAATCTTTTCTTCCCCACTCACTCAATTTTGGGCATGTAAACTTATATGTCAATTTCATGAGGTTTATGAAAAATGAAGGGCAGATTTGGGAGCTCTTGCAGAAGATCATGACATTATGTATTAGGTTAGAAGACATATACAATCAACTCTTGGTTATCCACTCCCAATTTTAAAAATCCTGAACCAGGTATAATCTCAAAATCATCTGAATTTGATTATGAGAGACATTAAATAAATGATTGGGGATGGGATGAGGATGTACAGCAACATATTTAAAAAAATAAATAACTTAAAGGGGGGAGGAGGTTGTTTGCTTCTCTGAAGTACAATAGAATGGTTAGTGTAATATTCACAAAGTATTTAGGTGGCTGGACCTAAAGTCAAGAAGTGCTAGACCTAGAGTCAGAAAGACCTGACTTGAAATCCAGCCTCAGATACTTTGTGACCCTGGGCAAGTCACATGACTGCTACCCGCCTCAGTTTCCTCATCTGTAAAATGGGAATAATACCAGTACCTATCTCTTAGGGTCGATGTGGGGCTGACATGAGATAATGTTTGTAAAGCACTCTGTAAACTTTAAAGCACTATATTGCTGTTATTAATACGATGTATCTAGTCCTTTGCAGAATGATCAGCGACCAGCCTAAAACCTTGCTTTTAGTTCCTTTCTTACTTCTGTTTTGGCTCATGGGAAACCATGTATATTAAACAAAGGATAAACTTGCATAAGGGCATTTATCTCTCTCTGGGTAAAACCCATACTAAGACATGAAAGATAAAAGCTATATTAATTACTCAGGAGGGATTCAAAGCTCAGCAGTTTACTAGGATTGAAGGATTTATTGAAAAACAGTGGTTCTCATGTGTAACTCTGGGCAATAAACCTATTTAATTAAAGGCTTAATCTTCTAGTTGACATGTTTGCTACTGTTCCACTAAAAAGCTTCATCTGTAGCCAGTTTTAATAAGAATACAATAATAGACAATTGCATGGGCTTGGCTGGCCTGTCTTTGATGGCCATTTTTGGTCAACCTCTACTTGCATTCTTTTGATTAAAGATCAGAATTAACAGTTTGGTATTTTATGTACTCTAAAATCTTTTGCACTAAATTATCTGAAATTATTGATTAGTTTTTGCTATTCTTTTAAAAAACATTTGAAGGACAGTCAGGAGAAAATATGAGAAACAATGAAAATATGTACATTTAGCAAAAGTTTATACGTATTTATACTTCAGGGTAAGTACATGTGTTATAAATTATTTTAAGTGCCGTAGCTTTCTAAGGAATTAAATGTAATAATTAAAATCAGCATAGTTATGAATTTACTTGTGGAGAAAAAACCCTAGACTAAGACTTGGAAGTACTATAGAAATGTGAGCTATCATTCAACACTGAATTTAGAGCCAAAAGTGCTGGGTTCAAATCCTGGCTCTTGACCATGGGCAAGTTGCTAAATCTCTCTAGGCCTCAGCCTCCTCCTCTATAAAATGAGGATGTTGGACTAGATGACCTCTAAGGTCCCTTTCAGTTCTGAGATCTTATGATTTATTATTATTTTCTGTTAAGGATTTTTTAATTAAGGTTTTATTTTTGAATGAACAGAAATCTATTTTCTATTTCCCTATGCATCCCTACTCCATGGGGGTGCAGGAGGGGGAATCCCTTGTAACAAATATGCATAGTCAGCAAAAACAAATTCCCTTGATGAATATGTTTAAAAAATGTATGCCTTATTCCTTACCCTATTTTCATCATCTCTCTTTTAAGAAGTGGATAACATACTATATCATTCATTCTCTGGAATCATGGATGGTCATTTTGATCATATTTCTTATAATGTCAAAAACTGTTCATGTTTATAGCATTGTGGTTACCGTATAAATTGTTCTCCTGAAGACTTATATGAGCTGATGCAAAGTGAAGTGAGCAAAACCAGGAGAACATTGTCCACAGTAACAGCAATACTGTACGATGACCAACTGTGAATGACTTAGCTATTTTCGGCAATGCAGAGATTCAAGACAATTCTGAAGGATTTATTATGAAAAATGCTATCCACCTCCAGAGAAAGAACTGATGGAGTCTGAATGGAGATAGGAGCATACTTTTTTTAAACTTTTATTCTTTTTCTTTCTTGCTCTGTTTTCTTTCACAATGTAGCTAATATGGAAATGTTTTTGCACAACTGTGTATTTATAGTCTATCAAATTGCTTGCCTTCTCTGGGAATGGGGAGGGGAAAGAATTTGGAATTCAAAATCTAAAAAAAACAAATGTTAAGAATTGTTGTTACAAAAAAAAATAAAAATAAATTGTTGTTACGTGTAATTGGAAAAATATAAAAATTTTTAAAATTGCTCTGCTCCTCCTCATTCAGTTTTCATCAGTTTATAAAAGTCTTCAAAATTGTTCTTTTTTATAATGTTGATGCTGTAGTTGTTCTGGTTTTGTTCACTTCATTCAGCATCAGTTCATACAAATCTTTCTGTATCTCTTTTAAATTATCTATTTCCTCATTTCTTACGGCTCATAGTTTTCCATAGCATTCACATAACACAGTTTGTTCATCCACTCCTTATTGGTGGGCATTGTCTCAGCTTCTAGTTTACCACTATAAAAAGAGCTGCTATAAATATTTCTGTAAACCTAGAACTTCCTCCTCAATCTCTTTTAGATATAGACTTAGTAATTGCCAGGTTCATTTAGGTCTTGCATTATTTCTTTATTCCTAAATCACCTATGTTTTTGTATCTTGATACTCTCTAAGGATTGAGTTCTCCAAGTTAAAATACATAGTAACAGAGCAGGGGAGTTGGGTTGAAGAGGTCTAGAGAAATGAGAATTATTGAAGGCAGAAATTGCCCTCTGTGTGCTAAAAAGTTGCAGTGAGTGCTGAATCAGTAGCTTATTTTAAAAGGAAATGAGTCCTTGAAGGCTTGATATACTTACAAAAGATGGTTCCCAGTGGAAATGGGTCCTAGATATCTCCAAACCATCAGCCAATATTAGAGATCATGAGCTCATACTTAGAAATGGTAAACTTCAACTGAACAAAAAAGGGAAACATTCATAAAATTCATGGGAATCTATTGCCTCCTCCCTCCACCGTGCTGCCAAAAAAAAAAAGAAAGTTGAGTTTGAACTTAAATATTTTGCTCATTTTCTTTGTGTTGTCATGGCAAAAAAAAAAAAACAAAAAACTATTGGCCAGTATTCTGGTGTTGACCCTTTCGGAAATTAGCTAGACTGGTTCTTGCAATGCAGATATATTTTCTGAATTGCCATTTCTGAACTGAAATCCTTTCCAGCTTCTTCATAAGATTTGCCAAGAGATACACATCATGAACATATCTTTTAAGAATTTAGGGTTACTTCTCCACCACAACAAGGCATCAGAGTTAGAATTTTGTGGAAGTAGAAGAGTCACATAGAAGAGTTCATTAAAGACATAAACACCCAGAAAAGGCTAGATAGGTAAAGAGAATGAGAGCTAACAAATGGATTGTCCAAACACCATCTTGGTTCCTCAGAGGTATTAAAAGAATCAGTAGAAGGCCTCCTGTGTGTCAGGTAGATTCCCTAAAGAGGATTAATGGAAAACGATGGGATAAGCCTTTTGTAGAAGAAGTGGAGGACCTGTGAACCACATCAGTGGAGGAAGTCACAAAGAGATGGATGCATCAATGTTTCAAAGCAAGGTTGACTTTGATGACATTTTATTTGGATTAGCCACAAGCCACATAAGTAAAAACAGAACAAAATGGAGAAATACTTCATTCTCCAAGGCATGTGGTGGAGATCTGAAAGAATTCCCCATTGTGCTTTGCACGTACTCATTGTGCAGTTGGTTAGGAGAACGTTATGCCACTAGATTTGATTTTCTTTTCTCTCGAACTCAAAAGTACTACCAAGCAAATAAATTAATCCAAAATGGGCCAGCAGACTAATCCATTGGAAGAAACTCCTCTGTTCTTGGAAGGGCATCATAATAATATCTGCTGTATCTGATTTAATGACTTAGGTAAAAATATTGTTTTAGTTCACTTTAAAAGGCAACATAAATATCAGGACACATTCAGTACACCCACAAAATAGAAAATGTTGCTTAGAAATGTCTGATTTATATGCCTCATACCTACCTCTCTACTAAATTGAATTAAAGTGTTTTGGTCCTGAATCCACTGATAGAAATTTATTTCTTTGCTTTAGGTTGGAACTCATCGGGAAGACTCCGTCAATCTTAATGGCAATCATTCAGTCCTGTCCAGTACCGTCCCTGCTTCAAGCACAGATTTGAATCACAAAACACAAGAAAATTACAGGGGTAATAATTTGATCCACTGTTATTTTTCATTAATAATGTAACCAGAGTACTTTCTAGCTTGTAATAATTTTCCTTAATGGTCTCCAAATCAAGTTGCCAAATCATAAGTCCTTTCTGGGCTGTGCCCTAGGAAATCAGGCAAGTGAAGAACAAGTCCCCAAGGCCCTGATTTGTATGTGCCAGGCACTAGTGTCCAGTTTATAAGGATCTAGTGGACTCTCAGTGGCCAAGAGAGTCATGTTTAATGTCCCCTCAGCCAAGCAACCACCTCCCTGTCTACTCTCAGTCTCACCCATAACTCTCTCTCCTTTACTTATACCCTTGACAGAAGGTAAAACTACAAGTCCCTTGGGAACAAAGGAGGATTTTCCCGAGTGTGTTGGATGCATTCCATATGAATGGGAACCTTCTAGCATCTGAATGGTGATAATTGATGTACAAACTGTTAGAATTAAAACCTAAACAAGTAAAATGGGAATGTTTTCCTGGTACACAGAGCATTCTGCTGCCTCCATTAGTGTGCTAGAATTATTCTTTCCCTGGCAGGACTCAGCTGAGTACTATATGGAGATACATTTTCTCCTTCATCCTCACCTCCAATTACAATTTAATATGCTTGATTTTATTTTTATTGCCTAAAACTTGAAATAATCTGTTTCCTGGGGCAGCAGGGTGGCGCAGTGAGTAGAGCACTGGCTCTGGAGTCAGGAGGACCTAAGTTCAAATCTGGCCTCAGATGCTTGACACACTAGCTGTGTGACCTTGGGCAAGTCACTTAACCCCAATTTCCCTGCCTTCCCCCCTGCCAAAAAAAAAATCTGTTTCCTTATAATAATAGAAAAACTCCTTTCTTACTGTCAGGGTCATGTGTATTCTTTTTTAGCGTAAATGCAATAGAATTTTCTCTGGCATTGATGGACAAGGATAGCCAAAAAAAAAAAAAAGGCTCTTAAGACCAGCATGATTTTGGTGTGTTTTTAGACTTACCCTGTTGTGAACACAATCTTTCCCACCCCCACCCCACCCAAATTCTGTGATGAACATAGGTCATTAAGCACTAAGTGAGATCTCCTTGTGGTTTTTAGTTCTAATTCAGAACTGAGACAACCCATTTATAGCAGAGTAACTTTGAGTATTATTTTCTGTCTCATTTGGATTATCAGGTGGCCTGCAGAGCCAATCTGGGGCTGTTGGTCCAACAGAAATCAAGTCTGAAAACAAGGAAAAGGATGAAAATCTCCATGAACCCCCCTCCTCTGATGACATGAAATCAGATGATGAATCCTCTCAAAAAGATATCAAGGTTTCATCTCGAGGCAGAACAAGGTATCTGTCAGCAACCTGGTCTTAAAACCTTTAACTGCTCTAGCTTGGCCACAAGTAAAAGTAATTGCAAAATTAAAGACAAGTATTTACTGTGTGCCTACTACAAGGGTGGGGAACCTGTGACCTTTTAGGTCTTTGGGTTGGGTCTTTTGACTGAGTCCAAGTTTTAGAGAACAAATCTTTTATTAAGGGGATTTGTTCTGTGAAGTTTGGATTCAGTCAAAGGGCCACACTTGAGGACCTAGAGGGCCACATGTGACCTTGAGGCCTCATGTTCCCCACCCCTGCTGGGCCTACTCGATGCCTAGTATTGTGCTCTGTTAGACACTATGGAGGGAAGAATGTGGTGCTGGTGTGGAAGAATTGTCACAATCCTTACCTTCAAGAAGCTGCTGGTCTGATTAGAGAGATCAGACTTACATACCTAAAACAGAGAAGATAACCCAGTTCCTTGCACAAGTAGGTGTTTATTAAATTTTTATAATTTAATGATATATCCTTAAGGACTAAATTACATCATATACACTGTTTTTTAAAAGGGCCTGGAATAAAAGCTAGGTAAGAGCTCAGTATGCACTTGATTTGTCGGGAACAGTTTCACAAAGCTTTAAAGTATAGGTAAGAATTGGATGATTGAAGAATACTTACTTACTTTTGCAGATTCTATGTTATACACACATTTATAATACACATGTACTTAACATGTGTGTACAATTTTCTATATTATACACACATTTATAATACACACATGTACTTAACATGTGTGTACAATTTTCCTTTCCAAGAGTATGGTGCTGAGAGCTACTGTAATCCATGTGTATATATTGTGGATAGAAGAGCAAATATATCATTTCTGTGTTCCAGACATTTGTAGACTTCCCTTTGGTTTGTTGCGGCAGTTGCCGTTTATAAAGCTTGGCATTATTTGTAGGGGCACCTTGTCATTTCTGCTGAAGGAAGAATGGGATAATAAAACATCACACTATCATTTTACTGTCTGTTACGTTAGAAGAGGTTCATCTGTTGTTGGGTTGGATCAATTGACTATTCTAATCAAATTCTCTCACAACCCTGGTACTTTACACTTCTGGGCTGTCTTGATTCTTTTTTGTTACCTCTTTGGGAATGACACTTTTAGTCAAGTAAAGGAAATTTGGATTCCATGCTGTCCAAAATATTTCAGAAATTTCCATGATTTGTGAGTTAACAAGAATTGAGTCCTCTCTCTATAGCTGACACCACAGATATCAGTAGATGCTTAAAGGAAAGGTGGGAAATCCCTGTTCTTTGAAGGACAAATTGAGTGTAGCATTTGATTTTTCTTACAAGTCATGGGATGTCCAAAGTAGACCATCCAGAAGAACAGCCCTGAAGATTTATAGGTCATACACTAGCGAAAAATCATTTTTTTCTCCAGTACAAAAAAAAGCACATATTTCCTGTCAACCTTCTCCATCTCCGCCTTCACTCTGATTCCTGCCCCCACCATACAGTAAACAAAAACAAAAGGAGATAACTGGGATAGTTATATGTCTTTTGTTTCGATTTCGTAGCAGTACCAATGAAGATGAAGATTTGAACCCAGAGCAGAAAGTAGAAAGGGAGAAGGAAAGGAGGATGGCTAACAATGCCAGGGAACGCTTGCGCGTGCGGGATATTAATGAGGCATTCAAAGAACTAGGAAGAATGTGTCAGCTTCACTTAAAGAGTGAAAAACCCCAGACAAAGCTCCTCATTCTTCACCAGGCCGTGGCAGTCATCCTCAGTCTAGAACAGCAAGTCCGAGGTAAGTGGCTTCCCCATTGGCAAAAAAAATATATAGCTGTCATAACTCAGGAGGGCAGAGTTTTGTTTTTCTTGCTGTGACTCCTTAAACACAAGATTCCAGGATTTCCCGAAGATCCCAGTGCCTCTAGAGGCCACTCTTGGCAGGTAGGCAGTGTTCACCTTCAGAACTCTGGTGACTTTATGGTACTTAATAAATGCTTATTGGTTGATGATTGCTTTTTAAATATAGCCACTGCTTGTGGACTTACAGCCTCATTCACAGGGAACAAACATCCTCACTCAGCTCACTTTTCTTGCTCTTGCTGACTCTGGTCTAACCCCCTAGACTCTAAATTGCCTGGATTTAAGTTACCTTCCAGTACTTCCCTCACTTAGGTGACATCTCTGGAATTGAATTCACTCCAACTAGACCTAATATATACCTGATACTTCCATCCCTATCCACTACTTTGATACCCAACCTTTTGCCTGCCCAAGCCAGATCTCATCAGGCTCCTTAGACCCTTGGTTTTAGTTGATCCTGGAGGTACCATGGATTTGCTTGGTCATTGTGCCCTTTGACACATTTCCTTCTCATGGTCAGAAGTACACATTCTGCAGGTATGCTTGCTGCCCATAAATTGTTTTCCCACCCTAGACTTGCTCCACCACTTTGAGTGGTTTGATGGGCCCTTGGGGGACATTATACAATTTCATCAATCAGTACCACATATTATTTAGTATCTGTCCACGTGCCTTCATCCTAGCACAATTGGATGCAGGTGACCTTTTGTACAAGGCTTCCTTTAATGGGCCTTTCTGAGAAACTAATCAACTTGGCTTGGATTAACTGGGCATGATTTTTTATTGTAGTTTGCACCTTTGGGAGGGATGATACACTTCACTGAATGAGGTAGATTGCCAAAGTCATGGGAGGTTCTCCATGACCCCAGTCTGCCACAAGTGTCTGTTATATGTCTTTAATGCCATATGGAACAAACCGAGTGTCCCCATTTCAGGCTTTGCAGAGGTTGGACTGGATAATCTGTTATCTGTTACCTTTCTAGCTCTAAAATTCTATGATTCTGAGAGTGCTCTTGATTCAGATCAATGGAGGACAAGGCAACTGATCTTTGAAGATTCCATTTGGGAAGATTCCCATTTGGGAAGCACTTAGTATCTGGTCCAAGTCACCACTGGTTATTAAAGCCTTTAACATACCTGCTTCATTCAATATAAAAATGTTTTTGAAGACCTGTTATAGGCAGAGCCCTATTTTAAATGGTAGGAAGCTACATATTTTTTATAAAAATATAGTCTCTGCCCTCGTGGCACTTACAGTCTAGTAGAAAAAAAAATAGCTAAAATCCTGTTAGGCTTAGGGAACCCTATTTTTACATGACTTCATGATGACATGTTATCCAGAATTAAAAACAGAAGAGCAGATTCCCTGTTCAAAAAGAAAAAAAAAAGACAAGGGCCCAGCACCTCTGTTAAATTCTCATTCCTACCCAGGGTGCTGATCATTTCACACAAATTTCAAAAGTCCAGTCAAGAAGGTTAATTGCATTAGGCTTGCAGTGGCTAAGGGATCTGGAAAAGACCAACTCAGAGTTGCCATTGTATCAGAGAAGAATCTTGAATACTACAGTTTTAAGCCCTGCGCCTTCACCATGACAGCACTATGTGGGGTCAATTATAAAACATCTACGCTACCCACCCTCCAATAGTCATAGGAAAACTGGTCCATGCATGATCTTTATTATCAGCCTTTTGCCAACAAATGGTTATTCTGGCGGTGGTCAACCTGTTTACTACAGTGGTCCACTTCATCAGTGAATGAAACTTCCTGTTACATCATCTGGTTGGTTTGTTTTTGCTTTGCCCAACTCTTCTCCTTCACCCAACGACTTCTTGGGCTAGAATTCCCTTGGAATAACCTTGAAAGGGTCTCCAGGACCTATTAAATCAAGACTTCTTAATCTTTTTTGTGTCACGGACCCCTTCTCAGAAAAAAAGTTTTTAAATGCATAAAATAAAATACATAGAATTGCAAAGGTAACAAATTCTATTGAGATACAATTCTAAAAATATTTTTTTAATTAGTTCACATATCCCAGGTTAAGAACCCCTGTGTTAGTTAGAGGTTTATATCAAGCTAGCCACAAGATCTCATTTCCAAAACAGAAGCCAAATTTTTTGGGTGAGCCTGATCACAATCTAATTCCCATGGGCTTTTTCATACCCTGACATTTTCCCATATGGGGTTCTCTTAAAATGAGGCCTACTTTCATGCACTTCTATAGTTAGCATCCCTGTCAAAAAAAAATCCCCAAGAGAACTGATTTTCTATTTTGATGTGGTTTTTCTTCTTTATTTCTCTTTGTAAATCAGTCTCTTTCCCTTCCTTCTCCTGCTTCCCTCATATACACATACTGTACTTCCTAGCTATTCAGTCCTCCTTAACTGTTCAAAAAGCTAGCCACTTTGTGTGTTAGAAACATGAGAAAAGGCTGCTCATCTCCCTTTCTTTCCCTCCAGTTCAAGAACATCAATTGAAGTAGTTCTTTCCACAGTTATATCAAAGAAAAGTCACAGGGTATGCCCCAGCTCCCTGCCTCCCTTGAGAGGATGTCGCTTAACTTCGAGGGTGAAAATCCTCAGGATTTTTTTCATCGCCTTGGGGCTGGCTGAGTGGTCTGTCTGTTACTATAAAGCATTTTCTAAGCTGATGGAATTCCAGGCTGAGCCCAGATGTCTCCCAGGTACAGATGGTGTCAGCACTCATATCAATTCAATGCGCTGCATCTCCGCAGGACGCTCAGGGGGTTACAGCCGCTCACAGTGGCAGCTCAGACATTCATCCCCAGAGTAGGTTGGATTAGGTTTGAGGTGTTGGTACAGATCAAAGCAATCCCTAGAAGACTCTCTCTATCAGAAGTAACAGAGAATAGAGACTAGACAAAATATTGGGACATTGGGAGGCATGGATCTAGCTTTCCATCTGAACTCATATTTTGGGGAGAGAAGTGATGTTCACTGGGATCTACATTGTGATTTTGTTCAATGTGATGAACAGTTACATGGACATCGAGAACTCCAGTAAAGTGGTTGGTTTTGTGTCCAATTATTATGGCATCTGGTTTGTAGTTTTTTGTTTAATAATGAAGGCTCTTCCTTCCCCCTCCCCTGCCTTGTTACAGAGAGGAACCTAAACCCCAAAGCAGCCTGCCTTAAGAGAAGGGAAGAAGAAAAAGTTTCTGCCGTATCGGCAGAGCCACCAACCACACTGCCAGGAACCCATCCTGGGCTTAGTGAAACTACCAACCCTATGGGTCATATGTAAACACCGGCCAGGTAGGTCTGGGGTGGAAGCTTGGAAAGGGGTTTGATGGGGAGAAGAGCAGGGGAGGTAAAGGGTAAATTGGTTTACTTCTCTCTAGGTGAGAACCTAAGAATGGAATTATGATGGCTTTGGTTATTTTAAAGTTAAACTCCAATTTGAAAGCCTTCAACGTTGTCTTTCTGTTCTAAAAGTTTCAATGGGGAACAAATCTTATATAAGACCCAAGTATGTACTATCCTCAAGATATCATATGATTCTTAGAGGGCTTTCGCTCCCTTCCCACTGCCTTATATAGATGCAGTTAGTTAGAAAAAGTCGCATACTGGTACCCTGATCTAGGAAGCAGAGATATGGCCCATCCATCCAGGAATATTCTACCACCATTAACACTGCACATTTCCCTGCTTAGAAATACTTGGATGCCTCAATCTATCTAAAAGTTTTGTCATCCACTTCCACTTGGATTTGTAGGACAATATTCCCTCAGTTCATCCCACACTAGGTATGCTGACAGAGCCAAAGTGGTCCACTGAAAAGTGGACCTACATTTTAGTGGATGGGACCTTAATAAATAAAAGGGGGAAAGAAATAATGGCATGGGGTCAGTATTCTTTTCTTTATCTTGGCTCATCTTCAAAGAATTATCTTACTACTGATGGTGGATGATTAATAAAAACACAGTTCTGTTTCTACCTTGAGTTTGACACCACTGGCTTAACCCCTAGTAGGTGTTTAATAAATGCTTGCTTGTTGATTGATTTAAAGTAATTGCATTTTAGTCGGTTGTACGGATTGAGAATGAAATTGGTAGCCAGATTATTTGATGTTTCTTTTTCCATAGTATTTCTTTGTTTCATTTGTATAGCCCTAGAACATGGATGTCCTACCCACCCACCCCTGTTAGACTTGCTGGAACTATCTCATTTAAAGCTGAGCCTCTAAAATTTTGATGAGTAAGAAATAAATAGTCACTTTCTCCCATAGGATCTTTTTGTTATGGTTCCCACCATATGTATTATACCCATTAGCCCTAACGCCAACAGACCCCAAACTAGATTTTATTTATAAAAATAAAAGGGGGTAGGATGGGTGTAGAAGATTCAAAATAATACAACAAATGCTAGTTCCAACCGTAACCCTTAGGCATTATAGAATGAGGCAGCCCCACACTGTCAAGGGACAACCTTCAGTCCTTCCATAACAGTAGATCTCACAGAAGAAACAATGAGGTGGGTACTAGAAGTCAAGGGAGCTGCTGCTAAACACAACCAGAGAAGAGCTAAAAGAGCAAACACACAAGCTGAGACTGGAGTGGTGCTGGGAATGCAAGGACAAAAAAATAACTAAGCCCTGCCTTCATGGAGCTTCTTTTCTTTCTAAGAGGAAAACATCATGGACATACAAATAAATACAAAGTAATTTCAGTGTGGCAGAGAACACTAAGGGAATCATGAATGGCCCTTTGTAGGAGATGCTGCCTGAGCTCAGCCTTGAAAGGAGTATGGTGGTCCAAGAGTTAGAGGTGAGGAAAATGAATTCAAGACAGAGTGGCCAGTGTCTATAAAAATGTGGAGGTTGGAGTTGGAGGGCCTTGTACAGTGAACATCAAGGAGATCGATTTGACTGGAATGTCCATTGAACGTAGGTAAAAATTACACTGTAGCCCCTTAGTCATCCCTAAAGGATATCACGGTATGACATCCTACACAGCATTAGTTTCTATTCCTAGTGATGATCCTCAGCCATTAAGAAAATATTGTCATATTTAGCATATTCTGTTTAATGAGGCATAGAAGGGTGACTGCATAGAAAAACTTCCATCTAAAATGATTGAAATAAAAATAGACTGGGGCACTTTCTAGGATAAGCTTCAATTATTTGGAACATTCAGTATTCTGACCAAACTAGATAAATGATGAACTGCTATAATCTTTTCTTCATTATTTAATGTTCTACTTACTGAATAAAGAGTGACGTTCCCTTTCTTCATTTGAAAACAGGGTGAGTTGAATTACAGGGTCCAGAAATAGCCAGGCCCCTTTTCCCCGACATCCCCATGACTGCCCTATTAATGTGATATTTGTCATATCTGAAAATAGAAGCAAATATAGATTGTGTGATGAACTTTCTTCCGCTTTAGATCAAAGTGGGGCTTAAATGAGGTTTGCCGTGCCAATAAAATAATTCTCTAACAGATATGTACAAGTCTTATACTTAACTCATCTTATTCTTTTCCCCTAATTTCCATACCAGAGTTCCAGAATGATTGGTAGGCTAGATAGAAGGTGACCTCTCCTCACAAGGACACAGACAACTCAGATTATCTGAAGACACAAATCTGACAGGAGAAAAAAAGCAAAACAAAAACACTTGAAGCAAGAAATTCAAATGCAATCTTATGATCAAAGCAACTGGTCAACACCTGCATCAGAAGAAGTGAAGACAGAAAGAAAGCTCATCAGATAGAACTTCAGCCCGTCAAATGTTCAGAACATATCATTCTGTCGTGAGCAGTGTGTCGCTTCTGCACAATCAGAGACTGTCTCGATCTCTCCACTCGCCGTGGAAGTTGCCTTGTGCCTAAACTGAATTGACAAATGCATTGTAACTACAAATTTTATTTATTGTTATGGAACTGTAAAGGTCTACATATAAAGGGAAAAGTTGATATGGAAAGCTGATCTGCACTCGGCTGATGCCAGCATTTATAAAAGCCGTTCCCATGCAGAGAACAAAGCAGTGACAACCATTGACCCTTAGCATTCCCAGTATACCTATTAGTGTCTTAAAAAAGGGAGGGAAAAGGCTTCTATTGCCCTCTCCATTCCTTTTGCCATATGAATAGTGTTTTCCATGCAACAGGAAAATATTCTTCAATAGAGCTTTTTTTTTTCTTTCTCCCTGTCTTTTTTCCCTTGTTATTTTCCTCCCTCTATGGGCATTGTGTTTGGTCTCTGGTAATCTGAACAGTTATAGTCACAGTCCAAACCCCTCCCTGCCAAGATCTAAGCATTTTATGTTAGAGTAGAGAGCAGAGACCAACTATGACCCTTGCCTTGCTTAGGTTTTAGAAGGGGTATTTTATCCCTGACACCTTCCTTAGATAAATTGCTTTATTTCTAATTATAAAACCTTTCAGGCTTCTAGGTTTCATAGTAAAGCTTGTAATAAGGTGAAGTGTAAATTCCAGGGAAAGAATCTACTTTGTTAGAATTTGCTTTGTTTTCCAAGCAGTAAGTACTACATATATAGTACATGTAAAGTGTTAGCTGTAAGTAAGCACAAAATGCATTTAAATACAAAGGAGATTTTCAGGCTGTGATTACGGTGAACTCAAGGTAGCCCAGGAGTCACCATGGCAGGTAGCATGATGAAGGAACATACCACTCTGAGCTAATTACCCAATGGAATATAAGAGCAGTGGTCACTGGTGTTTGTTTCCAGATCGTAGCCTTTACTTTCTCTGTCATTTGGATGGCTGGTTAGTCGGGAGGAGTTCAGTGGGTGACTCAATCAACTGCAGACCAACTGCCCCTATCCCAAGGAGATGAGCCAGATTAGCATTAAACTATTACATATTAGCACATCTTAATAGTGTACATTGAGGTGTCCCCAGCCCCACCCTATCACTGATCTATGGAGATTTTTCCCCTCAATAATAATCCCTTTGAACTTCCACAAAACCTGTCTTCCACTGCAACAACCCTGGGAGAAAAAAACAATGCTAAATAAGGTTGTCTTGGCAAATAATTTTTTATTGCCAATACCAACAGTGGCAATCAGCTCACAGAAGAAATGAACTAAATCACTTTGTAATTCAGAGATTTCAGTTCATTTGAAAGAACAAAAATAGTTGTTTAAAAAAAAACAGGCAAACAGAGAACTTTAGATCCTCCGTATAGGATGGTTCCTAACAAATCAGTCATTTGTGGACTTAGTGAACTCTTTTGGTTACTTTAATTTGCAAATACTGTCAAATAACACCTGACTCTCTATCTGTGGCCTTGTTCTTCATTTCAGTGTTAATCAGCTAAACAGAAGTTGTTGCTTATGATGTGTGAGTGACCACATGCCACTGCCTGGCCTTTTTTCTTCGAAGCTTGTTGTCTTTTTGGCTATATTAGACTTTGCAGTATGCCCAGAAGCTTTCCTTCATAAAATAGAAAGAAAAAAACATTTGGCTTATTTTTCACTGTAGCTAGTCTTTTATACAATAATCTTGTAAGAAAATTTCTTGAATTCTAAATATTACTCTTTCTAGATTTTTGAAATCGAAAAAGTTTTCAGTAAAAAGTTTCTTACTTTATTTTACTATATTAGGTAGTAAAAAATGTAGGGTTATTTACCATAACCTGTTCATTAATATCAGAAATTTACAATAGCATTTTAAGACCATAGTAGGGTTCTAGCATACCGTGTAGTACCTATGGAGTATTGTAAGAGCTAATTGTCCGAGATGAATTGCTTCTCATCTTGTTCTCCAGTTTCCATTGTTGGTTTATTGCAGATTTGTACCCTGTGTCAAATTTCAAGGTATTATTGATAAACCTTTTCAACCAGCAGCAAGAAGTTCAAAAACTTTTCTGTCACTGTAACAGAAAACACAATATGTATATAACATTTATGTAGCAATAAATGTGCCATCTTTTTTTTAACATGGTAAATCAGTGAGTTTTTTACATTCCTCTTTCATAATGAAATGATGCTTTTAATCTTCCTGGTCCTCTCCCGGAATGTCTTGAAGCTGTTCTACCATAGTAATAGTGGTGATGATAATGATGATAGCTGACATTTATGTTGCACTTTAAATTTTTAAGAATGCTTTTCATATCTTATCTCATTGGATTTCCTTATTGGAATTGGGGGCCAACTTTGGTAGCACACTAGTACATTGCCAGAGCGTTGAATATTATTATTTTGCATGCATGTTCTCCATTATTTAGGGGTTAATTCCATAGTCTTTGAATTTTCTAATCCCTTTGTATTGTTTCTTCGGATGCCTTTTCATCATCAGAAAGATGGTGGGGAAGGCAGGGGAGAAAGGAGGGAGTTGATGTAATTGGTGCTCTGTTAAAAGGTGTGGGAGATAGAGAAGAGCAGAAGAAAGATTCAAGGTGCGGGGTTAAGTTTATCCCCCCAAGCATTTCAGACTGTGGCTGTCGATTTCTACATTTAGCATTCTTTCTTTTTTCATGACCTCTTAAATTTAGAGACCAAAAACTGATGGATTGTGGAAGCAGCTTAATGCAAAAGGGTAAAAAAGAATGGTGAAATGAAGAAACCTTAGAGATTGTCTAGTCCAGCCTTGCCCACTTTACAGATGAGAAAACTGAGTCTCAAAGAGGTTATTTTGCAGAGGTTCACAACTAGTTAGTAACAGAGATGGGGATACTTTAGATTTTTTTCTCCTCTGAGGGGCTTCATGCCTGTTGTCTTCAACAGATTTCTGTTCCTTACCTTTATAACCAGGCTGTGAACTGGTCCTTCTTCAGCAGCTATTGACTGGGGAAGACTGGCATAAAAGGTAAGTGGCAGCACAACCAATTCCTAAAAGGATCTCAGTGCATTGTTAGCCCTAGCACAAGGTCTATTCTCATTTTAAAAGTCTACATTTCTAGAGGCAGAACTGGACCTATGAACATCTTGAATTTTGGTTCCTACTCTCCTTTTCAATATCCTTCATCTTTCTTTTAAGTGCTCTCTTCTTAGGCCATTTGCATTTTAATATGGAACTCTAGACCATCAAAAAGCCCTCAAAGAAATAAATCTCTAATGGTAGAATTTTAGGTCCTGTGTTGAGGGGAGGAGGAGGACATTACATATAGCAGTCACCTACTCCTAAGAATTCCATAGGAAAAACGGAACATTTGAGAAAGCGTGTAAAGAAAAAGTGGTTCTCATCCTCCCAAGTTTGGTGTTTTTTATGATCCTTGAGGAAAAAAGTTAACATAACCTGTCTGGAAAACTAATCGTTTTTCTAGAAATTGTTCTCCCTTTTTTGTCTTTCTATTAACACACTAAACAGTTAAGAAAATCTGGACACAATTCATCTAGGAACAATGTCCTGGGGAGAAGTAGCATATGTCTCCACGTTCTCTTTGTTGAGCGTGTGGTTTGGGCACATTACCCCACGTATAACTTATGTTTGGTGCTATGGCTTTGTCCAAAGAAAGATAAAAACTGCTAGCTGATGGTACAGTTGCTGGATTTTTATCAGCATCCGTAGTATTAATGATAACTTTTTGGATTTCTCTGGAATCATGACCTAATCAAAAACAAATAGGAATTGGAGCTGTAATTTCATTGGAATAGGGAACTGCCTATACTGCAATTTAAAGGGCTTGGGGCCCTGCGAGATAAAGTAACTTGCCCAGAGTTACACAGCTAGTTTGTACCAGAGGCAAGACTTTAACCGAGGTCTTCGGGACTCCAAGCCAGCTATCTATCCATTATGGCAGGGTTTGCTATTTCTAATACAAGAAAGTGCGTACCCTGAGGGACATTTTATAATTTCCTGTTTTTGCTCTCAAGCATAGAGTGGTAAACCTGCCTGCCCTGGAATTGAGGTAAGTACTTGAAGAAAGGGGAAATGGCCATCTCGCCTCTCTAGTCTTTGCTCCAGCCTGACTTTGACCTCTCTTTATTAAACAGTCTTCTGAGACTTTCCATCAACCCTTTAGGCCAGGCTCCAGTCACTCCATAAGAAGAGATGATGTTTGATACTTCTAGACCCCCTTGAGTAGGAATTCAAGCTTTTTCTTTCATTCAAAAACTTTAAGGATTTCTAATACATAGGTTCTCTTGGCTGTCAAATTATCTGTGTGATCTCCTTTTCTCTTTTGTCTCCTTTTTCCCTAAAAAGAAAATTGATTGCCCATCAGGAAGAAAAGGATATGTTTTGAACCTTAACCTACACATACATGCATGCACGCACACACACACATACACACACATCCTTCTGTGCTGCAGTGTTTTGCTTCAAGCTCAGAAAGGAGAACTCTTTCAAGATCTCACCAGGTTAGTTCCTTGCATCCCCAATGATTTCTAGACTTCCCTCAAAGCTGCTACCTGCTATTCTTTCCTAACCACTTTCCCTGCAAGGCCAGTTCCCTATTAGAGAGGAGCTTGAATAAGATAGCTTCATTTCAAGAGGATACCCACAAAAGTTGACTCATCCATGAGAGAAGAGCTATTGTCCTAAGCAATGCTGTTTTGTGTGTGTATACACATGCACACACTGACTCATCCATGAGAGAAGAGCTATTGTCCTAAGCAATGTTGGGGGGGGCGGTATGTATGTGTGTGTACACACAGAAAGATGTGGAGTTGGCAGAAAACTTGGATGCTATCTGATCTATCCCCTATTTTCCTACATATGCACATATTGAACAGAGAAGCTGAGGTCCAAAAAGGTGACCTGATAGACCAAATGTTACATAGGTAGTGAATGTCAGGGCCAGAATTTGACCAAGGAATTCTGATTACAAAGTCAGTACTCTTTCCACGGCACTGGCTACATCTCAGAGAAGGAGATTAAGAGATCACCGACCACTACTCTTCCTAAAGACTCCTCCCTGGGTTTCTGTGATATAGCTGGCGCTTCCCACACATCTAGCTACTTCTCAGGGTCCTTATCCTTGTCCCACACTCTTGGGTATGCCCAAAGCTCTGTCCTAGACCCTCCTCTCTATACTTTCTTCTGTGATCTTAACAGGGTTCATCGGTTCGACTGTTATCTTGACATGGATGACTCCCAGATCCTGAACTCCAGCCCTGTATCAACCAACTGCCCATTGGACATTCTCTTCAACTGGATGTCTTTTAGGCAACTCAAACTAAATGGGGCCAAACAGAACTCATTATCCTCCTCCAAAAATCTCTAATTCTTCCCAGATGCCCTGTTGTTGAGAGTATGACCTATCCTTCCAAGTTAACCAGGCTTCAAAGCTCAGTGTCACCCCTTGATCCCTCTCTCTCCCCTTCTAAGTTGCCCAGTCTTGTTTCTTCTTCCTCCACACTATTTCTTGCTTTTGCCTCCTCTCCGCTAAGACAGTCACCAGCCTAGTTCAGGCCCTCCTTACCTCTAGGCTGGACTATTGCAATAGCCTCTATTAACGTCTCCATTCCTAGCCTCTCCCCTCTTCAAATCATCATCTGCATGGCCATCAAAAATTCTTATTTCAAAAGCACAGGTCTGTCTGGCCATGTAACTCCCATTCTCAAGAATCTTCAGTGGCTCCCTTTTCCTTCTGGGATAAAACATACTCCTCTATTTGACATTTAAAGCCCTTCTGGCCCCAGCCTATCTTCCCTGGATTATTGCACGTTATTCTCCTTCATGCACTTTACATTCCAAACAAACTGGCCTACTTAGATACACAGCAACATTCCATCTCGTATCCTGGTGCCTTTGCATAGCCTGTAATCCATGCCTGGAATGCACTTTCCCCCCTTCCCCCCTCCCAATAGAATCCTCATTTTCCTTTAGGGCTCGATGCCTCCTATAGCAAGCCTGACCTCATTTCCTAGCTCACCTACCCCAGTTGCCAGTGCCCTTCCCTAGCCTCGCAAACACATGAAATTACTTTGTATCAACTTTGTAAATATTTGCTATTTGCTTTGCTGTGTGTATGTTGTTTTCCCCTATTAGAATGTAAGCCCTCTAGGGCAGGGAATGTTTCATTATTGTCTTTGTATCTCTAAGCCCAGTGCCTGGCACATCGTAGGTGCTAAATAAATGCTTGTCGAATGAATCTAGTCCAATCTGCTCTTTTTATAGATAAACAGGCTCAAGTTGTCTAAGGGGCTCGAGATCATGCAGGTCATGGTGGCAGAGCCAGGACTCAAAATACAGTGTTCTTTCCCCTACGCCAAAGAGCGAACCAGATGATTGTGAAGGTCATCTCCCCCAAAGGTGTGAAACATAATCCTCAACCTCCTCCCCTGCAACACTTCCAAGTGCATCCAGAGCTAGCTTAAAATATATTTGGGAAATATTTAATACAATAAAACATAGATAATATTAATATATGGTTTTCTAAGTCAATACACAGGGATCATTGTGGATATTTTAGTGCCCCCTCCCCCATTTCTATCTTGAGTTTGGCAACACTAATCTAGCCCAACCTACTGAGGAAAAGGTGGCCTGGGGAGGTTCACTTGGCCAAGGTGACACAAGCAGTCAAGTAGCAGAACAGAAGTTCAGACCTAGGTCCTTAGATTCTCTTACTCTAAATCTAGTTTTCTCTCCAATTATAGCACAAGGCTTATCGTTATTCTATGTATATATTTTTAATGTATTATGCATATGTATGTATTATACATAATTAATTTTCTACTCAGTTCACAGTAGTCTTTCCACCTCCCTTAGATAAACCAAAGGTTTGTTCTTATGTTCTAAGAACTTCCTGACTTCCCCAGCTCCCAGCAGTTCTAGGGAGCAAGCATAGATTAGGGCTAAAAAGGATCACCTTATTTAACAATTTAAGACATGAGACTGGAGAGGTGAAGTCATCTGCCCAGTGTCACACAGGCTGTGTTAGAGTCAAATGCTCCAACTCGAAATCTAACCTTTCCTCCACACTTTTCTGCATCCATGGTACCAAAGCCATCTTCTCTGGTCCCAAAGAACCACAAAGCACAATAACCTCCCAAAGTAGAGAATGGCTTCTAGCAATGCACTGGACTTCTTCGCAGCAGGGATATCTGCCACTTCGGTAACAGGACACATTCACTTTACCTAAAGTAACAGTGTAAATAAGACACATCTTCAGATTGTGATGAAGTTTCTAGAAGCTTGCTAGTCCTGCTGCCATCTACTGGTTATTTTTGTTCATTTCCATTAAGGCATCATGAAATATCCATGGTGTTCTGCCATGCTAGACCTTACCCTTGACTCTGCTACAATGGCAGTCTTCAGAGCAGCAACCACCAAGAGCAAATCTTCTATAAGCTAAGTGATGCTTCTGCGAGGGGGTGGTACCCTGAGTGTCCACATCATGGCTCAAATCCCAGGAGCCAATCTTCTAAGATCAGTCTGGGTACCGAATTCCTTAGGAAGGGCAATGGAGAACAATTGTTCCCCAACCCCAGAATCTCATCTGGGGTTTCTAAAGCCATTTCCTAACCCATACCCTAACATGGGGGAATCAGGTGACCTGCTCGTAACACAAAGTTGGGTTCTCCATGAGACAATGGAACACCTTAGACCTTGTTCACCTGACTAGAAATTCAACCCTTTTCCCTATCTCAACTCCTTATTCAATTCCTTTCCTTTCCCTCTATGACTGCCACAACCATGGACTCCCCTGGCTTTCCACTATTTCTGCTTGAGTCTCCACTTGGAGTTGGGACAAAGGTCTCTTTTTTTCACTTGTTCTTTAAAATGGAGAACATAGGAGTAATAGACTTTAGAAGTGACATTAGAGATGTCCCTTTGTTTTCTAGACAAGGGAACTTAGACCCAGAGAGATTATATGACTCAACTAAGGTCAAAAATCTAATCAGTGGCAGAACCAGAAGTAGAAATCAGATCTTATTACCCATAGTCCATCTCTTCCTTCAGTACTAAGCTCCATGCTCTTTCTCAGTATTTCCCATTCAAATTGTTTCTTTCAAACCAATTTAAACCCTAACAATTCTTAAAGTGCCCCTTCCCTTTGAGCCAGCTCTAAATTATATAGTTTAGGGGGTTCTGACATGAAAAAAATGGCATCTTATCTTTTTGCTAGTTGGTCTTCCTGAGATTCCTTATTTCAATAGAACACAGAACTTGAAGCTTGGAAGACTCGGGTTCCAATTTTGCCCGTTGCCCCACTAGCTATGCATATGTGGGGAAATTATTAAACTTTTCTGAGCCTCAGTTGCCTTATCTGTAAAATGGGGAGAATACTAGCATAGCCTTCACAAGGTAGCTGTATCAAATGTAAAACATTTTGCCAATGATAAAGTGTTATATAAGTGTAAGATGCCTTACCCACCTATTAGTATCCAGCCTCCCACATTAAGGACAAACTATCCTCTACCACCTGACTCCTGCCTTTCAGTCTCTCATCCCATAGCTGTGGCCTTCTTAAAAGTGTCGCTATTAATATTTAAATAATGCCAATAATTGTTTCCTGTAGCCAGAGGTTATGTCAGATGGGCTTCATCGTATTCTGAACCCTCAGTTAGTCCTTATATGTCAGTCAGTAACAGAGATCCATGTAATTGTCCCTTTTAACTGGAGGCTTCCAGAAGCCTTGAGAAATCATGTAGGAATTAGGTCCTATGAACCAGTCACTAGAAGCATATCTTTGGCCTTATATCCTAAGTAATATTCCTGGTTTTATTTATGCCTAATATGACCTTATGAAAGCCTGGATAAAACCAATGGAAAAGGACTCTGTCTCTGGAGTCAGAGGATGTGTGTTCAAATCTTGGTTCTATGTGGCTGACTGTATGACCTTGGATAAGCCACTTAACTTTTGCAGGCCTCAGTTTTCTCCCTTGTATAATGAGGAGGTTGGAGCAAGTGGCCTATGAGGTCTAGATTTATGATCTTTGCTCCATGAGGTGAGGGAGCCAATCTTATTGTTTATTTAATGGTATGATTCTCCCTCTTTGTTTCACTGCTACAGTAATCGTTCTAAAACAGGGAGTAGGGATGGGGGGTAGGGGATAGGACCAGACTTGAGATTTCATTGTTACAGCAGCTCTGGGTAAGGAAGTTCCCTCTACTAATGCATGTTGGCACCTTCTCTGCGATTTACACTCTTAGTTACCTTCGCTGCTGTTCAATCGTTTTTCAGTCGTGCCTGACTCTTCATGACTCCATTTGGGGTTTTCTTGGCAAAGGTATGAGAGTGGTTTGGCATTTCCTTCTCTAGCTCATTTTATGGATGGGGAAACTGAGGCAAACGAGGTTAATTGATTTGCCCAGAGTTACACACCTAGTAGGTGTCTGAGGCCAAATTTGAACTCTTCATGACTCCAGGCCCAGCGTTCTACCCACCACACCAACTCACTGCCCTTAGTTGCCTGGAACACCAAAAAGTTAAATGTCTTGTTCGGGGTCATATGGCCAATATTTGTCAGAGGCAAGGCTTCACCCTGGTCCTTTAGTCTCTTATAAAATAGGGAATGGTACAGGATTATATCAGTATCCAGGTCTTGGTCTGCCACCACCCTTACTAATATTTCGGTCTTTGACACTCATCTCTATTTATTAAATAATAATAATAATCTAGCCAGAGCTACCAAGCAATCAATGATAAATTTAACTGAAGCCCAGATATTTGAACATTCTCCCATCCTTCAGCAGTTCCTCACACCTCTTGAAAGATGCTGCCTATAATGAAGTATTGCTACAATGCAGGGACTCTCAAGCTTTTTGATCTCAAGACCCCTTTACACTCTTAAAAAGTACTGAGGGGGCAGCTAGGTGGCACAGTGAGTAGAACACCGGCCCTGGAGTCAGGAGGACCTGAGTTCAAATCCAGCCTCAAACACTTGACACACTACTTGTGTGACCTTGGGCAAGTCACTTAACCCCAATTGCCCTGCCTTCCCCTCTGCAAAAATGAAACAAAAAACAAACAAAAGCTACTGAGGACCCTAATGAGCTTTTGTTTACATGAGTTACATCTACTGATATTTACTGTTGTAAATTGAAACATCTTAATGTTATTATAAAAAGAGTTTTGACCTTGTCGACCCACTAAAAGGGTCTCAAGGTCTCTCACCACACAGGGCTCCCAAGGTCACTCTTTGAGAACCATTGCTTTGGGTAAAGCAGCCTCTGGTTGGGGGAGACAACAGGCTGGGGTGAGCAGAGGGTTGGGGAGAAGAGAAAAGTGATTAAAAGGTAGTGTTTGCATTGGGGATGTTCTTTCTCTGGAATATGTTCAGGACTTATGCATCTTTGGTCCAAGAAAATTACAACCAACAATTTGGCGGCTAAAACCCAAAATGAGAGTTAGTGCCTGAATTTTTTCACAGGGAAATATACGTTTGCCTTCTGATTGTAGATGTTTCCCAAAGTCCTGCCCTTGACTCTGTGCTCTAGAATCCTAGAATCTGGAGCTGGAAGGGTCCTCACAGGTCATCTAGCCAAATGCCCTCCCTACAATATACCTGACAATAGTTACCTAGCCTTCATTCAAAGACCTCCAGTCATGGAGAAACTCACTACACCACCCAGTAAAAGCAGCAGAAGATCAGGTTCATTTCTTTTTGACTGCCATGTTACACTACTGACCCAGACTGAGCTTCCAGTGTACCCAACTCTCCAGGTGTTTTTCACTTGAACTTGTCTATCCACTCCCTCATATCGTCCTTGGTTATATAGAGAACAGAGAACCCAGAGGAGTCCAAAATCCAACTCAGATGTTCTGACCTCAAGTCCAGCACTCTTTCTCCTACACCATGTTGATTTAGCAAGGAGAGATTGCTTTGGAATCTAGACTTTGGGGACAGATGCCTCCACATTCCCCACCATCCAGAATTCAAGAAACTGCACCAACTTCCAGGGCAGATAATGCCACTAATCCTGCTTTCAGGTACTCCCCCTGGAGCTGTCTTCTGACCCAGGGTTCATTGTAAAGGGTCTTGAAAACAGATCCAAAGGAGCCGCTTTAGCTCTCTCTTCCACCGCACAACCCTCCTACTACCACTGTTTTTAGATGATAGAGATAGAGCACTCACTTATTAAGAGGACACACATGTTAAGTGCTCACTATATGACAGGCGCTTGTGCTAAGCTCTGAGGATGCAAATAAAAGTGAGCTAGATAGTGCCTGCCCTCAAGCAGCTTAATTCAAATGCAGGAGAAGCTGGAAATTTGGGAGATGGCAGAAAGGGAAAGTTACAGAGGCAAGACTGTAAATGTCCAGGGTTGGAACTGACCAAAAATAGGCCAGAGGTGGCCTAAGGAGGTTCAAGGAGGTTGGTGGGGGGGACCAATTTCCAGGGTGGAGAGGGGTGGAAGCCAATCCCCAAATGGAGACAATGGGCCACAGATACTCTTCGGTGGATACCGTTCTCACTTGTCACCAACACAGAGCACTTGAAGCTAGCTTTCTAACTTCAATGACCCTTAAAGCAGTAGCTGAGCTGCAGATTCTGCTATTTCCACCTTCATATCTCTGCCTACAAATTTCATGAAGCAACTCAGAACGGTAGACACTTCTGAAACACTACGGGCAAGGATACCCAAGTTTAGCTTTCTGAAATGAAGAGACTAGAAATACCTCCCCACAGAGCTGAGAAGCCCACACTGAATGCCCTTGGACACACAGCAACCAATGTTACAAGACAGAGTTCTTCCATATCAATCAACCCAACTCATTCATGAGATTTTATGAGGAATCCTAGCAAACAAAAGGGGCCTTATCAACGCAGACCATGTAAGTGACCAATAGTATATCCTCTTCTTCCTCCTCTGTGAACACGGAGACCAGCCAGATTTGGCACTAAGGATCCTCTATCAGGGCAGAATGCCACTGGCAGTTGACAATGGGGAAACAGGGATCCCTAGGTTGCCCTGATCCACACGGGCGGATTCCAGGACCAGACAAATAACACCTTTCAGAAATGAAGGTGCTCGAAATAATTCTCTTTATGTTTTCAGCAAACCAAAGCTACCTAACTCCGGATTCTCACGCCCAATAGGAGGCCTAGGATGTCCATAGCCTCAATTGATCTTGAACAGCAGGGTTATAACTTTCCTAGCTTCTCCCTAAATAATACAGGGTCTAGCAAGAATCCAGGTACATGGAAATCAATTGACAGCCTTAGAGGACCACAGATTCAGGACTAGAATTATATTAATAATAATAACTTACTATGTGCCACCTACTGTGCTAAGTTCTTTACAATCATTATCTCCTTTGCTCCTCACAACCATCTCAGGAGGTAGGTGCTATTATTATTTATATATATAAATATCACATATATGTATATATTATTATTATATCCATTTGTTATTATCCATATCTCCATTATATCCATTTTACAGATGAGGTTAGGTAATTTAAGTTGCCCAGGGTCATACAGGGACAGCTCAGTGGCACAGTGGATAGAGCACTGGGTGTGGAGTCAGGAAGATTCATTTTCAGGAGTTCAAATGTGACCTGAGACACTTATGAGCTGCATGACCCTGGACAAGTCACTTAACCCTGCTTGCCTCAGTTTCCTCATCTGTTAAAATGAGCTGGAGAAGGAAATAGTAAACCACTCCAATGTCTGTGCCAAGAAAACCCCAAAAGGGGTCACAAGGAGTCGGACATGACTGAACAACAGCAAAGGGTCACACAGCTGGTAACTGAAGCTGAATTTGAACTCACATTAGAAAGGACTTTAAAAAACCACAGATGACGATACTGAAGCATACAGAGGTTAAGTGATTTGCCCATGATCGCACAGCTGCTAAGTGTCTGTGGTAGGATCTGAACTCAGTTCTTCTGGCTCCCAGCCCAGTATTTTGTCCACTCTAATACCAGCTGCCTCTCCTTTTGCCTCTCCACAGTGTTTCTCCAGACTTAGGCTAGCTGTAGGAAATTACTGGGAAAAAGCCTCCTCATCTTCTATTGACACCTTCATCAAAGCTGCTCCTGACCCCTGGGTGTATTGTAAGGCCTCCGCTTAATGCAGGACTCCACCCCCACCTTCCCATTTACCACTGAGGTCACATCTTCCAGCCCAACCATAGGATCCTCTTCTTTCTCATTCTGATTTTGGGGGTGGGGGTGGGGGACTATAGAAGTTGGGAAGAAGGGGCAGCTCTTCAAGGACTTCCTCCTTGTAGCAGTACAAAAGAAAGAAGCTTACTGTAGAGTCAGAGAAAGTAGGTTCAAATTCAACCTCTGACATGCAGCACCTGTGTGGACTCGGGGGAAGTCACAGCCTCTCTGGACCACAGTTTCTTCATCTGAAATATGAGGGTGCTGGACTAGATGGCCTCTGAGATCCTCCCAGTCCTAGATCTATCATCCTATAATGTTCTGAGAAAGGAATAAGCATTTGTTAAGTGCCTACTGTTTGCCAGGCACTGTGCAAAGTTACAAACACCCCCTCATTCCATCCTCACAACAACCCTGGAAACTAGATGCCGTTATTACCCCCTTTAGACAGCTAAGGAAACTGAGGCAGACAAAGGTCAAATGACTTTGCCAGGGTCAAACAACTAGTAAGCGTCTGAGGTGGATTTACATACTAAGATCTTATGGATTCCAGGCCCAGGGCATTATCCACTGCACCACCTAGCTGCCAGCCATTCCTTGGTTTTCTTTAATTTCCTCTAGGCTATGTTAGCCCCTTCTGTCCATATCATTTGGCACAGTATACCCTGCCTTTTATCATTAGCTACTTTATCCTTTTCCTACCTTCCTTCTCCAAATAATAAAAGAATTAATGAGGATTTTAACGTGGGGCCAAAGGCAACAAGAACTACTGTTTCCTGGGTTACGCAGTCATCTCCGAACTGCAGCACTCGTTTTATGGGCATTTGCAAGACTAACGAGGAGAGATTTGCACCTTATATACTAACCCCCTATAGGTAGTGATGAGAAAAGGTAGAAAAAATCTCTAACTCAATAAAAACCTCTAAATTAAGTCAACATATACTTTGCCATTATGAGTATTTCTAACTAGTATTTATGCAGTGCTTTATAAACTTGGCAAAATGCTTTACTTTTATAATGTCACTTAATATGCAGTAACTTCAATGCTAAAGTAGGTGGAGGAAAACTGGGAAATGTTGGAAAATATGGCCTAGGATTAAGAAATGGAAGAGGCCAAAGGCTTTTTTCACAAAAGCCTCGTGTCTACATATCATGAGCATTTTCTTCACAAAAAGAGTAGGGAGGTATTACGTATGGTAAACCACACACACACACACACACACACACACACTGACTTTTAACAGACAGGAAATGATTGGCCACCAGCATAGAAATATCTTCTAAATCTATGTACAGTAGGACCATCAATTATTAGTGCAAATACCCAAATCAACACTAGATTAGAAATATACAAATGAGAAACTAACACGCAACTAAACAGCTCCTACAAGACCAATTTTGAACAAGATGTTGATAATGAAAATGGGAAATGGAAAAAGGGACAAAGACTTATTATCATTTTCCCCACAATGTTTTAATCGATGTAAAACAAATAGAACTTCATTCCCACTGTCTGGATTTTTCCTCCTCAAAAGTCTAGAACCCAGAAGCATGATGAAATTCACTCTGCCATTTTTCTGGAGTGGGATGGGTCTTTCTGTTCCCTTATAGCCCCGCTCCACATTCCTGCCCCACTGTGTGTATTGCCTCCCTCACTTCAGAATATAAGCATCCTGAGGGCAGGGACTATTTTTGACTTTGGATTTGTATCTGCAGCACTTAGTAGAGTGCTTGGTTATAAGTGCTTGGCAAATTTCTTTTTATTCATTCATTCAAAAAAGCCTGAAACCACCTCAGCCAGAAATACTTTGATCTCTTTATCAAGCAGAGAAATATGGCAGCCAAAGACATCGCTTATTTAGAATATAAACTCGCTGATTATGAGCGGTTGGTACTGAGTCAAGTTGGATTCTTCATGACCCCATTTGGGGTTTTCTTGGCAAAGATACTAGACTGGTTTGCCATTTCCTTCTCCAGTTCATTTTACAAATGAGGACAAATTGAGGAAAACTGGTTGAAGTGACTTTCCCAGGATCACACAGCTAGTAAGTATCTGAGGCCAGATTTGAACTCAGGAAAACGAGTCTTCCTAATCCCAAACCCAGTACTCCATCCACTGTGCCCCATCTAGCTCCCTCTCTTTGTGACACTATTTGGAGTTTTCTTGGCAAAGATACTAAGATGGTTTGTCGTTTTCCTCCCTAGCTCATATGGTAATTGAGGAACTGAGGCAAACAAGGTTGAATGGCTTGCCCAGGGTCACACAGCTAGCAAGTGTCTGAGGCCAGATTTGACCTCGGGAAAATGAGCCTTCCTGACTCCAGGCTCAATACTCTATCCACTACATCACCTACCTACCCCTTATGAGCAATATGAATTCTTAAAGTGGTAGTGGAGAAAATAGCATCACAAAAAGCTGAACAAAAGAACCAATTAATCCAGATCATCCCAGCAGCATTTAAAAATGAAACTATGAAGGGGAAAATAGATGAAAAATTAAAAAGACCTGTCTGGATTTCAATGTGAAATTATGTTTTTGTTAATGACAGTAGAGTCACCACATTTGGACTCTATCATAATGCTCACCAGTGTGAGGAAATATATGAGGAAATAAAAATGAAAATAAAGAAATAGAAAAAATAAATGAGGAAATAGAAATAGTCCTAAAGGAAGGAGAGAAGGGAAGAGCACCCAGATGCAACTAAACATGTACAGAGAATAATATTGTAGGTGGCAGAGTTTTGAGGGCATTAAGAAATCAATTCTTAAAAAAATCTGTAAGTGGGTGGGATGCTAAGCACTCTGGGAAAAGATATCAATCATTGTTACTCCTAGGAAAATACGATCAAGAAAATATAATCATTGTTGATTTTTATACCCACTTCCCCAATTTTGCTAAATCTTTAAGAGATTAACATATACATTGACCAAGGGACTACTTGGGAAAAATATGAGTAGGCCATGATTAGGCTTGCTCAAGTTATATTCTACAACAGATCATGTCTTTCCAGTCCCACAATTTACTGAAGGGTGCTAAAAATATAAGATCCCACTGTGCTTATCTTTGACTATACATGAAAATTTTGATATTTAATGAAGGAGAATGTTACCTTACCTTGAAGACTCCTCTTCAAAAAGGGGCTTCCCAGGCCCATTTTAGGATCATTTAAGATTCCTTCAAACATGTTAGAACAGATAACTTTGTTTAATGGCCCTCTTATTACTATCAAATGAAACATAAAAAAAGGAGATACGTGCTCACCAAAGATGATTGCCTCTGAAGAGGAGGATGTTCCTCCCAGAATGCAAATGCAAACAGCAGGACTGTAGAGACTCTCCACATGCCCTTGTTTGTATATGGTACTACATCAGGTCCCAGAATATTGTAGAGTCTCCTAAAAAAAAGATCCATAATCATTCAAAAGGATGTGGCCTAATTACTCACACAGGGAAAACTAAGTAGCTACAGAAAGTCTATTGTCTAAACTTTGGTGTTCTGTCGGTTGGATAGTCCGTAGAGTTGGTCACGTTCATCAGATATTGCAGATGGATAAAAAATTGCTGCAGAATAGAATAGAAGGAAAAAACAGGTTAGATGGTATTTGGGAAATCATACAGCACTTTAAATGACCCCAAACTTCTCCCAGAAACCTGCAACTAGTTAGGACAGTGGATAGAGCACTGGGCCAGGAAGACCTGACTTCAATTCTAGCCTTAGACATTTATTAGCTGATACCCTTGCCAAGTCATTCGACCTCTGTTTGCCTTAGTGTCGTCATCTGTAAAATGGGGATAATCATAGCACCTGACAGGGTTATTGTGAAGATCAAATAAGATGGTGCTTAGTGAATGTTTCTTTCTATGAACCAATGAAAAGTGAAGTGAGAAGAGCCAGGAGATCATTGTGCACAGTAATGCTGTTATGATGATCAACTATGAAAGACTCGACTACTCTGATCCATACAATGATCCAAGACAGTTTCAAAGGACTCATGATAAAAAATGCTAGTGACCTCCAGAGAGAGAACTGATGAACTCTGAATTCATATTGAAGTACAATTTTCTCACTTTATTTTTCTTACCTTTTTTAAAAAATATGGCTAATTTGGAAATATATTTTGCATGATTTCACATATATAATTGATATATTCCTTGCCTTCTCAATGGGCAGGGTGTGGGGTGGGAGGGAGAGAGAGAATTGGGAACTTAGATTTTTAAAAAAAAAAAAGGTTATTAATTAATTAAAATGAAAATAAATGTTTCCTTCCTTCCAGAAACAAAAACCCATCTTTTCAAAACCAATATTCTTCTAGAGATGCAAATCTCCAAAGAATCAACATTGTGAGTATCCCAAAGGGCAGTGGAGATATATGGTTAATATGTGATTATTCTGTGAGCAGGCTAAAATGTATCCACAACGAAGAATATGTCAGCGGCATAAAAATAGAGTACAAGAGATGCATGACTAAAAGAGGCAATAAACCAGTCATATAACAGGAGTTAGGAATAGTCCAAGCACTATCCTGGTAGCCATGTAATATGAAGAGGGCCCCTAGAATGTGGCATGAGCCCCTTTTGGAGCAGACGTGGACAAAAGTTACAGGCTGAGATGGTATGAACTATCTGAGAACTGAACCATTGGAAAGGTTACCAGGAAAGGGAAAAGAATGTTGGCTCTGAAGTCAGAGGTCCTGGGTTCAAATACTGCCTCTGATCCTTACTACCTGATTACTTAATGCTTACTGAACTAAATTGAACTGTCCAACCTCAGCCATCCCAGTCATTGACCCCCATCAGAGGGCTAAGTGACTAGCCAGGTGCCACGTAATTGATAAAGTTCCTTTGTCAGACTCCAGTGAATAAATCATTTGATGGTCCTCCTTGCTGTGAGTTTCCTGGCCACATCTGGCAGGATGTTCAGGGCCCAAGACAGACTGACAGAGGAGGCCTTGGCCCCATGGTCCGTGTGCCTTTCTTCTTTCTAGTTTCTCATCGTGGTCCCTGCCTCCCATCTCTTCTCCCAGGCTAGAAGAGCACCTCCTTTTTATTCCATGTCTTTCCTCTGGGGCTGTCTCATCTTGTCCTAATTAAAGGTTGTGCTGAAAGGAGTAGGAGTTGGCTTTCCAGACTCTTTCGGCAGCAGGTTATCGATCAAACTCGATACTCCCTGGTGTTTGATCTCACCCTTGCTGGCTAAGATTAATGAATTTGATCACCAAACATAATTCCTAATTAGGAGGGAAAAGAAAGCAAAGGAAATACAAAGGAGGCATCCTTCCAAAAAGAAAAACCTTCCGCTGCTATGTCCTAGGGGGTTGGGAAGGCAGAGAAAAAAAATAGGTAAACATGTCTTAACATCTGACTGCCTTCCTTCCCCTACCCCCTCCTCCCTCCCGCCCCCTCCCCCCACCTATCGCTAGCTCAGCACTGCTGGCCTAATTAGAACTAACAATGTTCATGATGGGCCAGGTTTCTGCTTGGGGGCAGGCTCTATCTTAAAGGGATCACATATTAAAATGTCCATTTAATTTGTTTGCTTTGCTACATGACTAATTATCACAACGGAAAACATAATTAAATTGGATGCTTTGAAGTGTTGGTTCTTTGCTTGCTTGGTGACCAGGAACTTGGAGTGACAGCAGTAGAAAAAATCTCACATCCATGGCAGGGAGAAAGGGAAGAAAGGCATCCCGGAGAAGTGGAAGGTGCTGGGTGCCACCACGAATTAAAACCAAGTGTCTCGAACAAGTGATTGTCTCTATTAGTCTAGCATTTGGAGGGAGCTATCTTAGCATGTTAATCCACGTAAATAATCTAGTGACTTGGTCTTTGAGAAAGAACACAGGATTGAGAGAGATAAGGTATAGCTGTATGACCTTGGGAAAGTCATGGCATATTCTCTGGGCCTCCCTTTGCTCATCTGCCAAGTGAGAGTCTTCCCCTGGGTGTTCCCTAAGGCATCTTCCAGGGATCACCTCAAAGGGCCCACATGGCTCGTACAGCTCTGGATTTTCACAGACATAGCTGGGATCTTCCATTAGTCCTCCTTGGTGAGGAGGCCAGACCCAAGACAAGAGATAAGTACAGAACTCCTATAGGCAGACCCCAGGGGCTAGGACATCTCGTCCTAGAGTGACAGACTTGAAATTGAAACACACACACACACACACACACACAGAGTTCCAATCCTAGTTATGACATTTATTAGCCATTTGACCTTGAGCTAATCATTTAACCTCATCACAAGACTGTGATGAGGAAAGTGCTTTTTCATCCTTAAAATGACATGCAAATGTAACATGGGGGTTTTTTGTTTCTGTTTGCTAGAGTTTCATTTTTATCATTGCCACATTGTCTAATGGACAAAAGCCAGGTGAATATTCCATCAAGAATTTTCCAATAGGCTGTCGGCATTTCAAGGGCAGGCATTTTTATTTCTGTCTTTCTGTCCCTGGCACTTAGCATATGTTGTTCAGTCATTCTTCAGTCACATCCTACTCTTTGTGACCCCATTTGGGCTTTTCTTGGCAGAGTTGCTGGGGTGCTTTGCCATTTCCTTTTCCAGCTTATTTTACAGATGAGGAACCGAGGCAAAGAGGGTTAAGTGATGTACTCGGTCAGGGTGACAGAGCTAGCAAGTGTCTGAGGTCAGATTTGAACTCGGGAAGATGAGCCTTCCTGACTTCAGGCTGGTCCTCTATCCACTGTACCACCTACCTGTCCCTAGTACTCAGTGTATAGCAGGCACTTAATAAATAGTTGTCAATTGATGTCACTGACTGGCAATGTCTACCTATCTGTTCCCCTCCATCATCAAAGTGGATGGAGACTTGAATCCGTCTCTAGATTTGGGCTGACATTTATACACTTTGTGCTCTGGTTTGAGAAGACCCCTGATCCAAAATTATTCTCCCTTTCCACTTCCCCATTTGCACCCAAGCCAGCTGCTGTGGTTCCTGAAATTCCAGGACTGGATTTATTCCTTTAGGTTCTTGTTCCCCAGGGTCCTCTTTTAAAATACAAATGTTCTTGTGTGTTGTGGGGGAGGGAGGGGAAGAAAACATTTTAAACCAATTCACATCTATCATCAGATCACCTTCTTCTAAAACAGGAAGTGACCTATGGCAGCTAATGAAGGTAGGGAGGGGGCAGGAGGAAGAGGGAAGCAATGCTGAGGAGGATTCTGATTCAAAAACATCCAAAAAGGCCTCAGTCGGGATTGTTAGAGCAAAAGGGGAGCTGTTAAATCATCAATCTAATGCTCTAATCTCACAATTGATGAAACAGAGGGCCAGAAGGTTAGGTGAACTTCCTCAAAGTCTAGTGGTAGAACCTGGAACCCATGTTGCCAGCCTCCAGCTCACACATTCTTTCCACCAGACTACACAGATATATTACCTAAAGATATATTACCCTTTTTCTCCAATCTCCTTACCAGTTTTTTGTCTTAGTCCAGCCCACTGCATAAGCTGGATCAAGTTAGATACTTTGCAAAAAGGCAATGATTGCATGATCTGGCCAGTGGGTACCATTGTAGGGTATCAGTCATTGGCTAAATAGCATTTCCCGAACAAAAAAGGGTTAAAGCATCCCCTAAATGTATCGAACTTTCCCCATGGAGTACCTCATTCATCAGTGTGAATGGTGGGTAATGAACTGAACTCCCCTGTAGTGTGGCTTCCTCTGAAGCCCAGAGGCTAAGCCATTTCCCAACTGAGTTTTGGGTACAGAAAACATTCATGAGAGTGGCCAAGGGCTTTCCCTCCCTCCTCTCCTCAGAGCAGAAATGTGTCCAGAGAGCAAGAATAGAGGGCAAGGCATGCCTAGATTTGTCCTGTACAAAGCTATACTGGGAATGGGGAGAGAAGGTTTCTTTCTCATCAACTGATTTGGGGAAAATTGAATTTTGCAATAAGCTAGATGAAGTCAGAATGCTTGGGGGGGTGGAGAGACAGGAGGTAAGGCTGGGAAGACCAAATGTTTAATATTTGGATAATAGGCTGCCTAAGCAAAGTAATTAGGAGGCTCAATTGTAGAGATATGAAAGAGATGAATTAGGCTTATCAGACATCAAAGGGCAGGAGATACAATGGGTAATGAAGCCCAAGGGGAAAGGAGGGGGGAAGGGAGTTCTTACAGATTTCAGGCCCTGAATGGAAAATGTCCAGCATGGAAGAGGGGCTGTCACAATCACAGGTGGGTGTGATTTGAGGAACAGCAAAAAGACAATATTTACCCCCTCCACAGCCCATCCCATCCCAAAGTACTCCCCTTCTCTGCCCCCCTCCCCCAAGAAACACAATAGAATAGAAAGAGACCTGGCTTTGAAGTGAGAGAACCTGAGTTTAAAATCTTGACTCTGGCTACCTCCTATCTATATGTCGCTAGGCAAGCTATTTTCCTCTCTCATTCTCTGTTTCCACATTCATCAAATGAGGGGATTAGGCTAGATCTTCTCTAAAAGTGCTTTTAACTCTCAATCTGTAATTCTATGGTGATCTTTCTGTCCATCCCCTAAATGCCTTCCTTTGGATTAAGGCTCTGCCTCTTCACCCTTGGACATACCATATTTCACAGCATAATTGTTGCAGATTTTATGCCAAATTTTATTTGCAAAAAAGTGGGGCGCGACCATTATGTGAAGCTTACACATTGTCTCAAGTACAGTGTGAGTTCCTTGAAGGTAGGGACCCTACCTTTGTGTCCCCAACACTTAACATAAGGCCTGGCACATAGCAGGTGCTTAATAAATGCTTGTTAACCAACTAGTAACAAACTCTACATTAGAACCCACAGCCGCCTGACTCTCCTTCCAGTTTTGGTTCCAATGTAACACATGCTGAAGATAAGCTTTACCCACTGTGTTACCATTTTGCCTAGAATTGACCTGATGGAGTGGGGCCTCCCTCATGTGGAGACACACTCCATTATCTCACAATACCTTTATTAAGTAGAGTTGGACACACAAGGGGACACATGACTGACACTTTTTAATGTTACTTTTTCTAAATGCTTACATTTTCAGGACCAGAGAATTCTGCTTTCTGTTGTCCTTGGATATTTAAGAAGACACAAGTGTCAGGATTTACCCAGAAGGCTCAGAACTTCCAGTGGACACTGGTACACAGAACGATTTCCAGATCTTAAGTAGGGAAGAGAAATCCTCTGTTCACAGACACCTGAAATCTGTACCTCATGAGGGAAATTAGCACCTTATGGCCTACAGGCTTGGCTCTCAAGACTACAGGCTTAGCGTTCTCCTTACCCACTGCTTCTCTGTCTTGGAACATCCAATCCAGTGTCCTCTGCCCTGCCCACTGCACTGAGCTTGTCCCACTGTTTCTATTCCCTATTTTCAACTTCTGATCTCAATCTGAGCCTCTCAGGAACGTATTTCCTGTTTATGTCTTTCCTACAGAATGGCCTTCTATAACCTTGTTTCACCTACGATGTTTTCTTCCCCCAGTAGAACCGATCCTTGCTAGCTCTAAATCCTATAGCTTTCTATTAGGAGGGCATAGCTAAGGGGTTGGAAACTCTACAAGGAGATACCTGGGATGAGAGGAAGGAATGGAAGGAAGAGACAAAGATGGTTATGTGGGGACCAGTTCGGATCTGAGCTATTCCTAGCTGTTCGACAACGTGACTAATAGCCAACATGACCTGCTAGGCATAAGGCTTCCCCTAATCTAATACTTCTCTTTTAGCTTCATGGAGAATACCCAGAGTACCCAAAGGCCCAGGACCTGGGAACTGATTCCATGGCCTTTACAGAGGCTTTTCCTAATGTTATACTTTTGACATGTCTGTCTGTCTGTCTCTCTCCATTTCCCTCTCCTTAGGAAAGTCTCAGTATAAGTCTGTACAACAAGTTGCCATGTAATAATAAGTTCTTCAAAATGCTGCTGGAAGATTAGCTATACCTGTGATTTGTCTGTAGTTTTCTTCAGGTAATGAGAGCTCCAGGCCACACCTTGCACCCTCGGCACAATCCAGGAGCTTCTGCCATCCTTTTGGGGGGAGTCAGGTTGGGGTAGGCTCAGAAAGGTCACAGTCACACCAGGAGACATTATTCAAAGTCAGGGTAAAGTGAATAGAATGCTATCATGGAGTTAAGACCTGGGTTCCAATCTCACTAGTTATGTGGCTCTGGGAGTCTTTTAACTTTTCTGGTCCCTAGTTTCCTCACCTATAAAAAATAGTGTGTTGGGGGGGGTAGTCTTAGCGACCTTTCCAAACAAAGAAAACCTAAGGCTACAAATTGGTTCCAGCATCCTAGCATGAGACTGAATTCTGAAATTTGAGTAGCAGGTTAACCCCGTGTGGTGTAGACAATGCAGAGTTCCATATTAGATCATTAGGTAAGCCTGCACTGGCATTCCTTCCTTTTTTCTCCCCTCTCCCACCCAAACCTTTTAGGTTCAGGCTTCACCCTAGTCTAGGAGCCTAAGAAATTGTTATGAGAATTAAAATCACCAAAAATATCATGAGAAGCCTATGCCTAGCTGGCCAGCCCCAGGGTTGGGAGGGAAAAGAATGGGATGGTTGTACTAACAACTAATCTTAAACAGAATTTTATTTTTTTTTCCAAGTATTTTCTTACATCTTATTTGATCCTTAAAACAAATCTGCAGAATAGCACAGATATTATATTTAGCTTACACATAAGGAATTTGTGTGACATCCTTGATCACTCAAGGTAGTCAGTGCCAGAGACTAGGCTAGAACCCAGGTCCCCTGTCACTCAGGTCACTGCATCATCTCAGGATGCTATTCGGATGTCATGATGTAATGGGAGGAGCGTAGCACTTGGAGTCCTGGGTTCATGTCTTGATTCTACCACTTATTAGTAATGGGACTCGGGTAAATTCTTTAAGCCTCAGTTTCCTCATCTGTAAAACAGGGATAAAAATACTTTTAGTATCTGCCTCGTAAGGTTATCAAACCAAATCCTTCCCCTCATTTCCCATATTACTTTGTATTTAGATCTGGACCTTTGTTTAGGAGGTTGCAGTCAGGAAAAGCCCTCTACCAATGCATGTAATGTACTTACCTACTGTGTGTGTATTCATATATGTTACAAGGTGTTCCTAAAGTCTGGACACATGGGCAAAAATGCATATTTTCAAGAAATGAAATGACTGAAATTTTCAACAACATTTTATTTAATTGCAATATTAACAACTTCAATATTAATCAACTTCAAATAACACCATATGATTTCATATTCCTATTCCAACAGTGAATGTGCTAAAATTGACGGCAATGTGGAGTTACTGACTTACTGCATTGAGTTCACATGAATCTTGCAAAGTGCATCAACCTTTGCATCACAAATGATGGAAATCATATTGAAGATGTTATTTGTTAATATTCCAATTAAACAAAATGTTGTTGGAAATTTCATTCATTTCATTTCTTGAAAATATGCATTTTTGCCTATGTGTCCAGACTTTGGGAACACCCTGTATATATTTATATCTGCACATTTTGTCACTTTCCAATAGAATGTAAACTCCTTGAGGGCAGGGTCTGTTTAGGGTTGTGTTTTTGTATCTTGAGTGCCTACCACATGATAGGCATGTAATAAATATTTGCTGTTTAGAGAGTCTTCTGGGACACTGAAAGGCTAAGGGATTTGCCTGAGATCACAAAGCCAATATGGGACTGAGACAGAATCCTGATCTTCCTGGACTCAAGGCTATTTCTCTATCACTGCGTTATTGCTTCTGGGTGTATTTCATATGGGCAGCTAGGTGGCTCAGTGGATAGAACAGCAGGCATGGAGTCAGGAAGACTCATCTTCTTGAGTGTAAATCTTGCCTGAGACACTTACAAGCTGAGTGACCCTGGGAGAGTCACAACCCCATTTGCCTCAGTTTCTTCGTCTATAAAATAAGCTGGAGAAGGAAATAGCAAACTCTCTAGTATCTTTGCAAAGAAAATCTCAAAGGGAGTCACAAAGAGTCGGACACAACTGAAAAATGACTCAACAACAACAAAAATATGTTTTGTTTTACTTGCTCGTGTGCATGTTTCTACCCTCTGCCTCCTCTCCCCCGGTACACACTCCTTGAGGGCAGGGACTGTTTTCCATTTTTTCTTTGTATCCCCAGCACCTTGCACAGTCCACTTGGCACGTAATGAATGCTGGTTGAATTGAATTAAATCATGTCCATGAAAATGCTTTGTAATTATAAGGTGCTATGTGTATAGCAGATATCATTATTATTGTCATAGCCTTCTGGGTTATGGCACCTTGAGTGGGACCCCAGGGGACAGGAGCCACTCTTAATGATCTTCCATTCCATCTGGAAGCTTCCCATGCCTGCACATTTGATTTCCCTGGGATGCTGTCTGGAGGCTTTCGGTTATCACTCTGCCTGTTGAAATGAGTAATTGACAAACTGTTATCTTAGAGAGCTTGTCAAATTCAGATTAGTTCCATCAGATCCCGATTAAATTTATGCTGAGCAAGGATGCTATGGAGTTTCCTAGGCTTGTGCCTAATTTGCTGACAATCCTTTCTCTCTTTTTTTTTTTTTTTTTTGTTCTCTTCCTGGCTTAGAAAGGGCTAACCATGGGGTGGCTCTTTCTTGATTGTTCTGTCTTTCATATGCGAAGAACATCCTAGTCCTGACTCACCATGTCTGGAGGTGATTGGGAAGGATATATAGATTTATAGAGTATCAGAACTGGAATGGACCTTAGAACTTAATAACTGGGGCCAAAAGGAATCATAGGAATTTCCCAAGGTCATTGCTATATAAGCTGGAAAAGGCTTAAGAGATCATCTAGTCCAACTTTACCCTTACCCCTACCCTCCATCTAGTTTTACAGGTTAGGAAACTGAGACCCAGAAAAGAAAAGTGACAGAGACCGTTGGTCAAAGAAGTAGAGTAGAACCCAGGGCTGCTAATGCCCAGAACAGCACTCTTCCTCCTATATAATGTCTCACAGCTCCTTGGTGGGCTCGGTGGGCAGTGCTTCACAAATGCTAGTGGATTGACTGATAGCACTAACCCATCTGCGTTCTCTCACCTGGACTGTCTTATGGCCACTAGCACATTTTTTGAAAGACATCTGGCAGGGCAGCTAGGTGGTGCAGTGAATAGTGCACCAGCCCTGGAGTCACGAGGACCTGAGTTCAAATGCGGCCTCAGACACTTGACACACTTACTAGCAGCTTGACCTTGGGCAAGTCACTTAACCCCTGGCCCTCCCCCCCTCCAAAAAAAAAAAGAGATCTCTGGCTACAGCCAGGGCTGCTCCCTATAAAAGGGTGCTTCAATGGATTTGTGATTTCGTCAATAAGAGCTAATATTTATATAGCACTTTCAGTGTGGCAGAGCTCATTGAGATACTCCTTCTGGCAAAACAGATCACAACCAATAGATGCCTGCCCATCCTGGCTTGCTCATTTCCTCCTGTAAAGTCTCCATAGGGGATCCACGCAGTGAGCTTCAGGGGCCTTCCACTTACTCTGTTGTTTGTCCTTCATTTTCAAAGAAAACAAGTGATGTCTTGACTTGTGAGTAAATTGGATTTAAGCAAGCCAGAGTTGCCGAACTGGTGATGGCCCACGATGCAGTGGTTGACCTTCGGGTCTTCAATGTCTGACCGAGCTCTAAGCCCTCCCCAGTGCCTGCTTCAGCCACCTTCACGGCCATTGGAACAAACCGTTTTCATCTGCCCATTCTGCTGGGTGATATCTTCACATGCTTGGGGTAGCCATCCTCCCAACTCACCTATGGGTCTGAAGTCTGTCAGTTACCCTCCACCTGGTCTAGTCTATCTGCTGAGACAATTCACCAGGGGATGGCTGCTGTGCGTGCTACAGCTTCTTGGAGCCGCAGGTGAGAGCTGAGCATCAGGTAGACAGCAAAGGTGGATGAGCGGCCCTGTAAAAGGCTCGGTAAGCCCTCACCCCATAGGTACTAATCCTCCTTGAGGACCCCACTTATTCTCTAGATGCCAAATGAAATACCCAGGCTATCCATTGGCTAACCCTCACTCCCTCGGTCCATTTCTGTTGCTTGGTCATAGCTCTCTCTTCTGATATCCTTTAAATCACTTCTCCTGCAGAGTCCTTGGTTGGAAATAGATTGTAGTCACTCATGACTGCCAAATGTTGCCATTGCAAATGTGCCAAGGTCACATACAAGAGTGGTCATATCTTAGTCTCTCCTCCCTCCCCATTCAATGGAATCAGTGACAGAATTCCTAGTTACAGTTCTGGGAAAGGACATCAGGGAAGGGACAGATGATGGCAACAGTGATGGCAGTAGCAGCAGTACCCTTCTTTGACCTCAGATCTAGAGCAAGTGTTCTTGACCTATGGTTCTTGGATAGATTCCCAGGCCTCTGTGAACCTGAATGATTAAAAAAAAAATCTTTATTTTCACAGACCTCTAGCCAAAATTTATCATTCCCTTCAATTATTTCAAAACATAATTCTAGGGAACAGTTCAAAGGCTTTGCCACACTGCCAAAAGCATCCATAAGGCAAAAAAAGGAGGGGGGGAAGAACCCTTGATCTAGATCGAGAAGGGACTTCAGAGATCATCTCCTCCAAACTCCTTATTGTACAGGTGAGGAAACTGAGGCCCAGGTCAGTTAAGTGATTTGCCACTGCAATTGTGGAACTTTCTAATTCCCACTAGTGACAGACCCTGTCCTCCCTAGGCACTGGTACGGAGTCCCAAAGGAGTAGAGAGATTAACATCGTGTCTTACATTGTTGCCAGTGGCAACGATGGGACCTTTACTATGACTTCCATTTTAAACTCAGGCTCTTGGCCTGTCTTGTTGGGGAGAGGGCCTGGGGAGCAAAGTGACTACCCCTTCCACAAGTTACCTAGGATGAGAGACAAGGAGAGAAGGGGGAATGGGGCCTGCTATGGCATCCTCTTTTAGTACCAAACTGAGGAGAAACAATTGGAGAGAAAGCACCTTTGGGGGCCTCTGCTTCCTCATGCGCTGTGCATCCTCCGCCAGAAGGAAGGATCAACAGAGAGAATCAGGATCTGTCGTGGCTTCTGCAAAGACCTGGAAATTCCAAGAGCCCTGGGGTAGAGACGGAGAGGGACAGCGAGCTAGGTTGGGTTGTCCTAAGTTCCCCCAGGCTTAGAGGTAGGGGGATCGGTGGAGATGGTGCTAGAACCAAAGCCAGACAACTTGGGTTCAAATCCCCAGCTATGCTACTTGTTTTTTATAACCTTGGGCAAGTCTCAACTTCCCTAATTACATCATTTGTAAAATGAAGAGTTGGACTAGATGACCTCCAAAGTTCATCTCTGATCTAAATCTATGATGTTATAGCCAGAAGGAGTCATTACTGCTTCACTCCCACCATCATATGATCTTTCCCCTGATTGTCCTTCCCAAAGCTGAATGAAGAGGAAGGGGAGACCAAGACATGACCATGCCTACATATGACTGAAAGAAACTAGAAGTCATAGGGGTTGAGGAGGTTGAGGACTGATATTCCATAGGTTTAAAAGGAGCCAAGTTAGACATAAAGGGGGATACTACAAGCAAATTAGGAGAGTAAAGAATAGTTTACCTGTCAGATCTATGGAGAATGGAAGAAATTATGAACAAACAAGAGATAGAAAACATTATAAAATACAAAATGGATAATTTTGATTGCATTAAACAGTTTTTGCACAAACAAAGCCAATGCAACCAAGATAAGAAAGGAAGCAGAAATCTGGGAAGCAATTTTTACAACCAGTGTCTCTTATAAAGACCTCATTTCTAAAATATACAGAGAACTGAGTCAAATTTATAAGAATACAAGCCATTCCCCAACTGATAAATGGTCAAAGGATATGAACAGGTAGTTTTCAGATGAAGAAATTAAAGCTAAGCTATATATAGTCATATGAAAAAATGCCCTAAATCACTATTGATTAGAGAAATGCAAATTAAAACAATTCTGAGGTATCACATCACACCTATCAGATTGGCTATCATGACAAAATAGAAAAATGATAAACGTTGGAAAAGATGTGGGAAAATTGGAACACTAATGCATTGTCAGTGGAGTTGTGAACTGATCCAACCATTCTGGAGAGCAGTCTGGAACTATGCCCAAAGGGCTATAAAAATGTGCATTCCTTTTGACCCAGCAATACCACTTCTAGGTCTGTATCCCAAAGAGATCATAAAAATAAGAAAGGGACCCACACGTACAAAACATTTATAGCAGCTTTTTTGTGGTGGCCAAGAATTAGAAATTGAGGGGATGCTTATCAATTGGGGAATGACTGAACAAGTTGTGGTATATGAATATAATGGAATACTATTGTTCCACAAGAAATGATGAGCAGGTGGACTTCAGAAAAACTTGGAAAGACTTACATGAAGTGATGCTGAGTGAAGTGAGCAGAACCAGGAGAACATTGTATATAGTAACAGCAACATTGTATGATGACCAACTTTGATAGACTTGGCTCTTCTCAGCAATGCAAGGATCTAAGACAATTTCAAAAGACGATGATGGAATGATGGAAAATGCTATCCACATTCAGAGAATGATCCATGGAGTCTGAATGCACATCGAAGCATACTACTTTCTCTCTTTTTTTTGTTTCTTCTTTCTCATGGTTTTCCCCTTTGGTTCTAATTCTTGTTTACAATATGACTAATGTAGAAACAGGTTTAATACGATTGTACATGTATAGCCTATATCAGATTGCACACCATCTTGGGAAGGGGGAATGGAGGGAGAAGGAGAAAATTTAGAACGCAAAATCTTATAGAAGTGAATGTTGAAAACTAAAAACAAACAAATAAATAAAATTTAAAAAAATTAAAAAGCAAAAAAAAGGAGCCAAGAATTGGGATAAAGAAGAATTCTATGAACAAGATATTGAATATACAGGAGATGAGAGAATGCGATCCATAGATCAATAGATGAAAGCAATAAGGACCCAAACGGGATTGTGGCATTTTAAAAAGGTTGAGAGACATAATTTCTAAGTAATTAGTCATTTTATTAATAATGCTAGCATTTTAATAAAATAGGTCAATGACACTCTCAAATGCCAAAGATCCTAATGGCAGTGGACTCAAGGCTTATATGGCCTTGGAAAAGTGGGTGTTTTGGAGGGCGACAATCAACTCTGATTGGTTAACTAATAATGAAAGAATAAATATTACAATGAGGGGCTAGACCTATTCAAATGACCTTTGATTACGACATTTACTTCTAAATTACTCCAGCCTTGGGCAATCTAAACAAAGAATTTATATTCCCCTACTCAAGCCTGAGCAGAAGACAATGGGCTGCGAGTTTCACCTTAGATTAAAAGTCTGATCTGGTTGGTTGGGTGGAGTAGCAATACCCAAAACGAGGAGAATGTTAATTCTATCTTCTATCAGCCCTGTCCTTGAGAGATTGAACAAAGAAATAGTATAGGGGAAAAAACCTGGGGTGTCCCCAATTTAAATAATTGACTATTAATATGAGAGAGAAATAATCATTTCTCTTGGGACAAAGGGAATTTTAAAAGTGAGGTATTTGCTGAGCAATTGAAGCACAGGAAGGAGTTGAAAGCATTGGTGGGGAGTAATGTTGGCTTATCCTCTTGAGCCCTGTGCACATCAGGGATGTGAGAGAAAGGAGCTGCCAGTCTTAAAGCTTACTTCAGGGGAAAGCTATGTTTCCATGAGCCCTGGAAGCCAGAAGGAATGAGAGAAGAAAAGATCTAGGAAGAAAAGGATTTTGTTAACAGAGAAGAATTTCTAAGAGCATGATGGAAATGAAGGGCGGAGAAAGGCAGACTGGGGAGAGTTAGCACCAAGTGGATTGGTGATGAGGGAAAAGTAGCAGGAGAAAGGGATTTCCACTTAGGATCAGAAGGAACTTCTGAATCATAGGAATTTGAGGAGCAAGAGGCATCTGCTAGCCATAGTCCTAGGGAAATAGTATAAAGGAAGCTCTAATTAGAATTGTATACAAGTGTCTCTGTAGATCCTGACTCTGAGGTGGGACCCACATGGTTGATTAAAGTAGGACCAGGGCTGGGGGTAGGGTGGATTACTTGTTTAACAGAAACTTCAACTCAATGTATTAGTGACAAACATTTCTTGAGTGCTTTGTCTTGCAGCAAACTATACTCAACTATAGGGAGAGTTATGGCGCCTGCCTTCATAGACTTGGAAACTGGGCGATGGCAGTGGGTTTGGCTCTGCCTTCACTGTTGGTCCCTCTGCTGATCCTAGATGCTTTGCTGATGGTCACGTACTGATTCTGGGCATCCCAGGTGCAGCAGTTCTCCCGTGATAGGAACAGTCCATTCAGGAGGGAAAGGCAGACGCCAGTGGAAGAGGGACATCAGGAGCACGAAACCTAGGGTGGTGCCCCCAGAGGCCACAGCAAGGAAACAGGTGGATCAGGTAGGCTAGTTTTGTTGTGGTAGGAAGAAAGCTGGGTCCCTGAATGCTAGGATCCTGGGCTAGAGCTCCCATCCCATATTTGTTCAGGTGCTGTTCTGGGCATTAGGAGCCCTGGGTTCTCTCCTTATTCATACCCAGGGTTGGGACACAGAGCAAAGAGAGGAAGGAAAGAGGGACTCAGGAGAAAACAGGAAAGTGTTTGTAGAGTCCATGTAACAAAAGTCCCAGAAGCAACAAAAGCCCTTGAAACAGGTAGCAGGCCTTAGCAATCATCAAGGCACTTTATACCTTCTCCTTAAAACATCCTACTTCTAGGATTACTGTTTTTGTTCAGTCGATTCTTTGGGACCCGATTTGGGGTTTTCTTGGCAAAGATACTGGAGTGGTTTGCCATTTCCTTCTCTAGCTCATTTTACAGATGAGGAAACTGAGGCAAATAGGGTTAAGTAACTTGTCCAGGATCACACTGCTAGTAAGTGTCCAAGGCTGGATTTGAACTAAGGAAGATGAGTCTCTCTGACTTCAGTCCTGGCACTCTATCCACTGTCACATATGACAATGCTGACCAGACTTTTCCCTAGGTACTGCCATCTCTTCTATATAAGAGGAAGGAGATTATGTTAAATCCACTGTGATCTGCTTCTCAAGATATTAAAGGCCCTTCCCCCCCCAATTTTTTTCCCAAGAAAGCAAGGTAGAAAAAAATAAGTAAAAATTCAATGACTAATAAATGAATGAGTGCAGGAAAAACTACCTTAGTAAAGAGATTTTGTGATATAAAAGAAATAAGCAACAAAGACAGATTTCTGAGTTGATTCTACAACTGAAGTAGTGGAAGAGATAAGAAAGAGATAAAATAAATAAGATTGTAAACACATTGTCTGTTTTATGGGGTGTTTTAGTGCTTTTAGAGATCCTAAGCTGTTCTTTGGAACATAAAGCCATCTTTTTAACACCAGTACTCTCCCAGCAATGCTGTATGGCTACAAATTATGGAGTATTCAAATCTTCCAAGAATAAAATAGTGGGTTACCCAGGTGGCAATGGAGAGACAAATGGTGGGTGTCAATAGGCTGTAGCATTATTACCAATGATAATGTGCATACAAGTAGTGGCATAATGCCTAGCATCTGAGAAAGTGTGATTAGAAGAGGAGGTGGGTCAGTCTTGTAGCCCGAGTAAAAGAGAACAGATGGATGGCCTGAGTGCCGTCTTAGTATCCCCATAACATTTTAAAAAGACCTAGAAGAAGGCTTCTAGCAGATGGCAGAATAGAAGGGATAGGAAGTCATGAATGGGTTGTAATCTACACTGTTGGTAGAAGTACCCACATAGATGAGATCACAGCTCATTTAAAGTTATGAACACACTAAAGGAATGTAAAATTTTAATTCAATTTAAAAAAACCAAAGAAGATGTAAATGAACTTATGAAAGTGAGAATCAACACAGGAGAGTTTAAAATATCAAAGAAGTTAGAAGCTAAATGGTTCAGTAAATATCAAGGGATGATGACTATAAAATCAATGAAAAAGCCCAGATCATCTCATAATTCAAAAATAATTACTGACAATTTAGGATAAATAATCACCTTAGAAGACAAAATGAAGATAAAATAATTACCTTAAAATTAGTTCAGAAGATAAAATAATCGCTTTAGAACTTGAGCGGTTAAAATATTAGGTCAACTGGGATCCCAAATAAGAGAGAAAAATAAGAAGGAAAAAACCACAGAATATTCTCTGCTTTTCCAGTGAGGAAGTCTCTTTCACCCATACCCAGCAACTCATCTGCAACTCAGAGTCTTAGAGAGGTACCTGGGGGACTGAGGGACCTTGGCCAGGGTCACATAGCCAGTATGTATCTGTATTATGAAGGCAGAATTTATGATTTCAAAGAGAATCTCATATATGTCTGAAAGGTTTGGAACCACAGGATATAAGGAATTCTCTAGGTAGAAGGCAGAAGAACTAAAGCATGTATTTAAACTCCACAGTAGCAGACCCACAAACCAGCATCCCCATTTTGATATTTTGATCAAAAGCTTCCAGGCCCAATAAGTCTGCCTCACAAGAGCAACCAGGAGGCCACAGAGAAGCATGATGGTATAAAGCAAAATCGTGTACATGCTGCCCCTCTATGGTAAGAAGATTACCAACTGGTCACAAGTCCTTGCTCAGCACTCCTCACTCTGCACATGGGTCAGCTCTGCTACCGGCAGCTCCTGCGTCAGCTTCGTCAGCTTCGGCTGTAGGCATCTCTGGCTCCAACCGGAAAAGGAAAAGGAATCTTCAAGCCGTTTTCTCCCCTCTTATAGAGTTTTTGACATCATCAAGCGCCGCCTGAATGACCGGGGCCGATTGGTTCTTGAGTTGGCCCCTTCCCCTAGGTTAACACCCAATAGGGCATGGCTCTGGAGTCAATACCTCCCCTCAGCCAGCCCCATGACTCATCACACAGGAAGTTCTCTGCTCACAGGCATGGGTTTCTGGGCTTCCTGCCCTGGAAGAAGTCACTCAGGAAGTTCTCTGCTCCCAGGCATGGCCCAGCAAGGCTCAATGAGATAAACTGAGTCACTCAAAGAAAACAAAGGCCACTCTGGCCACAGCATCAGAAGTAGAATTCTGACTCAACTCTATCTTACTCTAAGGGTCCTTTTATTCACTAACCAATGCTGCCTCTTTATTCTATATTAGAAGAAATGATGAGAGAAAATTTCTTAGACCTGCTAACAATAATTCCACAAATAGAAATAATTCACAGCATTCCAGGATGGAGAAATATCAAATTCAAGTTTTTAAGATACACAATTCTCAAATTTCAAAATGGTAACGACAATGAAAGAGTTCTTAATGATTCAAGAAAAAAATTACTATAAAATACTGATTCACTTTTCCCCATCTTTCAGTGATCCCATAAGAAAAAAGACAACATTGATTAGAAATAGCACGTAATAAATAGGTGGTGCTGTGGGAGTGTATAGCTAGCTGCCTGGTTCCCTTAAGATGCTGAGTAGGACCGTGGTTTATGCTGGCTGACAATCATCTGCTCGATCTGACCTCTGTCTTACTTTCTTCAGGTTCTTACATGACCTATGGTATGTATGTCAATCAATTTCTCTGCTTATAATCCTACCTACTGATTTAAACTCCCTTCACCTCACAACTGTCAACTAGGATTTAGCACAGTGTCAGGCACATAGTAGGCACTCAATATATGTTTGTGGACTTGACTATAGTGTGTATCTAAGTAGCAGTGGTAAGGATTGCCAAGGCCTCCTCCTATCTGTGTGTCAGGAGACATGAAATGAAGAGCTGGAGTGGTTTCTCGAGGATTCATTGTTTTCCAAAGAGATTCAGGTTTCTGTTAATTTAAGATGGTGAAAAGTGTGAAAGAAAGTAGCCAAATAAGGACAAAGGGACAGGAAGAAGTAACAGAGGGAAGGGTATTTTTTCATAGGAGAAAATGGCTCAAAATCCTTGGCTTTAGAAGAGCAGGAGGTACAATCTGCCTGCCATAAAATTATCAAGGTATTACTTGGTTGGGCTCTCTGTCTTCCTGGACCTGTGATATGGGTACTGTGGCTTTTATTGTGGCTTTTAAAAATCAATCTCATGTTATCATGCTGTTTGAAGTACAACAATAATTTCTAAAAGGAAATTACATTGGAGATTTCTGCAATAGGATTACAGCTTCTCTCACCAAACACCGAGGAGCTGGATAGGGATAAAGAGAGTTCCCAACTCTGTCTAGGTTCCCAAGGACTGAATTGGACTTACATGGCAGCAACTCAGTAGTTGTATACTAAGATGGCAGGGGATGAGGTTTGCAAATATAACACATCCTTTTTGTAAACACACTTGGTTGTGGCTCAGGTCTAGTAGGGTCTAATACCGGAGTCCCTGGTCTTTTGAACATTCAGTCTGGCGTCTCAGTTCCCATTTGGCAGTGGCATTAGGACTTTACCTAAGGTCTCAGTCTTTCTGGCTCCAAATAAGTACTTAGTTAATAAAGTAACTATTTTTAAAGATATAAAATAAACAGCCCACCGAACTGAGTTGTGTTCTCCTCCACCTCCAGATGTATAGTTGACATACTTTTTACCATTTCCAAAGATACAGAGAAAAGAGGGAAGAGGAGTGGAGTTGAAGTTTTCACTTGAATAAAATTACATTTTGGGATAGGTACTACTTTTCCATGCATATGGACATTTCTTTGAATTAGATTTTTTTCATGTTTTGGTCAGTTTTTAGAAATATTTCTAGATGTCTTTCCTAGTCTAGAGCTTAAAGTATGAAAAAATGACATGCGGAATTCTCTTTTTTTTTGGTCTGACAATCAAAAACAGAAAGTGAAAATGTAAATTACCAAAAATTAGAAATGAGAAAATAAAGAAATTATAACAAATACAAAATCAATTAAGCATATCATCAGCAAGTATTACATATGGCCACATTCCATTTGGAAATTCAAGTGAAATGGATGACTATTTTTTTAAAATGTAAATTTCCCAATTGTACCAATAAGACAAACTTTGATAAGCAAATTTCAAAAGAAGAAATAAGGCACATGATCAAGAAATTAGCCTAGAAGAGTTTATGTGTGAATATTTTCAGAACTTCAAAGAACAAATGAGTCCTCTACTACTAGTTCATAGATTATTTGTAAACATAAGACACAAATGGACTAGTACCCGATTCTTTATAAGGCAAGTATAACCTTTTATCTAAAACATGATAACATTAAAAAAGTCATAGACTACTCATATTACTGAATAGATGAAAAACACGAAAAATATTAGTTAAGTAAAGTATTTCAGTACTTTTGAAAATTGTGGTTAAATAAAATGTTTATCCTACCAGGGCAGCAATGATGGTTCATTATTAGTATAGTCCCTCATCTAAGGCCACTCCTCCAACTTTTATTTTCACCCATGAGCTGAGGTTCCAAAAAAAGTATAGCTGACCACTAATACTCACGGTCCTCAGGGTAACCCTTAGGGGGCTGGTTTTATAATACTTTCACTCATGAGCTCCCCCCAATGTGCTTACAATTAGTACCAGTCAACTAGACTTTAACTCCCTTTTAGCAAAGAGTATTATCTAAGGTAGTATAAGAGACAAGGGAGAGATAGGATAAGAGAAAAATTGAAAAAAAAAGTTACATTTATGAAACATAAAACCTTCCTCCTACATAATGGAGAAATATTTGAAGTATTCCTACTAAAAAGGTAAAAAAAACTCAGTACCCACTCTGATCACTTCTCTTTAACATAGTATTAGAAATGCTAGCAACTGCATGTTTTATTTAGAAAATCCTTCACATTTAACAACAAAAATTGAGACAACAAATGATTTCAGCAAGATTACAGTGTAGAAGATAAATCTGTGATGATACTTTGCCTTCTTATAGCCTATTAGCAAAGATTGAGAAAACAGTATAAAAAGAAATGCTATTTATAACACAAAAACCTCTTTAGATATCTTGAAATTAACTTATCTACATATATTACTTAGAACAAAAGTACCAAACCATACTAAGTGAGAAATAGAAGCAGATAAACATAATTGGCAGGATTTTATAATCACAGATGCCCTATTATGAATGTTATAACAATAACAATATTCCCTGAATTAATTTTATCGATTTAATGCAATACCAAAGAGTGGTTTAGTTTTTTTTAGAGGTTCACATAGGACTTCCAGCCAAGATGGCTTCTGGAACTGGAGACAAACTGTCCACCTTCCATATTCCTACTCCAGTAAAATTCTGAAAACACCAGAACAAATAATGACCAAGAAATCCAATGAGAAACTACAATAAGTCAGCTCTTCTACTCCAAAGTTGCTGAAGAAGTCATCCATAAACTCAAGGTCAATAGGAAAGGTGGCCACCAGCAAAGACAGGGCCAGTACAGAGTACAATCTCTGAATGACCAGAGATGGGCAAGGGACATATAACCCATGTTTCTTGGAGTGAAGGGCTTCCCTGAGAAAGTAATCAAGTGACCAGAAAATCTCAGGGTAGGAACGGTGGAAACCCCAGGTAGCAGCAGTGAACAGCAACCAACATGGTGCTGCAATACTAAGCCATTAGAACAAGCCAGACCTTACCTAAAGTAAGTAGAAGCCCTTAAGCTATCACCCTCAATCTTGAAGATTAGGGAGAAGTTGGATAAGACTAATGCCAGAAGGTGGATATCAACACAAGAAATAAGGTGATTCAGCACAAGGTCAAGCAGGATTAACCACCCAACCCAAAAGAACAGCAGGAGAAGGAGCTTGACCCTACCACAAATCCCAACTCAGGAACTAAAGCTAGAGAGATGAATAAATCAGAGAAAAGATAACCAGTATCAAAAATTGTTGCAAATCTAAAAATCACCAAAAAGAAAGAGTAACTCCATTAAAAAAATGCGGACTCAAAAAAAGTATGGATTTTTCATAAAGACTACATGACTTCTTAAAAGAAATGATACAAGAGATAAATAAAAGAAAAAAAACCTCTGAAAGAAAGAATTAGAAGAATAAGTACTACAGAAGAGAAAGTGGTAAGCCTAATTCAAGAAATGCAATCACTTAAAACTAGAAAAAAACCAAAAATCAATAACTCCATGAGACAGCAAGAAATATTATAATAAAAAGGTTGAAAAAAAAAACAAAAGAAAATGGGGGAAATCGAAGAAAATATCTGATATAAAAATCAACAGACCTGGAAAACAGATCAAGGAGAAAATGTAAGACTCATTAGACCTCCCTGAAAATGACTCCTTAAAAACAAACCAACCCTGGATACTATATTTCAGGAAACCATAAGAAAAACTGCTGAGATCTATTAGAACAAGAGGGCAAATTAATATAGAAAGAATCTATCAGTCACCTCCTAAAAGAATCCCAAAAGAAAGAGTCTTTGAAAAGTTATACCAAATCTCAAAGCTCCCATGTCAAAGAAAAAAATACTGCAAGCATCTAGAAAGAGATTCAAGTGACAAAGAACCACAGTTAAGATCACACCAGACCTGGCAACTCCTACTAAAAAACAGAGGAGATCTTAGAATATTCTGAAAGGCAAAAAATACAAGTTTACAACAAAGAATAACTTACTGAGTATGATTCTACAGGGGAAAAAATTCAATCTTTCATAGACTAGAGGACTTCAAGAATTTTTGACCAGAGATCAACATTTTTGGACAAGGCTTATTTATTAGAAGAGGTATTTTTCTCTTAAGTTTTGGGAGAAAGGGTTACAGATATTGGTGCAAAAAAGGGTCACTGAATTTTTTTAATGCACATAAGAGAAGAAAAGAAAATCCAGAAGAAAGCACTCAAGCAGGACAAATTTGAAAGTAATATGTGGAATTTATTATATCTTTTTTAATAAGCATTAAGAAATGAAGATTCATGGTTTCATATAGAATCCTTTTATTGCGTTCTGCTGTATGTATGGAAGTGTTCTTTTTTGGTGGCTGAGAACTTTTAAAAATTAGAACTAGATATGGTCATAATGGAATTTATATGAAAAAAGACAAAAATATCAAGAGTTAATTTTTTTCAGAAGATAAAAATGGACTTATTCTTCCAAACTTTAAAACATGTAACAAAAAACTATTCTTCTTAAAAATTATCTGGTACTGGGCTAACTGTTGAAAAAAGAACATTGGACTAGAAAAGAAATTGCAGAAATAGAACCAATACAACCTAAATATTAATATTTCATAAAACTGTAGACAATGAAAACTGGCTAAAGGATTTATTATTTAGTAAATGTTAAGATAGCTGACTAGGAATATGATGAAAAATAAATACCATCACCTCATATCTCAATAAATTCTAGCACCAGATAATGAAACATAAATGGGTCATTAAAGTTAAGAAAAAAAGAGTATATGCTTTCCCATTTGCAAAAAGCCAATAACATTTAAACTATTAAACAAATAGAAAAGAATCATGGAAGATACAAGAGATTAATTTGATTATATAAAAATGAAAAAAACAAGACAATCAAGACAAAAGGAAAATATTGGGAAAATATTCACAGCAGTTATAACAAACAAAATTTAACATCTATAGTTTATAGAAACTTAAAAATATTTAAAGGCAATTTAGAATTATCAAAAGAAATACAGAAGTAATTTACAAAGAATCATACATATGTCGTAAACAATCACTTGAAAAGTACTCTCAGTAATAATCAGGAATACAACTGCATCGGAGGATCAGGGGAGTTGAACCCCTTCCCCCATCCCCCCCACCGTCTGCTGAATTGGGACATCTGACACAGAGCTGGGCATACTTTCTCTGAATCAATTGTTCGTCCTTCATCTTCAAAGAGGACAAACGACATCACAGGGTGATGTCTTGACTCACTCATGAGCTGGATTTAAGTAAGGCAGAGTTGCCCAAAGTTGTCAGCCTCTTTCTTCCTGAGTCATCAAAGTCTCAGTGGCAAGACAAAAGGAAGATGGCTGACGGATGGCCCAGGATACAATAGATGACCTTGGCATCTTTGATGTCTGACCAAGCTCTGAACACTCCACAAGCTCCTGCTTTAGCCACCTTTATACCTATTTGAACAAATTGTTCTCATCTACCCATTCTGCTGGGGGAGGTCTTCCTGTACTTGGGGTAGACAACTCCTAACTCACTGACAGGTTTGAGACTTGTTGGTTACCCTCAACCTGGTTTAGTCCATATGCCAAGATGGTTTTTTACCAGTGTGGCTGCTGCGCACTCTACAGCTTTTTGGAGCCACAGGTGAGAGTTGAGTACCATATCAGATGGACACCAAAGATGGATGAGCAGCCCTGAAAATGGCTCAGCAAGACCTCACAAATATAGGCAATGGCAATGTCATTTCTGTTGTCCATTTACCATTTTTGATAGCCACTTTAATAGGTCAGGATCATGATATTTCAGTGGTACATCATATATTTTCTTCTCATCTTTAAAAATTTTATTCATAGTGAAGAATAAAAGAACTTGCTGTAGTGATGACCCAGTTGAGGTTGGACAGCATGAATCTGTAATGTACTGTATACTGACTGCTGACTCTTCTATTTACCATGTGCCGACTGGGTTCATTACAAATTCACATTATCCACTTCTAATTGATTCCCTAACTAGCTCCCCATAAAAACTCTTGTAAATCTTCTCTTTTTTACTCATATTCCCTCCCCCACTTTCTTCTCCCTACTCTCCTTCAGCTGAAGACCTTACTTCTTGATTTACTGAAAAATTCAGACCATCTGATATGACCTCTCTTTTCTCCTAGGAGACAGCTAAATGGCTCATTGAATAGAGTGCTGGACCTGGAGTCATGAAGACCCAAGTACAAGTTTGCCCTCAGACACTCACTAGCAGTGTGACCTTGGGCAAGTCACTTAAGCTGAGGTGGCTCAGTAGAGTGCTGGGCCTGGAGTTAGGAAGATGTGAGTTCAAATTTTGCCTCAAGCACAGACTAGCTGTGTGACCCTGGGCAAGTCACCTAGTATGTGTTTGCCTTAATCCACTGAAGAAGGAATTGGCAAACCACTCCAATATCTTTGATAGCATGGTCCACAGGGTCACCAAGAGTCAGACAAAACTAAACAACAACAAAACATCTCTTTTCTCCCATGCTCTTTATCTCAAAAACCCTTGACATCATCTCCTATTCTCTCTCCCTTTCCCCCAGTCTAATAAAATAGTGACTCTTTTTACTGTCAAGGCCAACTCTTACATGTGCATTTTATCTCACCTAAATAGATGCATTCTCTGTCTGGCTCAGCACTGATGTCTGGAGAGGAGGGGTCATTCCAAGGATGCCATGAGTATAAATGAGTCCATGTGCCAGCCCCTTGCTGAAGAACAGAGTCAACCTGAAGCTCCTGGCCAGTTCTCTTGGTCCCCTTTCCTAGGGCCTGAGTTGAAGATCACTGACAAATGGACAGGAAGAACTGCCCATTCAGTAGACCTTAAAAGGAAAGTTTACTTGAGCTCTCACAGGCTCTTTTCTCCTCTTTTGAGTGTTCTGTCTGGGGCTGTTAGCTCTTCCTTTGACTTCCCACAAAGTGGGGAAGGGAATCACTCTTCCTTCCCTTTATCCCTATAGTAGCTATGGTAGCTACCTTCACATTGCAGTGAGTACGTCTGCTTGCCCAAGTAAGACACTGGATTTCAAGTTCTTTTCTGCTGCTTCTGCTCTGTGTTTATTTTCCTGAGCACAGGTGACTAAACATCCATCCTGAGGTGAGACAAGTATAGCTAGCCATACTGGATATCTCACCATGCTGCCCACACTCCAGCCATCATCCTCATCTTCCCTCTCCCCCTAACACAACCTTAGACTCTGCTCCTGGATCCCGCAGCTGTGATAGGTGAGCTTTTGACTTATCTTAGTACCAGGCCTCCATGCTACTTCCTGGCCAGTCTACATCATGTTGCCATATGTGTATTCCCACCCTTACTGCTCCCTTTTATGTATTGTGTGGTCTTCCCCCATTAAAATGTAAACTCCTTGAGGGCAGAGACTGTCCTGTTTGCTGGTATTTGTATCTTTAGCACTTAGCCAGTGCCTGGCTTATTGGAAACACTAAAGTTTTCTACTTCATGGGTTGGGAGTTCCTCAGTGCTGGCTGGTAGCACTTTCTGCAGCCACATGCTTCTCAGAGGAGACATCCACCACTAGGAAAATAAGCCATACATACCTGGCTGATTATAGCATCTGGAACCTGAGTTGCTGTAGGGACAGTGCAGACAAAGAAACTGAAATCTGCTTCCACAAAGACTCCTGAGGGTCTTCATCTCCGAAAAGTATAACAAAAATGATGGCTAGCGTCTCTGATGTGTTGTCTGTACTTATTTATGAGTCCTTTGCATCCTGGAATCTCTTTCTTCTTGGGGAAGCATATTAAGAGCAATGTGTTACTATTTCATGTTTATAGATTGATCAGTTTGGGTTTATGCATATTTTGTGTTTTATGCATATTTTAATGGTAGAGGAAATAAATCACCATCTACTATCTGATTTCTACTAGATTTGTACAATGGGTAATTTTTTTAGAAGAGACTCAGTTAATTCTTTTTGGGGAGATCCAAGATGTGTTATACCTAGATTTAAATTTTCTCTGAGACTCCATGGTGGAGGCATAATGAACCAGAGTGCATGAGAGAAAAGCCTGAGCCTTACTTTTTGGAGTCAGACTCCCACCCACCCAATTCTGAGTTTAGTCCAGTCTGACTGAATCCTCAGCCTGGGCCTCTTATAGCAAAGGGCCACCTGGTAGTGTGTGTTTTTGTCCAGTTGTGTCTAACTCTTTGTGATCTCTTTTGGGGTTTCCTTGGCAAAAATACTGAAGTGGGTTGCCATTTCCTCCTGCTGCTCATTTTACAGGTAAAGAAATCGAAGCAAACAGTGTTAAGTGATTTGCCCAAGGTCATACAGCTAGTAAGAGTCTGAGGCCAGATTTGAACATAGGAAGATGAGTCTTCCAGACCAGGCCCAGAATTCTATCCACTGTGCCACCTAGCTGCCCAAAATGGTATATAGTTAAATGTTTAGCAACAAGCTTTCCAAAAATTATGGGACAAACTTTTCATTTTAATCAGATTTATCGACATTTTCTCCATCATTTCCTTAAGTCTAGATAATCAACAACACAAAAAGTCAAGTCCTGATTTGTAGTCTTTTGAGGTATAAATACTCACACTAAAAATTTAACAATCAGATCTTGAGAGACTGAGCTGGGTTCAGCATACCCCTAGAGCCACCCTAAGCTAGGCCAAGGGTAATACAAACTAAGACAATTCTTATGTACCATGTCAGATCCAAATTGGAAAAGATACTACATGTGATATACTGTTAAGCAGGTTGTGGGAAAGTAATCCAGTCATCATAAAGAAAAAAGTGTAAAAGATAAATGAAATGTATCAAAATTTGTAGAAGTAATATACATACTTGTAGAGAAATAAAAGCATCTAAATTAGACAGAGGTTGGCAAATGACTAAATAAATGTGGTGATGTAATGGAATACTTTTTTGATATGTTAGATAATTTTACTAAACTGTTTCCTCCCCTCTTTTTTTATTCTTTGTTATCATTAGTGGAGGAAGAGGAAGAAGGACACGATAGAAAATGCAGGTGATATATTTCCATTAAAATTTACTTGAAAATGAAAAAAAGACAATTTTAACAGAATACTAAAATGTCATTAAAATTATCTGAAAAACTTAAAGGCAAAAAGGTAGAATGATAATAGGTAAAATGTATATAACAAGGCAAAATACTTTCTGTACATTTGCATTTGATCCTCACAATAACCCTGTGAAATAGGTAGTAGCATTGATGTTAATAATAATATTAATAATTAATAAGTGAAATATATATTGTCCTCTAAAGATGGTAAAATATTTTATGTATATTGCCATTTGATCAGCTATGTTTATTTCACTTACAGTTATTGTTGCTTTTATTAGTATTATTATGCTATCCCATTTTACTGTTGAGGAAGTTGAGGTTCAGACAAGTAAGTGACTTGCCAGGATCACAGGCTTATATCTGAGGTGGAATTTAAACCTCGGTGTCTCCCAGTGCAGCTCTCTACATACTGAGCCACATTGCCTTTGGGAGCCAAAAGAACAGCACACACAATCATTACAACTATATAAAGGGAGAAACACATAAATAAAAACAGAGATGAATGAACAGATTGGAAGGTGACAGATATGGAGTAATTAATGAGCCGTCATGTATATATTATACATAGAAACTTATTTTAAAGTATAAGTAGTTCTAAATGTATGTTTATTTGGTTTTGTTGCTGTTTAAAGTTAACTGTATTATAATTTTATCTAATGGATCTTCGAGAGTTTTGGAAGCGATTAGGCTTTGTTTTCAGGAAGAAGATATTATGCAGGACACAAGGCCTAAGTAGTTTTTTGATGCATGGGAAAGAATAGTGTATTGAGGGCCAAAGAAGCTGAGTTCAAATTCTGCTTACTACTTGTGTGATCTTGGACAAATTACTTCAACTCTGGGTTGTTGTTGTTTTTCTAGCTGCAAAAGGAAAGGCTGGGGACTGGAGGACCTCAGTGATCCTTTCCAGATTCAAATCTATGATTCTATAAGTACGTCTTCACCAAAATTCAGAGTGCCCCAAAAGTCCTGCTGCAATTTTAAGCTATCAAAAAGTTTAGAACCACATTAAGGGATGCCTAGTATAGCAGCTGATTTCTATATTTAATGTAACTAACATCTATGTAGTATAATAGTACATAGCAGAACCATTTGGAAAGAGCTGAAGGCTTATACTGGAGGGGAAAGGGGGGCTTCCTAGAAAGTGATTTTGCATTCATTCTTTTGATTTTCTTTTGTATTCCCTTCTCTGTTTCAGAATACTGAAGCTTCCTCCTAAGAGAAGTCAGACCTTAGGAGAACAGAAAAGGTCCAAGACCTTTGTTGTCTCCGAAATTAATTTTTTTCAAGTTTCAAGTTTTTTTGTCATTTAAGATTTCCATTCTGACTTGAGGAGGGTGGGGAGAAACAAGGAGGTTTTTTTTTTTTTAAGTAAATTATCAAAACTATTTGGTATTGGCTAAGAAATAGAAAGGTGGATCAATGGATACAGTAGACATACAACTAATAGCAACAAATACATGTAATAACCTTGTTATTCGATAAATGTAGAGACTTGAGATTTTGGAATAACTATTCATTATTTGGTAAAAATTGTTGGTAAAACCAGAAAGCAGTAAGGGAGAAACTGAGCATAGACCAATATCTTACACTATTTACCAAGATAAGCCATGTTCTGCCCAGAAATGGCTCAGAAAAGATTTTTGTACAGTGCTGAATTCAAGTTAAAAGTGATCCAGTTTGCAAAATTGAATGGAAATCGTGCTGCTGAACATAAGTTTGGTCCTCCTTCAACTGAGAAAACAATCCGAGACTGGCTACAGGAAGAAGAAACCCTACTGAAAACGCCACGGCAGAAGAAGGCCGTGAGAGGCAAGTCAGCAAAATGGCCTGATTTAGAGAGGGAATTGAAGACATGGATTGAAGAGCAAAGGGCAATTAGAATTCCTGTGTCCACGAAGATGGTTCAGCATGAGGCAAGAAGAATTTCTGATAACAAAGAAGTTACTGATTTCAAAGGCAGAAACAATTGGTGCTTCAGGTTCATGAAATGGAATGGACTAAGCATGCGTACATACATACCAGGCTTGCCCAAAAGATGCCTGAAAGCTATGAGCAGTTGAATAAAACTTTTGTTCAATAACTTTATGTAATACATTTTTTTTCCCTAATTTTAGGCCCCAAAATTAAGGTGCATGTTATACATGGGGAAATACAGTATATGTTCTAAAATGTTTATAGCAGCTCTCTTTGTGGTAGCAAAGAACTGGATATTGCAGGGATGCCCATTACTCGGGAAATGGCTGAACAAGTTGTGGTATATAATTGTGATGGAATACTACTGTGTTATAAGAAGTGATGAGTTCAATGATCTTAGAAAAATATGGAAATACTTGCGTGAAATAATAAAGAATGAAATGAGTAGAACCAAGGGAACATTGTATACAGTAACAGCAATATTGTGTTAAAAACAACTTTGAGTGAACAAGTTACTTAGATTATTATAAATACCCAAATTAACTATAAAGGATGTATGAAGAAAGATGTTATCTGCATCCAGAGAAAGAATAAATAGATGTGTAGAATAATTATGCATATATATACATACATACATAGACACATACACACATGTACATATATATATATATATATATATATTTGTGTCTAATAGTAGGGGGAGAGAAAAAAAGGAAAACATTTTACGTGATAATTTTGTTGTATATTTGAAAGGAATAGCAAGTTGTGCATAGTAGATTTGCCGTTTCATGTGTAATCATTTTTTTTTATTGTGCAATGTTTTGGAAATGTTTTATTCCATAAATTAAAAATAAAATAAATTTTAAAAAAAGTAATTACCCATTTTGATTTTCAATCTTGTTCTTAGCCTTGTCTTAATATCAACTATGTTTATTTATGAGCAAAAAGAAGTCATAACATGAAAGGCAGAGACCTAGCCCTTGTATCTTTCAGATGCTCAAGCTTGTGTGGATGCCTTTATATTACAGGTATGTTAATGATTTCATTCTGCTAATACTCTGTATAAATCTAACAGGACAGGAACTTTATCTGAGTGATAGGGATACAGGGCAAAAATCATCGACTCAACTATATCCTCTTCAGGATTTCTATGTGCCTTTTTAAGACTCATCAAAGCTTCAGGGTAATTTAAATGGCTGCATTGCTAGCTGCCAGGGATATAATGGGAGTTAAAAAGGAATTTACTTACCCTAACCTACTCTGGTCAAGTGGGAGACTTTCTTTGGGTAGGGGAATCAGGCAGAAAAAAAGTCTTGACAGCCACCTGAGGGACCTTCTGTGAGTGACTGGGCATGGCTGAGGGCCCAACTTACAAAAGAGCTGAAAATGGGTTGATTAGCTCCCAGCCACATTGCCTAGCAGTCTCACATTCACAAATGACTGATGAGAGTTCCTTTGAGGAAGTGGCCCCAGCAGCGAGTTTAATCAGATATTAGCAACAGAGAAAAGCAAACAGTTTAAGACAGACAGGAAAGAGAATGGAACAGTAGTATGGTGTAGCTAGTTGTGGGAAGATATTCTGCCAGGATATAACCCTAGGAATATAAATTACATGAGAATCTGTGGGAGTTTATAGCCTTTTTTTGTATAAAGTGGGGAAAGTGGGGAAAGAATCTTGACTTTCTCTAATTGGTTTTCTGTAGCAATGATCCAATGAAATTGGGAGGAATAGTGAGAGTTTAATATAATGAAATATCAAATCCAAGGGGCAGCCTCTCCTAGAGTACTCTCTCCTCCTGCCTATAGCCTTGAGAGCAGCGGTTCTCAAACTTTCTATATTCACAGAACATTGAATATTTAAGCTGGCAACATGATGAGAGAATCAGGAGACTGGAATATGCACAGTTTCCCTTCAAGATGGGTAGCCATTTTTCCCAAGTTCTTTGTGCATTCAATGTCTGATATGTTTTGAATTTAGTGTTTATCATAATAGGTCAGTTCTGTTTATTTTGTAAATACCATACTTACCAAACTATGTATGCTGGTGAAGTAAAATTTATGTCCAAAGAAAGTGTTTATAATTTTTCTTTTATCTGTACTAACAATGACATCCAAAATGTTACCGCAGACCCTGTGAGAGTCATTGCTTTGGAATGGGCCCACTACCACCTTGTTGACAGAACTAAAGGTCTCCCGATTAGGTTTCAATGACAGAGGTTGTCCCATAATTAATTGGTTGATTTAAAGACAGATGTTTGCACCTTTTAGGCATCTACGAAAGAATAGCAATACCATAGTCTACATTTTTGTTATGTCTGCCAGAAAACAATTTTAATTTAACAGCTTACTACTTAAGTCACTCTTGCCTTAGAGAGAAATCTAAAATGGCTTAGTTTCTTCAAGCTAACATTTCTCTTTCCCTAAGATGATTTGAAGTATAGTTTATAGGAATCTTGAAGAAAGAAAATCACAACATATGAAAATGCATTTTGGGATTTAACATTCCAGAATAATTAATCAATATAATCCCTCTCCATCCTTCTTAGACCACTCCCCTCAAAGAATCAATGAGACTACTTCAAGAGAGCATTATTGAGAATTTGAAGGGAAGACAGTGAGTCTCTTCTGAATAAGGCATCTTGGGATAATCCTTCCTGGGGATAAAACCAGAGAAAACTACTCACAGATGGGTCAATGGCCCAATCATTTTGGGAATGGGGAAAGTAATATTATTAAAGACCTGCAGTCTTTTTGTTCAAACTTCAGTCAGTCAATAAATATTTATCAAGTGCCTACTATGTGCCAGGTACTATGCAAGGGCTGGGGGAACAAATACAAAAAAGATAGTCCCTGCCCTCAAAGAGCATGGAGCTGAGCTCCCTCCTTAAATGGAGGTTTTGGCTCCACCCTTCAAACAGAAGAACACAGAGTGACAGTGATGGAATGCCAAGGCTGATGGGGTTTTGCAGAATAATGAGATTTTCCCCAAAATGAGCCTTCTGGGACCTGGTAGAAAAGTCAGAGAAGTTCCAGAGTAGTGCGGCCAGATAAAAAATTTCCTAATCTGTTGCCTTATGAAAAATCTTTTGTCCTCCCCTTTACACGGAAATCTGGAAAGGTGTTTTTTTTAAAGCCCGGAGAAATGTCATTTTTTAATAATTTTCAGTTTTTACTAAAAAGGACATTTTTGATATGTTTCTACGTAGGGAATACATTTCAGTGATGGACGATATAACTGTCACAGAGGCAGGTAGGTAGTGGATAGAGCTATGGGCCTGGAGTCAGGAAGACCTTGAGTGGAAATCTGGCCACCAGATGTTCTAGCTGTATGACTCTGGATGAGTCACTTGACCTCTGTCAGCATCAGTTTCCTCAACCGTAAAATGGGGATAATAATAGCACCTGCCATTCAGTGTTTTGTGAGGATCAAATGAGATTATGTTTGTAAAGCACTTAGTGTAGTGTCTAACACACAGTAGGTGCCCTAAGTTCAACTACCTACTTCTGGGTGTGGCTATGAGAAGCTAACAAATGATCTGGACCTATTTTGACTTTTCTTTCCTTCCTTCTTCGTTTAGGCAGTCCTGGAAGGAGCCACTCCTCTATAAAATCTACAGATCTATAAAAGAGAACCGACAGACTTGTTAAACTCCATCGCCCTTAAAAATATATATATTTCCTGAAAAAATTCTGAGACCATAGCAAAGCCAAGCATGGAGCTGGGCCTCCATCAAAAGCAGGAGGAGTCTGATTATGTGTTCATACTCACTTGAGAGCCATTAATGGCTTTCCTGGGGCAAAAGTATATGGGAGCTTTGTGTGCATGCTAATGGGGCCTGAGAGTAAAGTTCATGAAAAAGAGTATTCCTGAAACCCTGCTTGCTAATTAGAGGAGAGAGAGAGAGAGAGAAAGAGAGAGAGAGAGAGTGTGTGTGTGCGCGCGTGTGTGTGTGTGCACACGTGTGTGTGTACGTGCATGTGTGTGTACGTGCATGTGTGTGTGTGTGTGTTTCTGTATTTTCCTAAGCGGTATGAATCTAGAAATCCAACATTCTAACCAGAGAAAGGAGATTTCTTAGGAAGCACCAGCCTTGAGTCAAGGCAAGGGGGTTCTCCTGGGACATCTGGCTTTCAATACAGAAATTTGGAGTTCCTGAGCAACCAATCAATAAATATTTCATAACTATTTACTATGTGCCAGGCACTTGTGTTGGTAACCAAAAATGGGCTCCTTAGCACTTAGTCAACAAGTGCCCTTGACCAGTTTGGCTTTTTCCCCTGAAATGAATGCTGTTTGTATGTTGGACTGGAGTAAGCTTGTCGTCCCCTTCACCTTGCTTCCCTTGCTTAAGCAGATTGAAAGAACCTGTGCTTCCCCACCCCCCACGTACCTTACACCCCCACAGAAGCCAGATGGTTAAAAACAGCTTCCATTGGAGCCAGAGGCTGCTACAGCTACAGCCACAGCCGAAGGTGAAGCAGGAGCTGCCAGTAGCAGAGCTGACCTATGGGAGGAAGCTGAACAAGGGCTTGAGGCCAGTGGGTAATCTTTTTACCATAGAGGGGGAAGCATGATTTTGCTTTACACCATCATGCTTCTCTGTAGCCTCCTGGTTACTCTTGTGCAGCGTACTTATTGGGCCTGGAAGCTTTTGATCAATATATCAAAATGGGGATGCTGGTTCATGGGTTGGTTACTGTGGAGCCTAAATATATGCTTTGATTCTTCTGCCTCCTACTTTGAGAGTTTCTTATATCCAGCAGTTCTGAACCTTTCAGACATATATATGATCCTCTTTGAGATTATAAACTCTGCCCTCCTAATACATTTGGCGATGAGGATGGGAGCACTAGGTATAAGATCTCTATTTAGAAGCAGAAGAACTTTAGAGGAAGAGATGAATATCCCAGGGTGGGAGGATCCATTTTATTCCTCCCTAGCAAAAGAATTGGCTAAAAAAGCTGGACCCTGTGAAAACTGGGAACCAAGGTTACAGAGAGGAGATCCTAGGGATTTGGAAAGGTGTTTACAAGAGGTTGGGATTCAGTCAGGGGCATCTCTATCTAGGCAAAACTGGATAGTGTTATCAGCCTACCAGCTAGTATATGAAAGATTGAGATTAAGTGAAAGAGATGGGGGCACTCCTACCGCACGGCAAGAAGGGGAATCTCAGATAGCAGGAGAACAAACTGACTCAAATGAGAACTTTTCTATTTACGTGCCTAGGAGCAACAGGAGACCAAATAAGCCCAGGGTGCATTCCAACCCAGCCCAGACTGAGCCTGACTGCCTGCTTTGTCCTTGCCATGGTGGCAGGGGAAGCAAGTAGGGGGAAAATGAGACAACATTAGGGGTTGAGGCACAAAACACTACTAGGGTTCAGGATGTCCCTCACACAGAGAATGGGAGATGGTTAAATGATCAGACAAGGGCTTGACCCATACAAAGGAGGAAGACAGAAACCTGAGGTGATGACTCAGTTACAAGGGAAATTCAGGAAGATTTCTCACCGCAAGAGGTCACAGATATTTTGAGTAGATTCAGCCAAAGAATGGGAGAACCATTAATATCTTGGATGGTAAGACTCAGTGATCAAGGGGCCAGTGGAATATCAGTAGATAGGACAGACTGTATGAGATTCATAGGTATCAGCCATGATCCTCTAGTTCAACAAGCTTTTAGGGAACATCATCAGCAAGGAAATGGTGATAGCAGGACTACTCTGTTGGCGTTAGCCACTGCGGGATGCAATAAGAGATATGCTACTGATTCTATGTGGCCCACTGAGCACAGACCCTGGTATTCACTTACAGATTGTATCATGAGACTAAAGGAGGAGGTAATGAAGACTGCTATCATGATAGGAACTGCAGACAAATATTACAATGATCCAATGGGACTGCCTCATAGGAATTTAATAATTAGGACAGCTCCCCCTGCTTATAAACAACTAATTTTGAATTTGTTACTTGGAGAAGTAGGGAGCCGTCTTACAACAGTGATAAATAAGATTTTACAGTTACATGACTTAGGAGACTGGGGAAGGGATAGATCTCCTTGAGAGAGAAGGGTGAATAACCAGCAAACTTGGCGCCAACATAGAGTAACAAGAAAAGAAATGTTTACTGCTCTATTGAGAGCAGGGGTAGGTTTTGAAATGATAGATTGCATTCCAACCAATGAATTGTACAGAATGTACCAAGATAAAGGACTCTATAACAGAAGAAATAGGGAAATAAGAACTGCTTCTGCAAACCCACAAGCCACTCAGAGTGAAGGTGACCTTGTGTGATTAACGGATGAAAACTTGTACATCTGGGGAAAGGCTGGGAGGACAATCCTAGTCTCTACCTAGGATGGGATCCTCTTAGTTTAGTTTTCCCATTGTGTTTCCTTGTACATCTGGGGAAAGGCTGAGAGGACAATCTTAGTCTCTATCTAGGGTGGGATCCTCTTGGCTTCCTCATTATGTTCCTTTTGAAAAGAAACATTTCCCACCTGAGTTTGGCTCTGATGTTGGATCTTTGCATAACTGAAATCTCAACCAAACTTGAGATGATTTTATTTGAAGGATAATAGTCCATACTTGCCTACTCTTTTTGTCCTTTGTTTTGGCTAACCTTGTTGCTAGTTCTGTTTCCTTTAGGCTTAAGCACCCTGCACTTTCTGGTGACTGCCTAAGCACGTAGCATTCCTGGAATTCCTGCCAGCTCGTTAAAGAACTGACCTCTGAAATGGGACTTTTTGGGGCAGGGACACCTCTACATCCAATTTCAGCAAGAAGAAGCTATGGAAAATGAGACCTTCACCCCTTACCCCAAGATTTTGAGCCCCAATCGTTCGAGGGGGTTGGGAATGATGATAGTGTTCTGTGTACTTATTTTGTGTTATCCTTCCTATGTTGTTTTATTGTTAGGATCAATAATATCATATGTAATGGATACAAGGATCTAGGGGTGGACATTTGAATTATTAATAATTATTTTTGGGATAATTGATTGAAGAGATTATCTTGCTGGGACCTAGGGGTGGATCACATTTGAATCATAAACCAATATTTAGGAATGTCACTGAATGATATGCTTTGCTTTATTATGAATGATATGTTTTAGTTTCCTTTGTAATTGGATCACAATGTATGTTCTAGGATACATGGCTGATTAGATGTATCCTAGAACGAGGGGTGGAGAAGTGTGTTGGTAACCAAAAATGGGCTCCTTAGCACTTAGTCAACAAGTGCCCTTGACTAGTTTGGCTTTTTCCCCTGAAATGAATGCTGTTTGTATGTTGGGTTGGAGTAAGCTTGTCGTCCCCTTCACCTTGCTTCCCTTGCTTAAGCTGATCGAAAGAACCTGTGCTTTCCCTGGCATACCTTACACCCCCACAGAAGCCAGAGGGTTAAAAACAGCTTCCATTGGAGCCAGAGGCTGCTATAGCTACAGCCGAAGCTGAAGCAGGAGCTGCCAGTAGCAGAGCTGACCTACGGGAGGAAGCTGAACAAGGACTTGAGGCCAGTGGGTAATCTTTTTACCATAGAGGGGGAAGCATGATTTTGCTTTACACCATCATGCTTCTCTGTAGCCTCCTGGTTACTCTTGTGCGGCGTACTTATTGGGCCTGGAAGCTTTTGATCAATATATCAAAATGGGGATGCTGGTTCATGGGTTGGTTACTGTGGAGCCTAAATATATGCTTTGATTCTTCTGCCTCCTACTTTGAGAGTTTCTTATATCCAGCGGTTCTGAACCTTTCAGACATATATATGATCCTCTTTGAGATTATAAACTCTGCCCTCCTAATACAACACTATGCTAGACTATGGAGGTATAAGTACAAAGAATGAAAAAAGGCCTAACAGGAAGGAGTTCACATTCTAATGGGAGGGAGGGAGATAACAAATACATATGAAATATACATATACATACATATACATATATATATATGTATATATTCCCAGCATAAAGTGAATGAATAGAAATATATAAGAAGTAGGTTAATATAAGGTAGGTCGGAAAGGAGGACACTACTAATTTGGGGAATCAGGGAAGGCTTCAAGAAGACCGTGTCTGAGCTGTATCTTGAAGGGAGGATGCTAGGTTGCAATGCTTTCCAGGCATGGAGAAAGGCCAGCACAAATTCAGAGAGTAGAGATGAAATGTGTTTGAGGAAGAGAAAGGACGCCCATTCACTTGGATCACAGAGTATGGGGAAGTGGGGGGGGGGAGGGGAGAAGTATGCCTCTTGGAAAAAAGGAAGCAGAATCTCTATATCTTTTTCCCATTCCCCCATCCATCATTTGGAGGCTCAATAAGAGATTAAAGCCATGACATAGGGGAGGAAAAAAAAGTTGTACTTTGTTCTTTATTGCTACTGAGTTATTCAGACAGTACAGGTCTAATGGCAAAGGGTTGGCTTGGCTGTCTAGCATTTCCCTTAGTAAAAAATCACTGGATGATACTACAAGGCTGGAGAACTGTGCCATGACCTGGCAGGCATATAGAATTTTCAGGAGAGAGAGAATAATTGTACAGCTTGGTTATGGGCTATGAGGAGTCCTTTTATCTGTTTTCTGCAGTTGTCTATGGGTTCCTGTCAGTTCTTTGAATCTTCTGAAATATTCCGAAATAAGGGCTTTTGGGGATGGAGTCAAGATGCAGAATAAGAGGAAGCATTAGTCTAGTTCTCTACACACACACACACACACACACACACACACACACACGCACGCATGCACGCACACACACACATCCTTGACAAAGATTAGAGGATGCACCATATTGAATTTCATATTGAGAAAGCCAGGAAGTCACAGTGAGTCATTTTTCTAGCCCAGGGCAACTTATACAGATGGAGAGAGATGTCTGCTGACAATAGGGACAGCAAGAGTAAGCAGCAATTGTGGCAGGAAACATCCCAGTGCCCAGGCACCAAGAGAGGGCCAAGATAGTATTCCAGATGATACTTGAGCAAGCACTCGGTGCAAGAATGGGTGCCCTTTGGCAGCACTGGCATCCAATGCCCCGGGTCACAGATCCAGGATAGAAAGGAGAGGTCCCCAGCTGTGGCCTGAGCATGGAACAGTTCTGGGAAGCAAACATTAGATTGTGTGGTTCTGATTCCAGGAGCCGAGCACAGCATCCCAGACCAAAGGAAAGCCAGCAGTTCAGTCACTCTGAACCTGGAGAGCCTCTCAGTAGGCCAATAGTGGCTAAGTCGAGCAAAAGTCTACTGAAACTCCCAAGCAGAAATAAATCAATAGACCCAAACCTGAGTCATGAAGTTGAGGAACTCGGACAAGGTAGGCAGCGCATTGACACAGATCATACCACTTTGTGACCACTTAAAGCTTGCAGGTGTATTGGTAATTAAGGAGGGCTTTTAGCACTCATTCAATCAAGTGCCTTGAAGAGTTTGTCCTTTGTTTCCTTGACTAAATTAGGAGCCCTTGTTGACCTCCTTGCCTCAAGGGTTTGAGTGACATGTTTGTGACATCAGAGGTTTTTAGACCACATGGGTTTAAGTTGCATTTTTGTGACACTTCTAGGTCATGTGGGTGAGTTGCATATGTGACTTACCTTTGACCCTGAACAAGATATATAAACCCAGAGGCTGGCGTTCTCCCCTGAAGCTCTCACTCCTGGAGGAGTGTTGGTGCGGGACTCTGGACAGTCGCTCTGAGAGCCTCCTGGCTCGTCAACCCAGATGTTGGTTTCTTGGTAACTATGAATTGTATTTGGTCTGTTTATAATGTATGTGTGTAATTGTTTGTGTTTGCTCTGAAGTTCAGGGTGCTGGCTTTTTTACCTGAACTAAGTGAATGATATTTGTATGTTGGATTGAAATAAGATTGTTAACCCCTTAATGTTACTTTCCTTAGTAAAGCAGATCAAAAGAACCTGTGCTGGCAGCATTCTTGTTGTTGGGCTTGTGTTAGTCTTTCACCCCCACAACAGCTGCTAGACAAATTGTTGCAATAGCAGGCTCCCAGTCAGAACTACGAAAGCAGCAGAAGGATGTAAAGGGACAGAAGTCTAGGCCCAATATCAGTCCCCATAAGTGTACCAAGGTCAGTACCAACATTAAGCCCCAAATTAAGAAGTAGGTTAGAAGAATGAGAAGCAAAAGAACCTGATAATAAAGTGCCATTATTGTTACAGGAGAGCTCCAGATACACAAACAGAAGGAGAGAATTACTCTAAAACATCTATAAGCAAAGTTTCAAAGAAAAATGCATTTTAGACACAAGTCCAACAAGAATTCATAGAAGAGTTAAAGATTTGAAGAAGGAGCTAAAAATGATTTTTAAAACTAGATAAGAGCAGTAGAGGAGAAAATGTGAAAAGAGGCAAGAGTCAGGGAATATATGAAAAGAGAATTAACAACTTGGAAAAAGAAGTACAAAACCTAACTGAAGAAAATAACTCCTTGAAAATTATAATTGGCCAAATGGAAGTTAATGACTCCATGAGACATCAAGACATCAATAAAATAAAATCAAAAGACTAAAAAAAATAGAATAAATCTGAATATCTCTTATGGAAAAACATCTGACTAGGAAAATAGATTTAGGAGAAATAATTTAGTAATAATTTCACTACCTGAAAGTCGTGAACAACAACAAAAAAAGAGATTGGATAGTACCTTTTAAGAAATCATAAAACTCCAAATATCTTAGAACAAGAGGGCGAACTGGAAATTAAAGGACTCCACAACTATCTCCTGAAAGAAACTCCAAAATGAAAATTCTTAGAAATATTATAGCCAAAATTCAAAGCTCCCAGGTCAAGGAAAAAATACTGCTAGCACTGCAAAAGAAAAAATTCAAATACCAAGCAGCCACAGTCAGAATCATATGAGATTTAGCAACCACTAATGTAAAGAATAGAGAGCTTGGAACACAATATTCCAGAAGGCAAAGGATCTAGACTTACAAACAAGAATAACCTACCCAGAAATCTGAGTATAATCTACAAGGTGGGGGGAGGGGGTGTGTGGGAGTGGTTTGGGGGGATGGATCTTTAATGAAATGGAGAACTTCTAAGCATTCCTAATGAAAAAACCATAGCTGGGTAGAAAATCTGATTTACAAACACAGGAATCAAGAGAAGCATTAAAAGGTAAGCATGAGTGAAAATCTATGGACAAGGTTAGCTATTTATGTCACTGTATGGGGGGAGATGATACATGAAACCTCTCAGAATTTTATCATAACCAGGGATCATAGAGGAAATCTAATTAGACAAAGAATCCAGATGTGATTTTGTTGTGTTTAGATGATCTCAAAAATAGAACGCAATAGGTAGGGGAAAGGAATGCCTTGGGAGAGGGGGGAAGGAACAATAAGAATGGGGGAAATCATCTCCCATAAATGGAGCGCATGAAACATTTGTATAAGGAGGTGACAGTGGATGACATGAACCTCTCTCTCATCTGAGCTGGTTAAAGGAGAAGAGAATACACATACATACAATTGAGAACAAAAACACTTCTTGTCAAACAGGCAAGAGGATAAGTATGAGAGAAAAGGACAGAGGGAAATACACAATTAGCAATTATTACTGTGAGTGTAAATGGAATAAATTCACCTATATATAAAATACAGAAGAAGAAGGTAGAATGAATTAGAAACTAGAATCTGACACTATTTTTTTTACAAGAAACACTTGAAACTGAAAGACAGGCACAGAGTTAAAATAAGGGGTTAGAAGACAATCTAGTATGCTTCATTTGAAGCAAAAAAGGTAAGGGTTGCAGTCAGTTATGATGGGGCAGCTAGGTGGCACAGTGGACAGAGTGCTGGGCCTAGACTCATCTTCCTGAGTTCAAATCTGGTCTCAGACACTTACTAGCTATGTGACCCTGGGCAAGTCACTTAATCCTGTTTGCTTCTGTTTCCTCATCTGTAAAATGAGCCAGAGAAGGAGATGGCAAACCACTCCGGTATCTTTGCCAAAAAAAACCCCAAATGGAGTCACAAAGAGTCAGACATGATTGAAAAGACTGAACAATAACAACAGCAGCAGCTGATCTGAAACAAAAAGCAAAAGCAAAAATAGACCTAATAAAAAGAGATAAACAGGGAGACTACATTAGCTAAAAGGTGACATAGAAAATGGCAATCTAACCATATATGCAACAGATGGCACAGCATCTAAATTCTTAAAGGAAAAATTAAATGAGTCTAGAAAGAAATAGATAAAACTGTAATAATGAAAATTTCAAATTACCCCTCTCAGAACTAGCTTAACTGAACCACACACACACACACAAAACAAGCAAAAACAAACAAACAAACAAAACAATAACAAAGAAGTTAAACACTTGAATAGAATTTTAGAAAAGTTAGACCTCTGGAAAATACTGAATGAGAATAGAAAGGAATATATCTATTCCTCAGCTGTTTAGTACTTTCACAAAAATTGGTCATGTATCAGGGCATAAAATTCTTACAGACAAATGTAGAAAAGCAGAAATGTTAATTGCATCTTTTGTCAACCATAGTAATAAAAATTACATTCAATAAAGGGCCTTTGAAGCAAAGATTAAAAATTAATTGGAAATTAAATAATTTAACCCTTAATAAAGTGTGGGTCAAAGAACAAATCACAGAAACAATCAGAAGTTCATTAAAAATAGTGACAACAAGGAGACCACACACAAATATTTATGGGATGCAGCTAAAACAGTAATTTGAGGAAAATTCTTATCTCTAAAATTTACTCTTTCACCAATAAAAAAGGGAAAGAAAATATCAACAAATTGGGCATACAAGCATTAAAAACCAGAAAATTAACAAGTTAAAACCTTAAAATACCAAAATGAACATCTTGAAGATCAAAAGGGAGATGGACAAAACTCAAAGAAAAAATTGAATTTATAAATAAATCTAGGAGTAGTTTAAAAAAATAAACAAACCATAAAATAGATAATCCTTTAGCTAACTTAATTAAGAAAAAAAATCAAATTACCAGTATAAAAAAGTGTAAAGGTGAATTTACAACCAATGAAGAAGAGATCAAAGCAATTATTAGGAGCTTTTTCACCCAATTATTTGCAAATAAAATTTACATTCTAAATGAAATGGTTGAATATTTGCAAAAATATGTTGCCCACATTAATAGAATAGGAAATAGACTGCTGAAATAGTCCTATCTTAGAAAAAGAAATTTAACAAACTTTGCAAAGAAAAAACTCCAAGACCAGATGGATTTACAAAGGAATTCTACCAGACATTTAAGTAATGATTGATTTTGATACTATGTAAACTATCCGAAAAAACAGATTAAGAAGAAATCTACCAAATTCCTTCCAAGATGCAGATATGATCTTGATACCTAAACCAGGGAGATTCAAAATACAAAAAAAAAAAATACTACAAACCAATTTTCCTAATGAATATTGTTGCAAACATTTTAACTAAAATATTATCAAGAAGACTTCAGCAATATATTACAAAGATTATATGCCATGACCACATTTGATTTATACCAGGAATACAGGACTAGTTCAATATTAGGAAAACTATAGACATAATTGACCATATTAATAACAAAAAACAATAAAAATCATATGATGATTTTAGTAGCCACAGAAAAGACTTTTGACCAAAAAAAATCCCATTCTTGTTAAAACATTAAAAAGCACAGTAATAAATGGAGCTTTCCTTAAAATGATAACTAGGATCTATCTAAAACCAAGAACAAGCATTACCTATAATGGAGATAAGGTAGAAGCTTTCCTAATATGATAAAGAAATGAAGCAAGAATGTCCATTATCATAATTACTATTTAATATTGTACTAACAATACTACCTATAGAAATGAGAAGAGAAAGAGGAAACAAAGCATCACTTTTTACAGATTATATGATGGTTTAGTTAGAGAATTAAAGAAGTCAACCAGAAAACTAATCAAAACTATTAACAACTTTAGGAAATTTGCAAAATATAGAATAAGCCCATACAAATCATCAATATTTCTTTATATCACCAACGAACTCTAGCAAGAGAAGATAGTAAGAGAAATTCCATTAAAAATAACAGTATAAAATACTTTGTAGTCTACTTGCCAAAACATACGTGAGAAGATAGTAAGAGAAATTCCATTAAAAATAACAGTATAAAATACTTTGTAGTCTACTTGCCAAAACATACGTGAGAATTACAAATACAAAATACTCTTCACGTAAATATAGATCTAAACCTTGGATAATTATTAATTGTTCCTCAGTAGGCCAAGTCAATTCAAAAAGAATTATTAGGCTATCTAAATTGATTTATTTATTCAGTGCTATACCAAACTACTAAAAAATTACTTTATAGAGCAAGAGAAAATAATACAAAATTTATCTAGGGGAACAAAAGGTTAAGGGAGGCAATGGGGGGAAATGGGAAGGAAGGGCATCTAGTTGTACCAGATTTCAAGCTATCATACAAAGCTGGAATGGCCAAAACAATGTGGTACTGGATAAGAAATTGAGAGGCTGATCAATGGAACATATTAATCACATAAAATACAGAAGTATATTGAGAAGTAAATAAGTACAGTAACTTAGAGTTTGATAAACCCAAATATCTCAGCTATTGGTTCAAAAACTCACTATTCAACAATAACTGTCAGAAAAATTGGAAAGTTGTCTGGCAGAAACTAGGTGTAAAGCAATATCTCATACCTTATACCAAGACAAGCTCAAAACGGGTACATGATTTAGATATAATTATTGATTTAGAAGCAAATTAGTGAAACATAGAAGAAATCACTGTCAAATCTATGGATAGGAGAAGAGCGCAGGACCAAAGAAGAGACAGAGAGGCTCACAGGAGGTAAAATGGATAATTTGAATTATATAAAATTAAGAAGCTTTTGTACTAAACTAAAACAATACAGCTAAAATTAAAAGAAAAGTAGGAAGCTGGTGGAAAATTTTTGCAATTATCTCTAATGAATGTCATATATCTAAGATATATAGGGAACTGAATAAAATTTATAGGAAAAAAAGATCCATTCCCCACTTTATAAATGGTCAAAGCATGAATTTTCAGAGGAAGAAATCTAAGCTATCAATAGTCACATGAAAAAATGCTCTGAATCACTAATAGTTAGAGAAATGCAAATTAAAACAATTCTGAGGTACCACCTCACACTCATCACATTGGCTAAGATGACAAAAATGGAAAATGACAAATGCTGAATGGGCCATGGGAAAACAGGTACATTAATGTATATTGGTTGACTAGAGCAGAGCTTCTTAAACTTCTCCCCCTCCCCCACACCCACCCTCACCCTCCAGGTTTTGGCCTTTGGCATGTGCAATACAAAGTTTGAATGCTTTGCGTTCAGAACCCGAGGCTCCAGTGAAGTTGCCCAATGCAACCTGGGCAACACTGCCAGAAACACTGGATTCATTATGAATTTGATTTTGAATTAATTTTTGATCATTGCAGGTTCAGAAACCTTTTACTGTTGCCAATTTTTTTTTTGCACTACCCACAGTTTGAGAAACACAGGCTGGAAATTAATTTGGAATTATGCCCAGAAAGTTATTAAATTGTGTACCCTTTGACCCAGCAATACCACTACTAGGTGTGTACCCCAAACAAAATCAAGAAAGAAGAAAAAGACTCATATATGCAAAATTTTGTATAGCAGCTTTTTTTGTGTGTATGGCAAAGAACTGCAAACTGCAGTGTTGCCCAGAAACCAGAGAATGACTGAAGAAGTTGTGGTATATGAATGTGATAAAGGGGATGGTTTCAGAAAAACCTGGGAAGACATATATGAACTGAAGCAAAGAGAAGTGAGCAGAAGCAACAGAACAATTCATACAACAATATTGTAGTGATAATCAACTTTTAAAGATCAACACAATAATGAACAATTCCAAAGGACTCCTGTTGAAACAGGCTATCCACTTCCAGATAGAGAGTTAATGAACTCAGAATATAGATTAAAGCACGTTTTTTTCGCTTTCTTGGACATGGCAAATGCGGGAATTTATTTTGCCTTACTACTCATATTTATAATGGCTTTTGTTTCCATTGTCTTCTCAAAAGGTAGGGGAGGGGAGAGAGAGAGAGAGAATTTGAAACTAAAAATAAAGTAAAATTTCATTTTAAAAAGAAGATTGTTCTGTACCCATCATGCATTTGATACCTTTAGCTTCTATGAGAGCTGGAGACCCTATTACCCATATTTGGAGAAACCTAGATGTGAACTAAATATGAACTGTGTTTGGGGATTCCCAGAATCAGTTCTGGATGGGAGCATAATGAACCAAAGATAATTAATCTTTTGGGTTTGTTTCCAAGATTGAAGCTACTCCACATGAGCTCAGAATTTAGTTGGCTCCAGGCCTCAGGTGAAACTTGCCTTATAAGATCATAAATAAGATCAAAGACCTAGAGCTGGAAGAGACCTTGGGTCATTGAGTTCAGACCTCTCATTATACAGATGAGGTAATGGGGTGTAAAAACATTAAGAGGCCAAGGTCACACAGGCTGTAAGTGGCAAGGCATTACAGCAGTTTTAGTGTTTGTGCAAGGTACAGGCATACTGGTAGATTCTTTTTAGTCAGTCAACAAACATTTATTAAATGCCTACTATGTGCCAGGTACTATGATCGGTACATGTGTAAAATAGTGCTAGAGCATTTATCTGCCTCTATATTAATAACAATCCCTTTTTTCCCTCTCCCTTTTTAACATCTGTCCCTGGCTCTTTTCAACACATATTTGTTCATAGCAGCTGAAAGGGCCTTATTTGTTTTAATTAAAAATAAGACCACCCTTGGGGGTTTGCTCAGGGATCTTGTGAGGTTTTCAGAGGGTGGCCTATGATCATACTCTTGAGACGCTTTCACATCCTTCTCTGTTTATTTTCAGACAAAGACAAATGGTCAGAACAGCCCTCTGGATTCATAAACACCTTAGCCTTAACATGCAGAGAGGTGGAGAAAGGAATGGAGAAGAGAGAGTTCAGGGTTTTGGTGAAACTGTTCATTTCCTTTATGGGTGTAATTCCTGAAACATAACACGATTACCTTGGTCTTTTGGAGAGGATGCCCAGAAGCCCTCAGCATGAGATTTGAGCAAAACAGAATCAGAGTAGAGCTGGAAAAGACATTTTCACAGACATGGACTCATTTTTCCAAATCAGACTTCTCTTTCCCAGGAGTCAGGCTCTTTCTTTAAGAAGCAGTCATAGTGCCGTGAGAGGAACGCTGATCTGGATTTGGAAGCACCAAATTCAAATGCTGGCTTTGCCACTTACTATGTGATCCTGAACAAATCATTTCCCCTCTTTGCCTACTCACTCATCTGTAAAATGCTTCTAACAATACTTGCACGAAACTCACAGAGCTTATCCTCCTAGTTACCCAGATTTGCAACCTAAGTGTTATTCTCAGTTCCTCCTCACTCATCCCACGTAACCATCTGCTTCCAAATCCTGTCATTTCTACATTTGCAATATCTCTCGTATATATCCCCCTTTCTCCTCGAACACAGCCAACTACCCTGGTGCAGGGGTATACTTCAAGCTTGGATTCTTGTAAAATCCTGCTGCTTGGTCTCTTTGCCTCAAGTCTCTCCCCATTCCGTGCCAAAGACATCTTCCTAAATCCCAGACCTGACCATGTAACCTTCCTATTCAATAAATTCTAGTGGCTGCCCATTACCTCCAGAATCAAATATAAAATGCGTTGGCTTTTAATGCCTTTTAAAAACTGTCCCCTTCCTACTTTTTCAAGTCTAATTACACTTTACCCTTTTTGACTGTACTGTATGATTGAGTGACTCCAGCTTCCTTGCTCTTCCTGGCACAAGACACTTTTCCCTGACTTTTTTCCCGTGCCTGGAATTCTCTCCCTCCTCTCACCTCTGCCTCCTAGATTACTTCAAAATCAGCTAAAATCTCATCTTCTGCAGGTCCCTGCCACTGCTAGTGCTTTCCTTATGGGATTACCTCCAATTTACCCTGCCTATATCTTTTATGTACACAGTTGTTTGCTTGTTGTCTCCCTAATGGTGAGTTCCTTAAGGGCAGAGATTGTCTTTGGCCTTATTCTGTATCCTCTGTCCATGGCACAGTGCCTGATAGATAGTAAGTGATCATTAAATGTTTGTTTCTATGAGGCTCAGATGAAATAGTATTTTTAAAGTGTTTTATGAAGCTCTGTATTTTTCAGATAGACATAATTTACCACTCTCTGCTAAAGGCACAGGGCTCGTGACCTAGACTGATCTCAAAGGACAAAATCCCTTTGTGAGGGATTTTGTCATTTTATCAATACAAGCCATTATTCTCTCAGCATCATGGCTTCAGACTTCCAACAGAATAGTCAATTCAGGGTAGAAGTAGAACAAATACACACAGATGTCTGGAAGGCCCTTCATTTTGGGGCTCTCCAGGTAGAAGGCTAGCAAATTTAACAATACATTTCCCAAATACAACCTGCGTTTTCTTTGCTTTAAAATTTTTTTTAAAGTTCTCTATTCTTTAAATTCCCTCCACCACCATTTCTACTACTTGAAATTCTACCAATCCTACAAGTTCCAGCTCAAATGTCACCTTGTCTGTAAAGCTTTTCATAATTTCCCAGAAAAGAAGTAATCTCTCCCTTCCCTGGCCTCTCTTAGCCCTTGACACCTCTCCAGTGTCCTTATCTAGTCTCTTTTATCATAATCTGTAGCTCCTGTTTGCATGGACTGGATTCAAACATGGCAGCTTCTCAATAATTCTCATTGCTTTGGCTGATGCCCTCCATACACAATTTTTTTTCTTGAAAACACCTGAATTTGGCTTATTTTGCTCCAACTCAGGATTTCCTCTGGGAACACTGGCATTTGGTTTGTGTCAAGGACACCCAAGCCCATGACGAGTCAAGACAGGGATAAATTTTCCCTTTCCAGTGAGCTTTGCCTCCCTGGTAACCAGCATGGTCCTCCAGATTAGCCTGAGTTTGAGATGTCCCTGAAAGGGGAAAGTATATGGATTGCTAGGAAATCAAGAAACCTTTTCCCTCTGCTAAGCTCAACCTCTCTTTGACAATCTAGACAATTCTACAAACTTAGAATGCTGCCTTTGACTTCCCACTGGGCAAAGCCCTAAACACTTCAAGAGAACCGCGTACACATAATTTACAGTACCAGTGAAGGGCAACATGGCTCCGTCTCTTGCTGTTCTTGGACCACATCCCCTGCTGAGTGGCTAAATTCTTTCATTATGCATAATCATCTAGGAATTCCTACTCTGGGTTCAAGAACTACTCTCTAGCATTCTACTATTGCCATCTTGTATTTCTGTGTCTCTCACTACTTGTCACTGCCTTCAACCACTGCCATCTCCTTGGCCATTTGGTTCCCTAGAGAAGCTTTGCAGAAGGTAGGCTTTCCCTCCAGGTCACTGAGTCTAAGTCTCTGGGTGAAGCCCTTCTCTTCTCTGTTCTCTCCCCATTCTGGTTAACTCCATCTTTGTTTCTCTAGTTCTCTGGCCTTCTTTCTAAAGGCCCAGTGCAAAGACCTACCCCAGGTCTAAGACTAACTAAGGCCCAATATGATATATACATGGAGCAAAGAAATATGATTAATTCTAAAATACTGGACCCTGATCAGTGAGAGCAATGAATCCTTAGAAATGATCACTGCATGTTTCCATTGAGCTGGAATCAATTGCCATCATTATAACTTTGAGAAGTATAAATTCAAATACAAGTAGCCACCTTATTTCAGGGGATTCATTATTTGTATTATTTGGGACCTAGCTGTAATAACAATAACTAAATGTTATGTAACATTTCAAGGTTCACAGGACACTTAACATATATTATTTCCTTTGATTCTGACAACAAACCCTATGGCATATGTGCTATTATCCTCATCTTACATATGAGGAAACAGATCAAAAGAAGTTAACACAGCTGATCAGGAGGTATCTAAGGTAAGATTTGAACTTTTTTCTACTATGCCTTACAATGTTAAACTTGTTCAGTTAATCAACAAGCATATAAGTACCTACTATGTGCCAGGTACAATATCAAATTTGTTGACAAAAAGTTAAAACTTGTGAAGAGTTCCCTTATGAAGAGAATGTCATACTTCATTGAAGAGATAAAAGGCATTCAGGAGGATCTTCCTTGATACATATTCTATAACATATTAAAATAATCTATGTTTATGTTTGTGGAGGAAGGGGCCTGGGCCTTACTTTTTTAATTATTAAATATTTTATTAGAAACTTGGCATTGAACATCAATAAAAGCACAACACATAAAATATCATAACAATATTTCAGTCCTTCCCACTAACCTGCCATCAGGATTCTTTCATCATCCATTCTCTTTTTACTTTTCCTCAAATAATTTTACAACTGAGAGTACATGCCTAGATCTGCTTTTCTTCCTACTTTTTATCATTTCATAAAGGTCTTTTAAGATTTCTTTGTATTCCTCATATTTGTCAGTACTGATCAAATCAATCAACAAACATTATAATATTCCATGACATTAATGTGCCACAAGTTATTTAACCATTCTACTATTAGATATTTAGGTAGCTTCTAGTTTTTGCAATTATATACATTCTGAAAATCTTCAAACATATAGCTCTTTTTGTTTGCTTTCCATAATGCTATAAGAATATATTCTCAACATTCAATTATTGGATCAAAATGTATGGGTTTGGGTTTTTTTTTATAAACTTGCTGCATGCTATCAGATAGCTCTCTAATAAGATTCTACAAGTTCACAGTTCCACCAATAATGAATGAGTATACCTGTTTCTTCACAACCACAGGCTTCTCAAACTTAGCCTAAAACAGATCTTTTTCCCTAAACCCATCTGTTTTCAGTCAATCAATAAATATTTATCAAGTGCTTACTATGTAACAGATACTGTGCTAAGCACTGAGGATGTAGGTAAAGCCAAAAGATTGTCCCTGCTCCCAAGAAACTTGCAATCCAATGGGGCAGAGAATAAACCAACAAATATGTATGAAATATTATAACAGGATAGATGGTAAACAATTAACAAAGGGAAAGAACTAGAATTAAGAAGGGTTAGGAAGGGCTGTCTGTAGAAAATGGCATTTTAGTAGGGATTTGAAGGAAGCCAGGGAAGTCAGGAGGCAGAGATGAGGAGGGAGAGCATTCCAGGTATGTGGGACAGCCATCAACTCTCTCCTGATCTCTCTATTTCTGTCAAGGCCACCATCATTCTTCTAGTTCAGTGGTTCCCAGATTTTTTGTGTTCCTCACACCCCTTTCAAAAACAACCCCCCCCCAAAATGTGTTGGGAGTCAGCAGAGTAATTTAACATACTACTTATGATATTCTTTTAGATTTACTAAGTGCTTACAATAACTACAATGATAACTATTACTCCCCCCACTCCCATTGCTATAAATCATTGACAAAACCAAATTATAATACTTCAAACAAAGATACGCTTGTTGTCACAAAGGAAAAATATACATGTAACACATATGCACATATATTTACATACATGAATCAATCATACTATAAGAATTGTATCAATATATAAGATGTGATTCCTGTCCTTCCTTCAACAGCATTGAGATACCTCCACATGCAGCCACTTTTAAGTAAATTCAATATAAAAGAATTGACAGCTGTGCCACTTTGTACCAAGTGAACCTTTTTCCAGATGTTGAAAACCCTTCAGAGCAATATTAAGCTCCACCTACCCTAATACTCCCTTAGTAACAATTTCAAAATTCTGAATGAAATAAAAGGAAAAATCCAGCAGGCTGAGGCCAAGGCATGAGTTAAAGTTCATAGTGCGACCCTAACCCTGAAGATGTCTGAATCCTTGACAAAGCACAGTGTTCAAAGACCTTTCACCTCAGAAGCAGATTAAACTATTCAAAGGCATGCTATTTCAATATGGAATCTAGTTTTTTGGATAATGAATTGCTGTTCAGTCATTTTCAGTCATGTCCAACTCTTCATGACCCAAGTTGGGGTTTTCTTGGCAAAGATGCTGCAGTGGTTTGCCATTTCCTTCTCCAGCTCATTTTACAGATGAGGAAACTGAGGCAAACAGGGTTAAATGACTTGCCCAGAGTCATACATCTAGTAAGTGTCTGAGGCAGATTTGAACTTAGAAAGATGAATCTTCCTGACTCCAGATCCAGTACTCTATCCATTGGGCCACCTAGCTGCCCTGGAAAATGAATAGGCAAATGTAACCAAGGCACCCAAGGCTCTGATTAGCCGTCCCCAGGCCAGTCCTACCTAGCATAACATTTATGTGCCCTTTTTTCTATGAATCTTTTCCTGAGCTGACCTTCTACCCTTCCCCCAAGCTGGGATTTTCCTATCACTCCCTAGGAAGACCCAGAAGTTGCTTTCCCTTCCCTCCCACAAACTCAGCTGTGATGAATCTAAATCCTTACAGTATAATTTTATTTTAAAAACATCTTCATGTGCTTTCTTTCTGGAGTCATCTCCTGTGTCTCCATCCCATCTCGCCCAATTCAATAGCATCCAGTCAGTGGGACCTATTTTTAAAGGTTATTTGAGTTTTCCACTTCTCCTTGGATGAATCAATTTGGGGCGGGGAATGGTTAATCAAAATCAGATTTCAATCCAAATCAGCAAGTATTTATGTGCAAGGCACTGTGTTGAGCCATTAAGGATATAAAGAGAAAGTGAAAATCCATCCTTACCCTCAAGGAGACTGTAGTTTACCCAGAGGGTACAACATGTGTAAACAAACAAGTATATGCATGGAAGTTTGAGGAGGGAGAGAATGGTAACAACTAAAGGGATGGGGAAAGGCCTCCAGTTGGAGATCATGTAGGAGCGTTAATTTCTGAAGTAAGCTGCGGATTCTACCGGCTATTCCTAAAGTCTAGACACGTTGGCAACTGTAATAACAATTTGGCTAGCAGCTACTGTGGCATGCTAGCATGCAGAAGGGCTGCTAGCACAGGTTCTTTGATCTGCTTTACTAAGGAAAGCAACTTTAAGGGATTAACAATCTCACTTTAATTAAACGTACAAATATCATTCACTTAGTTCAGGGGAAAAAGTCAGCACCCTGAACTTCAGAGCAAATACAAACAAATTACAAACATACATTATAAACAGACCAAATACAAACCAACATCTGGGTTAACAAGGCCGGGGTGGGGGGGGTGGTGGGAGGGGGCGAGGCAGTTGGAGCGGCTTGCCCAGAGTCATGTGCCACTCTTCCAGTGAGTGAGAGCCTCCAAAGGAAAAATGCCAGCCTCTGGGTTTATATATCTTGTTCAGGGTCAAAGGGCATCACAATGTGCCACTCAAACCCACATGACCTAAAAGCTTCCAGTGTCAGAAACATGTGACTCAAACCCATGTAAACTAGGCTTTTCCTTGAGGCAAGCAAGTCATCAAAGACTTCTGATCCAATCAAAGAAACAAAAGTCAGACACTTCAAGGGCACTTGATTAAATAAGTGCTAAAAGAGAAAACAGTAAAAGAAAGTCCCACCTTAATTACTGATTCAACAACTGACAGCAATGTGGAGTTATTGCATGGAGTTCATGTGAATCTTGCAAAGCGTATCTACTTTTGTATCACAAATGATGGAAATCATTTTGAAGATGTTATTTGTTAATATTCCAATTAAATAAAAATTTCATTCATTTCATTTCTTGAAAATATGCATTTTTGCCTATGTGTCCAGACTTTAGAAACACCCTGTACAAGGTCGAGGCAAGGAAGGAGTGAGCACATTCCAGGCCTGGGATAGTACAAGGGAGAATACAAAGAGGAAGGAATGTCATGTCTGGGAAACAGCCATTAGGCTAGCTTCATCTGACTGCAGAATGCATGAGAGGGAATAGTGCAGTCAACCTGGGAAGGTAGCCTTGGCTTTTATAAAGCCTATCAAGGGCTGGTCAATTCCACAAATATTTATTAAGTACCTATGATAAGTCAGCACTGTGCTTAATGCTAGGGATACAAAAAGAAGATAATACCCCACCCAGCAACCCACTAAAGATGAGCCCCCGCCCAAAAAAAAGAAACCCATTCCCTGCTCTCAAGGAGTTCACAGTATAATGCAGGACACAGCATACACATAGCTATATCCAAACAAGATATATATGTGTAGATAGATAGATAGAGATATATAGTGTGTATACATATGTCTATATATATGTATACATATGTCTATATGCTCAGTTTATATTTGATAATTTATCTTAGGGGTAATAGGGAGTTACTGTACTTTTTTAAAATTAGATTTGGGCTTTAAGGAGGCTTAACTTAGCAGCCGTACTGGATTGTCGGTTAAAAGGATTTCCTCATCTATAAAAACAACAGTTTAGATCACATGATTACAAAGATTTGTCCCAGTTCCGAGACTCTTCTTTCAACTTTAAGATTTTTCTCCTGCTACTAAATGACCCTTCTGCCTCATAATGTCACATAGACCTCTATGCCCCTCTAGTGTACTCGGTACTGTCAATTATAATCATCTATGTGTTTGTTTGGGGCAACCAGGTGGTGCAGTGGATAGAGCACTGGCCTGGAATCAGGAAGACTCATCTTCCTCAGCTCAAATCTGGCTTCAGACACTTACTAGCTGGGTGACCCTGGGCAAGTCACTTAACTCTGTCTCAGTTTCCTCATCTGTAAAATGAGCTGGAGAAGGAAATGGCAAAACTACTCCAGTATATTTGCCAAGAAAACCCCAAATGGGGTCATGAAGAGTCAGATATGATTGAACAACAACAGCAAAAGTGTTTGTTTCTTATCCTCCTACTCCATTAAGGCAGGGGACCACTTTCTCTTGAACCTTTGTAACTCCTGTCACCCCTAGTATCTAACCCAGTGTTCTACGCACAGTAAATTCTTAAGGTTGCTGAATGAATGAATTGTGTGTTAACTAGGCAAGTCTCAAAGAACTACCAAGTCCTCTAAGCTTTAAAGAAAGGACGTAAAACCATAATTACTATGGATAACAAAGGTGCCTATTCATGAATGGTTATTTGATTAATGCTGAGGGGATAGAAAAAGTTTTGCCCAAATTCACAATATATAATGCAGATGTTCAAAGAACAACAAAAAAAGTTTGTAGCCTGAGTCAGTTTCTAGGAGGGGGCTTGCAACTTTCTCACAAGTGCTCTGATTTTGCCCAGATCTTCAAAGGCTCTGATTACTTCTAGGAGAAAATACAATTCCTAGGATAAAATACAACCTACCTCTCCAATCTTATTTCTTCTCACTCCCCTTTTGGTACTCAATTTTCCAGCCATGCTGGACAACCAGCTGTTCTCTGAATTAAGTTGATCTATTTCTCACTTCTATGCTTTTGTACCCACTGTCCCCTAGGCCCTGGAGGGCATTCTCTTCTCATCTCTTCCTCTTAAATCCTTACCTTTGTTCAAGGCTTGGCTCAGCTCATAGATTTAGAGACCTCACTGGTCATTGAGTTTGACCTTTTCATTTTACAGATAAGGAAACTGAGGCCCAAAGTCCCAAAGCTGACAGTGGAATCTGAACCCAGGTTTTCATGAGTCCGAGCTCTGGACCACATCCAGCTGCTTTTTCTAAAGCCTTTCCTAAAGTCCTTGTATTAGTCTTCTCCCCCTGTTCAAAATGCTTGTATGATTATTTATTTTATCTCTCGAGAAGAAAGTAATCTCTCAAAAGGCATGGGTTGTTTTGACTTCTTCAGTCCCAAGTTTATTGAATTTAACAGAGTTGGGGATATACTGTGCTACATATCAGATGCCAATGGAAAAGGATAGAAGAAAAAAATCACCAACACTCATGCCCAAACAGTTCTTTTAAATTAGAAGTTTTCCACATTTGTGAAACAGTTGGTGAAAGTGGGAGATACTGTAATTCTTCCCATAATTAGAATTGTAAACAACGGGAATTTTTCAAAGCTCTTACCTGGAGCAATCCAGGAAGACAACTCTAGAGTTTGAAAACGTTACTTCAGGCTAGAGCCAGAGATCCTAATTACACTGATAAAAAGAAAAGGGGGTGGGGTGGGAGTAAGGAAACCCTTATCAGTGCAAAACTCTGACAGCATCGATAAGAAAGAAGCAGCCAAGAAACCCTTCCCCTCACCCCTCTTCCATTAGTCATAGAGACTAGATAAAGCCGTCTAAGGCTAGATTTTCTCTTAACTGACAGTTCTTTGGACAGCAATTGGTTAACTATTTGGAGAAATACATGGAAATAGGCTTCTACCTCTAAATTATAGAGTATACATGCCTTTATTAATTAAAATAGATAACTGAATACTGTTGATGGTGTTGTGAATTGGTCTAATATTTCTGGAGAACAATTTGGATTTATGTGAAGGAAGTGACTAAAATGTCCACACCCTTTTATCTAGTGATCCCACTCCTAGACACATACCCCAAGGAGGTCAATGATTTAAAAGGGGGATGGGGTGGGGGTGGAGAGGCACATATACCAAAGTATTCCTTGCAATCCTGTTTGTGGTAGGAAGAACTGGAAACGATGCAGGTGCCCACCAATTGGGGCACGGACAAACATGAATGTCATGGATCACTGTACTCCAAGAAGCAATGAATATGCCAAATTCAGAAAAAAAATGGGGTTGCTTATATGAATGGTTAGAGTGAAGTTCTCATAACTAGAGAAACAGTACAAACAACCATAATAACAATGTAAACGAACAGAGCAGCACGCTGTGTAATTAGAATGCCCAAGTTTGATTCAGGAAAGGTTGAGGAAATGACCTTTCTTTGGAGAGGTAGGGGACTGTGTATAATGTGTGCTGCTTTATTCATTATCAGACACAATTGACATGCTGGTTGGGTTTTTTCCCCTCTTTTTAAATCTTTGTTAGAAGGGATAGCTCACTAAGGAGGGGAAGGGACAAGAATCTATTAAGAAATGAAGATGATGTAAAAACAAAAAGATGTCAATATAATAAGAATTTTTAAAAGTGATCACCTAATGTGTTATTTCCAATAGCCAGATCCTAAACCTCCAGGAGAAAGAAGGTTTAGCAAAATAAATGAAATAGGTCTCAACTACATGGCTGGAAGAAATCATAACTTTTATTTAGCAAGTAGGTAAGTCAACTCCTTAAGTGAGTACAGAAATACAAACATATCGAGAGACCCAGTGTGGTAGAATGACTAGAAGGATGGACTTTGGGTCAGGAAGATCTGGGTTCAAATCCTGTCCCATGTGTTTATTCCCAATGTGACCCTAGTTGAGTCACAATCTCTCTGATTGTCAGTTTCCTCATTCATTAAAATGGGGCTATTATTAATAGCTTCCATCCCCCACAATTGCTATGAGGATAAAATGAGATTATATTTGTAAAGTGCTTTGTAAACCTCAAAGCACTCTAGAAAAGCTAACTATTATTATTTGTTTCATATGACCCAGAAAATTAAATGACCTCCTCAGAATAACACAGGTAATAAGGAAGTGGTAAATGCCTTTGACTCCAAGTCTAACTCTCTTGCCTTAATATCAGGAATTAAGACTTTATAAAAGGTGGATGAGCACGCTATTATCAAAAAACGCTCTTCCCCAAAGAAACAGGGACCAAACCCCCCAGAACAGTGTCGTGCACTATAGCGAAAAATCCAACTACCTGGATGTTTTTTTTAACATGTTGCTGCTGACATAAGTCTGTATATATGATGGATATGTGTATGTGTGTCTGTGAGAGACACAGAGAGAGAGAGAGAGAGAGATCGGGTAGGGGGGTTTGGAGATCGAGACAGACTGACGGAGACAGGGGACAAACCAAAGCACATTTTCCTCACGTATCTCCAAGGCAGGCTTTCTAATTTAGACATTTCCACAGAAGCTCAAAGAACCTTGCAGAACCTAGGTTTTCCCACTTCTATTTTTAAATACCTTTGAAACAAATAAATGAGAGCCCTCAGAGCCGGGAGTGAAAGCCTTCCAAAGGCTTCACTCAGACAGAGGTATCTCCTGGCAGGAATTCCAAGGCAACTGAGAAGCTAGGTTGCCAAAACTGCCACCTCCTCCAAAACTTACTTCTCAGAAAAAACAAACAAATGGCCAAGAAAATCTAATGTTCATGGAATCAGCCTCACACAATGTATAATGTAACGTGCAGAGCCACCTGCAAAGCTTGCTGGAAGCTTCTGATTTGTAAAGCCAATCTTTCAACCCGGGTTTGAGGCCCATGGAAAGCATTTGCAAAGTCTAGTGTCTTAGTGAATGACATAATGTATTTATATATCCTAGGAAATGACTGTGTTTTACCAGGATGAACCAGCCAACTAGTACTTTCAGAGATTAGCCCCAAAAGACCAGGCTACACTCAGCTTTAATGGAGTGTGAGGGAATTCTGCGGTTTGGACTTCAAAAATAACTGAGGTAAATCGAGAAGGCATAGTGTAGTGGATAGAGAGCCAGCCAGGAAGGCCTGGGTTCCAGTCCTGCCTCAGATGTAAACTAGCTGTATGACACAGCCTCTCCATGCCTCTGGGCAATGCTTGAAATTGCAAACCAGCTGCCCATTTGTATTGGCAGAGGGGAGTTCCCACACCAATGAAATCATAGGTCTTGACCAAGAAGGAAAAAAAAACCAAGAAAACAGTTTCAAATTCCAGGCTTAAGGCATCACTTTTAGGTCCTCGGGGTTGTAACTGCCCTTTTCCGACTGAAGACTCCTCTGCCTTCAAGCCCCAGGCTCAGAATTACTCTCCTTTCTAATTCATTTCTACCTCTGGAGTCCATACTCACTCTCTGGGTCACCTAAATCTATGGAAAAGTGGGGTCCCTAACTACTTAAGCCTTAAGTCCCCATTTTTTGACTAAGAACACGTAGAAATGGGGTGGGGGGGGTAGGGGGAAGGAGAATTGGGGGCTTATAGATTCCTACCCTTTAAGAAGGAAGAAACTCCCTGCCACCCCTACCCCCCAGTAGAGTTACTAGTAGGTCCCAAGACACCTGTGTGCATTCAGTTACCATTTTCCAGGGGTAGCTGAATCTTTCAACCAGGGGCTCCCAGAATGTCTAGGAAGGTACTCCTTTCACAATTCTTCAGGAAAAAAAAGGATAAAAGGTGATATAGAGGTCGTATAATCCAACCCATTCCTTTTACAGATGAAGAAACTGAGGTCCACAGAAGTTAAATGACTTCTCAAGGTCAGACAGGTCACCATTAAAGGCATGATTTGAACCTAGTGCCTCTGGCTTAGCGGACAGAAAGCTGACCTTAGAGGCAGGATGACCTGGGTTCAAGTCTCATCTCTGACCTATACTGGCTGTGTGACTCTGGGCAAGTCAATTAAACCTTTCACGGCTCTACATAACTCTCCAAGATGTAGAGAAGATGCTGACTCGAATTGGTAGAGAGCTTCCTCATTGAGGAGTCCCCGGTAATGATGAACTGGTCCCTCTTTTTATTCTCTAATTGTGAAGTTGGTGCTCTTTGTACTATAACCCATGAATGGAGAATTAGCCAGGGGAGGCTAATTCTCCAGCTCCTAACGGAGGTTAGGATGAAAGGTGACACCACCGCCTAAAAAGGCAAAACCCCTAACAAATGGGTATCCATAAGGAATTTTAATATCTTTGAGGTATTAGAAAGGACAGCTGGAGGTTCAATGTGTTTCTTGGAGTGGCTACATTTCCAGTAAAATATAAAAGGGCCTAGTAAGGGAATTGGAGTTTTAATGGAAAGGGGGTGGGGTATCTAATTTTGGAACACAGAACAGTAAATGGGCAATGGAGGCTGGTCTTTGTGCTCCACAAGTGGGAAGCTGGGTAGGGGAGGGCTGGTTCACATCGGAGCTTCAAGAGGGAACTAAACTTCTGAAGTATCAGGGAGAACCAGTGAAAAGTAGGGCAGAGAACCTGAAGGTGTCAAGACAAAGTTCTCCTAAAACTTGGCCTATGCCTGGCAAGTCTATACCGCTAGAGTACCCAGGCAACTGTCCCTTATCTCTTAACAGACTCCAATGAGTCTTGCTCCTGGGAGGCAGCTTGGTGTGGTCAGTGGATAGAGCTCAAGACTGGAGTTAGGAAGACCCTCACTGTGTGATCCTGAGCAACTCAGTTTTCGCAGCTATCAAATGGGAATAGTAAAAACAGCATCTATCTCACAGATTTGCTGAGAGGATCAAATCCGATAATGCATGCAGACTGTTAAATACAAACAAAACCATTGTTCATGGCCTCACACAGATACAATTAGTCCACAGAGGTAAATGACGATTGAGCCAGGAGACCTGGCCAAAGGAGGAGGGAATGGAGGTAGAAGATCCAACTTCATCTTTTTGCCTAAAACACGCTATAGAGAGGGCTCTGCATCTATAAATAGTCACTCTACAAGAACATTGCCAAGTTAATTAATTACAAAACTATCACAGAGATTGAGGAGGGGGAAGATCCCAGCAAGGCCCTAAGGTGAACAGTTCATGGTCAGTCTTGGGTGTGCCCAAGAAATGCCCCAGAAATTTCCCTATGTTTTCTGGTGTTTTCACTTACTTCTGAAGGGAGTGTGAGAATTAGCCAAACAGATACCCCCGGTCTGGTGCATCTCTGGCTGAATGCCTCTGCCCATCCCCCTCCTCCTCCTTTTCCTCTTCCTCTCCTTCCCTTTATTCCCCCTCCCCCTCCTCTTCCCTACCCACCCGGTTAAGCCTGCATCTGCTGTGATGTTATCCTGCTAAAGATCACCGATGAATGAACTGTATAGGGAATAGGGAGTTGCCTTGTTCAGGGTTAACCCTTCCATTATTTTGCTTGTCTTCTTCAGGTAAAGCAAAAATAATGAAATTAGGCAGACTAAATCCAGGAAGACAGGGAGAAAGGCTTGTTGTATTCCTTCATAATCTTCAACTGCAGTCAACATGCGATGGTTGCTATAGGGATCCTCTTATTTATGTTTCAACATCAGTTGGGGGAGAAAATAATGATTCACTCTTTCTCGGAGGAACAAGGTCAGTGTTTCATGATTGGAGGCTAATCCAGCGTTTCCTGTGTCATCTGACCTAATTAACTGAGTTCATCGTTTTAAAAAAGGGAAAAGGGAAAATGAATCATAGATTTGGAATCAAAAGAGACCTCAGAGGCCATTTGCTAGAACCCAATGTATTTGACAGGGAAACTGAGGCCCAGAATGATTTAAGTGACTAGCGAAGGATCACACAGCTAATAAGTAACAGAGTCCAGACTCAAATTTAGGGCATGGGACTTCTGATTTCACACTCTTTCCAGGGTGCCTTCCACCTGTCTCCTGAATGAGGGACAAGGACTGGCCAGACCTCTGATTTCACTGATATGGGGAACCTCCAGATCAAGAAACTCCCTCTAGCAATGCTGGCTGATACCTCCACCGCAATTTGTTATCTGAGGGAGTTGCCTGCTCTAGACTCTATGCTGGGAGCCCTAGAGCCCTGAGGTGTTAAATTACCTGTCCAGGGTCATACAGCCAGGAAGCAACGAGTCAAGTCCACAAGCATTTATTATGTGCTTACAGTGTACCAGGTATGCTAAGGGTTCTAGATACAAACCAGCAAAAAGAACATCAAGTCTTGCCCTCAAGGTGCTTATATCTTAATTGGGTGGGTAAGGGGAGAGAACACATTAAAGGAAGCTGAAAAGCCAAATACTGGGTTTGATAGGGTTGATGGTGAAGTCCTGAGAATGAAGGGCCCAGAGATCTTTCTTCAAAATGTAGGTTCCCAGAGGAAATCACCAATGAGAGAAGAGGGCTCCAGAGATCAAAGGAAGAGAATGTTGAAGCATGGTGACAAAGTTCGGAGAGTGAATCATGCTGGTCTGGAACTTCCTTGAAAAAAATGACCAAGGCAGGATTTGAACCCAGGTCTTTCTTACTAGCTTCAAGGCCAGGTCTTTTTCTGCTATGCATGACTGCCTCTCATAAAATGACCAACTGCTAATATTAGTTCAAATGTTTTTATGTTTGGTGACATGTAGGAATCAACTTAGTTAAGTTTTCCCAAACATTTGTTAAGGGTCTATCTACTATGTGCAGAAGCTGGAGGAGATGTGAAGTTTACTTGGCTCAATCACTGCTTTCATGGAGCTTAAGATCTAATAGGAAAATATGAGATGTCTGTCTTTCTCTTAATCTTTTTTTTTCTCTCTCTTTTTTTTTCTCTCTTAATCTTTAACTGGTAGACTGGCTGTGACTCATTCATGAGTCCCTCCCCCATTTTGTGATGAGTATGACTGAATAATCTGTCTCCACTTGGAGGCATTTGGGAAGCTAAAGTTGGTAAGACACAATTGAGACCAGCTAGTTGGAAGAGAGGCCTCAGGATGAAGGGGGGGAGGGGGCTGTAATGAATTAAACCACCTTACATTTTTATATTGCTTGATAATTTTTCCAAAGTCCTAACATCTCATTTCTAATAAACAATATGGACTCATCTGCTAAACTCTCTTGAAACCCTGTCATTCTCATCTGCATTGGACACTCACAGTTTGGTTCTCAATAACCACATCATCTCCTCCCCAACCTTGCAAATGACAAATTCAAAAATGACAAATGTTTATAGGGGATCACAGATTTAAAACTGGAAGAGATCATAAGGACATCTAGTCTGATCCTTTAATTTTACATTTAAGGGTCCGGCAATTTAGTCCCACTTTCTCGGGAGATGTAAACACAGAAATGGCAGATAACAGATTACGAGGCATTAATATTTGTTAACGAAGTGCAAAGGTCTGTTAATACTCTGTTTTCTTCTTCCCCTCATTATTAATGGAGTGGGAAATCTGAGACTCAAACACTAAAGAGTTTAAGTGATTTGTGCCTGATCACATAGCCACCATCAGAGGAGGAATTTGAACCCAGAAGGCCAGCACTATATCTCCTATGTCATGCAATGACTGTACTGCAGTTAGAGGCAATACCTACACTAATGAGATTGTAAACTCACTGAAATATTTGAATATTACTTATGACTTCCCATGTGCCTTCATCATTTATTGGTCCTCTTAAAATCTTAAAATATTTCTCTCTCTCTCTCTCTCTTTCTCTCTCTCTCTTTGTCTCTCTCTTTGTCTCTCTCTTTGTCTCTCTCTCTCTCCACTGCCCCACCCCCCGCCTTTTGCCCCTCCCCGCTCCTTTTCCCTTTCATTGCTAAACTGTTAGAAAGATTAGACTGTACTTCACAGATTTCTCATAGGACTTTATCTCGACCCCTTCTGAGCCCTTATCACATATGTCCTTGTATCATCCTTCTTTGTATATTTATCTCATCCACCCTTCCCATTAGACTGTAAACTTCCTGAGTGGAGGGACTATGATGCTTTCCATCTTTATAGCTTAAGTACCTGGTACAACATACATACCCTACACTTCTTCTGATTGATACTTTCGCCTGTTGTTCAGTTGTTTTAGTTGTATCCAACTCTTTGTGACCCCATTTGAAGTTTTCTTGGCAGAGATACTGAAGTGGTTTGCTATTTCCTTCTCCAGCTCATTTTACAGATGAGGAAACTGAGGTGAACAGGTTTAAGTGATTTGCCCAGGGTAACACAGCTAGTAAGTGTCTGAGGTGGATTTGAACTCAGGAAGGTGTCTTCCAACTCCAGGCTCAGCTGTCTATCTACTGCACCATCTAGCTACTTGTATTTTCCTTCCCACACATTATAAAATTTTAGACCAGGACATGGTGATGATCTCAGTTTTACCCCCTTCGTCTAGGGCAGTGTGTTCTTATCTTAGCAGAATTTCAAGGGATGTTGTCCACTCAAGAGTTTGGGTTCCTGTTCCCTGTCTTCTTTTTGAGAACCCTCTAGGATAGTCTTCTATTCAGGGGCATGTTGAATTTTCTCTGAAAGTTTCAAAGCTTCCAGGAGCAAGCCTGTAACTTGCTGTGAGTTTTCTAAATAGTCTTTATCCAAGTCAGCAGGGTAATTTCACAGATAGAGTACTAGGTTTCAAGGTCAAGACCGACCCACCTCTGCTACTTATTACTGGCGTTACTTGTAAAGAGCAGAAATAAGAATCACTTCAAAGTACTGGTTAGCAATGGAATAAATAGGTCCATCTCCTTTCTTCATCTGCAGAGGGAGCCAGTCCATTTATTTCCTCGTGTAAACAAACTCACAATATCCTTAGAGGAAGTCCAAAAAGCATGAGTGCCTTTGGGCCATTGATGACATCTATGTTGGTTTTAATCTGACGTGCCTCATGCATCTTCACAGCACAGCCAAATGGTCATACCTACCTTTCTAGTCTCATTTCCCCTATGTTGTCTCTACTCTAGTCAAACTGTTCTATTCCTATGCTATTTTGTTTTTTCTGGTCTCTAGGATTTTGCTCAGAGGATCAAAGTAACCTTGAAGTAGAGCTGGAAGGGACCTCAGTGGTCCTCTATCCCAATGGTATCCAAAGTAGGGGCTATAGCTAGATCCCAAGGGCCTTATAGCCTGACCCCAAAGGTCATATGATTAGGCAGTTGGAGAATGGAAAGATGAGTCAAATCCAACTCTCCAATACAATCCCATCGCCCCCTTCACCCATTATAATTCAGCATTCTCCCACCCTGCTTTCTTTCCACCACTGGACTCCTGTCACGATATAGGCATCATCCACTCATTGATAACCTAACTATGGCACTGGCAGATGGCCAATGACTAAGATGCCCTTCCTTTTCATTTTTTGTGGGAAGAAATGAATAGTACAGAACAATTGATTAGACATGGATAGTTTGCTATGTGCATCACAAATCTCAAAACCACAGATCTCATTACATTATCCTTCTCCCAAAACCCACCCTTTTCCCAAAGTTCCCCATTTCTATTAATCGTGTTACCAGCTCCTCTTTATTTTAACTCATTTTAACCAGCTCTCTTCAAAGTTAACAATGGTATCTTAATTGCCAAATTTAGATGATGGACCTTTCTTAATCCTCTTTCTTTTTTACTTCTCAGAAACATTTAAAACTATTTGCCACCCTCCTCTGGGTACTTATTCTCTTCTCTCTGGGTTGCTTAAGAAAATGTAAATGTGTTACCTATAAAGACTCTCACATCTGAACACTTTAAAAACTTAGAAATGGAATTTTCTAACTGTGCAGTTGGTTTTTTTTCCCAAATGAAGAGTTTCAGTGTATTTTAGATCCATTTGTTAAAATTTTTCAATTAGTTTCAAAGAAAAATTGATTGACATCAGGGAAGCTGGAAATTTGACAGTCAATTTTCAACAAAAACTTTTGCATTATTGGTGGATGAGATGGAAAAAATGAATATCATGATGCAGTTAAGCACAGCCAACTATGCACATCTTCTATTTGAATGTATATATCTTTGTGAGGTATCTTTTTCATCTCTGATAGCAAACAAAGTATTGAAGAACCTAAACGTAGAACTAGGTCACAAAGTGTTAAATTAAGATTGCATATATCTTTATATATTTGTGCATGTGTATCCCCAGTACCAAAGCCTTTGGTATAGGACTCTCTCTTGATTGGTGGGGATCAATGCCCATGTCTGTGTGAGGGGCAGAGTTGGCAAGATTGGGAGAGCTCTTCAGATCTTGAGTCTTCTGCAAGTTCTCTTCAAGGTGTGGCCTCTTTGTGTGCTTCTAGCTTCCAGCTTTTAGAGGGAAAATGGATGAGGTCAACCTACCTTCAAGTGGCTGAAGGTGAAGAGTTGGGGGGCAGTCTCTGTCAGGGCCCTAACCTGAGCTCGTAACAATCAATCATTCGATAAACATTTACTCAGCACCTACTATGTGCCAGGCACTGTGCTAAGTGCTGGAGATACAAAAGGAAGCAAAAGAGAGTCCCTGCCCTCAAGGAACTCATGATTTAATGTAGTAGACAATTTGCAGACAAAGGTATACAAAGCAAGCAACATAGAGGATAAATAGGAAATAATTAACAATAGGAAGGCACCAGGATTAAGAGGGGTTAGGGAGGGCTTCCTGTAGAAGGTGGGGTTTTAGTTGGGAAGGTAGGAAGGTCAGTAGTCAGAGCAGAGGAGGGAGAGCATTTCAGGTATGAGGAAAGCCAGAGGAAAAGGCCTGCAGCCTAGACATGGAATGTCTTGTTCATGGAACAGCCAGGAGGCCAGTGTCACAGATTGGAAGAGAATGTTCTAGGGAGTAAGAAGACTGGAAAGGTAGGAATGGGCTAGGTTATGAAGGACTTTGAATGCCAAACAGAGCATTTTGTATTTGCTCCTGAGGACAATAGGAAGCAACTGGAGTTTTTTTGGGTAGGGGAGGTGACATGATAGGATCTGTATTTTAGGAAAATCACATTAGTGGCTGAATGGAAGATCTACTCCAAGGGGGAAGGATTTAAAACAGGCAGCCCCACAGCAGGCCATTGCAATAACCAAGGTGTGAGGTAACGAGGGCCTAGACTAGAGTGATGGTGGTGTCTGAGGAGGGAATAATACCTAGAACTTTCTTTCTTGGTTGAACAGATTATCTTGCCGCCAATGCTGCCAACTTTGTATCGCGTGGTATATACTGTCCTATTTAGACTTTGTTTGATTTTTGCTTTGCCACCAGTTTGGATAAATGGGTTTTCTTTGATAATTTCTGTGTGAGTTTATTGTTGAACTAGTATTTAGAAGGAAAGGAATCAAGCTTAGCACTCCCCCCTACCACTACCCACATTGAAATAATTATCAGAAGTTAGCTTGAACCTAAAAACCTCATCCCCTGAACTAACGATATTTGAGGGAGCCAACAGATATGAGTCTAGCCTGGTACCCCCTCTCTCTGAGAGACCTTTGGCTCCAATTTTCTATTTCCTCTCCTTGAAAGAACCAAAGTCTCCCTTGAAGAAGGGTGGGTGGTAAAGAGGCTAGAGATGTCTATTCTACCTTCCTTCAAGTCATGCAGCAACATCCCTATGTTACCTGAGGGAAACAGCCTTTGCAAATCTCTCTGTCTCTCTGTCTCTCTCATATAAAAAAATCCATGAAGTTCATATATGTATATCTTTATAATGTGTGTATATGTATATGTGTATGTGTATATACACACATATGTGTGTATATATACACACATATGTGTATATATATACATCCACATATACATGTATATACATATATACACATATACATACTATATGAACTCTATCAAGAAATCCATGCTAGCCTTAGCCTTCTCAGTAGCAGGGATTTCATATGTACACATACTACACTACACATTTGTAACCACACCATTGCTTGAAGTTACTGTGGAGGTGTAAGGTCAAAAACATCAGCGCACAGGAGAGCTACTAACGTAGGTCCTTTGATCTGCTTTTCTAAGGAAAGCAATTTTAAGGGTTAACAATCTTACTTAAATTAAACATCCATGTATCATTCACTTAGTTCAGGGGGAAAAAGTCAGCACTCTGAACTTCAGAGCAAATACAAATAGAAATTACAAACACAGAAAATAACACAAATCAACAGAGAGGCTTCTAACTCTCTGATCATAGCAATACATACATAGTTACCAAAGAGAGAGAAGCACCAATAGCTGGGTTTTCAAAGCGGGGGGGGGGGGGGGGGGGTGTGGCATGGCATGTTCCTTAATAGCTACTCAGAGTTTAGTCTGGCCAAATCACATGAACATTCTTCTAATGAGTGAGCCCCCAAAGCAAAATGCTAACTTCAGAGTATATATACACTTCTTCAGGTCAGCCCACAGAGAATGTCACAATCATTTCACTCAAACTCATGTGACTTAGGCTTTCTTGTGACTTAAGCGGGTCATCAAAGACTCTTGATTCAAACAAAGGCAAGGCTCAATCAAAGGGACTTGATTGCCTTGGTGCTGAGAAACACTCCAAAAGAAAAAAACAGCAAAAAGTCCCACTTTGCTTGTCATTACAACATTACATCTCCTCATCTTGCCCAGGCTAAAAATGCAGGGGTGTAGTGGTTACTAACAGGCCCAGTCCCACCACTTGTAGGCACAGGAACTTTAAGCTGCTCCATTTCCAACCTAGATTGACTCTCCCCATCCTTGGCAACCTTGGGGCCTCCTACTTCTTGAGGGCTTACCACATTTCTGCCGTATTTAGTGTGGATATCCAATCAATATAGCCCACTACGGCTCAGAACTCTCAAGCTCAAGAAATCCATGCTGGCTAGCCTTAGCCTTCTCAGCAGCAAGGATTATAGGTAGATTTAAAATGAAAATAATGAAGCATATTTAACCACATTGCACCTTTATCTTATCTTTTAAATGTCTATTTTTATACATTTTGTATGTAACAATACAGTGGTACATATAACAGTACAGTTATATATGCAAATATTTTATAAATAAATACAGATATATTAGAGTTCATGGTTAAAGTTTTTTTTTAATTGAAACAGGTGTCTGATCAAAATTTTGGAGACCACCAATATAAACAAATCCCCTCATTCTACAGATGAAGAAACTGAGGCTCTAAGATCATAAGTGATTTGCCCAAGTTCATACAGGTGTAAATTAGAGTTCGAATTCAGATCCTATAACTCCCAATCCACTTCATCATACCTGATGTGGTCTCCCTTCCTCTCTTTGCTTATTGAAATCTTACCTATCCCTCTAGGCCCAGGTCAAATGATGATGATGATGGTGGTGGTGATAACACATTTATGATGTATTTTAAAGTTCCCAAAGTACCTTTTGTTCATTATTTCATTTGAGACTCACGATAAACCTGTGAGGTAGGTACTGTAGGTATGATCTCCATTTTACAGATGAGGAAAATGAGGCTTAGAGGTGTTAAGTGACTTGCCCAAGGTCACACAGTGTTACAGCCTATATTCTCCATGAAACCTTCCCTAACCACCCCAAGCAGAAGGGCTCTTTCCCTCCTCTGACTTCCTACAGCACTAGCTGCCTACACCATTCACTTGCACTTAGGGTATGCTATTTTAGCCTAAATTTGTTGTTATTGTAAATGTGCATCTATCTTATCCCCTTGAATTACAATTCTACAACTCAAAGACAGGAATAAGTTTTACTGTAGTTTCCCAGCATCTTGCACAATCAAAGGCACTCGATAAATATTTTTGATTGCACTGATTGGTTAAATGAATTGCCCAACGTCCTCTTATTAGTTTCTGGGGAAGCTGGAGCTATAACCTAGCTTTGCAAGCTGCTAATCCAGACCGTTAGCCGCTATGCCAAGTAACTGGTAAAAATTGTCAGAGGCTTATAGATTTTCTGATTGTATCTGAAATGTTGGCCTAAGGAATCTAAGCGAGACAGTTACAGTATTTATCCCTCTCTTAATGGGAAAGGAGGTTTCACAACCTCCCTCCCTCAGGAACCCATTAAGGCATCTAGCTCAACTGCCTAAACCCAGATTCCTAATTTTTCTATTCTAAGTTGCCTGCTGATCCGGAGGCAGGTAAAAATCCCATTGAAACCACCCTGATAGGCTAGGGATCATTTAGTGTTGTTGGGCTGACTTCTCTTTAGAAATGACTGTTTCCAAATTAACCATATTATTCTTTTACCATATGTTCAGCTGCCTGGGGGACAGGGGAATTGTGTTTCAATTGGCTTGTTCTCTCTCTTCCTCTGGGTCTCCCTCTCACTCTCAATTAGAGGCACAGCAAGAGGGATGTAGTGAGAGGGCTCTTCACAAGAGGAATACCTCCCTTATAAAGCACAGGAGAGGGGGGTGAGAAGCAGAGTGAGAGGTGGGGAGTCCAAACTGGAGAGGGGCCTATGGTATGATGCCACTATGGTGTAGCTCTAAGTCGTCCTGTTTTTCCATCCAGCCTTCTTATCCTCCCATAAGCAAGTTACATCTCAAAGGGAGAGGATTTTGTTTATTTGTGGAGTACAGCTAGCCCCACCTTGACTACTGTCTAAAATGGGCATTGGTTAATGGCTGCTTGTCCATCACTCTGCCCACCATGTATGCCTTGATGATCATGAACTTAACACGCTAAGGATTTATAGTTAATAATTTATATCCCAGCTGTCACACATCCTGCATGACTATGGGAAAATCACTTAAACTCTGAGTCTCAGTCTTCTCATTTGCAAAATTCATATACTTCTACCTGCCCCTCCTACCTCATAGCACTGCTGTAGAAAAAGTACTTTTAGAACTGCAAAATGATATATATATATATATACATATGTATATGTATATATATATATATATATCTGTATTTCTGTTGCTGATTGTCTTTCTAGATAGGTGAGATCCAATTAACCAAGTATTTATTAAGTGCCTATTATGTACAAGTTCTCTGTGCTAGGTAGTAAGGATTCAATGATTAAAAGGAAACCATTCCTTCTCTCAAGGACCTTACATTTTACTGTGGGATAATATATATCTATGTGTGTGTGTGTGTGTGTATCTGTATATATATATATATACACACATTATATATATATATATATATGTACACACACATACATATATGTGTGTGTGTATATGTGTGTGGTGTATGTGTATATATGCGTATGTGTTTATGTGTATATAACTTATATCCCTTAGTTCAAGAGCCATTTCTCTCTTGATTATTTCAAATGAATCTCGTATGTATCTTGTTTGTGTGTCTATGTTATATAGCTATATCTGTACATATCTATCTATCTATCTAAAATCTTCCCCCATTAGTCCGTGAGCTAGATCCTTGAGAGCAGACAAAGTCTTTTATTTTTCTTTGTATCTACAATGCTTAGCACAGTCTCTGGCACATAATAGATGCTTAATATTGACTGACTAACTGAAAAGAGAGCACTATAAGATAGGATGGTGGTGGTGGGAGATCAAGGAATGCTTGAAGGAGATGACACCTGGGCTGATATGAATGCAGACAAGGACTCTGGGAAGCAGAGATAAAATACATTCTTAGCATACAGGATTAATCACTCAACAATAAGCCCATACTATGTGCCAAGCACAGTACATAATGCTAGAGATACAAAGAAAAAAATTAAAATAATTCTTGCCATCGAGGAACTTAAATTTCAATGGAGCTGACAGGATATATATTTATTATTATACAGATACATTTATTACTTATAAATTTATTATTATATAGTCAATAAATACAAAATAGATACAAGGTAACCTTAGAAGGGAAGATGGAAATGAGGAAAGGTCTCTTACAGAAGATAGCACCTAAACTGAGACTTTAGGAAACCAGAGAGTCTAAGATTTGAAGTGTGGAAGAAAGCATGAGATTGGAGTGTTGTGTATGTAAGGAACAGCAAACAGGCCAATGTGACCCGACCAGAGAGTGATTGATTAGGTGGGAGTATGATGAGTTTCATTTTGGATATATTGAATTTGAGATGCATTTAAGAATTCTACTACTTAGACAAGAGATTATGATATATGTATGTATATGTGTGTATACATATATGTAAATAAACATATTTGTAATCATGTACATAAAGATGATAATTAAATTCATAGGATCTGATGACCTAAAGAAGAGAGAGGATATAGCAAGAGAAGAGCAGAGATCCCAGGGCAGAGCCTTAAGGTGTCATCTGCCCTTAGCGGGTAGGAAGTGGATGATGATCCAGCAAAGGAGACTGTAGGAATGGTCGGACAGGTAAGAGGAAAGATGACCAAAGAGTCATGGAAGCTTAGAGCATCCAGGAGGAAGGGAGTGTTTGACAATGTCAAAAGCTGCAGAAAAGTCAAAGAGGTTGGACACTGAGAAAACAGAATTTAAAAGTTGAGACTATTTAGCAAACTTTTAAAATGAATTTTATTAATGTAGTGGGATAATAAATCTGATTGGAAGAGACTGAGATATGAGAGGGTACAAGGAACTGTTGTTCAGTCATGTCTGATTCTTTGTGACCCCTTTTGGGGTTTTCTTAGCAAAGATACTGGAGTGGTTTGTAATTTCCTTCTCCAGCTCATTGTATAGATGAGGAAACCAAGGCAAACAAGGTTAAGTGACTTGCTCAGGGTCACACAGCTAGCAAATGAGGCCAGATTTGAACTCAGGTCCTCCTGACTCCAAGCCCCAGTGCTCTACCCACTGTACCACCTAGCTATCCTGAGGAAGTAGAGGCAGCCAATGGTGACTATTTTTAGAAGTTTGAGCACGCAAAGAAGAAAATGTACAGGCCAACAGCTTGAGAGGGTGGTAGAGGCAAGTTAAGCCTTTTAAAGAAGTAGATCTGAATAGATCCATAGTAGCAGAAAAGGTGTCTGGTAGCTGAGGAGAGGTTAAAGATGAGCGACAGGTAGTGATTGAAGGGGCAAGCTGCTAGAGAAGATGGAAGAGGATCAAGGGGTTAGCCTAGGAATGTCATAGGGCTCTTTTCATCTGAGACTAACACAAAAGATGAAAGGGTAGGGGATGATAGGAAGGTGTTTTGAGGGGTGGAGAAAGGAAACAAGGGAGCCTGAAAGCATGGATGGTTTCAATTTTCTTAGCAAAGTAGGAGTCAAAGTTATCTGCTGGGAGAGGGAGCTGGGTGTGGTGTTTGGGTTTTGAGGAGATAGGAGAAAGTTTCAAGGAGCTATTAAGTGAAGCTCAATCTGGAGAGAACAAAGGGATGTGGCTATCTCTTGGCAATTTGGCAAGTAGTCAGTCCAATTACGTATGAGATCTACTTGAATTTTACAGATTGGATGATCTTAGTTCCCAGTTTTAACTCAGTACCTTCAATCAAGTTCTACTGATATATTGTACTTTATACAATTGCAGTTCAGGTGACTTCTACTGACATTATTCAAAAGAATATATTAGATAGTGCCTAGCACTGGAATTGGGAGAATTGAGTCCAAAGGATCATAGATTTATCAGAGGCCCTCAAGTCCAACCTCTTCCTTTTACAGATAAGGAAATGGAGGCCCAGAAACATTAAGTGACTTGCCCAAAGTCATTAGGCTAATAAGTATTAGAGGTAGGATTTGAATCCCGTAGTTCTTCATACAATACCATTTGGCTAGGTTTAATTTAATTTAATTCCATGTAAATTCAAATTAATACCTATTGAGTGCCTACCATGCCCACTGGACATCTCCAACTAGAGGTGCTGGCATCACAAATGCAACATGTCCAAAAATGAACTCTTCATCCCATACTATTTACCTTGGAAGTATTTACCCAAATGAATAGTACTAACTAGTCTTAAAAGAAAAGGAAAAAAAGGCCAGAGGAAAGACAGATAACTATGAACCATAGAGCTCAGAGAAGTTTTTGCAGATTACACTGGACTTGTGTCAAGAACAAAGTTGGGAAGGGGAGGGATTGGTACTTAGCTTTGAGAAATGGCATGAACAAAGATGCAGAAGTGCATAATTATGTACTATTATAGGTGGTCGTGAAATGAATATTTATAATAAATACTGTTGTTTTTCAAAGAAATGACTAAACATGCAAATCTTTTCCTTTTACCTCTTCCCCAAGGAATTTCTAGATCCCAAGGTTATTTCTGACCCAAAATATCTCCCTCCTCCTATCTTTGGATAGGGAACTCTTGGTCTCTTAAGTAGCTAGGCAGCTCATGAAAACCTGCAGTTTTAAGCAAAAGCAATAAATCCTCCATTGCCCTAATTCTTCTGTGAAAAAAGATTTTCCATTGACAAAATAGTTATGCTTTTTTTCTCTTTTATTGCTTCATATTCCTTTCTTAATTAAAGAGAATTGTTTCTCTCATGTCTCTGTGTGCTAGAAAGTGGTTATTTATTAGAACTCATCCTTCTGTTTCTCTTTACCTTATCTTATCCTGTGGCTATGAAAACTCTATCTCACTTTCACTCTTTCACTCCCTCTTTTAAAATGCCATATTGTCTTTCCTGTTGATATAACATAGTAATGAACTTCATAATCAGCCCCTTTCCATTCATGGGAAAAAACGGCATTGATGGCAGTAACAAGCATGAATTATAGAACTACAAAATTTAACAAAAGATCCTGGTTTATTATCCCCACCTTAGATCTGAGTTCTTTTCCTCCTTAAATGGGCATTTTTTAAAAAATCGAATTTTGCTGATGCTTTTTGTTTTATACCACAGACTTTTTCAGTTATGCTGTCCCCTCTTTTCCCTTCCCCCGCCCCCACTGAATTATATTTTATCACAAAGAAAAACAGTTAAAATCAACTGACATTGCAAGGGTGTCTGCTATTGTATTTGGCGTTACACACCTAAAGTCCCCCACCTCTCTGTTGAGAGGGGAGAAGGGTGTTTCAGCATGTCTTATACAGCCCTGAGATTAGTTATTTTGTAGAATTAATCAGAATTCAGATGCCCTTTAGTGTTTTCTTTACATAGTTATAGTCGTTATGTATGACACTCTCCTGGTTCTGTTCACCTTAAACTGCCACCATTTCATACAAATCTTCCTATGTGTTTCTGAAACCCCTCATATTTGACATTTTTATAGGAACAATAGTGTTCCATTATATATTAATACTATAATTTGTCCAGCCAATTCCCAATTGATGGGCATTCACTTTGTTATGAATCCTTCTTGGGGTACGTGCCCAGCAGTAGAATTGCTAGGTCAAAAAGAGTCTATAAATTTTAGTGACTTATCTTGCATAATTACAAGCTTAAGTTTTCCAGAATAGTTGGACCAATTCACTACTCCATCAACAGTGTGTGACTGTCATCCTACAGACCTTTTAACACTGACTAGTTCTGTCTTTTGTCATCTTTGGTGCTTTGATAGGTATGAGGTGAATCCTCACAATTATCTTATTATGTATTTGTCTTACTATTAGTGACTCAGATTATTTTTTCATATGACCATTGACAGTTTTCAGTTCTTTAGAAAATGCCTCACATTCTTTGAGCACTCAACTATTGGGGAATACCTTAGCCTTATATATTTATATCAATTTCTTTTATATCTTGGATGAAGATTGCCCATGGTTGTTTCATCCAACCTTGCCAACATGTGGTGATGATATTTGAAATTAGCACATTCTAAAAACACATTTGAATTAATTGTGCTTCATTCAGATCAATATCTACTACATGGAAGACACTGTGCTAGGCCTTGGGGATTCAATGATGCACAAGGACATACCTCTCATGCTCAACTATGTACTAGAATCAGATGTTAGAATGAAAAAAGTGAATGCTGTAGTCAAATGGAGAAGCATGAGAGACTGGGGTGAGTGAGGGGTGGGTGGCAGAAGTATTTCCTTTAGATAAAAAGATATGGGCAGTATCATGAAAGATGTAGAATCTAACTTTGTCCTTGCACTGTATAGAAAAAGTATAGTATATAGACTATATACATATTAACTGGTTAAGTTACAGTGACAGAGATACTTGTAACTCAGTTACCCTTGTCAAAAGTTTAAAGCATTTATTAGTCTCTGCCAGGCACTCCCTATTTTACTCCCTTAAAGTAATCTGGCTCTTTCTAGCCCTGACCTATAGGGTCATTCTGCCCTTCCTTGCTAGTTCATCCTTATTTCTATCACTGATCCAAGGTGAGGTACTTCTCTCACTCCCTCTGAGAAGCAAGGTCACTTCTAATCAAAGCTCAATGTCTACCCTTCAGCTTCAAGTTGAAACTGCTTTTACTAAAGTCACTTAAAATCAGCAGCCTTCCCTGGGCTCTGGTCACAAATGTGTCACCTACCCTCATCCTCCATGATCGCACAGCTTTCTTGCTCAGTTCCCTGAAGCTGAGTCTGCTCTCTTAGGTTTTCTATTTAGCAGATTCTGTCAATTCTGTATCCTACATGGGACATCTTTCCCAAACCAACCAATATTTTCATTGTTTTCCCCTTACTAGAAACTCTGCACCGTTTCCCTTCACATCTTCTCAGTTACCACTCCCACTTGGGAAAGCCGGAAAAAGAAAAAAACCACCCTAAGCTCCATTAAGTTTAGCATTTCAAGAGACCTCATTCAGGCTTTCATCCTTCCTTACTAATATACGGTTAATTTACTTACTCATGCCCAACTCTTATCAACCAATCGATCATCCCGCTGCCCAATCAGTCGATAAGCATTTATTAAATCCTTACTATATGCCAAGCACTGTGCTTAGTGCTGGAGCTCCAAAGAGAGGCAAAAACAGTCACTGCCTTCAAGAGGCTTACATTCTTGGCCAATCAATCAACCAAACAACCAGTCAATCACCAAGCATTTATTGTCTACTGTATGAGGCACTGAGGATACCAATACAATAAATGAAAAAAATTTCTAATCTTAAAGAGCTTCCATTTTAATTGGGTAGACAACAAGTATACATGTTAAGTACAACCAGAAAATATGAACAGAACCAAAAGAATGGGGTAAATACAAGCTCATTAGGGATGAAGAGGGAATACTAGCAGTTGAGAGAGTCAGAAAAGGTGTCGTGAAGAAAATGGTGGTTGAGCTGTGTCTTGAAGGAAAAGAGACTCTCGAGGGCAGAAGTGAGGATGGAGTACATTCCAGTCATCAGGAATAGCCCCCACAAAGGCACAGAGATGGGAGGTGGGGTGCTGTGTGTGAGGAACAAAGACAAGGCTTGCTTAGTTAGATCATAAAGAATAGGAGGGGAACTAATATTTAATGAAGCTAGAAAGCTTGGTGAGGACCAAGATGAAAAGAGTTTTCAAAGCCACATAAAGGATTATATATTTGACTCTAGATGTAATAGGGAGAGAGCCACTGGAATTATTCAAGTAGAGGAGAAATTCGGCCAGATTTGTGCTCAAGGGCAATCATTTTGGCAGCTACATGGAGGATGGACTAGAGTGAAGAGAAAACTCAACCAGGGAGCCCATTTAGGAGGCCATTGTGATGGTGATAAGGGCACAAACTAAGCTGGTGTCTGGGTGAATGAGGAAAGGATCAAAGGTGAGAGATGTGGAGGAAGAAACAGTGAGATCTGACAACTGTTTGGCTACATAGGATGAGGGAGAGTGAGCAGTGGAGTATATTAATGAGGTTATAGCATTGGGAGATTGAAAGAATGGGGATCCCTTGGACAGAAGCAGGAAGTTTGGAAGACAAGTAGATTTGGGGAAGGGGTAGAGAATGAATTCTATTTTAGACATGTTGAGTTTGTCGTATCTCAAGGTTATCCAGTAGGTGGTAATGTAGGACTGATGATCAAGGAAGAGACTGAGACTGGTTATAGGGATCTGAGAGTGACCTGTGCAGAGATGATCATGAGTTTGGAGAGAGAAGGGAAGAGGGCTCAGGCTAGAACTTTGGAGAACACCCAAGGCTTTACATATAAAGGACAATCTAGGAATCATCGCTGTAGATGGGGATCCAGAAGCCATGGGAGCTCTGCTAACTGGGATTTCCCTTTCTGCCTCTTCTTCTAGCCTGCTGTATGTAGCCTAGGGCAGAACCTGAAATGTATTTTTAACTTTACACTATGGCTGGTAGAGGAGGAGTCTGCTACAAGACAAGGAAAAGGGGGAGGGGGCACAAAACTGCCAATGCCATTCCTCTTTCCCTCCCTCCATGTACCACTACCCCAAACCTAGCAGACACATCTCAATAACAATGAACACAGCCCCAACCTCATCTCATTTCTTCATCCCTTTCTCCAGAGCTCTCTCCTGCTCTCAAATCCAGGGCTCTTATCCCACTCTAACTCCTATGATGAAATGCCCAGGAGAGCCTGAGTCTGGTTTTCCTCTAAAAAGTAGGTGAATTCCCACCTACTTTTGTAGTATCTAAAGTTTGTGTATCTAAAGTTCCAGTAGGCAGCTTTGTACCACTTTTCCTTTTTTTTTTTAAGGTCTAGAATCTAGACCTTATTTGGTCTACTGCCCTCTTTAAAAAAAAAAAAAATTACTCAGTGCCCCCCTGGAAAGTTTCTTTAATCTTTTAATGGTTTTTTGAAATTTGTGTCATTTCAAAAAAATATAAAATATTTTAAATGACACATATTAAGTTTAATAATTTATTGTAAATTTGTGATTTTTTTTCCTGCATTGGAATTTTGATGACGCAATATTGTGTCATGTAATCGTACAGTGTTGTATCGTAAACAAGTCATTACATGCACATATTTCTGCTGATTCCTTCAGATGACGTGCTTGCCTGCCAACACTTGCTTGTTAAGACCTGTTGGCAGACTTGACCACTGAGTTACAACTTGCATTTTGTGTGTATTTGGAAAATAATTTAATCACTATGACTTTAACTCTGTTACACAACAGATGAACACATAAGAAAGATTTTTCAAAAATTTCTTCTTTCCTTATGCTTCCACTGCCCCCTTATCTTTATTCAATGCCCCCCAATTGTACCCAAGGCTACTACTGCCTCCCTGGATTGTTTCAGTGCCCCCCGGGGGGCAGTATCACCCACTTTGGGAACCTATAGAGATGAATAACAAGAAGTTGGGGGTGGGGGGTCAGATAGATGCTATATTAAGGAAGTAAAGGCAACAAAGCAAAGTGGTAAAGGTGACCAGGAGGAGTCTTTTCCGCTCGACAATAACTAATGTTATTATAAACTTAATAACAAATTTAATAAAAAGGGATAATTAAGTTAACAAAAAGATTAAAACATTCATAAAACCAGGAACTCTAAACTATGTACACATTTGTAAAATAAGTCACATGTACATATTTTAATTTAACAAACTAATTTTTTGCTTCATCTTATTTGCTCTTGGTTCTCTTTTCCATCTATATGCTCATACCATACGAATCATACATTTAGAGCTGGAGTGGATTTTGGAGGCCGTCTCATCTGACTCCATTATTTTACGGATGAGGAAAACTTAAGTCCAGGGAAGTTATTTTGGTGTTATTATTTTAATTAATTTCCATTTAATTAATGTTTATGTTGTTCTGATTGTGCTTTCTTCATTCTATATCATTTGGCATGTGTTTCCAAATTAATTTTGTTGTATTTTTCATATTTGAGGAATTCTAGCAAGGAGTAGGGACAGAGGCTGGGCTTGTGATCTGAATGATATGGAGAACTCCCAGGGAAGAATTTCTTCTAATGTGTATTAAAACCTTCTCTGCAACTTACAGTTTTCAAGAATAAGAAATGACTTGACCAAGGTCATACAGCCAGTATGTGTCAGAATGGGACTTGAACCCAGGCTTTTCTGGCTCCAAGCTCTCTGTCTACTATACCATGCTGCCTTTTCATATTTTAAGAATATAAAGAATAAATCTGCAATCCTATGAACCCTATAAGGTAAGCACTACAGGAATTACTATCTCCACTTTATAGATGAGAAAACTAAGATTCAGAAAGTCTAAGTAACTGGCTTATGGTTACATAGCATATGTCGGTCCATTAACATTTATTAAGTGCTTACTAAATGCCAGGCACGGTGTCAAGCACTGGATAAGAGACATATTCACAGGAAGCAGGTTTTGTATCCATGTTTTCCTGACTCCAGATCTGCCGTGACAGCCATTAAACTACACATTCAAAGACGATCCTAAGGTCAACAATACTTGCATCCCTCCTGGGATGCTGCTGTGATCTTTTGGGAATGCTTGTGTTAGAGGTCAAGAATCAATCTGATGATCCCATGAGCCCTTGCAGAGGTCAAAGGACATTGACATGGGACATGGGGGAGTTTTGTTTTATTGTTTCATTTTATTAAAACCCCACAAAAACTACGTACTTATTTCAGGAACAGGAAAATGAAGAAAAATCTATGAAAATTGCATTCTGTTCCCACCATGTGTAAGGGAAAGAAGGGAACAAGTATTTATTAAGTGCCTACTATGTGCCAGGCACTGTGCTAAGTACTTTCGGATATCTCATTGGACCCTCACAACCCTGGGAAGTAGGTGCTACTGTTATCACCGTTTTACAGATGAGAAAACTAAGGCAAACAGAGGTGAAGTGACTTGCCCAGGATCACACAGCTAGTCATGGCCTTGGGCTGGAGAGAGAGAGTTCACATTTATACAGTGCTTACTGTGTGCCAAGCACTGTGCCAAGCGCTTTACAAGTATTCTCTCTCTTGATTCTCACAACCTTGGGGGGTAGGTGCTATTATCACCCCCATTTTACAGATGAAGATACTAAGGCAAACAGAAGTAAGTGAAGTGACTTACCTAAGGTCATAAAACTAGTCACAAGTTTGGGCTGGAGGCCAGATTTCAACTAAGATCTCACTGACCCCAGGCCCAGTGGTCTATTGATGCACTTAGTTGCCTCAAGTTACCCTCCATCTACTCTGTAAATGTCTTGTATATACTTATTAGCATACATGTCATCTTGCCCTGGTACAATATAAGCTCCTTGAGGTCAGGGACTGTTTTTGCCTTTCCTCGTATCCCCCAGCACTTGGCACAGTGCCTGCCATGTGTTGCTGTTGTTATTCAGTTGTGTCTGATTCTTCATGACCCCATTTGGGGTTTTCTTAGCAAAGATATCAGAAGGATTTATTATTTCCTTTTCCAACTCATTTTACAGATGAGGGTACTGAGGCAAACAGGGTTGAGTGACTTGCCCAGGTTCACACAGCTCGTATGTGTCTGAAACCAAATTTGAGCTCAGGTTTTCCTGACTCTGAGCCTGGCACTCTATTCACTGCATCACCTAGTTGTCTTCAGGCCTGGCACATGGTAAGCTCTCAATAAATGCTTCTTTTATTAATATCTAACATTTAAAATGTTATTTCAAAAATTTTTTAAATAAAATGTTATTTGACTTACTCAAATTCAATTTCCATTATAGCATTTCAGGCACACATCCATTATGCACCATGGGGCCACCTGCATTCATCTCATCATTGAGTGAGAAGTTCAGGGCCTGGAATGGGACTCACAATAGGAAGACTCACTGGAATTCAAATACCATTTAGCAGCCTTCCAGCTATATTCAGCCTGAGTCAGGCTGTTAACTTCCCTTGCCCATCATGGTTTGAAGCTGGGTGGGTGGGTGAACAGAATCTAGTTACAGAACAATAAGCCCTTATCCTGCCTAGCAGTGGCCTTGCAACTAAAAATACACAGCACTTCGTGTTTCTTTTCATTTGTTAGACAGTACCAATCATTTTCCCAGAAGATAGTATCTGTATTTGGCAGAAACACGCTTGCAAAAATAAATTCACCTCTGAAATTTTTCCAGGCTGGTTTTAGAAACAAACACGGTTAGTGGCTTTTGCCCGTTTTCAAAGCCAAACAAACCAGACACCCAGAGTCCTCACTCTGAAGCGTAAATGTTATGAAAAAGGTGATGATCCATATCTTTTCCGCTGATAAATAACCGAATGTCTATGAGAGTCACACTCTTGGCAACCTCTCTGAGAAGACTTTCCTGAGCCACCGCATGCCTTCTCACCTCCAATGCTTCTTCCTAGGGACCAGACGGCTGAGACTGGAGGGGAAACATAGATAGCCCTGGAATGTTGACTCTTCACTTTTATTCTGCTTAAATGTTTTCCAGGAGGTAGGAGGAGATGAGTGACAGGCATGCCTGGCCAGAATTTCCTGAAATGACTGACAAATGCAGCGAAAGCTACAGTCCTCCAAGTCACCTCATGAGTGACATCTGGAACTATAAAGTTTTATTTTGCTTTGTTTTAAATATATGAGAGACAAGGTGGTGTAGCTAGAAAAAGCAGGCTTAGAATCACAAGACTTGGGTTCAACTCTTTCCTCTCAGGCTAACTTATGTGACCATTGTTAAGTTGCTTAATTTCTCTGAGCCTCAGTTTCCCCATCTGTAGAACAGGGATAATATACATGTAATATAACAATGCCAATGAAAAGAACAGCAAACAAAGAAATCAATCAAAACTGAATGCTAGGAAATCATAATGACTAAGTTTTGTACTGAAAAATTATGAGTACATACCTCCCTCCTTTCTTTGAGGAGGGTATGTGGGTATGGAATGCTTTATACAATGTCAGAATTGGTTAGTTTTATTGAACTTTTTTTTCCCTCTCCTTGTTGATTTTTTGTTGAGGGATAGCTCTTTGGGGTGGGAAGGGGAAAGGGATATACTGAAAAATATAAGTGGTATAAAAACAAAAGAGATAATTAAAAATTTAAAAAATAGCAAGAATAATCTGGGCAGCACCCAACTCACAAGGTTACGGTGACAAGGTAAGTGTCATGAAGCTAAAATGATATAATGTACAGGAAGTACTATGTCAACTTTAAAGCACTCTATAAATAATGTGCCTGACTATAATCACGAGAGAGTCACTGAAGCTTTTCTGTGCTGAAGCAAATGCCCATTATTCTTGTTTTTTATGGTATTCCCACATGTGTGCACACATGAATGACACATGCTATTGTTAGGATATGCTTGGGTCCTTGTGCTCACCTCCTGGTCAGGCCCCTTGGTTCTTACCCTTTGTTCTTCCCATCAGGCTAATCCTACCTAGAGGATGGGGCCACTGGTCAGAGGTTCCTTCAAAAACAGGGATACTTAGGGACATAGGTGTGCTCTATCTTGTCTAAAAAAATATACAACAAAGTATTTTATAGAAACACTTTCTGTGGCAGCAAAGAACTAGAGACAAAGTAGATGCCCATTGATTGGGGAATGGCTGAACAAACTGTGGTGCATGAACATAATGGAATTAGAACTGTGCTGTTAGAAATGATGTGATGGGTCCAGAGAAGGATGAGAATAAAATGATGCAAAGTGAAGTAAGACACAATGACTACACAACTGATACATAAAATAAATGAAAAGAACAACAGGGATGCTAAAACACAGGCTGCCAAATAATAATGATCAAGGTGTACCCCAAGAGATGTGTGAAGACACCATTGGCCTGATCCTTTGTAGAAGTGGGGAATTTCTGGTGTGGAATACTTCATACAACAGAATAGTTTGATACACTGGTTGGTTTGGTGGAACATTTTTCACCTTCTCTCTTCTTTAAAAGCTCTATTGGAGGGGCAGCTAGGTGGCGCAGTGAGTAGAACACTGACCCTGGAGTCAGGAGGACCTGAGTTCAAAGAGTTCAGATCTGGCCTCAGACACTTGACATACTTACTAGCTGTGTGACCTTGGGCAAGTCACTTAACCCCAATTGCCCTGCCTTCCCCCCTCAAAAAGAAAAAAAAAACCTCTATTGGAAGATATGACTCTCTGCAATGGAGAGAGGAAGGCTACAGTGAGAAAGATATCAGTAAAAACATATTTAAAAACAAAATAAGTCTCAATAATACCACTACTTGGTCTATTTCCAAAGATGATTAGGGAAAAAGGGAAAGAACCACTATGTTCTAAAATGTTCACAGCAGCTCTCTTTGCGGTGGCAAAGAACTGGAAATTGAAGGGATACCCATCAATTGGGGAATGGCTGAGCATGTTGTGGTATGTGATTGTGATGGAACACTATTGTGCTATAAGAGATGACGATGAGCTCAATGATTTTAGAGAAACGTGAAAAGACTTGCATGCAATAATGAAGAGCGAAATGAGCAGAACCAAGAGAACAGTAACAGCAATATTGTTTAAGATTGACTTTGAGTGAATAAGTTATTTTGTCTACTATAAGTATCCAAATTAACTATAAAGGACATATGAAGAAATGTGCTATCTGCATCCAGAGAAAGAACTGATAAATAGAAGCATGTATTGGCTTGTATATGCCTATTTGTATCTAATGGTAGCCATCTCTACGGTGGGGGTGGGGGGGAGGGAAGAAAAAAATTTACAAGATAATTTTGTTTTATATCTGAAAGGAATATCCAGTTGTGCATAGTACTTTTGTAGTTTCATGTACAATTGTCTTTTTTATTGTTCTATGTTATAGAAATGCTTGCTTTATTCCATAAATTAAGAATATAATTATATTTAAGTTTTTAAAAACCTCAGAATACTTGCTTCTCTATATTGTCTCTCTGCAGCTCATTTTATACCATTTGATTTCTGCTTCAACTTTTGACATCAGCTGTGGATCCTGGACTTAGTGTCCTGCTCTAAAAAGTCTCATCTCCTTGAAAGTAGTCCTCTTGGGAGATTCTACACATTTTCTAGTGATGTGGCTATTGCTTACACCATTTTTGGAATGCCTCTTTGGAAATTTTCTTCAGCACCTGTGCCATTATTTGTTTGTTTGCCTGTCTGAATATTTGCAATAGAAATAAATCTTCTGCAATTTCAGCAGACTGACTGACCCATAACACCTAAGAGCTCACAGCAGCTCGTTAACTCTGTCTTCAGATTCTGACCCCTGGACTGTATTGATGATTTGTCTGTCTTATCATCCTCTGGAATAAAAATAACTTACATCCACATAGCTCTTTTAAGGCTTACAAAGGGTTTTCCTTAGAATAACCCTATAAGTTACATAATATATATTAAACCCATTTTAAAGATAGGGAAATTTCAAGCAGAGACTTGCTGTATAGTATTCTTACTCAGGTACAGGTTGGACTGGGTGGCTTCCAAAGTCACTTCGAACTCCAAACTTCTATGACTCTGAAGCAAACTCTCAGAGAGGGTAGCTCATATGCCCAAGATCACACATTGCTAAGAAGCATCCCCAAGCTAAAACTTGTACTTCCAAGTGGCCCCAAATTAAGCATCCTTTCCACTATACCATAGTATCCTTCATGGGTCAGGTTTCCACCCTTATCTTTTCCCTATGTCAGACTCCCCAGCAGGTTCTGTCTCCTTTTTTCTCTAGCAAATATCCTAAAATTCTTGGATACTGGAAAATCTAAACTGAAACTCATGAAGTCTTAGGAGAGATTTCCATGTTTGTTTTCTTTAGGTTAGATTTGCTCTGGGGCTAGCTTTAGGGAAGACATACAATAGGATTTGCCAAATTAAAAAAAGCATTTATTAGTGAAAGCAGCAAGTTTTCCTAAGAAGGTACTGTGAACCTATGATAAAAATGATCCCCTTGAAATTCAATTGGAAGAATATTTAGTTAGTGTATACGGTGTCTGGGACACTATGCTGATAACTATAGGAAACAAAAAGGTATGGAAAACATGAACCCTGTCTTTCAGAAGCTTATGATCTGAGAAGAGGGTTAGAAGAGATACGGAAATAACTACAGTGTGAGGCAGAAGGAAGTGGCTGTGGGTGAAGTACAAACGATGTCGGGTTAATGCAGGAAAAGATCACATCCATTTGTGGGTTCAGGACAAGACTGACAGAGAAGGTGGCATTTGATCTGGCCTTGAAGGATGCTCAGAGTTTTGGCAGGCAGACGCTTGGGGAAGGGCATTCCAGGAAGAGACAGCAGCCAGAGCTAGAGTGTGGAATCATATGAGAAGCAGGTCCGTTCACAGAATGGCAAGTATTCAATTGGGCAGGCGTATAAAGGATAATGCTGGGAAGGCTGAGAAATAAGGAAAATAGGGTGGATGGCCCTGAAGCCAAGGCTGAAGTATTTAGATTCTGTTCTGTAGGCAAGGGAGAGGCCTTGAAGGTCTTTAAGCAAGGGAGAAAAATCACCTTACCTAACAAACAATCAATGTTTGTAGAGCATTTTTAGTGTTTTACACTTTTAAAAATTCTAGTGTGAGTCGGGTGCTATGGATCTTATTTTCCCCATTATAGAGATGAAATAGCAAAGCCCCAGAGAGGTTTACTCACTTGCCTGTGATCATATTGGGCAGCTAGGTGGCACAGTGGATAGAGGGCTGGGCCTGGAGTCAGGAAGACTCATCTTCCTGAGTTCAAATCTGGCCTCAGACACTTACTGGCTGTGTGACCCTGGGCAAGTCACTGAACCCTGTTTGCCTCAGTTTTCTCATCTGTAAAATGAGCTGGAGAAGGAAATGGCAAACCACTCCAGCACCTTTGCCAAGAAAACTCCAAATGGGATCATGAAGAGTCAGACATGACTGAAAATGACTGAACACCAACCATGATCACATAGTTAGTATCAAAGGCAAGATTTGAACCCAGGGCTAGTAGTGACCTACTGAAGAGCAGGAGTAATATAGACAATGTCTCCTTTGTATACTCCAAGTCTTGGAAACAGGAACCTCACATAGGACAGGTGAATACTAAGTAATATGAATGATTTTTTAATTAGCATGGCAGATCATAGACATCCAGATGGATCTTATCCCCGTCAAAGTAGTCCCCTTGGGAGACTCTATACATCTTCTAATGATGCTGCCATTTCTTACACCATTTTGGGGATGCCTCTTTGGGAAATTTCCTTCAGCAACTGTGCCATGGTTTCTTTCTTTCTTTCTTTTTTTAATAACTGCCATAGTGATAGATCTTCTACAATTTCACACTCACATTCCTATAAAAGAAGCAGGGCTTACTGACCTAGGACATATAAGAGCTCACAGTAGGTCTGATGAGCAGCTCAAACTGTCCGTTTCAGGCACATAAACATTCTGCTCTAATCTTGGTTGCATAATAAGCCAACTCTCTGTGCCCCATCATTTCTGCCAGCCTAGTAGTGGATGGATCTGCCTGATGCCTTAATTCAGTCTTATTGACTTCACTCCTGCTCAATCTTTTTCCAGAGCCTACATTGAAGCCTGGAGTCCTTGCTATCATGGACAAAATAGAGAGATAGGAACTAGAGTATAACATAGCTATGTAGAGTCAGAGCTTACTGAATGGCTGGATTCAGTGAACAGTTATTAATAGCATACTGCCAACTTAGATGAAGTTGTCTGGTGGAATTCCCTTGACTCTAAGCCTTGTGCTATTCAACTTTTTTTGCAAAGACTTTTTCAAAGACAAAGGCATAGATGGCATGCTTATCAAATCTACAAAAGACATAAAGCTGGGGTGGGGCGGGGATAGGTAATAAATAGCTAAAAGACCTTTGTAGCTTGGACGATAGACCAAAGCTAATAGTTGACATTCAATGAAGATAAATGTCAAGTCCTACACTTGGGTTTAGAAAGTCAACTTCACAAGGAAGGACACTATGAAAGATGTGGCCAGATAATTGTCCATTAGATTGTGAGCTCCTTGAGGGCAAGGACTATCTTTTTGTCTCCTTTTATATGCCCTGCTATGGCATGGTGCCCGTCACATAGTAGGTACTTAATAAATATTTTTATTGATTGAAAAAGATTTGGGCCTTTTTAGTGGATTAGAAGACATATGAAACATAGCAACAAAAATAAGTGAATCTGCATTAGGAGATATAGCTTCCAGGAATAAGGAGATGATAGTCCTGCTATGCTCTACCCTGATCAAACCACATCTGGAGTATTGTATTTAGTTCTGGGCATTACGTTTTAGGAGGACTATAGATAAGCTGGACAGCATTCAGAGAAGAGAGGAACAGAATGTAAAGAACTTCAAGACCATGGCATAAGATGGTAAGTTGAAAGAACTGCTGATGAATAATCTGGAGAAGAGAAGACATTATTTGGGGAAGAGGAGGATACGGGTTAAAAGTTGTTTTCAACTATTTGAAGGCCTGTCATATAGAAGACTAACCTGTTCTGCTTAGTCCTAAAAGACAGAGGTGGGAACAACAGAAAGAAGTGATAGATGTGAAAATTTGGGTTAACTGTAAGGAAAATTTGCTTATAGGTAAAGTTATCTAAAATTAGAGTGGGCTATTTCAAAAAGTTACACCTCATTAGACGTCTTCAAGTGGAGATTAAATTAACTCTGGTTGGAAATAGTATAGGGGGAATTCTTAATCACATATAGGTTTCAATAGATGACCTCCGGTGTTCTATCTCTAACCTACTGTGATTCTAGGAATCTACTCCCATCAATTTTTCTCCTGCTGTCACCGTGACTTCAACCATGACAATAAGATGCTGTTTCTCAAGTGCCTTTTTGAAAGGGATTTCTGATCAGCCATTGTCTGCCTGTCCAAATATTTCTCAGGAACTACTGTGAAAGGACTTTTGGCTGATGGGCATCTTGTCTTTGTGGTCAAGATATTTTCATCCTTTGAGGGTGAATTTGAATTTTCAAAGCAATTTGGAAGTTGCATCATACTTGCTAATATCGGAACTTATTCAAAATGATCAGGGTGGAAATTTAGCTTAAAAAGGTGAGTTTTCTGGTTCATTGTTGAAAGTCAATATGGATCTTTGTTGAGGCAATGTAGTACGGTGGGAAGAACACCAAACTTGAAGTCGGGCAACCTGCATCGATGTTATTAACTGTATGACTGTGGGAAAGTAATTTCTTTTCTCTGAGTCTCAATTTTCTGATCCATAAAAAGATAATAATACTTTTGATTACCTGCTTTCGGAACTATCATAATGAAAGTACTCTGAAAACCTTAAAGTATTATCTAAATGTGAGTTATTAGTATTTCAATTTGATCAGTGTTTCCATTATTGTAAAGAACCTGATAAATTTGGAATTTTGTTTAAAAGAGTGACTAAAGTGTCCATATTTTTTGACCTGAAGACCTCATGTGTTTGACACATTCCAAAGAGGTCAAAGACAGAAAGGTCCTGCATAGGACAATATATTCACAGCAGCACTTTTCATGAGAGCAAAGAATTGTAAACAAAGTAGGTACCCAAAGATCGGGCATTGGCTAAAGGAATTATAGATAGTACATGAATGTAATGGACCTACATTACTATGACAAATGGTAACATGAGGAATTCAAACAATAGGAAGACACGAGGTGATGAAATCAAGTAAGCAGAACCAAGAGAACAACAAATCTGATGACTGCAACAACGCTCCGGAGGAGAGAGTGAGGCTGGTGACTTTGCACGGCCCTCCCTCCCTCAGATCCAATTCATTTGCAATTCACAGCATCATCTTCCTGATGTCATGGTCTTCTTCGAGAACAAAGGACAAACCATGCACAACCACAATGTAGATGGAAGGAATAATAAAAGAAAACTACACCTTCTATTATAATTACAAGGTTTAAAGTAGAGAAAAATTGGGAAAATGTATCACCCTCCTTTCCTTGCAGAGGTGGGAGCCTGTAGGTATAGAATATTGAATATGCTGTCAAATGAAGATGATGTTGCCTGGTTCGGCCAAAATGCCTTTTTTCTTCCTCTTTCTTTTTTAATCTTTGTTATAGGGACTGACTCCTTAGGTAGAGGACTCAGAGAGGGACATATTCAGAAGTGAATGTGATACAAAAACAAAAGAACGAAGTGAGGGAAAGAAATGTAAAAAGGAAAAGGCAATAAACTCCTAAGGCAGGATTTTTTTTTTTTAAATCAGGCAAAACTCCTATGAGGGATAAATCCTGTGGAAATGGGAGAATGTTTTATGTCACTTGTACATTAGTTTCCCCTTCCCCCCCCCCATTCAATATAGTTTCTCTTCTTTAAATAAGCTCCTCACTACCTCATCACCAATCATCACAGGTGACAGAAGTTCTCCAGATCTCCTCATGTGTCTGACACATTTTATTACGAGCTGGGGAAAGCTTATTTTTAGCATATTTCCTGTTCTAAGTGGAATCTTCCCAAAATATACATTCTTTGTGGTCAGATCACATAAGAATGAAATATTCGGTCCATCCAATTGATTGTTGCTTGTTTCTATGGCAACTGGGTGTGTAAAGGACCTGGAAATAAAAAGGGCCTTCTTGCCTATGCCATAAAAAGCACCCCTAGGGAACTGGACGGATTGAATCTTTATTGAATTATTCAGCTATTTAGATCAGGTAGAACATAGCTAGCAGTAACTGCACCTGGAATGAATTCAGTTGGGGAGGCAGTGGAAGATGAGCAGCAGCAACATAGAAGGTAATGCAATTAGAGGCATGTTCACAATGGAAGAGGGGGTAACCCATTCTCCAGAGAGTCTAACCCATAGCCTCTTAGAAATTGAGAGAAAGGCAATTTCCAGGAGCAGGGTGTGATGATGCTGGGATACTGGTGGTGTTAGCTTGGGGACACAACAGACACAAGTATGAAATTCAAGGCCCCCAGATGTTGCCATCCTGGAACAAATCCTTGTTCCTCTAGTGCTAATGACAGCTCCAAGACTAGGCCTTAAATTCAATGGCTACGTACTTTACTACTCACAGATTTCCATTTGTATAACCAGTTTGAGTTAAATTATTTGGTATAAGAAAATAGCTATTATCAGGTCAAACTTTCCAAATACAAGATCTTGAAGATAAATTTGCTTGCATATTTGTAGTAGAATTTTAGAATTGGTTAGGACCTTAGACATCTTCTTGTCCAACTTCCATATTTTACAGAAGGGGAAAGTGAGGCCCAGAGAAATAAAGTAATTTGCCTGCTCCCTGGAATATACCCTCTCCACATATCTGCCTCTTAAAACCATATTCTTCCTTCAAAGGCTAGGTAAGGTTACACCCCTTCCGTGATGTCTTCCTGATTCCTTCAACAAAAAGTGATTGCCATCTCCTCTCTAGGTTTGTTAAGTCTCGGTTAAGTTTATCATAGTAAAATTAATAATCAGCTGATGGATTGGGGAATAGCTGGATAAACTGTTATATACAAATATAATGAGATAAAAATATACAAATTATATATAAATATAATGAGGAAAAAAATATGAAATGACTGCAATAATATAAAGGAAAAGGACATTAAAATAAAGCTGAATGATAAGTAATTGTAAAGACTAATCGACTCTGCAGAAAAGATGAGGAAATATCTTCCTCCTTTCTATAGTAGAGTCAGAGACATCACTATCATATAGATAGGGGTGGGGAACCTGTAACCTCGAAACCATGTGTGGACTTTTGACTGAGTCCAAGTTTTATAGAACAAATCCTTTTATTAAGGGGATTTGTTCTATGAAGTTTGGATTCAGCCAACGAGTCACACGTGAGGACCTAGAGGGCCACATGTTGCCTGGAGGCCACAGGTTCCCCATCCCTGGCGTAGAATGATGGCTATATCTATTGGTTTTGCTTATCTTTTTGTTACAAAGGAGGGATTGTTGTATTTCTGTACCCAACTGTATATATGTGTTTTCTTCCCTCCTATAACCAGTTCAGATAAGAGTGAAGTTCAAGAGTCATCTGTTCCTGTCCCTTATTATCCTGTCCTTGTATATATTCTTCTTTGCGCATCCCATTTGTGTGAGATAATTTTCTCCATTTTTCCTCTCCCATTCCCCCTTCTTCCATTTCATGCTTCTTCCCCATTCATTCCATTCTTTGTTTGAGATCATCTAAATACAACACAATCTCGCCTAGGCCCTCTGTCTAGTTAGACTCCCTCTATGAATCCTGGTGATGAAAAAGTTCTGACAGGCTATATGTATTACTTTCCAGTATAAAAATGTAACAGTTTAGCCTTAGTCTCTTATGATTTGTCACTCGTGTTTACTTTTTTATGCTTCTGTTGACCCTTGTCCTTGTATGTCAAAATTTCTATTCAGTTTGGTCTTCTTTTCAGGAATTCTTGGAAGTCCTCCTTTTCATTAAAGGTCCATTTTGGCCAAGATGGCAGAGTAAAGGCAGGGGCTCACCTGAGCTCTCCCCTAAACCCCTCTAAATACCTTTTAAAATGACTCTAAACAAATTCTAGAGCAGCAGAACCCACAAAACATGGAGTGAAACAAATTCCCAGCCCAAGACAATTTGGAAGGTCAGCAAGAAAGGTCTGTTGCACTAGGGTGAGAAAGGAACACAATCCAGCACAGACCATACCAGCACAGACTGGGCCTAGCTTAGGCTTTGGAGTGACTGAATCAGTGGCAGCACTGGTGGTTTCCAGACTTATTAGTCCAAAGATGCCAAAGACAACTTATAAGGTCAGCAGGAAAGGTCTGTTGCACCTGGGTGAGAATGGAGTGCAGTCCAGCACAAGCTGTACCAGCACAGCCCCAGCCCCAACAGACCAGGAGCAGGCCTTGGGAGTGACTGAATCAGCAGTGGCAGTGGCAGTGGCAGCAGCTGCTTCCAGAGCTCTCAGCTCACAGATGGTAAGAAGGTTAAACAACTGGTCAGAAGGTCTTTTTGCTAGGGCTGAGGCAGGACTCTGTTGCTTTACCCATACCTGGATCTGGGTTGCAGTCCTGGGTGGCAGTCCCAGGGTGAAGAGGAGCACTAGCATAGCTGAGTTTGTAGCTGCTATGGAGTGAAGACCCTCTTCACAGTTCCAGTGCAAAAAAGAGTGCTTGTGGTCACTCATAGATCAGAGTACAGGCCAGGAGAGGAGTAAACACCTCTCCTTAGATCATACCACCTTGGAAGAACTCAAAACTTAAAGATCCCTGGAAGTATCTCCGAAAACAACTACACAAAACCCCTGAAACTTGGAACAGTGTACCTTCCACTCTGGAAGTAAAACCTTACTTTAATAAAGAGTTAAAAGTCAAGTAATAGGCTGGAAAAATGAGGAAACAATGGGAAAAAAATCTGACTATAGAAATTTACTATGGAGACAAGGAAGATTAAAACACACACTCAGAAGAAGACAACAAAGTCAAAGCTCCTAAATCCAAAGCCTCCAAGAAAAATATGAATTGGTCTCAGGCCATGGAAGAGCTCAGAAAGGGCTTTGAAAATCAAGTAAGAGAAGCAGAGGAAAAATTGGGAAGAGAAATGACAGTGATGCAAGAAAATTATGAAAAAATGAGTCAACAGTTTGCTAAAGGAGATACCAAAAAATACTGAAGAAAATAACACCTTAAAAAGCAGACTAGGCCAAATGGTAAAAGAGGCCCAAAAAGCCAATAAGAAGAATGTCTTAAAAATCAGAATTGGCCAAATGGAAAAGGAGGTCCAAAAACTCACTGAGGAAGATAACTCCTTAAAAATTAGAATGGAACAAAAGGAAGCTAATGACTTTATGAGAAATCAAGAAACAATAAAACAGAAACAAAAGAATGAAAAAAATAGAAGGTAATGTGAAATATCTTAACAGAAAAACAACTGACCTGAAAAATAGATCCAGGAGAGATAATTTTAAAATTATTGGACTACCTGAAAGCCATGATAAAAAAAAGAGCCTGGATATCATCTTTCAAGAAATTATCGAGGAAAACTATCATGATATTCTAGAACCAGAGGGTAAAACAGAAATGGAAAGAATCTACAAATCGCCTCCTGAAAGAGATCCCAAAAGGAAAACTGCCAGAAGTATTATAGCCAAATTCCAGAGTTTTGAGGTCAAGGACAAAATATTGTAAGCAGACAGAAAGAAACAATTCAAGTATTGTGGAGCCATAGTCAGGATAACACAAGATTGAGGAGCTTCTATGTTAAAGGATCAGAGGGCTTAGGATATGGTGTTCTGGAGGGCAAAAGAGCTAGGATTACAACCAAGAATCACCTACCCAGCAAAACTGATTTTAATCCTTCAGGGGAAAAATGGATATTCAAAGAGATAGAGGACTTTCAAGCATTCTTGATGAAAAGACCAGAGCTGAATAGAAAAATTGACTTTCAAATAAAAACTCAAGAGGAGCATAAAAAGGTAAACAGGAAAAGGAAATCATAAGGGACTTAAGGTTAAACTCTTTACATTCCTACATGGGAAGATAATATTTGTAACTCATAAGACCTTTCTCATTATTAGGGTAGTCAGAAGGAGTGTATATAGACACAGGGTACAGGTATGAAAGGATGATATCTAAAAAGCAAAATTAAGGGGTAAGAGAGGAATATACTGGGAGAAAAAGGGAGAGCTAGAATAGAGTAAATTATCTCACAGAAAAAGTTTTTATAGTGGAGGGGAAGAGAGAGGAGGTCGGGGGAGTGAGTGAATCTTACTCTCATCAAAATTGGCTCAAAGAGGGAATAATATACATATGCAATTGGGTTTAGAAATCTATCTTACCCTACAGGAAAGCAGGAGGGGAAAGGGATAAGAGAAGGGGGGTAATGATAGAAGGGAGGGCAGATTGGGGGAGGGGGTAGTCAGAAGAGAAGGGAGAGGGTGAAAAGAGAGAGAATAGAATAAATGGCAAGATAGGGTGGAGGGAAGTACAGTTAGCAATAGTAACTGTGAAAAAATTTTTGAAATGTTTCTCTGATAAAGACCTCATTTCTCAAACATATAGAGAACTGAGTCAAATTTATAAAAATAAGAGCCATTCCCAATTGATAAATGATCAAAAGATGTGACCAGTTTTCAGATGAAGTAATCAAAGTTATCTATAGCCATATGAAAAAAATACTCTAACTCACTATTGATTGAGAAATTCAAATTAAAACAATTCTGAGGTACTATCTCATACCTATTAGATTGGCTAATAGGACAGAAAAGGTAAATGACAAATGTTGGAAGGAATGTGGGAAAAAATATATTGTTGATGAAGTTGTGAACTGATTCAACAATTCTGTAAAGCAACTTGGAACTATGCCCAAAGGGCTATAAAACCATACATACCCTTTGCAATACCACTACTAGGTCTGTATCTCAAAAGAGATAAAAATCAAAAAGGAAAAAGACCTGTATGTACCAAAATATTTATAGCAGCTCTTTTCTAGGGCCAAAGAATTGAAATTGAGGGGATGCCCATTAACTGGGGAATGACTGAACAAGTTGTAGGATGTGATTCTGATGGGATACTATTGTACTTTAAGAAATGATAAGCAGGTGACAGCTAGGTGGCGCAGTAAATAGAGCACCAGCACTGGAGTTAGGAGGACCTGAGTTCAAATCCGCCCTTAGACACTTGACACTTATTAGCTGTGTGACCTTGTGCAAGTCACGTAACCCCAATTATTGCCTTGCCTTCCCTCCTCCAAAAAAAGAAAAAGAAAGAAATGATAAGCAGAATGCTCTCAGAAAAGCCTGGAAAGACTTGCATGGGCTGATGCAAAGTGAAATGTACTGTGTACAAAATGACAGCAATATTGTAGTAAGATGATCAGTTGTGAATGAGTTAGCTATTCTCAGCAATACAATGATCCAAGACAACTCTGAAGGACATATGATGAAAAATACTTTCTATCCTCAGAGAAAGAATTGATGGTGTCTGGATACAGATTGAAGCATTTTTTTTAAACTTCATTTTTCTTGAGTTGTTTTTTGTCTGTGTTTTCATTTACAATATGACTATTATGGATATGTTATACATGACTACACATGTATAACCTATATCAAATTGCTAGCCTTCTCAATGAGAGAGGAGTAGGGAGGGAATAAGGGAGAGAATTTGGAACTCAAAGTTTTAAAAATGAATGTTAAAAATGTTTTTACATGTAACTCGGAAAAATACTAAATTTTTAAAAAGGTCCATTCTGCCCCTCCTGTCCCCCCCGTAGTATTATACTCAGTTTTGGGGGGTAGATTCTTTTTGATTATAAGCCTAGGTCCTTTGCCTTCTGAAATATCACATTCTAAGCTTTCTGCTTCTTTATCATGGTGGTTGCTAAATCTCACATGATCATGATTGTGGCTCCTTGGTTTTCAAATTTTTTTTCTTTCTGACTACTTGCAGTATTTTTTCCTTGACCTGGGAGTCCTTCATTTTGGCTATAGTATTTCAGGGAGTTTTCATTTGGGTGTTTCTTTCAGAAAGTAATTGGTAGATTCTTTCAATTTCTACTTTGCCCCCTGGTTATAAGATATCTAGAGAGTAAATTGTCAATATGTTCTTGGAGTCCCTTAGTATGAGGGCAAAAGTTGGGAAAGAGAAAAAGATTGTTGGCCAGGTACTGAACTTGTTGAAAAAGGAAGAGGAGTGTCCTGCAGCTGTGTGGGCAACAGCTACCAGGATTTTGATTGAGTGGAAGATTGTATGGACCTCAAAAGAGAAATTACTGAGAACTGGAGGTAAGGGGAGAACCTGGAAGTGGTAATGGGGAACAAGGAGTACAGTTTTCCCTTCTACATCATGAGGTGAGAGACATGGCACCCCCACAATCTGGAAAATCCATGTAAAACTTTTTGGTCCTTTTGGTACCAGAGAAGCCTGAATTATTATGGTATTAAAATATAAAATATGTTGATATTATATAATATTACACATATGTTTTGTACATTTCTGAGTGTCTAAACTTTTTTTGTTTCATCTACTAGCCTTCATGTGTCATCTACAGCTTTCACGAAACTCCCCCAAAATTCCCATTTAACTTCATATGGAGACCTCCTATATGTCAAAACTGCAGTGGGGAAAGTCACAATGTGGAAGGGAGAACTGTATTCTAACTCCCACATCTCAACCAGCAAACTGAAGAAAATGAGGCAACGTGCAGCCAGTTTGGAGAGGGTGACCAAGGAAGTAGGGTTGTTGAGGGTGGGGGCAGGGCAAAGCCCTGTTTCAGTGATTACAAGAAGATAGTAGAAATGGGAGAGGAAAATATTTTAGATGAGGGCAAGTTTCTTGCCTATGGAACAGGCATTCCAGAGGGCGCAGTGGCAGGGTGGGTGGTATTTGATTGGGACTTTGGTGCAGGAATGTTGAAGGAAATAGGAATAAGAAATCAGGTGATAGGGGATGGGAAATGGAGTTTGGACAGTGACCTACAGGGTCAAAATCACTGGAAGGTGTATATGACCAGGTATAAGATAATCACTGAGTGGAAGGCACTACTCCTTTTTCCCTGAAGAGGCTGGAGATTATACTCAAGATGCCCACAATATGAGATGGAAAGCACATGGTCATAGCAAGGATATTCTGTAGTAATACAACAAGAATACTACCCACGTTGAAAAGCCATGGAGTATTGTCATAAAGTAAATGCCGTTGCATCTAAGTTGGCAGTCCCTTGGATGGTCTTCACCTGGGATTCCTGAACAGATGTGAGACTCTAGCCTGCCTGCCTCCCAAGGTATTGTAAGTTTCAGATCAGGTCAGTTTCAAAAATAGGTACCACACAGGCCAGTGGCTTCTGACTGAAAGGTTTTTTTTCAGACTGGCATACCCAAGTTCTTATAGACTAGAGTTTCAGGAGGCCATGGACATACCTGATTGGCTTTTTCAAACACTGTGCTTTACCTGTTCAAGTCAGACTTGTGCTTATTAGAGCAAGCACACTAGTCAGCAGTGATACACTCTAACCAATCAAAGTGTGGAATCTTTTTTGACAATTCCCAGGGTCTTTGCAGCTCATCTAAGTCTCGCTAGAAAGCTATTACAAAAGTGAGATAAAGTAGGGTGAGAGAATTCTCCTATTGAATATTTGAATCTTTGGATTGCTGATGGCAAACAAATTTATCTATACATGATCCTTCCCCAATTACTTTATGTTTTCCAAAATAGTTTTTAATTAGAAAATTAATAACACTTTCAACAAATACAAAATATGGGCTAAAACCATAATAACCTAAACTGGTAACATTTTGATTTTTTCTTAAAGACAAAGAAATATGAACTTTAATAAAGTAAGAATGACAACTTATTTGCCCTGATGTCTCTTGCCACCATGAGGCAGCCTAGAGTAGTAGATAGGAATCTGGGCCTTCGGGAAAGAAAGAAAGACCTAGTTTCAGGTTCTACCTCTGGGCCATCCTCACTAGAGAAGTTACTTATTTTTTCAGTGGTCCCCCACCCCAACTCTCCATGACTATGAGTTGCACGCAAGCTACTGACCTGCATTGACAGACCTAGATGCACCCCATATGAATGAAATCCCAGATTTTGTCCCGTTTTCCTCTGCCAAATATTTTTGTCAGTATACTTATAAAGTTGTGCTGTATGTTTTTAATGATGTGTTACCCCTTATCACACTTCTTACAGCATTCTGCACATCTACTTTGCCCATGTGATATTCTGCCTTGTAGCCTATTTATCTATGTACAGATCTGATTTACCCCATAGACCATAAGTTCTAAGACAGGGACTAAGTCACTTCCCGCCTTTATATGCCCTGTAACTAATAAAGTGGCTAGCACATTTTCAGTTGTTTCAGTCATATCCAACTCTTCATGACCCCATTATGGGGTTTTCTTGGCAAAGATACTGGAGCGATTTGCTATTTCCTTTTCCAGCTCATTTGACAGATGAGGAAACTGAGGCAAATGGTGCTAAGTGACTTGCCCAGGGTCACATAGCTAGTGAGTCTTCTTGATTTCAAGTCCAATGTTCTATCCACTGTGCTACCTAGCTGCCCTGACTAGCATGTAGGAGGTGCTTAACAAATTATTATAGAATTTAATTCAATTGCCCAGTGGCACAGAATTAATAAGGTCTAGAACCCAAGGCAATTCTAGAACCTAAGTCTCCTGACTTCCATAACCATACTTTTACCACTACACCATACTGTTTCTTCACCCTAAATCTCCTGTTGTTTGCCCTCTTATTTCTACCTTTCATTGACAGATAATTTTTGTTAGAGAAGAAATCTCCCATTTAAACCTCCTGTTTAAAATTCCAGGACAGAAAGCCGGGTTTGACTAGTTTCTAAAACCTCTGAAAAATCTCAATAATAGCGACAATGCTATTTGATGTTCACACAGTTAATCCTACCTCTGGTCACTGACAAAGCAATTTGCCTTGTTTTGGTTTGTCTCCGGGCAGCCCGGACCCCCTTGCCCCAAAGCAGGCAAAATCAATCACGGGTTGCCTTTCCCCTTTGACCACAATACCCTGTTCTCACTACCCTTCCATGCTATCTTAATGGATGACCTCAGGAAAAAGTCTTCACCTAAGTTTTTGTTTCTGGTATTTTGTTGACTAGAGAGACGTAGGATACACTATCAAGCCCAGTTCAAAATCCTTGAATCTGTGCCTCCCAATCCCCCTTATTCCATTTTTCTCTCCCTGTGTTCCTCACCCCTACCTCTTTCTACTCCTGCTTTGAGAAACCATCCAGGGAGAATGGCAAAGGGAGCCAGAACACCTGGCTTTGAATCCTGACTCTACCTCTTTTACGAGCTGTTTGTTTTTGGTCAAGTCACTTAACCATTCTTTCCTCAACTATAAAATGGAGGGCGGCAGTAATAACACATTATATACCTCACTAGACTGTTGTGAGGATCTAAGGAAATATTGTATTTAAAGCACTTTGGAACTATACATACAGAGAGATCGAGAGAAAGAGAGGGAGGGAGGGAGAGGGAGAGAGAGAGAGAGAGAGAGAGAGAGAGAGAGAGAGAGAGAGAGGGGGGGGGGGGGGAGAATATATGTGTGCATTAGTTTCTATTTATTTTTTGTCCTCTCCTTTTTTTCTCCTCCAATTATCTCTCAGGAAAATAGAGAAAAGGAGAAAGGTGAAATGTGTGGCATTGGCCGTAGGTCTCTGTTTGGGGAGACTTCAGGGTTATACCCTTTAGTATTAGTTTCTTTTATTTCAAATATTGCACCTTTTAACCAATTAGACTAGGTAGCCCCCTAGTGGTTGGTTATTTATTTTTCAAGGTTAATAGACTTCTCACGTTGAAAGGCAACACTCTATCTTCCATAAGGCTCTTTATGTTCCTGATCTTTTGCTCCCCTGACCACCACCCTGCCCCAGGGAAAATTGATCTGCCTTGAACTCTGTCCCCTTGGTTATGTTTTCTGTGCTATCCAAGCTGATAACTAGCTAATCTGAAGAACAAAAGATGTGAAGGCCTTTTCAAAATCTCCTTCCAAGTGTTTCTACAAATGATGCCTTCCTGGCATTTATTGTCTAGCCTAGATGGGGTGACTTTAATTGTTTGAATTTGATAGGATTTGATAAGATGCAGGTTACCTCTACAAAGAGCTTTTTCCAGACGGTATAATCAGCCTTGGGGACCCATGTTGTCCCCCTCAGGTAGTTCTATCTGCTTTGTTTATGGTTGGGACTGACTACTCTTAGCCATTGAATTTGGGGGAACAGCTCACCCTGGAAATGCTTTACAAAGCTGCATTTTGCAGTCATTCTCCCAAGTACAAACGCCTTTATGATAGCAGAGGGTTCAGAGGCTGTTGCCTCTGGATGGGTGGGAGCTGGATTTTCCCTACCATCTGGAATTAGACACTCTGAAAGTACTTGCCTTAAAAAACAAAACAAAACAAAACAAAACAAAAATCCCCAAATAACCCTGTAATTTCATTGGTAAGGAGCTGGTGAGAAATTCCCTCAGGGGTCACTTAAAAGTTAAAGTTGCCCAAGTTGTGATCTTTGGTAGCCCAAGATCACAAGTTAACAAATGTCAAAGACAGGACTTTAACCCAGGTCTTCCCAACTTCAAGGCCAACTCTCTATCTACTAAGCCAGATTATCTTCTCATACATATTTGCTTTATCCAGAACATACTAGGGATAACCAGGAATATGAAAAATGGCCAGAGAACATGAATAATCAAGTGAGGACTTATTCTTTAATATTAATGATCAAAATAGAATTTATCTTTCACCATACCCATCCCTTCCATACTTTCCTTTTACTGGTTGGGGTACCATCCTCTTCCCAGTCACTCAGGTTTTCAACTCAGTGTCAGAATCAACTCCTCACTTTCATTCATTTAACGTATGCTATCAATTGTCAAATCTTGTTTCTATGTTTATTGCAACTATCCTATATGTCCCATTTTTTTCCCTCATGCAAGTAAAAGACTTTATCATTTCCCCCCTAGATCACAGCAATAGCCTTCCCACTGCTCACTCTGTTTCAAGCCTCTCTCCACTCCAAACCATCCTCAATTCAGCTTCCAAGATCCACCCCTCCAACTCAATGAACTCCAGTTACTCCTTTTTACCTCCAAGATAAAATATAAATTCCTCTTTTTTGGTATTTAAAGCTCTTAATCACCTGACTCCTTTCTACCTTTTCTCATTTCTTACTTTTTTCTCCCCTGTATAGACCCCATGGGTGAGTTAGGTAGATGTCTACCCCAAGCATAGAAAGACTTCCCTAGCAAATGGGTACATGAGAACAATTTGTTCCAATGGCCATGAGGATGCTTAGAGCTTGGTCAGACAACAAAGAGACCAAGGCCACCCACTGCATTGCAAGCCATCTCCAGTCTTTTTTGTCATTGCCCCTGGATTTCAATGACTCCGGAAGAGTGAAGCTGACTCTGTTCACTTAAATCCAATTCACGAGCAAGCCAAGACATCGCCGCGTGATGTCGTTGGTCCCCTTCGAAAGGATGAACAACAACACACTCCACTCTCCAGCTATGCTGTCCAGCTATGCTGACTTACTTGCTGTTCCTAGATCCTGACACTTCATCTCTCATCTCCTTGTCCTCCTCTGCCCCCTTATCTCAGCTACCTTTTGCAGGAAGCCTTTCTCGATTCCCCCAGCTGCTAGTGGCTTCCTGTTTCCTATTACCTTCCATATTCTATATATATCTGGTACGTACCTAGTTATGTACATATTGTTTCCTTTATTAGAATATAAACTCCTTAAGGGTAGGGAATATGCTTTTGCCTTTCTTTGTACACTCAGTGCTTGGCACGGTGCCTGGCACATAGTGTGCTTAAAAATGCTTGTTGACTAATAGGTGCCAAAGGATAAATCCATTAACTATAAACTCTCATGGCACTTTGTTCTTACCCCCTTTTATTTAGTTTCTTGTCTTTCTGTATTCTCTCTCCAACTGGAGTATACAGTGATAAACTCTCTGAGGCCAGGGCCTGTGTCCTATTCATCTGTGTATCCTCCATAGCCCTGGCTCAGTATTTTTCATATCTCAATAAGTGCTTGCTGAAAGGGAAAGCACGAATGAAAGAACCACATACACCTGCCCCCAGGTGGGTCAAGCAAACTTTCCTTCATCTATTTAATGGAAAGATAGCAGCAGAACTAACTGGTAATTTCTACTTTGGCTCTTTGGGATTGTCTAACAGCACTCGAATAAGTAATAGAGAAATCAGATTAATCTGACATCTTGGGGCACTTTACTAGCGGAGACTGAATAGTATCAGCTTGGTCAGAAGACAGACGTCCACCAGGTGGCACCATTGGACAACACCCACATGTTTGATTGGCTCCACTCTCATACATCCAACAGACTTCAAGGTAGTACTTGGTAGAGCACATTACTAACAAATGCCATCGTCATAGCCAACTCCAATATAATGAGGACATTTCTATGTCCTGGCCAAGGGCCTGAACTAACACTGATTTTCCAACATGGATACAGCAAGTTCTGTTTGAATCGAAATCCTGTATAACATGCTTTTATGACTGTCCATTTAGCTATTAATCTATTTAATGAGGATACACTTTTGATCTGGTGTTTAGGTATGGTAACTATTCCATTTAAAAAAAAAATATTGATTTTAAAGTACCTTCCTCCAAACAGTCCTGGAAGTTTAAATCATAAGATCATGGGATTTAGAGCTGGAATGAACCTTAGATATCATTTAAATGCTTATAGAATTGAATCACCTAGTGCAAATGTTCCCGACCTTTTATGTGATATACCCCTTTGGTAGGCTGGTGAAGCCCATAAACCACTTTCCAGAATAATGTTTTTAACTGAAATTCTAAGTTTCAGTTAGAGGTTAGGGGAAATTACTATGTATTTTTTTTTTATTTACGTTCATAGACCCCCATTAAGAGAGGTCCATGGAATCCAGGTTAACCTCCTCATAAATGGGAAAAGGCGGGGGGGACATATAGTGGTTAAGTATCACACACAACTACAGGCATAATCCTCTCCATTTTTCAGATGAGGAAAATAGACTTCTCAAGTGCCATGCTGAAGGTCATATGGTTAATAATTTTCTGAGCTGGAATCAAACGCAAGATCTATTGACTTTAATACTCCTTCCAATATGCTTCCAATATATCATAATAATGATACTATGTATGTAATGATAAATGTTGTAAGAAACACTTATTGCGTTTCAAAATGTTCTGCTACGATTTTTCCTAATTTGAAATTTGGAATTCCTAATTTCAACATTTGAGAAATATGTAGGAGGGCATGTGGAAAAAAAAAGCTTTGTTGATGTTCATGGTCAGAGGCCTTTATGGCAAGAGTGAGTGTTTTAGATCAGATACTAAACAGAGAGTTGGGAAGACCTGCATTCAAATTATCTATCCCATACTAAACGGGTATAACCCTAGGCAAGTCCCTGAACCTTCCTAAGCCTTCATTTCCTCATCTGGAAAACGGGAATAATGTCTGTAGCACTTACCTCATAGCATTGAAGAGATGATGTAAATAAAGTGCTTTTTAAAATTAAAAGTTGTATATAAGCAACAGTAGTTGTTACTTTTATTATTTCACAGGGTGATAGCATACTTTCCTTAATCTTTAAATGAAATTCAGTCTCAGTGGGTGCTAAGCATTTCTGGGTTAGGGAAAGGGGAGGGAAGAGACGCAAGATTTGTTTGATCAGATAGTATGGGGTTATTTCAGCTAGTAGAGGGAGAAGATTTGGATCTGGATGAGGTGACCAGACATCTGAAATTTAAACAATCCATTTCTTGCTTCTTCTTGGTAGATGACTTGGATGTTTAGCTAGAAACTTGAAATGTTCGAAGTGGGAATGCGTGAGTATGAACTTGGAAGAGTAATTCTTGTACAGAAGAGCTGTGGATAAGTGAACCTCAGTTTGGCTTTCCTCTTCCCTCTTTCCCCAGTCTGTACTTTTAATTTTGACTGTAAATAGGCAAAAGAGAATAGCTCTGTGAACAGCACATCCACCAGCTAGGTGGGATTCCACCTCTTGGTGCTGCCAAGACCCACCCCTCCTTCATGCTCCCCTTCCACCACACCTTCTTTCCAACGGGACTAAAATTGGGGAAGGGACAATGAGGAAGGAGAAAGCCTGGCTTTGAAATAGTGAAGTCCCATTGCCCACTCACAGTACTTTCCCTGTTTCTGTTTGAATGAAAATCCTGTATAACATGCTTTTGTGACTCTGTCCATTTGACCATTAATCTATTTAATGAAGACATACTTTTGATCTGGTGCTTAGGTATAGTAACTGTTCCATTTAAAAAAATACAAATAATGATTATTAAGTACTTTTCTCCAAACAGTCCTGGGAGATTGAATCAATCCTAGAAATCCTAGCTGGCATATTAAGGCAAGCCCAAAGAGCCTAGGAAGGCAGCAGAGCTCAAAAATATGATTTGATGGAGAAGGAAACATACTCAGGAAAGGATTTTGCTTTGATTTCCTCAGTGTTGTTATCATCTTGACAAATACCAAAAGGTAGTACTGAAGAGTTGGCAGGGGTATTGTAGCTTGGCTGTCTGGGACTTCTGCCTATTGCACAGGATCGTTTTGAGCAAAGTACTGTATGAACTTTAATGTGGACAGCTAGATGGCTCAGCGGATAGAGTGTTCAGCTTGGAGTCAAGAAGGAAGACCTGAGTTTAAATGCTGCTTTAAACACTTATTAGTCAGGTGATCCTGAACAAGTCCCTAAATGTCTTTCTGCCTCAGTTTCCTCCTCTGTAAAATGGAAATGATAATAGCAGCTACCTGAGAGAAACCAACTAGATATTCTACAGGGTGTCCCAAAAATCTTAGTGGGATTTTAAGCTGTAGAAGTGTTTGTGACATCCTGTATATAAATCACTTGGCAGACCTTAATTTGCTATACAAATGTTGGCTGTTGTTATTAAGTGAATAGTTTTTTTTTTAATTGGAAGAAAATGTAAAGCATGGTGGTAAACTTTATTAATTACTGTTTCAAAGAATGCTTCACACCCCTTTGCTAACCTGCAATATCTTATAATTTCCACACTAAGCTAAATCTGCTTCCATGGACCTGGGATCTCATCAATTGGGGTACTCTCTTTCACAATGCCAATCAAAACCTGGCTACACCCTCTTGCCCTGGGGCAACCCTGGTGTCTGTCAGTCTCTGAGTCTTTCTTTCATCTGATGTTTCTAATATCCTCCTTTGTTTCAGTCCTTGAAACAAAGAATAATTCCTATTACCTCCAAATATAGTTTAGAGGCCAAAGTACCACTATTTACTGTCAGGTACCATTGCTTCTGAATCTCCTCATATTCCCTTCTGCAGAGTGTTTTATTGCTGGTAACTATAACATGGACTAAGTATTTGCTTTATAAAAAAACACATAACAGTATTGTGTAAACAAAAAAAAATCTCTCTCTATATATACATATTAAGTCTATATGCACTATAGCAACTATGTTTTTATTTGTTTATTAGAATTATAGATTTAATGAGGTTTTAATAGAATCCATTTTGATGGACTTTGGCTATTTTCTCCACTAAAGTGCAACTCAAATATCTCATTGTGTGATAAAGGTGACCCTAGGTTCTCAAAGCCAGCATTACACAAACATAAAAGGCAATTCATTTTGAGATTAAAAAGCTTGAGTTGGGTACAGCGACAAACTGTCTTTGAAGGACCAGCCTTGCTAAGTTCCAAGATACTCATTTCCACAATATTGATGACTAGCTGGGGAGAGTTGTTGGGTTTTTGTTTGTTTGTTTGTTCGTTTAGCTTTGCTGGGACCGCTGTAACTCAGGAACTCATTCTGCTAAGGTGTAGACAGGTTTCACCCTGATGGAAGAAGTACCCAATCTGTAACACTACTGAGATGACCTGGTCCTTGAAACATTGAAGGTGAGGCCAGCCCAGGAGTCAGGTAGAACAGAGTCTGACCCCTACCTCAGACATGAACAAACTATTTAACTTCTCCTACTCCCAGTTTCCTCATCTGTAAAATAAAGATGATAATAATACCACCTACCACACAGGGGTGAGGTTCAAATGAGATAATGTCTATATGGTGCTCTGCGAAACTCAGAGCTTATATCAATGTCAATGGATTATTACTGAAAAATTGCACGTTTTAATGAACTTCATATTTTAACTCTATGAGGAGTATATGCCAATTCATAAAGTAACATGGATTAATAGAGAGAACTAGACACGAGGGAAGAAGTTAAGAACTCTTTCAGTGATAAATCCCTTTTCCCAGAACAATTTGGTACCTGGCATTTTAAAGTCATTATTTGAACAGAAATAAGATCAAAGACTAATGAGTTTGCAATTTTTATGAAAGTGAATATGGTATGAAAATGATTGAATATAGACTTGGATTTTTTTTTTAACACAAAGCCAAGGGTGCTCCCATATGCAGTTTTGAAAAAGACAAAGTATCTGGGACCTGCCTAGCTCATGAGTCACAGAAGGATCACAAGTCAGGGTTCAGAGACCAGGGAATCTTTATGGGTCAGGAGCTGGAAATCAGGCAAGACCAAACAGATGGCGGTGGTGACCTCTCTGGGCCCTTTGACTTCTTAATTATGCTCCTCCTGACCAATCATCAGATCTCAGGGGCATGGTCAAGGCAGGAAACCCCTGTGGGTTAGAACAAGTGCCACAGCTGGTCCAGGGGACAGGAGGTGGAGACCACGGCAGCAAATTAATCTGCACCTGGTCCCAGCAACTGCAGGGACAGAATATGGGTTAAGGGCCAGGCAGGGCCTGGACACATGGTTGGATTCATTCAAACAATGGGGGGTGTTTGGAAAATAATTGCTAAGTAAATGGTGCTAACCAATTTTTTTTTCAAATAATTGGCTAAATCCAACTCTTTCTCTCCTCCCACCAGTTTTCATATACATATATGTGTGTGTGTGTGTGTGTGTGTGTGTGTGTGTGTATATATACATACACAACCTAGGGCTAGATTCTCATGTAACTCAAGGAAAAATTTTTTTGCAGAAACATCCAGAATTTATACCTGTAGGTATATTAGGCACACTAAGCATATTATTTTAGAATTCTATTATTTGGTAGCACTTTTCTCCCCCGGCAGCTTTGTATATGGGGACCTCAGTCTTTACTTGTGCAATAGTAAAATCTCATTACTTTGAAATGCAAAGAACCAAAAAAGAAATTCCCCAGTCCCTCCCTCCCCACTCCCCAATGGACTTTGAATTCACCAAGTTCAGCTAATTCCAGTATTTTTTTATTAAAGAATAATAAGGCATCTAGCTGGTTGGGGAATAGTGGCAGCTTGGAAGTACACACAGTTTTAAATTAACCAACACAGAATTAATTAGATTTTACTGTAATTCAGTATGATTTTAATTAACTTGAACTTTGCATTTTCACTCAAACTTGTTTGCCCTCCTCGAAAAAGGTGCCTGACTTCTAGAGGGCATGCAAGGCACGCCATAGTGACTGAGCATGGCCACCATCAAATGCAGCCAGCAACGGAGTCCTTCCTTAGTGAAAGTTTGGGACGGAAGAGTCCTGCCTGTTAAATAATGGCCAGGTTACCCCACCTGAAGGGTCAGAGGACCCGGTTTCAAATCCTACCTTTGACAATTACTGCCCATGTGACCATGGCAAGTCACTTAACTTTGTCTCATTTTCCTCATCTCTAAAAATAAAGGGCCTCTAAGGTCGCTTTCAGCTCCAGGTTTATAGTGCTGTATGTGTCTTTCCTGTAAGGAGGCGGTAACAGGGCTCATGGTAAGGCTTGGTGGTCCTGTCTCGTCAGAAGGAATGGAGTTGACTCTGTTGACAACCCTCTGCTCCCTTCCCTTTCTGCTCTTTCTTCTATAGGCAAGTTCTCCCAGATCCATCATTATGAGGAAGGGCCCAGATCAGTGCCTTGAGAAGAGGGACTATGTGTGTGTGTGTGTGTGCGTGTGTGTGTGCGCGCGCGTGTGTGCGTGTGTGTGTGTATGTGTGTGCCTGTGTGTGCGTGCGCGCGTGTGTGTGCATGTGTGCGTGTGCGTGTGTGTGTGCATGTGTGCGTGTGTGTGCGCGCGTGTGTGTGTGCATGTGTGCGTGTGCGTGTGTGTGTGTGTGCGCTCGCGTGTGCGTGTGTGTGCTTGTATTTGTATTCTGATGTTTAACAAAGTGCCTGGCACATAGTAAGTGATTAAGAAATATTTGTTGACTTATTTTCTTGACCTCAGCAAGAAGCCTTTCCTGATCCCACCTTAATACTAGTACCTTTCCTCTAAGATTACCTCCAATTTCTCCTATGTATATCTTGCTTGGAATATAGTTGCTTGAATGTTTTCTTCCCTATTAGACTGTAAGCTACTTGAGAAAAGGGAGTGGGTCTTTTGTGTCCCAAGTATATAGCACAGTGCCTGGCACATAGTAGTTGCTTAATGAATGCTTGCTGACTTGGCATTTAAAACTTGTGAGGAGCAGCTCAGGCTGCTACCCTGTAGGGTAGGGTGTTCCTGGTAAATTACAGTGATTAAACCACCCCAAATTACAGAATCTCGGAGTTGGAAGCAACCTCAAAGATTACCCAGTCTAAACCACACCTGAATACAAACTGATCTCTCAACAGTAGAAGTTGTGTTCTCCCAGAGGGAATCTACTCTGCTTCTAAGCAGCTTGTCCCATTTTGAGATTGCTTTAGTCATTAGGAAGGTTTTTTGTTTTTCCTAAACCAAAGTCAAAATGACTTTCTGACATATAAGATCAGAGATTTAGGCCTGGAAAACAACATAGAGGTCATTGAGTCCAGCCTCTTCATTTCACAGATAAACTGAGGTAGAGAGGTTGCATGACTTGACCAGGGTCATACAGTCTATGGGTAGGATACGTATCCTAGTCTTCCTGCCTACAAGTCCAGTGCCCTAAGCTACTATATCCACCGCCTCTTCTACCCCATTGCTCCTAGTTGTATCTTCTTAGGGCAACTCTAATCCCTTTTCCACATAGCAGTTTCAGATCCATGAGAGCAGCAATCCTGTTCCTCCTAAGTCTCCTCTCCTTCAGGCTAAATATCTCCTATTCCTTTAAATGATCCTTTTATGGTACAGCCTTTTGTCTTCTCATCAGCCTTGCTATCCTGCTTCGGTTGAGCTTGTTTTTCAATGTCCTTCCTAAAATGTTGCTCCCAGGGTGGAACATCATACTACAGATCTGGATTGATGAGGGTAGAGCACAGTGAATCTAATTTTTCATTCCTTTTCTTCCTCATCCTTGTTAAGAAATCTTGAGTACCTAGAGTTAGAGGTAGAAGGGACTCATTTAAACCATCTAACCTCCCCTGCCCCTCTTTGCTTTAGCAGGCTTAGAGAGTCTGACTTGCCCCAAGGTCAGGTAGATGATAGAGATTACACAATTTAAGTGTGAGAATGCTACAAGCAAACTCTAGGGAGATGCAGTGTGCTATAGTGGCTAGGAGGCCAGGCTCAGTCAAAATAACCTGGCTTTGAGTTCTTCTAAGTGGCCCTAAACAGGTCACTTCATTTCTCACTAGCCAGGATAACTCTCTAAGAAAAGGTGCCATCTGCATTCCTCACCAGGAGCTCCCTACATCAATGAAATCATAGGTTGGCCCAAAACAAGCCAACACACAAAAAAGCTTAATCCAGTTCAAGACAAGTATTGATTTTCTTTTTTCTCTGTGGCAAATACATACACCTAGTAGGTCTTTCATGATTTCTTCCACTCTGTTCAAGCCTGGCAAATTCCAAACTTACTGGTTGTTATTATTATTATTGGCTTACTTGTATCTCTCTCTTCAGTTTCATCAAATTCTCAGTGTCAAACCGCTTAAAATCTTTTCTCTTTTTCAGTCATTCTGAATTAACCTTTCCTAATACCTTCCAACCTCAGCCTTTTCAATCAGGCCCCACAGACTTCCCTGAGAACAGCCTGAACTGCCCAGTACTGCAAATACCAGACTTATTAGGTCTGTTCAAAGATAGCTCTCTCTCTGCTTCCTCATTTCCAGAAGCATTGAAGCAAGGATTTCCACTCAGGAAAAAATTACTCTGTAGCGAATTCCTGCTTCTGCTCTCCAAATGAGCTCTATCCAAGTCAACTCACTGTACAGTCTCTTCTGAAAGAAGAAATGAAAAGCAACCTTGATATGCCTTTAAAAGAAGAAAAGTGCCTAATTTGCATGAGCCCAGAGAGAGTGGGAAGCTTCATTCTACAGGAGCTTTCAAAATTAAATAAAAGAGGTGCTTGGTTTTCTTCTCTCCCAAAATAGCTAGGTACTGGTTTCCAAGCCCCTCCTTCACCCATTTACCCACCCAAAACATCAAAGGAATTTGATTTTAATTTGGAGATTTGGTCTGAATTTACATCTTCTTAAAGTTTAGTTAAATTCTGCTATAAGAATCCAAATTCCTGGGCTAGCATGAGAGGGTGTCCGAGCTCTACATGTGAGATTAGAAAGCAGAATTCAGCTAGCTACTAAACATTTATTAAGTGCTAGGGATACAAACATAGGTAAATGACAGTCTTTTTTCTCAGGAAGCTCACAGTGTAATGGGGAAAACATGCAAACAACTATGCATAACCCAAAGCCCATTGGTATGAGACCCTCTCCTCATTGGTGGATAGCAGTGCCCCACTCCTACATGAGGAGTGGGTGAGTTAGTGAAAGTGGGAAAGAAGAGGGATCTGGTCCTTTCAGTCTCTTTGGGTTCTTCTAGGTTCCAGTGTCAGGAGAGAAGACATACAGGATCCCAACCTCTCTTGATGGTCACAAAGGGAGGAAAAACTGTGGGAGGAAGGTGACCTGTAGAATTTTGATCACATCCTTACTCTCAACTTGCTACACTAGAAACTGTGGAAGTGAGTGAGATGTGGGGTCTCTCTTTTGGTTGAGCTGAGATATCTTGCTCCCAATGAGAGATCTTCCATCTGTATTGTCCGATATACATTCCCCAAAGTATACTTTCTCTGATTTCTGTTTTGAACAACACACTTTAAAGTTTAATCTCTATTTTTAACATTTTTTCCATCATTTTGTTAAATCTAGACCATCAACAAAACAGTAAATCAAGACCTAGTTTCTAGTGTTTGTCAATTTCTGAGGGACAAATGCTGACACTGAAAATTTAACAATTGGCTCTTGAGAACTGGTTTGAGCTCACCCTGGCCAGCACCTAACACAGTGGCTGGGTTTCTCCATCTGCAATGCACATAGTAGGCACTTAATAAATGCTTATTTATTGGTAAGCTATAATTGTTAGGAAATTTTTCCTGACACAAAGACTAAAGTTGCTACTTTATAACTTCTACCTGTGGCTCCTAATTCTAACTTGAGGCCAAAAAAAAAACTCTCTTCTATGTGACATCCACTCAAATAATTGAAGATGATTAGCATACTGCCCCTAAATCTCCCTGGGCTAAATATCCCATCTTCTTCAACTAGTCTTCATACGGCAATATTTCAAGGATCTTCATCATCCTCATTGGCTTCCTCTGAATGCTCCCCAGTATATCAATGTGAGACTTACATAAACCTTATTCCAGAGGCCTATCACAGAACACAAATGGCTACAGTGATAAAAGAGAGAATAGGAAAAGGCGACTTTGCCGAGATAGTTGTCCTGACACAAACTCATTACCAAAAAAAAAAAAAGTCAGATGAACCTGAATGTCTCATCTACCATAGCAACAGAGGGACCACAAGAGAATGTTATCTCTAATCAACATCCTCCTCAGCTTGGGAAATAAATAATATCTTCCTTTTTTTTTTCCTTTGAGGGGAAATTTTGTTGTCATTGGGGTTTGGGGAGGGGGGAAGGAGCATAGGAAGAAAGTGGCAGAGATAAGATTTTTAAAATGCCAATTGTTTTTGGATCTGGGAATCAGGAGAACTAGGCTCTGGTTCTTGCTTTTCTGCCAATTAATTCCATGACCTTGGATAAGTGACAGCCTCTCTGGCCCTCAGCTTCCTCATGTGTGAAATAAGAAAGTTAGGTTAGATGATTTCTAAAGGACCTTGAAGCTCTAACACTCTATGCCTATGAACTTATGACAGCAAGTAAGAGCCGGTTAAAGTGGCACAGTGGAGCGAGTGCTGGACTTTTTGTCACGAAAACCTAGGACACTTACCAGCTGTGTGACCCTGGGCATGTCCTTTGACCTCTGTCTGCCTCGGTTTCTTCATATGTAAAATGGGAATAATTATAGCACCTACTTCCCAGGGTCATTCTGAAGATCAGATGCAATAATATTTGTAAAGTACTGTATAAACCTTAAAGCCCTATGTAAATGCTAGCTATTCTTATATGTGGAGAGGAAAGGTTGCCTTGCTTTCTGTGGTATAGCTAAAGGAACAAACACAAGTTTTTATCCACTCTGAACCAAGCACTATAACTTATTTCCCACCATCCCCCTCGGTGCTCCCTTCCTCATACCCTAGTCTGACCATTTAAATATCTTTTTGCAATTTGCATTGTAAACTTCCTGAGGGCAGGGACCATGCATACCTTGGTTATTTTCCTCATCTCCAGGACCTAGCACAGTACTTTGTGCAAAGCAGCACTTAATAAATACTTGTTACATTAGGCTGAATTGTCAAGTTAAACATCAATCCTGATTCCCCAGGGCTGGACCCATGTGAAGAATGGCTGACGTAAGCACACCCATGAGTTTGTTATAAAGTAACACTGTGGTTAGCTCAGCTTGTTCTGATGTAAATATTTCAAAGATGAAAAGGTAGGCATATAGGTAATAGTTACTATTGTCTTTTTATCTCTTTGTTTTGGTAATAGTATCACCCATTTTCTCTCCATTCACTTAACTTCTTCACCCCTTTGAGAGAGTCCTTGAAAGTCAATCCCTGAAAACCTTTACAATCATATCCCTTCTAGAATAGATTCCTTCCATGTGTATTTGATGCAGTTCAACCTCTCCCTTTCTGACTTCCTATTTTCCTCCTTCCTGACTTTCTATTTCCTTAATTGCCATTTTGACTTCCTCATCTTGTAGACTGGGTAATATAGGATTGTAGCAGAAAGGATCACAGATTTAGATGTGGAAGAAAGCTTAGAAGCCATCAATTCCAAACCCTCATTTATATTTGAGGAATAAAGCATAGAAAGGTTAAACAACCAGCTAGTAAGCATCTGTGACAGGATTTGAACCCAGATCTTCCTCATTCTTGGTCCAGTGCCCTGTACCGTGCTATAGAAGCACGAGAATTTCAATATAGCGGTTTCATTAGTGTTGAGGAGGAGGAGAATGGATCATTATGGGAATGCCAGCAAGTCAAATCCATTTAATCTATTTTTTTGTCCTTTCGATTTCCTCCACAAATGCTCTTGGTATAATCTGGCTCAGCTGGGTCTCATGCTATGCTTTTGCAGTCTTGCTTTTCCCTCAAATTTTTAAAACAATTATTTTATGAGGGTGAGAGTATGTAATCTTTCTTATTCTCCAAACATCCTCAAAACTGAGATATTACTATAGAATGAACTTAGGTGGGTATGAGGAAGATAAAAGCAGGCTTTTAATTGAATTTAATTCAATAAACTTTTATTGTCTCCTGTGTACAATGCTATACTAGATTCTGGAGATACAAGGTCTGAAAAAATGATAGTCTAGGCCCTCGAAGCATTTACGGGGAATAGAATAATAGCCAACATTTATGTAATATTTTAAGGTTTGCAAAGCGCTTTACCTATATCATTTTACTTGATCTTCATAACAATCAGATGAGGTTGGTGCTATTGTTATCCTTATCTTACAGATGAGGAAACTGAGGGGTTAAGTGTCTTGCCCGGGGGCCACACAGCTAGTAAGTGTCTGAGGCAGGATTTGAACTCAGATCTTGCTTGCTGAGTCAAAGTCCAGCACTCTATCCACTCTATCCACTATACAACCTGTCTAGACATATGACACATATACAGATAAGTATAATGATCATCATCATAATAATAGCTAACATTTACATGGTTCTTACTATGTGCCAGGCACTATGCAAACACTTTACAACCATTATTTCATTTTATCCTCACAACAACCCTGGGAGGAAGGTGCTCTTATGAGACAAACAGACATTACATGACTTTCCCAGGGCCACACAACTGGTGAGTGTCTGAGGTAAGATTTAAATTCAGGTTTTCCTGACTACAGGTCCAGCACTCTAGCTGTCTAGGTATATGACATATATACAGGTAAGTATAATCCACATATTACTATAATTCAGTGATATCATGATGTGTGCCTTCACTTCAGACAACTGAGAAAACACTGTGGCAAGAGAGTCAATCTGGTCTGAAGTTTTATGAGTTAAAGGTGATTTGGGGGAGGTAAAGCTTAGAATCAACCGATTCAAAGAGTTACAACTACCAGCCAAAGGGTAAACATCCCTGTATGCAGCATGATGGGCATAATGGTCCCACATTGACTTCTTTAGCTTCCAATTGTAGCTACCGTGTGTACTCATCTTTGAAAACAGAAGACAAGTAATGCCATGCTTACTTACATAGGAACCTCCTTGGATTCATGTGTGAGTCAGAGTGAAGTTATAGGATGCACTTATAAACTAAGGAGCTGGAAAATGGGAAAAGCCAAAAGTTGCCCTAAGACCTTGGGGAAATTCGACAGGGAATAGAGAGAACAATGATGCACCACAGAGCTCCCCTAACCTAGAATCTATAAGGCAACACAAATTCCAGTCTCCATGAGCCCTTCTAAGTCAGAAATGACCTTGTCTTGCACTACTCAAGTCATTACAAAAAAGAGAATGAATTAATGAACGAATGGGAAGAAAATTATTAAGTGCTTCCTACTTATGAGGCACTATGCTGAGCACTGGGAATATAAATAGAAAAGGAGAGACAATCCCTACTCTCAAAGAAATCACATCCTAAAGGAAGAGACAACACACATAAGGGGGTTAAGCAGCAAGTCTGATGGAAAAAAGGTCTCATGGTCCCATGGCAAAGCAGGTGAAAATGCATTTTCTTTAGTGTCATTTCTACTGACAAAATCACATCCATTTTTTTAATGTTGAACCATTTGATAGTGTCAAGGACCCTGGTAAAAAGTACTTTCTTTTCCAGGTCCTTAGTAGCCGTGGTTTTTTAGGAGGTAGGAACTACAGCAAATGATGAAAAAATGACATGATCTCTCTCCAAAGGGATTGCTTCAAGGGATGATGGCTTTGAGGGGAAAATGAACTGAGAGGACACTGTCTCTCCCATAGCCCTTGAGATTGGCGATAGTTCATTGGTTGATATTAGTGGTGGTGGGGAAAGCCCCTTTTTCACAGGGATTGCTCCTCTCACTGGTGGTTGCAAGATCTGGACTAGAAATTGGTTGGCATTCTGTGGGGTACTGCTATTCCTGACTTCTTGGGTTCTGGGTCCTGGGCTATGTACATCAGAATATATAGGGAGATGGTGGATAATGTGTTTTTGGAGATTCAACTCAAAAGTGTGTGTGTGTGTGTGTGTGTGTGTGTGTGTGTGTGTGTGTGACTTACTATGTGCCAGGCTCTGTGCCAACTATTTTATAATTATTTTATTTGATTCTCAAAATAGCCCTGGGAGGGAGGTGTTACTATCATCCCCATTTTACAGATATGGAAACTGAAAAAAATAGAGGTTAAATGACTTGCCTGAGGTCACACAGCTAGTAAATGCAACTAGATTGGAACTCAAGTCTTCCTGACTCCATATCTGTCTCTCTATCCACTGTACCACCTGCCTGTCTCTTGGTATATACTTCATGTCTCTCCCTCAGGGTGCTTTGCTGCTCCCTCTAGATTGGTTTGCCTATCCTAGAAGGCCCCTGAGCTTTCTGTTCTGGCTCTGAATCTTCATGGCTAGGTTTCAACCAAATAATCCTCCCTAGGGGGAGGACTATAAATTCCACAAGGACAGAGATTGGTCCTTATCTAAAACCTGTATTCCCCTCGTCCCTAGTACTGCATTCTTCCCAAAGCAAGCACATAATAAATATCTGTTGGACTGTGGAATGAATGCACCAGAAGTGACCAATAGTGAGTGTATTTTTCCATCTTGAATTTCCTGCAATTATACTGATAGGTAACTGTACAAATTTCCTTTCAGAAATATTGTATTTCCTGTGGAAATAGAGTAAGAATAAATATATCTGTGATACTGGTTTTCAACCCACAAGGAAATGGGTTAGTAGGATGATTTAATGCAACTTGGAAAGGAAGGACAAAAGCTTATATAATGAATTGTTCTAATGACTGGGATGGTAAGTTATTACAGTTATTATTTGCATATAGAGAAGTCCTCTGGGGATCCTAGGTTCTCACCATTTGAATTTATGTTTGGGGCGAAAGGCAGAGGCCCCTTAAATTTAATCTAAGAGCCCTGGGAAGGTTAACCTATAGAATATAAAACCTCAGTGTTATTTATGGCTAAGGGAAAATTTGAATGGACTATATATGCTGGTAATGTTATATAAATGTCAAACATTATTACTACTGTTATAAAATATCTACTATATGCAAAGCATTGTGCTAGTCACTGGGGATGAAGAGACCAAAAAAATAAGCTTAAAGAACTCCTTACTTAAACTGGTTAAATTAATCTTCTATTCAGCTAAAAAAGAAAATTAGAAAAAAACAAAAACCCTGATACGTAGAAAGAGTCTTGCATTAGAGACAGAGGACCTAGGTTCAAATCCTGACTCTGAAATGAAAAAAAAAGATGCTGGTCCATTGAATAGAAGAATGCAGCATGGAAGCAAGAAATAAAGAACAGGAGGAGTTCCAAGAAACATGGGAAGATTTCCCATGAATTGATGCAGAAAATAGTAAATGGAGCCAGCAGAACACAATGACTATTAAAAGATCACAAAAGTGAAGCTGAATTAAGTAACTGAAAACCAGTTTTTCAGAGAATAAATACCTGCCCTAAGCAAAGAGGTAAGGAACACCGGAGTAGAATCTGGAAGTAGCAGGTCTGGAGGCTGGGCAATGTTCCGTCCTTGGATCTCCTTTGGTTGTTGTCTTTTGTATACACACCTCATACTCAGCTGCTGCAGCAGCTAGTCCAGTACCACTTCAGTCACTACCACCACCACTCCAACCCTCCAGGAGTAGTGAGTGTAATCTTTCTGTCCTTTTCTGTCTGAGAGTCAGCCTCCCTCCTTACCCCACCCCTCAACTGCTATGAAGGATGGTCTGGGCAGAAAGGACCTGAACCCCTCCACCCAGTGATCTCAGTCACTCACCTCAGCAACCAACCAATCAGGAAGAGCTGATCAAGATAGTGTTGATTCTGCTACTCAAATACCAGAAATTGGAAACAAAAGCTGTTTTTCCAACATCAATAAGAGATTTTTAAAAGGGTTTGTCAGGAAAATGCAAATAAAATTAGAAGGCTGAAAAAAGAACTTTTCAGGAGCTAAGGAAGAAGGGGCCGGGCAAGCAAAAAATTGCTTTGGAGGTTTGTCAGAAGCCATTTTTTTTTCAACCACAGAAAATTGTAAGAGCAATATCCGTGATCAATTTTTAATTAATACGTTTTTAAAACCACAAGTATTCTTTGAACCTGAATTTATTTATTTCAGCATTTTTGATAAGGTTCAGTGTGAAAAGGAATATAAATTTGAATGAATGTTATAGGTCACTACAATTGCAGATCAAGTGTTCTTACCTTATGAACAGCATCTCAGGCTCTAAAACAGGATGTGCAGTACATCTACTTTATATGACTGTTGAATGCGTTGTAATTTATGTACTTTGACCTGCTGCAAACAGGCATACCTCAGAGATATTGTGGGTTTGGATACGGATCACCTCAAAAAAGCAAATATTGAAGTAAAGCGAATCACATGAATTTGCTTCCCAGTGCACAGAAAAGTTAAGTTTATATTATACTATAGTCTATTAATTATACCATAGCATTATTTCTAAAAAACAAAAACAAACTACATATCTTAACTAAAAATATTTTATTGCTAAAAATGCTAACCCTCATCTGAGCCTTTAGAGAGTTGTAATCTTTTTGCTGGTAGAGAGTCTTTCCTCAATGTCGATGGCTGCTGACTGATCAGGGTGGTGGTTCCTGAAGGTTGAGGTGGCTGCGGCAATTTCTTAAAACAAAACAATAATGAAGATTGCCACATCGATTGACTCTTCCTTTCACTTGAACACTTAGAGGCCATTGTAGAGTCATTAATTGGTCTAATTTCAGTATTGTTGTGTCTCAGGAATGGGAAGGAAGGCCCAAGAAGGAGAGAAATGGGAGAACTCTGACTGGTGGAGCAGTTAGAGCACACGCAACATTTACTAAGTTTGCTGTCTTATATGGGTGTGGGCTCCTGGTACTCCAAAACAATTATAAAAGTAATGTCAAGGATCACTGATCACAGATCACCATAACAGATAAAATAATAATGAAAAAATTTGAAATAGTGCGATAATTACCAAAATGTGACAGAGGCATGATGTGAGCACAGGCTGTTGGAAAAATGGCACCGATAGATTTGCTCTATGCAGGGTTGCCACAAAAAAACAGAATATCTTCAAAGCACAATAAAGTGAAAGACAATCAAATGAGGTGTGCCTGTACATAAAAAGACCAGTAACCTTCAACTGCATGTTTATGGATAAAGAAGTTGTTTCCTACCAAACGGCGACATTTTGGACCTCACTTGAACTCTAAGAAATAATGACTTATTATGCATTCAAATATATAATAAATTGAACTGGCTTGGTTTCTTTTAGATGTAATTACTAAATGGATTTGAAAGGAAATGGTGTTTTCAGGAAAGGCAATTGTAGGTTTAAGAAATGCTTAAAGAGATAGAATTTGACAAATTTGTCTGGCAGTCAGAAATTGTTCTCTCCCCTCCTTACCCACATCCCATGAAATCAATAGCATCTCTGTATTTGGGTTTTCTGTTTAGTGAATAAATGTGTGCAATTGTAATATGCCTTTCTCTTAAGTTTAGTTGGGACTGGAACTGAATTTTCAGGAGTTGGGGGCAGGACTTACTTATTTAATTTATGGCTAAATGAGTTCTGTGATGGTGAAAACTTTTCTATTTATAAGGTTATGTGAATTTTTCAAAGCTATGCGAATCCACTATAATAAGGCTTGACTCTATGGATGGCATTTATTTCTTTGTTGTTTAAGGCTGCTTATTTATAATGTTTCTGAACATACATTCAGTAAGCAAGCTTTGCTACACTTGTTACTACATTAATAAATTAAAGTTATCACTTGTAAAAGAAATAAAAAAAGAGCTAGGAGACTATACAGGCTGAGTGTTGTCTGCACTGTTAGATGTAACACATTGTATTGCTTGTTTTGCTTAACTGCTTTTCTTTGATACCTCTAACAACAATCTGCTAGCTGCTACTGTGGCTATGTAAAACCAACAACAACCAGCACACAGAAGGCCGCTAACACAGGTTCTTTTGATCTGCTTTACTAAGGAAAGTAACTTCAAGAGGTTAACAATCTCACTTTAATCCAACATACATATATAAACTTACTTAGTTCAGGAGGAAAAGCCAGCAACCTGAACTTCAGAGCAAATGCGAACAAATTACAAACATCAACAGACAGACCTTCTCTCATTCAAATCTCAATTCATAGTTACCAGGAAAGCATCAACATCTGGGTTTACAAGCCAGTGGCTCTTGACAACAGCTGCCCAGAGTCTCTTCAAGTCACGCACCACTCTTTCAGTGAGTGAGAGCCCCAAACAAAACATTTGGGTTTCTTCAAAGCCAGGGGGATCTTAACAAGGGCCACCCAGAGTCTCCACATCAACACTCCTCCATGAGTGAGAGCCCCAAGGGAAAATGCCAACCTCTCAGTTTATATATTCTGTTCAGGGTCAAAGGGCATCACAACATGTGCCTCAAACTCATGTGACCTAAAAGCCTCTGGCGTCACAAACATGTGACTCAAGCCCATGCAAACCAGGCTTTCGCTTGAGGCAAAGAGTCATCAAAGACTCCTGATCCAATCAAAGAAACAAAGGGCAGACTCTTCAAGAGCACTTAATTGAATAAGTGTTAAAAGAGAAAACAGTAAAAGAAAGTCCCACCTTAATTACTGTTACAATACCAAAGAAGAGGTGAATTGTGGGTCTTGAGAAACTTAAGACTTAAAAGTGACTGTGTCATGTGGTATAATGGAAAAAGCACTGGATATGGGATCAGAGGACTTGTGCTCCAATCCTGCCTTTGTAACTTATTACCTGTGTGACTTTGGGTAAATTGTTTAATTTCTCTGGGCCTCAGTTTCCTCAATCTGATGGAAAACATTTTACTTGGTTACTGAGATGGAAATAGTATACATACAAAAGTCACTGATGAAAACTTACTTTCTCCCTGGTAGCTTTCAAGTGAGGAGGAAGGGAAATTGTTATAAGCATCTTTGTGGAATGAGAGATAACCCACAGGTTGCCATAACTCCCTACCCAAGCTACCACATGGCCCTGAATGCATGGTCCTATTGTTTCCTCTTTTTTTCTTCTGTTTCTTCTTTGCTGATCTTAGGTGAAAAGGTATTGGAGATGGAATAGACCAGGTCACAGTCTTGGGAGTTTTAAAAGGTTGGGAAGAATCATGGGAAGTAGTATTACTAGAGGCCACAGTAGAGTCAGGTAAGGAGCCAGCTGTGTAGAGGTTACTATAAGTTCTCCAAAGACTGAGATCCCATTGGCCAGTCCCTATGACAGGGCTTCTTAAACTTTTTCCACTCCTTACCCCTTTTTGAGTTTCAGCAGTATTAGCTGGTTTGGTGTTGTGTGGCCTGAGGGCACATGCAGTGCAAAGTGTGCATGCTTTGTGTTCAGAACTAAGGCTGCAGTGAAGTTACATGATGCAACATAGGCAAGCTCTGCCAGAAACACCTCGGATTCATTATGAGCTTGATTTTTAATTAATTTTTGGTCATTGAATGTTCAGAAACCTTTTACTGTTGCCAAATATTTTGTGACCTCGTATGGGGTCACAACCCACAGTTTAAGAAATGCTGCCCTATAATGTGTAAAATGAGGGATCGAAGTAGATGGACTTTAAAGGGACCCTTCTACCTCTAAATCTGTTATTTATTTCTATGGTCTCCTCCCCCATTTAAAGAACGCAGCATGGGCCAAATAAAGTAGTCTGAGAATTTTTCTCAGGCAGAGAAAGAATTACATATGTGCTAAATGACTTTACAGATCTCCTTCAAAGACTACCAGGTACCACCGATTGGGTTCCTTATACTATAAACAGTGGGGACAATAACGCAATTTTATTAGTATTTTACAGAGTCCATGACAAACATGTCAAGTGTCAGGAAAGAGATGAAAGAGACATTAAAATTAAGAGTTATCAGACCTTTGGTGAGGCTGTAGGATCAACCTGCTTCTCAAACTGGCTGGTATAATTAGATTCTTGTGGATTGTGGCAGACTGTGTTCTAGAACTAAAACTGATGCATAGCTTATGCCAAGAATTGATTCATTGTGAGATCAGGTGGGAATTACTATGATCATATCGACTACTGATTTATGTAAAGGCTTTTGGCAAATAGCCTTGAATGAAGAATCCACGCCAAAAAAGCATTTGGAACACCAGATGGAGAATATGAATTTAATATACTGTATTATTCCAAGTCTAGGCTGCACTTTTCTTCCTTAAATTTGGCTTATATAAACCTGAGCAGAGCCTGTCATTGGAGCTAATTTTCAGTGTTTACCTGCGTATACATTTTTTCTTTTAAAAGAACCTCATTTGAAGGATAAATAAAAATAAAACAAACACTAGGGAACAAGTCCCAGATCTAAGGAAAGAGCAAGTGTTGAGTGTGCTGGAGTGATTCCAGGACAGACTTTTAAAAATTAATGACCATCAATAGCTCTTCCAGGTTCCTAGAGCCAGAATATTCAAACCAATATAGCAGTATCAATCAATCAATTAATAAGCATTTACTAAATTTATGCTGAGAGGCAGCATATTGTAGTGGGTAGAGAGACAGATTCAAAGCCAGCAAGACCTGAGTTCGGGTCCTGCCTCTGACTTATACTATCAGTCATTTAACCCTTCAGTACTTTAGGCAACTCAATAGGACTGTAAGTTACAGAAAAGGTGCTGGTGCTAACCTTCACGAAGAGAGTTTACTGTACCAATTAACTCATGGTTCCAGTTTGTATTCCTATTTTTTATTAAGCACCTGCTATGTGCCAGATAGTGTTAGGCACTGGTGATATAAATACAAAGTATAGAACAATCTCTGTTACTGTTTAGACTGCAAAGTCACCCTTTGGTTCATTCATTCCAGAAGCACTTATTAAGTGCCTACTGTATAATATGCCAGGCTCTATGTGTTGTTCAGGGTACACAATGACAAAAACAGTCCCTGCCTTCAAGAACTTTTCATTCTACTGTGGTAGGGGTGTGATGTTAGAGAAAACTACATATACATAAATAAGTAAATATTAAATATATACAACATGGTGGTGGTGGGAGTGGTGGTAGTGGTGGTGGTGATGGTGATGGTGGTGGTGGTGGTGATGGCGGTGGTGGTGGTGGTAGAGGTGGTGGCAAGGACCTTAACAATCAAGGAGAGCAGGAAGGGTTTCCTATAGATGTTAGTGCTTGAGCTGAACCTTGAAAGAAGTGAGGGATTTTAATAGATGAAGGTGAAGATGGAAAGTGCTCCAAACATGGGGGATAGACTATGCAAAGGAATGGACAATTAGAGACAGATTGTCCTCTATAGGAACCCAAGTCATCCAGTTTGACTGGAAGGTAGAATATGTAAATGGGAGTAATGTGCAATAAACCTGTAAAAGTAGGTTGGAACCAGATGGTGGAGGGCTTTTTCCAAAGGTTGGTTAATAAGTTATTAAGCAGGCTAGCAGTGTTTGCTATAGCCTACAAAAATTACATCACTATATTTAGCCAGAGTATACCTGAACATATGGAACAGCTCACGATGGTGCTAAGTAATTCATAAAACAGGACTTGTAATGAAACTTAGCAAATACTAATTTGGACTTCTAGAGACTACGAAGTGTTTGGGATAAGAGACAGGAAATGGGTACATGATATCCTTGCAAGGATGATAAAATAGACCTTATTTTATTTAGGGTAGTCTAAGTTTATTTAAGGTATTTTACTTTGCTTAAATTATTTACCCTTTTTGGAAGCTGAGTGTAGCCAAGAAACAAGGTGACTATTTGGGGAATTAGTGGTGTCTTGTTCCTCATTTGGGGACCATAACTGGTCTATTGTCTGGCTCAACACAGAAAGCAAAAACCAATAAAGTTATCTGAACACTGGAGTCAACATGCTTTTGAAACAACCTTTGCCTTTTGTTTCTACCAGTTTTGAGAGCCCGTGACTTTCCAGACCCTTCAGAACAATGGGTGTGTCTGACACTGCACTGAGGGAAATTTCATTACAAGATTGTGAGAACATAAAACAACCTGAAAATACCTCAGAATAGAATTATTGTCAAGGAAAAGACATATGTCCTCTATCCCAAAGAAATGTCTGGCAATTGTTCTGGCTTTGGATAAGATCAGCGTGGCCAGGAGTTTACCTTATGGACTGATTAAGTCCTAACTTGGATAAACATTGTTCAAATCACCAACAGCAAGTTGTAGACATGCTTCTGGAATCTTCAAAACTTTCAGATGAAATGTTCAATTTGATCTTGAATGAGAGGTTCTTCTAGGGTAACACTTTCTAAAGGAGAAAATAGAATCTTTGAGCATTTTTCTTAACTAAGCGCAAGCTGTGCTTTGAAATTGCCATAAAGAGGAGAGCTAGGTAAAGGCAGAGAAGGGAGGAAATCATTATGACTGTGTACTTGTTCAAATTTTCATAATAGGTGTGGGGAAAGCACTGGAATTGAAGTCAGAAGACCTTTTTTTTGCAAACTGAGTGCTAATCAACCGTGGAATAGCTAAATAAACTGTAATATGTGAAGGTAATGGAATATTATAGTGTCATAAGAAATAATGATTATAGGAAGTTTAGAAAAACACGGGAAGACTTGTATGGAATGATGCAACATAATTTAAGAAGAACTAAGAAATCTTTATATGTATGTGTGCATATACATATATATGGCGAGAGAAAGATAATGTACATGAATAATAATGTAAACAAAAAGAACAATAAAAGAACAAAAAAATAACAATAAAATGAAACTCAGTATTGTATTAGCCCCAGAGAAGAGACAAGAAAATGTGCCTTCCTCCTTCTTTAGGTTTTATAAATACTTATATGTGTACATGTTGTCTCCTCTTATAGAATGAAGGCTTCTTGAGAACAGAGTCTATTTCTTTTTTGTCATTGTATCTCCAACACCTTGTACAGGCCCTGGCATGTAACAGGTGCTTAATAAATGCTTGTTGGTTGGTTGATGGGGAGGTGGTTGACTACGAATGTGAAATGCTTTGGATATATTGTCTGGTTGCTTGTCAGTTACTTTTGGGGGGGGGGGTTGGGGTGTTGCAAGGGAAGGATTAAGGTTTGTAAAACTTATAGCGAAATATAAATGTAAGCTGTTATCATTATTATATTTTTAATGCCTTATCTAAACTTTGCATGTCCCTCAAGCCTATCACAGTTCTTAAAAGTGTTTGTTGAATTATTTAATAGAAAAGAAAAATGAAAAGAAAGCAAAGCCTTAGTTTGACTTCAATGGAAAACAAACCTGTTAATGTTAAGTGTTCCTGCTTCAGTAAACAAGATACACAATAGGAATTATTTCAATAAATATTTACTGAGATCTTATTATGTACTAATTCAATCCAAAACAATGATCATTTATTAGGTCACTGTGATAAGGCACTGTGGGTATAAAGAAAAATGGAAAAAATAGTCTGTCCTCAAGGAGTTTACATTTTACTGGGAGTAGGCTCAAAGGAGCATTAATAACAAGAAGGAAATAGAAAAAGGCTCCCCCCTTAGGAGATGTCAATCAGCTGAACCTTGAAGGAAGCCAGGGATTCCACATGGCAGTTGTGAAGAGGGATGTGTTCCAGTAACAGGGGACCCACAACATCAGGTCACGGAGGCAGGGAGATGGAGTGCCATGGAGATGGAGTGCCATATTCACGGAACAATGTGTAGGTCAGTTTGAATGGAATATAGAATGGGGGTGGGGGTGGGATGGGGAATGACTAACTAGGCATTTTAGGAAATACAAAGCTATATTCAGCTTCACTTCTTGTTTTCTAAGATCTTACACTGAATGAAAAGGAATACTATGAACACAGAAATGGGAAAATTAGGAGACTACTAATGGCACTGGGCTGGTAATTTAGGCACAGAGGTAACAGTGTCCACTTTAAAAGGGTAAGGTTCTAGGACAGAGAAATGTCTGTTTCCATTCCATGCTTTGTAGGACCTCCCTGTTCTGACCACAAGAAAAGAATAAATAGAAAAATAAGTCATGCAATTATGTAATTTAGAATATATAAACATCTTTGAGATTATCTAGTCCAAGCTTCTTATCTTACAGGTGAGGAAATTGAGGCTTAGAAGGATGAAATCACATAGGAAGCAAGAAGCAGAGTTGATACTTGAACCCTTTGAACCTTTGAAACACTTTCCACTATACCACTATCAACTCCACTGCGGGGTACTAGAGAATAAACAGGGAAATGTCCTAAAAACTTTTAGGGTTCCATCCACATCTTCTCTTAGGTTGCTATCAGAAGAGGGTGTTTTGTAATGCCTAGTTTTGATGAAGTAGAGTAGCTAAGGTGATTTAAAATTTTCTCACACTTAAGTTGATGTTGCCTATGGGACATGGCCTGGGCTAGGCCAGAGATATTTTGCTATCTTTGGGAACTCTGTAGATGAATGTAAATTTAAAAATAACCAAATAGAAATAAAAGATTATAGATGAAGTTAGTAAGAAATTATACTTATTTTCTACCTCATTAATACATCTTTTGTTTTGTTGCAGTTAGTATTTTGTCCTGATGTTAATTGTAAATGGAGGGAATCGTGTATCATAGAATCATAGCAAGTTCTTGATAAAGAGATTTTCTAGTCAAAAGGTGTCAAACCTGGGTACAAAGCTCCCATGCTAGCAGAACCTGATTAAAATATAATCGGGGGTAAGCTAGGTGGCTCAGTGGATAGAGCGCAGGCCTTAGAATCAGATGGACCTGAGTTCAAACCCAGTCTCAGACACTTGTGAGTTGTATGACCTTAGGTAAGTCACTTAACCCCGATTGCCTCCAAATACAATATATAGGAAAATTTAACAAAATTTAAAAACCACTATAGAACACAGATAATGTTAATATATGATTTTATAAGTTAACATGCAGCCCACAAGGATCCTTATGTATAGTTTAGTGGCTGTGTATCTATTTGAGTTTGAAATGACAAATGTACTCCATACCCCCCGTATTGCACTCTGTAGAAACAGAGGATTAAAGAGGCTGAGCCTAATTTGAAAATACATGAATAATAATTGACATAATTGGGACTTGGACTCAGCCTAATATAAGGAAATTTGAGGAGAATAATTGTAATGTCTCACCCTTGAGTGCAAAAAATCAAGTACAAGATGGGGGAGGCATGGTTAGATAGCAGTACATTTGAAAAATGTTGTGTGACCTTGGGCAAGTCACTTAACCCCAATTGCCCTGCCAAAAAACAAAACAAAACAAAAAAAGAGAAAAATGTCTACAAGTTTTAATGGACTTCTAGCTTCATATGAGTCAATAATATGATATGGATGACTAGAAAGTTAGTGCAAGTTTAGGCTTCAGTAAGAAAGACTGAACATCCAGGACAAGGGAAGTGATAGTCTCATGCCCCATGTGCTCTGGTAATGGGCAGTGGAGTATTGGATCCATTCTTGTTACCACATTTTAAGAAAAGCATTGATTAGCTGGAGAGCATTCAGAGGAGGGTCACCAGAGTAGCTAAAGCATCTTTAAACTTATGGCACATGAAAACTGGTGAAAGGAACTAGGGATATTTAACCTGGAGGGGAAAAAAAAGACTTCCTGGTGACAATTTAGCTGTCATAAGGAAGGATTAGAATTGTTCTGCGTGGCCCCAGAAAGCAGAACTAGCAAAGGCTAGAAATGTCAGAGAATCAGTTTATGACTTGATGTGATGAAAAACAATAATAAAGCTATTCAAAAGTAGAACAAGTTGTCTCTGGGAGGTAGCGAGTTCCCGTTCATCTGCAGTTTTCAGGTAAAGGCTGGATGACCACTTGTCAGATATGTTGTAGAGAGGATTATTGTAGGGGTAAGAATGAAACTCAATGGCTTCTGAGGAACCTTCCAGATCTAAGAATCTGTGATATTTTCAGCTTCCAGCATAACGCTTTTTCCACTCTATTACAAGACACTGTCTTGCTCATATTTTGTGCTTAGCTAACTGTTCATTATTTTAATAAAATACTTGCGCTCTCATAGAAAAAAAACAACACATTCTTTTGTGAGAACCTTGGAGATAAAAGGCTATATCCTACATTTAATGACTAACCAATAGATTCTATGATAACCAAGATACTACTGCCACCTGGTGGGAGCTATTGGCATTCCAGTCATCAAGTGTCAGAATGTCATATGATTCCTAAGGGCACGCCTTCCAAATTCAACATTTTTCATTTACAGTAAACACTATGCCTGATTATACATTTTATCCAACAATTTTGCATTCTCACCCTTGAGTTCTTTTATAACTATCGGTTCCCAATATCTTACCTATATCTACTCATTACTTGTTATTGGTTAAATGTTGACTTGAGGCTCATCTTTTGTTTGCGGACTTGAATTTATTAAGATTCTTCATTTTACAACCAGTCTATCAATTTTCCCCATTTGGAGAGAGGAAAGGCTATTTTAAAACTTAAAACATTGGTATTTCTTTACATAAAACATTGGCATTTTCTTATGTAATTTCCTTTTTAGAAAAATAATAGATGGCTTATTGCCAAATGAAAGGTAGGGGCAGATGATGAAATGGTATTACTTTGACAAGGTGAAACCTAGCAACAGGGATTATAGTCTATCTCCTGGAAGGCTACCACTTAATTTCTCTGGGCCTTAGTTTTCTGGGAAATAGGGGAGCTGGACTACATTCCTTTCAGCTCTAAGACCCCATGTCTCCATCATCTCCTCTGAGGAGATTTGATGGCTTGATAAAAACTAAATGAAGTATAATCGATGGTTATAACTGAAACTTTACTGCTGGGTACACAACCGAGCTTTAAAAATGTGAATTTCACAAAGAAAAAGGTATACAGGACACTAAAATAAATTAAGTTTGCTTGGCATTGGGCATTTGGAAATATTAATTAGAACTAAGCTATTTACAAATTAAGAACTGAATGGGTCCAAGGTGTTTACTTAGAATCCGCACTCAGAACAGTTTATTCTGAGTTATTTATAGACTTGTTCTTCTTGGCCCCGAAGGGCAAAACTAGAAGAAAGTGAAACTTGTAAAGAGGCATATTTAGGCTTCAGGTAAGGGAAACAATTAGGGCTATTTAAAGTTGGAATGGGCTGCCTAACAGGTAATGGTTTCCCCCTCACTGGTACCCTTCATATAGAGACTTTTGGGTTATGATGTACAGGACAGACTTGTGCAGCTGTGGGTTTAACTAGATGACCTCTGAGGTCCCTCCCTATGCTGAGGTTCTGTGATCATCAGGGGTAACTAATCACAACCTAATAGAGCACTGAGAACCATGCAAATGGAATAGGATTATACTTTCTGTTATTGTGAGGACCTATTATCACTTTCAATAGCAATAAGTAAAGCATACAGGTTGTTTAATGCGCAGTAATTTATTATGGAGATAGATGGGGATGGAGAATAAATCTGTCATTTCATTGGTAGAGGGAACACCTAGATAAGGAAACTCCCCCTACCAATGAAGATCAGTATTTTCTCTGTCATTTATTGCCTCTGAATAGCAATTCCTATTTAGAGGTTCGTGAACTTCTTAGGGGTTAGCAACGATAGTCCAAGGGATTTCAGTTAAAAATTCTGATGGCATGTCATTACAAGAAATTTTGAAATTGTCATAGATCATCGCAAATGTTCTGCAGAAACAAACCTCATATAGCCTCTCATTGTACCATTAAGGCTTTTTTACAACTTTTCCCCCACTTATGTTACTACACTTCTATTTGGTGGATTTTCAAATGAACTGGTTGGCAGCATAGATAAGTCATTCAGTAGAATTTCTGTGAGGATGTAGCTGTTGGGCCAATGGTAGAAAAGAAGAAAGTCATGTACAAAAAGATTCTTACAAAGGTTCATTTATATATGAACATTGTTAAAAATAAAGCAATGTATATGTCCTTGAACTTTAAGCACATTTATCATTTAATACAGCTTTTGTCATTAACCAGTAAAAAAGTAAATATTTTCTATCATAGCAGCCATTCATTTTTCATCAATTGCTTTGATGGCTAAAAAGAAAAAAAATGAATTTCCATCTCTCAGCAAAACAGTTTGTAAATTTTTCCTCCCATTTTCTACCTGAGTGAGCATTTTTACTCTATTTATTTTTTAAATCAAAATGTAGAAATAAACTTGATGCACAACCAGAGTTGATGATGTTTATTTGGTGTTGAACCAAAACTTGCAAATATTTATTCAAATAAAAAAATCCAACATCAAAATTAAGTTTCTTGATTATTATGTTACATTAAACACCTTCCAAGTTGTAACTTACTTCAATAAAGATGTTATTTATATTGTATTCAACAACATTTGTAGAATATTGTATTCAAAAACAATTTGTAAAATTTCAAAATACGACGTCTTGTAGAAAATAGTAAACATATGAAATTTAATATGAAGAGTTGCTGGATTACTTCTTTTAATTCCTACATAATAGCTCCCATAAAATATTCATAATTAGGTTTATAGGTAGAATAACATGTTATTTTATCATTGTAATTATATAATGTAAATTTGAAACAAAACACTTTGAAAACCACTGCCTAGGATATTGAAAGGCAAATAAAGCTTGTCTTATATCTGATGTTTTGTTAGCCCAAGTGCTTGCAAGGAAGTTGAGGGCCCTTTTCCTTCTGTTTTGAAGATCTAGACACAAACGAAAATCTGAAGTTCCCAGAGGAAACCCTGAGTAGGGATAAAATGAGACAAATTCTGTCATTCCCAAATATATACAAAACTTTGTGTATATATGTTGAAGGTAAGAGGGAAAAGCCTTAAAAGAGATACTAGCATAAGTCTTTGCATAGTGGGGACAGCTAGATCATGCAGTGGATAAAGTGCTGGTCCTAGGGTTAGGAAGACTTCTCTTCCTGATTTCAAATACAGTCCCAGACACTTACTAGCTGTGTGACCCAGGGTAAGTCATTTAACTCTATTTGCCTCAGTTTGCCTCATAAAATGAGCTGGAAAAGGAAATGCAAACCACTCCAGTATCTTTGCCAAGAAAACCCCAAATGGGGTGAGGAAGAGTCAAGACAGGACAGAAAACTGCTGAATAAGCACAAGCATGCATCATAGCTGATGGACTTTTACCTTTTGTGATGGTGATCTAGAAATAAGATTATTTCTGTCCCCTGGGGAAACCTTAGGTGAGAGGGAGATTAAGTTTCTTTTTTTAAATTATTTTCACATTAGTCATGTTGTAAAGAAGAATTAGAACCAATGGGAAGAACCATGAGAAAGAAGAAACAAGAGAGAGAGAGAGGAGAGAGAGAGAAGAGAGAGAGAGAGAGAGAGACAGCGTGCAAATAGTCTGCATTCAGACTCCATAGTTCTTTTTCTGAATGTGGATAGCATTTTCCATCATGAGTCTTTTGGAGTTGTCTTAGATTGTTGCATTGCTAAGAAGAGCTAAGTCTATCAAAGTCGAAAATCATACAATGTTGCTGGTACTGTGTACAATGTTCTCCTGTTCTGCTCATTTCATTCAGCATCAGTTCATGTAAGTCTTTCCAGGTTTTTCTGAAGTCTACCTGCTCATAATTTCTTATGGCACAATAGTATTCCATTATATTCATATACCACAGCTTGTTTAGCCACTCCCCAATTGATGGGTATATCCTCAACTTGGCCACCACAAAAAGAGCTGCTATAAATATTTTTGTACATATGGATCCTTTTCCCATTTTTATGATATCTCTGCGATACAGACCTAGAAGTGGTATTGCTGGGTCAAAGGGTATGCACAGTTTTATAGTCCTTTGGGGCTCAGTTCCAAATTGCTCTCCAGAATGGTTGGATCAGTTCACAGCTCCACCAACAATGCATTAGTGTTCCAATTTTCCCACATCTTCTCCAATATTTATCATTTTCCTATTTTGTCATGTTAGTCAATTTGATAAGTGTGATGTGGTACCTCAGAGTGGTGGCTTAAATTTTGATGTTCTCATGGGAGTACTGGGTAAGGACCTTACCAATGAGAGATTTTAGAGGGAAGCTTTCAAGTTTGAACCCAATCTGCATAAACTCAGAATTAGCTTGTTATATACAAAATAGCAATATTTAGGGGCAGCTAGGTAGAGCAGTGAGTAGAGCACCGGCCCTGGAGTCAGGAGGACCTGAGTTCAAATCCAGCCTCAGACACTTGACACAGGTACTATCTGTGTGACCTTGGGCAAGCTACTTAACCCCAATTGCTCTGCCAAAAACAAAACAAAACAAAAAAACCAAAATAGCAATATTTATTTCCCTCTGAGGTGCTACTGTACCATCTGACAGTTTTAGAGAAACCTTGAGAAGATTTATATAAATTGATGAAGAGTAAATTGAACGAGGAGTACAGTGTATGCAGTAACAACATTGTAAAAATGAGAAAATTTGAAATATTAACTCTGATTAATACAATGCTTAACTTACTCTTCTGGGGAATGAGTGCTACTCTCTTCCTAATGGAGAGGTGATAGACTCAAGATGTAAAATAAGACATACATATTTGAACATGGGCAATTTGGGAATTTCTTTTGTTTGATTATGCATATTTGTTACAAGAGTTTTGTTTTTATTTTCCCCCTCATGGGGGAGGGGGCAGGGAGGAGGAAAGGGAGAGGAAAAAAATTCTCATTAATTGAAAATATTAATAAAACTTTTGAAAACAACCAAAAGAAACTAGTACAGTATTCATTAATTCCAGCTGTTAGTGTTTTCAAATATAGCACACACTGAGAGTTTTCTTTCTGTAAACAATTTTTAAAAAAATACCATGTGCCTTTTTGGCATATTTCCATTTTAATAAGTTTGAAAACAAGGTATCAATTTGCATCTCCCTTTCAAGTCCACTAAAAATGAGGCATTCCTATTTTCAGTTTCTTGTACCCCATCCCACCCCCATCCCCCCAAAAAGTTCAAGACTTTCTTTGAACAGCCACACCATTAAGCTAAGATGACATGAAATCACAACAATTTTCTTATCAGAGAATGTTCTGGCCAATTTCAAGTTGCAAAATTACACTATTCCTTTTTAATATACTCAGTGCACATACTTAACTGTTTTGATCATACTGTACATCAGTCATTTACCTCCTTGAAGTGTTGTGGAACCTTGTGTCCATTAAAATAATTGCTGTCAAGCTAAAATTCAGAATGTCTGAAATGTTTTTCGCTGCTACATATATTTGTCTTTTTATATCTCTAACTACAAAGAAGTAAGCCATTTAAGAATGAAATGTACTACATGAACTGAAATGCTTTTTCAGCTCCCAAGCTGCTTTTTCATTTCAGCTCTAGTACACACTGAGCTTCACAGCCTTGATTTCTCACTCTCACCTCATATATCCAATCTGTTGCCAAATCTTGCCATTTCTACCACCATGAAATCTCTTGTATTCAACACCTCTTTCTATTCACAGTCACCATCTTAATTTAGACTCTTATCAGTTCTCCCCACACTACTGCAAAAGCCACCTAATTGGTCATCCTGCTTCAAGTCCATACTACAATAATCTATCTATCCTCCAGCCAGCTAAAAAAGTGATTTTCCTTGAGCATAGATCTGACCATGCCACTCCACTATTAATTAACCTCCATGGCTCCCTATTGCCTCTAGAAGCAAATAAAAACTTTTAAAACTTTTAAAGTCCTTTAAAAACTCTCCCCTCCCCAACCTATCCTTCAAGCCTCATTATACATTTTTCCCCTTCCTGCACTCTTTTCACCAGCTTCTGAACTGGTCTTCTCTCTGTTCTTCACACTCAGTATTCCATCTCCCATCTCTATCCCTTTGCACTGGCTGTCTCCTATGCTCAGAATGTGCCTCCTCCTCACTTCTGTCTCATGGAATTCCTCTTTTTCCTTTATGACACGAAACCACCTTCTACATGAAGCCTTTTCTGATCCTCCCAAATGCAAGCATCATCTTTCCTTAACTACACTACATATTCTGTATATATTTATTCCAGGGGCTTGCTGGATGCAGGTTGGACTCGTGAGAATTATTAAATTTTCAGTATGAACATTCTAGATTTGGAAATCCGCAAATGGTGATTTATTGTTTGTTTGATTGCCTAGACTTAGGAAAGTGATGGAGAAGATGTTAACAATGCAAATTAAGCTTCAAAGTATGTCTTTTGCTCAATTCTCCTGTCCCCTACCCCAAGCTGATTGTTAAACATTTACCAGCATACCCCTGCTTATATGTGTATATGTTGCTCCACCCCTCCATCAGATAAAACTTAAGCTCTTCCAGCAAACATTGTTTTATTGTTTGCCTTCCATTGGGAGAAGAGCAGAGCCCAAGGATTTGAACTCCATTTCTTCCCTCTGTATACTCTCCACCCCACACTTGACTGGAGGACACTTAGTAGCTTTGTGACCCTGGATAAGTTACTTAACCTCTTTTTCTTTTTTAATATTACTGATTTTATTAATTTTTTGAAACACAACTATAGTTGAATATTACAACAAAACCAATAGCTAGTAGTGAGTGTGTTAAGATGATTGTAGTCCTTCACTCATTCTCTATTGCATACAAAAGCCAGCATTACCTTGAAGAGTATCACTAGCCACCCCATTAAGAGGTTTGACACTGAACCCACCTCTGGGTTGCCTCAGTTTTCTCAACTGTAAATTGAAGTAATAATAGCATGTACCTTGCAGGGTTGCTGTGAAGATCAAATAAGATCACATTTTTGAAGCACTTAGCACAATGTCTGGCTCCTAGTAACTGTTACATAAATGCTTATTCACTTCATCCCTTCCGTCTCTCCCCCAGGCTTCTCTTTGAAAAAAAAAGGTGTGGGGGTACAAATGGTCTCATGAACTTTGGAGGTGCAAAGGACCTTGCATCTTCCTACTATTATCCTAGTAGTGTCCCCAGATTAACTGAGAGCAGTGTCTACATTGAGAACCAAGGACACATTGGATACACATTTAAGGCTCTACCAAGAAAGAAGCAGAAAGCTATATCATCTTTAAGGGGAACAAATATCTTGAGTATTCTAACAAAAGCACACCCTGTATCTATGAGTTATCCCTTTTCCACACATGCCCGCCAAGCTTGAGCCCACTTTTCCCTGCACCCAGAGTCTTTTCAGACTCACTGTATCACCCTGAAATCGGGTTATTGATAGCACCTACCAGCCAGGGTTGTTGTGAGGATAAAAGGAAATTATAGTTGTACAGCACTTTGTAAACCTTAAAGTGCAATATAAATGTTATCTATTTATTATTATTATTATGATGATGATGGAATGTTTTATACCACCTGATTTGTACCACCTTAATAAATACCTCTTTCTAAAAGTAAATTAAAGATAGATGACTAAGTGATATTAACTGATGATTATGATGGGTAGTGTAGTGCTTCATGAGCTATAGCACATGAAAAGATATTTCTCCAACCTTTCAAGAGTACTCCCTAGATTTATAGTAGTAATTTCTGGAAAACTGACTCATCAGCTTGTGTGGGATTTGGGATAGTTGTCCCAGAGAGTGTGCTATACTTACAAACTGAAATTCACTAGAAACTCATTCACCAGAAAAGTTTTAATTGGCTGGGAATCAAGTTCTAACATCCCTTCTACATTCTAGGAAATCATGAACTACTTGGCTAGTGGACTAAGGGATGACAGACCTATTCTATGGTCTCATAGCTGGTGTCATTAAAGTGCTTTTTTGTATAATGACTTACAATCAATCACCATTTATTAAGTATCCACTATGTACCAGGGACTGTGCTATGTGCTGAGGGATACAAAAAGCAAGAAACAGACCTGTCTCTGCCCTCAAAGAGTCTATATCTTACTATGGGGAATATGCTATATTCATAGATAAATATAGAATATAAACAAAATAAATACATAGTGATGGGGAAAAGGAAAAATTGGGAAGCTCAGCAAAGGTTTTCTGAAGGTGATAATTGAGCTTAAAATAATTAAAGTAATTAATTTAATAAGTTACGGTAAAATAAATTCAACCCAATAGGAGTAAAATCTCTTTAAGACAATAAGGTTTCTTTTTTATTAGTATGGACTTTAATAATCTATAATAAATGGACTTTATGTGTCTCAATAGTCACCTACTTTTACTCTTATGGATGAAGAGTCCTTAGTCTCTAAAAGTCCTTGTAAAAGGAAGGCCTGGTTTAAGTCCCTCATTTTACAGATGAAGAAACTGAGGCTCAATGAAGTTGAATGACTTGACCAAGGTTATATAACTAGTAAGTGGCAGAACTGGGGTTCGAATACATGTCTTCTAACTCTTAATCTAAAAATTTTCTTTCTGTATACAGTGTGAGGCACTACATATACCTAAGAAGAATATGTTCTTGGAAGAGAATTCCCTCGGAAATGCACTTGGAAAACAATTAGATGACAATGTTAACTTAAGATCCAAAAACATTTGATGTGGAATTTTTACCCTTCAAATTGAAACTATTGCTCAGCAGATCTGAATCACTACAGAAACTGATCATTGAGATAGCTGAGGGTAAAAAGTATTCAATTCAAAGAACTGTCATTTTTTGGGACTGTGATGTAAACATGAATTCAGCATCAAAGTCAGATTTATGTCAAAGGTTTTGTGTAGAGCTTAGAATCTGATCTAAGTTTTCTTTATGCCAGGGCACATTGCTAATATTGCTGCTAATTAATTTGGAAATTTTTATACCTTTGTGCAATTATTTAAATAGATCCAGGTCTATTTAAAGGTTAATATTTAATAGAAGCATTATTATTAAATTAGCAACAGTTTTGATGCATTTGGTGTGGCCTGGAAGATAATTCTAATCATAGACTCACTTCCTTCTGTACTTCAAGAATTTGATGTTGCCAAGGTGGGTACTAATGTCTAACATTTACATAGTGCTATGTAGTTTTCTAAGTGTTTTATACACGTTATCTTATTTGAACCTCTCAACAACACTGAATTAATTAATTATTGAATGAATTCATTTCATTTAAACCTCATGACAACACTGTGAGGTAGTTACTATGGGTATTATTTCTTTTTTATGGATGAGGAAACTGAGGCTCAGAGAAATTAAGTGACTTGTTCATGATTGTTACATGATAAGTGTCAGAGGTGAGATCTGAACACAGCTCTTCCTAACTCCAAGTCTATCAATCTATCTACTATACCATACTGCTTCATTAAGTTAGTAGATACTCTCTGAGTGTGATTATGACGAAAACATTCATCATCCTGTGGCCAACCAGTGAATGGGCCTCTCCCACCCTAGCAAGATTTGTTCTTGGACATCACTTAAAGAACCCATAAGCTCTCAACTCTTCTCTCAAGCTCAGTGTCAGGATCTGCTGCAGCAGTCGCATTCCTTGGACAATATGGTGAAGGTCAGAGTCAATGGATTCGACAGTATTGGACTCCTGGTGACCAAGGCTGCATTCACCTCAGGCAGAGTGGACATTGTGACCATCAGTGACCTCTTCAATGACCTCAAGTAAATGATTTATATGTTCCAATATGATTCTGCCTAAGGCAAGTTCAAGGGTACTATCAAGAATGAGAATGGAAAGCTGATGATCAATAGAAAAGGCATTACTATCTTCTAGGAATGTGATCCTACCAACGTTAAATGGGGACATGCTGGAGCGGAGTATGTAATAGAGTCCACTGATATTTTTATCATCATGGAGAAGGCCGGGGCTGGCCTCACTTATGAAACATATAGGGAAATGAGCCAAATTTTTTAAAATAAGAGCCATTCCCCAAATGTGAATTCATCAAAGGATATGAACAGGCAGTTTTCAGAATATGAAATCAAAGCTATCAATAGCCATACAAAGATTATCACTAATAATTAGAGAAATGCAAATCAAAATAACTCTGAGGTACTATCTCACACCTATTAGATTGGCTACCATGACATAAAAGGAAAAAGACAAATGCTATAGAGGATGTGGAAAATTAATAGTCTAATCGTTTTGGAGAACAATTTGAAACTGTGCCCAAAGGGCTATAAAACTATGCATACCTTTTGATCCACCAATACCATTACTCAGTTTGTATCCCAAAGAGATCAAAGAAAAGGAAAAAGGACTTATATGTACAAAAAATTTTATAGCAGCCTTTTTTTGTGGTGGCAAAGAATTGGAAATTGAGGGGATGCTTGGGGAATGGCTGAACAAGTTGTGGTGTATGGCTGTGATGGAAAACTATTATGCTATAAGAAATGATGAGCAGGATGGTTTCAGAAAAACCTGGGAAGACTTGAATGAACTGAGGGAAAGTGAAGTGAACAGAATCAAGAGAACATTGTACACGATAGCAGCAGTATTGTAATGATGATCAACTGTGAAAGATTTCACTATTCTTATCAATAGGATGATCCAAGACAATTCCAAAGGATTCATGATGAAAAATGCTATCCACCTCCAGAGAGAATACTGATGAACTGAGTGAAAATTGAAACATACTTTTCCCCCTTTGTTTTTCTTCCTTTCTTTTTGCAACATGGCTAATATGGAAATATGTTTTGCATAACTTCATATATATAGTGGATATCATATTTCTTGCCTTCCCATTGGTTAGAGATGGACTTGAAGAAGGAAGAGAATTTGGAACTAAATTTTTTTAAATGAATGTTAAAACTAAATAAATAAATATTATTTTTTATATGGCATGTCTGTCTGGGAGAGGGAGGAGGAAGGATGGTGGGGATAACTGTGATGATATAAGAAACAGAAGACTTCAGAATAAAAACATTTTTAAAATGATAAAAAAAGAGGCCAGGGTTCACTCGAAAGGTGGAACTAAGCATGTCATTATCTCTGTCCCTTTTACTGATGCCTCTTTGTTTGCGATGAGAGTAAACTAAAAGAAATACAATAATACCCTTAAGATTGCCAGTAATGACTCCCATACTACCAACTACTTGGCTCTCCTAGCCAATGTCTTTCATGACAGCTTTGGCTTTATGGAAGAACTCATGACCAGAAGATGGTAGATTGCCCCTCTGACAAGTTGTGACTTGATGGATGATGCACTGCCCGCCCCTGCTTGCTGCTAAGACTTTAGGTAAGATCATACCTGAGCTGAATAGGAAGCTCTTCTGTGTTCCTACTCTTATTGTATCTGTTGTGAATCTGACCTGCTACCTAGAGAAACCTGTCAACTATGATGATATCAAGGAAATGATGAAGCAAGCACCAGAGAGACCCTTTAAGGGCATCTTGGGCTACACAGACGACCAGCTTGTATCCTGTAACTTTAACAATAGCAACCACTTTTCTAACTTTGGTGCTGGCTCTGGTATTGACCTCAGTGACCATTTTCTCAATCTTATTTCCTGTCATGACAATGAGCATGGTTATAGCAACCATATAGTAAACCTTATAGTTTACACGGCCTCCAAGAAGTAAAATGGAAAGCCATGGGTCTTCATTCCAAGCCAGAAAAGGATTTCCACCTCTGGGGAGCCCACCTCTATGACCCATTTCTTTCTGCTAGGGATCCTATGCTCCATTCATAGTCCTTGCCCTAAAGTAGCCCAATACTGGGGGAAGAAGCATTGAGTTCCATGTCGTATACCATCAATAAAGTCACCATGTTCAGTGCAAAAACAAATAATAAAAGAGTCCATTGCCAGGCCAATTCAATGTAATAAACATTAAGTACTTATTAGGTAAAAATGTAAGGGGAGAAGACTGGACAATAAGTCTAATTCTTTTCAACATTCCCAGTGTGCCTGGCTGATGCAATCCCTACCTTGGATCATATGTAGACATTATGTGCCTCTGATCCTCTAACCACTTGGTGAAGAGAAGCATGTTTGATTGTGGAGCTGAAATTGGAGTACATTCAAAAGGCACTAGCCAGCTAGGAGAAGTCTCTTAGCTCTGGCTATTTCCAGATTGGCTGATACTAAAGAAGGAGCATGAGCAGCTGGGGGGCCTCTAGGTAGGGAACTTCAGGCCCTCCCTTACCTGAAAATAGCATGAAGCTGACAGTACATAGCCCTGCTGTTGCTTCTGTCTCTGTTGCATCTCTTTTTTTCTGCTTTGAGGTAAAGGAGACTGGAGATGGTTATGACCTGGTGAGCTTTGAATTGTCGGGAAATTGAGCCACAAGAAGTCTTGAGCTAGAGTCCATGCTGGAGTTTACCACAAGACAGACAGGAGCAAATCCCTGAGTGACTTGGCCAGTCAAGTTCAGTAGTAGCAGAGATGCAGGCTCATCCATCTATCAGCCATGCTGCATTTGTGAATTTGGTGATGTAAATGCTATATAGAAACTGTGTTAGGTACGAGCTCATTCTCCCTAGAGATTTAGGTGGCGTAAGGGAGAGGATGCCTCCAGGAATGGGGGTGTGGGGCAGAATTTCTGTATTTCTGTTCCTATTATATCTTCTTATAAAAGCAAATTGATGTTAACTGATTAAATGAAACTGGGATGCTAATTATTGACAGCGAAGCCTGGGAGAAAAACACTGGCATATTAGAAAAAAACAACCCAAACCCTCAGGGGTACCTCTAGAACCTGAGAGGGAGATATAGCCAGATTTGCTCCAGAAGAGCGATTTTGGAGCATCTTTACACAAGGCATTGTGTTAGACATTGAAAGCTTAGCCATTCAAGAATACCTTACTTTGGAGATTTCTGTTCTCAGGTTCCCAAGCTGAGAGCCAGTACAGTGTGACAGAAAGAACATTGGTTCTGGACCCAGAAAACTTTGGTTTGAATCTCAGTTCTGCCAGTTGCACTAGTATGCAACCATGGTCAAGTCATCTTATTTCTCTGACCTTCAGTTTCCTCATATATAAAATGAGGAATCCTACATTTAGAACACAAGTCTTCTGATCCCAAATGCAGCATTCTCTTGAAGACCTTAGAATTATTAGCTATTTTTATATTACTACTATTTCCTCTTCAGAGTCATAGCAGTTAAAGAGCCAGCCTCAAAGTGGGGAAGACCTGGGTTTAAGTCCTAACTCTGAGGCATAACGGCTACGTGAGACTGGACAGCTATTGCTTAATCTCTCAGCACCCAAAACGGTTCTCTAAAGCTGAAAGGTGAAGAGTATTTGCTCACCTATGTTGGTAAAAGGGTTTTTTCACTGCAAGTTCCATGCACCATTAAAAATCACAAGTCATATTAAAATAATTATTTACTTTTCTTATCCCCAATCTAGCTTGATCTAAACTCAAATAATCACAGTATTTAAAAATACATACAGCTAGGTCCTGATTAGTGAGAAGAATAAATCCCATGAAGTGGTCATATTATTAGAATTGTCACTATTCAAAGTTATTATTACATGTAAAATATATAATTGTCAGTCAATGAATATTTATGAAGCCTATTATGTGCCAGGCACTGTGTGTCAACCTACTATGTGCCAGGCACTGCGTTATGCAGTGGAAATACAAAGAAAGGCAAAAGAGAGTCCCTGCTCTCAAGGAATTCCCAGTCTAATGGCAGAGACAGCATGAAAACAACTATATGCAATCAAGATATATACAAGATAAATTGGAGGTAATCTCAGAGGAAATGCACTTATTAAGGAGGATGGAAAGCCTTCTTGCAGAAGCTGAGACTTTAGCTGAGACTTGAGGAAAGCTAGGGAAGCCAGAAGGGAAAACATTACCATACAGTGAAAATGGCTGGAGTTGGGAGATAGAGTGTCTTGTTCCAGGACAGAAAAGTGGACTGATGCCACTAGATGGAAGAGTACATGAAGGGGAGTAAGGTGGAAGATTGGAAAAGCAGAAAGAAACCAGGTTGTAAAAGCCTTTGAATGTAAATCAGAGGATTCTGGAGGTGACAGAGACCCTCTGGAGCTGATCAAAAGAGGGTGGTAGTCAGACGTGATGTGGTCAGAGCTGCACTTTAGGAAGATTAATTTGATAGCTGACTGGATGGGCTAGAGAAGGGAGAGATTTGAAGTAGGACAACCAACCAGAAGATTCTTGGAACAGTCCAGGTATGAGGTGATGGGGGCCTGCACCAGGGTGGTGGCAGGTTTAGAGGAGAGAAGGATACATATGTGAGAGATATTACAAAGATAAAATCAATAGGACTTGGAAACGTTTTGCATTTGGGAGGTGAGAGTGAAGAATCAAGGATGACACCTAGAATGCAAGTCTGAGTGACTGTTGCAACAATTCGGCTAGCAGCTCTTGTGGGAGTGAAAGACCAATACAAGCCCAACAACAGGAATGTTGCCAGCACAAGGTCTTTGATCTGCTTTACTAAGGAAAGTAATGTTAAAGGGTTAACAATCTTACTTATATCCAACATATACATATAAACTCACTTAGTTCAGGGGAAGAAGCCAGCACTCTGAACTTCAGAGCAAATACAAACAAATTACAAACATACACTATAAACAGACCAAATACAATTCATAGTTACCAAGAAACCATCAACATCTGAGTTCAGGAGCCAGGGAGCTCATAACAATGGCTGGCTCAGAGTCATGGGCCACTCCTCCAGGAGTGAGAGCCCCAAGAAAATAGCTCTGTTCTCTCTTTTTATACACTCTTTAGTCATTGTCAAAGGTCATCTGAGTGACCAGAACTTAGGCTCCTAGTATGGGCTCTGGTCTTAGCAGGACCCTGAGGGCTTCACGCCCACATAGGCTTAGCACCTAGTAGACAGGGGTTTGGGCCTGGGGCTTTGCACCTAGTAAGGCTCAAAGAGACTTAATTAATTTATCATGCTAAAACAGCAAAAAAGTCCCAACTTAACTGATATTACAGTGACTAGAAGGACGACAGCACAACAGTGGCAGGGAAGGTTGGAAGAGCTGGGGGCTTCTGGGGGAAAGAAAATAAGTCTAGTTTTAGTGAGTTTAAGATATTTATGGGATACCCAGTAAGTCATGTCTTTGTGGGCAATAGAGAAACAGTAGATAGGGAGAGGTAGAAGATAAGTGAGAGGTGGGGGATGATAGAGGGGGTAAACTTGAAGGAGAAAATGAGATGGATGGAGCCATTTTTGCGTGCGAGGTAAGGAGAAGGACCACTTACTTCTTCATGTGAGAAAGAGGTAAAGGAGATGACAGTGGCAGAAGGTATCTGGGTGATGTGAGATGTGGAAGAGGGGAGAAGAAGGGTATCTCGGCAACTTTTTTCCAGTAAAGTACGAGGTAAAGAATTGGTGAATTTGCATGCTCACAATCTCATTCAATGAACCGTGTAGTTGGAAGGTCTGGGGCATTATCTAAAACCAGTAACGTTTAAATGTGACCTTATTACCCTTGAAACGTTATTCAAGAGCTAGTCTAAAATAACCTGAAAACCAGTCTCTGGAAACAGCTTTTGTCACTCACACTTTCTTATCTGACTTCCAAAGAAATGGAAGCAATAGATGGTTGTAGCTTCTCCATGAGGATTCTGAGAACGATAAATGAGCATTGGTTTTAATTTATAATCCCTTTCTGCATTGTTACTGTTGTTCAGTCTTTTCATTCATGTCCAACTCTTAGTGACCCCATTCGGGGTTTTCTTGGCAAAGATACTAGAGTGATTTGCTATTTCCTTCTGCAGCTCATTTTACAGATGAGGAAACTGAGGCAAACAGGGTTAAGTGACTTGTCCAGGGTCACAAAGTTAGTAAGTGCTTGTAGCCAAATTTGAATTCAGGAAGATGAGTCTTCCTGATTCCAGGCCCCACTTTATCCACTGTGCCACCTAGCTGCCCTATGTCCCAATAAAAATGTCAGCAATTCTTGGACACTTTAAATCTAGGTTGAGCTTTTTCTTCCCTAGAAATGTCTAAGTTGTCGAAGGTATCTTTTTCCAGAATAAACCTATTTCACCTAGAGTAAAAATTTCTTGATTAGTGTATCTACCTTCTTTGATTATTTTCTTAAAAACATCAGTTTATTTACCTTCAGAATCCTCATCTACGCTGGCTGCCTCTCTGGTAATTTTAACATTATGCAACTGAACTTGATTTTTAAGGATCAACCAACCAATGCTTGCAGTAGTTCTCCACTTCATATCCATTTTCTTTCAAAGCCTTAAATAAACTTGAAGCTTTTGTCTGAAGGGCTGCTATGCTTAGAGGTATGTGTTTTTGATTGCAATCTTCAACCATACAGCTAAAAGATGTTCCATTTTTATCATTGTAACACTTCTATTCCTTGTTATTGTTTGTAAACCACAAAAGCTGAAGCAATTTTGCTATTTTCTTTTATTTCACCTGAATGTTTTATAATATTCTGTACTATAAATTCAGACATTCTGACTCCTTGTCCTATTTTAGAGTTACTATAACCATATTCATACCATTTAATTACATCAACTTTTTATTCTAATATAACAAGACTCCCCTTTTTCTTCTTCTTCTTCTTCTTCTTCTTCTTCTTCTTCTTCTTCTTCTTCTTCTTCTTCTTCTTCTTCTTCTCCTTCTTCTTCTTCTTCTTCTTCTTCTTCTTCTTCTTCTTCTTCTTCTTCTTCTTCTTCTTCTTCTTCTTCTTCTTCTTCTTCTTCTTCTTCTTCTTCCTTTGTGCTGGCAGTGTTTCCATCATAAATAGATTCCCTTCTATCCATTTTGTTAAGGTCTCTTTTAAAAGAGTTAACACAACTATTGGTGATGCAATATACAGCAGCACATCATATCCACACACAAGTCAAGTTCAGATTGATGACTTAGTAGCATGTTAAAACCCCAACTAGCTTTAACATGTTGCATTAATTGAATTTTGGCTCACATTAGATTTTACTTGGCATCATTTTATAATTGACACTAAATTGAATTTCACATTATTCAAACTTACGTTGTGACCTAGCTGTACATACATGTGCACATATATGTATTTCCTTATTTCTTTTCCTTCCTTCTTTTCTTTTCCTTCCATTCTTTCTTCCTTTTTCTTTCTATATTTGTATTTATCTTTCTATCTATCTGAAATCACAAGTCCAGTAAAAATAAAATGAATGTGTGCATATATGTATTTAATTTGAACCTGCGATTCTATCCATATAAAGAACTTACAATGTAGAAACTCCTCCACTGATGCTGTTCTGTGTAACTGAGCATGTTACAGAGTTACCTAGGGGTACTAGTTAAGTAAGTTGTGTATAATCATACTAGTATGTATCAGGATTTAAACTTAGGTCTTCTTGATCCCAAAGCCAGAACTCTACCCACTATATCATCCTGACTTTGTGAAAATATGACAACATCATACACAAATACTCAAATGGATCTATACCATCAATATGGATGTCCCGTAAAGCATATTGGAACCTATGCCTGTCTATCTTGTCAGATAGTCAATAAACATTTATTTAGCATCTATTAGGTGCCTGGCATTGAACTAAGCACTGGAAATACAAATATGAAAAAGATAATCATTGTCTTCAACGAACTTATAATCTAATGGGGGAAGAAAGTACCCAAAAGATAGCTAAAAAGCCAAGAGAAGAAGGGGAAGTAGTGGTGAATAATGGAGAGTTTCAGAGGAGTGCATCCAGGTGGGACATAAAGAGATGACTAGCCCTCTCCTTAAATGGAGGTTCTGAGAGGAGCTCTCTACCTTCTAATCAGAGGGAAGAGCCCTAGGAGCAGAGGGTACTGATGAAATATGAATTCCAGGGCTAAAGTGATCTTGCAGGATGAAGAGATTCCTGGAGTATGAAGGAGAAGTTCAGAAGAATACAGTCAGATCTCTGTCCTCCTACACATTCACCACAAAGGATTCATTCAACACAGTAAGGGTTATCCTTGCTTTCTCCTGATATTGTGAGCATACCAATGGCATATATGATCTTTCTATCAGTTACGCTTTCTTCTTTTTCAATTATGCATTTCTTTGATGGTATCTTTTACTCTAGTTCTTCCTAGTTCCTTATCCGTTATGCTGCAAACTCTTCACATCTGCCATATACCTCTTCATTGTCTTCTGAGTGATACTATTTTTTTTTTTACTTTGGGGAAGATTACTCTGTTCTACATCTCATAGCCACACAATGCTGATAGAATTTTGCTGTCAAAAAGATGAGCCTTTGTTTCTGGGAGAAGTTTGGGGTATTAAAAGGGCTTTGTAATTTCCTGAAAGCAATTCAGCCTATTCTCCTCTTGCTGTTTAATTCTGGATCCAACTTGCCCATTTTTACTATTTCAATATATATATATTGGTGAAGAAATTCTACTGGTTGCCCATTAAACTACATGTTATAATTTGTATAGTAGATATTTTCCATCCATTTAGATGAAGTGTAGATAGTGAGCCAAATTTTTTTGATCAATTATGAAAGTCTTCCAAGGGATTTTGAATATTTCCAACGTTGATGCAACCCTCACAATGTCATCCACAGACAGGAACATGTGAGGGACCATTTATAGGGACGTCCTCTTTTACCTGAATTCTGCTCTGGATTTCCTTCTTGAGAGGGGCAAAGAACCTTGGTAAATGTAGATGAACGAATAAAGAATTTATTAAAGCAAGTTACTACTTGCAAAGCACTGAAGATACAAATAGAAAAGTAAGATAGGCCCTGTTCTCAAGGAACTCACACTCAAATTGGGGAGACAACACATATGAAAGATTTCAGTTGCAAGTCAGATAGAATGGTCCCACGGTCCTTAGGGTGAAGTGGCAAAGCAGATGGCAATGCTTCTTCTTTAAGGTAATTTCCACTGATAAATTCTTCTTAGTTTCTGATGCTGAACCATCTGACAGTGCCAAAGACTGGTGGTGACAAGGACTTTCTTTTCTGGGTCATCAATGGATGCGGCTATAGCACCTGCAGGAGCAATTGCCAGGCTATGTCTCCATAGGAGTTGCTTCCCACAATGATGGCTGTGAGGGCTGGGGCTGGGCTAGAAGCAGAACCAGCCTTTGGGGGTGATGGGGGGAGTGCTACCGCTCCCAGGGCTCTGTGTCCATCTGTCCAATGGTGATAGTTGGTCAGCAGTTGTTTGCTGGTAGTGATGAGGAAGGTGAACCTCTTCTCCACAATGATTTCTCCCCACAGTTATGGCTGTGGGGCTGGGCTGGAGGCAGGTCTTGTGGTTTGGTAGACATTGCTATCCCCAAAGCTCTTGGCTTTAGAGTCCTGGGTTGTCTCCATTAGGGTCCAAGGGGAGATGATGGTCAAGGCAGTGGTGGTGGTTTGACTTTCCTGGCACAAGCTGCCTCCCATCTCCCCTTCAGGGTGACCTGCAGCTTTTTTCAATGTGTAGCACTGGTTTTGCCCTTCACTGCTTCTCTCTAGTTAATGAAGTGTCACTATCTTCCATTAACTTTCCTCTGTGAAACGTCACAAATCAGTCAGATTTCCCTGTTTCACACTTTCCTTGATATTAATGATCAGGGGAGCATGAGTAAGTTCATCTGGGTTGTTTCAATGACTCTTAAATAAATTTAATATACGCATAGGAGTCGCTTTGTTGGAAGAGAGTCAGCAAGGCTGTATGTTGTTCCACTTAATCGAATGCTTTTTTTAAAAAAATTAATAAACAATAAATATGGTGATAGCTTCTATTTTCTACATCTTTTAGCCAACTGTGATGAAGATAAAGATATGGTCCACTGTGGAATATTGTTTGCAGAAGACTGCCTGTTCCCTGATATTCTTTTTATTGAGTGCCCTCAGTGTGCATGTAGATTATTCTGATAGAAATTTCACATGGTTGGGAAAGTAGACAGGATAACATTTGTTGAAGTTTTATTGGTTGCCTCTTTTCAGTATTAATAAGTTTCAAAATTGTTTCATGCTTTTGAAGTCTTTTCTGAACCCCTTTGTGATTAAGAGCTCAGAATCTTAGTTTTGCCAATGAATGCCTTTGGCTAAATCACTTTATTTCTCTCTCTTTCAGGGCTGATATAGGTTATAGAAATTATTCAATTAAAGTCATGTAGAGTTAATTAAATTCAACAAACATTTATTAAGTGCTTGATGCAGGCTTCTTAGAATGGATTCCTTTCCCAAACGCTAGTCATAAACATATTAGACATAAACATTAGAATTACTGATGAATGCACGGATATAGCCCACAATAATAAACGAATTTTACTAACCTTGCAATTTTGCTCATCCATCCCTTTTGTTTAAAAAATATTGAAGCATGCACCCCCCAATATATATATATATGTATATACATATATATTTACTTATTTATAGCATGTGCTACTACACTAAGATATTATGTACTTTATTAAGTCATTGTAATGGCAAGCAAAGAGGGATTTTTTTTTTTGCTGTTTTCTTTTGGAGTTAAATTTCTATAGCACATTAAGTGCTTAATGGAATGGAATGTTTGTTAATGGAATAGGACCTGCTTTGAGCTCTGGCCCAGCTCAAAGCTGTGGTGCATCCTGAATCACATGGAGCCCAATGTGGAAGGAGCTTACCAAAAAGAGGGAAAAAGAACAGGAAGGGAGAGCAAGGCAGAGCTGAAAGAGAGAAGCTAGTGTGAGTGAGCAGAGGGAGGAACTTTCCTGGGGGAACATGCTTGTGGGGAGGCCCAACAGAAAGAACGTTTAGGATATTGGCGCTCTCTCTGTTAGTCTGTGTTAATTTTTCAGACAGAAGGCCTGTCTGTTGGTCTGTGTTAATTTCTCAGACAGAAGCCCTGTTTGTTGGTCTTTATGAGTGAATTGAGCTGAAGGGTGGAGACTCCCCCAGGGGAAGGAGGCTTAGCTTAAGTCCCTTTTAAGAGCTGCTAAAGTGAATTGAGATGATGGTGCTGGTAATGTACGTAAATATTGTTGTAGCTTTGTTTTCCCAGAAACAGAAACTGCAGGCAGGAGTCCCTGAAGCCTGCTGTCAGGTAGGAAGAGCTTGGAGTGGAGTAGTCCCTGTGAGCTGAGACCTGGAGCAGGAGCAAGAGCAGCAGGAGAGCTGCCTACATGTGAATCCAGGAAAGAGTTGGAAGTGGTCAGCCCACAGAGGAAGAGCCATAGGACTTGGAAGTCAACCTCAAGTCAAGATGAAAGAGGACTTTACTTGGACACTTGGTATTGATTAAGGAGATTATTCTTAATTGTGACCTGGGGTGGTAGCGTGGTATTTTCTGCTATCCCTTAAGGATGCATCATGCTAAGGAAGACGCCCTGATTTTGGGGATGCAATGATATATATACTGTGTAGTGTGATGTTTTTACTGAGACCTAGGGGTGGAAGGTGTGGCATTTTCTGCTACCCCTTAAGGATGTGTTGTGCTAGGGAAGACCTTAGCCTGGGACCCCCTGCTGTGTAAATAAGTATTTTGGGGAATGCTACCAAATGCAATGATATATGCTATGTGCCATATGACATACTGAGTGATATGATATATGTATACACACACACGTGTGTGTTTGTATTAGATGATATGTTTTGCTTAAGGATGTTGCTATGAATGTTATGTTTTATTGAACAATGCTTAGTTTATTGCCAAATAAATAAAGAGTTCATTATACTATGGGATTAGACCCTTGAAATTATTTACAGCAGCAGTCCTCAGATATGCTGCCATGATTACCATTACAGTCATACATGAAAAGAAATTCAAAGGATAAATTTCAGATGAAATACATAGTATTTTATAAAATATTAAATACTTTACTTAATGGTTTAAAGCACTTTTGCTCTCACTAAAATATTATTATTCATTTTTTGTTTTTGTTTTTAGTGAGAACAATGTGAATGAATATGCTTCATTATTTTGGGGAATTTTTGTTTAACATTTTGTGATGGGGCCTTCAATGGTCTGATTCTAAGTTCAGCGTATTTTGATATCTGGCTTTAATGACTTCACAGCTGAAAATGATACCTCACAAAGAACTAGATCAAAATGGAAGAAGTGAATTGTTGGCTGTGCTTAATTAAAAAAATCATGATACTCATTTTTCAGTCCTTTCTGCCAATCATACAAAGGTTTTGTTATAATTCAGCTAGTAAATATCTTTCTATGATATCAAAATCAGTTGTTCTTGCAAAGCAATTAGATGATGTTGCATTTTTTATATTCTTATGCTTAACTGCCTTCTGTTTTAAATAAAGTGACTAGAAATAGGTTCCTTGTCTGTAAACTGAGATAGCTGGGCTATATTTTCTCCAAGACCCTGTCCATCCCTAGATCTATGATCCTATGGAGTTGTTCTAAATGGCCTCTTGTATTGGCAATCAAAATGGGCTCTTAGCACTTAATTCAACCAAGTGCCCTTGAAGAGTTTGGCCTTTATTTCCTTGATTAAGTTAGGAGTCCTTGATGACCTCCTTGCCTCAAGGGAGAGCATAGTTTACATGGGTTTGAGTGACATATTTGTGACATCAGAGGCTTTTAGATCACATGGGTTTAAGTCACATTTTTGTGACAAATTTAGGTCACATGGGTGAGTTGCATGTGTGACTCACCCTTGACCCTGAAAAAGGTATAAAACCAAGGGTTGGCTTTCTTTTTTTTGGAGCTCTGACCCACAGCAGCAGTGGCACACGTGACTCTGGGCCAGCCGTTGTTATGAGCTCCCCAGCTGAACTCAGATGTTGGTAGGTATGAGTTGTATTTGGTCTGTCAATGTTTGTAATTTGTTTGTATTTGCTCTGAAGTTCAGAGTGCTGGCTTTTCCCCCTGAACTAAGCGAATGGTATTTGTATGCTGAATTAAAGTAAGATTGTCAACCACTTAACATTGCTTTCCTTAGTAAAGCAGATCAAAAGAACCTGGGCTTGCAGCATTCTGTGAGCTGGTTGTGGTTGGCTTTACACTCACATAGCAGCTGCTAGCCAGATTGCTGAAACACCTCTAAGGCTAAAAGTTCTGCATTTATATCCCATGTGAGGATGATAACCCCTGGGCCTGTCTTTGACTTTCTGGAAAACTCATGACATTTGACATCTTTTGGTAGCCCTTTGTTCATCACTATGTCTACCATTGCAGGTAGACCTGTGGTGTCTGTGCCTATAGAAGATCTTTGTTTCATCTTTTTGTCTTTCTATCTCCAGCACCTGCCTAGTACCTGCCTCCAGTGCTTGCCTAGAGTATAGTAAAGTAACATGTTATAATAGGCTCTGGGCTTACTTTCCTAACCCACATTTTTACTATCAGGCTTAATCCCCAGAACAAGGCTACTGCCCTCCTCAGAGTTCTAGGAGGTAAACCTGAGGGTTTGGGGTATTGTTTATGTGGTACTGTAGCTCATGAACTATTGTGTTCCCTACAATATCCATGTAGCCTGTTGGTTCAAACTCAGAAAGAAATAGAGGCCACTAAACTTCAAATGAGGATCTTTGCAGGCAGAATATTGACTTAGAAAACCGCATATTAACATTATCTATGTTCTATTGTATTTTTGTTTATTTTTTTTAAAAAGTATTTCCCAGTTATTCCCAAACCATAATCTGGTCCTTGAGAGTTGTGGGCTACAATGGATGTTTGACACCTCTGATGTAATCAATTGACCAACTGATCTCTCATCAATATCAATTAACCAATATATGTATATTTGTAGACTCTTTGTTGCTCTCATTCTTAATGCAGGAATTTGTTTTGTTGAACTATGCAAAATGCATAGCCCAGCAAAACAAATTCCTGCATTGCCTAGCCTTTTTATTAAAAATGAATGCAGCAAGGACTCCAGCATCATACTTATTCTAGTTAATTCAACCAAGAAGCCATAGGAATTTAAAGCAAAATAATCTCTCAAGAAGAGATAGGAAGATGCTAAGCTTAATTTTTGAAGTAAAGGCAACATAGGAAAATTGTGGCAAAAAGTTCTTCAGTAAATATGTCACTGATCGATCTATGATTTCATCAACTTTAGGAATTCCTTATATGAAATGGCAACCCCAGGGTTACACATCAAAGAAAGGCCAGAGGCTGGATTTGTACCTGAGTTCCCCTTAACACCAACCTCAGCATGCTAGCCACTATGCCATACTGAATTTACTCAATGAGTATGCGGGTCAAGAAATATTATTATAGAAAAAAACATCTAAAGGAGTGCCTGGACTATTGTTTTCTGAGTAGAACAAGAGACAAAGCCCAACAGCATAATTCTGCTATTGACTCACCTTTTGACCTTAGATGAATGATTTAATCTCTTTGTGGCCTAAGTACCCAATCTATAAAGCAAAAATAATATTTACTCATTTCACAGGGATGTTGTTGAGCTTAATTAATGTTTTAAAGACCGCAAGTGGCTCTTAGAAAATAAGCACCATTGTTAATAGGAGTTATTATTGCTAGCAATAAAGTATCCGTGAGTAGACCGTATTGCCTCCTACTAGTGTAGACAACATCTAAATCTAATGAACTTGAATATCATGTGACCTAACACAATACATTAGGATTATATTCTCATGGATTTAAATAAATGCAGAAGCTCTTATCAGGGACCTAATGTAGTGGACTGACCAATAAGGGTCCAGTTGTTAAAAAAAAAAAAAAAACCTCTGCTTGATATAAACTCATGTAGATTTGGTGAGCCTGCTTCCAGAAGTTCCCTAAAAAGGAACAATCCTTTACCTTTCCACTTCAAAGGACATACAAATACTATCTATTTCATGTCTATTTTTTAGCTTTGTTTTGAATTTGGACAGGAGGAGAGACCGTGATAGGTTTGCCGAAAAACAGAAAGAAAAGAAAGTCGTTGAGGCATTTTTTTTAATGGACAGAAGAGAACAGAAGGAAAGTCATAAACACTGACAAGATAGTTGCTTGTTCTAAGGAAGAGCAAGCTCTATATGACAGAGATTTGTAGTTTCATATACAATCCTTTTTTTCCTGTCTACTCTGTATATGGAAAGGCTTCTTTTATTTGGTGTTTATTAAGTTTGGAACTTTAAAAAATAAAAAACAAAAAAGCCCCCCCCCCCCAAATAAAACCAACAACACCCAAATAAGTGTGATTCCTGGGTCACTTTTGGAAGTGGATTGACTTAGATGAGTACTTATTTAGATGAGCATTTGTTTTTCCCAGAATACCTAGTTACTTCCTCTCAAACCACTATATAATTATGAGGAACATTTATATGGCCCATTATAGCTGCCAGGTACCCTACCATCACTTTCATTAAAGTAGTTGTTTGTCAAAACAGCCCTCCCTCACAAATCAATTCCTATTTTTCAGGTGAACAAAATTAGACTTCAAGATCCACACAGGAAGTCAGGGGTAGGTAGGGTCAGGAATATAATTTAATATTCATTACCTATTCAAGTGAATCACCACCCTCCTTGTTGACTGAATTTACCAATACTTGTTTCCTTCTATAGGAGCATTCCAACTAATTTTTAGATTTGATTACTTCAGAGGCCAAGATTTCTGACGAGGCCTCAAAAGGTCCACTAATGAGGCATCTTTTCTATTTCAATACTGTTTAGCCTTATTTCCGAATATGAAGAAATGGAATAAATGAGGCAGAGGATTCTGAGGGAACAATGGCTTTGGATATGCAAAAATAATGTGGAGATAAGGACTTTTTTAAAATTAAAAGTCACTGACTTAGAAGGGAAAAAAAGAGGGTTTAAAAACAAGTAAAAAATCAGCTTAATCTGTTTTTCCCCCTTTACTGCAATAGAAACATTCAAGTCTCCCACGTTTAAAATTTAAACAATTAATATGAAATTTTATTTAAGTAAAATAAATACTGAGGAATATATTTGGGTTGCAAATTATGATCAATTAATAGAGGGGGAGAAGAAAAGAGAGGAAAAGGTAGTAGAAAGGAGAGACAGGGAGGAAAAGGAACAGATAGATTGATGGGATATTAAAAGAAAGCAGGAGGAAAGGCAGCCCAAGGGAAAGAGGGGGAGAAAGGGAGAAAAGAGGAAATACAAAGAGGGGGGCAAGGGGAGGATACAGTTAAGGAGGAAAATGAAAGAAAATATAGAAATAAGAAATGGGGAGAAACACTGAGATAAAGAGGGAAAAGCAAAAGAGGAACAAAAAGAAAAAGGTGTTTTATTGCAGTGAAAAGAGCATTTGGCTGGGAGCAAAGAGACCTGGGTTCTAGGACCAGCTCTGCTACTAACCCACTCTGTGACATTTAACTTCTCTGGGCTTCAGTTTCCTTATCTGTAAAATGAAGTGGTTGGACTAGATTATCTTTGAGGTTTCAATTACTTTTTCTAAGCAGAATATACATTGACCAGTTGGCATAGACAAGAGAAGAGAAGCCCCATGGGGACTATGGGAAATTGGCACAATGATGAACTGCTGACAGAGTTTGAGGTGTTTCAATTGCCCCATCCAACTTGTAATTACACCAGGAAAGTGTCTAAATTGTCTGTATACTTTTGGCCTACTGATCCCAATAGATATATACCTCAGGGTATATATATCTCTCAGTCAAAGACAGAGAGAATGATACAATATACACCAAAATATTTAGTAGCATTTTATATCACAGTAAGGAGCTGGGAAAAAAAAAAGTGGGTGCTCTTCAAGTGAGGCATGGCTTTAGAAAATCTGTCATATGAATATAATGGAGTATAATATGAACACTACCGATAAAGACTTTCAGAAAACATGCAAAAATTTATATAAACATACAGATTGAAATAAGTAGAACCAAGAGAAGAATATATGCAAAGAAAAAAGTAATGAATGTAAAATTCACTAAAAGTAAGTCAGTGCTGAATAACTGAAAAACCAACGAAGGACTCAGGAATTAGATAATGAAACAAGTATCCTCATTCATGGAAGAGAAGACTACTAGAACAGAATATTTTAGACATTATCAGAAGTTGTCACTATATCAGATGGTTTTGCTAACTTGGATTTCTTAAACATGAGAGGGTTCAATGGTTGGTGGTAGAAAACGATTGTAATGTAAAGAACAAAAGGTATTGATAATTTTTTTTAAAGATACAGTTGAACCTAACCTCCAGCTTGCAATTTCTATTAATATTTTTTAAAATAGGCAGTATAATGTAGTGCAGTGGTTTTCAAAATGTGGTCTAGGGAAAGGGGTCCCTGAGACTGAAGGGATCCATGAGGTCAAAATTAATTTCATAATAATACTAAGATGTTTTAATTTTTAATATGGTAAACATTTATAAACATAACTTACATAAACAAAAGTTGGGGGGCAGTGAGGCTTCAATAAGTTTTAAGAGTATAAAGGGGAACTGAGGTAAGAAAGTTTGACAACTTCTTGCATAATGAATGACATGCTAGACCTAGAATTATAAAGATCTGGATTCTAATTCTGCTTTGACATTTATTAACTGTGTGACCTTGGACAGGTCACTTAACTTTACCAAATCTCAGGCAATTCTTTAACACTGCTTTTCCTTTTAAAATTTGAATATTTTATTAAAAGCTTAATATTTAACATAAATATAAGCAACTAAACTCCTTTAGTAACTATCTACATGAATTACTTTAAATGAATAAGGCATAATTTTTACTCTCTACCTTTAAGTCTTTATTGGGATTTCTAAGACAATTTTTCCGTCATTGTCAATGACACCAACTAATTCCTTATTCCCCGAACTCATAAATTAGGAGTTTTTTTTTTAACTCCTTTCTCTCTTGTGCCTTCCATATCCAATTCATCATGGAGTGATGATAATTCCTCTGCAATATCTCTTGAACTGGTCTCTCCCCTTCTGTTTCCTAGTTCAAGACCTCATCTTGCTTCTCTACTCTATTACCACAATAACCTTCTGGATGGTTTCCTGGCTTCCAACAGGCTCTCCCTATTACAGGCCAGAAAATAACAAAGCTGCCAGATAATTTTCCTTATTTTTTTTAAAGATGTATGTTCAGGATAAAGATTTCCTGTGGTCTATTGGGTAAAATATAAATTCTTTTTTTTTTGAGGGAGGAAGGTAGGGCAATTGGAGTTAAGCAACTTGCCCAAGGTCACATAGCTAGTAAGTGTGTCAAGTGTCTGAGGATGGATTTGAACTCAGGTCTTCCTCACTCCAGGGCTGGTGCTCTACTCACTGAGCCACCTAGCTGCCCCTAAAATATAAGTTCTTTAGCCCATAATTCAAGGTCCTACAGCCACTTACTTTATTAACTAACTCGTCCTACTTCAAGATTTCCAACTTCATCTTCCTTTCTTCCCCAATAGTGCCATTTCTTCCACTACAAACGAAGCAACTTCCTCTGTATTCCCTGCTCCTTCTCCATCTTCTTACTTGAAAGCATGGACCATCTTTTACCTTTCTTTGCATCCTCAGTGCTTAGCACAGTGCCAGGCACTTAGTAGGTTCTTTAAAAAATGTTTATGATTCACTGATCTAATACTAGATTCTGTGTCAGAGGCCATGGATCACATCCTCCTGCTACTTACTACCTGTATAATCCTGAGCAGTTTACTTAGCTCTCTGGAAGAGACCTTAGAGATCAAGTGAATGTGTAAAATGAGGGGGTGATCAAGAGTCACTTGATGTCTAAGGTCTCTTCCACATCTTTCTCTATGATATTATTAAGCTGGTGGCAGAGTGGTTAGGGCACTGAGCCTGGAGTCAGGGAGACCTGAGATTAAGTTGACCTGAGATTAAATCCAACCTCAGATACTTCGTAGCTGTGTGATTCTGGGCAAGTCACTTAACCTCCATTTGCCTCAGTTTCCCTAATTACAAAATGGGGATAATAATAGCACCTTCCTCACAAGGATCAAATGAGATACTTGTAAAAAGCATTTAGCACAGTGCCTGGCACACAGTAGGTGTTATATAAATGCTTATTCCCTTCTCTCTTAGTATGACTCAAGTTTTATCTACTTCTGCTTACTTTGCTTATCTACAGTGAAAGTGCTACAAAAATTCCCCGAAAAGCAATCGAGAGTACTAACAATTAACCCCTTGGTCAATCAGTACCTGGTTCATCCAAAACTAAATGTTAATCCCTACTTTACTTATTAGTGATTGGAGTCATTCTCAGTGATAACAGTGGTTATCTATACTTCATGTCTACTTTGCCACCAACGACCTATGTAATCTTGGTTGAGTTCTTTAATCTATTCCTTTTGAATGTGCAATGGGATATAAAATCAGATTGGCTTTGTTACTAATTATTTCAGACTCCAGCGAGGTGAGTTCAGCATGTGGATGGAAATACCCAGGAAAGTACTGGGATTGGTGGTAGTGGTAGTTTAGGGGAGTGGTAGAAGTGCATAAGGTAATATATTACTTACCTGGTCTTAATACATGTATCTGGCAGGTATAGGACTAGTATCAATAGGTGGAAACTACAAAGAGGCAGATTTATGTTTAATGTAAGAAAAAAAATCTCCTCACAACTAAAGTGATACCAAAGCTTTTGAAGGTAGTGGCATTTCCCATAAGTTTCACTGGGAATTCTTTCAACAAAGGTTAGGAGATTCTTATTCAGGTATCCAGCCTTGGGATTCTGGGAATGAAGATGACCTCCAAAGTCCCTTAAAACTTTGAGATTCTGCAACCTTTTAAGTCTGTGCATAGGTTAGTTATGTCAAGAAATTTTCCCTTAAAAAGAAACTAAGCACTACTACATTTTTCTGGGAATTTTTCTAGGGAAGAATCAATGACTACCATTATACCCCTTTAACATGATACTCTCTCCATCTCTATCAGCTCCTCCCATCACTGGGTCACTGTGAATATGCATGGAAATAAAACTAGATGTCCCTAATAGGTACAAATATATAATTACACCTCAAAGCACACAAATAAAATATTATCATTACATCCACAGTATAAAATACAGTTGTGTAAATAGTATCTGCTCATTAATTGATCTTTATAGCTTAGGATGCTATGACTCCCACATCTCTATTTCCATACCTGACCTCTTTCTTGCACTCTAGACCTACACTTCCAACTGCTGGATATTTCCACTTTTATGTCCCACTTTCAAGTAAAACTAAATATGTCTAAACCAAGCTCTTCAGTTTGAAACACTGGGGTCATCTTGGGTTCTTTCTGCTGCTTCATATCCAATCAGTCACTAAGTCATGCTGATTTATCCTTTGAAATAACTCTCTCATCCAAGACATAGCTCATCCATTCCACCCTTTTCATTCCCACTCAAACCACCTCATCATCTTACTTCTGGACTTCTAGGAAGCAACAACCTCCTAACTTATTTAGAATCAGAGGAATCTTAGAAAGGAACTCAGAGGTCATCTATTTGGACAATCCCTACTGAAACTGTGAACGCTGTTCACAACATCCTCAACAAGTGGACATCTACCATAGTAACTCCCAACTTGGCCTCCCTGCCTCCCTTTTATAGTGGGGATTCCTTTTCAGAATGGATAAGACTAGAGATGTCAGCTGAAGTTCCTCCTAATCTATTTTGCACACATCTGCCAAAGTGATTTCCCCTAAAACATAGGTCTGACCATTGTCATTCTCCTACTCAACAAATCTCAGTGGTTCCCTATTGCCAGTGATCAAATACAAACTCCTCTGTCATTGAGAGCCCTTTACAATCTGCTAGCAACGTATCTTGCTAGTCTTACGTATATTATTACTCTCTGTGTACTCTTTAGTCCAGTCAAACTGGCTTTCTTGTTGTCCCTCACACAGCTTGCCACTCCTGGCCTTCCACTTAGGTCTTCCTGAATTTAAGTCTATGCTGCAGATACTAAGTAGCTGTGTGAACGAGGCAAGTTATTCAGCCTTTTTGTGTCTCAGTTTCCTCATCAGTAAAATGGGGATTATAATAATACCCCATAAATAAGATTGTTTTGTAGGTAAATGAGCTAACACAGGTAAAGCACTTTGTAGACCTTAAAATGCTATATACCGCTTCCACCACCACCATCACCACCACTACTCCTACAAACAACTTCATGCAGTTGTGCTGGCTGCCTCCCATACCTGGAATTCACTCCTTCCTCTTATCTCTCTACCTCTTAGAATCTCTAATTTCTTTCAAAGTTAAACTCTGCTTAAGCACCAAGAGAAACCTTTTCTGATCCTCCTCCTTACTCTAGCCACCCTCACCAAAATCACCTTGCATTTATTTTGGGAGAGTTACTTAGCTAACATTTTGTACTTATATCTATACCTGGAGGCACTTAGGTGGCTCAGCGGATAGAGCACCGGGCCAGGAGTCAGGATAGACCCAAGTTCAAATCTCACCTCAGACACTTACTAGTTGTGTGACTGTGGGCAAGCCACTTAGCCTTTTTTTTCCCCTTAATCCACTGGAGAAGGAAATGGTAAACCATTCCAGTATCTTCGCCAAGAAAACCCCATGGACAAAAATGGGGTCAGGAAGAGCTGGACATGGCTTAACGACTAAATAACAACCCTGTTGTTGTACGTATTGTTTCCTATGAGGCTGTTCCTCCCAGAGGTCAAGGACTGCTTCATTTTTGTCTTTCTATCCCCACTAAGTAGGTAGCACAGAGTCTAGTACACAATGGGTGCTTAATAAATGCTCTTTGGTTGCTTCAGCTTCTGCTTGAAAACTCCACAGACCGAGAACTTTTCCATCCCGCCAACTTCTTTGTCAACTTTATGAGGGCGGGGAAGAAGCCCCTAGGACTCTTTCTATCTACCACAAAACTGAGCGCATATCAAAAGCTTGATAAATACGTGTTGATTGGATTTGAACGCGGAAAAAAGACGGTCTGGTCCTTAAGTTTGTTTGTGGTTGGGGAGAAAAAGTGTATACAAAAGGGCAGAAACGTCAAACAGCAGTAGCACTACTGGTTTTGTTACTCAGTCGTTTTTCGGTTGCGTCCAGTTCTCCGAGACATAAATTAAATACTAAATGCAGAGACCCAGAGGGTCAGTGAGGTATCTTTAATCAGAATCAGAGCTCTGGAGAGTCGGAAGGGACCTCCTCAGACGCCCTCCAGTCCGATCCATACACGAAAGGGATCCGCAATACCTCACGAGTGGTCATTTGGGAATGCTTCCGAGAAATGAGGACTTTTGAACGAGGTCTTCAAGATGATTGGTAGGGATTGGCAGAGAAGGTGGGAAAGACATCCCACTCTAGGGAAGAGCAACGGGAATTCTATGGGGGGGGAGGGGTAAGTGGTCGAATGAACTCCTGTTCAGGGCCAGGGACTGGGTGGAGGGTGAAAAGGTGGGAGGAGATTAGTGTGTGCTTGGGGTGGGATGGGGGATGGCTCCTGGCAAAGCCCCGGAGGCCCTTTCCAGAGGGGTGGGGAAAGTATTAGGGGAAGGGACCGGACGCTCCAACTTTCCAGCCCGGATGAAAACGTCAAGCCGTGTCTAGACTGCCTGCCCCCAGTGCTGCTCTGGGGCACGGGCCGCCAGTCCCTGGCCGGCTCGCTCCGCCCCGCCCCGCCCCGCCGGTACCTCCTCCTTCTGAGAGGGGCGGGGCCCCTCTTTGCCCTGCCCCCACTACCCCAACGGTGCGGGGCTCCTGCTCTGGATCCCGACAAGCTTGGCTGCTGGAGCAGAAGCAGGAGCAGGAGCAGGAGCAGAATCAGGAACAGGAGCAGGAGCAGGAACAGGAGTCGAGCCGAGGAGGGTCCACAGGCAGCCAGGGGCGGGAGGCCGGACGGTGAGTGAAGTTGGTGCTGGGGCTGCCGCTGGCGGTGGGCTGTGTGTGCGCTTTAGACTCGAGGGGGAACGCGTGGCTGCAAGTGGAGCTGCGGGACTCGTCGGGGGACACTTGGGGGTCACTCGGGAAGGGTTTCACTCCCCCGCCAGGTGAGCTTCCCCACACTCCCTCCCCACTTTGAGCCTGGAGCGCCTGGAACCCGGAGGAACGTGAGGGGCAGAGTGAGACTGGCCAGGGTTTCTGGAACCGCGCCCTCACCTCCCCTTTTGGATCGGGCTCCTGTATGAGGTCGAGGATCCCACCTCTGCTTCCTGGGCCGGACGTGACCAGACAGGGCTGGACTCGGGGTTGGAGAAAGGGTGTCCGGGTCTCGGACTCATTCCCCATATGGGTACAACTGCTGGTGAGCGAGTCCTCTTCCCCTCCTGAGGTGGGTGGGGAAGGGTCTCCAGGGTCCCTGGAAGTGCACGCATGTGGCAGGAACCTCATTTCCTAGTTTCAAAACCTCCTGACCGGGAAGAAGGTATCCTCAGCCAGCCTCCTCTTACACCCAACCTAGATACTCCTCATCCGTGATTGCTGTGGATCTGGAGGCGCACTGAGGGAAGGAACTTCAATCCTGGTGTTATCTTTCTTTCTTCCCTCTCTGGCGTTTCTGACCCCGATCCTTGAGGTAGTGTTCTGCCCAAGCCAGGTTTTGAAACGAAAGACTTTTAAATCCTACTCTTCACTAGTGTTTGATGGGAGGGTTCCTACCTCATTTTTGCCCTATTCCTGGATTTCCTAGGAACCTTTCCAGGTTACATCAAGTATTGTGACTATAAAGTTATAGTTGGGTGTTAAATTTTTTTTAACTAATCACATCAAGACTTTTACAACCAAACGAGTGTTGTCCCTCAGAGTAGTCTTCTTAGAAAGTATATAGCTTATTCCATCCACTCTGTCATTGTTCAAAACATTTTTGGAGCTCTCTTTTTGAAACTGCCTTCATAGACAGTTTCTGGGCCACACAAGAAAATCGGTCACATTACTTTATTAGCCACACCTCATAAACTGTGGTTTTGGTTAATGTCATGACTTTCCCATAAAAATTGTCTCCTTGCTGGAAGGGCTTCTTTGTTAGTGGGACCAAGTTGAAAACTGTTGATGGCATCCTTCCTTTTTAGGTACCTCTCCCCTCCCTCCCCCCACTTCTGTGTAGTAAATATCTCTGTACTTTTTTATAGAGGCAGGTGGCTGAAGTAGAATTAGAACACTTCACCCTCAATAGAAACAAGGTTATAATATATGATTGTCCCATTTCTCTGGAAACCAGGGTGACATGAATTTGACATTCAACTTAAAGGATTTCAGATTAAAGGGAAGGAATGAGACCATTTTATGGATTCTTCAGGTCTTTGAGGCTCCCTGCAGAAATGTTTTACATCGATTCTAGGGTCTTACACTTATCCTCCAAAGTGGGGACTAATGAGATCCTTAAGGTTTTGGAGAATACTCTTGTGTCACCATGGCCTGCATGAATGTGCTTAACTTATTCTGGGTGGGCTAATGGCCTCTTTTGTATTGAATACAATATATTTTTTTCCTTTTCCTTTTTTAAAATAAAGGATAGCACCATTTATGGACATTAGCTAGAGGCCAGGGATGGAATTTGATGGGACCAAGCCTATATGATTAACTCATAAAGATGTAGAGGGCCTATAGAAAAATTAGATTTTTAAAGCTAATTTAACAAAAGTATCTTTACAAAATTATTTTGGTGTCCTTGTTTCTAGGGCTGAGGTTAATTTTTTGTTTTCTTTTCCTGTGCGGTTGTTTACTGTTAGATGTCAGCCATGGGCTAATCTCTACACAGAATGGGGGTGGGGGTGGGAAGGGGGAGGGAGATATTTTAAAAATTAATAGGACTCTATTTGCATTTTATTAGCAATTGGATGATAGACTTTATTAAAGAGAATGCCCTCCAGAAATGAATGCTCATGCTTATTTCTACTTAGTTTACAGAATCTGTATTAATGGCAGGATGAAATTAATTTTCTTTAAAAATTTTGTAAGTTGTGGTACTCTTGGTTTCTTTTCCCCTCCCTCTCACTGCCTTCCTTCTCACCCACCTCATCCCCCTATGGCCTGCCCTATTGCTAGAAATGAGTCTTTGTGGGCTGTATGGAAAGCAGAGTAAGACAATGTGACTTTTGACCAAAATACTTAACCTTTAGGGAACAAAACCATGGAGAGTATTTTCTTGCAGTTTTTTTTTTCGAGTTTGACAACAGAATCAAATCATGTTACCCTCTTGGTTGAAACCCTGAAATAGACTTCTCCATTTAAAGGTTAAGAAACCATCAGTTGAAAATACTCTATTCATAGGAATTATAGGATTTTAGAGGTGGGAGAGCTCTTAGAGATGATTTAGTTTGTAAAATGAGAGTGATAGTATTACATTACCTGGGCAATACTTAAAGTGCTATATAAATGGAAGTAATTATCTAGTTTAGGAGTTCTTAACCTTGTTTATAGCTTTCATTTATGTAGTGCTTTAAGGGATTTTACAAAGCTCTTTACAAATATAATCTCATTTGATCCTCACAATACTGGGAGTTAGGTGCTATTATTATCCCCATTTTACAAATGAGGAAACTGAGGCAGACAGAGGTTAAGTGGTTTAGGTCCTACAGTTGGTGGTAGGTATCTGAGGTCAGATTTTAAATCAGATCTTTCTGATTCAGTGCTCTAGTCATTGAACCTCCCCCCACTCGCACCCTGAAGCTGCCTTTATTTTGTGTCTTGGATCCCTTTGGCATTTTGGGGAAAGTATGGACTCCTTCTCAGAGTAATGCGTAAAATAAAATCTGGAGGATTATGAAGAAAACCAATTGACGAGTTTTTTTAAAGCAAATTCACAGGTTAAGAACAACGGATCTTGTTCAGCACCTTCATTTTATAAATCAAGAGCCAGAGTCACAAAGAGGGAAAGTGACTTTCCTCAGATCACAGGGGTCAGTGATTTGCCTGACATCACAGAAGTGGTAGGAGAGCCAGAATTTGAAGCTCTTTGGATTCCAAGCACAGCATTATATTTCCTGTATGATCTTTCTTCTTCTAGTCTGAGCGTTGCATCCTAAGGTTGACAGTTATATTATAGATTTTGCAAAACATTTTGGCAAAAGGGCGTTTGAAAATGATATGTAAGTTTGACCTCCACTAAAGTCCTCCTCTGGTGCCTCACTGTGGTATGGAAATGACCCTTCGTTCTTGAAGGCAGTGCCAGCAGAAGAGTACCTCTGGCAAATCATTCCAACCTGGAAAGACTTCAAGTACAAGCAAATGATGGACAGCATGTCTCTTGTCCTAGATCTAGCATTGCTAAATTCTGTCTCATCAGGGTGGAGAAGGATGATAAATTTCTTGGCTATAGCAACTTTCAAAGACCATTTGTTCAGTCTATAGAGATCACTCTTAGAGGGGGCAAGTACCCCACATAGATGAAGGTACGGGTCCCTGAAAGACTGAAATTAAGTTTTGAGTGTATGAAAACCTGACAGAAATGCAGAAACATTGGTTTTGTGGTCCTAATATACCATAGTACTAATGTACTACTGCTAGTACATAGTGCTAGTATACTACTAGAATGAAGAGGTAAATGGGCAGGAAATTTAGATTTAGATGAAAAATTAGATTAATGAAGATTCAGAACTGGAAGGGACCTCAGACACCATCTTAGTCCAGCCTACGTCATTTTCCTGATGAGGAAAGAAAGAAGGCACCTGTCCAGGGTCATACAGATAGTATGTAGTAGAGTTTGAATTCAGGCTGGGAAACCTGTATCCTTTTCATTTCCATCAACAGGTCAGTCGGACCTGTTTGATCAAAGTTTGCTATGTGCCTGACATTGTGCTAAATATTGAAAATACAAAGAATTGAAAAAACATGGTCCCTGCCAGATTCCCTGTCTCCTGAGGAGGCTGTCCCATCTGATGTAGACTTTTTAGAAAGAAGCTCTTACTTCTGGAAGGAATAGACCCATCTTCCTGTGGAAGAATAGAGTTGAGTTTTATTTTTATTTTTGAGTTTTACTTTTTCTCCCACCTTCCTTGTCTGGTCCTAATGCTAATGACCTGTAGAATGGTCCAGAAGTTGACAGCAGCTTAAGGATTGTAATAAGAGCTGATGTTTGTGTAGATTTTAGAAGTACTTTATGTACATCATCTCATGTGATCCTCACCTAGAGTCCTGGGAAATTAATAGAAAGATTGTCGTCCCCATTTTACAGGTAAAGTAAAGTAAGTAAAGGAAATGCAAAGGATCACCAGCAAATTGGATTTGCAGAGAATTTATTTGAACCATTCTATAAAGCTGGCATCTAACAATGATATTCTGTCTAGACAACTATCTATCTAATGAAAACCCTGGAAATGGAATGGTAGAAAATGAGAGGCTTGTTGACAGCAGTAGAATCAGGGCCCTAAGTGTGATTGGAATAGTTAATGAATCTACAGAGTTTGATTTAAATAGTACTGAAGAGATTTTCTTTGTTCCCCTATTATCCCCCCCACCCCACCCCTCCCTCTTCTCCCACCTTTCCTCTCTGAAGTTTGAAATTCCTTTTGAGACAAAGTTTCTTTTTCAACCTTGAGACAGGAATATAGTATAAATACCCCAAGAGATATAACTCATTGTCCTAAGTTCACCCTGGGTTGCAGTTGACTGATGCCCTATCTTTTTTCCCCACTTCCCATCCAAAGCAGAAGTGTGAATGGGAGAGATCATGGCTGCTAGAAGGAGAGGAAAGGGGAAAGAAAGGGGCGATTAGGTTGTTGAGGGCAAACTGTGGCTCAGTTTACCAAAAATTTTTTTTAATTAAACATCTATTTTGTGTAAGACACTATGCAAAGGTTGTTAACTAGTCAATCAAAATAACCTATCAGGTGGCAGACACTGTGGATACAAGGGTAAAAAGGAAGCAGAGTCTGTCCTGCAGGAGCTTACAATTACCACTCATAAATACACGACATCCCAAAAGTTTAGTGCATTTTTTTTTTAGCTTTGATAGCTTAACTAGCTTAAAACTGCAAGACTTTTGGTATGCTCCACATATAAATACATACGTATATCTGTGCATACACATGTATGTGTTCATGTATGTATATATACACAAATACGTGTGTGTGTGTGTGTACACATATACGCGATATAAAAAGTCATTTTAGGGGGAAGACACTTGCAACTGAAGTGGATCAGGAAAGGCGTCATATGGAAGGTGTGATTGAACTGAGCCTTGAAGGAAATGTTAAGGTTCGTCTATGAATCAATTGACTAATGAATGTTGAACAGGCGTTTCTTTAGTGCATTGAAATTTAGAATATTGTTTCATTCTGGTTTGTCATTACAGAGGAGCCAGGAGTAGGGTATATCTAGCAGACTTTTCGAAGCGCAAGATTTAGTCTCTGTATTTTACTATAGCCAGAAGCGAATCTTGGATGGGTATATACCACAATATTTCCCTGTTAAGAATGAAAATCAGTGTTCTCTGTTAGTCAGCTAACATTATTTCAATTGGGAAGATGAGATGGAGATAGATAAGGTGCCATATTGAAACACTCTGGCACACATGTGAAATGATGAAGGGTTATATGTTGGAGCACATTCTTGAGAAAAATTTTTGTGTATAGTTAGTGTTGGTTTTTTGGGTGTATTGTTGTTGGTGGGGGGGGAGGGGTTGCCCTCCCTTTTTGGAAAGGAAGAGAATACAGAGATTCTTGACCTTTTTTATAGCATGGCCTTCTTTGGCAGTCTGATGAAACCTTTTTTTATAGGTTTCATATTTTCATGTAGGTTTAAAGGTTTCATATAACCAATTATATTGAAATAGTTAAGAAAAATATTCTGGAAAACAAGTCCATGGACCCTCAGTCAAGAACTCATCCAATAGATGAACCACTAAGAAAGCTGAGTATGGTGCTGCTCAGACCCAGTATCTTTGCCAAAAAAACTCCATTGACAGCTTTGGCATGTTATAGGCCATGAGGTCATGAAAAATTGGACATGGTTGAACAACTGAACAACAATTACCTCAAGCTTTTAAGAATGGCAGCTAATAAAGTTAGAAGCCTATGTTTACTTCAGCTCTGTAATAGAAGATAAATTTGGAACTTCAAACTAGGTTGCAGAAAAGCATTTGCTACTTTAATGGAACATAATTTAACATTTGACCCTAAGAAATATTGATTTAGGAGATTTTCAGGGACTTAGGGGCATAGTAGCCATGGAGTTACTAGTGTTTGGGATTAGAGCACGGTACATTTGCTATGAACTTGTACCATATCTGCCAACACAGCTGGCAGCCTTCCTGTTTACAGGGAGGGGTTTATTCTTTGTGGGCCAATAAGGGATTTCTGCTAGTCCCATGGAAAATGAATAATGTGGTTAGTTTTCCGCTACAACTCTAAGATGGAGTTTCTTAATCTAGGGTTTATGAACTTTCTTCAAGATAGTTGGTTTCTTGTGTCCTTCCGTGTATTTTATTTTATGCATTTAAACATCCTGAGAAGGTGCCCAAATGCTTCATCAGACTATCGGAGGGGGTCCATGGCACAAATAAGGTGAAGAACCTCTGTTCTGTTTTTAAATTTTTAATTAATTGAATTTATTTTAAAATTTTAAAAAGTTTTATCAATATGTTCTGTTTGTACATTTATATACATTTACAAATTAGTCCCACTTCATGGAAGGTCTTTTGTAACAAAGTAAAACAGTTACAGCTAATAATGTAATGACTTCATCTGAAAGTATAAAAACAAAACAAAACAAAAACTAAACAGAAGACTAATAGAACACTAGTTTTTCTCCCATTTCCCACTTCGGGGGAAAAAAGAAAAACAAATTTCTTGTAGCAAATATCCATACTCAAGTGTAATAAATTCCCTCCGTGGTTGTAAACAAGTATATATATATTTAAATATTTAAGTATTTAAATATATATATGTATAAATAAATATATATATAGGTATAAATATTTAAGTATTTAAATATATATGTATTTGTCTCTGTCATTCATTCTGTACCCTTAATCAGTCACTTCTGACGTCATTAGTAGCATTGTATAGACAGTAGTTCTTTTTTTGTTGTTTTTTTTGGAGGGGGGAAGGCAGGGTAATAGGGGTTAAGCGACTTGCCCAAGGTCACACAGCTAGTAAGTGTGTCAAGTGTCTGAGGCCGAATTTGAACTCAGGTCCTCCTGACTCCAGGGCGGGTGCTCTGCTCACTGCACCACCTAGCTGCCCCTAGGCAGTAGTTCTTTGCAGCTTTTAAAGTTGCTTCTCTTTACAATGTTGTTATTGTATAAACTGTTCTAGTTCTGCTCATTTTATGCTTCATTAGTTTATAAAAATGTTTTCATTCTTTTTGAAATCATCTATAGTCATCCCTTCCACACTGTGGGGGTCAGGGGCACATCACCCTCACCATTTGGAAAATAGGTGTAAAATTTTTTGGCCCTCCTTTCATAGCAGAGAAGTCTGAATGATTATGATATTAAAAGATAAGATATGTTGATATTATGCAATACTATACATATTTTATGCATTTCTGAGTTTCTCAACTTTTTCTGCCCATCGTCTGCTGGCCTTTGAATGTCGTCTGCCACTTCTGCAGAACTCCCCCCAGATTCCCATTTAATTTCTTATGCCAACTTGGGATATATCAAAACCACAATGGGGAAAGTTGTGATATGGAAGGGATGACTGTCTTTCCTTTTTTCTTAGAGCATGGAAGTACTCTATCACATTCACATACTGCAACTTATTCAGCTACTCTTCAGTTGTTGGACCCCCCCCCTCTTAGTTTCTGGTCAGTTTCACTAGAATGCCATGAAAGGGTTCCATGGAACAAAAAAGGTGAAGAACCTCTGTGCTACAGAACTTTATTGATTTCATGGTTTTTTTTTAATTAACTATCTATTTTGTGTAAGAGGCATTCTTGTATTTCAAAATTATGAGGAAATGTTAGTAGATATCACGAACTATGAAGAGAGGCTGCATGGGTCAGGGGGGTAGTGATTTTAGAGTCAGAAAGAGTCTTGGATTCAAGTGTAGCCTTAGTTCAGGTGACTCTGGGCAAGCAAGTCATTTATCCTTTTAGTGGCCCAGGTATAAGTTACAGATTTGCTGATCTGCTTTGTTGGAAGGACTTTCCAGTGATTGAGATCACAACTCTTACTTCCCACGTGGCTAACTATCCGCATCTTCTGTATATACTTTCCTTTGACTTCCTAGACCCTCCATTCTCCTACTTCTCTTTTTACATCTCTGACGAGTACTTCCTTGTCTTCTTTTCTAACCCTTTTTACGTTCTTATTTCCCGTTATTGTTTTCCAAGATTTTGTCTTTGGTTCTTTTTTTTCTCTTCTCTACATTCCCTTCCTTGACAGTCTCATTCCTCAGCTATCTCTATGCAGATGATTTAAAAGTTTTTATCCATTTCAAGTCTAATCCCCTCTATTTACAGGTAAAGAAACTGAGGCACAGATAGAGTAAGTGGCTTGCCCCCTTAAACTTCAGACTTCTGTTTCATATTTCCTATGGAACATCTTCACCTAGATGCCCAACACTTCAAACTCAATATATCCAAATTAAATTGTTTTCCCAAGAATCTGTGCCCCTTCTGACTTTCTGAGTTGTCAGCAGCACCTACATTCACCATGTTCAAAACTAATTGAATGTAAGTTCCTTTGTGATAGTGTCTTTGTCATTTTAAAAATGACAGAGCCAGCGAACAAGTAACAGAACTTGTCTCATTCATTGTCTTCATGGATTGTCTCATTCCTTTCTTCACTAAGTAAATATGTATTAGGTGCCTCCTAAGTATTAGGTACTGGGAGAGATGCAAATTTTATATCGTAACCCTTCCCTTCAATAATTTATGATGCTTTGTTGTTTAACCTCCATGGTTTCTCTAACATACCCCCTCTCTCCTTCCTTCCCCTGTCACCCCAAATCATTTATGAAACTATTGTTAACCTCCAGTTTTTCCAATATTTCTTTCTTTTCCTTCCCTCTACTCTTGCTGCCACCATCTTAGTCCAAGTCCCAGTCGCCATCTACTAGACCACAATATTTGTCTCTTACCTTCTACTGGTCTTCTGACCTCCTCTTTTTCCCTCTGAGATTTGTTCTTCATGATGCTGTTACATGAAAAGCCTTCAGTGGCTCCTTAAGATCTGCAGAATAAATCTAAGACTCCTTTTCCAGGCATTGGAGGTCCAGTTCCCCCCCACCCCCAGCTGGCAGTTAGGAAAAGCTTCATAGTCATCTTTCACTTATTTTCCTCTTCTGGTGGCCAGGGAAAGCTTTCAGGATCAGCAGTCTCCTGTTTGGGTCTGTGCGTAATATATTTATTGTTTAGAGAGTATCTGTATGCACAAACTTGCAAATGGCTTCATAACCAAAGGAGTCTCTTTATTCTCTATATTTATTATGTTATAATGTGCCTTTGTTACCAGTGGAGCTAGGAGAAGGCATTTTCTTCAAATCTGAGATTCACCTGCAGAGTTCAGGTGCACAGCACTTTATTTCCTCTGGGTTTGAATTCATCCACAGGATGGTTTAACATTAAATTGCTTGCCTTGTATCAAATTTAGCTATTCAGTATTACACATTTCCCTATTCACACCTCTGCCTCTCTAGGGGCAGAGAGTGCTTGGTTGAGTGGGTCAAAAACACATTAGTTGTGTAGGAATTTAATAGGGGAAAGTCCAGTCTGAAAAGTTAAAAGACAGGAAGAAACTGTTTCAAAAATGAACCCAGGTCCCTACCTATTTAGAGTGGGTTCTTTCTTGTTGTCATTTTAGATAAAGTACAAATTCCACCCGCTAGCATTGATAAGAAGGCTCCCCCAGTCTGGCTGCATGCTACCTCTTTATTTAAGCATTACTCAGCTTATTTCTCTCCCTCAGCTTTTTGTTCATTTTGGCTCTCCTCCTTCTTTATGGCCCAAGGCAAGGGAAGTCACTTATCTCTCTGGGCCTCAGTTTCTTCATTAGTAAATTAAAGGGGTTAGATACTTTCCAGCTCTGACCTGTGATTTATTCACTGAACTACTAGTTGTACCTTTAGGTGTTCTTTGGGCCATGTGTGCACTCTCTTATACTCTGCCTAACTCTTCCTTCTTCAAAGTCAAGTTTAGATGCCACTTCCTCCATGAAGCCTTCTGAAAATGATACTGAATACTGAAAATGATCTTTCCTTTGTTCATGTTTTCCTATGGCATTTTGTCTGGATTTTTCTTTTGCTTTTTTTCTTTTCATTTTTTATAGCTTCCTACTCGCTGGTGTACATGGACACTCAGTGTTGTATAGGCAGCTAGATAGTTCAGTGGATACAACACAGGACCTGTACTTGGGAAGACCTGAGTTCACATCTAGCCTCAGATACTTGCTAAACTGTGTAACACAGACTTAAATCAGACTTCTCTTCCGTAAAATGCAAAATAGTATTAACAGCACCTATCTCCCAGAGTTGTTGTGAGTTAAAGCTCTGTAAAAATCCTGTTATTAATACTGTTGCTGTTTTATTCCCTCTCCCATCCCTCCTGTCCTTAGCTTGTAAGGTCCTTGAGGGCAGGGCCCATGTTACTTTGTTTTTGTATTCTCAGGGTATGGAACGGTGACTTGCACAGAACGAAAGCTTAATAAACTTTTTAAAATTTAATACCATCATAATACTTGGAACACTTACCTCAAAGGTCTATTATGAAGATAGACCAGTTTATGGGACCATAGATTTAGAGCTGAAAGGATCTCAACCATTACTTAATCCAACAACTTGTCATTTTGTTTTTACAGATGAGGAAACTGAGGCTTCAAGGAGGTTAAGTAATTCAGGGTCACATAGGTAGTGTCAGATCTGTCTGACCACAGAGCCAGTGCTTTCTGTACCCTTCTAGGATGTGCTTAATGTAGGTAATGTAGGTGATGCTTTGCAATCGTAAAGTACTCTATAAAGCCAATTATTATTATGGCTAGCCTCTGTTGTTGTACTGAACTCTGCTGTGATGCCCTCAGGAGTTTTTGAGGGTGGTGTGTGTGTGTGTGTGTGTGTGTGTGTGTGTGTGTGTGCTTTTGGCCTCCATTAAATTACTCTCAATGGCTCTTTTAGTGATTAGATAAGATCTGTTTGTAATTAGCAAGGTCATTTACATACAAATAAGTAAGGTGTAAAAATCATTAAAACTTGTTAACCTCTTATGGACTTGAACTTACCCCATTTCATTGTTATTTGTTCCATTAGACCAAGAAAAAGTGGTTGCTGAGCAAATGCTCAGATAGTGAAAACTTACTTCCTCCCCGGACCAAGCATCACAAAATCCAAAATCAGGACCTCCTACTGAGTGAGATTTCATTGTGGTTTGGTTTTGTGGATTTGGCATTTTCCGCCTTGTGCCACTCTCTCCCCCATAAATAATGCTAAAATGCTAATTCAGCAAAACGCAATTGAATGGGGCCTTCCACCAGGATTTGTCTGCCTTTAGCTTTTAGAAAAAGAAGCAGAGTCAAATCACCAATTTATTAATTATTTTTTAAAAATACATCCACTTTCTGGAATGGTTATACATTCCTGATGTTGCACACCATACGCATCTCCTAATATGGTCCTGCCACAACTGGTGTTCACAAAATGACTATCTAAGCCCATTGATCCAAATGGCTCTGGAGGAGAAAGTGAGGCTGGTGACCTTGCACAGCCCTCTCTCACTCAAAGTCAACTGCAAGTCATGTCATCATTTCTCTGATGTCATGGTTTTCTTCAAAAATGAAAGACAAACACACACACAAGCTGGTTTTAAAAGAAAAATTAAGTTGTGATTAGTTCACTCTACTTTGGCAAGAAATTGTGGTATCATAGAGGATGTTCTGAAAGTCAGTACAGTTTTAAACTAAGCTTGACAATATTTCAGAAATGTTCTCACTGAGGGTTGAACCTTATTGATAAGCAGGCATCTGACCTCTCATTACTTGGAGAGCATGTTCCTAAGTACAAATAAATACACTATTCTAGTGAAACATGGTTTCTTCACTGTCCAGTTTTATCCATCCTTCCTCCCTGCCCTCACCCCTCCTTGCCTTAGTACACCAAGACTTTTGGGATAATCTGTAATAAATGTGAATTTATTATTGGTAAAGTATCAGACATACAGTAGAATACCAAAAAAAATTTGATTGGTGTGAAAGCACTTTGTGTGTGTTTTTCTTATTCTATTGAAAACTGAAAATGGAATTAATATGTCTAGTAGGTAGAGCAGAAATGGGGAACCTGCAGTCTCAAGGCCACATGTGGCCCTCTAGGTCCTCAAGTGTGTCCCTTTGACTGAATCCAAACTTCACAGAACAAATCCCCTTAATTAGAGTATTTGTTCTGTAAAACTTGAACTCAGTTAAAAGGCTTTACCCGAGGACCTAGAAGGCCATATGTGGCCTCGAGGCTGCAGGTTTCCCACCCCTGGGATAGAGTGTTGGACTTGGAGTCTAACTGTGGTTCAAATTCTATCTCAGGCACTTAAAATACTAGTTGTGTGACCATAGGAAAGTCACTTAACTTTTCTAAGCCTTAGTTTCCTCATATGTAAAATGAGGGGGCCAGATTGTAAAGCACTATACACATGGAAGGTATTATTAGAACCATAGAATCTTAGAGCTGGAAGACAACTTACAGATCACCTAGTTCAACCCCTACCCAAAAGCTTGAATCCTCTACACAACCTTCTTGGTTAGTGGTTTGTTTGGTGATACTTGAGATGGGAGACTTCTGTTTACCAAGGCAGCACATTCCACATTGAATAGGTTCCTTCTTCAACTCCCTGCAACTTCTACCTAGTACTAGATCTACTGTCTAGGTCAAAGAGATTAAGTATTTAAGAAATATTTAAGAAAACATCTGTCAATTCTCTTCTCAACGTCTTCAAGTACCTTCTTTGTTAGTCTAAATATCCCTAGTCCTTTAACCCAAGGCTTCTTAACATGGACTCTATGAACTTCTAAAATTAATATTTTCATAACTATTTTAATATAATTGGTTCCATTTGTAATCTTATATATTTTATTTTATGCTTTTAAAAACATTATTCTAAGGAGTTGGTAGGGCTCATCAGACTTTCAAAGGGATCCATGACTTTAAAAAGCTTCAGAATCTCTGCCTTAACCAAATTTTATAAATCAAGGTTGGGGGTCTATTAACCATCTTGGTTAACCTCTGTTGGCTGTGGCTGCAGTAGCAAGTGTCCCTCCTAAAATTCATTGCCCAGAACTGGCTACAGTTCTGTTATTTGTTTGTAGGCTTTTTCTGCTGTAGCTTGACCATTGGTTTCTCTTTTTTTGTCAGGCCCCTTTTGATCTGCCCAAGTCAGCCTTGTTTGTAAGCAGTACAATTTATTTTTCTTCATGGATTTCAGAACTTTTTTGGGAATTATTCTTTTTCCATCCTCTCATTCAGCGTTTCTAATGACCCTTGAAATGAACATTGAAATTAACTTTGCATGCCAGGGTTATTGGGGCTGGTTTGGGAATATGTCTTATTAGGTATTTGGTCACCGCTGAAGAATTCTCAGCAGGAACACCAGCAATGGCCTTAAGTTGTACTTTTAATTTTCTGGTGACAGAATGGTTGGGTTAAAAAACAAGTCACTAGAAAACACCCACCATGACCTGTTTGTAACTTGGTTTAAAAGCTTCCCTCAGTTAAGCCATTAAAAATCCCTGTTATAGAGGTTTCAGGGGACACTTTGGCATTGAATGGAAATGTGAACTTCTAAATGAAGATCTATGGAATGAATGATCCTTAACCTGTGCTTTTAATTATACGCTTTGCTTTATATTTTCATTTGAAGGACTCTGCCAACAATTGTAGCATTTCATTGGCTTCAGGTTGCTTTGTTCTCCAGGCAGAACTGGGTTGGTGAGAGGAAAAAGGAGGTTATAAGACCTTGATGCTAATGGGAAGTAATTTGCAAAGAGATTTCAGGTGATGATTCTCTTAATTCACAGTTAGGGTCAAAGTGAAGCTTCTTGATATTATGGTCAGTTCATTTTCATGCCAAATCAAGATGATGGTGGGTAATCAAAGGTAAGGTAGGATCTCTCAACACTTAAATAAGTATAATTTATGAGGGGCAGGCAACATGATTTCTGTAATGGGAAAATATTCTGGACTAATTTTCTAGAATAACCCTTGGGGGAGTATAAAGATGGAAGAGTCAGTGGATAGAATTTATTAAGCTTCTCACAGAAGAAAACATTTTTAAAAAAATTGAGTCACTATAGAATTCCGTGCAATTAGGCACAGCAGTATAATGTATTCCACAAAATTCAGTTTCAACAAACATTCCTTAAATACCTGCTATGTCTAAGGCATTCTGTTAGGTGCTGGTGATATCAGGACCAAGAAGTAAACAGCCCTTGTTCTTATGGAACCAATTCTATGGCTGGTCGGGGGAGGAATGGAAAAAGCAATGGATCGGGAGTCAGAGGACCTGGGATTAAATTCTGCTTCTGCTAATTTACTGCTTGGGAGACCTGGGGCATTGTGGTACAGTGAATAGAACATTGTCCCTGGATTAAGAGGACCTGGATTCAAATCTTACCTTTAATGTGTGGACTACCTGTGTAATCTTGAACAAATTCCTCTGCCTCACTCAGCGTCTTTCCTCAGTTTTAAGAATGAGAGGTTAGATTAGATGGCCTCTATGGTCCCTTCCATTTTGGGGTCTATCTATACATTACAACTTCTTTTGGCCAGTTTCTGCATCTGTAAATTGGGGAGGGGGGACAGATGTCTCATTTTTCTAAGTTTGAGGACTTATTTCTAAGATTCCTTTCACTTTAAGTATTATGATATTGTTTGAGATGAAAATATGACTTAAAAACAAGAAACAAAGGATGGGGACAAAGGGAGTACTTCTGGATGTGGAATTGGGAAGAATACATGGAATCCTCTAGGATTTAAAGTGCCTAGGACCAGTTGGGTTTTTTTTTTAATAGGACTAGATAATTTTCATAAGTGACCTGGGAGAGGAAGGACATTGAGGGCATATAAAATTAAACTGTTCTAGGTAGTGAAATGTCAAACACAAGCTGAAGGAGGAAAGTGTCTTGAAACTTGAGTGAGCAGATGAGCAGCATTTAGGGCAAATGTAAAGCAATGGGCTCAGGGTAAACCAACTAGAAATTCCATTTGAAGTCTGGACATCTCCTTTGGGGAGATAAAATTTTGTATTTGGAGGCCAGAGATTCTGGACTCTTACTTCTAGACCATATCCTAAACAAGATTGATGAACCCGAGTAGGTCATCGTCAAAGCTTGCCTTTTAGTTCCATATTGTTTTAGAAAGGCAATAACATTTAGAGAACCAAAATTAAGCCTTTTTTTGTTTTAATGATTACAACAGAAATGTTGAATCCGATTCAAGGATTTAACCAATGAAAAATGAAGCAAGCATCATGTCCAACCTGATAGGATTTAGGATGGGCTTTAATCATATACCTACCATTAGTACTTGAGTCCTTGGTTGGATACTCTTTCAGGACGATAATGTTCCTAAAGAAGAGAGGAAGAGGAGAGGGAAAGGAAGGAAGTCTGGGCTCTTGAGCTGCTAGTCCAGTCATCTGTAGAAGCAAGTCAGCCTTTTGAGAGCCCTCTGGGATTTAGGCCAATTTGGGATTAATCATATGCACTTTGCCCTCTAGTTTACACAGACTTTGGTAATCTAGGGCAAGGTTTCCTGAAGCCGCAATCCAGGTCAGTAATGACCTTTTCTCCTAAACCCAACTTCATCACTCTCATTTAGCACTTTTGGGGATATCTCTCTAATACATTTTCTGACCATTATTTTATATTATGTATATTTTAAGCTCGTAAATTGAGTGCTGGAAGAGACCTTAGAGGTCATTTAGTTCAATCCTCTCATTTCACAGATAAGGAAACTGAGGCCACAGAGTTTAAGAGGCTTGCTAGTATTTGAAGGAGCTGAGATTTTAACCCAGTGTATGTATCATAGCTCCCCACTAGATAATAAATTCTATGAGGACATTAACAGTGTCTTGTCAAAGCTTTACATCTTTCCTAGTTTCTAGCAATGTGTCTTTACATGGAGTAGGTGTTTAATAAATATTTGTAGAATTGAAGATTGTCCTGAATTTTGAGAACTCTAATAGATTAGTCAAGCAACATTTTACTGTACAGGAATCATGTTGCTTTTATCCCTACCACCTATAGCTCATATTTTCTTAAGTGTCCATTGATCCATTTTTTTTTATCATATATTCTGCCATCTTGATTTGGTATGCAGATGACTTGACAAGGACTTAAAAAGGTTGCATTATAACTCATTGATTCAGAAAAGCACTGTCTTATAATGATTGCTACTCCATGTTAAGATGGCTTTTGCTGGATTGTTCTGCTTCTTGTTGAGGGGCTGTAATTGATCAATGGCCAGTAAGTGCCAAGGTTTGGCTTAAAGGTTCTTCTAGACCCTCACTAGAAGAACAGTAGGCAAATAGTCTTTCCCTCTGGCATAATAAGCAAATCTGTTATGGAAAGGGAGTCACAGGTGTAACTGGCATACAGAGACCAGAAGAAATTGTAAATGTAACATGCTGGAGAATGCATGCTGGTAGTGCTTCTAAGTGGACATCTTAGAAGCCATGGACAAAGGGCTGTACTTGCCTTTGTGGGCATTGAATTACAACTCTGTCATTACAGTGTTTACTTTTACAAAGGAACCAGGTGAACCTTGTTCTGTAACGGGACTGCCAAGGAAAAAACAAAAACCTCCTGATTAAAAATACCAGCCAACCTTTACTTTTCTGCCATAAAGCCTTTTTGTATAATCACCAGCTGATTGTCCCATTAAAGAGGAAATCAGTGGCAAGAGCACTGGATTGAAGAGTCAGAGGTCCTGGGTACAAATTCCAGCTCCCTTACTTACCTGTATGATCTCTGGACCTTTTTGCTCTCCTCTGTAAAATGAGGAAATTGGAATAGATCAGAGGTATCAGACAAGCAGTCCACCAGCCATGTGTGGCCTGCAGCAGTCCTGAGTGTGGCCTGAACTGGATTAAAATGTTGTTCTTTTCTCATTTTAATGTGTTGATATACTAAATAAATATAAAAATTGTGTAGTTTTGGGCCCTCAGAGATTATGTCTGGTTTAGTGACTCTTTTCTATTTGAGTTTGATGCCACCAGACTAGATGACCCTTAAAGTCTTTTAAGAACTCAGGTGGTAGAGTCTTCCTCCTTGGAGGTCTTCTGGATGCCCATTTGTCCCCTGCACTTTAGTGGGAATTCCTTTTTTGTATAGATTGAACTTGATGTCATTGAGGCTCTTCCAACTCTCAAATTATGTGATTCTGATCCTTCTAGCCCTAAATCTATAATCCCATAGTTTCAGCTAGTGAGAGAAAGCAAATACCAAGGTGTCAACATTCCAGATCTTCCTTCAAGGCTGAGCTCCCTGCTACCTTTATTAAATTGCCTATGGGCTTCATTCAGACCCCCTTCCCAACTCTTGCTCTATAAGTAATTCTTATACCATGGTCGGGATCTTTCTTTTGCCCCCAGCATATTCATTGTGATAATCTCTCAGGCTGGAATGGCTTTATATTTAAGGCTGGCACAAGATTTAAAAAAAACTCCATTGTTCAAGGACCAATCTAGTTAAGTGAGGTTGGAGAAGTTTATTGTTAGGAGGTTGGCTAACCCCGGGTGTGTGTGCATGTGCATGTGCATGTGCATGTGTGTGGTGTAATGGGAAAAGCACTGCTTTTGGAGCTGTGGCCTTAGGTCTAATTCTGTTCTGCCACCTTCTACTTCTTTAAGCCAGACCAGAAACCTAACTCTGAAGGACTTAGCCCAGAATCAAATCAGTAATACCACTGCTACTGGAAAAGGTGTATCAAATTCTCCTATGGCTCCACTCACCGTTCTTGTAACTTTCCAAACAAAAATACACCCCCACCCTCACTCTCCAGCACTGCTGTATTTTTTTTTGCTCCTCCTTTTGAGGCCAAGCTCTTTTGCCAACCTAGGCAATATCTTCCCTATTGTGTCCCCAGCTCTTAGCCTAGGGTTTAGCACTTTGTGAGCCCTTAAATGCTTTTGCCTTCATTCCTTCTAGTCACTATTCTAGTCCTCAGTTTTCTCATCTGTAAAATAAGTGAATTTGGCCACATCTCTTAACATTCTTACTAAATTCTATGCTTCTATCTAGAATTGTACCTGCCTGCATGTGTATTCCTTTCCCACCCCCAGTAGATTGTAAATTCTTAAAGTTCTGAAATCTTCCTTTTTCACCTTTGCATTCTTTGTACCCAGCACTTAACAAATGTTTATTTCATTGAATTGAAGAGAAGTACAATGCTTCCCTGGGTTTCAGTTTATAAAACTGATTTGATCCTCCAAGCCCAAGGGAAGAGCTGTCTGGCACTCCCACTCAAGTGGGCAGGGATGATGGAAGGAGTGGCAAAGAGAAATCTTCTATGCCTGTGGTGGGGGAGGTGATAAGAGGGGAAAACTTTCTAGGGCTTGGAATGAGGACGTTTCTAGAAAAATAGCCTTTGCACTGAAATGAAAGGGGGAGTGGCAGGTTATTGATCAGGAAGAATCTAAAGAGTATAGATAAGTCTTAGTCGATAGATAAAGACTAGCCGAGGGCCAAATTATCTTGCTAATAGAATGGGCTCTGGCTAATTTAAGAATGTGAAATCAAAACAAAGTGAGAACTGGGGGAAGGGAGGGAAAGAGTTGTACTTAGGTGATTTTTTTTTTTTAAACTGGCCTTGGTAAAAAGGAATCACAACCTTTTGGGAGTGATAGTAATGGCTCAAGTTTAATGTTTCGAAAGTGATTTCTGTATCATGGCCTTGTGAGGTATGTTGTACAAGCATTATCATCTCCATTTTATAGATGAGGAATGTGACACATAGAATTATCATAGGATTATAGATTGAGAATTGGAAGGGATTGTAGAGGTCACTAACTACAACCTCTTTTCCCTTGTTTATTCTTATTATTTTAATGTTTTATTGTTACTTTTTGGCTTTTATACTGCTGTCATTTACTTATCCTGTTGTTCCTCCTCACTCTTAACCCCTTCTTATAATAAAGAGAAAGCATTACCAATAATCTACAAACTCTCTGAAGAGAGGAGGGAAAGGCCTCTTGGAAGAGGAATAATAGATGTAGGACAGGAAGGGACTTCAGAGATCTAGCCTAGTAGAGGAATTGGAAGTGCAGAAAAATGAAGTAATTTGCCCATAGCTATAAAATTACGTACTAAAGGGTTAAGTAATAATTTGAACACAGGTCTGGACTCCATATCTACTGGTCTTTCTATTATAGTACTCTGTCTTTTTTTTTTTTTTTTTTTTGGAGCGGGGATGGCCAGGCAATTGGGGTTAAGTGATTTGCCCAAGGTCACACAGCTAGTAAGTGTGCCAAGTGTCCGAGGCCAGATTTGAACTCAGGCCCTCCTGACTACAGGGCCACTGCTCTATTCACTGCACCACCTAGCTCCCTTATTCTGTCTTTAATAGAAAATTTAAGTCACTTGCCCAGTCACATAACTAGCAAGTGGCAGAACTGGGATCCAAATTTTAGATTTGAGTCTATTTGGGTTTTCTAACTTCAAGACTAGTGCTTTTTCTACTATATCACATGACTTCCTCCTTTATTGACATTAATTGACCCAATCTGGAAAAAGTTCTTTCTAGTGATGAGTTACACAAGGAAGTCATATCCATCTCTCTTTAGATTATGTGTAAAGACACGCTTTTAAGAATTTTTAAATGAAATATCTTTCCCATTTCAGTGACATATAAGAAAATTGCTTTCGTTATAGCATATCTCTCCACAATAGGATAAGCATAAATTACCATAGGGGAAATTTTCCTATTTTCTGTCAGCAACTGTGCTTAATTTCAACTCTCATGGAACATGATCACCCAGGATAAATTTCCTCAATTGCCTTTCAACCCAGATTGGAGCAAAAAACTCCTCCCACAGCCTTCCTTTATTGAGAACCCCCAATCAGATGTTTTCTAGTGAGTGGAATAGCATGTCCCCTAGCTACCTACTCTATAATGTTTCCCCTCCACCCCCTTTTCAGCTTCCTTTTGTGTGTTATCTTCCCTCATGATTGTTAGCTCCTTGAGGTCAGTGACTATATTTCTCTCCCCCTCTTTTTCCCTCCTCCTCTCTCCCTTCTGCTTTTCCCTTCCTCTCCCTCTGTCCCTCCATATATTTAAATAGTATCTTATTTTTCCCCCAATTACATGTTAAGACAATTTTTGGCATTCATTTTTACAAGACTTTTGAGTTTCCAAATTTTTCTCCTCTCTCCTCCCTCCTCACTTTCAAAAATGGTAGGCAATTTTGATATAGGTTAGATATGTGCTATCATGTAAAACTTATTTCCATATTAGTCACAGCTGTGAAAGAAGACACTGATCAAAAGGAAAAAAATGAAAAAGAATAAAGGAAAAAGAGCGTGCTTCAATCTACATTCAGAGTTCAATTCTTTATCTGGATATGGATAGATAACATGTTCCTGCATGAGTCCTTTGTGCTTGTCTTAGATCATTGTATTGTTGAGAAGAGCTGAGTCATTTATAGTTGATCATCACATAATGTTGCTGATACTGTGTACAGTGTTTTCCTTGGTTCTGCTCATTTTACTTTGCATCAGTTCCTTCAAGTCTTTCCAGGTTTTTTTTTAAAATCTGTTCATCATTTCCTTATTGCACAGTAGTATTCCATTACATTCATCTATCACAACTTGTTCAGCCATTCCCCATTTGATGGAGCATCTCCTCAATTTCTAATATTTTGCTGCCGTGAAAAGGGCAGCTATAAATATTTTTGCACATGTAGGTCCTTTTCCCTTTTTTAAAAAGATTATTTCTTTGGGATACAGAGCTAGTATAATGGTATTGCTAGATCAAAGGATATGCAGAGTTTGGTTGCCCTTTGGACATAGTTCCAAATTGCTCTCCAGAATGATTGGATCAGTTCACAACCAATGGTGCATTAGTGTCCCAATTTTCCCACATCCTTTCCAGTATTTATCATTTTCCTTTTTTGCTGTATTAATCTGATAGTGTGAAGTTTGCATTTCTCTATTCAGAAGTGATTTAGAATTATTTGTCCTATGCCTATAGATAGCTTTGATTTCTTCATCTGAAAACTGCCTGTTCATATCCTTTGACCATTTATCGATTGGGGAATAGCTTGTATTCTTATAAATTTAATTCTGTTCTCTATATATTTGAGAAATGAGGCCTTTATCAGAGATACTTGCCATAAAGATCGTTTCCCAGCTTTCTGCTTTCTTTCTAATCTTAGTTGCATTGGTTTTGTTTCTGTCAAAGCTTTTTAATTAAATATAATCAAAATTATCTATTTCACATTTTGTAATGCTCTCTATCTCTTGCTTGGTCATGAACTTGTAACTTAATTTCTCCTTTAAGAATTTGGATGTTATGCCATGTGGCGCATATATATTTACTACTGATATTACTTCATTGCCTATGGTACCTTTTAGCAACATGTAGTTTCCTTCCTTATCTCTTTTAATTACGTTTATTTTTGCTTTAACTTTGTCTGAGATTAGGATTGCTACCCCTGCTTTTTTTACTTCAGCTGAAGCATAATAGATTTTACTCCAGCCCCTTACCTTTACTCTGTGTGTGTCTCTCTGCTTCAAGTGTGTTTCTTGTAGATAACATATGGTAGGATTCTGGTTTTTGATTCACTCTGCTATCCACTTCCATTTTATGGGAGAATTCATCCCATTCACATTCACAGTTATGATTACTAACTGTGTACTTTCTTCCATCCTGTTTTTCCTCCTGTTTGTCTTTTCCTTTCACCCAACTGGGGCTCAGGATCTACCAGTGTTCAGGATCTAGCCATGGTTGACTTGCTGGGATGCTTCCTGTCCCGGACTCCATTCCCCTTTTACCTGAGTGAGGCTGACCTTTCTTGTCGATCTTCAGAGTTTCTTGGGCTAAAAGATTGTTTCACTCTGTCTTTTTGCTGGTTCTGTTATTCCAGAATTTGTTTTGGGGTGCTTTTTTATGGTTCTTTGGAGGTGAATATGGGAATGTTATAGTGATTGACTGCTTACTTTGCCATCTTGGCTCCTGGAAGTTTTCCTTCTATATATTTAAAAACAATTTGAGAAAGAGGCCCATAGACTTCATCAGACTGTCAGAGGTGTTCAAGACACACACACACACACACACACACACACACACACACACGTACGTTATGAATTCTTGACTAAATTTATGGAGATGGAAACATAAACTTTGAGTGTGGAGGTTAATTGATAGGCTAAAAACAAAAGAAAAGTTCCACATTCTGTGGAACTGCTAGGTAAGCCTTCCACTTTACAGGTTAAAAAAATGAGAAACTGTTAAGAATTATTCCTTGTTAATCAGACTATGTATATACTTTATATCATAAATGTTCCACTATTGTATTTTAACTTTTATAAAACTTAGGATCTAGTGTCTAGCCCTTTGGAATATGTGCTCGATACGTGTTTCACTTAAACAGTAATAAGATCATTGAGCTGGGATAAGATCATTTCCTTTGGAACAAAATGAAAAGCTTTCAGTGTTCACAATGAGAATGGGAGGAAATGTTGTAAAACATCATAAAACGTCCAGTGTGATGTAGGTTGGATGGATCCCATGTTTGGACATCAGTCAGTTCTAAGCAAGCCACTCCTTGTCTGTGCTGTGGAAAGGAACTGAATAATTTTTGCATAGTTTCATAGGGAATTATAAAAGAATCTTTTTTCTCCAACTGTGCATTGCCTTGCCTTAAGGAGTTAATTCTTTTTGGAGTGGACACTGAATTAAAAGTCTGGACAAACCTAGGGTCTACTCCAGGCTCTGCTAAGATGTTCTATTGGCTAAATTTCTGAGTCTAGGATTCAGTTTTTTTCATAGGCAGATTGACATGATTAGATTAGCAGTTATCAAACTTTTTGGTCTTGAGACCTCTTTGGTGAAATTATTTTTATTTTGTAAAAATCTATATTTTTAAAATTTTATTTATTTATTTGCTTTTAGTTTTCAACATTCACTAAATTTTCTCCCTCTCCTTTTGTTCCCCTTTCTCAAGATGGCATGCAATCTGACATAGGCTATACATGTACAGTCATAACAAACATATTTCCATATCAGTCTTCTTGTAAAGAATTAGAACCAAAGGGAAAAGCAACAAGAAAGAAGAAACAAAACAAACAAAAAGAGAAAATAGTGTGCTTCACTCTTCATTCAGACTCCATAGTTCTTTCTCTGGATGTGGATAGCATTTTCTATCATGATACTCCTAAATTATTGAGGATGCTTCCAAAGACCTTTGGTTCATGTGGGTTATCTCTGTTGATATTTACTGTGTTAAGCATTAAAACATACAGTATTGTTGTAAGAATAGTTTTGACTTTGAGGACCACCTGAAAGGAAGGGTCCCAGGGACGTCCAGGGGGTCCCAGATCACACTTGGAGAACTACTGGATTAGATGAGTTCCAAGGCTCTTTTCCAGTGCCAAAATTTCAGGTTTTTAAGTGATTTGACTCATTGTCAAAGAAGCATAAGTGGAAAATCTGAGACAACAACCCTGAACTAATGGTCCTTTTTACTGCATCAGTTAAAGCATTATTATATGGTCTTTATATTGTTTTAATTACAAAGGAATTTAAACAAAATCTGATTAAAATAAATTTTAATCTAGTTTGAGATGTTTGTGATGTATATACGGGTGTGTATATACATATATCCAAAGAAAGTATAGTAAGTCCTTTTTGTTCTTATTGCATGTACCCTTGGGAGTCATGGTGAACAGGGGGACTGGCTGACCTGCTTAGGCACAAAGCATTGAGCCCCATGGAAAGAAGAGGGAAAAGGAAGCATTTATAAAACCCAGTCTCGTGCATAGGCCAAACATGACCTACACTGCTGGTTCTCTTATGTTCCTTACCCCAGAAGAGCACATACCAGGCCCTGATTGTTGGAAACAATGTGGTATGGTGGACAGAATGCTGGCCTTAGAATCAGGAAGCCCTTATTAGTTGTATGGCCATGGGCAAGTCACAAAATTTTTCTGAGGTCCTGTTTCCCTTATTAGTAAGACAGCAATAATAATAATACCTGTAGTGTCTACCTGGCAGGGTTGTGGTAAGGGTCAAATGAGATAGTTTATGTCAAGTCCTTTGCAAACTTTAAAGTGATAAGTAAATATCAGTTATTATTATCTGGTGAGGCCTTACCTTACTTGTGAAAGGCATACTAGAGAAACTGTCCCACATTTCCAACTAGCTCAAGTCAACGAGTATTTATTAAGTACCTAATGTGTGCCAGGCACTGTACTAAATGCTGGGGATGCAAAGGCAAAACCAGAAGAAAACAAAAAAAAGCCCCTGCTGTGAGGGAGCTCACCATGTAAACAGGGTGCAACATGCAAACAATTATATACAGACTATAATTGGATTAAGGAAGACTGGGAAAGACTTTTTGCAAAAGGTGAGGCTTTAGCTATGACTTGAAGGAAGCCAGAGAAGCTAGGAGATAAGGAGGGGGAGAGTTCCAGGCATAGGGAAACAGAGGGAAAATGCCCAGAGTCAGGAGATGGAGTGTCATATTCAAGCAACAGCAAGGAGGCCAGTGTCACCAGATTGGGGAGAAACATGGGGGAGGCAAGTTGGAAGAAGACTAGAAAGGTAGGAAGGGCCAGATGACAATGGGGCTTTAAAAGCCAAACAGGATTTTAATGATAATAGGACTCTAGCACAAGAAATGTCTAAAGGGAATTTGAAGGGATCATATCATCTCCAAAGAATTTGCACAACTTGTAACCTAGGGACCATGAACAACTTCTTGTCAACCTTCCCCCTCCCCAAAGTTACACTGTCAAAAGCACCTGTGAGGGCCACCCATGTAAGAGTTAGGAACCTGAGTCTTACAGGGATTATGCACACAATTAAGCTTATTGATTTTAATGATGGGGGAGGTGGAGTGCCCAGAGAAGACGCTCTTGTTTTTAGAAAAATTTCCCTCGGGCAGAATTCAGCTTTTGGGATAAAAGTCCTCTCTCTACCTGGGTGTTATAGGGTAGTAGTGGAAGAAAATGGTTTTATTGTTTGTTCTGAAAACTACATGCCAACTTAATCCAGCAGTTGACTTTAATTATCCTAGAAGGTTAAACTCTTTTGAAATATGCCTACTTAAGTGTTTGTTACCCCATTGACTTACCCTAATAATAGCTCACATTTGTACGGTGCTTTAAGATTTATAAGTGCTTTCCTTATAAGTCATCCCCTTGAAGCAAGCTGAACAAATACTCTTGATCTCATTTCACACATAGGGAAACTGAGCATCTGGGAGCTAAAGTGACTTGCTTATGACTTACATAGTCTGCATTCTTTAACATTTCACCCTCTCCTTCCTTTCCTGGGTAGATTAGGAAGTTGGCTCTTCCTGAACATCTAGCCTCTGTCTTCACCTCCTGTACATAGGTCTCTATGCCACTCTTCATATGTTGATCTAGTCTAGTCGGTTAGGGAGTTTCTTTCCTATTTTCCAAGATCATGAGTGAATTCTCTCTCATGTGAGGATTGGGCCAAGTGATATTTAAGTCCTCTTCAGTTCTAACGTGGTGATTCCTTGACTATTTTTTTAAACTATTGGGCATTTACTTACCCTTTCCTGAGTATCCTTTTAATGATGGTTCATCCATTTATTCCTTCCTCTGTCCTTGGCAGAGACTGAGCTTACGTTAGTTCTTAGTTCTCCTGTTGCCCTAACGATATCTCCTTGTCTCCTTTTTCCACTGGCAAGTGGGTGAGTCAGAGCCTCCCACTGGGCCTGTACTCTTCCCTGTGCATATAACAGGTCCTGATGTTTCCATTACTGCCTCAGATTACTTTCTCCACCCTACTGGGACAGGGTCTGCTGGTCTTCTCAGCGTTGTTTCATGTATTAATTCTTTTCTCAGTGATTTATTTCATTGTAAATTTGTTCATTATCCATCCATCTATCTATATGGTAGAAATAAGAATACTTATATTACCTGTCCTCCATGGTTACAGAAGCATAGAATCACAGAATTTAAGAACTGGGGAAGGGACCTCAGTGGCTGTCTATCTCATACACAAAGAGAATCCTCAATATAACAGGTAGTCTGTTGTTGTAGGGAAAGTGATTTGTAAATCTCAAATTACTAAAAATGTCATTTATTCAGTTGAATTCAGTAAGAAAAAGTTCCTGTCCTCGAGCGGTTTACATTCTACTAGAAGGGCAGGGGGTAGGGCACAACAGATACACCTAAGTAAATACAATATAAATATAAAATGATTTTGTAGGGGGTATGTGTGAGGAATAGTACTAACAAGGCGGAGAGGGAATGCCTTATGAGTCATCACATAACAAGGAATGTATATATATATGTGTATGTGTGTATATACACACACACACACATACACACACGCACTATATGTGGAATACATGTGTGTGTATATAAGTCAAATTTGAGTATTGGGAATTTATGTAAAGCGAGAACAGTCTATCAATGTACATACACATGTGTATATGCATACATATACACACATATACATATATATTTACACATACACACACACACACACACATACTAGATTGAACTAAGTCTTAAAGGAAGCTGGAGAGTCCAAGAGTTGAAGGTGAGAGGGAATCTCATTCTAGGCCTGGGGTGGGGGGCAGATTCCAGGCAGAGAGGCAGTTCATGGATGGGATGTTGTCTTTGAGGAACAGCAAGTAAGCCAATCACATATTTTATTAAAACATTGGCTTCGTGCTATGTACTGCAATATACTAAAGCTTGGACCTTTCCTTTAGGTACCACCATGGTATCAATGGAATTTCTCATTGTCCGATTAGGATTAGCAGGACTCCCAGCTACTCAGAGAGAGAAATTTTAAAAGTAAACTAGTAAGCTATTTGGTGACTGAGCACTTTCCTAGCCTTTTCTGGAACTGGAGGTGGTGGTTCGGATGTCAGAGCAGTCAACCAGCAAATCGTCAGCCCTCATTTGAAGACTGCTTTTTCTTCCACAGCTGCCTGCCAGGAGAGCGTGATGAATGGAGAGTCTTCTTTAACCTACTATTAAGCCAGCATTGGTTTGTGGCAACTCCTGCCAGGGTTTGCTTTCTTCGGGTCATCCACAGAGGTTGTCTTGGCTAGAACAGCCTGCCCCTGGCTTTGGACCTGTTCAGTAACTGTCTAATCTCAAATGCTACTCCTAGGTTTCCTGAATGCCTTCGAGGCAGTACTGTGCTAGGTTAGTACTATTGTGGTTAATGCAAGTACATCTCATAGAAGTGAGTTTAAAACCAGCCCCACCTCTCCAATAGTGCTTTCAAGAGGACTCAGAATTATATTTATTACGTGAGTAGTGGAGTAACTTTCTTACTTTAAATACCTGAAGGCTCATTTTGGAATAGTTTCCATTTCATACAGCACAGATTTAAAATGAACTCCTCTTTACAGGCTTGGAGGGGGGAAAACAAAGAATGAAAAAAATACACATCTTTTTTTGTGGGAAAAAGTGGATGCCATGGTAAACCCCAGTGGTTTGGGAGTGTGAGCCTCTCCTGGAAATAGTTACAGAAACATGCTATCCCTGAAAGGCAACATCTGGTGGAGATGAAGGCAAGCTGGCAGATGTTCAATCTAAATATGGTGAAGGTAATGTTGGGAAGGAAGAAATATACTGACAACAGGGCCAGTGCAATTTTCAGCCCCTCATCTGAGGAGACATTCTTCTTTCCCCTTTGCTGGGGAAATTTGCAAGCTCCTGGACCTGCTCTTTCCTCCTCCGGTTCCTCCAGGACACTCTTGGGAGCAAGGTCAGGGTCATCTTTCCCTTTCTAATTAGTATTAGGGACATAACAATTTCCTCTTTCAAGTCCAGTACTCCTTATTATTCCAAGCCTTCTGAATCTTCTGGTCGACTCCTATAAATAAAGTTATGGGGATCTATGGGAAATCCCACAAGGTACGGAAAACCCTCTTTGGCCCAGCCAAGCAAGGGTACTTATAGATGCCATAGGTGCCTGCAGTGGTCTCCCTCCTCATGCCTACTTCTTGGAATCCCCCAGCTCCCTTCAAGGCTTAGTTCAGGTCCCACCTCCTGCTCCAGGTCTTTTGACTCAACTTTGTCTATATTTGCTTATCTATGTACATGTGGTTTCCTCTAGGAGGAGTTAAAATTCCTTGTAGGCAGGGACTTTTCCCCTCTTCTCCAAACTGTACCAAAACCTAAGACTTGAACTTCCAGAATCTATGCCTTCAGTTCCTGGGAATGTTTATATTCTCATCTTTGAAGTCAGGGTCCTAAGGTCCAGGTTAGTTCATTGGTAACTTAATGAGTAGAAAGTAGCCCAGTTAGACTACTATATCTACTAGCTAAGCCCCAGATACCAGTTCATGTTTTAACCCCAACCAGTCTAGCCATGTACCTAGGCCATCTTCCCACATGCTTGCTATTTGTCCTTCCCCTCCCTGGCTTTCTACTGCTTACTCTGGACACTACTCAAATCATCAAATCAATGGTACCTTTGCTTCTTGAAAGATCGTCTTAACTGACTATCCTATATACCCACTTACCATCCCTGGGACTCTCCAGACCAAAACTCTCCCCTCCTTCACATATTGTCTTCTATTAAAAATGGAAGATTCTTGAGAGCAGGGATTGCCTCACTTTTTGTATTTATGTCCTCAGCTCTTATCACAGTGCCTGGCCTGTAGTAAGCACTTAGTGGAGGCTTTTTCATTCTTTTGGAGCTTAGCATATTGCCTTGTTCTTAGAGGAGCACTTAGTAAGGGTTTATTGACTTCAATTAAAAGCAGAGGTGTGTGTGCTAAGCCCATGAACACCATGCATGCATGCTCTGTGATCTGACCACCACTCATCTGCTTCCAAGAGCAATTTAAAGTGTTGATTTTAGGCCCTTAGGAATGGCCCCTTCTCACTGTGTTTTCTGAAGGGCCTTAAGATACCTGATACTCCCATTCTTGCTAATGTTTCCCAGATAAACTTCAGGGAACTGGAAGCAGGAATATTTTCCAGGAAAGTAGCATTTTAGTGCCTCTCCCTTCCCTCTGATGAGTTTGGAAAATCCTAACTTGTTCAGCCTTAAGGCCCCAGCACAAATCACATTTTTCCCCCCTTAGGTTAGCTGTATCCTAAGGGATAAAAGCGGAGCAGTTTCTTAATAGATTTATAGGCATTGTGGGTTAAAATTTTTTTTAAAGTTTGCTTGAAGCAAAGGATGCAGTTTTAATAAATCAAACAAACCCATCAGAAATAATCTGTGGCCAAGTTACTGTGGAAAATCATACTGTGGCCTTTTAAACAGGCTTACTGAAAATGCCAAAGCTCTTTTTTATGGGGACCCTTGTGAAAAGTTTTACAAAGAAGAAGTCTTTATGCAGCAAAATCTTCAGTAGCAGTTAGTTCCTTTCTGTCATTCTTCAGCTGAGAATCTCATGAAGTGGGGGTGGGGTGGGGATGCAAGTGAGGGGTGAGGAATTGGGGTGGACAGATGGGAGGGAGTAGGTTAGGAATACAAAGAACAAAAGGAAGACTGCCTCTTCAAGGAGTTTCTATTCTATCTGGGGAAACTACATGTATACGTATATTGTAAGGAGATGCAAAATATATACCAAGTAGAAACAAGGTGATATTAGAAGTGGGGGGGTTGGGGAAGGATCAGAAAGGATCCCATATAGAACAAAAATTTTGAGCTAAACTTTAAAGGACCTAAGAGGGACAGATGAAAAGGGAGTTTATTCTTTGCATGGGGGAAGAGTATATGCAAAGGTGTGGAGGTGGGACAGAGATTGTCGTGTGTGAATTACAATAAAATAGGCCAGTGTGGCCGGAATGTAGACCCTGGAGTCAGAGGGCTTGGGTTCAGATTCAGTTATGGTTATTTGTCTGATAATGGACAAGTCCCTTAAAATGCCTGGGTTTTGGTGCTGACATCTGTAAAATGAAGGGATGGGACTATATCAGGGTTCTTCTGTGGCTAGGGTTTTTTTTGGGGTGGGGTGAGGATGGAATTGGGGGAGGGTAGTGGTCTGTGAATTTGGATGAGAAAAATTCCATAAAAGTGATTTTCCTGAAGGGCGGGTTTGAGCATTTATGTCACTTACCTCCCCAGCAAACTCTAGTGGGTCTCTATTAACTCCTAGAGCAAATATCAACTCCTCAGTTTCGTACTTACAGTCTTTCACGGTCCAGCTCCAGTCTATCCTTCCAGACAATATATATTACTCCCCTTTATGCATTCCAGTCAGACTAGCCTGATTGCTGCATCACAGGACATTATTCCATCTCTTATCTCTGCCTTCGTACAAGTTGTGTTGTCTTCTTTGCCTGAAATGTTTCTTAGTTCTCTCCAAAACTTGACTGGAGCACCACCTGTCCTGCATGAGGCTTTTCCTGATTTCCCCAGCAGCTAGTTCCTTCCCCTGAATCTGAAATTACCATGCATTTCCTTTGTATACTTATTGCTAAGTGTGCGTGTTGTTTTCCCAGATAGAACAAACTTTCTTTTGTTCCTTTTTTTCCCCCTCATTAATATCAATTTTGTTACCACCTTGATCTTTGGGCTGGCAGGAACCTTATGGAATGTTAAGAAGACTTGGGTTCAAATCTTGCTTCTCATATTTGTTAGCTATGTCATCATAGGCAAGTCACTTCTCTGAATTTTTTCCTTATGAAATAGATATATGAATACTTCTAGTACCTACCTCGGGTAAGTTTAAATAAGATAGTGTATGTAATGTTGCTGTTCAGTCATTTTTCAGTCATTTCTGACTCTTTGTGACCCCATTTGGGGTTTTCTTGGCAAAGATCCTGGAGTAGTTTGCCATTTCCTTCTCCAGTTCATTTTACAGATGAGGAAACTGGGGCAAGCAGAGTAAAGTGGCTTACCCAGGGTCACGCTGCCATAAGTATTTGAGGCCAGATTTGAACTGAGGAAGAGAAGAGTCTTCCTGACTCCAGGCCTGCCCTTGTATATAAAGGGCCTTGTATATGTATATGTATATGTAAAATACCGTGTCAATAACAGTTATTATGAATAATCATAATTTACAAAATGGTTTTCTCACAACTCTATTTTCATTTTACAGATAGGGAAATTGAGGGTTAGAAAGTTTGAAGTGTCATTTGGTGTGCGTGAGTGCATGTGTGTGTGTGCGTGTGCGCCGTGCATGCGCTGGGATTCAAACCCAGGTCTTCTGATTCCAAATCTAGTGCACGTTCACATATATTATGCTCCTTCTCCGTCATCTTGGCCTGATCTTCTATTTTATTCCCATTGTTTAGGACACCTTCACTTCCCCTGCTAGTATTAGATAACCCAATTAATCTTGGTTTTGTCTGTACTCTGTTTTTCTCATGATTTAGTCATCTTAAACTTTGTCTGGCCAAACTAGAATCTGCTCCCAAATTCCAATACTCTGTTTACCTGCCTTGCCCCTTGAATGTCTGTATAATGTTTTGCCATTTCTTTTGCAAACTTTTAATCTCATTTCTTTTAAAGGAGGTCAAAGGTGGGGCTCTGGTAAGTACTATGGGTGAGACTAGGGAGGTGGCTAGCTCTGTTTTCCTGGAGGGTAAAGACCTGGGATGACCCAGAGAAGAAGGTTAGTTAGCCAAGAGGAAAGCTACTTTGTCCTTTTCTCCAATAACTTCCTTTCCTTTTCCCCAGATGAAACCAATTTTTGCTTCACTGCACTGAAGAAGATGAGGGGGGAGGCCCTGTGAAACCTTAGTGTAAGGGTAGCTACTAGAGAAAAGCCATGTGAGCATTGCTCCCTCCAGTCTATGTTTAGGAAGTTTTTTTGTTGGAAGGAACTTTTACTAACCATTTCTAATGGGCTGCCTCAGGAGGTAGTGATTTCTGTAGGTCTTCAAGCTAAGGCTGGTTTTAACCATTTCTTGGTGATGTCTGAGAGGATTCGTGTTCAGGAGTGGGATGCATGAGATGACCTCTTAGAACCCTTCCAACAATGAGATTTTGTTATCATATGAACTTATTTTTATAATCATTGCAGTTTCCCTAGGGAGGTAATGACAATATTCTCTTTTAAGATATAGAAGAAAGAGGGCGGGTACAGAGGCATCAGGCTCTTGTCTGGAGTGGGAACATGGAGAACTTGAGTTTCTTCATCTGTAGAAAGCTCATAGTAGCATCTCTTCTGCCTACCTGCCAAAGGTGTTATGAGGAAAGTGCTTTTAAAGATCCAAGTAAATTTGGGCTATTACTGTTATTACCACTGACTGTATCACTTGGTGCAGTGGCCTCTGGCAAATGGCACAACCTACCTGGACCTTAGTTTCCTCATTTACAAAGTATGTTTAATGATGCATGTTAAAGGCACCAGATGATGATGATCAAGGTCAGATGAAAGGTACTACGTCAATCCAACTTATCATTAATTTGTTTGCTCAATTATTTACCAGAGTTGTATTCTGAGTTGGCTATGGGATGGGAACAGAATCTGGAATTCTTTCCCTTCTTAAGTCAAAGTCCCTCCTAATTATAGGCTATTTTGTAGGTCATTTGGAAGGTTGCTTGTCCCTGGTCATATTTTATTTTTGTGTCTAATTATTTGATGGGGACAGAGTAGTTAAACAGTGGAGTAGTTAACTTAATGTGAGCAAAAAGTGTTGCCACTTAGGCCTTCTTCTGGAGTGCAGGGTGAAATAGTTTTCTTTTTAAAAGAAGAGTTTTCCTATGATTGCCAAATTTTAACTTTATAAAAATGTGGCCCATGGCCTGGGAGCTCACCTGAAAATAAGAATTATTATAACCTGAAATAAATTGTCAAGGTAAGAAGTAAGATTTTAGACCTAATAATGATGGAAGAAAAAGACATTTTTTTTCTGCTTTCTTATCTGTATTGCAACTCTCTTTGAATTTCTCCCCCTCCCTCCCAACTGTCTTTAAAGAAGCTCATCAGAGATCAACTGATTGGCCTTTTCAAGTGCAAAAAGCAAAATTCCTTTCTTTGTATTAATTTTTTCCAAGTTCAAATTTTCTTATAGAAGGGGCATCAGATCCGATGCTAAGTGCCAGAAAATGTCAGAAAATATTTATTATTTCAACTTTCATCTTCAAAAGAGGTTGAGATGAGGGTAGTAAGTTGGAGAAGTATTCAAGTGACCTAGGAAGAAATCCTGTGATCTGGCTCAAGTCCCATGAAAAATAGGCTCATCAGAAAGGAAAGGCTATCCCAGATATTCATTTTGCATAAACAACTAATGGTGAAGCATGCCGTTGGACATGCTTCTTTATTTGGGGGTCAGATAATAGATAGGATCATAGTTATAGAACTGGAAAGGACCTTTGAGGTCATTAAATCCAACTCCTTTTTTTTTTTTTTTGCAAATGGAGAAACTGAGGGTCACTTGCCCAGGATCATACAGCTAGTAAATGTCTGAGGCAGGATTCAAACCCCAATATTCCTAATTCCAGATTTAGTGCTCTATCCACCACATCATACGGCCTCTGTCATAGTCATGGAGTTACTTTTCTCTTTATCCTGATACCAATCAAGGAAACCTGTGCACATGCAAATTCATAAGCTGGGATAATTATAGAAATATCTTTGATATATGGCTACCCTCATCAGCAGTTCACCAGAGGATTTAATTTAATCTCTTTTTCCTAGTAAGCACTTGCTTGCCATTTTCCTCTTTGAAATTACAGAATCCATTACATAGGAATTTCCAAGAAGAAATGTTCAGTAATCATAGAGCTAAAGTGTGTGACCCTCAGAGATGCTCCTCCCAGGTCAACAGATGAGTTTTGTCAGGACACATTCCTAAATTCCACAACCAAGAGAAGCAATGTTCTTGACATCATACTTCTGCCATATTTCAATTTTAGTTCTGGAAGGACTGGAATTTAAGAATACCTTGAAGGACCAAGCTATGTCAATTGAGAGGGTCATTTTTAAAAATCTGTAAGTCAAAAGAAAATGGAACTTGTAGGACAAAAATGTTTATTTCAAAGTAGAACGATAGCATCTACTTGTCATTATTTTTATTTATAGTGTATCTGTACATATAGAAAAAAATTATAGTAAGTTATTATGTAATTTTTTTTAAAGAATGTGCCAATTGATATGCTTGGTCCTCTTAGTGTTAAAACAGGGGGAAAAAGACAATGTCAAATCAACCAGTAATTACCTCTATTTCCTTGAACAAATATATGGTAAATTTTGTTTCAACATGAGGCATTTCCCAACAAATCCTCTTTCCAAATACATTCATAGAAATAGGTAGTTTATCATTTGTTACCAGACAGAAGGATAGTGTCCCTCAGCCTTTTTAGAATGATGCTCATAGAGTCTATCGTATTTGACTGGAGCTTGTTTCTCATTGCCTTTATTTAGATTGTATTCATTCACTATATTGCTCTTTTGGCTTTCCTTTTTTCACTATACATTCCTTCATGTTGTAAGGTAACCCAGTGCGCTAGAGAGACCTGGCCTTGAATTCAGCAACACCTGCCTGGCATCAAGTCTTGACTCAGACACATCCTGGCCATGTGATCCTGGGCAAGACACTCTCTGTGTTCTGGGTAACTGTTTTAAGACTGTAAGTTGTCCCTCCCTCTTTCCCTCTCCCTTAGTGAATTTGCCTCAGGTGTAGGAGATTCTAGTTAAAGTTCTGACTGTTAAGGCCTTTCTGAAAAATGACTGAGTCCCAGTGTGGCCTCCCACTCAGGTGTTTAAACTGGACATAGACTATCTCAGGATAATATGATCAGGGAATTCTTAGGATCCTCTTCCAATAAGAGGAAGGCTTGTCCAACACAGAGCTGTCAGCTGGCCCTAACTTCTACCTTGTGACTCTACAGTGAAGATACGATATAGCCTTGATTCAGGGCACTTGACTTCTATAGGTGCACTAGAGTCTGATCTGACAGCTGTAGAGTAAGCAAGAAGTTAAATAGGGAACTTTGCTGCAGTCCATTTTCAATCATATGAGTAAAATTAGAATAATGATGCCTTGTTACCCAGTAAAGTTAATAAAGTTACTATTTAGTTTTTTCCATACTCAGTGTTCTACTTAAATACAACTGATACAGATATTGGCTAAAATGCCTGTAGGAGACTGATTATGAGCCATCAGTGGGACTTGGAATAGAATCTGGCAAAACTGCTTTTAGGATACCTTTTTATGAATGCTACAGTGAAACCATGGCACCTTCACAGCCTTATGGGTGGTTCCATGTTAATCTAGATGTATTAAAGTAATAAAAATTTCCATACTTCTTAGGTAAAGAGAACAATTCATTAAATAAGATTTGAATCCCAAGTCACTGTTTTGGACAAACTAGTCACACTGAAAAGATAGTGATAGGAACTTTCACTTTCCTTAGTTCATTTTCTTCCTGCCCCAGAATGATTCCATCCACTTCACCTGTCTGTACATGAGTGTGATGTCTTTTGATAATCATGTCATTATTACAGTATAGAGCTGGAAGATTCTTTTCTGCCTGCTCCAGGAAGGACCAGATATTCCTTGATTGAAATTACAATAAGATCCAAAGGGAAACCAAATGTTCAGAGAGTAAGTTATAGTTATAGAAGGAGATTTAGTTAATTAGGCCCTGGGGAATAGGAGTAGTATGATTCAATGTCCCACGTGTACCATGGTATTTTCACTTTTTCTGGTAACAAAGAATTGGAAGCAAAATAAGTGCCCATTGATTGGGGAATGGCTAACCAAGCTGGGATACATGAATATAGTACACTGTAAGAAATGGTGAATATGAGAAATACATCTAAGCTAAGAAGGAGATGTATAAACTGACGTGAGATGAAGTAAACAAAACTAAGAAAACCATGTATGTGCCTTTGTTGTTGTTTTATCATTTTTGTGTGTCTGACTCTGTGACTCCATTTGAGGTTTTCTTGTCAAAGATACTGGAGTGGTTTACCGTTTCCTTCTGCAGCTTATTTTACAGATGAGGAAACTGAAGTAAATAGGGTTAAGTGACTTGCTCAGAGTCATACAGCTAGTAAGGGTCTGAGGCCATATTTGGACTCATGAAGATGAATCTTCCTGACTTTCTGCTCCCAGCTGTACATGGATATAACAACGTAAATGGAAAAGATAAAAATCAAAACTAGATTTCACTGCAAATTCTGTGTGAAAATTGACTGCAAATGCTGTGAAATTATAATGACCAAATGCAGTCCAAAAAAAGAGATGAATATGAAACTGTATTTCTCTCCCTCCTTTGAAGAAGTTAGGGACAAGAGACATATAAGAGCGAACTGGGCTGACGAGCCAGTTGGTTTTGCTGAACTGGTTCCTTCCATGTTGCCTCTTCTCTCTTGCATTTTGGAATCCTTGTTATAAAGGATGGCTCTCTGGGACATGGGACGAAATACATTGGGAAATAAGATGATATATAGAATTCCAGACTTCACAATTGTTGCCACTCTAACAATAGTTATTAGGGATCAAGAGAATTGTATCTTTTAAGATTTGTTTTTGCAAATTGCCTACCATGGTAACAGACACAGCCTGCATTTGCTCAGTAAGTATAATTGTGATTCTTTCTTTGATCATTTTCCATGTTGACCTTCAGAGCCATCTTTTAAACACATCTAGACCCCCACTTTGTGCATTTCCTAGAGCATTTACCACAGTTTGCCTTGTACCAGAGATACTTGCCATTTTCCCCCTTCTTTTCTCTATCCCTAATGAGAAGCTCTTCAGGGAACAGATTTCCTTCATCTTAACATTTCCTGTACATAGTAGACAACCAATACAGATGTCTTGAATGAAGCAGTGTGGTGTAAATGAAATTGTGACTTTGGCCTGGTCTCAGTTTCCTCCCATGTAAAATATAGTGGTTGGACTAAATGATCTCCAGGCTCTAAGATAGGCTTTAAAATTGATTGTGAATAAAGGAATCCCTGGAAACCTTACATAAATACAGTTTCTTCTTAGTTGAATATATAATGACCATCAATATTTTCCCTTACACCAAATTAAATTAAATTCATGTTATTTCTCCTTGCCTTCAGCTCTATCCCTGATTCCATCTTTTCTCTCATTTTTCAATGCTTCCCTTCTTGCCTTCAATCTCCTTCAGTGAAAACTTGCCTTTTTTTTGCTTCTGCTGCTTTAATCTCACACACAGCTGCCCTTTGCCCAGAACAGCCCAACATTTTGCATCTGAAAAAAAGAGTTACTTCTGGAGGTGTTATTTGTAGATTCTTAGACTGATCGTTTTGAGAAGTAGGGAATACAGGGTTAGATGAGCATTTCTGATTTATTCTTTATTCTCTCAGGCACCAGGGGGATAGGACATTTGCACCATCAGCGCTTACCCCTCCCCCAGGTATCACTTTGTGTGCTTTAAAATGCTGTATATCGATATTGAGTCATTGATGGTACTGCTGTTATCAGTGTTATTTTGTTTTGGCCTCTTAGTATGTAAGGATCTTTAGGTTAGGTATCAAAGTTAAGGAATAATGTTTTAACATTCAATTAGTACACCAAAGTGAAAAAGTTTTGGTTTTTATTTCTGGAACGTAGAATCATAGAGTGTCAGAGCTAGAACAGACCTTCTCGAACATCTATATCCAGGGCTTTTTAAACTTTTTCCACTCAAGACCCTTTCAGTGCTTCTTAAACTGTGGTTTGAGACCCCGTATGAACTTCATTTGTTTGATTGCTAGGGACTTGAGACCCAGACAGATTAAGTGAGTTGCTAAAGGTCACATAGGCAGATTCCTGACTTGAACCCAGACTTCAAGTCTAGTCCTTTTTCCATTATACCAGCTGCCTCTCTATCCATATCCCCTTGTGATTCTTTAGTTCTCTTTCCCCTTCCGCCATCCTCACCCAAATCACACACCTTTTTCAATTCTCGAACATGTTTCTACTCTTTTTCTTATGGGGGAAGCTCTCTGCAGGTCATAAATTATCACCTCTTAGATCACATTGACACCTCTCTCTATTTGTACTGCTTTCTGAGCATGGGTCACTGTAGCTGTGAGGTTAAGCTAATCATGCACGGGGCCCTCAAAGACATTTTCACGCTGCCCCTGGTGACTTTTTGGTGAGAGGCTTTTTCCCCTCCCTCTGGGATCTGACAAGGGAGATGCATCAAGTGAAGGAAATCAGCATTTCTATCTAGTTTGACTGTTCCCAGCAAACTAGAGGTGTCATGTTAGATAGAACATTACTGATGGCCCAGATGTGATCTGCTTAGGCCTTACCTATCATCTGTATGGCTGCTTGGGTGGCTTTTATCAGGAGGCTGGAAATTAGGGAATGACATTTCTTTTCCTGTGTCTCTTCAGCCACGATCAGGAATGCTGCACACTGTGAGCCAAATTAGAAGAAAAAACTCATGGTTTGGAGCATAGTAATGAGAGACTAGTGGATGGAGAACCTGCCCCCCAGAGTCAGAAAGCCTTGAGTTGCTGACCCCTCTCTGATTTTAGGAATTGTGACCAGAGGCCAATTTCTCTATGCCCCATGGCAATTCTCTAAGAGTAAGAGGTACTGGAAATTAGCTGATCTGCATCAGTGGAGGGAGTTTATACGCTTGGGAATTCCCCAAGCTGGTCAACGGGTCAAGATAAAAAAAAATAGTAACTTTCTATGGCTTTAGTGTAGTCTCTGTCATTGTTGGTCACCTTCTCCTTGATAATTTCTTCTCTCCAGGTTTTCTTGACTGGTACACTCTTGATTCTCCTGCTTATCTGACCACTTCTATCTGTCCTTTGTTGGATCTTGCCATCCTGTAGTTAAGAGTTGTGGGGGGGGGGTCCCTTTGGTTCTGTCCTCCCTCTATACTACTTTACTTTGGTGATCTCATCAGCTCATCTAGTTTCAATTCTCCTCTCTGTGCAGATGATTCTACTCGTCCAGCCCTGACCTCTCTTCTTTTTTTTTTTTAATTTTTATTTTTAGTTTACAACATTCGGTTCTACATAATTTTGAGTTCCAGATTTCCTTCCCTCCCTCCCCCCCTCCCTCCCCAAGACGGCATGGAATCCCATATAGCTTCCACATATAACTTCGCATTGAATTAATTTACACACTAGTCAAGTTATGGAGAAGAACCGTGATCAATGAAATGAATCATGTGAAAGAAGAAACAAGACCAAAAAAAAAACCAACCAAAAACAAAAACAAAAGAGAGAAAAAGAAAAAAAAAGGGAGAAATAAGGCGAGCATGAAGTGTGCCTCAATCTGCATTCATACTTCATAATTCTTTCTCTGGATGTAGATAGCATTCTCCATCGTGAGTCCTTTGGAGTTGTCTTTGTATCTTGTGTTGCTGAGAAGAGCAAAGTCTGTCAGGGTTGGTCCTCACAGAATCCATATATCTGTGGTTGTGTATGATGTTCTCCTGGCTCTGCTCCGCTCACTCAGCATTATGTCATGTAGGTTTTTCCGGGTTGTTATGAAGTCCATATCATCCCCATTTCTTATGGCACAATAGTATTCCATTACCTTCATATACCACAACTTGTTCAGCCATTCCCCAATTGATGGGCATCCCTTTGATTTCCAATTCTTAGCTACCACAAAAAGAGCCGCTATAAATATTTTTGTACAAATGGGTCCTTTTCCCGCTTGTGTGATTTCTTTGGGATACAGCCCTAGAAGTGGTATTGCTGGGTCAAAGGGTATGAACATTTTTATAGCCTTTTGGGCGTAGTTCCAAATTACTCTCCAAAATGGCTGGATCATCTCACAACTCCACCAGCAATGTAACGATGTTCCAATTTTCCCACATCCTCTCCAGCATTTATTGTTTTCCTGTTTTGTTATTTTAGCCAATCTGACAGGAGAGATGTGGTATCTAAGAGTTGTTTTGATTTGCATTTCTCTAATCAGTAGTGATTTAGAGCATTTTTTTCATATTCCTATAGATGTCTTTAATTTCTTCCTCTGAAAACTGCCTGTTCATATCCTTTGACCATTTCTCATTTGGGGAATGGCTTGTATTTCTATATATTTGGCTCAGTTTCCTGTATATTTTAGAAATGAGGCCTTTATCAGATACAATAGTTGTAAAGATTTTCTCCCAATTTTCTGCTTCCCTCACAATTTTTGTTGCATTAGCTTTTTTTGTACAAAAACATTTCAATTTAACATAATCAAAATTATCCATTTTGCATTTTGTAATGCTCTCTATCTCTTGTTGGGTCATGAATTCTTTTCTTTTCCATAAATCTGATAAGTAAACTATTCCTTGCTCTCCCAAATTACTTATAGTATCAGCCTTTACTCCTAAATCATGAACCCATTTTGACTTTATTTTGGTATATGGTGTAAGATATTGGTCTATGCCCAGTTTTTGCCCTACCGTTTTCCAATTTTCCCAACAGATTTTGTGAAATAATGAATTATTAGCCCAGAAGCTAGCCTCTTTGGGTTTATCAAAGAGTAGATTGCTATAGTTGTTGACTTCTCCATCTTGGGTTCCTATCCTATTCCACTGATCCACAACTGTGTTTCTTAGCCAGTACCAGGTAGTTTTGATGACTGCTGCTCTATAGTACAGTTTAATATCTGGTATGGCTAGGCCTCCTTCTCTAGCATTTCTTTTCATTAATACCTTAGATATTCTTGACCTCTTGTTCTTCCAGATGAATTTTGTTATGTGTCCAGCTCAGTAAAATAATTTTTTGGTAGTTCAATTGGTATGGCACTGAATAGATAGATTAATTTAGGTAAAATTGTCATTTTTATTATATTAGCTCGGCCTAACCATGAGCAACTGATATTTTTCCATTTATTTAGATCTGACTTTATTCGCGTGAAAAGTGTTTCATAAGTATGTTCATATAGGCCCTGGGTTTGTCTTGGCAGATAGACTCCCAAATATTTTATAGTGTCTACAGTAACTTTGAATGGAATTTCTCTTTCTATCTCTTGCTGTTGGGCTTTGTTAGTAATGTATAGGAATGCTGAGGATTTATGTGGGTTTATTTTGTAGCCTGCAACTTTGCTAAAGTTGTTTATTATTTCAAGTAGTTTTTTACTTGATTCTCTAGGATTCTCTAAATAAATCATCATATCATCTGCAAAAAGTGATAATTTAGTTTCTTCTTTTCCTATTCTAATTCCTTCAATTTCTTTTTCTTCTCTTATTGCTACAGCTAATGTTTCTAGTACCAAATTGAATAGTAGGGGTGATAATGGACATCCTTGTTTCACCCCTGATCTTATTGGGAATGCATCTAGCTTATCCCCATTACAAATAATGCTTGTTGATGGTTTTAGGTAGATGCTATTTATAATTTTAAGGAAGGTTCCATTTATTCCTATGCTTTCTAGTGTTTTTAATAGGAATGGGTGTTGTATTTTGTCAAAGGTGTTTTCTGCATCTATTGAGATCATCATATGCTGACCTTTCTTTTTGACCTGCAGGTTTGCATCTCCTGCCTTTTAGATATCGATTTGATGTTCTATTGACGTCTTACACCTCAGCATGTCCAAAACTGCACCTTTATCTTTTCCTTCAAATGCTCCCTCCTCTTTCCTGTGAGTGAAGAAGATACCTGTTGAGCTTACCACCTTCCATCTTAGTTTTCCAGGATAAAATCAAGGTGTGATCCTCAACTCTCAACTCACCCACCGTATACAATCTCTGGTTTAATTCTGTTGTTTCCAGTTTTGTAGTATCTCTTTTATAGGATCTTCTCTCCTCTTCTACCACTCTGGTATTGGCTGCCATTATCTTGACTATTGCTAATAGCTTGCTGGTTTGTCTCCCTGTCTCAGGTCTCTTCTCACTCTGCTCCATCCTCCACTCAGCTGTTAAACTGGTCTTCCTAAAATGAGGTCTGACCATGTGTCACCTCTACCCACCCCCCTTCAATAAACCCCAGAGGCTCCCTATCACCTCCGGGGAGAAAATATAAAATCCTCTGTTTGCCATTCAGCTCCTTCATAACATGCCCCCTTCCTACCTTTCCAATCTTTTTGCAAATTGCTCCCGTCCATGTACTCTTTGATCCAGTGACTCTGTCCACCTTGCTGTTCTTTGCACACAGTCCCCACTCCAAACATTTTCATTGTCTCTCCCCATGCTTAGAATATGCTCCCCCCTCATGTCTAGCTTCCCTGGCTTCCTTCAAATATCATCCCAAGTGCTACCTTCTGCAAGAAATTGTTCTCAGTCCTTAATTTTAGTGACTTCCCTCTAAGAGCATGTCCAATCTAACTTGTCTATATCTTATTTTATATATTTGTTTGCATATTGTCTCCCATATAAGACTGTGAACAGGGACTCAGCAGGGACTGGTGGTGTTTTTTTTTCCTTTCTTTGTATTCTCAGCAGTTAGCACAGAGTCTGAAACATAGTAGTGTGCTTAATAAACACTAGTTGATTGACCATCTCATTTTAGTCCTCACAATAACCCTGGTTGATAGGCATTATTAGTACTATTTAAGAGAAGAAAGAAACTGGGATTTGGAGAGGATTAGTGACTCATCCAAAGACCCACCGGCAGCTTGTAGTAGAGTCAAGATTTGAACCCAGTTCTTTCCTGACTTCAAGGCCAGGGCTCTATCCCTATTGCTGGCTAATGCTCGGTTGGTTTGGGTTATATAAGATAGCACAGCTCTTTATTTTGAACTGTCTTCTCACTTCTCAGCTGAGGTGGTGTCCTTGGAGGTATTATATACACAAAGAAAAAGCAAGACCAAACATTTGGAGTGGGGTGTAGGATGTCATCTTATTTACTGATTCCCAAGATTTTAGCTTCCCTTGCTTATATTTTTATTTTAGCCACATTTTGTGGTGGGAAGCAGCAGCTCCTTGCTTGTTATGGGGCTTTTGAATCTGTGAGGCATGACCTTTTGCCTGGGCTTGTCCATAACATGCCTAATTAGAGCACATTGGGCCAAAACAGCCTTGAAGGAAAACAGGAATGACTTAGAAATTCAAATCCTAACTTCACAGACCATTAGAGTTGGAAGGGATTTTAGAGATTATCTTTTTTTTTCTTTTTTTAAAAAGTTGGAATCTTGTAATTTAAAGCAAACATGACATTTTTTTCCCCCTCAAATCCTCCCCCAACCCTGAATTAAACACTCGGGGCGGGGGTGGTGTGTGGAAAGGTTTCTTTTTCTTATTTTGCTGTTCACTGGGCTGTTTTTTTTCCCCTCAAGGTGCCAAGATAAGTGCTTTTAGATTCTCTAGGCAGTTTATCACATATTACTCTCCTTGCTATGCATATCTGCTCACATAATACATGGAAGTCAATTGTTATTGCTGTGGATAAAGCAACCTGGAACTGTGAGGGAAGTCTATGGAACCTAACCTTATAGAAGACTTTGGTTTTATTTTCTTTTAACCAATTAAGTATTAGGAAGGGATTTCCTTTCATTGTCCTTCTCTGGTTTCTTCCTTTTCCTCTTTTCAATTATTTTTTTGGCCTTTCCTACTGTTTAAGGATTTTTCATGATCACGTTTTGGCACCTGACCTGACAGAAATGACGTCCTGCTTTCTTACCCTCATTTAAAAAGAGTAATAGGCAAGAGGAATTCAATCAAACCCTTACTTGATTAGGAGGAAGGGACCTATATACATTTCAGGATTGGCACTGAACAATTCATTTCAATCCAGAAAATGTGTTACATGCATACTACCTACATGGAATGGAGTTAGATGTTGGGAATTACAGAACTAAAAAAAATCAAATCAAACCACAATGTCCCCTTCCCTCAAAGTGTGTGTGTGTGGGGAAGTGGTTTAAAACACTTACACACATGTAAATATAAGGGAATTTGTTGAAGGAGAATGAGGTCTAATAACAGAAAGAAGGGGATGGATATGTGGAAGGAGGTACTATATGAGCTGATATTTGAGGCAGGGAGGAAATACTTTTGAGGAAGGCAGGGAATAGCTTGTGCCTAGCACTGGGGCCTGGAGATACTTATTTGTCTCTCCAAATACAGGGGAACTGGTGTGTCTACCACATCTATGATATGTGTTACATAGTTGTTTGCATATTATTTACCCTTTTAGACCGTTAGCTACTTGAGAGCAGGGACTATCTTTTGTCCCTTTTTGTACCCCCAGCACTTGGCGTATAGTAGGAGCTTAATAAATGTTAACTGATTGATTGTTGGAAGTAGATAAATGTCCCAGAGAGTTCTCTTAAGGTCCCTGGACTCACTCAGGATCAGTTCCACAGCATCCTCCTTAGGAGGTAGGATAAGGAATATGTGGAGGATTCCCCCCTGGGGAACTTTCTAGTATCTTTGGGTCTCTGAAGCATGTGCTTAGTGGTCGTGGGACCACTAAGGACTCTTACCACATGGAAAGAGTTCAGGAGATGAATGAAAGCAAAAGTATTTGCTAAGTTCTCACTATGTGCCAGATGCTATGGTAAGTACTAGGGGTACAAATACAAAAGTAAGACAGTCTCTGTTCTTGGGAGCTTATATTCTAATAAGGAGAGACAACATATCCAGGCCTGGTGGCAATGGAAGGGAATTTTGGTCTGAAGGGTCGTAAGAAAGGTGAATCACTTGACAAACCTTTTCCAGAGACACTGGTAGTACTGACTTGATTTCTGTACCGAGAGCAAAAGATGGAAATTGGGATGGCAGTTATGGGACAAGTAAGGTGCCAAGGCAGATGGTATGTGAAGCATGGTCTAGGACAGAGGTAGGTAAATTTCTGCTTTACTCAGTCCCCAAGAAGGATGGTTCAGCTCTAAGATGTGAGTTTAACTTCCCTTGGGACTAGTGGCATGGATTCAAGAGGTTTGGTACAGAGGATAATGGTTCAGGTAAGGAGAAGCAGGGCAGCTGTGGCAGGACAGATGGCAAGCTGGAAAATAAAATAATTTGAGCTTATTTTAATAACTTTTATAAGCAGAAATTACGATGAAGAGGACCGCTATAAAAGAACTCAGAAATAATCCTTTTTCTTGCCATTGTTTTAACTTCTGATCTGTTAGCTGAACGGTGGCATTGAAGTCCCCACGTGTTCAGATTCAACACAGTTCAGTGTCGGGAGGTTAATATTTTACGTAGCAGGAAGTGAGGGTAGATTCAGCATTCGGTATCAATGGAAAGCAATTATAGAACAGTTACAGTGTTGAAGAGGACAATTACAATAGGAAGAGGGAGGGGAGTAAGGACCCAACTTCACTAGTTGGTTCAGGTGAAGAAAAACAAATTGGAAATGCTACACCTTCCTGTGTTTGGACCAGAGGAAATGAAATATTGTGTCAGTAGAGCCAGAGATGTGATTGTGGAGCGGGAAAAAGTGGAACCAGTCTCAGATGTTTTCAGTAGTACTGTTGGAAACCAAGCAGCTGTGATCTAGGTAATGGGTGTGAAGAGGTAGATGACTATCAGCTTCCTCATCCGGACTGAATGGAGTGTGGTAAGGTACAAAAAAGAAGATGTGAGGCTTGCAACCTGTGTGGCTTTGGGCAAATTACTTAACATTCCTGGGTCTCAGTTTCCTTATTTGTAAACTGAGTAGATTGGTCCTTGGGGTAGCTAGATGGTACAGTGGATAGAGTGCTGGGCCTGGAGTTCCTGAGTTCAAATCTGGCCTCAGATATTTACTAGCCGTGTGACCCCGGGAGAGTCACTTAACTCTGTTTGCCTTAGTTTCCTCACCTGAGAAATGAGATGGAGAAGGAAATGGCAAACCACTCCAGTATTTGCCAGGAAAACCCCAAGTGGACTCATGAAGAGTTAGACACAACTGAAACAACGGAAGGACACCAATGACAACAGCAGATTGCTCCTTAATAGATCTTAACAGGCCTGTTAGCTTAAATCATACGTGTGTGTGCGTGTGTGTGTGTGTGTGTGTGTATTTTATAAAATTCCCAGACAACCTTCTCAGAGCCCAATCTAGGAGGAAGAGGGAACAATATCACAGATTGGGGCAGTAGAATCAAGGGGCTCTGATAAGGAAGGGGAGAGGAGCACCCTTTTTCTGTGGTTTTCCTTACACATTTTTACCTTTTTTTTTTAAAAAGGGCTCTTAATTAAAAAAAAAGAACTTTTATGTCAGTTGAGCCAAAGCTGGTGTTTTAAATAAATTCAGTTCGTGCCTTTTTAGCTGCTCTTATCAAGCTTTCAGAAGTTCAGGATTGCTGCTGTTGAAAATAAAGACAGAAGGAAAATGTTGTGGAGGTTATTGTGTCTGTAAGTGCCCGTCCAAAGGTTTTAGTGCAATTGTAAACTATTAAAGCTTACCTATCTATCTGCCATCTATCATCCTTCTAGCCATCCCTCCATCTTTTTTTTTAATCTATCTAATCCAGGGGTGGGGAACCTGCGGCCCTCTAGGTCCTCAAGTGTGGCCCTTTGCTGAATCCAAACTTCACAGAACAAATCCCCTTAATAAAAGTTTCTGTTCTGTAAAACTTGGACTCAGTCAAAAGGCCACACTCAAAGACCTAGATGGTCACATGTGACCTCGAGGCTGCAGGATCCCCATCCCTGCTCTAATCTATCACACTCCTCAGTATTGGGGATAGTGGGGTAAAGGAACAACTGGCCACTAGTATAGGTCACCTTGCTAGATGGATGCGTAGGTACTTGTAGAATTCAGTGATAAATGTGAGGTGGTAAGCTCAATTTTGAATCAGACCATCTGGGGCTCAGCAGAGTAATAGCTGTCACTGTGTGACAAGTCATTTTACCTTTCTAAACCCCAGTTTCCTCATCTGTAAAGTGGGACTGATAATAATTTCACTAACTTCCCTACAGTTAAGTAGGCACTTTGGAATTGTTGCTATTTTTCCCATAGATTGTAAATCCCTCAGAGGCAGAGACTAGATAATTTCTTACCTTTGACTTTGTATTCCCATTTTCTAGCACAGTGCCTGTCTGCCATATACCTTGGTGTCTTGCCCACAAAAAAGTGCCTTGCTATATAGGAGTCCCTTAATGTTGAATTGATTTGAATTGAGAAGGAAGGACATAAAACTGAACTAAGGTTTTTATATAGTACAGATAGAATTTAAAGATTCAGTTAGGCAAATGAATTTATGTATTGGAAAAGTAGCCTAGGTTTAAAAGTTTCAGACTTAAGCTTAGTTTATCAAGAGAGAACCAACAAAAGGGCATGAAATTGCTGACTTAATTGTGTATAGCAAATGCTTCTTAAACAATACATTTACAGGAACTAACCAGAAGAATACAGTGATGAGATATTCTACGTGGCCCTTAGAATGGCCCTTAGTTAAAAAAAAAAAAATTATTCTTTATCACTCAATTCCCAGTTTCTCTTGTAGTGAACTTTCAGTAAAGTAGGTTTTATTTTGAAGAATATCTTGTTACTTGAAATCATACAGATAGAAACTTTCAGTCTATGAGTAATTGGTGAACTGTGACTATTACCTAATTTCAAAAAGACTGATCAAATATAAACTAAAAGAATTAATAGCCTTATTAACTTTGTTCAGAAATGAGAGAGAGAATTAGTAGAGGGGAACATGTATTAGGCTATGGGTGTTACTTTTTTTTTTTTTTCAAGAAATAGATTTTTTTAATGCCTTTTGTTTTATGCCTGGATTAAACCCTGTATCCTCCCTCCCTCCCTTAACAAAGATTTTTTTTTTAAAGAAGAGAAACAAAAATCCGCAGAACCTGATCAATCCTTTGGAAAAAAAAAATAACCTCATATGCAATGTTGCATACAGGTGTTACTTTCTAAGATGGAGAGGTGACTTAGTCTCGTTTCTCTGTCCCTCGCCATTTTAATTGCAAACGTTCTCTGAAATGGATGGTTATGTGGTAATTTTGCCAGCACACAGAGAAATGAAAGATAGTCTGTACACAAAACTTACACATCCTAGGGAGGTTTGTTGAAGGATATTTTACGGCCTGACAAAGCTTCGATGATTGATGACCAAAACATGCAAGCGCTGCTGATTTGTCTTCCTGGCATGACTAGGAAGACTGTTTCTTGCTTTGGGTGTGTAGATCAAGTTGAACAATAACCACCTGGGCCATGTAGTGCCAGCTTCTCCATGCAAGCTTATGAGATTAATTCGCACAAAAAATGACTTCTCCATTTTTCCTTTACATGGAATAAGTTCTATTTGTTACACAAGCTGGTGATAATGCAGTAATTTTTTTTGCCTTCTCTGGGATTTTAGGGTAGGGAGATGGAAGCATGTTATTTGTTGCATCTGATCCCAAATGTGTACTTTGGCATCTTTGAGAATTATATTTAGTTGAGGGGGTGAAAGTGGGAGAAAAGGAAGAAGTATCCATGGGAGAGTCCTGCCATGTCTTGGGTTCGTGTTGCAAATTTGTTATTTGCCACACAAAGATGGCAGCTGTTCTTGTGGCCTTGGGTTACGATCTGTGAAACATTACTTCCAGAGTATTCCCAGAGCTGGGGGTAGCAAATTGCATCTCTATTCTTTTCCTTGTTATTAATTTTGTCCTGGGAATAAATTGATGATTTAATTTTTATCAGTCCTAAGCCAGTCTTTAGACTAGTGCTTAAGTAGTTGCAACAAGCAGGTGAGATGCACTCAAGCTGTACTTTTATTCACTTTTTCATATTTTGGGATATCTTGCATCTATTAGAGGTATATTAGATACTTTAGCAGGCTAGAATACAGTTTTTCCTGCCTGAGGCAAAGGAGTACAGCAAGGGATCTAATGGATCTCCAAAGATACTGTGCATATTAAGGAAGCTGTTTCTTCCTTCAGAAAAATGGTCACAGCAGGGAGAGAAAATGCCAAAGATATTTTTGAGTTAGCTAGTTTTTCTTTCAAATGTATAATACTCCATGGGAAGGTTAAGTATTTTGGTCATTAACACCTTCCAGAAATTACTTATTAGATATTAAGATTACAGTACTAGGGAGTGAAGTTGGATTAGGCCTCAAAGGGTAGCCATACTGAATTTGTTCAGAACTAGACCACAGTTATCATAGGGGTAGGTTGGGTAAGGAAACAATCTGGAGGTGTGTGTGTGTGTGTGTGTGTGTGTAGCATTGCATATATATAGCTTGCATATATACATATACACATATACACACATATATACGTGTATATGTGTGTGTGTGCAGTGATCCACACATGTGTTATGGGGACACCTACAGAGATGTGCTTATTTGATATAGGGTATAATTGTAGCAGGATGGCGAGTAATTAGAAACAATTGACCACATTTTATTAAAATAAAATTCAATAAGATAATAACTGAACTTCCTCTACTTCCTCAGATCTTCCCCAGTCCAAATTTATGTCAGACACCTTTCTGTTGATGGCACCAACACTCTAGGTTCCTAACCACAGATTTATCTTTAACTCCCCCTTTCTCCTTTTGCTTTACCCCAGAATCTGAGTTTCCTCTTAAGCTCAACTCACTTCACCTTTTTTTTTTTTTTTGGAGGGGGGAGACAAGGCAATCGGGGCTAAGTGATTTGCCCAAGGTCACAGAGCTAGTAAGTGTCAAATGTCTGAGGATAGATTTGAATTCAGGTCCTCCTGACTTCAGGGGCAGTGCTCTATTCACTGTACCACCTAGCTGCCCCAGCTTCACCTTTTGAAACTGTAAATATGGTATCCCCTTTGGCTTTGTAGGAAGGAAGCTCCTTGAGAGTATCCTTATGATTTAGCACAATAGAAGATGCTGAGTAGATGCTGAATTGAATTTAACCTGCAGCAGTCTGAGGATTCCTTAGTTCTCAGTGTTTTATTACTGGTACTTTGACCTTTCTGGAACAGAAGCAGCGTAGCGGAGAGGAAGACTGAAGTCTGTAGAATGCAACAAACTTTTAAAATACCAGATGATCCGACCGCCTCCTGGTGAGATTGGTGTGAAAAACTCTAGAGAATGATTCTTTAAAAAACAACAAACCTTTATTGATATCTCTTATCTTAAAAAAAATTGCCAATTTCAGATACATCACCTCTCCAGTACAGAATCCTGCCTTGTACAAAGAAATAATAGTTAATGGAGAAAAAAGAAGCCAATATATTGATCATGCCTCTGAGTGGCTCATAGTATGTACTTAATAAATGCTAGTTGACTGACTGTGTACATCTCATTCTGTACTGGTAGTCCCACTGTCTTTCTACCAAGAGGAGAAAGATATGTTTTGTCTTTAGTCCTTTAGAGTCAAGATGGGTCATTTTATTGATCCAAGTTTGAATGTCTTTTAGTGTTGTTTTCCATTAAATTGTTGTGTATATTCTTTTGGTTCTGCTTACTGGGTTCTACCTCTGTTTATTCTACTTTGTTGTTGTTTTTTTCTATAAGGAGATGAGGACTCATCTAGGGAAACAACTAATTTCAGTTTTTTTTTCCAGATAGGTGTTTCATGGTAGAGTGGAAACATGCTTAATTTTTGTATCTGTAAAATAAAGATTGTAAAGTGAAAGAACAGTTGGAATCCACCAGCAGGATGGATGGTTAAAGATATAGTAAGGAATCTTTTGGCTATGGTTGGATTAGATGTCCATGAAAGTATGCTGTGAACTTCAAATTCCTTAGCTACCCCAATTTGTTCATCCATACCCTGGTTACTAAATGTTTGCTTTTTTCAAGGGTTTTGTTTTGTTTTATTTTTTGCTACCCTAAAGTACACTGTTATGCAGCTCTTTTTGCAGTGTCAAAGAAATGGGGGGGAGTGTCCATTACTTGAGAAACGGTTGAATAAATTCTGGTACATGAATGCAATGAAATGTTATTGTGCCATGAGAAGAGATGAGAGGGATGTTCAGAGATCCAAAGAGTAGAGAGTAAAATGAGCAGAACCAGGAGAACAATTTTTGCCTTAACAATAACAGCATTGAAAAAAAATGATCATTTTTGAAAGACTTGAGAACTCTGATCAATGCAGTAATCCTCCATGACTCCAGAGGACTAGTGATGAAGAATGCTATCTACTTCCTAAGAGAAAAAGGGGTTGGTTTAAATATGCAGAATGAAACACAGTTTTGGACATGGCCAATATGGGAGTTTTATTTTTCTTGTCTTCTTGCTACAAGGGTTTTTTTTTTTTAGCTCCCCAGTTGGGGAGGGTGGAGATGGGAGGGGAAAATGATTGATAATTGCCAAAAGTTTTAATTAATTAAAAAAAGAGTGCTGTTATGAATATATTATAATATATAGTGTCTTTCTTTTTTCTGCTGTTGACCTCCTTGGGCTATGTGCCTGGCAGTGAGACTGCTAGGTCAAAAGGGATGAACAGTTTAGTACCTCACAATTCACTACCAATTCTGTATTAATGTAGAAGTCATGGCCTTCTCTCCTCACATTTTAATGTGTCTCCTAACTATTTCTAAGACCCCATTAGTAGTACAAAAATCTTCATACATACCTTTGGAAGGAAAACCTTAAGTTACAAAATTAGAGACAATAAAGAACCATTGTCATCAACTGCTAAGGCCCTTGAAAAGGGTTACCTTTCAAAATCTGCTTGAAATCTTCATTTCCTTATTGTGCTCTAGTTAAATCTTTTTCTTTTAATATGAGTATTCAAAGTACATTAAAAATTTCTCAGCCAGTTTTCTTATTATTCGGTTTTGTTTCATAGCTAAAATTATAACAGGTTGAGAAGTGCTTTTTATATATTCTAATAATAGTGCTTTTTTATATTCTAATAATAATGATATGCAACAGTGTGGAATAGTGGGTAGAGAGGGCTGAAGTCAGGAAGTTCTGGGTTCAAGTTTTAGCTCTGATACATTGGCTGGCTAACCCAGGTCAAAGTAAATGACTCTCAGTGTTTCATGCACCTCTTGAATGACTCTGTGAGAGTTGCCAATTTTTGCCATTGGAGGAAAGTGTTCAACACTAGGAGTTCTACAAGGAGACGAACTGTTTTTATTCAATTCAACAAGTATTTATGAAACATCTTGGTGCCCACCAGCACTAAGCTTGATGATAGGGATATACAGAAATGAAAAATTTTTCATTTTTCTTTGCTCCCAAGAGGCTTATAGTCTACAAGCTCTTGTACATGGGACAATATATACACAGATAAGTAAATACAAAGTAATTTTTTTTTGAGAGGAAGAGGAGCGATAACAGCTGGGGGAATCTGGAAATGTTTAGGTGATCCAAAAGGCAGAGCCGAGGAAAGAACATTGCAAGCATGGGGTGGGGGTGGAGATGGCATGCCTTATGCTGTCTGAAGTGGAGTATGTGAAGGGTGAGTAATATGTAATAGCGCTTGGAAAGATAGGCTGGAGCCAGGTTGTATAGGACTTTAAATACCAGAGGAGTTTATGTTTTACTCTAAAGACAATAAAGGGCTACTGAATCTTTTGAAGTAGGGGAGCAACACCCTCAGAAGTGAAGGAGGTGATGAGGGTCTGAATTACTGTGATTGTCCATGGAGAGAATTCCTTGGGTTGGGAGGGATATTTGGGAGGTGGAATAGATAAAATTGGCCTACAGATTGGATAATGGGGGAGGGGAGAGTACCAGATGGAGAAATGCTATGGATGATTACCAGCTTTCCCTCTTTGATAGGAAACATGAGGGTGCCCTCAAAACCAGGAGTATTTCTTGGACAATGATGAAATCACAGGTGCAGATAACAACTAACATTTATATAATGTTTAATAGTTTGCAAAACATGTCACATACATTATCTCATTTGAACGTTTTAACAGCCTCGTAGGGTGGGTAGTGTTAATACCATCCTGAATTTAGAAGTGAGGAAGCTTAGGACCAGAGAAGGTGCAACTTGTCACACAGCTAGCATCAGGATTAGGATTTGAACCCAGATCTCCTTGAGGCCAAGTTCAGGACTCTGTCCGTTACACTTAGTCTTCATTCATTTAACAGGTATTTATTAAATGCCCGATACGTATGAGTAATTAAGTCTGAAGTACATTTTATGTTACTTAAAATAAAAATGTGATTCCTTGTTTTCTACTTTAAAAAAAAGTTGCAAAAACACAATGTTTCAATGACCTTCTTTGTAAGCTTGCCAGAGAATGCCCTTCACCAATTACAACCTAGTCACTGAATCCTAGTCCTCTCTGTGAGTGTGAGTTTAAATTTTTATAACAGAACCTTTTGTGAGTTGGAGAATCATCAGTACTGGGGAGGGGGGGCGGTCTTTGGATGATTGGATCTTTTCCCCTCCTGTCTTCTGCTTTATAGTTCTTTGGGTTGGTTCTGTATGATGCCTGTTCCAAAGCAGCTAGGTGGTTTAGTGGATAGAATACTAGATCTGGAGTCAGGAAGGCCTTTGAGTTCAAATCCAGCCTTAGATACTTACTAGTGGTGTGACCCTGGGCAAGTCACTTAACCCCTATCTGCCTCAATTTCCTTGATTGTAAAATGAGGATTTTAAGAGAAACTACCTTGCAGGGTTGTTGTGAGGATCGAATGAAATATTTGTAAAGCTGCCTCGCACACGGTAGGCACGATATAAAGACTTATTCCCTTCCCTCTCTCTTAAAAAGTGTAGAGATTTTTTTTTTGTTTTGTTTTTGTTTAGGCTTCTGGTCCAGTTTAACTAAGCAAATTAAAATGAGATATAATATCTGCCTCCAAAAGGCTTACTACTTATGAGGAGAACATAAACAACTATAATATGTCACAGTATGATTGCATAGAGCAGGGGACAATCAAAGCAGAGGGAGTGATTGAAGGAGAGATCCTTTATAGTTTGGGGTCATCAGGGAAGGCCTTTGCTGAAAGAGACCAAGTTAAAGAAGGCAAGAGAGAGATATTTTCCAAAATGGAAGGTTTAACTTTGAAATCATGCTTTTGCAAAAATCCCCCCCACCCCTTTATTTATTTATTTTTTAGTGTGGTCTAGGGAATGAGAGCCTGGACATTACTGAAATTCCAAGCGAGGGTGTGTCAAAAGCCAAAGATTCATTTCTATTCCCTTTCAGAAAGTCTTTTCTTTGTCCTGGCCTCTTTTTGTCATTTTAGCCAGTCAGGCCATGCAGATGGGAAATGTAGACATGATATTTTTTGCTTTCTGGACTCCAAAAATATGGCTCAGAGACAGATCTTTTTTTATGCAGAACATGGCATCGTTACAAGGCACAAATACTGATAGATTTCTAATAATAAATAGTGTTTGTTGAGAGCCTGTTGTGTGGTTTGCAATGTGCTAGACACCCTCTGGGAAGTAAAATTTCTAGGCTTATTCCCCTTCCTCTAACTGGGTAGAGATAACTACCCAAAACTTAGCACTAAGGGGCTAAGCTAGGGGCAGCTAGGTGACACAGTGGATTGAGTGTTGGGCTTTTAGTCCAGAAGACCCAAGTTTAAATACTATTTCAGAATTTAATCCTGGACTCTCTCAGCCCCGGATTCCTCATCTCTAAAATGGGCCTAATAACAAACAGCACCTACTTCTAGAGTTTTGTGAGGTTCAAACGAGATAAAAGCTGTAAAAAAGCACTTTGCAAACCTTAAAGACCTTACATGCTAGCTGTTATTACTAAAGAACAATTAAGCAGTCGATTTGTGTGGTACTGATTGGGGGTGCAGCAGAGATTCTGACATAGGGAGGAGAGAGCAGGATGGACTGGAAGAACTGGGAGGGCTTCTTGGAGGCAGAGATGACATATGAGCTAGACCTTGAATGGAAAGATAGGACTTAGTCCTGTGGAGGGGTGGGAGAAAAAGTATTCCAGGAGACTTTTCCTACTGTGAAAACAAAGGCTGAAGATAAAGCAAGCCTGGGAGCAGTGATAGGATATCTGAGCTTCTCCTGTGGTTTAAGGGCCAACAAAAGCACCTTGCAAAAGTTTCCTCCCTTGAGGCTGCCTTGTATGGTAGTGCTGATGCCAGATAGGGCTTACATTGTGATCAAGTGAAGGTGTGTGTGCCTCTGTCTTCCAGTTCTGGGGGTGATTGAAAATCTGAGAATGGGGCACTGATTTTGAAAGGCGGTACTCAGAATTGATGGCACTATGTCACGGGGGCAGATTTTGACAAATTAAAGGGATTGGGAGTCCATGGTTATTTTGTACAGATTGCTGTTCTTGTTTGATCATTCCTTTCTTGGGCTGTATTGCCCTAGAGGAGAGCCTGATCAGGTGATCAAATGAGATAATATATGGAAAGTACAGACTTTAAAGAACTATATAAACATTAGCTATTGTAATTATTACGAACACTTGCTTTCTACTGGATAGTAAAAATTGCCTCACCCATGCCTGTTTGTCCAAATATTTATTGAGCTGCTACTCTGTGTAAGCCACTGTATTAAGGCAGCCTTTGAATTCTTAGAGAGCTCTCAGGGTTAACTAGATTAATGAGTTATTTTGGAAGAGTATATTGGTGGTTAATGCTGTTTTAATTAAATACTTAGTTTTTATTCACTGCCTCATAAATATTTCAGTGCAATTTTATCACCTACATTGGTTTTTTTTCTGACCACAAATGCACCTATAAAAATTTCTGTCTTCTGTCCTGGCCACAGAGATCCAGACTCTTAGACTCCCTATCAGCCTTCATTTTTTCCTTTCCTATCTGTGCCATAATTTTAGATACATTGACTCCCAGGCATACATTTTCTCTTTCCCACACCCTCTGACACACATTCCTCATTATCACTTAACTCTGTATACTCAAGTACACTAAAACAGAATAGTTCCCTGCCACCCACTTTTCTCTCCCCAAAATGTACTCTTCTTTTGAATCCTCAATCCAAGTCTCAAATATGGTCAAGGCCAGGTGACATTCAGAATCAGAGTGGACTCTAGGCAAAGCTTTGAAGATAATGTGTTACAAATGATCTCTGTGACTTTGGGCACTTTAACCTTTCTGTTTCTTTTATTGTTTTCCTCATCTGTAAAATAAAAAGGTTGGGTTAGATTGCTTCCCATGTCCCTACTAGCTCTAAACCAGTGCTTTGCACATAGTCATTTAATAAATGGTTGAATGCCAGTAGAGCATAAGCTCTAGCAGTTTCTATGATCTCCTGGCTTCCTAGAATGGGTCACTAGTACCAATTATTACCGTTAGCTTTTAAAATTTCTTATTAGGCTTCTTACAGTCCTCTCATCTAGTTTCCTCTCCCTTAGACCTTTGCCTCTACAATATCCTGTTGTCTATCTGCTTCCATTACCCATCAACTCTGAGTCTTTATCCATTCATCCAGGTATGAGTGACTACTAGTTTAAAAGTATTATGCCTCTCAAGGTTATTTGCATTTTAATCTAGATTAAAGGTTTAAGAAAAAGTGATGGGAGTGCTAACATGAAATGTATACATTCAGAAACCAACTAGTGGATGGAAGAGGATGTTGATGTAACTTGATTGTACCAAAGCACTCTAACTCTGGTTTAGGCCGGTCCTCCTCTCGGTGGGCCTATAGAAGAAGTCAGATCTTTAGGAATCTGGGTTCTTCCTGCCACTTTTAATGGGACAGAGCAGGGATATGGTAAAGGGAGGCAAACTAGGTTCTCTTAGGGCATAGAAGGGAATGCTAAACATTGAATTGTGTCTGTGGTCACAGAGGAGTCTAGGACAGGAGAGGGAAATGTGGGAAATAAGCAGAAATCTAAAGTCTTTTTTAATTATAAGAAAATAAATGAACTAAGTATAATTTGTTTGGCTCATTTCAAAGTTTTCATCATGGATATTAATATTTTAAAGTATGTTTTATTTAGATAATGAGAGATAGCATGACAGGGTAGATGAAGAACTGTCTTTGAATCAGGAAGATTTCAGTTCATGCCCCAACCCTGAGACATACCAAATCACTTAAATTCTCGGTGCTTGAGGCAAACTTGCTAAGACTATAATAAGTTGCAGAGGAGGCACCAGTCTGCATTGGTAGAAGGGAGGTTCCTTATACCAACTAAACCACGGGTCTAGTTTTTATCCTTTATTCATCTGACAGATTTATTCAAGGAATTTACTTTTAAGTGTTTTTGATTTTGTTACAAGTGAAGAGACAAACTGCTGAATTTTAAGGAACAGAGCAATTTTTGTTTATGCCAAATATTTTGCTTATGAGAAACAGATAAAATCTTGAATGGAAGAAGCTAGTAATAGCATTGTAAAACAAAGAAAGTTCTTCTGCTTTCTGCATTTCTTCTCCTCTACAATGTCAAGCAGATATTCCTTCAAGTTAGGAGGACAGGAACATATCTACGGTCCTTTTGGGGGAAAAATGGAGGAAATAGGCCATAAGCAAGGAAGGCGTCGATAATCCATTTGAGGGGCTAGATATATATCCTTTTTTTCCATTTAAGGGCCAGTACTGGACTACTTTTAGACCTCTGCATAGAGGAATTATTGTGATCTGTTAGTGCAATGGTCTGATAGGATTCCGCCTGCTATATAGATTTTAGAAATTATTTCGGAGTCTAGGAACGATATAGGAGCATCTTATTTTTAAACATTTTCCAACTAAATCTGATTATTTCCTTTTTAGAGAAATAGAAGAAATAGTCAATTCACCATCTTTAAAAGTTTAGGTCAGATGGTTTTTATAGCTAGATTTGGGAAGTAGTGATACAAATGTTATAGTTTCATATTATAGTTCTTTAAGGACTTTAGAGAGACAAGAAGAGTCAAACAGAGCATGAGAGTGGCACATATGAATGGGAGATGGGTGCGTTTGTGAGTTTCTGAATTGAGCATATTTGTTGGAAAAAAATGTTTCTTCCTCAACAACTCTATTTTAAATATTCGATTGGGCTTCCAGGGGGCCCACCTCTATTATGTTGTAGTCTAGCCTTTTCTGCTTTTATTTTCAAACTTCAGAATATAGCTATGCTAATGGTTTACATTGTGTAATTCTGAAAGCCATTGAAAAGCTGGCTGTTGCTTAATTTAGCCTAATTTGGTGGACAGAATACTGGACCAGAGACTCAGAAGACTTAGGTTCAAATCCTGGCTTTGACATTCATTTTTCAAATTCATTTTTCAAATGACCCTCTCTTTAGTTCATCCTCGAAAAATCTTTTATTATTTATTTATTTCTAACAGCTTAGACATTTATTGCTATTGTGATGTTGGGCAAATGGATTGAACTTCTTGAATTCTAGTTTGCTCATCTATAATAGACAATTGGAAGGAATCAGGAGTTCTTATCCTTTTTGTTTGTCATGCACCCTTTCTCAGAACAATGCTTTAAAATGCATAGAATATATAAGATTACAAAGGAAGCAAATTATATTGAAATACAATATAATATAATAATATAATTGAAATACAATATAATATATATAATATATCAAAATTTTTTAAAACTTCATGGACCCTAGGTAAAGATCCCCTATATGGGATACTCTAAAATCACTTCTAATTCTAAATCCTGTTAATGGCATTTTCGAGTGCCAAGTTCCATTGTAGCAAGACTTATCATTTATTTACCTTTTTTTTTTGATCTTTCAGGAAAAAATAAACAACTTTCCAAATGAAATTCAGAGTGTGTGTGTGTGTGTGTGTGTGTGTGTGTGTGTGTGTGTAGTTATGTCCTGATAGAGACTGTATAGGTATCTTGATAATAATGCAACAATCCAACCCCCCTTCTCCCACCTCCACACCCCCTGCCCCCCCCCCAAAAAAAGGCAAGAAAAGAAAGAATCTCTTTAGGTTTAATCAGGTTTCACTGGCCTTATCAAGTCCCTGGCTCTGAAAGAGATTGCCACAGTATCCAACCTGGGGGAGAAATTATTTTCTGGTTTGCAGCTCATTTTTCCTTACTTGCTGCCAGGCTCAGCTGAAATTAAACCGAGGCCTAGATCTGGCTGGGTTTGGAGATCCCTGCTTGTGAGGCTGTCTGTACATCTTTCGTTTAATGAATAGAGTTTGAGGCTTGGAGTGAGGTAAGTGACTTGAGTTATAGTCCTACCTTATGTACTTACTAATTTGTATGGTCATTGACAAAAAACATCACATAATCTGGTTTCCCATCTGTAAAATAGGAATAACTTTGTACTACCAACCTCACAAGTGGGTTGGGAGAGAAGTGCTTCCATAACCCTTGAAAATTCTATGTTCATGTGACTTGTCATTGCTGTTCTTTTAAAATAGTTTTTTAATGAAATCATTGGTTAGGCAGGGAGTTTGCCCCTAGTCTTGTGCCTGTTGCTGTAGCATTTTGTTTCTTAAAGTGTTTAAATTAGTATGGTCATTTTAAATCCACGTGATGCTTCTTGGTCTTTGGGATGTCTGATGGGTATCCTTATAATTTTTCAAAGTGCTCTTCAGGAATTAGACTAGTTCAGAAATGAAAAGGGAGCCAGAAAAATGTGAATAATCTGTTTACTCAGTTGTTAGTATGTAACACCCTCCAGAAAGGGTATGTTTCTGTCTGGCGCATGTTAACGGTTCTTCCAACAGAGTTGTTTTTGTCCGCATTCATTAGCACATTTGCTGATCTCGCTAAGTAAAGCAATTACTGTATTTTAACCATCTTTTCCAATAGGAAACACAGTGTTTATTGGCCAGATGTCGATGTGACACCCTGGCAAATTATCAGCTTTTACTGCATAATTATGGAAGGCACCAGTTGGGCGCCATTTCTGAGTGAAGGTGTAGACATAGAGCGTGATGTGTTAGGGTTTTAACTTGGGTTACTCTCTGAAATTAGAGAATAGCTTTCAGCAGATTTTATTAATGAATGTGCTGTTTATAGTCCTATCATGAAGGATAGTCAGAATTTGAGTTAAGTGAGACATGGTAAAAACCTTACTTTCCTTGGGGCTGCACATTGACAGGGAGGCTCCCAATAGATTTTCCTAAGGAACAGGTAGGGTTATACCATTCCCTTTCTCAAAACCTTTAGTGACTCAACTGCTGTGGTAAAATGCCAAAAAGTCCCTCTTATGTGTGCTCCAGTTTGTCTTTTTAGACTAATTTAACATTCCCCACAACAAATTTTATATTTCAGCTAACATAGTTGTTCCCCAAAGTGAATATTCCATCTCCCCTTGTGTGTATTTGCATAGGTTATCCTTCATTCCAGGAATGCAAAGCTTGTTCCCCATAGCCTCTCAGGAGCCTTAGCTTTCTCCAAGGCTCAGTACGGGCATCCTTCCTATGCCAATGTCTTCCTGCCTTCCTGTGCCTCGGTCCACCCCCACCTCCATCCCCATCCCCCTCATTGTTAGTGGTTTCTCCTTCCTCAGATCTCCTTGTACTTGCTTTTTTGTGCATATCACATTATTCAGTAGAATGCAAGTTTCTTAAAGGCACGACTGTTTCAATTTTGTCTTTGTATTCCCAGCACCCAGCTCAGTTCCTTGTTCATAGTAGTCCTTCAATATTTGTTGAGTTCAGTAGCACCAGCTCCTACCATTAAGCTTGGTCTTGGTGATAGGCTATGTTTTTGTTTCTTGAGACCCACCTAAATAATATGAGATGTCTTTTTGGTCACATATGTTCCTGAAGTCAGGCTAATCTATATCAGTGGTACTAGATTTCTCATGAATGAAATTGTGAATTTTTTTTGTTTTCTTGGTGGCGAAAGGCAGGGCAATTGGGGTTAAGTAACTTGCCCAAGGTCATACAGCTAGTAAGTGTGTCAGGTGTCTGAGGCCTGATTTGAACTCAGTCCTCCTGACTCCAGGGCCAGTGCCCTACTCTCAGCACTACCTAGCTGCTCCCTAATAGTGAATCTTTTAAGATGATTTTGCTGCTTTGCTAAGAGCTGACTCTGGGAAAACAATGACTAGAGTTCTTTCATTCAAGATACTGGGCAGTTAATGAAATTCAAGATTAAAATTTCTTATATGCTTGCTATGACTGTAATAAATATAAACACAAATAACTATTATAGCAGTTCTAATACGATAACTACATGGAGAGCCCAACTGAATTTTATGTGAAATTAGAGAATTGTCCATTAATTGGATGATCAGGAAAGATTTCATGGAAGAGGTAGCACCTCCAGCCCCGGGTTTCTCTTCTGTAAAATGGGGACAATAGCAGCACCTACCTTATCAGGGTTATTGTGAGGATCAAATGAAATAATACGATTATCCCTTCCACATCTTAGACTTTAGGGGTGAAGCACCCCTGTGATCTGGAAACTCCATGTAAAAATTTTTGGCCCTCCATATCAGAGAAGAAGTCTGAATTATTAATAATAAGTAATTATATAACAATAAATAAATAATAAATAAATATAATAATGAGTAATTAATAATAATAAGTAAAATATGTTGATATTATGTAATACTATACATACATTTTATCCATTTCTGAGTTTCTAAAGTTTTTCTGTGTCATCTACTGGTCTTCATGTGTTGTCTCTGGCTTCTGCAAAATTCCACCAAAATTCCCACTTAAGTTCTTATGCCTACCCACAATATACTCAAACCTTGATGGGGAAAGTCATGATGTGGAAGAGATAACAGCACATATAATGCACTTGGCAAACAAACCTTTAAATTTTACATAACTGTTATCTATAGAAATCTAGGGGGCATCACTTGAGGATTATACATTTTCCCTTTTGTATATGTCTCTCTTCTAACTCCCTGTATTTTGAGAGCAAATTTAAGAAAAAAAATTTCCCCTATTTAAGAGCTTAGTGAAGGTCAGAATCATATACAAAGTCATAGAGGTGAGAAAGTGCAGGACTAAATCAGGAAACAAATAGTTCACTTTGACTGGTACATAAACCTTGTGAAGAGTTGTATGATACAATGATTAGAAGTTTGAACCAAGTTGTTGAGGGCCCCTATTTCTGGGCTGAGTAGTTTGTATTTTATTTAGAAGCAATGGGTAACCGCTGAAAGGTTTTAACAGACCTCTATGACATGATCTTTACTATGGCAGTGATCTGAAGGAAACAATGGGAGGAAGAAGAGATTGGAGACAGGAAAATTGGGTAGGAGGCTATTATAATAGTCTAGGAAAAGAGTATTGATGACTTGAACTAAGGTGTCAGCAGAAAGTAAAAAGGAAAGGGTAGATGATGATGCTTGATATTCCTTAGGTAGAATCTGTCAACTTAAGGATGGAGACTCAAGAATAATTGAATCATGAGTCTTGGAAAAGTAGCAGATCAGCAGAAAGTAGGAAGTTAGAAAGAAGGGCATGGAGGGAGGGGGAAGAGATGAGTTCTGTATTAGATTTTTGGAGTTTGAAGTATCAGTGGGATATCTGGGTAGAGGTGTCAAGTAGACAGGTGTCAAAAGGGCCTGTTGGTGGTTGCTGTAGGGTGACAAAAGCAGACTATCGAGGAGGGGGTGGGGTGTTTGGTCATGGTCACACCCAGAGAGATAGATAGATGCAGTGGTCATAGCATGGGCATTCATTCAAAAACAAATATTAATGAGGGTTCAGAAATCTTCTATAGGGTGGTTAGGAAACTTCTGTTTGTTTTTTGATCCTGGAAACTGTCTTTGATGATATAAAGTGCATTTCATTTTTAAATGATCCTGTTTAAAGGGTGAAGTCTTGCCTTATTTGAAGACTAATTTTTCCCCCTATCCCCTTCTTCTTTTTAAATAGCTTAAACATCATGGAGCTGTATTTTGGAGAATATAAGCATGTGCAGCAGGAATATGGAGTACATCTCAGGCTTGAAAGTGATGAGACCAAAAAATCAAGGCTTTCTCAGAATGCCAAGACGGGATCTTATGGTGTCAGTATTAGAGTACAAGGAATTGATGGCCACCCATACATTGTACTGAATAATGCAGAGAGATGTTTGGCAGGCGTTCCTTTTGCAGAAAATGGGCCATCATTTACATCTCCAGCAGTCAATGACCTGCCTTCACATTCCACCATTGATCCTAGACTGGAAGAGAAAGCCAGTGAAGAAATACGATTCCCAGAAAACCCGTACACTCAGCCCAGTGCATTTAGAAATGTAAAGCCAGCCAGTCTATATGAAGGTAAGAATGGACTTCTTGACCACAAAGGGAGTTCACTAAAATCTTCCAATATGTTGAACTTTCAGAGACACCCTGAACTTTTGCAGCCTTATAATCCTGAAAAGAATGAGCTGAATTTAGAGACTCACAGATCTCCTGAACGTAATTGGACCAAAACACCTACAGATGAAACTAGAAATGATAAACGTTCTCGAACTTGCTTTTCTAAACCTCCTACTTCTCAGCCAGCTAGCATGCCTTCAGGAGATATGTCAAAATGTAATGTGACAGCCATCCGTTTGTGCAGCTCAATTGTGATAGATGATCCCAAGAAGCAGGCATCAGTGTGTCTGAATGTTCAGAGTTGTGCCAATGAGGGGCTGCCAGCTGAATCTCCTACTCTCAGTGAGAAATCCCTTACTGCCATTAACCCTGATACTCATCCAGAAAGCAAAAAAAGTAGGCCAGATGTTCTCCCCTTTCGCCGACAAGATTCTGCTGGGCCAGTGTTGGATGGTACCAGGTCACGGAGGTCTTCCTCCTCCTCAGCAACCCCCACTTCAGCCAACTCTTTGTACAAATTTTTACTGGAAGACCAAGATTGTGCCATCCATGCTGACAATGTGAATCGTCACGAAAATAGAAGATATATCCCCTTCATGCCAGGGACAGGCCGGGATATTGACACAGGATCCATTCCAGGTGTCGATCAATTAATTGAAAAATTTGATCAGAAAGTTGGCTCTCAGAGAAGAGGGAGGTCTGGGAAACGGAATAGAATTCATCCAGATGATCGCAAGAGGTCTAGAAGTGTAGATAGTGCCTTTCCTTTTGGTCTACAGGGAGACTCTGAGTACTTAGATGAGTTTAGTCGAAACTTGGGTAAATCAAATGAACATCTCCTGAGACCATCTCAAGTTTGGCAGCAGAAGCCCCTGTCTCGAGATCGCCGCCTGCTTTCTGGTGGCAAACATACTGTGGTAGGGCAGACATCTGGAAAATTACAGGAACCAAGTCAGGATGTTCCTGATGGACAGACCAGGCCTTTGCAGTTCAATAATGCAAGCAAAAGTCATGAAAATAAAGTTAACAGAGACAGTGGGATGATGAGACCCCCTACACTCTCAGTCCAGAATAAAAAGGAGGAGGAAATAAAAACAGCAACTGCCACAGTGTTGTTACAGAATCAGCCTGCAGCTACATCACCTGATTCAGGAACAAAGAAAATTTCCATCAAGACAGTCTCCTCTGCTACAAATACTCAGGTAATTCCCATGTGAAAATGGCTTTTTCCAAAATGACTTCAATGATAGTACAGGACAGAGCAAAGAGCAGTGAGTCAAAAGACTTGGGTTCACATCCCACCTCCTCTACTCACTATCTGTATGACCTTGGGCAAGTCACTGAACCTCTGGGCTTTTGTTTGTTTGTAGATTAGTGATAAATAATGCCTAAGTTATTGCAAGATCTTGTGATTTTGTTGATGTTCATGGACACAGGTTGTGAACCTTCTCTGAGGTAGTGTAACTAGTCTTTGACAGTTTCCATGGCTAAAAATTCATTATCCTGCAGTTACCCTGAAGATGAGTTTCTCTGAATTTAGCTAGTCTTTCAGATGACAGACAATACAGATCCTAACCAGACTTGTGTCCAAAGCTTTACCGGATTGGTCAGAACTGCCAGAGTTTACTCTCTTCTGTCATAATCTTTGGGGAATCTTGGGGAATTCTAATGGAGGATAGACAACTAACATCTTCTGGGGAAAAAAATTAAAATCTGCCTTATTAGTTATAACCTTATATATGTATTTATTAATTAATTATACTGTAATTGTATTACAGTAGTCCAAACCATAGTAAACATCTCCATATATGTCAGTCATTAATTCCACATCAGTGATTTTTTTTAGGATTGTATATATGTAGGTACATATGAGCAAACCAATTGGTGGTTTCCCAGTTTCATTTAAAGAGTGTGTATTTGTATCTACACATACATATTTACATACATATACACATAAATATGCATGTACATATGCACACATACATGTAATGGTTGTCTTTTCTCTTACCTATTTTTGTGACAATGTAGAGTAATCAAGATTTTTCAGATGGAAAGTACACAAAGGTATGTAACCTTATGGAGATTTAATCCCTAATGGGGAAGGGATAGGGCAGAAGTGATGGGTGCATGTATACTTTCCCCTTTCTATCTGCTTGTCTGTATTTGTCTTCCCTTCTCCCTAATCCCCACTGAGTTCAGCCAAATCTTGATCTAGGAGATGCTCATGAACCAGTCATGTTGTTCGGATTGTAGGAATCTGTTTAATATGGTAAGAAAATAAGTATTTCTTTAAGAGAAGAAATTAAAGAATGACAATTATGTGTAAGGGTGTGCATATTAAGTGGTTAGTTCTCGAACACTTTCAGAGGTTCCTTTGGAACTTCAGAAAGGGAAGCTATCAATTATGCTACTCCATGGGCTTCTTTGACCAGGGAGTTCCCCAATGCTCATAGAGTATACATTGCCACTTAGTTTTTTTTAAGATCCTAGAGGTCTGTTTTTATCCCAGGGGGAAAAAAGTTTTGTTGCTGTTTCTATGTTTCCTTGATGTTTATGTTTCCTTGGCAAAAAAAAGCCTCCCCCCAAAGTAACAAACTATTATACCCCCAAACCCTCAATGTTGTGGTATTTGCAGCTTGAATTTCTTTACCTTTTATTCAGGTATTCAGCATTTAGATTACTCTTAGAATTTAAGACTAATAAAGCAAATGCTGTGGTTTTCAAGAAACTGAAGGGTGGAAAGTTCTAGAAGTTGGGATTTTTTCAGACAGATTGAAGTATAAATCTTCAGTCTTATAATCAGTCCCATTGCCAACAGTGCCAGAACCCTTTCCACGAAGTCTTTTTTTTTTTTTTTTTTTACAAGAAACACATTTGAAAGAGGGGGATACATACAAGGTAAAGGTAAAAGGCTAGAGTACAATATATTATGCTTCAGCTGAAGCAGAAAAAGCAGGGATAGCAATCCTGATCTCAGACAAAGCAAAGCTAAAACTAGATATAATTGAAAGAGATATGGAAGGAAACTATATCCTGCTAAAAGGCACCATAGACAATGAAGCAATATCATTACTAAACATATATGCACCAAGTGGTATAGCTTCGAGTTAAGGGAGTTACAGGAAGAAATTAAGGAGTTGAATAGAATTTTAGAAAACTTAGATATGGTAGAACCCTGGAGAAAATTGAATGGGGATAGAAAGGAATATACCTTTTACTCAGTGGTACATGGCACCTACACAAAAATTGACCATGTACTAGGGCACAGAAACCTCACAATCCAATGCAGAAAGGCAGAAATATTAAATGCCTCCTTCTCAGATCATGATACAATAAAAATTACATGTAATAAAAGGCCATGGAAAGATAGGCTAAAAATCAATTGGAAACTAAATAATGTAATCCTAAACAATGAGTGGATCAAACAACAAATTATAGAAACAATCAATAACTTTATCCAAGAGAATGGCGATAATGAGACATCCTACCAAAACTTATGGGATGCAGCAAAAGCAGTTCTTAGGGGAAGTTTTATGCCTCTAAATGCTTACATCAATAAAATAGAGAAAGAGGAGATCAACGAATTGGTCATGCAACTAAAAAAGCTAGAAAAAGAACAAATTAAAAATCCCCAATTAAATACCAAATTAGAAATACTGAAAACCAAAGGATAGATGAATAAAATTGAAACTAAGAAAGCTATTGAACTAATAATTAAAAAAGAGCTGGTTTTATGAAAAAAAAAACCAATAAAATAGATAAACCTTGAATTAATTTGATTAAAAAAAGAAGCAAACCAAATTCCTAGTATCAAAAATGAAAAGAGTGAATTCATCACCAATGAAGAAGAAATTAAAACAATAATTAGGAGCTATTTTGCCCAACTATATGCCCACAAATTTGACAGTCTTAATGAAAAGGATGAATAGTTACAAAAATATAAATTGCCTAGATTAACAGAAGAGGAAGTAAAATACTTAAATAACCCCATCTCAGAAAAAGAAATTGAACAAGCCATCAATGAATCCCTAGGAAAAAACCTCTAGGGCCAGATGTATTTATAAGCAAATTCTATCAAACATTTAAAGAACAGTGAATTCCAATACTATATAGACTATTTGGGAAAATAGGCAAAGAAGGAATCCTACCAAATTCTTTTTATGCTACAAATATGGTACTGATACCTAAATTGGGAAGAGTCAAAACAGAGGAAAAAAAAATATAGACCAATTTCCCTAATGAATATAGATGCAAAAATTCGCAAAAAGATTACAGCAACTTATCACAAGAATAAATACACTATGACCAGGTAGAATTTATTCCAGGAATGCAGGGCTGGTTCAATATTAGGAAAACTATCAGCATAATTGATCATATCAGCAACAAAACCAACAGAAACCATATGATTATTTCAATAAATGCAGAAAAAGCTTTTCACAAAATACAACACCCATTCCTATTAAAAAACACTAGAGAGCATAGGAATAAATGGAATCTTTCTTAAAATGATAAGTAACATCTACCTAAAACCATCAGCAAGCATTATATGTAACAGAGATAAGCTAGATGCATGTCCAATAAGATCCAGTGTGAAACAAGAATGTCCATTATGTTATTCAATATGGGACTAGAAGCCTGATTTTTGGTGAGACAGATGAATGCTGAGGGGAAAAAATGACATTTTCCACCCTAAAGCTTTCCCAGTATTTGAAAAGACTATAAGACATGACAGGGATTTTTTTAGTTTTAGATAGCACATACTAATAATAATATTTATGTAGTACTTTGAGGTTTGCAAAGCACTTTACAAATATGTCATTGTTACAGCAACCTTGTGAAGCAGTGTTATCTCCATTTTTGAGGCTGAGGGGAGGTTAAGTTACTTGCTCAGCATCATACAGCCAGTAAGTGTCTGAGGCTGACTTTGAATTCTGGTCTTACTGAGTCTCATAGTCTATACACTGTGTCATCTAGTTGCCTCCATGAAATGTAACAAGTTAGATTTGATTTCAAAAAAAACTGTGGGGTAATTGGAAAGTACTTGTTAAAGGAACTTAGAGAAACAGTAGGAAAATATGTAAATCCAAAGTTCTTTCTGGGTAACTTGGAGCATGTTAAAGGGGAAGGGGCACTGCAGGTCATCTAGTGGAAGCCTTTCATGTAACAGATGAAGAAAGTTCAGTAGTGTAATGAACCTAAAGGGCAAATGCATTCTTCTACTCAGGGGATATCTATAATTTCCTGAGGTTGAAGGCAAAGAGCCAAAGATACCTTTATGAAGGTTAAAAAAATAGAAACTTTCAGATACTCTGAGACAATGACGGGTAGATAAAAGTCTTTAAAATTTTTTGCTGATTATTTTTTCTACTTTTCTTACTTTGGGCTCTATAATTGCCTTCTCTCTTTTAAGGGTTAGAGTTTGATCTCATCTGGAGTTCCAGAAGTAACTTGATTTGTGCTTTTATCAGTATCAATGGTTTTTTTTTTTTTAGCCTTTAAGGAATTTGATGACTTTTAATATAATTTCTCTACCAGTATTACTTGCCCCCCCCATATACACATTTAGCCCTCCCTTGCAGCAAAGAAAAAATAGTTAAAGCAAAACTAGATGATAAAACCATCACATTTTGAGATTGAGCTGAAAGATTTAGATTTTGAGCTGAAAGGGACCTTAGAAGCCATGAAGTTCAACTTCTCACTTTATAGATGAAGAAACTGAGCCTGAGAGAGATTAAGTGACTTGCCCAAGGTCCCAAAGCTAGCATCAGAAACAGAATTTGAACTCTCTTCCTGACACTAATATTGTCTCTGTTGTACCATATAGTTCTCTAGAAAGTACCCTAGAATCTGACATTTCATGGAGCAGTCTTCACTTGTAGATCAACACTACTGGAGAGGGTTTTATCACCAGTGGTTCTTTATTCTGGAACACAAATGTTGTAGTGAAAAGGGTATTGGATTTGGAGTCAGTAAACCTGTGTTTGAGTCTCAGGTCAGCTATTCTCTCTGTGACCTTAGGAAAGTCACTTAACTTCTCTGACATTTGGTTTTGTTATATGTAAAATAGGGGTAGTACTAAACCTTTCCACTGGATTGTAGTGAAGAAAATGTTTTGTCAGCTGTAAAGCAATATAAAAATTATTTTATTTTATATTAATAAATTAATACTACCTCTAATAACACTGAAATTTCAATTCAATTTAAAAATACAATGAAATTAATCTAAATGCCTTCTGTATGTAGAACATTGTACTAGACACTTTTTTTTGGAGGGGGAAGGCAGGGCAACTAGGGCTAAGTGACTTGCCCAAGGTTGCACAGCTAGTAAGTGTGTCAACACTAGACACTTTTCGAGATAAGCACATGGACTTTGCCCTCATAGAGCTTACAGTCTAGTAATTGTTAATAATAAGTCTAATTTCTTTGGGAAATGCTGTCCCACAATTATCCATGTGTGGTGAGGCAATATACCTTTAGGTATAATGCTTTGTTAAGTGGAATTTTCACACAGGAACATAGCAACAGGAAATACCACACTTGGTTAGACTCACAGATGAACTCCTTCAATATTCCATTTCCAACAGAGGCTCTGGGGGGCATCATTGTTCTCTTTGATGTCATTCTTAAAGATTAGGCATGTTGAGGCTTTCATAATAGCTCTTTTACTTGTTAAGTTATGAGTCCTTTTTGAAAGTCATTTGTGTTTTCAGACTTCTGTCTTATGATTTCCATGTTTATTGTCCTTTGCAAAGTTGTACTTACTTTTATTTCCCCCCAAACTTAACTTTGTCTGGGTACCTGAGGCCCACTTCCATTGTCTAAGTAAGCACTGCAATATTTGGAGAACAAATTTATTTTCCTTTCATTCAGATTGTTTTTGATTTTTGTCATTTCAATATTGTTGACCCCATTTAGACTTCTCTTTGCCAACCTGTTCTTGGAGATCAGAATTTAACACTACATTAAAATTTTGGACATTGGATATGTTTTAATAAGGCTAAGAATCTGAAGAACTGGTGCTGGGGGAAATGACACCATTAGCTCTTCACCTCTTTAAGATTGAGGCAAATTCTCCTTACCTAAGAAAGAGTGAGTTCAGGATGAGCATTTATGACCTCAGTTATTACAATAGAGAAAATAAAAGAATATGGAGTAATAGCCTCAGTTTGGGAGGCAAGGAGTACATGAGGGAGAATGGTAGTGGTCACAATGAAGATCCTTCATGACACTTAATAAGAAATTGCAATCTTGAGGCACTCATCAATGATCCACTTTCTTTCTGCAGACTTACCTATGATCATGTAATGACCAATGTTATGTTTTAGGCCACACCTGATCTGTTAAAAGGCCAGCAAGAGCTTGCTCAACAAACAAATGAAGAGACGGCTAAGCAGATCCTTTACAATTACCTCAAAGAAGGGTAAGTGACTTCATTTATTTGAATGTCGTAAGCCATGTGATTTTTGATATGTATTGTTAGCTTGGTTCTTGTCAGAATGCTTTGGATTATATTTTCATGCCCTTCAGCCATGTAGATGCCATATGATGGATACTGCATAAAAGGAATGTAATTAAAAGGCTGAAGTTTTTATAACAATATTTAAAATTTCAATAGGAGATGCTTCCTTTCCCTAAAATTAATATTTTTTTAATTAAAAAAGTAGAATTATTATTTCAAATGCAAATGTGTAATTTGTAAGCTTGTTTACTAGTCAGCTATTCTGTGTAAAATTGAAATTAGCGTCATCGTTTTCTTGACTCGAATGTTAAATATTAGTTACCAGGTTTCAGGCCCTAGTTAGCAATTTTAGCTATGTAATTCTAGGCAAGATATTTGTTAGTTCTTTCCTTCTCTCATTCCTTATCAGGTTTGCTAAAACGCTATTCTATATAGCTTAAACTATAGGATCTGGAGTTTGAAGGTACCTTAGAGGTCATCTAGTAAGATTCTGTCATTCTGCAAATGAGGAAAATTTGTTTTTATCTCCTCAGCACTTGGCACAGCACAGCTCCTGGTATCTAGTAGGTGCTTAATAAATGCTTGTTGATTTATTGAAGGCCTGAAGCTATAAGCAGCTTGCCTGAGGAATAGTCCCATGGGTTGTCATTAGCAGAGTTGGGATTCAAATCCAAACCTTTCCTCTTCCACTGTTGTCTCTCAGTGCCATGTAATTAATTGTTTGTTCTCCAAAACACTGAGTCAGAGCCAATAGAGAACTCCCAAGTGTGAATGAACTTTCCTGTTGTGGAGACCGTATGAACCCTTTGAACTAAAGACCAAAATGCCAAGTTTTCACTAAAGATATTCTTCAACTTTGGGTACAGCCCCTGCCTAATTAAAAATGGGCACATCTCCCAAATTGAGCTGTAACAGACCCAACAAATTAAAAACAAATGCTCTGACAATTCAGACACTTTAAAGACCATACCTATATCAATAAACTTAGCAAAATCTACAGCTTCTTGTAGCATTTGACAAAAGACTGCCTTGTAGCCATACTGCACTGGATTGTCTTACATTTCCTTTTAAGTGTAGTACTAAGTTTCATAGAGCAAGATCTAGTGAATAAGAATTCTGGACTTGGAGTCTGGAAGAGATGGGTTCAAATCCTATCTCTATTATTTATAGGCTTTCTAACCCTGGGCAAGTCACTATGTGCCTTAGGCAATTCCCTATTACTTAGCTACTATACAGCTGAACAGTTGAAATCAGCCTCATTGAGTATTGAACCCTGGGAATTCCTAGAAGGCCCTTATTCTCCTGTTCAGTTGTGTTTCAGCTGTGTCCAACTCTTCATGGTCCCATTTGAGGTTTTCTTGGGAAAGATATTGGAGCAGTTTGCCATTTCTTTCTCCAGCTCATTTTACAGATGAGGAAACTGAGGCAAACAGGGTTAAGGGACTTGCCCAGGGCCACGCAGCTAGTGAGTCTGCAGCCAGATTTGAACTCACCAACCCTTATTCTCCTAAAGCACAGATTTATCTCCATCAGAAATTAATCGGTGGTATCTCACAAGATTTGTTTATGCTTTCTCTATTTTTCAGGAGCACTGATAATGATGATGCCACTAAGAGAAAAGTAAACCTGGTCTTTGAGAAGATTCAGACTTTAAAATCTAGAGCAGCTGGAAGTGCACAAGGAAACAATCGAGTAAATTGGGATTTTTTACATCAAATATAGAATATTAGTTGGAGAGATGAAAAAGTATACTTCTCTTCAGGCTACCATATTATTTATTGGTGCATGCAGAATAAGGATCTTCTGAGATTGTTTGGCCAGTTCTCCCACCTGATCTATTAATTTCCTATCACTGCATATTCAAGAAAAAATTTTTTGCTTGGCTTTTTCTCGAATATTTGGAGGGACAAAGAAATCAGTATCTCATGAGGAAGTCCATTCCATTATTGAACAGTTCTGTTAGAAAAGTCTTCTTTGTTTTGAAACTAAACCTAAATCCCTGTAATTTTCACTCACTGATGTCAGTCTCTCTGTATAGCTTCAAGAACTTAATCCTTTTTCTAAGAGTCCCTGACATATTTTAAGATAATTATTCTAAGTCTTCTCATCTGCAAACTGAGCAACCCCATTTCTTTCAACAGTTCCTTATTTGTCATGATTTTGAAACCCTTTACCACTGACTTTTCCCTTAGCTGCACCCCAATTTGTCAATAGAGCCCAAGGTTGTCAATGCTCCTCTTAATGCGTGTTGCTGCAAACTGGATATTCTTGTAGCCTGACTGTGTTAGACTGGCTGCCATATCACACTGTGGGGGTAGATATCCAACTGGGGCAAGGTGGAAGGTGGGGGAGCTGAGATAGAAGTAAGTAGTAGTAGGCACTTAATAAATGTTTGTTGATAGATTGATTGACTAGAACTTGGAGTTCATGATACCTTTAAAAAGGCTTTTGTTTCTATAGGATATAGTAAACACCTCCATTTTTAACCTGTATATTTAATTTTTAAAAAAATCATTTATAGGATTTTACATTCATTTTTAAATTCAGCAACTTTATCCATACTGTGGGTAGAAACCATGCTAGACGCTGGGGGAGGTAAAAAATTCAAATAAGGTACAGTCTGTGCCCTCATGGAATTAACAGTCTTCCTATTTTGTTTATTCCTATTACATTTCATCTTCTTATATCTGGCTCATTGTTAAGCCTATTGGAAATCTTTTTGGGTCCTGATTCTGTCATCTGGAATATTTGTATCCTTTCCTGCTTTGTGGCATCTATCTCTGTCTTTATGTATGTATGTATATATGTATGCATATATGTATGTATGTATCTATTTATCTATCTTCAACCAAGTTACTGATAAACTTATTTTTCAAGAACGCTTGAAACTTCCTGAGTAGTAAGCCTGAGATTTAAGATAGAAATTGATGGTGATAACATTGCAAAGCTTAATGAATACAGAAGAAAAGCACATGAATTGGCCTATACTTAGTCCTGGGAACTCTTGGAGATCCTTAAGTTCATGTCAGGCTTTTTAGGGTTAGAAGACAAAAATAGGTCACATTCTGTTTTTGAGGCAGCCTGAAACAGTAGAATGAGCTTTGGTGCTGGAGTCAGAAGACCAGGGTTCAAATCCCACTGCATCATGCTTATTATCTCCAAGTGAACTTAGTTAAGTCACCCTCCCTCCCTCAGCTTCAGCTTCCTTATGAAATGAAGGAATTGGATCAGGTGGCTTCTGAAGGCCCTTCTAGCTTCATAGCTCTGAGTCCATGTACTCCAAAGAACTACTCAAAATTTTTCATTTTGGTGGAGTTTAAGGTTTGCAAGTTTTCTGAAATAAGAGAATTTAATTTGTGCTCTTTGGCCCTTTGGAAGTGGGACAAAAGAGAAGAGAGCATTTAAGAGATTACAGCTGAGGAGAACTCATGATGAGACCCAGCCGGGACAGCCCTCAGTCAGGACTTTTTTCACTGCTGCTTGACATTTTTTTTTTTTTTTGGAAGTGGTATTTTTTTTTTTAAATGCAATTTATTTATTTAACATATTTGGTTTTCAGCATTGATTTTCACAACAGTTTGGATTACAAATTTTCTCCCCATTTCTGCCCTCCCCCCCCACTCCAAGATGGCGTATATTCTGGTTGCCCTGTTCCCCAGTCAGCCCTCCCCTCTATCACCCCCCTCCCCTCTCATCCCCTTTTCCCTTCCTTTCTTGTAGGGCAAGATAAATTTCTACGCCCCATTGCCTGTGTATCTTATTTTTTAGTTGCATACAAAAAGTTTTTTTGTTTTTGAACATCTGATTTTAAAACTTTGAGTTCCAAATTCCCTTCCCTCTTCCCTTCCCACCCACCCTCCCTAAGAAGTTGAGCAATTCAACCTAGGCCACACATGTATTATTATGTATAACCCTTCCACAATATTCATGTTGTGAAAGGCTAACTACATTTTGCTCCTTCCCAACCCATCCCGCTTTATTGAATTTTCTTCCTTGACCCTGTCCCCTTTCCAAAGTGTTTGTTTTGATTACCTCCACCCCCATCTGCCCTCCACTCCATCATCCCCCTGCCTTTTATTTTTTTTTTATCTTCCTCCCTCTTCTTTCCTGTGGGGTAAGATACCCAACTGAGTATGTATGGTATTCCCCCTCAGGCCAAATCTGATGAGAGCAAGGTTCACTCATTCCCCCCTCACCTGCCCACTCCCCTCCTCTCCTAGAACTGCTTCCTCTTGCCACCTTTATGGGAGATAATCCACCCCATTCTATCTCTCCCTATCTCCCTCTCTCAGTAAGTTACTCTCTCATCCCTTAATTTCATTTTATTTCTTTTAGCTATCTTCCCTTCATCCTCAACTCACCCTGTGTCTGCTCTCTCTCTTTTACATATATATGTATATATACACATACATACACATACATACATATACACATAGATACATGCATACATACACATTCACTTATATATATACATAAACATATATATATGCATATATATATATGCATATTCCCTTCAACTACCCTAATACTGAGGTCTCATGAATCATACTCATCATCTTTCCATGTAGGAATGTAAACAAAACAGTTCAACTTTAGTAAGTCCCTTGCAATTTCCGTTTCTTGATTACCTTTTCATGCTTCTCTTGATTCTTGTGTTTGAAAGTCAAATTTTCTATTCAGTTCTGGTCTTTTCACTGAGAAAGCTTGAAAGTCCTCCATTTTATTGAAAGTCCATATTTTGCCTTGGAACATGATACTTAGTTTTGCTGGGTAGGTGATTCTAGGTTTTAATCCTAGCTCCATTGACCTCCGGAATATCGCATTCCAAGCCCTTTGATCTCTTAATGTAGAAGCTGCCAGATCTTGGGTTATTCTGATTGGGTTTCCACAATATTCAAATTGTTTCTTTCTGGCTGCTTGCAGTATTTTCTCCTTGATCTGGGAGCTCTGGAATTTGGCAACAATATTCCTAGGAGATTTCTTTTTGGGATCTATTTGCGGAGGCGATTGATGGATTCTTTCAATTTCTATTTTGCCCTGTGGCTCTAGAATATCAGGGCAGTTCTCCTTGATAATTTCCTGAAAGATGGTATCTAGGCTCTTTTTTTGATCATGGCTTTCAGGTAGTCCAATAATTTTTAAATTATCTCTCCTGGATCTATTTTCCAGGTCAGTGGTTTTTCCAAGGAGATATTTCACATTGTCTTCCATTTTTTCATTCCTCTGGTTCTGTTTTATAATATCCTGATTTCTCATAAAGTCACTAGCTTCCACTTGCTCCAATCTAATTTTTAAAGTAGTATTTTCTTCAGTGGTCTTTTGGACCTCCTTTTCCATTTGGCTAATTCTGCCTTTCAAGGAATTCTTCTCCTCATTGGCTTTTGGAGCTCTTTTGCCATTTGAGTTAGTCTATTTTGTAAGGTGTTGTTTTCTTCAGTGTATTTTTCAGTATTTTTTTGGGTCTCCTTTAGCAAGTCATTGACTTGTTTTTCATGGTTTTCTCGCATCCTTCTTATTTCTCTTCCCAATTTTTCCTCTACTTCTCTAACTTGCTTTTCCAAATCCTTTTTGAGTTCTTCTATGGTCTGGGGCCAGTTCATGTTTTTCTTGGAGGCTTTGGTTGTAGGCTCTATGACTTTGCTGTCTTCTTTAGGCTGTATGTTTTGGTCTTCTTTGTCACCAAAGAAAGAATCCAAAGTCTGAGACTGAATCTGGGCGCGTTTTCGCGTCCTGGCCATATTCCCAACCAACTAACTTGACCCTTGAGTTTTTCAGTGGGGTATGACTGCTTGTAGATTACAGAGTTCTATGTTCTACGTTTGGGGGGGAGGTGCCAGCTCTGTCAGAGCCGCACTCCTCCTTCCCCAAGGACCCCCAGTCCAGACTGGGCTCAGATCTTCGGCAGGCTGTGCACCCCTGCTGTGATCCGCCACTTAATTCCCCCCACCAGGTGGGTCTGGAGCCGGAAGTAACAACAGCTGTAGCTGCCCCACCTCCGCTGCCCCTGGGGCTGGAAGCCGAACCGCGAACTCCTTCCACTCCCGCAGCTTTTCCCACTAACCTTCTCCGCAGTCTTTGGTGTTTGTGGGTCGAGGAGTCTGGTAACTGCTCACGTATTCAGGGCGCTAGGGCCCCCTCCGCCCGGTTTCTGGTCTGGATCGTCCACGCCGCTCAGGCTGGGCTCTGCTCCACTCCGTTCCCAGCTCCCAGCTCCCAGCCCCCAGCTCCGTGTGGAATAGAGCTCACCCAGAGACTATCCGGGCTGTCCTGGGCTGGAGCCCTGCTTCCCTCTGCTGTTCTGTGGGTTCTGCCGTTCTAGAATTGGTTCAGAGCCATTTTTATAGGTTTTTGGAGGGACTCGGGTAGGGAGCTCACTCTAGTCCGTGCTTACCAGCCGCCATCTTGGCTCCGCCACCCGCTTGACATTTTTACCACCCTTGGGGAAAGTAGTCTTTCCTTTGGATTTTTCTTGTGGTACATTCAAAACCTGCCCCCTCAGCTTCTTTCACTACACACAGAATTTTTCTGGTCTAGATTCTCTTTCCTGACTCAAAGTTCCCCCTACAAACATCTGAGAGAGAATCCTTTGCTCCCCCATTTAATCAAGTTGCTTTCAAAATTTAGTTCCCTTTAAGAACTTAAAGATCTGTAACAACATTGCCCTTCTCCCACCAAACTCACTTGGAGCTCATGTATAGATTTCCAGGTTTTATTTCTTTCCCCAGTGTTAGCACAAACATGAACATACCTAACATTCAAATACATTTTGATTACTCAGGCTGCAACCAGACTGTTAGTCTCAATAATCATGTGATTTGGGGAGGGGTGTGAGTCAAGCTTTGTTTGTTTGTTTACATTGGCATGAGATAGCAAAGCTGAAAAAAAGCTGTAGGGCCTGTGTCCTCAGGTCACTGAATTATTGTGGAGATAATGCTGAGAGAGGGTTGGAATGGTAGTCAGTGTTTTGGCCGTCACTGCTGGGAAGAAGAAATTGACTATGGAGAGGATGAATTGGCATTTGTCCTGAGAGGTGGGGATAGCTCATTTAGCTCTCCTCCTGGGCTTGGCACCTTCCCCCCACGGCCTCTGTATTTGCATTCTCTCTTGGGGAGGGTAAGGATTAATAAGGTTGTGCATATAATTACACAGCATCTGGGGAGACCAGACTTTCATTTTGCAAACTGTTGTTATGGTGCTTAATAGAAGTAACAGAAGGGTGTGGGGTATTTAGAAGTCATCACTTGGGTGAAAGATGGTGGGGTGTGTCGGAATTCAAGCAGGCCAGGACGAAAGAGAATAGGCAGGTAGGTGAACAATATAATCTGTTCTGAGGGTTCTTTTCTTGTCTTGTCAAGCAACCCCAAACCAAATGAAACCAGCCCTACATGCCAATTTGATCAGGTTGAGGGAAACTAAGCAAAGCTCTTTCAGTTTCTCTTTGGTAGAGGGACACTGGGATGAAGGAGTTTGACGGGAAAAAGCACCAAATTAAATTTTACCACTGCCAGGACCTGACTGCCATATGCCAGGGTTACTGCTATCATATCCTTACTGATTTTTTTACCCCGGTCTCTTCACCCTGCATTCCAGTCTGCCAGATCATAGGTTTATAGATCTAGAGCTGAAAGAGGCCTCAGAAGCCATTGAATCCAACCTCTTCTTTTACAGATCAGGAAACTGAGGGAGGTTGAGTATGACTTACATAAGTAGTGATGTCAGAGGCAAAATTTGAACCTAGGCTGGGAATTAGATAGAGAGCTGAACCTGGAGTCAGGAAGACTCCTCTTCCTGAGTTCAGATCTGGCCTTAGACACTGGCTGTGTGACTCTAGGCAAGTCACTTAGCCCTGTTTGTTTCAATTTTCCTCATCTGTAAAATAAGCTGGAGAAGGAAATGGCAAACCATTCCAGTATCTTTGCCAAGAGAATTCCAAATGGTGTCACTAAGAGTTGGATATGACTGTAAACAACTGAACAACAACCACCTCTGACTTCAGGACTGGTGTTCTTATCAACAGTACCACACTGCCTCATTCTAAAATATTGCTTTCATCAAATCATTTCCTCCCAACAAAATATTCCTCCTCTTCTCTTTAGGATTAAATCCAAATAGTTGTTGAAGTTTTTCAAGACCATTCCTAATCAGTCCCTCCTTATCTATTCATTCTTTTTCAGCAACATGCCTGGTCTCTAGTCTGGCCAGTCTCAGCCAGGAGATGAGATAAGTCTTTTAGTTTTCTTATTTCACTCCTCCATCAAGCAAATGAGACCAGCCTTTGTGTCTTTGCTTAGGCTTTTTCATAGTGCCACATTCCCAATACATAAGAAACCCATCCCCATGTCCTTTCTACCTGTCAGTGTCCAACATCCAGCAACCCAGTTGGGCCTTGAAGGCCCAACTCAGAGCTGACATACACCATGAATCTTTTCTTAGTCTGCATAAGCCTACACTGATTTCTTCCTTCTCTAAACTCTTGTAACACTCACACACTACTTTTTTGGGAATTTAACTTTGTCCCATAAGAACTCTTAGTTCTGATGTGTTTGTCCTGTCTCTCCAGTGAGATTGTGAGTTTCCTGAGGGCAAGGATTGTGCTTTGGGTGTCTTTTGTATCTCCAAAAGTATGCATGGTGCTATGCACTTTGTACATACCCTAAGATTGTTTACATTGAAATCGGGAGTGATAATGAAGAGCCAAGTTTGAGGGAGAGGCAGCAGGAGAAGGGAGATGGGGAAAATTCTGTGCAGAAGGAAGAAGGGCTGCTACTTTATCTCCTACAGAGTATGCATTCATTGAAGGAAAGGAGGAGATATCTAGAGACCTTTTGATACAGTGGAGAGCGAGAGCTGGATGTGATGTGACTTGGGACAACCTGGGTTCAAGTTACACCAGGCCCAGATAATGCTTCAGTGACAGTAGGAAGGCCACTCAAAGGCTCAGTGAGCGAGGAAACTCTTTAAGATTAGAAATTGAACAGCAGTTGAGATCAGAGGAAGTTCCCTACACCAGTTAAAACACAGGCCTTGTTTCCAAACCCAGAAAGACAGTTGAAAGTCTGTCTGGAGCCCTGGATCCTAGGGATGGAAGGGAATTAGAAATATCTTCCCAATTAAATGTAAGTTCTTTGAGAGCAGGAGCTATTTCTTATTTATTCTCTCTTTGTATTCTCCTGCACTAAGTGCTTAAAAAATGATTATATCAATAGAATCGGCGACCATTTAGCTTGTGCCCCCACACCCAGCCTTCAGACTACTCTGAACCTGGGATCATTTTTCCTCCTGTGAGAGGGCCTGAGACCACTTTACAAAACAGCAAATATTCAGGAAATAGAGCAATATTTCCCTGCTTGAAATGGATTGGTGAGGGAAGCATAAGCCAGTTTTCTTGCTTAGTTTGGATTATTAAAATAAGTGGTTCAGATTCTTCTGAGATTATTAAGAACCCTGTTTTGGTATCAATTTTCACATTCCCAGACCTAGCCCATGAAGTACCTCATTCCAAGTGAAACACGCACAACACACTGGCCTGCTTGGATTCAGAAAATGGAGAAAACATTGAATTAACTTCCTTTTTGGCCTGCAGTTACCTACTATCTTCTCTGCCTCCATGGCTCCTCTTGGGTCCCCCATATCATCCCCCAGTGCATAGGAGTAGTTCACTAACTACCTTAAGATTATGGCCAATTACTTTTGAGTGATATCCATGGTACCATTTTTAGAGGTAAAAAAATATGGAGAAAGCTGTGTTGTAATTCAGAGTTGGACTGGCCAGTGATGACATTTTTTATGAGTCTTAGCTTCAATCATGTCTTTCTAGTGTCTGGGTGGTCTGGGTGATCTAGCTTTATGGAGAGAAAGAATCCTCAGAGAAGAAAGTTCATTTTACAAGATGGGTTTGTGCTGTGTTCTCCTAGAACAATGGTTGAGCTACTTTATGTTGGGGTTTGGTCACAAGGCGGGATAGAGGCAGGGGCCAGGATAGAAGATGAAAAAGTACCCTGAACATGAAATTGACATCTCTCTGCGTATTTATAGGTTTCCGATTCTTCAGCTGAAGTCAGAGAGCTACTGGAGCAGAGAAACAAACTGAACAGGGAGGTTTCAGAACTTCAGAAACAACTCAGTCTAGAAATTAGGGTATGGCTTTTTTTAATGTTTATCTTGAAGATGTATGATATGTGCTGAAATATATTACTTAACCTTTTAATTTAGAAGCAGTATTAGAAATTAGGAAGACCTGGGTTTGAATCTACTCAGACAACTTAGTAGCTTTGTGAACACAGGCAAATTATATACTGTTTCTGAAGTTTCTTCAACTATAGAATGGGGGTAATAAGACCTAAGAGGCAGAATGGTGTAGTGGATAGAATTATAAGTCGTGCCTCTGACATACTAGCTATGTGATCATGGGCAAGACACTTAATCTCGTAGTCCCATCCCCACTCCCTCAGCCCCATACAACTACCCAAGCCTGTTAGTTGAGGATAAATTTCCAGAATTCGTTGATGGTAGTTTCTACTCCAGAAGTGCCCCTACACAGATAACATCACAGTTTTCCCCAACCTCCCCAATGTGGTTGGTTTCAAAGGTCATAACTATGTTGCTTGGCATGAAATCATAGTTACCGCATAGCTTTTCACAGCCAATTAACCCAAATTAACTTCAACAAAGGAGTTTACAGAATGTTGACTATACCAGGGTTTACGATGTCATATTTTCTCCTTTGGGTTGGTCTTGGATAAAGAATAAGCCCTCTGAGATGCCATTATGAAGGAAGGATTGAATTGGTCAGGAAAAAAAAATCATCCACTAACTTGTCCCTAACTACTGTTTCCAAGTCTTTGACTTTCACGTATGCACAAATGGCATTTACCACCTGAACTGGAAGTATGAAAGCAAAAATGAAAGATTCAAAGCTGAAATTATACAGAAAGGGCACGATAAACTAATAGTACAGAAAACATTTCAGTTTAGTAATGGAGGACAGAACATTGTGAGGCAGATTGTGTGGTAGCCAGAAAATCATCCCTGGAGTCAGGAAGACCTCAATTCAAATCCCATTTTGACTTATTCTGATTGTGAGATTTTGGGCAAGTGATCTGACTCCTCAGCATCCCAGTTAATTCTAAGATTACAAGCTATAGAGCTGATACCAGTCTGCATTTATAGGATGAGTTTCATTTTTTGGAATTCTCCAGACCATTGAAATGCCAGGGCTCTTTCCAAAATTAAAGGTAAAAAACTAAATAACAAGAGAGTAAAGATTAATGGGAAATAATTTCTTTTTTGTTTCTTTTCCGAAACTCTCAAGTGTAGTGAGGATGGCTTGCCCATTTTACTTTGCTTATTAACTATTTAGTAGTAGTATTTAAATAAGTAGCATGGCTTAGTGGATAGAAAATGAGCCTTGGAACCAGGAAGATCTAGGTTCAGATCAAGCCTTAGATATACTGCGTGATCCTGGGCAGGTCACTTAAGTTCTTAGGGTTCTGAGTAATTTTCTAAGACTATAAATTGTGGAGAAGATGCCCCCCAGTGTCAGCAGGAATTTCCTCACCTATGAAGTTCACTACACAATGAAGAAATAGTTCCAGTTCCTATTCCCTAATAATTCTTTTATAATTCTTTATAGGCGTCTACCTCAATTATGTAGTAAATTCACATATAGTTGGGAAGAAAGGTAGTCCTTGAAGCAGGCTTTTTGTTAGATGGTACGAGGAGTTGCATGCCTGCTCATACTTCAGAAACTAACATTTCTTTCACATTAGAATCAACAAAACATCAAAGAAGAGCGAGACCGAATGAAAGCCAACCTTGAGGAGCTTCGAAGCCAACATGAGGAGAAGGAGAAGGAGACCTCAACACTGCAGAAACGTCTGGATGACAGCGAAATGGAGCTCCGGAAAAATCTAGAGGAGTAAGCTCTCCAGCCTGCTCTACTGCTTGAGTTTTTCCGAAGGTGTATAGGCAAAGCTGTAGCTAAGCCTGTATCTAAAGTTTTTAAGCCTTCCTTTTTTTTTTTTCTAAACTCTCATTGTACGGTGATGAGTCTAGAAACAGGCGGCTGTACGGCTGAGAGGATCTAATTGTTCTCACACCTTGAAGCAGATTTCATCTATCTGGTTAAGGTTCAGACCACATACCAAATGCATACCAGCTAGCTCTGAGAAGTATCTAAAGACTCATATTATAGAGCCTAAGACCAAGCATGTGAAGAGTGCCTGGCTAATGGATGACTAAAAGATGTTAGTTTTGTATTTTTTAAAAGTGTGTTGTTTTTATGAGCAAAGTAACTTATATTTCAACTCCCAAAGCCTAAAAAGGATAATCTTTTCTAAGATGGGCATGTCTATAACAATAACTAGTTTTTACTTTTTTTTCATGTGAGCTTAAAAAAAGTGCCATGTTACAATATATTACTATCTGGTGTTTTTAGAATGTATTCAAATGAAAAATTTTATAGAAGGAAATGGTACATATTGAGGGTCTATTGAGAGTCCTAGGGAATGGAACCATTATCATTAATAAAGGTTTTTTCAGTGCCAGTGAAGTATGTGACAAGGCCTTTTAGTCAACATTATTCAATATGTACATCGAAGGGGAGCGTGGACTATACCTCTTCTGTCTATTACCTGTGTGACTATAGGATATGTCATTTAACCTCTCAGCCTCTGTTTCCTTATCTGTCAAATAAGGAAGTTGGGCTAGAGAATATGCAAAATACCCCTCCTGCTCTAAATACTTTGATCCTATAATTTTAGTAGATGTGGTCTCTGTGTCTTCACAAAGTTTACATAGGGTTGGTTAGGAAAAAGGTTTCCTTGACGAAAAGATGAAAAGAAGCCTACTGTGAGTCTTGAAGATACCAAAAAATGAGAAGGCGGAAAAGGAAGGGAACTGTGGAATATAGTCATGTACCTAGGAGGGAGGGTCCCATTTGCAAAATGGGCATTCCTATAAAGGTAATTCATTCTCTTCTACCACTTTCTCAATCCCATCCCTTCAATAAAGGTCAGAATTCAGGTTATTTCTTCTTTGGGGAAAAAAAATGTGAAGACCTATTCTTTGCTTGGCTGTTTCTTTCTTGATAGAATAGACTGCTGCTCCTATTCCCTAGAATTCAATTGGTCAAGGTTTGATGACTTTCCAAGAAACTTGAAGTATTCTTACTTAGTGCAGCAAAGGAGAACACAGGGTTGCTTTCAGTCTTTAAGAGTGTTTTATGTCATATGATCAAGGCTGTGGAAATATACAAAAGCACTTTGGTGAAATTCCCTGACAGTGTTTTCCTTTCCCTGATAAGGTTGTTTCAGGTGAAGATGGAACGGGAGCAGCACCAGACAGAGATCCGAGATCTCCAGGACCAGCTTTCAGAAATGCATGATGAGTTGGATAATGCAAAACACTCAGATGATGGGGAGAAGGGAGCCCTAATTGAGGTGAGGAGTACAATTACATCAAGAACTTATACCAAAGGAATCCCCTTTTGTGGCCTGGGTAGGAATGGTCTTCAGGTGGTAAAACTGTGCCTTACCTGGCATTCCATATTCTGAGTGAGAATAGATTATTAATAAATATTTTTTTTAAGTCCAGAACTCTGAATCTAGGTCAGTACCTGAGTTTAATAAGCACTCTAACTTCCTAGGTTGATTTATTCCTTCCTGCTTCCTAATTATTCAGCACTTATATTCATCAGTTAATTGGTAATATGTGCTGAGTGAGCACTTAGTATTTACCAGCACTATTAGGTGTTGTGAGTGATGACATTGGGGATTGGACCTGTGATTTCAGATATAAGAGGTAAAGAAACTATTGCTGACAGTCAGCATTATCTCTGCAACTTGAAGTCTGAGAGAGTTGCCTAATTCAGATATGTCAAACTTAAGTGACCTGCAGCCCAAATAGTGAGGCATGAACCAAATCAAAAAAAACAAAATAAGTAAAATACACTACAACATAGATAATGTTAATTTGTGGCTTTCTAAGTCAATATGCAGCTTGCAGGGATCTGTATCTATTTGAGTTTGACACCACTGGCTCAGAACGTTAAGAATTTAATGCCAATGTGCATTTGGTACATGAACCCAAGGTTTCTTGGCTTTGAGACAAGATCTCTATTCACTGCACTATACCTGGTTTGTGGGGTACAGATAATCAATACAGTACTCCCATACTTTAGAGGACAGAAATTTTGTTTGTGTGAGTTGTTTCCACTAACTCAGATCATGGCCCTTCTAAAACTTAGACAGTCCCTGAGGATTCTGTGGCTGAAAAATTGAACCCCATGCAGAGAACATGGTGATTAGTCTCTTTTGGTTAGCTAGACTATGGCTTTGGATCGTATAAAGTTCATTACCAGGCCTTTACTTGACACCTTTCTGGGTTTTATTCTTACTGTGTAGATTTGAGCATCTGCACCACCGAAATGGTTTGTTTCTTCTTAGATAATATGCCTGCAATTAGGAGAGTCTGTGAGGGGTATAGTACCTTAATTAACAGAATATGGCTTCTTTTAGGCATGGAGAAGGGGAGAGGTAGGGAGAGACAGATTGATTTTCCCATAGACTGATTTTCCTATAGAGTTAAGTTTAAAACAGAAGATAAATAGAAACTATTATGGCAACATTCCACTTATTTGGAGGCTAGACTTCTGGTAACTTCAGCTGTCTGAAATGGAGCTGAGACCTCTGTTTGGCATTTAAAACCCTTCTCAGCCTGGCCTCTTCCTACCTTTTCAGTCTTCTTAACCTTGACTCAGCTCCTCTGGCCTACTTGTGGTTCCTTGAATATGACTCTTTATCTGCCATATCTATGGCTTTGCGTTGGTTGTTCCCCATGTGTTCTTCCCCCTCACCTCCATTTCTTTTTTTAACCCTGGCTCTCTTCAAGGCTTGCTTCAAATCCCATATTCTGTAGGTATTTCTCTCTTCCTCACTCTACTAATATCTTCCATCTGAGGCTGCCTTCCATCTACTTTTGCTCTCTTGTACATACATAGTTATTTGTGTATTTTCTTCCCCATTATGATGTGAGCTCCTTGAGGGCAAGGTTCGTGCCTTTCTATATATCTTAATGGCACTTAGTAGCATGCCTGGCCTATAGTAAGTGCTTAATAAATGCTTCTTGATTGCTTGACTTAGTTTTCTTTCTCCCGTGCAGGTCTTAAATGGTAGCATGTTGTACCCTACTAATGTCCTCCATTAACTTTTCCATTGCTCTTTGGGTGACCTATAATTTTAATTCTTTGAAGAGTGTGATATTAATGGATTCTGAGCCATATAGCATTATTGGAAGGTGATATTTTTTGAATATTGAAGTTGAAAGCATGGGCTTTTGTTTCAAGGAAAAGCTGGGGCCATTAAAAGCACAACAGAACATCCTCAAATCAATTTAGTCCTAACGGACTCTTCCTTTTCAATTTTGGGGTCAGTTCATCATCCATCTAGTGTGTTTTTCCAAGATAATGTACTGACCAACCATCTGTATGAGTTGCCTATCTAGTTGCATATTCTTAGGTATGCAATAGGTATTTTTCATCCACTTGGGTTTTCTTGTGTAGAATATTAGGCTGAATTCTTTGAATGATTATGGATCTCATGTAAGAGATTTTGGGATATCCAGTGGCATTCACAAATGGAAGATTCTTGATGATGTGACTACGTAAAGCAAACCTTCCTTCTATTTGAACTCTGCAGTGAATATCCCACAGGACAGTGGCAAATACAAGCAAGCATATGACTCCCCATTTTGAGTGCACTTGATTTTACTAATCAAGAGTTGTTTGACAAAGTTGTTTCTCATTAAATATTTCTAAGAAGCTCATGATTTCTGCACATATTTCGGAGACAACTAGCTAACATTTTGTTCTAATAAATCAAATGCCTTTTTATAGTCAACAAATAAGAACAGTTGAATCTTTGGTTATTTGCGTCTTTCAGTTACTTGTGTTATTTTAAAAACTGGTTAGCTATCTCCAATTGGACTATCTAATTATTAGGGGCAGAGATCAGAATCATTACCCAATCAGAACAAAGTACCAAAATGAAAAGAAGACATGGTAAACAAATGAGGTAGCTTGAATATGACCTTTTAAAAAAAGGTTTCGATGGATAAAATGGGAAATGGATAAAAGAAGACATTGACACAGACTCTCATTATTTATTCCCTAAGGAAGTTTAAGCATGGTGGATCAATTACAACAATAAGGAAACCAAAGGAACCTAGAAATCATTTTAGCCAGGAAGCATTTAGATTTCTTTGCCAAGCAGTGAAGTATGATATCTAAGGGCAAGATTAGTTTCTAATATAAACTACTTTTAAAATCTTATGTGTGATGTTAGTATAAGATTATGGGCAACAGTATTGTTTCAAAAAGACAAAGGGGAAAAAACCCCATAGCACAGAACTGTGGACAAAATAAATTTGTAAAAAACTTAGTGAGAGACTCAACTAAGCCAAAATACTTTAAGGGCATTTAGGCCAAATGTGGAAGGAAAGCAATGAACAAACCCATTTCCAGAAAATGAAATGTATCTAAAGATTTTTAAAATAAAAACACTTTTCTACATCTGTAACAGCATGGCTACCGTATCATAACAATATCATATACTCTTTGGTATACTGAATGTAGAAGTAGTGATGGCAATAAAGAAAATTAGGATGGGAAGAGCAGCTGGTTTAGAACAATGATACACAGAAGAGATCCATGTTAGAGTGGATAAAATTTTGAGGGTGCTGAAGGGATTAGTCCTTATGATACCTGAAGGGGAGAGGAAAAAAAAGTATTTACCTAAATAAAATAAAATAAACCAGAGCTTAAAGAGTTTAAAAAAAGGGCAAGTTAAGATTGTTAACAATTAGGGATTGCACCTAAATAAATGGCCTTATTTTTTATATTTCCCTAACTCCTATATTACGCCTCAATTATTTGTTAATGGAGTATTTGTAGAGGTCTTCTATTCTCTATATCCTTTTTTTTTATCACCTTGCCCTTTGGGTCATTTATTCCTTTCCAGTAAAGATGGACTTAAGCAGGTCATTTCTGGGAAATGTAAAATAGCTTACATTTCTGGAAGGTTAATAAGACTGAAGCAACTTTCATCCAAGTAGGGTTTTTTTTTTTTCATCATGGGGCAGGGGGGAAATTATGTTTTTCTATTGCTTTTGTCAGTGTCTTTTGACTTTTCAGCACCTTTGAAAATATTGTGCTTCATTTATGCTTTGGCAGTGATTTGTTGCTGCAGTTTTGAATGCTCTCCCTTATCACCTCTGATACTTAGCTTAGAAGAAGTATCACATCTAGTTAGTGCTTGGTGTTGGTTTTGTCCACTTGGATATAATCTTTCTACCTGTGACTTAGGTTCCTCTTAGTTTTATTCACTTGTTTTTGGGTGCCCAGAAAATACTTTTTCACCCACAAGAAAGATTCACTCCAAAGAGATCCTGTGATCTTTAAACAGGAGGACGCCCTGGAAGTTGCGTGTATATTCCATTCATTTTGTGGCTTGGTATAATTGGCAATAAAGATATGTTTTGAAGCTGATGTTTTGAAAATCCTTTGTGTTTCATTTCCCATATTTTGATAAGCTTCGGTGATGAGCATTGATGGTTGGACTGCTGTGATACAGTCCACTTAAACAATAATACCTGCCTTAGATAATAACATTTCGATATAGACCAGGCTACGAGTTGGCAGCCTTAACAAAGCCCGAGCAGAACAAACCACAGACACATTCTGGGAAAGATAAGTGGGGAAAGAGAGGGAGATATTTTGGAAAAACAAAACAATTGGGAAATGTGATTGCTGGAAATGGGTCAGAATCAGGAAAGTTGCTCTGAAGATGCAAGCAGGGGGCATCAGGAACCCAGAGGAAGGTCTGGCAACCACCAAGTAGCCAAGAGAGTAATGGTAATTTAGAAAGGAAGATTCAGAGATAATCTCAAAGCAGTCTCCAAGGAGGGGCCAGCATCAGCTCAACTGCGTAATTGCAGCAGCATTTGGGAAGAGAGGTTGTTTTATATGATCCCTTGAAAGAGCTAATGTCATGGTTCCTGAGAAACATGAATTAGAATATTTTCATCAACTTACCAACAGTGGCCAATTTGCTGACTTTAACGTATCCTCAAAGGTATGACGTAATGCAGTAGTTACAGTATACTCTGTGTGTGTCATAGGATTTTAGAGGTGAGAAGGTACCTTAGAAATAATTTAATACAATACTTTTTAGTTTACAAATGAGGATACTGAAGCCAAGAGGTTACATGACTTGTTCAAGGTCACACGTAGAGAAAGTTGCACTTAAGAATTCTTCCAAATCTTACAGCCTTGCCTCTGAGCCCTCGTTGGGCATAAGCTCTGTGGAAAATATGTCCCAGAGAATATGAGAAATATTTTAGAGTAATTTACTTCTGATATGATAAGAACAGGCTCTTCATTTCACTAGTAATATAAATCTTTCAAAAGAGTATAAATTTTCCAGGCGAGTGACTATTCTTCTTAGAGTTTCCTATTATTTTTGAGTGACTACGTAACCTTCAGCGCAACATTCTGAAATACCAGCCCATCATCATGTATTTTTAATTTGAATTCACTTCTTGAGCAACATGGATCACCAATATTATGATTTGAAGTTTCTGATTTTGCCCTCCCCCTACCATTTCCTCTTTTTTTCTTCTAGGAACTGTTACAAACAAAGCGGGATCTACAAGATATTTTGATAGCCAAAGAGGAACAAGAAGATCTGCTAAGAAAGCGAGAGCGAGAACTCACTGCCTTGAAGGGAGCATTAAAAGAAGAAGTATCAAGCCATGATCAGGAGATGGATAAACTCAAGGAGCAGTATGATGCAGAACTCCAGGCTCTGAGAGAGAGTGTAGAAGAAGCCACCAAGGTGAGTGAACTGAATATGGGTTTTCTGTCCCATTGTGGTGGATCTCAAAACAGGGCACTTGTCAGTCTGGTACTGAAACAAAGGGGAGAAAAACAGAAAAATAAATTACTTTCTCTTCACCTGTCAGTGTGAAGAAATGTTTTCACTTTCTAGGCATTGAACTCAAACATGAATATGAGCAAAGGATGAAAGTTTTCTTTCTAGTTATTAATTTAGAAAGTCATGAGGGCTTGGGCACTCATGTGCCCAAAGTGATCCTAAAAAGTCCTTTAAATTATTCCAGGTTTACTAAAACATTCACTTTTTCATTTACTCAGAGCATTCATCCTTGGAGTGAAGTATTTTTCATGTTATCAAGTGGTGAGAGGAAAAGGGAATATGAGTCCATTTCATTGACAGAGAAGAATTAGAGACTGGAACTAGAAATCTCTGACCCCTGACCTATAGTATTTCCATCCTCAGTTCTTTTTTTTTGTAGACCTCATTCTTTTTGTCATCAACTTCCAGGGAAGTTAATTGCCTTGATTAATACACCTTGTACCCTTCACAGATCAGCCTTGTAAAGAATTGAATCTTGGCTTTTGATTCTGTCAGATTTTGAATTTGTCAGATTCTGACAGGTGTGTTAGTCCTTTTCATGTTGTCTGTTGAAAGAAGAGAGAAATGAAAAGATAAGTGTTTTGAAATTTCATATAATACTTGAATAGAGTATGATGAGTTTGTAGAAAATCTATTTTCTTGTTTAAATAAGCCTAGTAATGTTGATGTGTTCTGCACTTTATAAGAATATGGTTCCTAGATTAAAGATAAAGAGGAAATAGAACATTGAGCATCATAGAAATTTGGAGCCAGAAAAGACCTTAGAGATCTCTGGTCCATTGCTCATTTTATAGGTAAGGAAACTGATTTCCAGAAAGGTAATCAGTTACAGTTTTCTAATGAACTATCTCCTGTAGAGTGAATAAAATAATGTATTTCCTTGGCTCAATCTTGCATTTATTACTCACAAAGTTTGAATCCAAATATTTGAATTACTATGCTATCTGCTGGTGTGGTCCTAGGTTAAAATGGCAGAGCTGTGACCAGAAACCCGCTACATCATTGTTTTCTCTGGAACATCGCACTGTTTCTTCTCAGTTCATGGCTTAGTGAAAAGAGTGCTAAATTTGAAGATCTGAGCTCTAGACTTAATCCCTGTGTAAACATAGGCTTTGCCTTGTGGGATCTCAGTCTCTTCCTTGCAAAAGAGTTGGTTTGACTACATGACAGTGATGGCCCTTTCCAGCCTCACATTTCTTAAATGCTCTACAGTCTGACAGGGGGTTATCACATATTTCTTTAAAGTCTTCCTTCAATGCCTCTTCTAGGCACAGAAATAGATTTCTGAAGGCTGTGTTAAGGAAGCACAACCTCTGGTCTGGGCAACTGGAAAGGTTTGGAATATGAGCTGGTGATAAGATTATGAGCTTGCTGTCTGAGGACCAGATATCTCAGCTAGATGTGGAAAGGCCCATCACCAAAAGGGTAACCACCAAATGATAATTTTTTTGACCATGGCAACTCATTAAATGGCCACTAAAGTGTGAAGGGGGTGTAACCTATGTGCTGCTTAAAGAAGTATCCCAGATATTCATAGCCCACCTATGACACTTCACCATTTTTTGAAGAGACTGGATTACACTGAATTTGCAAAAAAAAAAATTTTCAACACCAAAGTAACCACTCATAATCCAAGGAAACCCAAGGAAAACTCACATTCCTCAGGGCATAAGCATTACTTACAATAGTAGCTGACCTTTCTGGCAGATTGCCCCACCCAACATTCAAGAACACTCTCTCAGTACAAGACCTTGTTAAGAAAAGACTTTGGTTTCTACTTCCTCTCAGAGGATACTTGCTGAAGAGCATGCTGTGAAGGCTGTGGGCTTGTATTTCCTGGTGTTCAGATTAACTCTACATCTTCTTCTCCACTGGTGGACTGTGCTGTTGGCATCTCTATAACCAACTGGTATTATTACTTCCTTTTGCTGAACTGGAACATTGCAACTTCATTCCCCAATGCTGCAGAATGATTTTATTGAAAACATGCACATTCTGAGAGTACTGAAAAAAAATCTGAGGAGAAGGTAAAGGAGAGACAGTTGACAGGAAGAGGTGACCTTGACAGTATTTTGTCTCTATAACCAGAGGTCACACCTCTCCTCTTCCACCAGTGATCAACTATTTACATACTGCTTACCTCCTGCCAAAGGAGATGGCCCAAATTTTTCAGTGTCCTCCAATACAGTGGTTCTTGAACTTTTTTTTTCTTCTTATGGCACAGTAATTTTCTTTTTTGTGAGGAATTAGGGCCCATAGAAAGTCAGGAGATTTAGGCATGTGCATGCATTTACTAGTTTGTTTCATCTAATTTCTGAAGACTTTCAGTTGTTTGAGGCATAGCAAGTGGTACCTCCTTTGAGAACTACTACTAGTATGAAAATGTGTGCTGTATTGATAAATATAATAATAAAAACTTATATTTATAGCAAACTTTGTTAAGTGTGATATAAATAGGTGGTGCAGTGGGCAGAACACTAAGCCTGGAGTCAAATCTGTGTTCAAATCTAGCCTCAGACACTTACTAGCTGTGTCACCCTGGGCAAGTCACTTAACCTCTACCTGCCTCAATTTCTTCAGCTATAAAGTAGGGATGCCTGAGCTGCGCAAGTAGCAGAAAGATATAAAAGGACTTGGGAGTTCAGGCCACACATCCTTCCCAAAGAAGTACACACAGCCCAGCACTAACATAAATTCCAAAGTCAAGAATAAGGCTAAAATAATGAACAAACAAAAAAAGAATCTTACCATAAAGAGCTAATACAGCAACAGGCAAGCTCAAGACAAACTTAGAAGAAGAGAGTGACTCCAAACATATATAAACAAAGCCTCAAAGAAAAATGTAGCTTGGACACAAGTCCAAAAAGAATTCCTAGAAGAGTTAAAGCAGGAGTTTAGAAAAAGAGCTGGAAAATTATTCTTAAAACCAACTGTGAGCAGTAGAGGGGAAATTGGGGAAAGAAGTGAGAACTAAGGAAGAAACATGTGAAAAGAGAATTAACAGCTTAGAAAAGGAAGTACAAAACCTTACTGAAGAAATAACTCCTTGAAAGTTAGAATTAGCCAAAATTAAGGCTAATGGCTCCATGAGACATCAAGAAATAATAAAATAAAGTCAAAAGACTGAAAAGAAAAAAAATGGAAAACATGAAGTACCTCATGGGAAAAACAAGCTGAGCTGAAAAACATATCAAGGAGACATGATTTAAGAATTATTAGACTACTTGAAAGCCATGACCAAAAAAAAGACATAGACAGTTCAAGAAACTATAAAAGATCAGAATCAGAGGGCAAAATAGAAATGGAAATAATCCACTGTGAAGGGATTCCCAAATGAAAACTCCTCGGAATATTATAGTCCCAATCCAGAGCTTCCAGGTCAAGAAAAAAGTGATGCAAGTAGTCTGAAAGAAAAAAAAATTCATATTATTATCCAATGTAGCTTCATGTCAATCTTATCTTATAGGACTATAAATTACTGTGTCCAAGCTGACTTAGATCACAGAACAATACCATCATATAACACATATCATTGAACAATACTGTCTTCATTTTGTATACTGCAGCAGTTCCCCAAAATGTGGTATGTATCCCAAGACCTTTTTCTAAGGGTCTTTGAAGTCAAAATTATTTAAAATAATACTGATACTTTGATTTCTTATAAGGTAAATAAATATTGATAGATATGACTCATATAAACAAAAGCTCTTTGGGGGGGTCCTCAATAATTTTTAAGAATATAAAAGTGGCCCTGAGACCAAAGAGTTTTAGAACCTCTGGGTACTGATTTACTATTTTCAAAGTGTTTTCAAATACATTTTCTCATTTGATAGTCATACCAGTGTTTGGGATAGGTAGAAAAAAATGTTTCATTCTCATTTTAAAGATAAGGAAACTGAAGCCCAATGAAATTGACTTGTCAAAGGTCACATGGCTTTTAGATGGCAGAAGCAGATCTTCTAATTCCTAGCTTTGTGCTCTTCCTACCACATTATCCTCTGTCTCCTTCGATCTGAGGGTCCCTTCACAGCCACCTTCATCTACACTTGGGCATGTTATCCAGAACACACCCTGTTAACATTAAACTTCTGGATTCAAAGGCTGTAGGTAATAAATGTAAATGGAACAAGGAAATGTAGGATTAGATGTATTGTCTTGTCTGTTTTTCCCCTGATGGATCAATACTGCTTTCCCATAATATGTGGATATAAAGGTCAATAACAATTAAAACCAGCTATTGCACTAAAATGAAATTAGAGAGAAAATCAGAATTATGTCCCCCAAAGCAATGAAAATTAATTCAGTTTCACTTTTCTCCATCAAATTAAATCAAATATAAAGAAGGCTAGGACAGGCAAATCAAGGAATGGCTATTTATAATTGTCCCCAAATTATAACAACCCAGTTATATAGCTGCTTCCCAGGCTTTTTATTATTGTGCCAAACAAAGTGAGTTTTCATTTCATGTCATTTGCAATTACCATTCCATAATTGAAAAACAGTAAATTACCATGAAGCTTTTTGGGAAGAGGGGCTTACTGCATTTGAGTTGTCACTATAATTATGGTAGAATAATCAATCCACAGACTCATACACTGTGCCTTGCACGTAAGTGGTCCTCGTATAAATATTTGTTGAATTGGATCATGGGATCATAGTTTTAGAGCTGGAAGGGACCTTCAAGGTCATCTGGTCAAACTCATGCATTTTACAATGATGAAACTGAGGGCCAATGAGGTAAAAAGCCTTGCCAGTGGTTACAACAGTGAATAAGGAATAGAGCTGAGACTTCCAAATCCACTACTTCTTTCACTGCACAGTGAATTAGGAAGAGACAGTGTGATGTAGAGGAGACCACACTGGACTGGCTTCTAATCCTAGCTTCGATTTTAACTACTTGACCCAGCAGGCACCATTGTAGCTCAAATTTTTGGATGCAAACATCATATCAACTATCTTATCTACATTTCCCCTGTTGAATTACTATAACAGTATAATTAACATAATATAATATAACTGAAGATAATAGACATAATTGAAACAATGAAAGATAAGATTAGTTATTATTATTAACTTGATTTGCTGTATTCCTGTGGTATATTTAAATACCTGCATAGTGTCATAATGCTGTATTGGTGCATAAGGAGTTGCATCTTCCACATACCTGTCAAAACAACCCTCTAGGACAGGCTTTGGTTTGTCATTCCACTGTTTAAAAATATTTGGTGGCTCCCTGTTCTAGAATTAAACACAAAATCTTCCACTCTGAATTTAAAGCCCTCCACAATCTGGCTCTAACCTCTCTTTCCAGATTTGTTTCATATTATTCCATTAATCCATTTGTACTTTTTTTTAGTTGCATATCTAATTCATTGATTTGTTTTCTGTTTCTTAATGAATACCTTGTTCCATTAATTCAATCAGTGAGGTGACAATAGGAACAGGAAGAATGGTATAAATATTTTCAAATGCCAATTTTATTTCTCCTAGAGTTGTATAGAAATGTTTTTGTCATCTTTAACTAAACATTCGTTCTGAAAGGATCACCAAATAATAGATTTAGAACTATAAGGGACATTGTATGTCATCTAGCCTAGCTCCTTCATTTTATAGATTAGGGACCTGTGGACTTGCCTGACAAGCTTACAGAGATGCTAAGTGACACAGGAAGAATTTGAACCTAGGTCCTCTGACTGCAAATCCAGTGGTAGGGGGTAGTTTGATGGCTCAGGGTATAGGACACAGGACCTGAATTCTAGAAAGTGTGAGTTCAAATTTGGCCTCAGATATTTAAAAGCTATTTTACCCTGGGCAAGTCACTTAACTTTTGTCTGCCATATGCTAGTTATCATCATCATCATCATCATCATCATCATCATCATCATCATCATCACCACCATTAGCATCTTATTATTATTGGTTCTACTTTTCCTTGAAAAGTATGAAAAAATAGAGTCAGAAGATATATTTTTATTCGTTAGCTTGCACTTAATAAACAGTGACTATAAAATTTCTGGGATGAACAAATTCTCTAATCACCGCTAAGTTTTGTAGAAAATTGAGATAATTGGTCACTGAAGTCCTTTCCAACTATTAAGATCACGGGCTTCTATTGGGCACTAACAGTTATGACCTTCCCTTCCCTATTTCCATGGTCACTTGTTCCAGTCTCAAACCAGAAAGAATTTCCTGCCAATGCTGCTTTCTTTCCCTAGGGACTCTGACTAGTTGGCTCTGAAGAGAATGGAGCCGTAAAGGTGCAGATCACATGTCGATCATATGTGGATCACACTGGCCTCCAGGCTGCAGGTTCCCCACCCCTGGTGTAGATGCTCATGTGTCCTGCCAGTTTTGGCATTGGCTATTGGCCTGTTCTTCTTACTCTTTAAAAGGACAGAACATTTCCAGGCAAGGTGACTACTATCGAAGGAACAGCAATCTTGTCGTGACTAATTGTGAAAAGTTATGTACATTTTGAGAGAGACAGATGAGTATTTTTTTTTTTATTACAACCCGGGACATATAATCCTGAGCTTCAGGTTACTAATCTCTGCTTTCTTAGCTGGAGAGGGAAGAGAAACATCACCAGTAGCTAAGAGTAACACAGGATAGGGACTGGACCTGTGATTGATTTCTTTGCTATAGAGAATTCCTAGGTGAGGAAATATTCTCTACCAGAGCTGGTTGGCATCTTTTCTACAAACTTTTAGGTTTAGAGAGTTTCCTAGAGCTATGAAAGGTTAGGTGACTTGCCCAGGGTCATTCAGCCTGTATGTTTCAGAGGTGGAATTTGAACCTAGGTTTTTCTGGTTTCAAGATCAGCTCTCTATACCGAATGCCCTGCTACCTCTCCTGGAGAATGATGCCTTCATAGTTCTTCCTGCCTCTGGTTTTATCTTAAAGTATCCACTAATGAAGGAGGAAAGTATAATTAACCGTAGACTACCAGGTGTAACTAGGTGGCTCAGTAGCTAGGGTACTGGGCCTAGGGTCAGGAAAACTGATACAAATCCATCTTCAGACTTACTAGCGGTATTACCCTGGGAAAGTCACTTTACCTTTGACTGCCTCAGTTCCTCATGTATACATCAGAATAATAATAGTATCTACTTCCCAGTGATGTTGTAAAGATCAAATAAGGTAATATTTGTAAAGGGCTTTGCAAACCCTGAAATGCTACATAAATTCTCGGTATTACTGTTATTGTTATTAATTATTGTAGGTTAATTATACCATGTAAATACTCAGGTCTAGTGGAAACAGTAATAGATTTGGAGTCACAAGACCTGGATTTGAAACCTAGCATTGCTACTTATAACATCATTGTGTCCTTGGGTATGTCAGTAAATCATTCAATCAACATTTATTAAGTGGCTACTATGTGCTCAGCATACACAGGTGGGCACAAAGTACTTGTTACAAGTACAAACAATGAAATAATCCTTATTCACAAAGAGATTACATTCTAAGAGGGGATATAACATAAAAATGTATGCAGTAAATTAGTTCCAAACAAGGATGTTTGTGAGAGAAGGCACTAACTGTTGGGGGATCAAAAAAGGCTTCATGTAGAAGAAGGTGGTATTTGAGTTGAGCCTCAAAGGATGAGTCATTTAATCCCTGTGGACCTAAGTATCTTCATCTATGAGGTTGTAAGATTTGGACTGAGTGATTCCTAAGGCCCCTTCTGGTGTTAATGTTAGATCTCTGTGTCAAATTATGTTTACGTGATATTATCTTTGGCGTAGATTAAACGCAGGCATTAGTATCCTCATTTAACAGTTGGACCATAGTTCAAATCTCAGTTCCGTTTCTTCCTGTGTGAATTTGGGTATATCAGTTACCTTCTGTGGGCCTCAGTTTCTTCATTTGTAAAATGAAGGCGTTTGGAGTAGAAGACCTCGAAGATTCCATGCAGCTCTGAAATCAGTGATCCTATGATCTTATAAAAGGTACACGTGGTGATTTCATTCTATGCTCTTACTCATTTACCTTCAAAAAGTCATTGATTCCTTTTATCTTCGCATCATAGTCATTTCACATTCCCCCAATGAATTCTCCCTTGTGCTAAAGAAAAAACAACGAACACACACACACACACACACACGCACACACACACACTCACACACGCATATATATGCATCCAATATAGTGACTGTATCTGACAAGTATCCTTTGTGCTAAAGAAAAAACAATGAAGCTGTGTGTATGTGTGTGTGCGTGTGTGTGCATGTGCGTGTGTGTGTGTGTGTGTGTGTGTGTGTGTATCCCGTATAGTGACTCTATGCTATTGTCCTACTATTTCTCCCCTCTCTCTTTTGATTTGTCTCTTGACAGCGGGGGCATTTCAGAGATTATTACTGTTGTGCCTTGATTTACTTGGGTATTTTAGGTATTTTTCTCTGCTTTTATACAGCATCTTCTCTGGTTAATTCGAAGCTTGTTTTGTGTTCCATTTTCTGCCTAAAGGGGTCAACACATAGAGCCAAGTTTTTCCACAAAGCAGAAATCTCCTTAATGATCTTGGCAAGTCATTAGAAGAAACCCATCAGGCATAGATTATAGGATCATAGAGAATGTGACACTGAGGGAGTGTGATTTGGGTGGTGATGTTGAAGCTCGTTTTATTTACACATGTTAAGGATTCACTTGCTTTCACTGTTAAAACTGGAGCTTTTAGACTGTGAAGTATCCTGTTGCTCTTCATTGCCCTGGTCTTTGGGCTTTCATCATGTTCACATCTGGAAAGGCTTCAGGTTTCTCTTCTCTCAGGAGAATGGTATGGCCTGCAGCTGACAACTGGCCTGGGGCTCTCACCTGACCTGAACTCTAGATGGTGTTTAAGGATAATTCAGAGATCTCAAAATAACCAGTTTGGGGGTAGAAGAGGAATATCATCTTGGGGGTGCTCTCTATACTAGAACTTTATAGAGTATTTTAGTTGTTAAAGAAGGAGGCTGTACACCACAATCTCTCCTATTCCAGTAGACTGAGCACCACGCCTGGAGTCAGGAAAACGTGAGTTCAAATCCAGCTTCAGACACTTACTAGCTGTGTGACCTTAAGCAAGTCACTTCTAACTTCTTTTGCTTCAACTTTCAAAACTGTAAAATGGGGATAACAATAATACCCATCAATCTGGGTTGTTGGAAAGATCGAATGAGTTACTATTTGTGAAATACCTAGCATGGTGCTTAGCACGTAGATATTTAACAAATGCCTGTTTCCTTCCTTCCTTATCCTCAAAGAAAAAGAATAAAAATGAGAACACAAATGGGGACCAAAAAGGAATAGTACTGTTAAAAATAGTAATAGCATTTATATAGAGCTTCAAATATTATTTCATTTGATTCTCACAATAACCCTGGGAGGTGTGGGTATTTTTCTTCTTCTTCCCATTTTATATGTGAGAAAATGGGCTGAGAAGATTTCAAAACATCTTGCCTAGATTCACACAGCTACTAAGTGTCTGAGGTGGAATTTGAACTCAGATCTTGTGCCACCTAGCTGCCCTATAATATTATCTAATCTCCTCCTCTTCCTCTTCTTCTTCCTCCTTCTCTTCCTACTTTTCTTCCTTCTCCTCCTCTTCCTATTCCTCTTCTTCCTTCTCTAGGACTAGAGTTTGCATCTTGCTTCTTGTGTCTACTTCCTGTGTGGTCTTGGGCTTTCTTGGCTGTCTTAGGTCTCAGCTTCCTTATCTCTAAAATAATGAGTTGGACTACATGGCCTCTGAGGTCCCTTCCAGCCCGACATCTAGAACAATCCTGTTTTCTATGACATGCACTGCCCTTCCTCTCCATAGAAGTTGAGGTTGTGTGTTTCCTAGGTACACAGTGTGAATGTCTGTGAATATCTAAGTACAGGGGGTTACTATGTAATTCTGGAGGCCAGTGCAGGGTTTTCCCCACCTCTGTTTATTGCCTAAACCCTCTTGATATTCTGCCTTAACACAAGCTGTGAATTTTCAGCAGTTTTTTTGGTCATTTTTACGGCATTGTTCTGGGAGTCCTTAGGCCTTGTACCTGGTTGCTGTCTCCAGAGGGACTGAAAAACTACCCTGCCTGTTTAAACTTGTTACTTAGCCCTCAAAGTAGACAGAATTTTACAGGGAAAGTTCATGGTAAAGTCATTAGAAGAAACCTACCATAATAGGTTATAAGGTCAGAGAAAATATAACACAGAGGGAGCATGGTTTTATTTAGATATGTTAAAAATTCAGCTGCCCTCAGTGTTAATCCATAGAGGTTTTTGGCAACTAAGGGACATGACTGCCTTCCTTATAGCTTGGTTCTATTTAATAAAACCAGTCAATTTTCTTGCATAATCTTAATATATACCAGTTATCCAGTCTTCCTCCTGCATGGGCAGAAAAGTTCTCTGTGGGCAATTGAAACTAACAGTCGCCACCACAGAACACAGTAACACGAGTGGAAGGGAGAGATCCTCTAATTTTCTACTCATAATCAGAAAAGCCAGCAGCCTTTTTAATGAAGGCTGTTTTATGAAGTATTAACTGCCGGAAATCCTTAGCTGGGTCTTGGGAATTTCTTTGTAGTGTTCTGTACTTTTAATGCTTTTTTTTTCTTTTTGGAATGAGATGAAGTGCTTTCTAACTTAACCCCCAGGGTCATTACTGCTTTGGTGTTGATTTTTTTTCATTTCAAAAGACTGCTCAATTTTTCTAACAGCTTCAATTGCATCATTAAGAGTTTAACTGTATTTAAAAGTTGTATAAAAAGTCAAGTGGTTCAAGTTAGACGTTTGTCTAGAAGTCTCAGGGGATGGTCACAAGAGGGGGATAACAGATCCTCTGTTCTTCACAGAGTTTATTAAAATTCTTATTGTGCACACTTCATGTACAGTGACAGGTGGGGTAGAAGGCATGGCCCCTTTCTTCCAGAAGGTTACCAGCCACTGCTGCATGATGGGGTTTTTAATGTGTACTAGGGCATTTTATAGGTAGATATTCTATTTTCTTATCTCTGCTTCTTACACGATTAGACAAGTCCTTTCAACTCTTACTCTTCACAAAGGGCTTTCTTCAACAAGAAAATCCAAATTCAGTAAACATTTATCAAGCACCTACTATGTGCAAAGAAGATTGTTAGGAAAGGGAATAATGTAGTATGTAGTGCCTACTATGTGCTAGACGTTGTACTAAGAATTTTACAAATATTGGTTCTCACAATAACCCTGCAAGGTAGTTGCTTTTATTATCATTGTTTCATAGTTGAGAAAACTGAATGACTTGTTCAGGGTCACACAGTTAGTAAGTGCCTGAGGCTGGATTTGAACTCAGGTCTTCCTGGCTTCAGGACCAGCACTGTCTCCATAATATCAGATTGTTAGGTCCTGGAGATACAAAGACATGAATGGTGCAGTTCTACTGAAGGCCCTTGAAGAATCTTGCTTTGTGTAAGGTTGTGTCAAACACATCGGTGCCCACTTAGAAATTTGTGGGCATTCTCAGAAGAATCTTGGGGACAGGAAGTGATGGACAAGGCTGTCTTTTTACTATCTCTTTCACTCCTGCCTGAGCACCTGAGAATTGCTGTTTTTGTTTCAAAATTACAGTCCTAGGATCTGGGACTAGTGCCATTGTTTATTTATTCTATAGTCTGTGTTGATTGCACAAAATGGTGGTGATATTACTGGATATGGGAAGAACCATTCTTGGAAGAATAGCGGAAGAGATTTAAATGAAAAAAAGCAGCAATAATTTTGAGTTTTGAGTTTTGCTTTCTCTTGACAAGTCTCTAAAAAGGATGAGTTCTCCCTTTTCCTGAATATGGAAACTGAAATTTTGCTAAGATGTTTCATGTGACTAAGATCAAATCAAAAATGGAAAAAAAAACCCAACCTATTCAGTCTTGGGCATCTGCTGCGTTGAAAATGATAGCTTTGTGATAGTGGATCCTCAGTTTTCTCACTGTGATATGGGGGCCATCATGCATATATTGCCTACCTCTCAGGACTATTATGAGAAAATCACTTTATAAACCCTGAAGCACTATATAATAAATGTGTTGTTGTTAATAATAATTACTAATGATGATGAGTGTAACTTTGACCCCAGAAATCGAGTAATTACCATTCAAAGTCAATTAGTTTTCTGCAGCAGTGAAACTAGGGATATGTGGAATTTTACAGTTTTCTTTGGCTGGCCTGGAATCTTCAGCAAGGATAGAAATGAGAATTTTCCACTGAGATCATTAGCCATGTCTTCCGGGCATGGGTCCCAAGTTAAGCCCCAACTAGACCACCCAACAGTACTGTTTGACTTGGTGTTAGAAAGGCTTGTACATATTGGAGAGGAGTGCTGTTTGGGAGTGGTGGAAATACAACCACACTGTAACATCTGTGCACTTGTGCTATTTGAAATAAGCAGGTGAAAAGCAGCTATTCAGATGAAACTTGAAGGCTTTCTTGGAGAGGAAAAAGGTGTTGGGTTTTTTGGGTTTTTTTTGACATTACTGACCTGGTTTAGGCACTGAGGGAGGAAAGGCTGAAATGTGGTGGCATCATGTTATAAAAAATAAAAAGTAATCTTCTGAATAATAAAAAAACTGTAAGAAATAGAACAGGATCCATGATCATAGAATCAATGTGTAAATAAACATTTAGGCATTCTCTACTTTGACCCCCATTTTGTTTAAATAGGAAAAGCCTAACTTAAGGAGCCTAATGACAATTACAGTAGTAAGAGCAATAAAAACCTTACATCACATAACATTTTATACTTTTCAAAGTAATTTCACATGCATTATCTCACTTCATCTTCACAATAAGCCTTTGAGATGGTAGGGCAGCCTCTATTCCATTTTGTAGATGAGAAAACTGAGACTCAGAGGGATTGCGGCTTACCTAAGCTAGTTGATGACAGAGCCAGGAATAGATTGCAAGAATTCTTACTCCTAGTCAGGTGTTCTTTCTAAAGGGAGTAATTTTTTACAAAGGAAAAAAATAGATTCTTTGTTTTTTTTTTTGAAAAGGGCTTGTTCCATTGTTCCTTTCCAGTCTCTCTGGTTATTTAAAAACTAATTTAAAATGTTTCAGTGAAGAAAAATTTTAATTAACATATAACTTTTGGGGAAACATCTATTATTTTAAGGAGATTCACATGTGTACATGTTTGATAGTGTCACATGGTGGGGGAAAAAAACTCTTGAGCGTTTGCAGGCGTATATAGTCTTGGCTCTGTCACTTATCTAGCTTAGTGACTTTGGGCTAATCGCTTCCTTCTCTAGGTCTCAGATTCCTCCTTTAAAACAGGAGGCTTGAAACTAGATGATCTTAAACATCTTGTCTTAACTTTAACATTTGATGTCAATGTCAGTCTCTTGCCAGTTGTTTTGAGGTTATTTGTGTTTTTATATAGTTCTAAGGACGACTTTTTGAAGGCCAAAAAATTTGAATGGTAGTAAATGTTGTTTATGGCATTGATCAGGAAGCATCAGAGGTTTATTGGGGTTATCAGTGGTTATCAGAGGGTCTCTGAGACACAGAGTGGGGAATTTTAACTTGATCCAGCAGCAGTAGAGATTCAGATATCAAAGGGTTTTTTACATAGTGGAGTAATATGGTCGTTAAAAGTCTTTAATTTGGGGTTGTAGAATAAAGCTTAGAATAAAGGAGCCTGATGGAAAAAGTTACAGCAATGCAAAAAAAAAAGGATAATTAAGCAATACAGTGGTTTTGGCAATGGACATAGAAATGATAGGGTAGACTGGAGAGATTCTGTGTAAAAATAATGTGTGTTTTGGTTGCTGAATGAACGGTGATGAGAATTGAGCACAGACAAGATGGTGTGTTACATTGTTGTGGGGAAGTTGCATAGCATGGAAAATAAAGTTGAGAGAAGGAAACGTTTAAAATTCAAAGAATCACAGAATTTGAACTAGAACAGATCCTTTATGTTATTTAGTCCAACTATTATCTGAACATAGTATGTTGAGTTCAGATTGTGGCAAGCCTTTCCCTTGGAGGTCACTTGCAGACTGCTAAGGATTGTAGTTAGCTGGAGGGGAAAAAAGTTAGGGCTGGAGAGAAAGTTGTAGGCATTCTAACTGTCTACAGATGGTAATAGAAACCATCTGAGCAGATGAGCTCCCTAAGGGAGTGGGTGTGGTTTACTGAATTTTGAACTACAAAGTAAGTCATATTTTCCTGGTATTAACCATATGTTAGGATCCTGAAAAATGTGGGTAGGAGTATGTTGACATCCAGATGCAAAGCAAAAATTCTACTCCAATAATCAGAAGGAAACTGGACTGTTCCCACCAGTATGAGGTCAGTTTCCTGAAGAAAAAAAAGAAAGAAAGAAAGAAAAGAAAACGAAGGGCAAGGTGTTCCTTGGTGTAATTAGTATATCCATTTAGCCAACAGCTGTTACAGCTGTTCCAAAGTGATATTGGCTGTCCCATGACAACTTCGTGGGTTAAAGGTGGTGAGAGGTTCAACTATTTCTACAGGAAATTCCAAAGACATGGATGGGTCTTATCTTCCAGGAAATTATTTTCTAAGTCAAGGAAATGACTGAACATAAGTTTTTCCTTTTTAATCCTTCTTTCTTTTTTCTTAAAACTTTTGTTTTTTTGGGGGTGGTGATAGTTGGCAATAAAAGAGGTAGAATACATTTATTTTTAGTTAAGATGGGGATTTACATATCATTAGTTCAAAAAGATGCCTTGCAGTTAGAGGTGGATTATGAAGGTACTCTTAAATGTGAAGTGAAAGGTTAGTTGGTCTTTTCTTACACTGAAGTTTAGTCCAAGACTTCATTCATTTTTGTTCTACATCAGGGAAAACATTGGGTAGATGACCACAGAATAGAAATTTAAATGGCTGCAGGCTAAGTGTGAAAATAGTGGAGTGGTCTTTGCTTCTGAGCTGGAACTTAAGGCAAATGGCAAGTAGCTGTACAATTAAACCATTATCTATATCAAATAATCTTTTCTGCCCTCTAGAAATGGAGCTGGAGTTGAGTCTTAACAAATGCAAACCAGAAATGGACCAGCCTTCCAAAAGGTGAACAGCAGAAGCTCTACAAATGAATCACTGTTAGTTGTGCAAATGCCCTTGCTTTTGTGGGGAAGGGACGCAGCTGCAATGAGGTACTCTCTTCATTCTGAGGAGTCTCATTCCTTTTCTGACCCTCAGAACTCCAGAGCTGCATGAAAGAAGGTCCCTACCCTGGTTCCACCTGCTGAACCTGTCAAGAACTAGTTTCTGCCAGCACTCCTGGCTCGGTCTTATTTACAGGCTTGACCTAACTACCTGACCTTCACATACACTTTATTTTGTAACTTTCAGTTAGTGATGTATAGGACAGCTATCTTGGTTGGCATTTTAATCCCCTGCTGGACTTTAAGCTCCTTGTTGTCAGGAACCTGTGGGAGGCAGTGTGCCAGTAGTACTCAGTGTTGGACTTGGCAACAGGAAGATCCTAGATGGAATCCTACCTTTAATATTTAATAGTTTTGTGAGCCTGGGCAAGTCATTTAACCTTTCTGTGCTTCAGTTTCCTCATTAGGAAAGTGAGGATAACAGTAACTATTGTGCTTATTATAATTCTGGTTGTTTTAAGACTTGATTGAAATAATGTATTTAGAGTGCTTTGAAAATACTAAAGTGTTATATAAATGTCATTTAAACTGTTTCTTCCCGGTAGATACAGTGCTCTTCTGTAGCATGTAAAGGTGTGTTGAATCACACTGTTCCCAAATCTGGTTCAAGAGCCCAGTGTGGTGTACAATGATCGACCCAGTGGTGAATTCTGAGAAGACATATGGAAGTTTGCACCTCTTTGGCAAATGCGAGGCAAGAAGAGAACTGGGGTTAATGATTTACTGTCTTTTAAATTCTACTGCTTATGACGTTGCCTAAACTGTGATGGAAATAAGTAGGAGACTGGCTTGGCATTGGACTAGAAGGATAATATGACATTCAAATAACTCTGTGTTGAGAGGTTAATCCTTTCCCTGAGCCTGCCATTGACATTCGTATACATCCCATGCACTCTGTTTGTTCACTGTGTTCATTTAACAAAGAAGTCACAGACTCGAGGTCGAGGAGGTGAACTTGATGTGGTGTCTCCACTCTTCCTGGGATAATGAATTCAGCCCTTGAAAGAATCCTGTCTATATAATACACAGAAGTATGCTTTTCCTTCACATTATTTCTTAAGCCTTTTTTTTTTAAAGTTTGTTGTTCCCTTTTAGGGTCTTTGGAAGGCAAAGCTGATCTAGGGCTCCCAGGATTTAGTTATATCATTATATTAATTATATCTGGGCCCCTTGGACTGTTTTGTAAAGTCTATTTATCTTTTCTTAAAATAATGTTTTTAAATTTATAAAATATATACACAAAGGACACCACTTATATATAAAATTGTCATTTTTCCCCCATTGAAGTTCTAAAAGCCCCCAAAATCCATGTATAGACTTCACAGGGTCAGTGTACCCTTGGGTTGAGGACCTTTGCATTAGCTCATCCTCTGCTAGAATGACCTTTCTTCAGAGATGGCATGGGTCTTTCCTTGCTGAAATTTCATCATCTTACCTTCATGAAATGGAACCAGTTTCAGGGTAATTTTTGCATTCCCTAAGTCATAAACAAAAAGGGAGGTACATTTTTTTAAGCTGTCCTCAGGCTTTGAAGGATACAATAAAAGGCATAGAGCTTGTTGATCCCATAGCTAGTGCTGTCACAAAGAGGTATTGTGATGTGGATTTGAAATGAGAGGCCCTGGTGGTGAATCATGACTCTGCTCTATGCTACTTTGTATGTGACCTTGAGCAAATCACTCGACCTCATTGGGTCTGTTTCCACATTGATAAAATGAAGGCGTTGGATATAAAAAGGTGATTTCCAAGGTCCCATCCCACATTAAATCTGTGGTCCTAAATAAATATCTCTTGGACAAGGAAGATAAATCAGGATCAGATTGGTCTGGTTCAGGGGTGGGGAACCTGCGGCCTCAAGGCCACATGTGATTCAGTCAAATGGCCACACTTGAAGACCTAGAGGGCCACATGTGGCCTTGAGACCTCAGGTTCCCCACCTCTGGACTGGACCGGACTTCTTTCCATGTCCAGTATCCTTATTGTACTAGCTATAATATCATAGAAGCTTACACCTGGAGAGAATTTAGACATCTTCTAGTCTAATTTGCTCAAATAAGCAAACTTGGGACTAGAGAGGTCTATGTGACCTATTAATTAATAATTAATCAGTTAATAGTCTGTTATCTATTGAGTTACAAGGATGGGGGTAGAAGATAAGTAGGATATGAGATGAAGTTAAAGGGACAGGAGGAACTTTAGTGGAAAGATTGCTGGTCTCAAAGCTTGGCAGCTCCTCTAACATCTAACATCTGACTTGCCCACTGAGAGGGTCACACTCATAGTATGAATAAGAGGATGGATTTGAACCCAGGTTTTCTGGACTCTATTGCAAGCCTTCTGCTGCTACATCAATCTGTATTTGGCACTGTTATTATTATGATTACAAGTTAAAGGGGGAAACAACAGAAGAGAAAGCAAAGGGGTCCAGAGACTCATAAAGAGCAAATTGAAGGGTAGAAAAAAAAGATGATTAATAAATCATGAGGTGAAAGGTAGAGGACACAAGAGATACATAGGTAGCAAAGATTGCATAAGGCAGCTAGGCGGAACAGTGGATAGAGCACTGGGTATAGAGTCTGGAAGACCCATCTTCCTGAGTTCAAATCTGGCCTCAGATACTTCTTAGCTGTGTGACCCTGGGCAAGTCACTTAACCCTGCTTGCCTCAGTTTCCTCATCTGTAAAATGAGCTGAAGAAGGAAATGGCAAAACCATTCCAGTATCTGTGCCAAGAAAACCCCAAATGGGATCACGGAGAGTAGGACACGATTAAAATGACTGAATGGAGATTAAATGTGATGCGTGAAGTACCTTGGCCCATGGGGGTGTTGAGGCAGAGTGTATGAAAAGTAAGGGGCATGGGAGGAGTTAGAAAAAGAATGATGTCAAGATAGGTTATGGCAAGAGGGAATGTAAGCTATAGTGAAGATAAATGGGTAGTGTCTGGGCCAAAGGGACCAGAAAATAGGAATCAAGGGAAAAAAAATGAAACTTGACAGTGGTTTAGCGTCTGTTATAATGATTTCCACCTTTACTTTTCTAGAGTACTAATATTCTGTATGATGGGAGTAGCTTGAGAACATTTTGACGCTACTGATAATTCTCTCTAAAAACTAGTCGTGAAATTACATAGGTACAAAAGTATTTTATCATTTATAGTAATTTTTTAGCATGAAAATAAGCTTAATTTCCTCCATCTCAATTTTTCTTTTTCTCTCAAGGTGTAGCTTCTGTCAGCAGTCTTGGCTCTGCCCTACTGATAGATCCCACTCCCTACCTTTCCCCATTCTGTGAGGATTTACGTGATCCATTAATATATGGATTCAGAGATTCAGACAGTTGGAAGAGACCTTAGAGATTGTCTAGTCTAACACTTTATTAAACAGATGAGGAAACTGAGGCCTGGAAAAGTGATTTTCCCAAGGTCACATAGCTGATCAGCAATAGATATGGGATTTGAACCTAGAAAGCCTGAATCTTCTACTCGGCTGATATCTCTGGTATTTTCTGTCACTGAATTAGTTTAGAAAGTACTGGTTTGAATATGCATTCACTTGTATTTGCACACACATGCACAGATGTACATGAATATGTGCACATGTATATATGTACGTGTATGTATACATGTACGTATGCACATGCATATATTTGTATTTGTGTGTGTGTGTGTTCATAATTATTGCCTTGTGCTAATTGAGATAAATATTATGGAATTTTACAAGTAAAATTGTCCAAATGAAAATTCCCACACAAATGACGGCAGGGGTACAATCATCCATCCTGCACAGGATTCATGTGACCAATGGAATAAAAGAACAATTGCTTTTCAAACAATTGCTCCTAAAATTGCCTGGAAAGTGTGTATGTATGAACAGGAACAAGACAAATCAACATCTGGCCTCAAAAGGGTGAATTTTCTCACATGACATTTCCAGTTTAACACTGAACAAGGAGAACTTGCAAGTCCAGTTTGCTTGCATGGAGGAACAAGAGGCTGGGTCTGCCAGTAAATCATAGCTATGAAGTTGAAGATGCCATTGCCTAGAGTGGTAAGGAGTTTCAAAAGAAAGAAAATGAAGAATTTAATAAAATTAGGATGAGAGAACTGTGTAAAGTTTTGAAATAGTGAAAAGGGAACAAATTGCTGTTTTTGTTTTGAAGTATACCTTGGTCCAGGGGAATTTGTATAGGTTTCTTGTGCTCTCAAAAAAAGATGAAACCAAAAAGATATGAAGTATTTTCCCAGGTAATTTTTTTTTCAATTAACAAGCATTTATTTTCTCTCATTCTCCACCTCTCCACCCCATTGAAAGAAAGAAAAAGAGGGAAAAAGCCCCTTGTAACAAAAATGGGTGATCAAGCAAAGGAAATTCTCATATGGCCATGTGTAAAAATATATTTCTTATTCTGCATATTGAGTCGATCCACCTCTCTGTCAGGAGGGAGATAGCATAGCATTAATCCTTTCCTATTTATTTTCTGCAAGAATTTATGAACTCCTCTCTGAAAACTCACCTGTTGGGTAAGGATCAAGTTTCTCATGAACTTTTTAAAATAGGTTTTTATTAATTTCCCTAGTAACACTGTAAGCTCCCTAAGACCAAGGATTTTTTTTGTTTTTGTTGCATCTATAGGACTTAGCACAGTGTATTGTATACGTTCAGTCATTTTTACTTGTGTCTGACTCTTCATGACTCCATTTTGGGGTTTTCTTGGCAAAGATACTAGAGTGGTTTGATGTTTTCTTCTCCAGCTCATTTGACAGATGAGGAAACTCAGACAAACAGGGTTAAGTGACTTGACCAAGGTGACACAGCTAGGAAGTGGCTGAGGCCACATTTGAACTCTGATCTTTCTGACTCCAGGCCCAGCACTCTATCCACTGACCACCTATCTGTCGTAGCTCTCCTTGTGTATAGCAGATACCTAATAAACATTTGTCAAATTGAATTATTATTTCCACCAAAGCACCTCTTTTTTCTGTCAGATACGCAAGAGTTGACTGTTTGTTAAAAGGCATTTATGCAAACACAAATCAAAGTATTCTATTATGTTGTTGTGCCTGAAGGTAGTAGATGGTCTCAGTTTCTGTCAAATGAGGCATCTGGAGTATTTGATAACTAAAGTCCTTTTCTAGCTCCATGCTTTTCTACTTCTGTTATAGATACACAGTGTTTATGTGTTAGAAGTAAATGATAATATGAACCTATATATATGAGCTCACAGCCTCCCTGAGTAGGTGTAATGAATACTATGCTCACTTTAAAAATGGCATGGCCTATGGTCAGAGTTAGTAAGTGCCCCCAGCTAGGATTTGCCAGAACTCAAGTCTCTTTACCTTTTCAGGTTGTTCTTTCTGCTACCTTATGATGCCTTTTTTAGTGAATGGTTGAGGGGGTGTGGGTATTTTACTTTCCTCCAAACAGCAAATTACTTGGCAGGAATGTATTTTTCCATTCAGATGGTAATTTAATTAGGGGAAGCCATCTGTTAGGTGTCATTGGGGTCTGGGTTCTGCTAACAATGTACCAGATTCCCTTCTGGGGGATCTCAAAGGGCATAGCAAGATCAGTCGGGCATAGCCAGACTAAGCTAGGATGAACTACCAGGAGTCACAAAGTTCATAGCTGCATCATGCGACAGGATTCATCAGCTGGGGAGCAGCATGGGTCAGGGACCAGGCATCGGGTAGAACCAGACTGACTGCCCATGGTGACCTTTTTGCCTTCTCTACTTCCTTGTAGTTTACAGACCAGGCTGAGGAAGATGCCTGCAGAATGAAACTGCACCTTCTTCTCAGTCCAGGGAAGGCATCTGGATAAGGGGTAACCTAGAGAAATAAAATTTAAACTTTGCTTTTAAAGAAGGTATTAGAGAGCTACCTTTTTTCAAGTAGACTTCATAAAAATTTTAGAACATGAAGTCTTACTGTAATTTGTGCCTCATCTTATCATAAACCAAATTTTCCTATCATATTTTTGTTGGACTTGGGTAATTTTTTGTGTTGAGAAAGTAGAAGAGACCCATAGCAAATGACATACATATTCGCTTGACCTAAGCCTTAGAAGCCTAGGATTCTTTTAAGCCATGGAAAATTTTTTTTTTCTGTTTTGCATGCCCTATGCAGAAGGAAAAAAAAGATGGGCATGTGGTTAAGTAAACAGCAAGTCCCCATTATAAAAAATCGAATCTGTTTAGCTCATTTGCTTTAAAAATTTCAAATCAATGGACTTTAGATGTTTTTGAGTAAATATGACAAATGTTAATCATAAGTCTCTACTTGGATTCTGTGTTATGATTAGTTAAGACGGGAAGAGAAGACAGCTGCTAGCGGGCAGTAGACTGGGAGTTAGGAAGAACTGAGTTAGCTTAAGACATTTCCTAGTTGTATGATCCTGGGCAAGTCACTCATTTTAAACTAGTTTCACCCTCTTCTATCAATGACTGGGATATCTCAGTCAATCAGTAAACATTTATTAAGTGCCTGCTATCTGCAATCCAATAGACATTTAGTAAATGTTTACCATGTGTAAGGCATGATGGTGAGGATATAAAAGCAATGAAATAAAATAAAATATAGTCCTTACCCTCAAGGATTTTCCACTCTACCAAGGACCTGGAAGCAGAAAAGTACAAGATGATTTCATAATAGCGTAGAGCTCTCAAACTAGGAATATCCAGAATGGGGTCCTGCAGGAGGTGGTGGCTGAGTTGAGTCATGAAGTAAACTCAGCATTGTTTATTTTTTTAAAGCTAATCATTCCAAGAGGTTGAGGTGAAGAGGAAGGACATTCTAGGCACAGGCACCCATGCAGAGAAGGGCATGGAGGTGGGAAATGTATACCTGAGTTTAGGGGAATACCAAATAAATAAATCTTGAAAGATAAGCTGGTCTCAGATTGTGAAGGACTTAAATGTCAAACTGAGAAGTTTGTATTTTATCCTAGAGACAATAGAAAATTCTAGATAAAAAGTCATGTGACTATATCTGTGTCTTAAATGGAAAATTGGAAGCACTCAGTAGAGACTCTGAAAGGACCAGATGAAGGAAGCAGCAATATGAAAGCCATCATAGGGGTGAGACGGACTAAGGGAGCTGTAAGATAACATATGAAGTGCTTCACAAACTTTAAGGGACTACACAGGTGCTAGATAGCCAGTAGTATTAGCAGGCCAGGTCTGACTCAGGCCAGACTGGTAGTAAAGGTTCAAGACTGGTAAGAAGTGAGATACTCTTAGACCATCTAACAGTTAATGAATGGAGGTTTACTTAGTCATAGCAGGGGAAGGCTGTTAGAGCAGGGAAGAAATATTCGGCAAGGATTCAGCATTGATGACACTGAACGTAGCTTCCCTTTCCTCAGTGTTGCTCACAATGGCCTATAGGTTAGAAACCTGAAGGAGCGGTGTTGATTCCTTCTATCCTGGCTTGTTTGTTTGTTGACTACTAGGAATTTAAGTTGATGGCCCAAACCTTAGTCTTCTTGAGCCAGTTAAGTCCAGAAGAGGGTTTCAATATCTTCTGAAGAAAAATTAGCCCAACCTAGCCTGTGACCTTTCCACTCTTATCTCCATATTCTATACATTTTCTCTGGCCATCCACCATGCATTAGATACTCTCCTCATCTCTGCTTCCTGGCTTCCTTTGAGTCCAAGCTAAAATTCCAACTTATGTAAGAAACTTTCCCACTCCTCCTTAATGCCAGTGCATCCCCCCTGAGATTTATCCTATATGTATGTATGTATACACACACATATGTATATCTTATCTGTATATAGTTGTTTGCCATCTCCCCCATTAGGATGTGAGCTTCTTGAGGGTAAGGACTGTGTTTTTATGTTTCTTTGTATCTCTGTTATGTGCTTGGCACATAATAGTGACTGTGTAGAGTAGGGCATTAGGATGTTGTTTCTATTGCAGGAGAGCTATACAGTTGAGGGGAGGCAAAGAATGGTCTTTGAATCTCCACCATTTGGGAATCCTGGAACTGAGAGAGAATAGGGAGGTTAGATGGATATCAGGCAGGGAAGAGGGGAGAAGTTGGGACTGCGGATGGAAAAAGTTGGCACACGTCTTTCTGCCATGCTGGATCTTGCATGCTGGCTGAACATAATAGCCCTGGAGAGTCCAGGACCAGAGTCCAGTCAGACCAGGGAGATGTGGAAGGATTCACAGCCAGGAGTTGTTAGTAAGGAAGGTGGGGCAGGATTGTATATTCTTGTCTAGTTAGCTTAGCTAGCTAGATGTAAATAATCAGATGGTCCAGACAGCAATACCAACTGACACTTTTCAAAGTAGGTTTTCAGAGTGTTTTATATGCGTTGTCTCATTTAATTCTCACAACTCTGTAAAGTAGGTACTAGGGAAGAGGGTGAAGGCAACAGTATTTATTAAAAGCTTACTGTATTCCAGACCCCATGCTAAATACTTTATAGATACTATCTCATTTGATCCTCATGATGAACTTGTGCTATTATTATCCCCATTTTACATTTTTGGAAACTGAGGCAGATGGCGGCTGAGTGACTTGCTCAGGGTCATACAACTAGTAAGAGTCTAAGGCTGGATTTAAATTCAGGTCTTCCTGATTCTCGGTCCAGTGCTCTCTCCACTGCACCACCCAGCTGTCTATAGGCATGATTGTATCCTTATTTTTACAGATGAAGAAGCAAGCCAGCCTTTTGAAAAGGAATGAGATTTTTCCATATCCACACGGCTAATACATGTTGGTGAACAGATACAAACCCAGGGCTTTTCTTACTCCGAACCTATCATAACTTTTACTGTACCACACTTCTTCTCAAGAAAGGAACAGTGGGCTGGTAGAAGCGCTGGAAGACGCTATCAAATCTCTGTCCTGATTTTATCCTCCTACCTGAATGTGGACAAAGGTTGGCAGGCGCTTGCCTGTGGCCAGGTTGAGGCAAACATCCATCATGCTCCTCTGTCTGTACGACGTCTAAGGCATCATTCTCCAAAACTGGGGCTATGGAATGCAACAGGAAGGTGGAAGATGAGTTGATTCTTCCCCCCCACCCCCAACCCCGCCAAGTCAATTGTGGGCTTGCCTCTAGCACAATGACCACATTCCCTTCAACTTCCTCCTCAGCGCAAATCCTTCCTCACCCCCACCTGTGGCTGCCCCAGGGTCTCTCAGGGTGTTTGTAACATAACCAGACCTAGACATCTGCAGCAATTTCACAGAAAAAAAATTTTCCCTTATTGCCTCCCATCTTCCCAGCCTATTAGGCCATTCCATGTCTGGGGCACTGGCCGCTGAATAAGGCCAGCATCACGTACACTTTTCATTATTTTCACAGAAAAGAACTGGTAGGACAATATGAGCATGCATATATGTGTTGGCAGCTTTGCAGAAAAGATAGCGCACTTGACCTAGAGTCCAGAAGGTCTTGCATTAACATTCAGCCTCAGACATTAGCTGTCTGACTCTCAGCAAGTCACACAACGTCTACCTTTGTTTCCTCAAATGGAAATTAGGGATAATAATAGCTCATAAGTCATAAAACTGTTGTAAGGATCCAGTGAGATAATAAACACTTTGTAAAGTGTTTATTAAAGGGTTACTGTATTCCAGACACTGTGCTAAATACTTTACAAAGGTTATCTCATTGGATCCTCACTACAGCCTTGTGAGGTGGATGCTATCATGCCCATTTTACAGCTTTGTACACTTACACTTTGTAAACCTTTGTAAAGCGCTACAAATACTTTGTTATTGTGGATTGCATTATCTTCCCCACAAAACCCACGTCACTTCTAAACTTATGTTTTTTGGATAAAGGTACCACTATTCTTTGAATCTTCCAGGTTTTCACTCTCCTTATGTATCCTTGACTCCTCACTCAACTGTAATAGCCCTCTACAAAGTTATTTGTAGCCGTTGTTTAATTGATTTGTCATGTCCGGTTCTTGTGACCCCATTTGGGGTTTTGTTGGCAAAGATACTGGGGTGGTTTGCCATTTCCTCCACCAGCTTATTTATAGATGAGGGAACTGAGCCAAACAGGGTTAGGTCACTCAGCTAGTACATGTCTGAGGCTGGATTTGAATCCCTGTCCTTTTAACTCTGGGGCCGGCACTCTGTTCACTGTTCCATCTCTTAAATGTCAGATCTGATGGTCTTTTCCCAGTCCTTATACTTCTTGTCCTTTCTGCTGCATTTGGCAATATCGAAAGCCTTTTCTTCTTGTGTACTTACTCTTTCCTCTCTGGGTTTTCAAAACACTGATCTTACTTAGTTCTCCTATTTATCCATCAGGTTTTAGTTTCCTTTGCTAGATCATGATTATGTCCTCTAACTATGGATCTTCCCTAACTTTCTGTCCTGGGCAATCTACTCTCAGAACACTTAATAGCTTGGTGACTTCATCAGTTCCCCTGGGCTTTTGTATATCTATCTAACTATCTAACTATCTAACTATCTACCTATCTACCTACTTATCTATCTATCTATCTATCTATCTGTCTATCTATCTATCTATCTATCTATCTATCTATCTATCTATCTATCTATCTATCTGTCTATCTGTCTGTCTATCTAGCTATCTTCATACACACACACACACACACACACACATCCCATGAACATGTACAACTATACTCTTTCTCCTGAGTTCCAGTTTCACATTAACAACTGCTTATTGAACATTTTAAACTTAATGTCCAGTAGAAGTCTCAAACTTAATGTATCAAAACAATTCATTGCCCTTTTCTCGAACTCATTCCTGTTCTAAACTTCTCTATGCCTGTCGAGGGCACCACCATCCTCTCATTCATCAAGGTTTGTAACTTTGGCCTTATTCAGGAGTCCTCCTTTTCCTGTACTCCATATATCCATTCAGTTGTGAAGCAAGGTTATTTCTACCTTGACCACATATCTCAAATTCATTTCCCTTTCTCCACTCAGAAAATCATGATCCTAGTTAAGACCCTCATTATTTCTCAACTGGAATAATGCCATAGCCTCCTAACTGGTTTTCTGTCTCAACTCCCTCCCTTCTCCTTTCTGTCCTCCATACAACTGCTAGAATGCCTAAAAGCCAGGTCTGATAGTGTTATTCTCATCCATAATAAACCTCAGTGACTCCCTATGTACTCTATGTTCAAATATTATTCCTCTTTCCCCCCAAAATTTTTATCTTTGGTAGAAATTTTATAAAATTGATCAGTTGGAACAGTAGCACATGGGTGTGATATATTTTGAAAAGCAAATATACATATATTGGGTGTGGATGCCCCTCAATTTTTACCGTTTGGAGTATTGCTCAAAAAAAGGTTAGAGATCACTGCTCTAAGGTCCTTTCCAACTTTGAAACTCTATGATTCCTGATTAGAGGATATGGGCTAGTTATTTTTTATTATTCCAGCAATTCTTGATCAACCCCCATAATACTACTGTTCTTCTCAAGGGAAAATGTCAAGAGAAACCATGATCGAACCCCTCTCCTGCCACCAGTAATTCTAAAGCAGATGTGTTTTTTGTTTTTTGTTTTTTTTTTGCAGAGGGGAAGGCAGGGCAGTTGGGGTTAAGTGACTTGCCCAAGGTCACACAGCTAGTAAGTGTGACAAGTGTCTGAGGCCAGATTTGAACTCAGGTCCTCCTGACTCCAGGGCAGGTGCTCTACTTGCTGTACCACCTAGCTGCCCCCAAAGCAGATGTTCTTTACCTGGGATCCATGATTAAAAAAATAAATTTTTTTGATAACTATTTCAACATAATTGGTTTTCTTTTTAATATGATGTATTTTATTTTTTGCATTGAAAAACACTATCCCAAGAAGGTATCCATAAGTTTCACCAGACTGTCAAAGGTATCAATGGAAGAAAAAAACGTTAAGAACTCCTGATCTAAAGTCAGATTTATCAAGGGGGAACTTAATGGACAACATGATATAGAAGGAAAGGGCATTGCCTCGCATGTCAGAAGTCCTGGGTTCAAACTCTGCTTCTAATGCTTACTACCAGAGTGACCTTGGGCAAGTCTCTTTGCTGGGCCTCAGTTTCCTCATCTGAAAAATGAGAGGTTTGGACCTGATGGCTTGTCACTTTCAGGTCTAGATTCTCTGATTCTATGATCCTGAAACTGATAGATGGTTTCTTGGTTCTTTCCAGCTCTTTATCATTCACTTGATGTCTTTGACTGATTATTCTGTCACCTGGTATAGTTTTACATGGAACAACATTTGCATCCCGTAGTTGAAGATAAAAGGTTAACAAAGCAAAACAGTATGAAATTTGTCCACACTAAAATGTAACAAATTAGCCAGTTAGGTATTATGGTTGATAATTCTCCTTTGTTTTATTGGGCAGCAAGGTTAGAGAGCAAGAGATCCCATGTGGTTGAATGGGGGGTGGGGTTGACAATAAGATAAAGCTAAAGGAGAAGCCAAGGATACTGAAGATATACTTAATACTCTTTCTCCATACTTCCTTTGGGGTGAGGGGAGATGAGATGTTTTGCGCAATCTGATAAAATGTCAGAAGAGACATTTTGGGGGTGTAGTCATGGGGAGACATTGCCCCATTGTATTTTTGTTGTTAGCACCCTTTTGGCAGACTTCCAATATATCTTGGCCTGGTAACTCTTGCTTGCTATTTAAAACTAGAAATGACAATGTACAAACCTAGATAATTCTTTTTTCAGGAAAATGGCCCAAGTGGGGAGTTAATTATATGTGACTTTGGAGGCCATATTTTCAGGTATTACTAAGATTGGATAGCTCCTTTCCACAGAGCCCCTTTGATTAAGCCACTACAAGACCCAGTTGGTAAATCAAAAATTAGGCACCACATCAGAAAGACTTCAATGATGAAACACAATTAGCTACAAGTTTTGAAGCTGCCAAGCATGTGAGAAGGGGGAGGAGGAAGCTTTTGATGGCCTTTCCACACTTTCTGACAAGTGTTTGACATAATTCACCAACTTTGAAAGTATTTTTAGGCTATGGAAATGAATCATGGCAGGAAGAACATTTGTAATAAAATATTTCAGTACTTGGCAATTTCCTTTTCTACGTTCCAGCTATTTATTTTGTATTGAACAGAGTTGGTGACTAGTTTGATTTGCTTTTTAAATCCTTATCAGGGTTAAAAAATAGTCAATAGTTTGCTCTAGGCAATTTTCTGTTAGAGTTGAGCTAGAGGTTGTGTGTGCGTTTGTTGTGGTCTGGGGAAGATGTGGAATGGGGAGGATAAATATTTGTTCTTTTTACTTTTTACCCAGTTTCCACAAGAATCCTTTGGGAGAACATCTCTGCTGTTTATTTTCCAGTTTGATGCCCTTCATTTCGGCCCTGCCCTGCCTCCCACTGCCCTATTCTCTTGCCTTTTCCTCCCTCCCCCAAATTCTATCTCAGCTTTTCAAACAAGAGTAGAGGAGAATAGGAGCTGGAGTTTATAAGGACCTTAGTTCCTAGTGCATAGGTCTTGGGCCTGGTGGCAAATTTTCACATTTGTCATATAGACAATCAGATATTTTTAAAAAATATTTTTAATAATGTATTCCCTTTTCACATCAACTGCATTTTCCATTGTATTCCTTCCCCTCTTCCTTCTGAGAGAGCTATCTCTTAAAAAATTTCACATAACATCACATTTTTTTTATTGGCTAATTTTGTGGATAATAACATGTTGATGAAAAGTTCCAATTATTGAAAAAAAAACTGCTCAGAAATAATTCATTTACCATGTAGTGCTTATTGGATATGTCCGACACTTTGGGGCATTTAAAAGAAAAAGAATGTCACAATTAATATCTTACATCTATGTTAAAAAAAACTCGGTAGTTCACCACCATTTCTTATTTGATCACTAAAACAACCTTGTGAAGGGAAGCAGGATCAGTATCATTCAGTGCAATAAGCATTAAGTTTTATTCTCTTTTAAAAAAGGAAATGAGGAGACAAAGAATGTGACATGATCACCTAGCTAGTAAGTAGTGGAACCAAGACTAGAATCTTGATCTTTTTATTCCTAGTCCTCAGCTATTTCCACTACATTAGGTAGCTTGCTGTAGTCTAGGATCTTTCAATTTATTTGGACTAACAAACATTAAGTAATTAGTAAGTGGCAGAAGATAGTGTTATGGGGTAATTGGGGCCTCACTGGTGTATTCTAATGCCATTATTTGTCCCTGTTTTACTTTTTTATAAAAATACAAACCTTCTCCTCTCAGGCCAACTACACCACCCTTTTTCTTCTTTTAAGTAGAGAACCTCATTTTCACTGAAAAAAAAATGAGTGCATCTAGGGCCAGTGCCTTCTCTTCCCCAATTCCATACTTCAAGTCACGTCAACATCATCCCTCATCCTGTCCTTCTTTGCTGCAGTTGAAGAGGATGAGGTAATCCTTTCCCTTGCCAATCCTTTACTTATGCCTTTGATCCCTTCTCTTTCCTTCTCCTCTGGCAACTTGCTCCTTGGATCATTGCCTCTCGCTAATTTGCAACCTCTCCTTATGTATTGACTTATTTTCTTCTGACTTCAAGTATGATCAGATCATCCCCATTCTTGAACTGTCACTTGACCTTGCCAGCTCCTCAAACTATGAGGAGCCATCCTACATGGCTTCTTAGCCTTCTGCAATGTGGCTTCTGTCCTACCCAATGGAAACTTCATGTTGCAGTGTCACCAAGGTTCAAGGTTCATCCTTGAACTTTACTCTCAGTCATCTCTCTCTCCTACCTCCAACCTCAGTATCCAGTCAGTTGCCAAGACAGTTTGATTCTTCTCCCTTAGTATCTCCAGGATCTGTTTCCTTCTCTATACTTGAAACACATTCATCCTAGTAACATCACCTCGTCTTTTGCCTGAGCTATTGTAATAGCCTCTTAATTGGTCTCCCTGTTATTTATTCTCTTCCATTTCCAGTCCATCTTCTACGTAGCTGTCAAGTTGCACAAATCACACATGCTCAGGAAGCTTCAGTGGCTTCCTATTATCTTTAGAATAAAATACAAATTCCTCTTTCATTTAAAATCCTTCATGATATGGCTTCAGTCCTGTGTTTCCACACTGATTACACTGTATATTCTATCACAGAGTCTCCTACATGACATTCGATTCTCTACCACAGGGCAATCTATCTCCTCCTGCTATGTCCCATGTCTGGAATGGTTTTCCCCTTCACATTTGCCTCTAAGATTACCCCCCAACCCAGGTCCCTTCAAAACTTTGCTCAGGAGCCATCTTCTTCAGGAGGTCTTTCCTGATTTTCCCTGCCCTTCTTATAACCCCTGAAAACACTTTCTATTATTGTGTGTGTATCTCCTTTATTTAGTTACCTGTTATATCCATCCAATATAATGTCTTTGAAGGGAGGGCCTGTCTTATGTTTCTATTAGTACTCCCAACCCTAAGCATAGTGCCTAGAATGCGTTGATTTATTTATTGCTTGTTTGAGAGGGGATAGATAAGTGAGGACTGAAGACTTCATGAAGAATCTGATATCTAAATCCAGCCTTGAAGAGTGAGTAGGAGAATAAATGAAGAGCAAGGTGAGAAGAGGACATTCCAAATGGGGAAAATAACATCTACTCAAGCATTCACTTTAAACATTTATTAAGTGCCTACTACATGCCAGACACTATTCTAGGTGCTGGGCATACAAGAACAAAAGCAAAACAGTCTTTGCCCTAAAGAAACTTAATTCTAATGTATAATGTATACTGCCTTGGCCTTCTGTGATTAGAATGAGGAACTCATTTTTTGTTTTGTCACTTTTAAGTTAGAGCCACCAAGCATTATAATTATAGCCATTATATATAGCCAAGGAATTCCATTAGGTAATTTAAATATATATGTGTGTGTGTATATATATATATCTCCCCAAATTTTACAGGCAAGGAAACTGAGTCTCAATGAAGGAAATCAATCAATAGCCAGTAATTGTCAGAACCAGGATTGGAATTCAGTTCTTCTGATTTCAAATATAGTATTCTTTCCACTAAATATCATGCCATGAGCCCCTTAAATCATATGCTAGTAAGTGGAATTTCAGTAGCTTTCTAGTTGCCCCTTCTCTGGGTTATCTTGGTTGGGCCACATACAACACTTCTTTCTGTTTAACTCTTCAATTAAAAATGACAAGTGGTGTCTCCTACTTCTTAAGGCTTCAAACTCACCCATCTGCTAAGGTGTTAGTTGATAGAGTTTACTGTAAAAAAAGACTTACTTTACTGATAAGCTGATATCAGCCTGTGGTTATTTGCCTTTTATCTGGTGGATTTTGGGTGAAGAAAAGCCTTAAATAATATTCATACATTCATTGATTCATTCAAGAAACATTTATTAAATTCCTGTTAGTTAGGAGTAGATATCCTTCACTGGAAAATTTATAAACTGTTGAAGCTTGGTGGCTCCTGCCCGTAAGCACTGCTATTAGAGAGGGTGAGGACTGTATATCACTTGAGCTTTGGAGTTCTGAACTGCAATAGGATGACCTAGTGTCTAACACCAGTCCCCAGGAGCAGAGGATACTAGGCTGGTTAAGGAGGGACAAACTGGCCCCATTTGGAAAGGAGCAGGTCAAAGTTCCCTTGATAACCACAGTGAGTAGCTGCCCACATCTCCAGTTTGGGTAAGATAGGGAAATCCAGTCTCTCCAAAGATCCATAGAGAGAACAAAAGTCTAGAGATTGCATGAATTAACCACCTACTCATTCTACTGGTAGAACTAGCCCTGACAGCTTATTTCCCAAGTCTCTTATCTGCAGTTGGAGTTAATTACCTTTTATTCCCAGAGGGGCAGAATTCCTTGTTTTCTTTCTAGAGGATAGAAGGTGTGAGAGTTAGATAATCACAAAGGTAGACAAAACATGACTCTCACTTTTCCGTGACTCACCAGAACATCTGCTGGGATGATTGTAAACTTCAAAAATTCAGCTTGGGCCACTGGTTTTGTGCTAAACGTCCATACATAAAGCACTTAATACCTTTCTGGCCCTAAAAACAGGTTTTATAGTAACTTTTGCAGTGGCCAGTGTCCAGAAGGATTATAAACCCTTTGACAATATTGATCCTCCTCCTTAGTATATGATTATTGAATAAGATCCTAAAGGTGAGCACCTACTAACCATCTATCTATAGTATCGCTTATTTAACAGATGAGTTTATTGCCTTGTATTTAAAGTGCTAAAGCTGGTGTAAATAGTTTTTCATAACAGTTTAGGAATATCAAACCCATTAGAAATATAAGCAATATGTATAATATCAAATATATGTAAATATCAAATGCAGAGATACCACATGTGTATATATGCATATATACATACATATCCACATACATGTGGGGAAATATATGTCCAAGATATAGCCAAGTGATGAAGCTGTTCAGTAATCTGGATGTTCTAAGTGGTATAGACATTCTAGATGCGCATAAGTACATTTATAATCATTTAAAAATACCAATGGGGTGTAATTTAATGGACTTTTAATGTAGTTTTTTATTTGGAATGATTAATGATGGAGTTTATTGTTGTGGGGCAGCTAGGTGGCAGTACTAGGCTTGGAGTCAGGAAGACACGAGTTCAAATGTGGCCTCAGACACTAGCTGCATGACCCCGGGCAAGTCGCTTAACCCTGTTTGCCTCAGCTTCTTCATCTGTAAAATGAGCTATAGAAGGAAATGACAAACCACTCCAGTATCTTTGCCAAGAAAAACCCAAATGGGTTCACAAAGAGTCAGACACAACTGAAAGGACTGAACAATAACAATTTATTGTTAATGTGGTTAGGAATGTAGTTTTCATTTGCCTGTTGAAGACTGTAAAATAATACATTATTGCCTCCTCTGTCAAATCTAAAGCCTCCTGCCCAGTTTCCAAGATTGTAGAAATACAATCTCCTGATCTAGTCAGTAAACATTTATTAAGTGCTTACTGTATGCCAAACACAGCGCTCAACCCTGGGAATGGCAAAAGATAGTCCCTGTTCTCAAGGAGCTCACGTAACAGTCTAATGAGGAAGAGAACACGTCAACACCTATGTACAGACCAGATATATACAGTACAAATTGAAAATAATTAATAGAGGGAAGGCACTAGAATTAAGACAATGTGCTAAAGTGAATAGAGTGCTGTTTATGGAGTCAGGAAGACAAAGCTCCAAGTATGCCTGAGCTCCTTATTAGATATATCAGCTTGAACCCTGAAGCACTCTTAGCCTCAGTTTCCTTGTGTGAGGATTTAATGAGGTCATGTAGGTTCCCTAAATAAATGTGACCTATGACACATCCCATGTAGTGTCCTCACTCATGACCCTGCCTTTATTCACATATTTTCCCTTCCTCTCTGCCAATTTATATGCCACTCCTCTTCCTACTCTATAGGATTATCAGACTTGGACTGGAAGGGGTTATAGGGATCACCAAGTCCAACCCTCAGACTGTACAGATATGAGACCTAGACGTAGTCGACTACACAAGTAATAAGTGTGGATGGATTGATGAATTAACGAAGTATTTTATTAAGTACTTATGAGGTACCAAGCACTGTACTAAGCATATGGGATGCAAATAGAAAAAGAAAGCAGTCCCTGCTTTCAAAGAGCTTACTCTAATTGGGAAAGATAACACATATTGGAAAATTCGTCTTCAGGATGGACAGAACATTCTAGAAAGTCCAAGAATGCAGCAGTAGGGAAGATAGTAATGCTTAGGAGTCCATAACATATATGGAATGTCTACTCCCTGGGGTGGGAAGTCTGGATTGGCTTACCCAATCACGGACCCGAAAGGGGGAATGGACCTGAGGGTTGGAATTGGAGCAGATTCTGGGTTCCCCCTGGTGGGGGTGGGTGATTGAGGATTGGGGGAAGGGGATTATTGACCTTCCAGCAGACAGAAAGGGGAAGGAACCGTTGTCAGGAAAGTTGAAGATGGGCGCTGTGCCATCCCTGCCTGGATCTCTCCAGATACTCCTGCTATTGTGTGGGATAGCCTGCCATAGGAGAGGATAAAGGAGGGGAGTCCTTCTTGGAGCTGGCTTAGACTGAGGATCTCCAGGTGCCTGGTGTTGGGGTCTGCTGTGGTCTGGGGGTGATTAGGGGTTCTCGCTTGGCATCTACTCTAGGGTAGGATACAAAATGATCTTCCTTTCTGAATTTTTATAATAGAACAAAGATTAATGTCCCATACTTGTGTGCATTTTTGTAGACACACACATACACATACATACACATACACACACATACACCATCACCACCCCCACCACCCCCCCTTTTATTTTGACTAGCTCTGTGATTTCCTTGTCCTAGGGAATTGCCAGTGAGGAAAGTCTAATGCAGAGTGCCAACATTTTCTGCAACTTACTGTCTTAGGGTTGCCTGAGGCACTTGGAGTTTAAGATCTGACGTCTGTTTCAGAAGCAGGCTAGGAGCCCAGATCTTCCTGCCTTTGAGGTTGGCGCTGACCATTTTACCATACTGCCTCTCATCGTTCAAATCTGCCATCTTTAGTATCTTTCCGAAGTATAGCATCATTTAATTATAAGCTACCTGAGTGCAGAAAAGGTGAATTATACTTATTGCTCCACCTTAGTACTGTATCCATAGAAGGTGCTCAATAAATACTTGAATAATACTTGAATAACTTTCTGTCTTGTGATCATGGGCCATTCCCTTACCTTTCCAAGCTACAAGTTCTTCATCTGAGAAATGGGGAATAATGTGGACTGGGTGATCTCTAAAGTACATTTCACTAAATGTCAAGCTCAGGATTGTCTCTAGATCATCTTGAAGCATTAGAATAGGATGTTATTAGGGGAATATCACTAACATTTTTTTATTCTGGTAATGGACACGATCACCAGCTAATAACTCTTGATACTTTCTCTTTTATAATGGAATTATTTTCTTTTAAAATTAAAAAAAAAAAGTCTTTATCAAATGACCTCCAAAAAGAATGTTTCCATGTACAAAGTAGAACACAAAAAGAGGATTATGTGAAAACATGATACCCTATTATGGTTTGCTTTTTTAAAAAATATATCATAAATTCAGTGTTATTTTCAAAATTGGTCTATTTGTTCCCTCTGAACTTCCTTATTCTCTTCTGTGCATTTTAAAGAAATGCTTCAATGACCTATTCCTTCTTCCTTTCTTCCTTCCTTCTTTCCTTCTTTCCTTCTTTCCTTCTTTCTTTCCTCTCTCCCTCTCTCTTTCTCTTTTTCTCTTTCTCCCTTCCTCCCTCCTTTCCTTCCTTCCTTCCTTCCTTCCTTCCTTCCTTCCTTCCTTCCTTCCTTCCTTCCTTCCTTCCTTCCTTCTTTCCTTCTTTTCTCCCTTCCTTCCTTCCTTCCTTCCTTCCTTCCTTCCTTCCTTCCTTCCTTCCTTTATAATTGTGGTTGGTTATTATTTTGGGAAAGTTCTCAAGTCTTTCATAGCTGTTTTTCTTTACAATCTTGTTTCTATTGTATAAATTAATCTCCTGGTTCTACTCACATCACTCTATCAGTTCATGTAAGTCTTCCTAGGTTTCTTTAAGATGATTTCTCATTTAGCATGGTTATTTTCTAGTTTTTAGGCTCTTGATGTTTATTAGTGAATATTACAATTTCTAAACCAGAAGGTCTCACCAATTATATCAAATATTATATCTTTCTATCTTAGAACCCCAGTCACTTGGGGTGGAACTGGTCATCCAGCTGGCGTTCCATTCATTGGGATAACTTCAAAATTCAGGGATGAACCCAAGCCAAGCATTTATGTTTCACTTTGTTCTAAGTGGAGGTGGGGCTCAAAATGACCTCTTTCTTATAGCATTGGTTTTTAGATTTCGCTTGTGGAACTGTTTTGTGTGATAGTCACTTGCATACATAGCTTATTTTCCCTACTGTATTAGAAATTTCTCTAGAGAAGAGATCAGGATTATTTATCTAATAGCATGGGGCCCAAATATTTGTTGAATGAAGGTAGCTTAAAAAGCTCACTACTGCTAGAGCCTACATTTGCAGTGCAAATAGTCTGTATCCTGTATGTACAGTAGGTGATTAATATGCATTGATTTTGCTATTAATGTTCTTAAATCAAATAAATCACCTTTGGCCATAGAGTGTTTGTACAAGCCAGAGAAGAGCTGAATATAGCCTTTCCAATATGACTTTTAAAATCTTTTATTCTATTTCTGGATGTTGCTTTATTTTGCTGGCACATTTACCATTGGACTCTGAAACTTATTGGTAGAATTGCTAAAGGTAGAATGGCCAATTTCTGTGTTGAAGACATAGGGCCAGGTAGGTGGTGCAGTGGGTAGAGCGTGGGGCCTAGAGACAGGAAGACTCCTCTTCCTGTATTCAAATCTAGCCTCAGACACTAGCTGTTTGACTCTGGGGAAGATACATAACCCTGTTTGCCTCAGCTTCCTAATTTGTAAAATGAGTTGGAGAAGGAAAGGCAAACCATTCCAGTATTTTTGCCAAGAAAACCCCAATTGGGGCCATGAAGAGTTGGACATGACTGAAAAACAACAGAATAACAAAAATGTTGATGACAAGTAGGCTAGGCAGTTGGTGAGTCCTTTCCTAGTCTAAGAATGCTCTTTATTTTGGGACTATGCTTGAGAGTCAAGGAGAGGTAACAAATATATATTTCCCTTCCCTGTTATACAAATTCCATGCTGCTCCACCCATTTAAAGTCACACACCCAGTCTTCTTACCAAATTAGAAATTAAGGTTAGGGTCAAAAATGGCTTACAGAAGACCCAAGAATACAAGGGAAAAGGTAGCAGCAAATGTCACTGCTCCTGCATTGTGGATTTCCCCTGATCCTTGGTATTTGTCTCCATAAACACAAAACAAAGAGCCACTCTGTTTGGCCTTCTATCTATCTAAAGCTAACATTTGGGGGAGGTGCCTGCTTAAGCTTAACAAGAAATGTTAAACCAATTTACATTGTTGAGAAAGGTAGGGTGTTTGAGTCTTGGGGGGAAGTAATACCAGCATTTATTTTTCTAGTACCAAGCCCACCATTAAGGCATTTAACAATCTTAGTTATGCCATATAAAGAGAGGGAGCAAATATTTTCATACGAAGGTATCTAGAGCAATCACCCAGGAGGCCAGGCATGCCCTCTTAGCAAGCAAAGAGAAAAGTTGCCAGAGAGGGGAAAAAAGGTGACAACCAGAAATAAAAATGGGATGATGTGCAATGAATTCAGCACAGCGGAGATGGCACCAATGAATGGAAAACGAGAACAGGGGAAGGAAGTTGTATAGAAGCTTTACACAGGGTTGCCAGGTAAAATTTCTATGCAACTTTAATAAATTGGATTTACACATTGTAATGACAAGTTTGTTAAAATTTTAATTTATTTAATTTATTTATTGTTGCTGACCAAGCAATAGCCAAACAATCTGTTATCCAAGGAACTGCTTACTTCAGTCTGAAGAATCTCATTACCAGAATGTTGTCTATTAAGCAGTGTTTTTATTTCCTAACTGTAACTATGTACACTATTTAGCTAAAGGCATAGAGGAGCTGCTATCTGCATCTTTGAAAGGAGTATCCATAAGTTTTTACACGTGGGAGAAACTTAAGGAGGAAGGGAAAAAATGTTCTTCCTTCCTTCTTCCTTCCTCTCTCCCTTTCAGTTTCCCTCCTTCCTTCCTTTAGAGTCAGATTCTGCCTCCATCACTTACTACTCATATGATTTGGGGAAAGTCACTTAGCCTCCCTGGGCCTCAGTTTCTCCATCTGTAAAATGAAGGGGTTGGACTAGATGGTCTCTGAAATTCCTTCAAGCCCTGGCTCTATTACACTTTGTTTTTTTTTTTTTTTCTACATTGCTGACACTTTACATTGCTGTCACTTCCTAATGACTCCTACTGTCTAGTAGAACTCTCTCTTGAAACAAAAAAACACAGTGAAGCCAAAAAAAGAAAAGGAAAAAAAGAAAGAGGCAACAGCCATTAGTCACATGTGACCATATGTCTCATTCTGTACCTGTAATGGGAGGAAGGGGGAGGCGTTTGTTGTTTAGTTGTATCCAACCCTATGTGATCTGTAGCACACCAACCTCTTCTGTCCTCCATAACACAGTCCACAGGATTTTCTTGGCAAAGATGCTGGAGTGGTTTGCCATTTCCTTCTTCAATGGATCACTCTTTGTTAGAACTACGACCTGTCCTACTTGGGTAACCCTGTGTAGCATAGCTCATGGTTTCATTGAACTACGCAAACCCCTCTGTCACAACAAGGCAGTGATCCAGGAGGAGTCACGGCCACGTGAACTATATGCCTCATTCATTACATGGAGTGAGAGGAAGGAGGCATACTTCACCATTATTTCTCTGAAGTTAACAATCAGTTACTGCATTGATCAGCCAATTCAGTTTCTTTTTTATTGTGAACTTTTGAGAGGCAGAGTAAGTAGTGGAAAGAACCCTGACCTTGAGGCCGGGAAGACCTTTATTCAATTTCCACCTCTGACATATACTGGCTGAGGAAGTCTCTCAGTGCCGTAGACTAATCTAAGATTCTTGAGGTGCAAGAGAAGGTGCCAATCTGCATTCATAGTGGCGATTTCTTCACTTTGGAGTTCCAAATGCCAATGACATCACAAGTTCGGTCCCTAATTTCTGTTGTGAACTTAACAGTCATCAATAAACACAAACTTTTCAAGGTGCAAAAAACAGGAAAGAGATTTATACAAAAAAACAACAGCTGTAAACTTCTGTGCCTACCCAACTCCTCTTCCAAGAAGCTCAACTGGGGCAGCTAGGTGGCTCAGTGAGTAGAGCACCGGCCCTGGAGTCAGGAGAACCTGAGTTCAAATCTGGCCTCAGACACTTGACACACTTACTAGCTGTGTGTGTGTGACCTTGGGCAAGTCACTTAACCCCAATTGCCCTGCCTTCCCCCCTCCAAAAAAAAAAGAATCTCAACTAATAGTTATTTGATAGGTAGTTGATATCAAGAGCTATGATTTGACTCATTGTCTGAAGCAGTTGATACAATTAATCCAGTATTTCTCTTTTATAAAAGTGTCAGCAAAGTGGCTGAGAAGGAAAGAGTAATTGACCTTTCTTCTAATGATCAATTAGGTAAGGGTAGGAAGGAGAGCAGCCTCAGGTGGGCCCAGGTCCCTTTCCTACCATTGCCCCTTCAGAGTGCATTGAAATATAAGTAGGATCATTCCTGTAGAAACTACTTCTGTCAGGACACATCTACACAGATCTCTGAAGTCAGGCAGGAATTGGAACACCTGGAAATAAAGAGTTTGGCAGATTCCACAAATGAACTGTGTTCCTTGGGGTAGAAAAAAGATGTTATTTGTAACTATTTAGAACATTTAGAATGCTGAAAGTAGATGGTCTCCCTATAGATCCTTGCAGAAGACTGGCGAGTTCCCCTGTGACAGATCTATGGATTTTGGCCAGAATGAGAGGCAGCTATGAGTATTCTAGCCCAACAGGAAACCTTCCTGTGTGAGGGCCTCTTTGTTTTCTCCTGAGTGCATCCACCTTCTCTTGTCCTTGGCAGGCGGCTCTGTTTGTTTTGTGGTGCAAAGAGCAGAACTGGTTAGATTGGGGGTGGAGTAGAGGATGGGGGAGGGAGGTGGTATAGGTATTTCCTAATAGGGTTTTTCGTGGTTGCCATAAATCTATGTTTCAAAAAATATTTTCCCACTCTCAATACGGAAGTAGAATAAATGCACAGATATAACAAATTTTGGTCTAAGAAAGAAAAGTAAACTGGAAAAGTTAATAAGTGACCCGGTCTTCTGTGTTTTTTACATGGAAGTATAACTTGTGGGGCTGCCAGAAAGCCATGGTGGAAGGTAGGCCTGCTAGTATCCAGTGTCATGAAATGGGGCAGTTATTTTTGAACAAAGATATCGTTCAGGCTCCAGCCTGAGGCTTATTTACAGATTGTGATAGGACATCTAAGTAGTAGCTAGAGCTTCTAAGCAGAGGGCAGTCTCTAGTGTCTATGGTTCAGAAAGGACTAATTGTCCTTTGGGGTCCCACTTTCAGTGACATCAAGGCCGTGGTCAAGTAAGAAGGACAGCTAATGTTTTACTCCTCAAGTCAGTCAGTCTTTCAAGTGCTCACCATAAGCTGCGTGCTATACTAGGGACTGAGGCAGATACAGAAAAGTACATAACACAACTGTTACCTTTGAGGGGTTTACACTATTTCTGGAGTCTTGTAGGGGAACCTAGATACACATATACAAACTACTAGGGAACAGCACATTAGTTCTGCAGGAAGGTTTTCCAGGGTGTGCCATAAGCATAGAAGAAGTAGGAAGTACCATGGCCTGGAGAAACACAGAATGTAACATTTGGACAGGACATTTGGTCGAACTAAACCAGAATCCTTTCTAAACATATTTAACAAATGGTCATCAGCATTTGCTTTGAGACTCCCAGTGAGGGGTAACTTACTACTTTCTAGGGAAGCCCATTCTCTAGATTTGGAATAACTCCAATTATTTGGAACTATTTCCTTATATTGATCCTAAATCTGCCTCTCTGCAGTTTCTGACCAGTGCTCCTATTTCCAGCTTCTTAGACCAAGCATGATAGTCTATTACTGCTTTGAAATCATAGTCCTTGAAGTACTCAAAGACATCTATCATATCTTTCTCCTAAATGTTCTTTTCTTCAAGCTAAACATTCCCAGTTCATGCAACCTATCCTTGTGTGGCATGGTCTTGGGGACCGACCTCTACTCTCCTGATGTCCTCCTTAAATGTCCTACTCAAAATGCGGTGTCTGGAACTGAACACAGTACTTCAGATGAGGTTTGGCCAGAGCAAAAGACAGCTGGACTATCATTTCTTTAGTCCTAGATGCTTTACTTCTTAACACAGCCCTAAATCACATTAGTTTCTTGACTGTTGTTATCTTTTGGTTGTTGACTCATATTGAGGTTGCAGTACATTAAAATTCTCAGATCTTTTACAAATTATCTAGTCACATCTTTCCCATTTCCTTTTAAAATTCATTTGATTCTGAATTCCTACCAAATTTCATATTTTTGGGTTCAGGCCATTGTTTTAGCCTTTTAAGATACCTCTGAATCCACATCTCGCTCTGTGGTATGTTGGCTCTTCCTGCCGGCTTTGTTTCATCTGCAAAATTGCCAAGGATACCATATATGTCTTTATTCAGGTCATCGATAAAAATAGTAAATAGCATAGAGCAAAGGACAGGTTGCCAGAGGACTGCTCATTGGATCTAGCCATCCAGCCAGTTTGGAATCTGTCCTACTGTGCTCTCTCATCTAACACACATTTTCCCATCTTGTCTATAAGAATTACATTATGCAATTTGATAAAATCCAAGTCAACTCTGTCTAGACCAGAGCATTCTTCCAATGAACCATATATAATAACTGTATCAAATAAAAGAAAACTAGGATTAGGCTGGCATGATCTGTCTCGAGGGGAGATGGGCTGGAACGAATCAATCAGCAAGTTCCTCAAGGGTAGAAACTTCATTTTTAAGTTGTGTCTCTAGTGCTTATAACAATGCCTGGCACATAGTAGGTGCTTAGTAAATGCTTATTGACGGGTTGATTGATGTAAACATGCACAATCTGAACAAACCAAATGTAAGATAATTTGGGAAGTGGGTGAAGTTAGGAGTAACATGGGATATCAGGAGAGGATTCCTGCAGAGTAGGAGTCAGATGGAAGAACTTGGAGAATGCAGGGTTAACAATAGGAATAAGGCATAGTGGTGAGAGTGAGTCTGATGTGACCAGGACCGTGCAGCGACCATTCTAGCTGGAACCAAGGCTTTGTGTTGAAGGATTGTAAATGGAGCCACTTAGTGGAGGACTTACGCTGCAGACCTGATTTTATTTGTATAGGGACCCCTCGTTGCTGCTTGTATGCAGGTGAATATCACGATGAAAGCATTATTTTAGGAAGATTTATTTGGTGGTGGTATGGTACTGTATCTATAATATCTATATATATCTATAATATTGGTAAGACAAAAGGAGTCCCAGTATACTGCTGTCATTATTTGAGTTGGATGATGGTAATGGGAATGGAAGTTTGGCTCCTCTAGTGGGAGAAGGAAATGAAGGGTGCTTTTTAATAGAATTTCCCTCTGGCAAGCCATTTTCATCATCAATAGGCAAATAGATTCGAAAAGACATAGTATTTTTCTGTGTTTGGTATACACATGTATAGGTGAGTGTCTTTAAAAAAATTATAAAAATTTTATTTGTTCAATGAATGAAAAACACTGTCAGATTTCACAAATCTCTCCTACTTCTTATTTTGGGGTGGGGGGAATTATGTGTGTCCCACCTGTGGGGCACAGGTAGGGGAGATTATTAAGTAACTGAGAAATTCTAGTCAAGGCTTCTGTTCATAAAAGGCAATAGTAAAAATCATTCATAAGGATCACAATAGTCTTTCTTTTGTGGATATTAAATCATTTGTTATAATAGTAAGTTCTTGTGACTTTCAGAGAACTCTTGTTCACTGACAATCACGGACATGATAAGGTTCCCTTTAGAAAATGCCACAAGTTTTCATTATCTATGTAACTTCTGAGAGAAGAGAGGCATGTATGTATATCTGGGGTTTGTGGGAGTTGAGTTGTTTCTGTTCTGTTAAATAATTAGCTTATGGGCACAGCACTCTTAAACTTTTAATGTTTGTTCTAAGGATATCCTGACAAACTGGTGGTGTTTGGGTCTAGAATTGCCTTCACAGGTGAATTGTAAATTTGATCATGTGCTGATGGATCCTGGTTAAAACAGGAAAATGCGTGAACCTCCTACCCCTTACAATACATTAGGGCCTGTGATAGAGGCAGCTAGGTGGCACGATGAATAGAGGGCTGAACGTGGAGTAAGAAGACCTAAGTTCAAATCAGGCCTTAGACAATCACTAGCTGTGTGACCATGCCCAAGTCATTTAACCTCTGTCTATCTCAGTTTCCTCATTTGAAAAGCAGCACCTTCTGCCAGAGTTGTTGTGAGGCTAAAATAAGATAATATTTGTAAAGTGCTATGTAAATGCAAGAGGTTATTATTGCCAGACTCCACGAATGGGCGCTAAGAGAAGCTCTCCTTCTCTGCAATGCTGCGTATAGTGACTGGTTGATCTTGAGACGCTCATGGAGCCCTTCCATTGGCCACAGCTGACTTCACTAGTGATTCATTCTGGTCCACACCCACATTTAGACACTCATTTTGGGGCCAGTGTGATGGACTGTCATTATCTTCTTGACAGATGCAAAAAAAAAAATTGCACTGCATTTCCTTCAAAGTTTGTCTTTTGTCGTCTGCCTGGCAAAGACTCTGATTTACGTGTCTGCACCTCTGGAGGAAGATATTTGTTATTTTCTGTATGCCAGGTCACCATTTACATGGTCATAATCTACCTATTTTCGAAACTCTTGATATTACTGCCTTTTTTTATTTTTTGATCCATGCTATGAACCGATCATCTCTCATTCACAAGAAGACGACTCCAGTGAAATTTGTAGATATGACTAAGGCATCCAGTCGAATCATGAGAAGAAAGCTGGTATTCTGACAGTCTTGGATTTGGAGTCACAGGACTTGGGTTCAAATCTTGGCTTTGCCACTACTACTTCTGTGGGCTTGGCCTGTCTAGGTCTCAGTTTCCTCAGCTGTAAAAAAGGGTAGGAAGAGATGGTCTCTAAGGTTCCCCTTAACTCTGAATCCTATAATGGTAATGAGTAGGCCTTCCACATTTCTGATATATGGTCTCTGTTCTTTCTGTTAGATTGGTCTGCTCCAGGAAAGAGCCATCGTATTTCTTCAGGCAGGGATTGAGTAAAGACCATTTTGATTCATCACTGCTTCTCAGGTTAGGTGTGGAACGATTTGGCATTTTTTGGTATTGACAGCAGTGTCACTTATTGACACAGGCTCCTGTCTCTATACTAGAATATCAGCCTAACTTGTTTCTCTTCATGGTCAGTCTTATCACAAATCCTTGTCAACCTCTCCTGTGCTGAATAAAAGCAACGTACATTTGACATACGTTGTTGAGTATGACTTCTCAGTGGCACGGAAAAACAGTGACGTGTTTTGAGGATGGTTACAAATGAAAAATTTTAAGAACTCCTAGTCATTTAAGACTTAAAAAATTTCTGGGTGTTGGCACATGCCTTTAATTTCAGCTGCTGGGAGACTGAGGGACCTTGAGAGTTTGGAGCTGGCATGGGCTGATGGGCTTAGTCCACACTAAGTGTGGTATTGATCAATATGGTGTTGGGAGGTGGGGGTGGGGGCAGAAAAGGGGCCTATCAGCCTGCCTGAGGAGGGGCAAACCAGCCCAGCTGGGAAACAGAGAAGCTCAAAGCTCAGAGCTCTGGTGCTGATCTGGAGTGAGATTGGGCCCATGAATGATCATCGAACCTCTCTAGGCTGGAGGAGAAGGGGAGAACCAGCCTTTAGAAAAAATGAATGGCAGGATTGTTATAGGGTTTTTTTGGGGGGGAAGGGGATATGGGGGAGCGAAGGGGTCCTTTTAGCTTCTATTGACCCATGTACAGCAGCAATGAGAGGTAGCTTGGTCCGTGATTAGAGGGGTAGGGGAGGAAGGGAATAATAAGCATTTATCAAGCATCTACGGTGTACCAGGCCTGTGCTAAGTGCTTTACAAATGCTACCTCTTTTGGTCTTCACAACCATGCCATGAGGTAGGTGCTAATATTCCCATTTTACTCAGGCAGAAGGTAAGGGCTGGCTTTGGAGTTATTACGCTTGGGATCAAGTCCTGTTAGCTGTGTGAGCATCGTTGTGACACTTAAACTCTCAGGATCCTAAGCAACGCTTTTAAGAGTTTGCTTTTAAGAGGGTCTATACGCACATTTTGAATGACTTGGTCTTTGTGTATTATTTCTGATTTTACATGCATTCTTTTCCCTTGTGAAGGGAGGAGGGGTTTTATCAGGGGAGAGGTAAGGAGCAGGAGTTTCCACACTGGGAGTTCCACATACTGATAAAGTATGTGGACCCAGGCTCCCTCCCCTCTCTCCCATCCCACACCCTCAAAAAAAAAAAAGTAGCTGCATCAGTGCTTCAGGAAGGGTGAGGGTTCTGCTTTAAAGGATTTTCAGATGACTGAGGACTTTGAAGGAGGTCACCACAGTACTCTAAAGGTGACCCCAGATTAACTTCCAGGCCCAGCCACTTTTAAGGCTCTTTGGAATGATCACCTGAACTCTCTAGTTGTAGTAAACACTCCTGAAGAGCCTGATGGTTACGGTTTATTTAAAAATCTTGCTCGACTTGTTGGACGTGTTAGTGGCTGTGTATGTGTGTGTGCACATGTTGACAGTGAGGTTGATGGTGCTGTTTGTAAAGTGAGGCTCTCATGTGTGAGTATGACAGACCTTGTTGTTACTGTTTAATAGGGGCCTTAGAGGTCATTTAATCAATTAGAGAGTTATAGGACCATAGAGCTCTAGAAAGTGATCTCAGAAACCATTTCTAAAATGAACTATTTGTAACGTGTCTTGCAAACCTTAAGGCTACATATAAATGCCAACTTAATCATTATGATTATTATTGAATACAACCAACTCATTTTACAAGTGAGGAAACCAAGTCCCAGAGAGGATACATAAAGTGCTCAAGACCACACAGGTAGTAACAGGGAAGCTTTGAAAGCAAGCCTTCTGACTCTAATTCATTACTCTTTTTGTTTCCCCATACTCCTTAGCTTGCATGGGTACTAAGAAGCAGATCCAGGATTTTAACGCAGGTTCTCAATTTTCTTTCTATTCAACTATTCTACCTTCCTCAACTTCTGGCATTTCTAAGCAGCAGGAAGCCAGAACCATTGCATTTTCTAGGTGGAGTCCTACTTCCTACTTTATTCCTTGGGGGATTTCAAGGAGAGTGGAGATATTGAGCTTCACAAACAAAACTTGCGTGTCCTGTTCACAAACTACAGTTTAGCTTCTAGACTTCATGATGAGGGAAATAGCATCTTATAAATAGTCATATTGTTTGTCTGGAACTTGAGAGGACACAATAAAACTGGTGCAGCTTACCAAGAAAGTTTGGACATATTTTTAAAAATGTATTTTTAGTCAGATACAGAGTTTAAAGGTGGGTCAGTAACCAAGAGGAGTATTACAAGAACCTCTTGAGATTCTGTGAATGATCTTACCCTAGCCTTAGAGCTTGCTAAACCTCATTAGCTTCCCCAGAGATTCTAGCTTCTCTTTGGAATTAGTCCAGGGTCCTTGTCCTGTACACACAGGCTTGATCACTCAAACTCAGTTCTGGACAAGAAACCTCCTAGACCTTTGTGGTCTCTGAATCTGCTTTTTTTCCAAGCAGCCAGAGACCTGAATTTCTGATTGCCTACTTTTCACCCCACCCCTATCCCCATACATTATTTTCTCCTCTTGCTGTCTTCTGTATTATTGTGTATTATTCCATTCTATATCCTTGGCCTCTTTGGCTTATTTTCTTTGGCCTTGTTCCCGTCTGTTGCCTGACAGCCACACACAGAGTATATTTTCTAGGATGAGAGGTTGTGTAGCATAGTAGATAGTATTGGCCTTGGAGCCAGGGAGACTTCTGGACATCTACTAGCTGTGTGAACCTGGGCAAATCACTTGTTCTATGTGCCAGGCAACTCTTGAAGTTATACATTAAAGATGAGTTGTAGATTTGAGAAGGGATTTTCCACACTGAGACTTTCCCGTGCTGATGAAATCACATTTTTAGACCTTACCTCTCCCCTGATAAAACCCCTCCTCCCTTCATAAGGGAAAAGAGTATATGTAAATTCAGAAATAATATACAAGGACAAAGTGATTCAAAATGTGTGTATAAAAGAGAACTACCCAGACATAAATTGTTCTGTCTCGATTTTGGGTCTCAGGCCTTTCTGAGTCTGTGATTTTTTTTTTCTCAGCCTTCCTTGTGACCCTCAAAGAGAATTCTATCTCAGAGCACACTGGTGGATTCATCCATCAGAGTATGCTAGGTCAAACTCACTGGTCAGTTCTGTAAGCCAAATTGTACTCTTAGATGATCAGAAAACTTCCTTATTGAATAGCAGGTTTGTAGGTGTTCTGTCCATGTTATGTATTGCACTCTGCCTCTGTGACCCCTTCCTCTGATTGGCTAGTTCCTGAATGGTGCCCAGGCCAACCATGTCTTCATCCCTCTTTGGGTTCCAGTTTTGATTGTCTGGACTTTCTGATCTTCAGCATGGTGCAGGGGCAGTCAAAGCCAATTGAGTACATGCTTTTTGTGCCTTGTCTTTGCTGCCATGTAATTACGACAATCTCTCCAGTTGCCACAGCTGGAGGAGCTTTTGGGAAGTTGCCAGAGATCATGGTACCAGTAACCCATGTCCTGGCTCAGAGTCTTCCAGGAAAATGAACCTTTTCTAGATGCTACTGTTTTAACTCTAAAATTAAGATGATACCGACATAATTCATAGGAAACATTGGGCTGAAAATTAGTTGTACTTCTTATTTATCACTGAGGTTCTATAGAAACATTGGATAATGGGGAAGATATGATCATGAAAACAAATTCTTGTGTGCACCGCAGGAAAATTGTTCAGAGACTATTGAAAATTCAGGGTGTAAATCAAGTATTTCTAAGCATAGAGAATTTGAAGTGGGAAAAGAAGGTGCCAGATACTTGAGGGAAGAGAATATGATGGAAGAAAACCTTTTAACATGCTACTGAGTTGTATGTCATCTATACTTTTTTTTTTTCCTAAGTCACTGATAAGAAATACTAAGTAACCCAGGGTTAAGCACAGATCCCTGGGGTCCTTCCTTTATGGGCTCCATCCTGTGGAAAGAGAACTGGTGCTGAGGTTTTGTATGACCAGTAAGCTTTGTGACTGGCAATCACTTGATTTTAAGCCTCAGTATTCTCATCTGCATAATGGAGAAAACAACACACTTGCACTTTCTACCTCATAGGACTGTTGAGAGGGAAAGAGTTAGGTTAGCCATAAAGTGCTAAAGAAATGCGAGTTATTATTGTTATTGTTCTAAAACTCGAGATTTAGCTGCCTTCATTTGAAAATCAAATTCATGCATGACATTTATAGGTAAAATTTAGAAGCCTTTAACTTGCCTAATGTCATAGTTCATCAGCACTGAGCGATTGACAAAATCTCTGGTCCAGCTATTCCCCTCCCATTGCTGATGTGTGAACATCTCTTGATCCTTGTAATTCTTGTCTTTCTTAGAAGATGAGTGTGAGACACTCACTGATGTTACCTATCTATAATATCCAGTTATTTGCCATTCCTCTTTCTGCGTCTTATTTTTTGTCCTTCCACTTTTGGGGGAACGGCCCAGGCCTGCCAGCTTTCATCTGCCTCCTGGCTCTTACCTGCTTCTGACTCTTCCAGCCTTTAACACCATACCCCCTTGTGATCATTACCTCCTAACCTCTGCTTTTCAACTCCCTTTTGTGTGTTGTCTTTCCCTCATTTGAATGTAAGCTCTTGGAGGGCAGAAACTGACTTTTTTTTAGCTTGTACTTGTGTTCCCGTGCTTAGTATAATGCCTGGCGCATAGTAAGCACCTAATAAATGCTTCTTGCCATATTTATGTGCCAAGACATATTTCTGGGAACTAATCTTTGGATTAGTTCTCTAATAATAATTTATAATCTTTGGAGAAGGATTAGGTGAACATGTGGCATTCCAGAACCCTGGTGAGGACCTTTATCAGCCACTGATGGAGTATTTACAAATAGGAGCTACACTGGTGATCTGCACCTCCAAGATACAGAATTTGAGGAATTTATCTGAGTATAGGAAGCCAGAATCAGGACACTTTGCCAGTCTTTGGGATTTAGTCCTTTTCCATGCTTCTTGGCAGGAATGGGAGCCAACCTACCTACCTGTCCATCCTTTGTTGTAGCTATTAGAATTTCTGGTTGGAGCTATATCTTAGCTGTTCAACTTCAGGGTGAACAAAAAGAGTAAGCAGGAATCATTTGAGTTTTTTTCTGAAAGTAGGAAGAAATATGGTACAATACAGTATATAATAAATATACCACTGCCTTATATTTGTATAGAAAGTTTAGCATTTCTCAGCATCTTCATTTTATGTCTGTAACAACCTATTGTTGTTTAGTATTGTATTTAGTGTATTATCAATTATCTCCATTGTAGTACTACTATAACTACTGCTGCTGCTGCTACTGCTACTCCTCTCTCTCCCTATCTTCTTTCTGTTATAGATTTGGGGAGTAGAGGCCAGGATGGGGAACAAATGTTTAGGACAGTTTTGCTTTTTGATTAGAACTTTGTTTACCTAGAATGATGATGCAGGTGTAATTGTTCAAAGAAACTTTGACCCCTATTATGTTGCCAAGATCATTGGAGACCTGGGGTGAATCTTCTATTCATATATAACATTGAGGCCCAGTGTTCCCTGTGTATTTAAGCAAAACCATGCTCCAGATACAATTTGTGGAATGGGGAATCATTCTTAAACCCATTTCCTGTTCTTCTGCCTTGTGTTCAGTTTCCCTTTGTGAGATGAACTATCAATCATATTAGGTAGGTCTTACCTTTTAGAAATGCAGGAAGGGGGTGGTGGTGATTCAATTGGTATAAGGCCTAAAATTTGCCTCAGGACTTTGAGGCTTGGTGATACCATAGTAAATCCCATTTCTGGGTGCGTATGTGATGTTGGGGGTTGGCGAGAGAGGGTGAAGGAGAGTTTATTGGGCAGCCATTTATACTGTTTGTATATATGATTTAAGAATGGGCAAGCCAGCCAGAAATTAAATATACAACACACACACACACACATACACACACACACACACACTCACACACACATACAAAATTTGTGTCATGGCTCCTTATACTGCAATTAAGGTTGACTTCCATGGTCATGGCTGTGGTCATGGTCATGAACAGGATGTGACCCAAAACATATTGGATGAATCCCTAGAACCTTACCCCAAGCTCAGTTGGACCTCCTCTTGGCCTCCCTCCTGACTGGAGTGTATGGAGTGGACAGCTGGATGAAAAAGCAGAGACAAATCAACCTTACATCTCCCTCCCCTGCATGCCTGAACTGTTTTCATTTACTCAGCAAGAAGGCGGAAAAAAAGGGAAACACAAAGCAGTCCCCGGCAGAGTACTTGTTAATTAGTAGAACTGGATGCTATCCTGAATTCATTCCAGAGAGCAATGAACAGTAGGGCATCTCCCCTAAGAGTCCGGCGTAGTCACAGGTTTCCAGTCAGCAGAAGCCCATGTCAGGGATATTTATCCAATGCTCAGGCAAGGAGAAGTGAATCAACTCTTTTTTGGAATTTGCAAAATGCTTGAACTTGTCTGTTTGTGTTCCTGTTTTGTTGAGTTTGTGTTTGTCCTGAACACAAGTCCCCAATCACTGGCTCAAGGGAATAGTGTGAGCATTTCCAAATTAGTGCTTTGGCTGAGGGAAAATGTGCTGACTTTCAGTGAATCTGGTGTTGTCTTGAAAAGATACTGCTCTGCATTTCTTGGAGATACTGTTGCATGTGCTTTTAAAAATTGTACTAGAAAATAGGGCATATGTAGAGAAAAAGCAGACTATTTTAGAAATAGTGGAAATGTGTACCAGTTTAGCTGCTGCAGTATTGTTTGCCTCTTTTGGAAGAATTTTCTTAGTATGATAATCAAATTTTCAAGCTGAAGAAAGAACCTTAAGCAAGAGGAATGAATACGAAGGGGGTTGGCTTCCCAATCAGAATACCTGTGTTTGAATCTCTTTTGTCATTTTCTTTCTTTGTAACCTTGGGCAAATTACTTAACCTCTTAATCTCAGTTTCCTCATCTGTAACATGAGGGAGTTTGACTAGATGATCTTGAAAGTCCCCTTCTAGCTCTAAATCTATGATCCTGTGACCATCTAGTCCAGGTACGGCCCTTTGATTGACTTGAGGACCTACAGGGCCACATGAGGATTCAGTCAAAGGGCTGCACTTGAGGACCTAGAGGGCCACATGTGGCCTCAAGGCTGCAGGTTCCCCACCCCTGAAAATGTATAGGTGAGCTGATAACTTGGAATATTTCTGCTTGTTATCTCTATATATACCCTGGGACTTATTTCCTTACCTAGAATGACGTTGCATGGAATGACATCTTCCCAGATAAAGACCTCCTAATTAATAATTAATTGTTAGTTAAAATAATTAATAATAATTAATAATGAACTTCCCCCTACTTGGAATAGTTTTGTACAATCTAGCTTTCTAGAACCCCTCATTTCTTCAGTGATCACCCCAGGACCACCTCTTAGGGTGATCTTATTTCCCAACTTCCAGTTACTGGTGTACTTCTCCATGAAAGTATTATTATTATGATTTTTTTTTACTCTAGACTCATGACTTCATTGGTAGTTGGAATGCCGGGTGAGGAAATTTCTCCCAACAATGCAAATCAATGACTGTTCTGCAGCTTAGAGAGGTGCCTACCTCGAAAACATAAATGATTTGGAGACAAGGAGTCAGTCAGTATGTGTCAGAATTGGAATTTGAACCCAAATAATCCCTAATTGTGAGTCAAGCCCTCTATCCACTAGCCCATTAATTCTTGATTTTCTGTGTAAGTATCTTGTTTGTTTCCCTCCAATGAAATGTAAACTTCTCAAGTTCAAGGACTGCTTTAATCTTGTTCTTTGCATCTCTACCACCTGGCCTGTGGCATATGCATAATAAATGCTTGTCCAATCAATGAATGATCTGCTTCTGCTTTTAAGTCCTTGCTTTCTGACTGCACAGTAAATTTGTGAGGGCTAGGGAATTTCTGTTTTGGCATTCTCCCACCTTAGGTTTGAGGTGCTTAATAATGGTTTTCTGATTGTCTCCCTTCCCCTTCTCCTAAGATAGTCTATTTGAAAAGGAGTCTTAAATTAAATTTCAATTTATTGTTCTTATTTTTAAGAGCTAGGGAGAAGGGAGAGGAGGCAGAAGTTAAATCTTTGCCTTGAAGGTGTTCAAGAAGAAATTAAATTTACACTTGTGAAACAAGTGTAAATTATTACTGTATCACTCTCCCACAGACCTCTAGGTGGGAAGAACCAGCAATGGGGGACCATCTGGGTCAATATCGATTAACCTTAATTCTCTTGTAATGATAACCCACCTTTCCCCTCAAATATGTTGGATCACAAAGCCTTTACTCTTTTTGGCATTTAGTCCTTTTGCATTAAATTTTTTTTTCTTTATTTGGGGAAGACTGATCTTTTTCTCTTTTAAGCATGTAGGAAACTGAGGGGGTGAGGGTATGTCTAACTGTTCTAGAGTATGGTTACACTATCAGAGTGCAGGCTGCTATTTTCAGAAGCAAAAACTGTTCACTCAAATCTTGGTGTAGAAAGGAACTTCCTTTGTGATAATCTAGAAAATAAGGAATGCAAAATCATTGGACTGTGATTTCTCTAGTATGTGTAGCAGTAGAATGAGGAAACTCATCTACCAGCGCAACTTAGTACTTTCTCTGTGATTTAGAGTCTATGTTGCCTTGAGTATGGAGTGGTTAAATGGCATGCCAAGAATCACACAACTTGCATATGTCAAAGGCCAGATTTGAATCCAGGTCTCCTGGTTTGAGGCCAGCTCTCTATGCAATATACCACTGCCTGGATAACTTAATGTAGTTGTTAATATGGAAATGCTATGGATTTTAAAAAGACAAAACACAAAACTTCCACCACCAAAGGAAACTTAGCGGGTGGGTGTGAATTCTTTTTGGTGTGTGGGGGAGTGTTGACTGTATAATTCTGCTGAAGCCAAGTAATCATGTGTTTTCCTCACTTACCTCATAAATTTATAAACAGATATTACTTCAAAACAGAGGTTGAACCTTTTCTGACCTTGTTGTATTCTCCCAGTAGAATGTGAACTTCTTGAGGACAGGGACTGCTTCAAATATTTTCTTTCCGTCCTCAGCACCCCACACAGTGCTTGCAGATAATAAATATTTAATAAATGTGATTAATAGTGCTTTCTGATTGTTTTCTTCATTCATTCTCTTCCCCTTCTCCTAAGGTAATATATCTGAAAAAGGAATATTAAATTTTAAGCCTGAATTCCTTGATTCAGATATTCAGAATATCAAACATACTAAAAATTGGAAAATCTTTCAAAAAGTTTGTAAAATCACAGTAAATAAGGGAGATTGGTAAAGACTGGAATGAAAGTCAGAAGGCCTATTATTTGGAGTCTCACTAACTTATTTCGTAATATGACTTTATTCAAGTCATTTCACTTTTCTAGGCCTGTTTTCTCATCTGTGAAATGGGGTTGGATTTCCAAGGTATCTTGCATCTGTTGTATTTGAATGTACTTGATACGCAATAGTGATTTAATGAAATGAGTCAAATTCTACAGAATCTGGGCGACAGGTGTTATCTTGCTCTTCAGAGGAATGAATAACAGTGAGGAAAATGCAATACTTAAAGTAACAGACCTCTATTTTTCTTGGCTATTGCTCACTCCTTTAATTAATAATGGGATTCTATATTGTGCATCGTGAAGAAGACTAAATGTATGTATTCCTGGTTGTAAAATTTCAAAGTTTTGGGTAGTCAATAAAAATTACAGGATCATAGACTTAGAGCTGGTAGGGATTCAGATGACATCTGACTCAACAGCCACATTTTATAGATGAGGTAACTGAAGTCCGCAGAAGGTAAGTGATTTTCTCAAGGTCATACTAATAATGATTAGCAGAACCAGGATTTGCAACTATGTTCTCTGACTCCAGATCATCCAGCATTCTTCCTGCTCTACCATACACTTCCACATTTGAGTACAATATTTCAAAAGATTTGTTTTTATCATTTTTTAGCTTTATTGATGTGTTTTGTTTTTACATTACGGTGAAAGTACATGCAACATTTCACGTCTTCAGCACCCCTCCCACCTGTTTTAAAAAACTAAACAGAAATCTGTTATTTTTTTTTTTTTACCTTCCACTCTAATGAAAAAGAAAAAAGTGAATAAATTTCTGGTAAAAAAATTATGTATAGTCAAGCAAAACAATTCCCTTCAATGGCTATTATTATTTATATATTTATATGTGTGTATGCATATACATATACATATACATACATACATACATATATATATATATATATATATATATATATTTGCATGCATGTGTTTGTATGTATGTATTTCTCATTCTGGTCCTAACCACATCTTCACCTGGACTCTAACCATTCAGAGGCCAATCAACAGGGAACAAATAGGACATAAATGGGCCTATTCCTATAGCCCCTGCAATATTTATCTTTTTCTGTTTTTTATCATCTTTGCTTCTCTGAAGGGTTATCAGGTAGAATCTCAGAACTGCTTTAATCGACATTTCTCTGATTTTTAGTGATTTAGCACATTTTTTCATATGGTGAGAAAATAATACATATAATATATACTTTATATCCGTAAAATGGTGATGTATCCATTTAGCAAATGTGTTTCATATTTACTGTGTATTATACAACCTCCCTAAAGACTGCTTATTTTTAAAAAGATAGACTATATTCTCTCATTCTTTTCCCATCATGGCACATTGTGGTGGAGCACCAGCTCCTGCAGAACTGCCCAAGCCTGAAAGTATTAAGGTACTATACTTTAATATTGGACTTTGCCTTTTCCGAGGGCAAGCCTAAGTTAGTTTGGAAAAACTCATCACTAATTTGTCTGCAGGGTATTGAATTCTTTAGGCAGAGAAAGTCATAGGAAGATCAGAATCTATGGTAGAGAGAGCATCCACAATCACAAAATTCTAGATCGATGACATGAGGATGAAGTTGATTTTTTAAACTTGATAATTAATAGATTTCCTATAGCCATACATTGTCTTGTTCACGTTACTATGAATCAAGGACACCTTCATGTGTAAACTAAACTGTCCGGTTTTTGTTACCCTGGGAAAGCTATAAAGTAAAATCACCAAATTCAAATAACCCATTTTTTAATATTCCAGATTGTCTTTAAGGCAAGAGTTCTTAATCTTTTTTGCATGTGTGGAAAACAGGGGAAGGAAGGGGACAAAATATTCATTAAGTGCCTCTTATGTTTCATGCATTGTGCTAAGCACTTTATAAATGGTAATTAATTTTATCCTCACAACAACCCTGTGAGGTACATGCTACTATTATTCCCCACTTTAGACGTGAGGAAACCAAGGCAGACAGAGGTTAAGTGACTTTCCTAGGGTTATGATCCCCTTTGATTGTCTAGTCAAGCCTATGGCCCCTTTTCAGAATAACGTTTTTAGGTAATGGATAAAAAGCATAATGTTACAATGGAAATCAATTTTATTGAAATAAAAGTTCACAGGACCCAGGTTAAGAAGTCTTGTTCCAAGGCCTAGGTTATTAGATGGCCTGGGGTTTTTGGGGTAATCCACTACCACCTTCTCCTCAGTTTACAAATCCATACTTTAAAAACACTTTCCAAACCTATTCATTAGCACCTCTGGGGCATGAAAGATAGGACAGCCACTGAAGCAGCTGTATAAACAGAATGTGTTTAGCCAACCCTCCCACACGTTGTTTTGTGCTGGTAAGCAATTCTTTTTCTCCACATATAGATGGGAACTGAGAAGAATGCAGTGGGAAAGGCCCAGATGGCATGAGGGCTTGCCCTTACAGGATCTTAAAGATGAAGGAGTGCTTTGTGCTTATAGCTTAATTCTTAATATGTACCACTAGACCAATTTAAACTACCTTTAGCTGCTTAGTGCTGCTTTCCAAGTGTCCCTCATGAGACACATTTTGCAAAGCACCTATTGGAGTTCTAAGGAGTCAGCATTTCTGAAAGTACTTTCCAGCTTCAGACTCTGCGATGTATGTACTGTTCTCGCCTGGAAAGATCTGATGAATGCAAAAGTTCAATCTAACTTCCTAAAGAGAGAGATCCTAGCTAGGTCTCTTCTGAGCAAAACCAGCCTTTGCTTTTTAATCACATCAAAAGTGTAGAGAAATGCCAGTAGGATTAAAATAAAAATAACTATCAAAGGAAACTAAGAAATGACAAAAGAACTGGCATCTTAATAACATGCTTCTTAGTGTTTTGTTCCAGTACTTGGCCAGCAAATCTTATTTCTTCTTTGTCTCAACAAATGTTAATACGACAAAAACCTCCAACTTGAGATTGACTATTAGATTTATATAGGTTTGGTATGGAAATATAAGCTAAGCTATGTTGGTCTCAGGGTCTTCATCTGTAAAATGAGAAGGCTGGACAGAAGCAATATCTGTCTCTAAAATTCTGTGAACCTACGAAGTAGGTGAAGATAATTAATATATGCGTGGAGACAGTGTGGTGCTTGTGGGAAGCCTGCTGGATTTGCAGTCAGTGGAAGGACTTGGGTTCAAATGCTGCCTGTAGTACTACCTGTGTGACCATGGAAAAGTCAATTAATTTCTCTAGACCTCAGTTTCCTCATCTGTAAAATGACAAGATTAGATCTGATGGCCTCAGTTTCTAGCTTTAAATCTATAATCCTATAACTTCAAGATGGAGCCAATTGATTCAGTGGTCCCTCGAGAGTGGCTATTGCCACAAACCTTTTCCTTTAGCATGTACCACCCAGTCATACTTCTTTCAAAGGAAAGCTCATAAAATCAATTCCTGTGCTACCTGTGAGCTAGGAACCCAAGACTATCTCTTGAACCACAGAGGAAAAAGAAAGAAGGAATATTACCACCTACCTGTGTTTCTCTACTCTACCTGTCACAACTCCCTCTTTTCTCCAATCCCCCCCCCCCACCTTTTTTCTGGGATCATGCTTCTTACTTTCTGTAGCAGAGGGAAGCCATCAGGCAAGAGTGCTTCCGTCTTATCTTGTCTTCGCCTCTGAATGTCTTGTAAGATATATTCTTCCATCCCAAATAACAGAGAGATGGCTCTCCTATTTTCCAAGATGAAACGCTTCACCCATTCCTTTATATTGTAGTTTTGCCTATAAATGTTCAGTTACCTTTAAGTTTCTTTCTGGCTCTAAATCTGATCCTCTGATCTTTCCTGTCTTCACACCATTGATTTGATTTACATATGAGGAAACTGAGGCACAGAGAAGTTCAGTGACTTGCTCAGTGTCACATTTGAGGCAGTATTTGAACTTACCGAGCTGGCTTTAGAAACCAAACAAAAGGCCCTCTTCATTTGACCCTAATGCTCCTTTTAGTTAACATCCTATGACTCTCCTTTATTTAACTACTAAATTTCTCAAAAGAGTAGTCTAAAACTACAGTTTCCACTTTTTTTGCCATCCCATATTCCACTGAAACCATATTCTTGAAGTCACCGATGACTTCTTCATCCATGAATTTAACCGATCTTTGTAATATTGAAACTACTAACTGTCTCATTTTCCCCTTCCATCCATCTGCCCCCATCATCATTATGCTTGGCATTATCATGGATCACAATAATTAGGTACTGATTATCTGTCATGTTTAGATGCTAGAGAGAATATAATAAAATAAGCCAGGGTCTTTTCCTCTCAGGAAGCTTGCAGTCAAGTAAGAGAGATAGCTATGAATACCAAGTAGTCTTACGATAAAGTGCCAAATAAGTGGCACAAATGTGCTATAGTTAGTTCTCTTTGGGTCCAGGCTTGATTCAAGCTGATCCAGTGGTTCAGGTTCAGGAAAGAAATGAAAGAAGACCTTCATTGACCATTCAACACTTAACAAAAAAAGATCACCCAACAATAATATGGAAGGATATTTGGTAGGGATATATAGTACAAGGGTGGATGCAGTCCCCCTTCTCTACTTATCCAAACACTGTTGGTTAAAAGGATATTTTGACTCCCATATCTTTAAGGTTGTTCATCATTACAATATTGTTGTCACTGTATAAATTGCTGTCCTGGTTCTGTTCATTCTGCATTCTGTTCATTCTGTAAGGTTTCTCTAAAACCATTCCCTTCATCATTTCTTATAGCACAATATATTCCGTCACATTTATATACAGTAACTTGTTCAGCCATTCTCCAATTGATGGGCATCCCCTCAGTTTCTAATTCTTTGCCATGGTAAGAAAAGCTGTGAAACGAAGTCGTCTTTTTAAAAGGTTAATCTGTAAGTATTATAGAGGATGGAACTTCTTTTCCTTAAATTTCCATAATGTTGCATTTTCCTCGTTCACAGAATTACAAAGACTCAGGAGTTAGAGTGGATCTCAGAGGCCATATTTGTCTCATTAGATTATGAGTTCCTATCTTTTGCTCTTTTTGTATCCCTAGTGGACAGCACAATGCCTAGCTCATAGCAGGCACTTAATAGCGATCAGCTGACTAACTAGTTTATTCTTTTCCTGAATAGGAATACCTCCAAACAGTTTTTCCCGTAAGTAGTCATCTAGCTTCTGCATGATGATTTCCAGTGAATGGAAATTTCCCATCTCCCAAGGCAACCCATTCCATTGCCAGATAGCTTTAGTTAAGATATTTCTTTCATTCAGTTGAACTATGCTTCTCTGCCACATTAATTCATTGCTCCTACTTCTGTCCTTTGGGAGTCAAACAGAACCAAATGAATCCCCGTTCTACATAAAAGCCCTACAGAGACTTAAAGATATCTGTCATGGCCCTCCCAGGTATTTTCCAGGCTAAATATTTCCAGTTCATTTAACTGTTCCTGGGATGATATGTTTTCAGTCCTACTGGCTACCCAGATCATTCCTCAGCTTATTTAATGCCTAAAATGTGGCACTACTCTAGATGTGGTTCGACCAGAGCAAAGTACAGCCAGTCTTTAGCTTCTCTCATTCTGTCTCCTGTGTTGCTTTATATAGCCCAACACCATGTAAACTTTTTTGGGCTTCCTCTGTCATACACTATTGATTCTCATTGAGTGAACAGTCCATTAAAACTCCCAGGTCTTTTTCACATGAATTATTGCTTAGTGATGTTACCCTAGATGTATACTGGTGAAGTTGATTTTTTGAACCCAGATATAGGTCTTTGCATTCTCCTCTATTTAGTTTTCTCATATTAGCATTGGTCTACCTTTCTAGATCTGTGAGGTCCTTTTGAATCCTGACTCTATCTTCTGGCTTATTGGCTATCCTTCAGAGCTTTGGATCATTGTCCTATTTAATAAGTATGTCATCTATACATTGTCTTTCTTCATCTCTGACATTTCTTTCTCTAATTGCTTCTTCTTTCTGTATATGAGTGTTTTTTGCTTGTTTCATGCTCTTCTTTGTGTATGTGTATACACACACACACACACACACACACATATATATATATATATATATATATATATATATATATATATATATATATATATATATATATATATATATACTTTCCTATGGACACCTCATCCATTTAGATGGCTTTGACTGTTAACTTCCATTTGAATGACTCCTGAATCTTTATCTTGGTGTTATAGTTCTGAATTTTCAGTTGCCTGTTGGACATCTCTTCTTCAAAGACCTGTCATTATTCCAAAGGTAATGTTTCTGTAAATGGTACCATTGATTTCTCAGTCATCCTTCGACTCTTCCATCTTGTCTCTTTTTCCTCCATATGTAAAAATTCAAATACCTGATACTTAGGTGACATTTTAAGATTTATTCCACAAGTCCTTAGTATTCTACTTTCAAAATCTCTGTCATATCCATCCCTTCCTTCCATTCATTCCTGTTGTCATCATCCTAATTTACTTCATGCCGATTTTAATACAAAGTGTCCCTGTAAGGTTCGGAATTCCTCTGGCTGGGAACCCTGTACCATCCCCATAACCACAGGGTGAGTTTGATACCAAAGGAAGAGGCCAAGAGGCTCCAGACTGATTATAGAAATTTAATCGATCATTATAAATACTTATAAACAGGGGCAATCTGGGGTGACTGCCACACAATTCAATGGATCCCCAGAAAGATCCCCCAAAATCCCTGTGTTAATTATAGAAATCGGACAAAAGGAGGAGAAGCCATAGGGTTCTTCACTGCAGATTGGTGGATATTTTGGGTTTTTCTTCTTAGTTAATGTTTTGGCTAACATTTTAGTTTACACTTAGTAATGAAGCTGGTTCCCAGACATCCAGCTGTTTACCTAGTGCTGTTGGGAAAGTGCCCAGGCAGTCAAGATTGGGTACTGGTCATGTACTAGTAACAGTATCTAAGTTATGACTTCTTAACAGGTCACCATATCTGGGCTTCCACCTTTCACAGAGTTTAAGTTAATGGCTTTTCACTTCACTTCTTACTGTGTATTATGGCTTTTCCCCAATCAAGGCCCCACAGTCCCCACAGTTCCATTTTAAGCACTAAGACTTCTGGGATACCCAGTATAATAGTCCAATAGGCCACCTCACCTTCAATTCCTCCCCCTTTTAGTCCATTCTGTATGGTGCTGTCAGCTTCATGCCATACTTTCTCCTCCAAAATCATTCACCTAAGTTGCACTGCATGTAGGAAAAAAGTCTGACCTCGTTACCCTGGTATTCGAGGTCTTTCATAGTCTAAATCCCTAATTAACTTTCTATATTTCTCCACTAATATTCTTATTTTGCGTATTTTTTTCAAAGCTGGTAGCATTTAAGTCCTTAAAAAAATCTCCTACACAAATACTTCATGTCAAATGGGTTTATTAGTTGCATCTCAAACATGCTTTTTGTTTCTCTGCTTCCACAGTTCTGTTCATGCTCTTCTTCCTTTACTAAAAGAACTTTGATAAGACCCTATTTAAACTCTACCTCTTCTACAATACTTTCAAGAAATCATCACTTATTTTTCTGAACTCTAGTATCATATATTGAGTCTTCATTCAACCGGCAAGTTATTAGATACTGCCTTATATCTTTTGTCCTGTTTAGAAATGATAAAAATCTTGTGATTTTAACAAAACAAAAACAACTTATTCCAGCTTGTTCCTTCCCCCACCCACCCCCAAATAGAACTTCTTGATTGTGGGGGTAGTATCTTATGGCTACCCTTCTCTCCCCCTCTTCCCCAATACTTATTTAGTGCAATGCCTTGTGCATAGCATTTATTCAAATATATATTTTGTCAACTTGATAACTTGATTTTACTGAATTAGTTTCAGTCTAGGGATTAGGAGGAGCTTTGGAATATAGAGGGATGATTAAGGTCTTCTGTCCACTGTCTCATCATTTAGTAGCAAACACTCTCTAAATGGATGATTTTGTGGTAAGCTACTGACTATGCCAGAAAATGGCTAGCACACAAAACTTACCAATCCCTAGTGAAATTTTTTTTTGGTAGCTGATTGAGGCCCTAGGAGCTAGAGACATAAGATATTGGTGTTCTTCTAATTTATGCCTCACTTCAGAAGGGTTAATATAATTTATCTAGGCTACACAGTTCCTGCAGTCTCAAATTAGCTTATGGAACAGCAGCATCAGACATCATTCTACAGCTCCCCCCACCTTTTTTTTTTTTTTTTTTTTGCAAAAAAAATTCTCATGTCTGATGTGTCAGTGACGTTTTACTAGTTTTTCATTTTTCCCAGGGATTTGGAGCAGTGGTTGGAAGACCATAGTCCAAATCTTTTCCTCAGACACTTCTAAACTATGTGACTCTAAGCAAATCACATTATCTGCTAATAGTACCTACCTTCCAGGGCTATTCTAAGGATAAAATGAAATTATGTTTCTCAAGCACTATATAAATGTTAGCTATTATTAATAGTAGTAGTGGGAGGGGACAAGGTGGTAGATATTTCTCCTTCCAAATCTACATTTTGGGATATTTAAGCATTGTAATTGATTGCTGAGGTAAAAGAAGGAGAAAATGAGGGGGAATGAAGGGGAGAAGAGTCTGATTGATTCCCTGCCTGATTTTTCCGAATATATCAGACTCAGTTTTATGGCCTTGACTGGGCTCTGATTAACTTTAAGAAATCCTGAAGCTCACTCCTCCACAAAGATGGTCATTATAACCATTTAGATAAGAGGTTCAGGGAATGCAATTTTAGCAAATGACAAAACCAAAGAGTGTCATTAAGTTTATGTGTAGCCTGAATTTCTGACTCATTTCAACCCTTCATCGTTGATCTCCAGACACTGCTGTCTGTATAGGTGCATTAAATGGTAATGGCTTTGCTTCAGTATTTCATTTATTGGGAGGTATTACATCTGTAAAGTGGTTCAGCTGTCAATTCTTTGGGGCTAGAATAAATAGACCACTGGGACACTGTCCCAGCTGTCTTTAAAATGAACATGTGATGTATAGGAGCATATAGACATAGAGGGGCATTTTAAATATATAGCACTTATATTCCAATACAGTGTTTATAGGTTATATAATTATATAGTTATTTTGGATAACTCTGACTAAAACTGCCTACAAAGCTAACCAGTTTATCTTTGGAAATATTTAAGCCTTATTCAGTTACTACTGAGAGATAGGATTTTTAGATTTTATTTTTATTTTTTCCTAAAAGGGAAAAAAAATAACCTAAATACTACAAGCACCTATGCTTCTTTTTGGTTTTATAACCCTTATTTTAACCTTCCATTCCCACGTGTTTGGGAATGGAAGTTCACAAATTCAGAGTTAATCACTTCGGACAAACTCATTTTTGCAAACTGATGCCAAAACACATCACCATTGTTTGCAAAAGCCTGAGGCTGCTGAAATTTCATAGAAAAGGCAAGGGAAGTAGAAAAAAAAACCCCACTTCAACAACCTTTAGATGATTGAAAATAATAGTAGGTGAATGTTGCCAAAGTTTGTTAAAAAGTCATGAAATTTCCACCTTGTTTTTTTCAGACACAATTCATTTCTTTCCAATTCCTCTCCCCATCTTGAAACTTCTTCCAATGTTGAAGGTGGGAAGATGGAGGAATAGGACAGGATAGAACTTGGTGAAGCCCAGAAATGTTTACAAAAAAAACCAAACCAACCCATGGTGTTTTGTTTCTTGGCTCCTTAATTGTTCCCTTCCAAACTTTTCCATTTCTATTGAGTGAATCACCATCTCCTTTTAGGACATCCAGGCTTGCATCCTATGTCAGCTTTGGTTCTTCCCTCTCCCTCATGTGCTCTGACCAATCATCTGCAAACTCTTATTGATTCTACCACCACAATATCCCCTAGTGTCCCCTTTTCTCCACTCATATAGCCACCACTATGGTTCAAGCTCTCATCACTTTTCATTTGGAATTGGTCTTCCTGCCTTCAGACTCTTCTCTCCTAATCCATTATCCATATAACTGGCATTATGATCCTCCAAGGACATATTTCTGACCATATCCACTATCCTGCTCAAAAACTTTGTGGTTCCCTATTTCCAATAGGGTAAAATAAAAATTCCTCAGACTGGAACTTAATACCCTATATAGCCTGACTCCAATGTACCTTTTTAGACTTATTTGACACTCCTCTTTTTCATGCACTCTGATATGTAGCACAAATAGATGACTAACTGTTTTCTAACTTTTGATGCTTCATCTCCTGCCTCCATGTCCCTTTGCACAAGCCATCCCCCTATGTCTGGAATATATTCCTTATTCACCGTTTCATGTCTGTCAATCCCTTTTGTCTTTCAATACTCAGTTTAATTAGCATCTCTTCTGTGAAGACTTCCTTTATCTCTCCTCATTGCTCCTCCTTGCCTCAAATTACCTTATCTACTTAATCTGTGTGGATGAGTAAACTGTACCATATTGTCAGCAAAGCATTGCTCAAGAGAAGCAGGGATGTCATGAGAAAAATGTTTGAACAGAAAAGATGTTTGGTCATTTAGCAGGAAGGGGAGAGAGAATTCACAAACTATCTTCCCTTACTGAGCTAAGGTGCTCCATAAGCATCAAGAAATATAAATGAAGGTCTCTAGCACCTTAGATCACTCCTTCCACCCCTGACCCAACCATATCAGACTTATTGGAGAACATGTACGAGAGTCACATGGGATAAAGTTGTAATCTTCACCATTTGCAGAAGGATCCATGGCTTTTCTTACTCCATTTCAATCCTTCTCTCCTTCCATTAGAATATAAGCTTTGTGAGGTCCAATACTATCTGGCTTTAGTCTTTGTATACCTAGTGTCTGAGTATCTTGTACATAGTACATGATTGAGAAATGTTACATTAAGTTGTTTTGAACTGTGTAGCTTCTGAGGTATAATTAATTAAACATTTGAGTTGAATGTTTTGGGGGTATTATAAGCCTTGTAGGTGGTGAATTTCTAGAGAATATAGCTTTCACTTTATTGTTGAAAGTTTGCAAGTCTTCCAAAGAGTTTGCACAAGCAAAGAAAACAATTCCCGTGGGAACTAGTCCCTGTCTCAATAGCTTTCTCCTTCCGCAAGAGGTCAAGTTAGCAAAAGAGTCTTAGGATTAGGATATCCAGGTTTAGTTTCTGGATTCAAATCCTGACTCACACACTTAATTGTCTGTTTGGTCATGAGCAAGGTACAAGTTTCCTTATCTGTCAAATGGGGATAATAACTCATAGATCTAATTTTGGAAGGGACCTCAGAGGTCATTTAATCCAACCCCCTCATTTTATAGGTGAGGAAATTTAAACAAAGAGAAATTGAAACTCACAGAAATAGTGTATATTAAAAGTGAGTTCTGAACCTTGGTCTCTTGACTCCAGAGCCAAGGCTCCTGGCGCTGTGTTAGCCTGTTTGCCCACCTCACAGACTTTTGAGAAATGTACTTGGTATCTGAATTACTATTTTCATGCTATGTATCTGCAGAAATATTTCTTACCATTTTTGCTGATATGATTTATAATATATTTGTAAGGAGGTGATCAGTGTCAATCACATGTATAACTGGAATAATGAAGATGAGCGAATTTGAGAGAATGTTTCATGAATAGTTAGAGCTTTAGGTCATGCTGAACATCCTAAGTTAAGGTAGTTCAATCTAGCTGCCCTAGTTTCATGAATATCAGTTTCTTTATTATATATCATAACAACAATGATTTTTATCCACAAAGGCAGTTTAACATGTACAGCGGAACATTACAAATGCAAATGGCTTTTACTGGCAAAGACAGATGTCAATTGCCATGGAATAAATTTTATCATAAACTACACATGCAATTTCTCAGTTGAACTGAGAACTGGTTAAAATCATTTAGAGATAGAAAACAACAAGCTCTTAAGTAGAGTTCATTTTAGAAAGCTAAAGATACGCAACCAGAGTAATAGACTTGTTAAACAAATGTACGACATAGTACATCATTTCCACTCCCACACTCTGTGATCCAGTGAAACTGGTTTCTGTTCCTCACACAGGACTCTCCATGTCTCATCTCTGTGACTTTGCACTGGTCATCCCCTATACCTGAAATGTACGCTCTTTTCACCTCCACAAAATTCTTCTCTTCCTTCAAAACACAGCTCAAGTACCACTTTGTACATAAAACCTTTCACAATTCCCCACCACCCCCCAAGCACTAGTACCTTCTTTCCCAAATTACTTTTTATTTAATTGCTATGTACTTATATTTATTCTATTTATGATTCTATATGACTTTATCGTCTCCACTATTAGAGTAGAAATTTTGTTTTTTGTTTTTTTATCTCCAGGGCCTACTACATACTAGGCTCTCAGTCATCTTAGTCAATAATTGTTTTTTGATTGATTGAACAGGAGGAAGTGATGGAGGTGGAGTGGGGGTGGGGGGCGCTACCCCGTTTCTCTTTTTCCCTCTGCCAGCTGAATGGTCATGTTTAGTCAGAGCATCTGAGCTTCCCAGCATCTAGAACAGTTTTAATACCTCCTTATTACATCCTTTCCATAGAATGTTGCAGTCCTGGCCCATCGGAGCAGCACTCCACAACCAACTCAGTTAGGAGCAGAAAACCAGGTGAAGGCCCTAGCCGAAGAAAATGAAAAACTACAGGAAAAAATCAGAGAATTAGAACTGAGCATGACGCAACTTCAGACACGGGTTGATGAGATGAAATTAGGTGAAGTCAAAATGAAGGAAAAACTAAAGAAATGTGAGGTAAGAATCATTGGGGCAAGCTGCGGATTTAGTGACATCTGTTCTTTATTCCCTTTCCCCTGTGTGTGGGGGGAGGAGAGAATGGGGGGGAGTAGAGGGCAGTGTTCTGAGAAGGGAAGGGATTTAAAATCAAATTTACCAGTGAAAAGCAATGTTAGAGTCCTCCGTACAACTGGAATTATCTTTAGTCCTGTGTAGAGCTGTGTAAATATGAAAGCAGCCCATAAAGAGGTACGGGAACAGTGTTGATATAGGCTGTGTGTATGTGTGTGATACACAGATGCATATTCACAGTAAAACTTCACTTATGAAGAGATCAGGCTTCAAGCAGCCTCAGCTTCCTGGATCAGAGCCAAGAACCAGAAGTAAAAGCACACTGAGCATCTGCAATAAGTATCATGAAGTCCACGTACTAAAGCTCATGTGCTTCATTCCATAGGAATGAGCCTTTATGTTTTCTTCTTAGTCTACTTGGAAGACACAATAAAGAGTAATCTTGGTTATCTTATTTGCCAATAGCCACGAGTTTGGGGAAACCAGTTTTCATAAGGAATATGCTATTGGGGAAAGGGCTAGAGTGGGGAGGGAAGGAGCCTGGTCCCCTTACTAGTAGTGGTAACCATTAGGGGAGGAGAGAGAAAAGCTAAATAAAGCAGGCATATAACTGCATGTATAGCACCAGTATCTACAAATGGATATTCCCATTTATAACCTTGAATAGTCAATTAAAGGTTATATATTTGGTTTCCCACTGCTATTGGCATAAATGAAATTTTGCTTTATCCATCTAAACTGATAGATATAAACTGGAGAGTTGCTGCTCTTTGTTGGGGGCCATCTTGGACCCAGTTGCAGCTTTCTACGATAATACTCTTTGTTGTATCTACTGTCTTCTCTTACCCTTGGTGCTTACTTTATCCCATGGTGGCAGCTTCGTTGGCACAGTTTCACTTGGTCTCAGTGTATTTGTCCCCTCTTTTTTTATCATAGGGAGAAAAGCAGCAACTAGAAGAAGCCCTTTTATGTGCCAGAGATCAAGAAAAGGAAATACTGTCAGCAAAAAGGGTCCTGGAGAGTCAACTAGAGGACATTCAGGTAAAAAAAGGGGGATGCTCTTTTTAATCTCTCCTCAATGAAGCCCCAAATAAATTATATACAGAGAATGTAAAGAAATTGTTTCATTTTTCTTCCTTCTCTCACTGGCAGGATCTCCACCATCCTTCAGCTATAATGTCATGACAACTTTTAATCATTTCTCTGGCTGTTCTCCTGAAGTGTCATTTAGAAGTCAGATCCTTAGAAATTTGACAGTTTTTAGTAGGTGAAATGGGAATTTTGTGGAAAGGTCTACATAATCATTTCCCCAAATCTGTCATGCCAGTCTTTTAAAACAAGCCTCTGAGAAATTGTACTAGACTACAAGCCTACAATATTAGTTATCATAAGGATTTTAATTGAAACTAGGCAGCTGCTGCCACCCAAGTCACTACTTTTTAGTATATTAGTATGTTTTGTTGGTCGATCAGAAAACATGGTTTGAAGGGTATTTTCTAAAGATAGGATTTTGTATAATGACCTCTGTATAATCTATCTTGTGTTTTATGAAATCCTTCTCAACTCAGGCCCATGATTTTTAAAGAAATAATATTTGAAACTACCTCCAGGCAAGTAATGTAGTTTCTCAGCACTGAAAAGTTGATGTTTTGGAGAGTTGTACAGAAGGAAGAGTTGTTGAATTGTTCCACTTGTGAAAAAATATAACTTCAGGCACATGAGAGTGCCAAGTAGTGAGAAACATTCAGAGATCAGTTTGAAAACAACTCTCTGTAGCTAGATGGTGCATACAATGATTCTTCTCACACTCTAAGCACAAACCAGAGAGTCTGGGAATCAGCAGCTTTATTTGTTCTTTTGGGCCTGACTTTGTGTAGTTCAACAACTGTTTTTTAAGTGCCTCTCCTGTGCAAGGCACTGTACTGGGCTCTGGGCATAGAAAAATGAAAACTAGGGCAGATTTTGACTGAAGGAGTTTGCATTCTTCTGATGGAATATGACAGGAAGTCAGATAAATGTAAAAGAATGTAGGGGAGGAAGGTAGGAAAGGTGAGGTGTCAGACAGTCCTCTAGGAATATTTTAGGAGGGAGAGAATACTAACCCCTGAGGAATATTAGGGAAGAATTGAGAGTGGGGAGGTATCCCTTGACCTAAGCCTTGGAGGCTTCTCTCAAAGGGGGAGGTGAAGATGGGGAGCACACTTCGGGCATAGGAGATACTCTGGGTTACTATGTGAAGGTAGGAGATGGCCTGTCAAGTTTGGAAAACAACTAATAATCTAGTTTTGCTAAAACAATTTAAAGGGGAGTAATATAAAATAAGTGTATAAAGGCCACCCTTGGCCAGATTATGGAGCATCTTAAGTAGAAGAGTAAAGAGCTTGCATTTTTCCCTAGAGGCAAAAGGGAACCAAGAAGGGAGTAGGCAAATGACATTAATAAGTTATTTTGACTATTATAAATAACCAAATTAACTATAAAGAACATATGAAGAAAGACTCTATCTGCATCCAGAGAAAGAAATGATAAATGAAAGTATGTATAGAATAATTTTACATATATATGTAATATATGTATATATACATATATACACATATATATACATATATACATATATGTATATGTACACACACAAACACACACACACACATATATATATATATACACACACACACATATACCTATTGGTGTCTAATAGTAGCCATCTCTAGGGCAGGGTAGGGGAGGGAAGTTAAAAAAGGGAAAAAAAGAAATTTGCATGATTATTTTGTTGCAAATTTGAAAGGAATAGCAAGTTGTACATAGTAAATTTTCAGTTTCATGTGCAATCATCTTTTTTATTGTATTATGTTATGGAATTGCTTGTTTTGTTCCATAAATTAAATAAAAAACCAGACTTTAAAAAAAAACACATGATATTATCAGGCCTAGTCTTCAGGAAGGTTATTTTGAAATCTGTATGGAAGATAACTTGAAGAAGGGAGAAACGGGAGGCAGAACAGCCAATTAGGAGACGAGTTAAATAATCTTAGGTGATAGGTAATAAGGGCCTGAATTCAGGTAGTGGCTTTGAATAGAGAGAGACATGTATAAAATGTTGAAAAGACAAAATCAGTAGGGCTTGGTAATTGATTAGATATTGGGAGTTGGGGTGTAGGGAAAGTCCATTGATTCCAGAGTTCTGAAACTTGCAGACTGGCAGGATGGTGGTACCCTCAGTAGAAATAGGGAAGCTTAGAGGAAGAACAATTTTAGGGGAAGATGATAAGCCCAATTTTAAACCTGTTTATTTCTTTAGTAAGGGAGGGACAGACAGCCAAGTAGGACTTTCTAGCAGACAAGTAGTTATTAATGTGGAATTGAGAAGAGAGTAAGACTAGATTTGGGAGTCATCCTTGTAGAGCAGAGGTTCTTAACCTAGGGTCCATGGATCCCCACCAAGGGTTGATGGATAAATTTTCCTACCCATAAACTTGGATGGGAGAAAATATTACATCTTTATTTTCACTGATGTCTAAAATGTAACATTTCCTTCAATTATAAAAAAAAAAAGTCTTAGAAGAGGTCCATAGGCTTCCAAAGGCACCCATGATACAAAAGGGAAAGAGAAGAAAAGAAAAAGATAAGACTGGTGTAGAGGAACCTTTGGGAACAGATGAGATTACTAAGGGAAAGAGAATAAAGAGAAAACAGAAGAGGGCTTAGGACTGAGCCTTGGAGGACACTCATGCCCAGGGGGCTGGAGATAGATGATGCATCAAAAGGGACTGAGAAGGTATAATCAGAGGGGTAGGAGAACTAGGAGAGAGTGTTATCACAGAAGCCAAGGGGAGAAAGAGAGAAGGAGAGACTCTCCAGGGTGGGAAGGTGACTATTGATAGTGTCCAAACCTGCAGAAAGGTCAAGAAAGATGGGCACTGACAAAAGGTCATTGAATTTAGAATTAAAAGCTCTTTGGTAATCTTTTTAAGAGAATAGTTAGAAAATTAGAGGGGTTAGAGGACAAATAGCAAAGGTCTGAGAAGTGACCGGGTGGTATTTATTCTAGGTGGTTAGTAGCTCAAAGAGGGAGAGCTGAAGGACAATAGCTTGAGGGAAAGACAGGATTAATTGAAGGCGTTCAAGGATAGGGGAGACCTGCACATGTTAGAGCAGCTCAGGGAAAAGCCAGTAGATAGGAAGAGGCCAAGGGTAAAAGGGAGATAGAGAGAAGGCATGATAAATGGAGCAAATTCCTCTTGCAAAAGATGAGAGAAGACACAAGAAGATTAGCCTTGGCAAGAAGATGGGTCACCCCATCCTTTTTGTCTGGAGCATAGGATAAGATAGGTGGAAGGGACAGAGAAGTTTTGAATTGTTGAATAGGGGACATCAGGTGCTTGGGTAGATGAGGGTATGTGGGGCAAATGGCCTCAGCTTTCTTTTTGAAGTTGGGGGCAAGGTCATTGATTAAGCAGATCTTGATTCTAACGTTGCATCTGGCCTCCCTGGCTTTTCTTTGTTTTATTTTTTATATTGAACTTTGCCATTAATCTTTATCAACTAGTGATGTTTAATTAGCACTCTCATGATCTAATTGTTTTATTGTAGCCAGAAATTTTTTCTGACAGGTCTTTCTTTGTCAGACAAAGTGGCATTTTCAGAGCCATTGGGTTTGTGTTTGTTGTAGGGTGGCTATACGAGTCAACAGTCCAATTGCTTTATTTAAAATTTTTATCCTTGTCTTTTTTTAATCATCACCTTCATTTCCAAATATCCATGGCCCCCTCCTCTCCAACACAGGGAATCATCCCTTGTAATAAAAACAATATGAAAAATGAAATTTTGCAGTTCAGCAAAACACATCAGCTAGGTCTGACGTGCTGCTATGCAGTATTCCAAACCCAGAGTCCTCTGCAAAGATGATGCACTTTCTCATTTCTGCTTCAGAGCTTGGTTTGGTCATTATAATTACACAGCACTGAATTTTTTCCTCCAATAGTTAAATTTCAACAACCATTTGTTGAATGCCTACCATGCACAAAGCGTTGTGCTAAGCACTGGTGTTTCAAAGATGAAGTAAGTTATAACTGATGCCCATATGGAGCTTAAACCTAATATAGAAGATTAGACATATATGCAAATAATTAGGGGCTCAAATAACGTACTTTGAAACATTGGCGGGTGAGGGAAGATAGCTTTCCTTGAACAGAAAAGGGAGGAAAGGAAGGACATTGCAGATGGATTTTAGTTTGTGAGTAATTTGGGAACAGAAAAGGAGAAAATCCTAAATCCTAGGCCCAGCTTTTACACATGTCTGAGAACATCTGTGTCTTTGTCCTGTCATATCAGGAGGTTTCACACATACTGAAGGATTTCACCAGCTGTAAATCTACAGTCAACAGCTAATTCTCTGTACGGAACAAATAGTGGCTGAAAGCCGGGAGATGTTAATGCCCTTTTTTTTTTCCTCTGGAATTTCTATTCGTGCTTTGGAAATTATCTTTGACGTGCCACTTTTTTCAGGGTCTGTTTTCCCAGCTGTGGAAAAGGCTGGTCTATCAGATAGGCAGTGTGGGATGATGGGAAGAGCCTTTATCGTGGAGTTAGTTCATTCAGGTTGTGGCTCAACCATTTTCTATGATTGTCATCTTAGGCAAGTCCTCAGCAAAACCAAGCTAATGATACCTACGTTGGCTGACTCCACAAGATTTGGGGAATGATGATGTTAGCTCTCATTCCGTAGTGACTTATAAAACATGTTCCATGTAACATCCTCGTGGAAGAGGTGGTTCATTTCAGGATAAAATAATCTTATCTGTGTGAAAGTTTTTGTGAACTGCATAGCACTATGCTATTTGAAAATACTAATGTAGAGTATCAAAAAAGTCTTTGTGCCATTTCAAGCTATTAAAGGTATTGAAGCTTGAACTGGCACAAAGACTTTTGGGACACCCTGTGCTTTGCACTGAACTTACTGGTATCCGTGTTTGCTATTCACTATCCAGCTGGAAATTTTAGCCATTTAGGTTCGTAGTTCTCATTGTCTTACCTACATTATTTGGGCTCAGAAATAATTCCATAATAATCACACTGTCTAGACAGACCATGTTTATTAGACTCTGAGATACCATTTGTTTTCCATCTAAAAAACTGGCACAAATGGTCTTAGTAATTTTCTTTTTGTGTTTTAAAGATTATTGCCTAAAAGAGAGTTTAGCTCTCTAGAAGAACAGGGAGAGATTCATTGGAATTTTTTAAGGCTGCCCTAAAGATTTTAAAATTTCAAAGTCTTGGGTATTTAATATTCTCTTTACATCTTATCTCACTATCTAAAAAATCCTGGATTTTATCTCTCTCTGTTGATACAAATTGAAACATCTCAATGCCATTACTGTGATATCTGTCACATTTATTGTTTTTGTTCAGTCGTTTCAGTCATGTCCAAGTCACCAAGACCCCATTTTGGGGTTTTCTTGGCAAAGATACTGGGGTGGTTTGCCATTTCCTTCTCCAGCTTATTTTACAGATGAGGAAACTGAGGCAAACAGAGTTAAGTGACTTGCCCAGGATCACACAGCTAGTAATTGTCTGAGGCCAGATTTGAACTCAGAAAGATGAGTCTTCCTGACTGCAGGTCCAGCACTCCTCCCTGTCCCATCTGGCACATAGTTGGTGTTTAATAATAACTTCCTTATTTGATTGATTGTTGGTGGTATTTATGAGTTACTGAGGCTGGGGGAAAACCCACCTTTTGGCCCTTCTGTTGTTGAACTTAAGGAGGTGAATCAGATGAGTCTGTACTCAAAACCTTTGCAGCTTGGCATAGACTTCTTTAGACCTTTCAGTTTGTGAAACCAGAGTGCTGCAATATAGGGCTTTGGAGAAGAATTTCATGGGGGCTGTTGACCTTATGGTCTGATTTAGTACTTTTTAATTCTGGCTTCTTTGCAACTTGTTTGTTTTATATCTGCTTTCTTATTATTGTACCTGTTTTAAAGTGTTGGCTTATGTATACAGAGAGAGTTTTGAGGACAGCGTTTGTCCTTAGGACCACTTTAAATGAATAAAGTTGATGACATTTTGACCATACGCTCTTAATACATTTTCACCTAGCTACAGGTGCAAATAAAGGTATCCTTTATCCCAGATGAACTCAGGATACATCCCGTTGGCTGCAACTAGTCACAAAATCTCAATCAAAACAGTTACTCAAAGGATGTGACAGGGGGTTGATAATATGTTAAGATGCATTAAATGAATACTTGGTAAACACTTGTCCTATGTTTTTTTTTACTAGATGCTATAAGAGATATGGGACAGCTAAGAGGTACAGTGGATAAAGTGCTGGGCCTGAACACATCTTCCAGAGTTCAAATCTGACTTCAGACTAGCTATTTGACTGTGGGCAAGTTTCTTAACTCTTGTTTGCCTCAGTTTCTTCAACTGTAAAATGAGCTGGAGAAGGAAATGGCAAACCACTCTAGTATCTTTGCCAAGAAAACCCCAAGTGGGGTAGTGGAGACTTGGACATGACTGAAACAAATGAACAACAACGAGAGATAAATACATGGAAAATATGTTCCACACACCCTCATAGTCTAATTGGGGGTAGGAATGAGGACAAAAAACACCAAGAAACCAAAAACTCCCAAATATTAATGAGACCATAGTAAACTATTGTATAGCAAATGCTTGTTCTCTTTCTTCCATTCCTGCTGCTTTTTTGGGAGTTGTAGAGATTTCCAGAGAAGATTTGGCATTCTAGCCAAAATCTAGATGTTGAAAACCAGAGGCCTGTATTTAGCATGCATTGATTTACTGAGGCAGAGACCTGTGGCTTAACTCGAGATACCTAGGGACTTGTGGAGTGTGGCAAGTGAAGATGGAAAGATACTTTTGATTAGGTACAACTCAATCTCTAGAGGGGCATTAGGGAGAAGTCCTGGGGTTTAGTTGGTGATTTTTTTCAGACCATGGAGAGAAGGAAAGGGGATTAGTGATCCAATGAAAGGCATGCCTTTAGCACATAGTAGTTACTAAATAAAGGGCAGCTAGGTGGCACAGTAAAAAGAAGACTGGGCCTGGAGTCAGAAGACTCATCTTCCTGAGTTCAAATCTGGCCTCAAACCCTTAACCCTGTGTGCCTCAGTTTCTTCATCTATCAAATGAACTGGAGAAGGAAATGGCAAACTACTCCAGTATCTTTGCCAAGAAACCCCAAATAGAGTCACAAAGAGTTGAATATGACTGAAAACAGTAAACAACAAAAAGTGCTAAATAAATGCTTGTTAATTGATCCAGCTACCTCATATTTAAGGGTTGAGGTACAAGTTCTTGGTTGTTTTCTCACATTTAGGACAATTCCAAGGGAAGTACCAGAACCCTTTATGTAACGTTCTCCTAAAATATTAAATAATAACCAGCTGTGATAGGAACCATTTATTCAAAAGCTGAAGGACCGATTGCTTTGCTCCGTCTTTTTTGTGTTTATTTGCCTTGAATTGCAGCTGTAAAAGCTTTATCAGCCAGTCTTTTGACTCTTTATGGAAAGAAATGTAAGCTAACCGAGAGAGGCCTATGTACCAGGAGACTGTTGGTGTGCTGCTTCTGTTCCCCAGTGACTTGTAGGATGAAGATGATGGGATTCCTTTCCACCCCATTTGTATGGGATGTTCCTTTTATTTCTGCTCATGTGCCAGAATAGGGGAATGATAGTGGGGTTGTCTTCCTAAAAGTATGTTGGTCATATGTTCAAACTAGCCAGGGTGTTGAGTAGGATTTGACTATTCTGTCCTATACATTATCAATATACTTTTAGAGCAATCCTAGCTCCCATGCTCTCCAAAGCCCTTAACATTTTTTAATGAAGGGGGGGGGTGTATATTGGGATGGGGGGAACTGCCTATTTTTGCTATCTCCTTTAAAACTCCCCACCGGTTGCTTTCTTTTCTACCAGCTGGAACTAACTTCATGACCCTAGTAGAGTAAAGTAAGATGCTGGCTTACATTACCTTTTCAAAAGACTTCTGCCTCTAGAACTTTGTACATTACGAGGCAGATGGCACAGTACAGTTGTATCAGACTAAAATAGAAACGGTGGCCACTTTTCCATATAGATAAGGATGTCTCTGGGGCACATACTATATGCTTCAGTTTAAAAATGTAATATCTATATTTTATTATGTTTTTATTTGTTTTGTTAAATATTTCCCAATTACATTTTAATGTGGTTGAGGCTTCCCTTGAAAGTATCTGGGCTACGTGTTTGACATCTCTGGCATAGAGAGAGGATAGAGAGCCAGATTTGGAGTCAGGAAGACCCAAGTTCATATCCAGTCTTAGATACTTATTTGAGTATATAGGGTGTCTCAAAAGTCTTAGTGTAATTCTCTTATTACAAGCTTAAAACTACACTAAGACTTTTAGGAATACATATATGTACACACACACACACGTGTACAGTATGTGTGTTATATAGAAATATATTAGAATATATTATATGTAATATATGTATATGATTGTTATAAGTATATAGGCATAAATTAAATATATGCTTATGTTATATAAAAATATATGGACAGCTAGGTGGTGCAGTGAGTAGAGTGCCAGGCTGGAGTCAAGGAGATTAATTTTTGTGAGTTCAAATCTGGCCTTCAACACTTACTAGCTGTGTGACCCTGAGCAAATCACTTAACCCTATTTACCTCAATTTCTTCATCAGTAAAATGAGCTGGAAAAGGAAATGGCAAGCTGCGCCACTCCAGTATCTTTGCCACGAAAGCCCTAAGTGGGGTTATAAGAGTTGGACATGATTGAAAAACTACTGAACAACAAAAAAATATATATATATTTATGTAAAAATAAACACATACCTGTTATGTAAATATACGTGTGTGTGTGTGTGTGTGTGTGTGTGTGTGTCTAAAATAGCCTTCCTTTGCTTTTACAAAGTCCTAAAGAGTGAAAGAGTGAGCTTCATTGGAGAGTGAAAGATCTGGCAGGTCCTATAGACCTCGAAACACTTTTATTATAGGTCCAGGTAAGAGTGAGTGCCATCCTTACATGAAGTGATGTGAAGTGAAATGAGCAGAACCAGGAGAACATCAGACAATGTAACAACAACATTGTGTATCAACTATGATTGACTTAGCTGTTCTCAGTAATACAATGATCCAAGACAATTCCAAAAGACTTCATGGTGAAAAATGCCATCCATCTCCACAGAAAGAATGAATGCAGATCAAAGCATACTAGCTTCACTTTATTTTTTTTTGCATGTTTTTTTTCTTTTGTGAACTATAATTGTTTTGCAAACTGTTTCTTCTTTCACAATATGGCTGATATGGAAATAGGTTTTACAGGTTGCGCATATATATGTATATATATATATACGTATGTATATATACATATACATATATATTATAATATTATATGTATATATAATATATATATAAAATTGCTTACTTTCTTAGGCAGGGGGAGGATAGGAAGGGAGGGAGAAAATTTGGAACTCAAAATTTTATAAAAATGAACGTTAGAAATTGTCTTTACATCTAATTGGAAAAAATAAAAAATGATTAAAAAAAGAGTGAGTGCCATCTTGGATGAGTTTAGCTAAGTTACGAGAAGTTTTTTACCAGTTTAGCTTCAGGGTAATGATTTTTTTGAGCTTCCAGAGTCTATCCACTTAGATCAGGCCTATGCAGCATGCAACCCAGGGACTGCAGGTTTTGCAGGCCTCACTTAGATGATTGGGTTGTGACATTAGTTGGTGGGAGGAATACCCACGCTACTTGAAATAGTGAAATGAGAATGAGCCTTCCCTTGACCTGCTTCTTTTTCATTGATTCACTTCCTTATGGTATTTGTGAAAAATCCGCTGCACCATCTGATTTTCATGGCTGGTGCTGACAAGTTGTTAATAAGGTTGTATTTTACTCCTCTACCCATCTCTACCCTGTCCCCTGTCACCTGTAGAGAAATCTCAGCCAGGCCACACAGGAACAGCAAAATCTCTCTGAGAAGTTACAAGATGAGACAGAACAGAAGGAACAGTTGAGGAGGTTGAAGAATGAAATGGAGAATGAGCGATGGCAACTGGATAAGACCATTGAAAAACTGCACAAGGAGGTAAGGAGGCCTGCAGGGCAGGAAGCATTGTGGGGATGAGTGATTCCTACATAGCAAAAACCCACTTTGGCTCCTTTCTGTGCTAACACGGAGGAGGGTTTTCAAGTCAAGTCAAGTTAACAAACATTTATTAAGCACCTACTATGTGCCAGGCAGCATACAAAAAATGGCAAAAATAGTCCCTGTCCTTAAGGGGCTTACATTCTAACGGGGGAGGCAACATGCAAGCAACTATGTAGAACAAGATACATACAGGATAACTTGGAGTTAATCTCAGAGAAATTATTAGCTTCAAAGATTAAATTTAGTCCATGGGACATAAGTACATTGTCACCTTTGTGTGCCACAGATACTTTCCCCATTGCCTTCTCATGCCTTCAATTCCCTCTGTTTCTCCAGAAAATACAGATTTTGGGGTAAGTGAACTCCAAGACTCTTTTTCGCTCTGAGAGACTAGGGTTTTATTTTTTGAACTAACAGCTCCTGCTTGCTTTAAGAATGCCCTTGTAGCATGGTTCTGAACACATGGGTAAGACTTCAACCCTAAATAGGTCATTTTTTAATGAGATGAAGTGTATTCATCATCAAAGCTGTACAAAATGAACCAAGAGCAGATACCCTTTGGAGGGTTACATCAAAAGCATTTTTTCTTCAAAGAAGGTGACCTTCAACCTATACATTAACCTTTGCCCCAGGCACTTTGCAATGTCTTTAGGAAAAACAAAACTGTCCACTTTGGGAGGGGCAAGGTAAATTTGGCTGTATATCAGATCGGAGGATTTGGAGCTAGAAAGGACTTTCAAAAGGATCTAGTCTAAATTTTTATTTTATAGATGAAAAAAATCAGCCCAGAGAGGGCACCTGGCTTGCCCAAGGACACACAGCTGGTAGTGACTAAGCTGGGTCTCAAACCCCCAAGTCTTTTTATGCCAAACCTAGGTTTTTTCCATTGTACCACATGGATTCCTTAGGATGACATTCCTTAAATAGGACTGGAGCAAAATGTTAGATTTCTAGCTGTCTGAAATGGGCTTTCTACATATCTTCCCACTGGGACTCAAACTGCCCCTGGGACCATGACCTCTGACATAGGCTTTCACCTAATCTTACATGGAACCAGGCCTCTTACCAGCCATTTTTAAATGATGCCATCTCCCATTTCCCACCCACCCCACTTCCAACTCTAGCTTTTCTTTATGTCTTATCTTCCCTTATTAGGACGCTAAGCCCCTTGAGGACAAGACCACCATGCTTGTTTATTTCTATATTCCTAGTATGTAATAAGTGCTTAATAAATGCATCTCTGTTTATTCATGTGTATGTTTTTTCTGTAGATGGCTGACATAGTGGAGGTTTCACGGATATCAACTCTGGAACTCCAGAACCAGCTGGATGAATACAAGGAGAAAAATCGCCGGGAGCTTGCCGAAATGCAGAGGCAATTAAAGGAGAAAACCGTGGAGGCAGAAAAATCCCGCCTGACAGCCATAAAAATGCAAGATGAGGTAATGGCTAGTTGGTTCCTTTGGTTAATCTCTGAATCAGAAATACACTTCTGATGTCTCAAAATGATGGATCTTTGATGTGCTGCTTTGGGGTAGGCTCTGAAGATTATTCTTGGGTCTGGAGCCTTAGATAAGACAGAAAAATTTTTAGGATTCAGAGTTGAAGTATTTTGTTATGTGGTTAAAGGTAAAAAATAAGGGATGATTCAGTTTTATCTAATAAGCATTTATTAAGCACCTACTAAAGGTCTCGTTCTGTGCTAGGGACTGTGGTACAAAGAAAAGACAAAACAGTGCCTAGGGTTGAGTGTGGGATTTGAAATCAGGAAAATCTGGATTTTAATCCAGCCTCAGATACTTATCTCTTGTGTCATACTGTGCAAGTCATTTCTCTTTACTTCAGTTTCCTCATCCATAAAGTGGAGCTAATTAAACCTGTAGCATCATAGAACTGGGGGCAGCTAAAAGATGCTGTGGGTAGAGCAGTGGGCCTAGAGTCAGGAAGACCTGCATTCAAATTCGACCTCAGATACTTCCTAGCTGTGTGACCCTGGGCAAGTCAATTAACCCTGTTTACTCAGTTTCATCATCTGTAAAATGGGGGTAGTAAGGGCACCTCCATTGCAGGGTTGTTGTGAAGATCAAATGAAATAATGGTGACGTGCTTAGCGTCGTGTCTGGCATCTGGTAGATGCTTTGTGTTAGTCATGTTTGTAAGGTGCTTTGCCAGCCCTAAAATGATATTTTAATGTCAGTTATTAATTTGAGTATAAATATAGGTCAGAGCCACAAGTATACAGCCTTCTACAGGTTGGCAAGATATAAAATTCTACTTAAGAAGCTAGCTCTGGGCCAACTTTTGGTTTATGTTGCAGTTTTTGCATTGTTTTTCTACCTTTTGGTTGTTTAAAACACATGATTTTTTTTTTTGATAAAAGGGGGAGGGAGGTCACTCATATCACTGAAATAATCTGGTATTAAATTGTGAAATGCTCACAGGAATCCGGTATGCCAGTTAAACTCTGTGTTCACGTACACACACACACACACACACACACACACACACACACACACACACACACACACACACACACAAACACACACGAATCCCCAACCACCTTGCTTTTCAGGGAAAACAAAATTAAGCACAATAGGACACACCTGAAGCATACAGATTAGCTTCATGTGATCACATGGCTTAGTGTCACTCAGGTGTCCCACAGCTATAAGAATCTAAAAGTTCCTGAAAGCCTTTAGCGGGAGGCACTTTGGTTTGAGCTGTAGGATTCCCTTCCAGCCATAGAAAAATTTAAAAAGTAGAATTTAATGGTGAGAGAGACTCTAGAGGTCATCTGTAGTCCATGGGTGCTAAACCTTTTTGGAGTATTTTTTTAAATTTCCTTTTTCACATGAAAAAATTTCTTGGACTCGCACACCATGGCAATTGAAGTTTTTGTATCCATTCATTGGGGGAAAAACTATAATAAAGAAAAGCCCTTCTGAAAAAAGGTCATATTTCATTCTGAAGGCCAGAAAACACTTTTCCCCCATGCTTCTATTAGGCACAAATGAAGCATTGATAATACAAAACCACTGATACAAAACCCCTTATGCACCCTTTTGTTGGAACTAAATAAAACCCAAATGACAATACTTGGTGAGCATATGGTTTATAGAACCCTTGCAATAACTTCATGGCCCCCAAGAGTCTGGGGCCCACAGTCTGAGAGCCACTGATCTGGTCCAGTGCTCTCATTTTACAGATCAAGGACCTGAGGCCAAAACAGGGTGAAACGACTTGTTCAGTTAGTGAGGGGCTGACTCCTTCCACCATGCCAGGATGATTCTGTGGGACCTCTTCTTAAGCTCCCCCAAGTGCTCTCCAGATTCTCAAGTTGATTATTAAGAGTACAAGCTCCTCCTTCCTTCCTTCCTTCCTTCCTTCCTTCCTTCCTTCCTTCCTTCCTTCCTTCCTTCCTTCCTTCCTTCCTTCCCTCTCTCTCTTTCTCTCTCTCCCCTCCCCCCTTCCTTCCCTACATCTGTCTCTAACTCTCCTTCCTCCTTTCTCTGTCCCTTCTCACTCTCTCTCTCCCCCCATCTCCCTTTCCCGTCATTCTCTGTCTCTGTCCCCCCACCCCCTTCTCTCATCTCAAAAGCTGCACAAGAAAAGAAAGCTTTACTTCAAAAAATAAATTTGGAACTCTTGTCCAGCCTACAAATGCTAAAAAAATGTAGGCCTTTAAAAAATAAACTTTTGAGGAGCTCATCAGATCTTAAAAGAGCTGCATAACAGGATCCCCAGTCACTCAGATTCACACAAAAGTGTGATGAGGCTTGAAGTTGCTAAGCTGAGACTGTTACACAGGTGTTAAAGTTTTCTCTGGCATTTTTTGAAAATTGTTTTTATTTCTGAAGTACCGTAGCACTGTGGCTAGTGTGTTACAGTTGGAGTCAGAAACACCTGCTTTTCAATCTGACCTCTGACCTCTTCACCTATCAGCTATGTGACCCTAGGCAAAGCATTCAGTCTCTGAGCCTCAGGCCAATCTGTAAGACTAAATTAACCACTGAGTTGTGATTTGTGTTGGTAGGTCATTCTTAACACCAATGACATCACATGACCTTAGCATGTTTTATTTTCATTTCCACATAAAAGGGATAATATTCTTGGGTGTTTCATCTGGGCATCTTTAATCTACCCGCTTATGTTGTTTTTTGAAAAAAAAATTTTTATCCAACAATTATCAAGCATTTCTCTTTTTCCTCCTTGTACCTCTCCCTATCCACTGAAAAAAAAAAGTTAGAAATAAAGACAGATCCTTTGTATCACAAGCACAGTCAAGCAAAAGAAATTCTCCTGTGGGGAATATCCAAAAATGTGTTTCTTATTTTGCATGTTAGTCCATCACCTCTCTGTTATGAAGGAGGCATTCTTTTTTATTGGTCCTCTGGAATCAGAGTTGATCATGGTTGATTAGAGTTCTTAAGCCTTCCAGACTTGTTTGTTTTTATAATACTGACGTTAAAGTATAAATTATTCTTCTGGGTTCAGGAAAAACAAACAAACAAAACATAATAGGGCCACTTCTGTCAATACCATGAATTTAACATCCCAGACTGCTTGAATGTGCTCCACGTTGCCTGTTGTTGGTGCCAAAAGGGCACTAGTAATGTTTATCAAAGCACTGCGACTACCAGAGGGGAGCAAACATCAAGAACCTGCTGTGGGTTTAATGCTGTTGGGAACACCCTAACCTGCAGGACAGGAACTTTTCAAATACCACCTTCAATCCAAGTGCCAAGCTGCAGTTACAGAGCTGTTTGAAATTAAATGAGTAAATAAACAAGGACCTTAAAAAAGCAGACCTCACAGACATGATGGATCTTAGAAAAACTTGGTGTGTTCCCTTTGTTAATTGCCTTTTTCTTCACAAAGGTCTGGAAATTCTATTTTATGTCCTTTGTTGAGAATCTGTTAAACCTCTGAGGAAGGAGGAGGATCTGTGGTTATGCTTAGAGAGGAAATTATCCTGGGATTAATACCCTGGTCCTTTTTTTTCCTTTTTGCATAGATTTTTTTTCCTTCTTATTATATATAGTTTGGCAAAGGGAAATGCCCAGTTAGGGTGAGAATAGATCTGTTTTCGATCCTAAAAATGAACAATGCAGACGTTAAAATTAAAATTATCTCTCACTTTATTTTGATCAAAAGTGAGTTGTTGAAAAACATGCTTTTCTTTCTCATCAGTCAATTCCCATGTGTTTATTGAGTAACTGTCATGTAAAAAGGTGCTGCTAGAGTCTGTAGGGAAGATAAATAGGTAATTTAAAGCTGTGTCTGACAAAGAGGAAAAAATCCTTTATTATTGGGATTTAGGTTTTTTCTAAGTTATTCTATAGGAAACATTTTTTTTTCAATGAACAAAAACTATTTTCTCTGCCTTACAACTCTTACCATTAGGGGGAAAAAGAAACAAATGGTAAACTTTTTAGGACCATCATATGTTGCATATAAGACCATACAATGATTTTTCCTCATTAGCTTTAGCATGATTTCTGCATGCCTTTAATCTTTTTCTTTCATTCTATTTGTAATGTTTGAAAATATGCCATTTTTGGATGGGTTTAGTCCAAGGCCTGCGAGACAGGGGAAGAGTTGTGTTTTTGGGAAGAGGAGGGTCTCCAGAGGAGTACCCCACTCTGCTTCTAGACCCAGTCCATTTCTTTTCACTGGGAAGCGGCCCCTGGCTGGAAGGCTTATTCATGAATGCCTCTTCTAAACTGCTAGTTCAGTGCCATCTTGTGGGCAAAAAAAATACTGTAAGTGACTGACCATGGCATTGGACAACATGGAGTTTTCTTGAAGGAAGCTGGAGTGCCATTAACATCTAGATAGCTTTGTCTTTCATTTCATTTGCGTTTCTATAGATTCTGCCTCTGCATGTTGCTTTAGGTTATTATTTCTTAGCATTTTATAGAAAGATCATAATAGGTAATAGATCTTGAGCCAGAAGGAATTTCAGTTGTTAGTTCAACCTCCACATTGTAGATAAAGAAACTGAGACCTAGGGAATTTAAGTGACTTGCCCAACATCATACAGTAAGCATCAGATTTGAACCCAGGTCTTCTGACTCCAGAAAAAAATGTTTCCTTTTCCACTGGACCATCCTGGGATTTCAAATTGGATGAGACCTTAGAAGTCATTATGTCTTCATCATTTTACAAATGAGGAAAATTAACCCAGAGAAATGAAGTAATGATTGGCTCTGAGATGTGAAGTAGAAAAGGAAGGAGGCTAGTATTTAGTATGTATGTTTGGGGGAGGGGGTCGAGAGTCTGGGAGCAGGTGACTACATAAATCGAAGATGGCCTAGGCTTGGTCCAGCCCCCAGAGATGATGCTACTGAGATTTAACCCTGGTGTAAAGTGTCTTCAGCATCCTTGCACTTCCATTTCTTAGCTTCTTCTCCTTATTCTTTATTTCCAGGGGCCTAATGCTGTCCCTTGGCTGTCTGAGACCCCTACTGCCTTCCCATGCTTCAGGAATTTCTTTCTCCTGCCCCATTCCAAAACTCTAATGGCTTTTTCCTCACATAAAAAAAAATAATCTGATACAAGAGTTCTCATTCCATTGTTAAATATTGATATTGGCCCAATCGGTTACCCCTCTAGAGGAATCTGAATATATAAAGCCTTAACCCAGAGTCAGCAATCAGTCAACAAACATTTATTAATCAATTATTATATACCACGCACTGTGCTCAGCACTGAGACTGCAAAGAAAGGCAAAAATCGCTGTTCTTGCTTTCAACGAACTCACATTATAATGCAGAAGACACCATGTAAATCACATGTAAGACATATAACAGAGGTAAAGGTAGTTTGAAAGGGAAAGCAGCTGAGAGAATTGGGAAAGGCCTTCAAAGGAATGGATAGACAATGGTGGTGTTTCAGACATTCTTTAGACCAGCGGGACATAAGTGTGAGGCAAGGGGCACTTTGTGGTATCATGGAAGTCATCTCACATCACAGCCCTTCCTGGTGGTGTGACTACACTGAGCCTCAGTTTCTTCTTTCATAAAATACTTGCATCATTACTTCCTAGGTTTGTTGTCAGGAATGTGTTTTGTAACCTTAAAGTAATGTGGCATGGATGGATGGATGGATAGATAGATCAATTTTTTTTTTTTGCACTGATCCTATAATTTCATCATTGTGTGGAGATACAAGTGAGGATTTCCTTCTGCCAATATAGATGCAGACCTATGCCTTCTATGCAATTTATAATATGAGTTATATGAGGCACTGCCAGGTAAAGTGAGTTGCCCAGGGTCACGTAGCTCGTATATGTTAGAGTCAGAACTTGAAAAGCAGGTCTCCTTTTTTATTTATTTTATTTTATTTTTTTATCTTTTGGAGGGGGGAAGGCAGGGCAATTGGGGTTAAGTGACTTGCCTGAGGTCACACAGCTAGTAAGTGTGTCAAATGTCTGAGGCCGGATTTGAACTCAGGTCCTCCTGACTCCAGAGCTGGTGCTCTACTCACTGCACCACCTAGCTGTCCCAAAAGCAGGTCTCCTTAATTCCAAAGCTGGCTCTATCCATTATGCATGCTGCCAACATCATCATGGTCAGCATCGATAATAATATAGCAATAAGTATTGGTAGTAACGGTGGAAGTGGTAATAGTAGTAGTTGTGATGGTGGTGGTAGTGGTAGTGGTAGTAGTAGTGGTAGTTTTGATGGTAGTAATGGTGGTAGTAGTAAGGAGGAGTGAGGATAGAGGTGGTGGTGGTGGTAGTAGTAGAAGTGGAAGTAGTAGTAGTACCGGACATTCCTAAAGTCTGGACTCAAAGGCAAAAATGCATATTTTCAAGAAATGAAATGAATGAAATTTTCAACATTTTATTTAATTGGGATACTAACAAATAACATCTTCAATATGATTTCTGTCATTTGTGATGCAGAGGTTGACACGCTTTGCAAGATTCATGTGAACTCGATGCAATAACTCCACATTGCTGTCAGTTTTAGCATTTTATGCATTCCATCGAGTGTGTTGCATCTGTGATTTTCATTGAGTACACCTTCTTCTTCAGCATACCCCAGAAAAAGAAGTCTCAGAACAACACAGTCTTCGGTGAAATGGTTAATGAGATTTCTTCTGTGTCCAGACTTTAGGGACACCCTGTAGTTATGATGGTGGTGGCGGTGGTGGTACTAGTAGTAGTAGTGGTGGTGGTGGTGGTAGTGGTAGTAGGGAGGAACTAAGGGTAGGGACTGGTGGTAGTGGGAATACTAATAATATTAGTCATAGTAAATTCAGTTATCTGTTTTTATTCCCAGCCTAGGGCTGGGGAACATGTTCCTAGGCACACTGATGGGTAGAGGGAAAGGATAATGAAGTAAAAGTATTTTTCTTCTCATATCTCTTCAGTTTTCTCCCGAGTTCTTTGTGTGCAATCGAGGACATGGACCAAGGTGGATGGAGGTGTAGGTGTCGGGGAGGATATAGAGTGACAGAGACCATATCTCATTTCTTTAGGTATTTAGACATTTCTTGTGAAAACTAATGCACAGCTTGCCTTGAGAGCCTCCCTTTCCCATTTTTGGAATGTGTTGGGGGAATCTCTCAATAAAAAGGTTGAGTTGTGTTGATGACACATTTCAAGGGTGGTATTCATTTCGAGAAACATACTTAGCACCCACTATATAGTAAGCCTTGTGCTAACTAGGCTCTGGAGGAGACACAGAGGCTTAGAAAACTTAATGTCTCTGTTTTCATGAAGTTTACAGTCTAGTTCAGGTGTTCTTCACCTGGGGTCTATGAATTTAAAAAAAATAACATGGCAACTGTGTTTCAATATAATTGGTTTCCTTTGTAATTCTACATATTTTATTGTATGCATTTAAAATCGTTATTCTGAAAATGGTCCACCTTCATAGACTTCACCAGACTAACAAATAGGTCCATGCCTCCCCCAGAAAGGTTAAGAACCCCTGGTCAAGTAGGTTGTACATACCCATGATACAATGGGGAGCAGTGTCATAGGGTGGAGAGAGCATTGGATTCAGAGCATCTGGCTATTGTTACTTACTACTTGTATTGTCTTGGGCAAGTCACTTAAGCCTCTCTGAGGGTCTTTCCCCACCTTGCAGAGATGGGGTTGGACTAGTTGTTGCCTAAGGTACCTTCCAGCTTTCAATCCTATGCAAACAATCAAAGAGATATAATCAAAGTGCTGCATGAACTTCAAAGTATTGGTGGGATTTCTCTCTCCCTCTCAATGACAGGATAATTATTTCATCAAAAGAGATTCACATATCAAAAGCTCCATCCATATACTGGTTTTTAATTTAGGTTTTCCTTTTTATTATAGGCTTAAACATCAACAAGCATAAACATTGTCACATAAAACAGAAAAATGGCATTGTGTATTAAACTATAACTTCTACTCTATACCGTTTTTAAAAAGTATATATTAAATGTAGCATGAGAGTAACAAAATTACCCCTCCTTGTCTGTATTCCCTTTTGCTCTCCTTTGTGTGTTTAAAAAAGTGTTTTGTGTATGTTCTTTTTTTCTTCCATATCCTGTTAATAATATAATAATTATAACAAGTATTGTAAAGTGCTTCACTGATGTTATTTCATTTGATCTTCAACCCTGGGAGGTAGGTGCTGTTATTACCATCTCCATTTTACAGGTGAGGTAACTGAGGCAGAGAAAAGTTAAGAAGACATGCCCAGGGTCAGACAGTAACTCTCTGAGGCTGGATTTGAACTAGGGTCTTCTGACTCCAGATCCAGAGCTCTCTCCACTGTGCCACCACCTACCCTGTTCATAATTGTCTGCAGAAGCTCCTTAGGAACTGGACCAAATACAGTCACTTTCGTAACCCCGGGAACGAGTGACCCAGTACAGGTCTGAACAATGTGTCCACCTTTATGACCAGAGCTCAGTCTTTCCATTAGCTTTCCACAGATCTCTCATTGGGGGGCTCATCGTCTGCCAGGATCTTCATCTCGTCAAGAGTTACGCGATAATGACCATCTCTTTCTCCCTGCAGATGCGTCTGATGGAGGAGGAGTTACGAGACTACCAAAGAGCTCAAGATGAAGCACGCACAAAAAGAGAGCTTCTGGAACAAACGTTGAAAGACCTAGAGTATGAATTGGAGGCCAAGAGTCACCTTAAGGAGGATCGCAGTAGACAAGTCAAGCAAATGGAGGTATGGTTAATAATAACTGGCATTTCTATGGCACCATGTTCTAGGCACTGTGCTAAGTGCCTTACAATCATGATCTCATTGGATCCTCACAATGACCCTGAGAGGGAAGAGGCAATCTTATTATCCCCATTTTACAGAAGATGAAACTGAGACAAATAGAGGGTAGGTGACTTGCCCAGGGTCATCTAGCTAGTAAGTATCTGAGGCCAAATTTGAACTCAGGTCTTCCTGACTCCATGCCCATCTCTCTCTTTACTGTTCCACCTTTTAGGCTTTAAAACTACTCATTTTCATTTCTCTTGAGTTTCAATTCTCTTGAAAATTTAGTAGTATCATTTTAATTCTCTTGAGTTTCAATGCTCTTGAGAATTTAGTAGTATCATTTCAATTCTCTTGAGAATTTAGTGGTATCATTCTCTTATATGATTAAGACACTGCTGAGAGGGTGGGGCTGATACCACCAGAAGAGACTTAGAAATACTCTAGTACAGCTCCTTCATTTTAAAGATGACAAAGCTGAGACCCAGAGAGGTTAAATGAGTTACCTTAGATCACAGAGAAAGTAATTGTGGAACTCAGACTTAGAAGCCAGTTCCAGAGTCCTCCATCTCATTGCATACTTAATTTTAGGTTCCTATTTTCAACTAACCTTTGCTCATGTGCAATCCAGCTTTGCAGATATATACAGTGTGATAAAGGTGGTATAATTTAATTCTACAACTACTCAATGAGCACTGTGATACACTTAGCACTGTACTTAACACTTTGTGAAATAGGGCTTTGTAAAATAAACATCTAACTTGGACCCTGCCCTCGGGGAGTTTACCATTTTTGGGGGGAAGAAATAAACCTATGAAATAGGTAACAACATAAAGACAATAGAAAATAAAATCTTCAATTCATTTCCTAAATAGGGGGTGAGTCCTTCAGACAACTCAAAACTCTTAACAAATAACCAAAAAAGTAAATCAAATCAGAAAATCTAAAGAATAGTGCACTGATAGTTGTATAGGTGTAATCTTACATTCATCACACCCACACTTAAAATAGCACAATCCTTAGAACAATGCTGTCCAAAAAACCAGCATTCTCCAACATGATAATGAGACTTTGGAGAAAAATGCTGGATTAAAATAACACTTGAACCGCATTAACAGAAGTTAAGATGTCAAGATGTTTTTAGGAGGCAGATAGATGTTGCAAAAGAACGGGGTGAAAAAGGATGAATTTGTAGTCAGTGTAGTTCTTGAATTTATTTTGCAAATACCTCCTTTCCCCTACCTTCTTCAGTGGCCAAGAAACCACTGATATCTAGTGAATGTTAATTCTGATATTACCAATTTCTCTAGATATGTCTTTCCTAGGGGAAAGGCTAAACAGGCTAAATATAATTTTTCTGTTTTCTTAAGGTAGTTGCAAATTGCTATTAGGGCCCTAGCATGCTTATGTTCTAGGATTCTGAGAGCTAACTGGAAGATGAACAAATATTAACTCATGTAATCAGAAGCTCGGTGCCCTCTGCCCCACGTGGCCATCTCATAAGCCAGTTCAGAGCATGGGCATAATATCCACTGACCTAGACCTGAAAGTCACCTAGCTATACTTGTTTAACACATGGGCAATGGAAACCTTGGAAGGACTGCATCCTGAACTCATGCCGTCCTAGGAAAATTAAAATAGTATTTTCTTATCTGAATAAAGATGCTTTCATTAATATTTTTCAGCGTGATTGGATAGCAATATGGATAAGCGGAGGTGGTAGCAGAACTAGAGGTTTGTTTGTTTGTTTGTTTTTTAACTTGAGCAAAATTTTAAGGAGGATCTCTTTTTCCCATTTTATACTGGACAAAGAACAGTTCTCAGGCCCCCGACCAGTGAGAAGAGTACTTTGGCAATCAATTGACCTTACAGAGGGAACTGGCATGTGAGAGAGCTAGCCGAACTTACCTTACCTAGTTTTGTTTCCCTTGCATGTCTTCCATCAGGAGCAGTCATACAGAAATTATTTTTTAGCCAGCCAAGTAACTGATTATCAGCTAATGAGCACCTTCCGTAAATGAGAGGGGGAGGGAGCAGTTAATTGAAGTGGGCTGTGATTGTATAGACTATCTTTTATGAGGATCTCTTAATTACATTGTGAATATTCTCTGTGAAATTCATAGAGCCTTTGAGTAGGTACATGATTCCTACCCTAAATGAACATAATTGAATACTGGGTGGATCTTAAGGGTTCTTTTAGTTTCTAGGTATCCATACTTGGCAGGAGTGCCCCCAGATGGGTGGTAGCTACACTTGTGACAAAAAGCTGGTTTTGGTTGATGGTTTTTTGTAGTCTCTAGATTGTAGTAATGGCATTCCTTGTCCTTTCATCACTCACATGCAATTTATCTTCTGCGCATAAAGAGGCATCTCTAGTTTCTCAATCTATCTTGATCATCCTGAGGATAATATTTTGGTATTTTGATACATTGTGATCTCATTGATGTGGGCCATACATTCACTGGTCAGTCAGTCTCTCAATAAGCATTCGTTAAGTGTTTATTAAGCATATGCCAGGCACTGTGCTAAGCCCTGGGTTCAGCCCATTTATGCCATCACATTATGTGCAATCTGTGTTTTTCAGCAGATACTCCACAGAGAAATCCACTTAATGCAATGGTGACCTTCCTTTTTTTAAAAATATTTTGGGAGTACCAATGGACCATTTGAGATGCCCATTTTTTATTCTTCTTTCTCAGTATGCGACTGGACCACCTCCTTACCCCACCATTGATGTTCCTCTGTCATGTTTTTTACCCTCACTTCTTGCGTGCAAATCATTGCCAGGAATGTGCTGTTGACTGTTTATACTCACCACGTGGCTTTCTGTTGTTGATTGGGTTATTTGTAATATTCTTCTGAGATTATGTTGTTTCCAGGGACAATATTTATCCATAAATATTTCAGAGCCCAAATCCAGGACTGCCAATTACTTTCTAGCATCTGTGGCTCCAACTTAATCCAAACATTTAAAATAACAATGAACTGGTGACTAGAGAAAAGAAGTAAATGCAAAAACCTAGCAATTCTGGGTGTAGAAATTTGCATTATTTTCCCCTTTCTTTCTCCCTCCCACCCACAAAACTTCTTTGAAGTGCATTTTCCATAACAAGTAATGAATTGCAAATAAGCCCAACTCAAAAAACTTGGTGTCATAATTTTGTGAATGCTAATTTGGCAAAATTTGATTAACTTTGAAACATGATCCAATATTGTCTTGAGTTCACTAGAAGGAAAGGATCATTGGTTGCCGCAGGTACTCACAGAATTTGCCTTCCCCAAGGCTCTTAGGAGCAATGGTAAGAATTGGTAGGTGGTACATTTTACATAAAATGAAACATTCACAGTTTCTTGCTGCCTTTAGGAGACACTTGCTGAATGCAGCATGAGCTCTTTGGATCATTCCAATGAGTGGTTCATTGGGAACCAGTGTTTGAAGTAGCCCAGAAAACCTCTATCCCAACCCATTCAGCTCCAGTCTTCTATCTTCTCTCCTCCCTGTGATGCTCAGATACCATGCCTTCACATATTTCATCTTTACCCCTTCACCCACAGAAACAGCTGTCCCATTTTCATCTAGTAAAAGCCCAAATTAAATGGGTGTATGTGTGTCTGTTCTTTTGCAGGACAAAATTTCTCAACTGGAGATGGAACTAGATGAAGAAAGGAACAACTCTGATTTGTTGTCTGAGAGGATTACCCGGAGCAGGGAACAGGTACTGTAGTAGCTGAAAATGATCAGGTTAACATGAATGAACCAAAAAGAATGAGATGTTTAAATATGAACAGTTAGCTAGAGCACAGGTACTTAACCCTTTTTTTGTGTCATGGGCCCATTTAGTAGTTTGGTGAAACCTATGGCCTTCTCAGAACAATATTTTTAAATGCATAAAATAAATACATAGAATTACCAAAAAAAACCCTAATTTAGCTATCAAAATAAACAAAAATTTTATAGGTACCAGGTTATGACGCGTTGGGCTAGAGGAAATCTTCTACTATTGCACCTTGACCCAGTAGCTCTCAATACTTTAAGTCAGAAGTATAAATATGTGAGCAATATTCCCAGGTGAGATTAAAATGTAATTGGGAAATAGAAACAATACAATATAAAACCTAGACAATGTTAAAATGTGGCTTTTTAAGTCAACATACAGCCTGCAGGTTTCATGGGCCCATTTCTATTTGAGCTTGACACCACCGCTCTGAATCACTTGGGGAGAATATAAAAATTACCTTGTTATAGCAACACAGAGTTCAAATTTCTAAAGAACCAAGGTAAGTGGTTAAGTCATAGAAAAATCTCCTAGGCTCTAAGCTCCATGATACTAGGGACCATGTCTTATCTAAATTTTATCTCTTCCATTTTATTGTCATTTAGTTATTGTCAGTCATGTCTATCTCTTCATAACCTCTTTTTTGGGGGTTTTCTTGGCAAAAATACTAGAGTGGTTTGCCATTTCCTTCTCCAGTTCATTTTACAGATGACGTAACTGAGGCAGAGTTAAGTGATTTGCCCAGGGTTGCATATCTAGTAAGCGTCTGAAGCCAGATTTGATCTCAGGTCTTCCTGACTCCAGGCCCAGCACTTTATCCATTGAGCCACCTAGCTACACATGCATATAAGATAAGTACAATATTTCATCTGGCTTCTCTTATTTTAATACATCACCATCACCATTCACAAACTCCCCTATGTCTTAGTAGACAATTTTCATGAGTTTCTATGGCTTAAAAACTGATGGATTGGTAGTCAACCTCTCAATGATCCTTTATGAAATTAACAATGCTGGTCCTCAGTCAGTAGATACAGATGGCCTTAATGGCCTTCCCTATTGGCTCTTCCAGCCTGATAGAACTTATCAGGACTTATTCTTTCCTGGTATTGACTTCAAGAACCCAGCATTACCTTCACACCATCAAAGGAGGGCTTTAGTGTACAACTTGGCCCATGGTACATACTTAACACAGGAATGCTGTGTTTGACAATATACTAGGAGAGGACTTGATAGTCTGTTTTGCAGTGTGTCTGAGAATAATTTATTTTTCAAGTACGTGAAGTGACAGGACTTACTTAGCACTCTGCTAGATGAATCACAAAATCACTCACTGTGACTTAGTATAGGTATGAGCTTATGTATATTTTAGAATTACATGACGAGGTCATTATGGCCCTTGAACTAGTGTTGCCAAGGACCGAGCAATGCAGATTGGTGGGAATTGGCCCGTGTGCCCGAGTTTTGTTGCTTTAGATTCAGTTCATCAATTCAGCAAATGTTTATTAAGTGCTAATTACGTGCACGGCACTGCCAGGGTGCTGCAACTACAAGGGTAAAAATATCACAGTCCTATCTTGCGTCCTATGGTCCTTAGTACACATACCATATGTAGACTGACTGACGCAAAGTGAAACATGCGGAGCAGCTTGGTGGAGCAGTGGGTAAGGACGCTGGAGCTGGGGTCACAAAGACCTGACTTCAAATAGCTGTGTGGCCCTGGGCAAGTCACTGAACCTCCCTCAGACTCAGTTTCCTCGTGTAAAAAATGAGGTTAATAATAGCACCTACTCCCTAGGTTTCTTGTGAGGATCAAATAAAATAATATGTGTACAGCCCTTTGCAAACCTTAAAGCGAGTGCTACTTTGCTGCTAGTTGTCATTATTCATGTTGGCCTCCTGTGCTTGGTAACTAAGTAGCTGTAAAGTTTCTCTAAGTAACAGGAGTTTTGAACTTGAGGTCTGTGAACTTGTGGGTTTTTTAAAAATTTCTTGGCTAAATATATTTTTTAAAAGATATGTTAAGTATCTTTTTAAAAATATCTTCAAATATCTATTTTAAATATATCTATTTTAAAACTAATATCTATTTTTTTGTTTTTGTTTTTTGGAGGGGGAAAGGCAAGGCAATCGGGGTTAAGTGACTTAACCTAAGGTCACACAGCTAGTAAGTGTCAAGTGTCTGAGGTCGGATTTGAACTCAGGTCCTCCTGACTTCAGGGCCTGTGCTCTATTCACTTTAAATATCTATTTGAAATATCTTTTAAAAATATCTTTAAACATCTGTTTAAAAATATCTTAAATATCTATTTTAAAAATATGTTTTAAATATCAAAATATCTTAAATATTATTTCAACATATTTGGTTTCCTTTGTAAACAAAAACCTGAGAGGGGCCCATAAGCTTCACCAGACTGCCAGAAGTGTCCATGACACAATAATGGTTAAGGACCCCTACTCTAAACTGAATGCTTTTGGATAATAGTGGTGGTAGCCTCAGGAGATAGGTATAATAACCACTATGATAACTTTTGTTTTTCTAGTGCTTTATGGTTACAAAGTTCTTTGTGTGTCTCGCCCATTAGATTGAGCTGCTTGAGAGCAGGGCCTGTTTTTTTGTCTTTCCTTATAGCCCCAGGACTTAGCACAATGGCGGCACATTGAGGGAATTATTAAATGCTCATTGACTCTCATGTTATCTTAGTTAATCCTTCTACTGACTCTGTGAGTTGTACCTTGCACATGTATTTTTATCCCCATTTCATAGATAAAGAAATGGGACCTCTGAAAGGTTAAGACCCAGGCTTGCTTACACAAGGAATCAGTCAGCATTTGAATACAGACCTTCTGACTCCAGTTCCAATTCCTTTTCCATTTTACCATGCTTCCTCCTTATATCCCTAGTATATGTACATGTGTATGTACATGTGTATGGTACATATGTATATGTACAGTGCCTGGTACACAGTAAGTGCTTAATATATGTACACTGATCGATATCTCCTACAAAGGCACCTTTCTGAGAATGTACCTCCTAAATCATTCCCTTCATAGATTAAAACATATCATTACATCTTTTAGGGGCACAGATGGAGATAGTTACCTTTCTATCTATCTCTCAAAGAAATGGGAAGCTCTTGTCATCTGCTTGCTCCTCAGTGCAAAGGAGACTTCTCCCTTGTGGCCCTATCTGTGTTGAATCATCGTTTATGTCCATCCGTGCCTTTCAGACCTGCGTCAGCACGACATCTCTTATGTGCTGCACTGATTTAATGAAGTAGCTAAGTGAAAACCCAAAACCACCCAGTTGGGGAAATTCACACATAACATAATAGGCCAAACTAAATTTTTACTGTGACTAATAGTCTCTAAAGTTCTTGTGACAATTCAAAGAACACTTTTGGTTTTGAGTTCCTTATAGAATAGATGATGATAATTTACATTTATTAGGCATTTTAAGATTTACAAAGTGCTTCCATAATAATCCGGGTAAGTAGTTTAAGTGTTATTAGCCAAATTTTTATAGATGTTGAAACTGAAGCTCTGAAAAGTACCTGCCCCGTAAGGGCCACAGTTAACTTACATCAGCTGGCCTGCTTTGGCTTAGCATGTAGCTTACAATTAAGTGAAAGCCTTTTAAGTACTAGAACTAGAATTTTGAAAGAAAGAAAGAAAGAAAGAAAGAAAGAAAGAAAGAAGGAAAGATAGGAAAGGAGGGAGGGGAGGGAAGGAAGGAAGGAAAGAAGAAAGAAAGGAACAAGTTTCAGTAAAATGTTGAGAAAAATTACACAGAAGAGAGCAGAAGAAAGTTCAGAAGGGCCAAGCAGGGGAGTTTTGCTACTATCGTGTTAAATTTAACACATTTTTTAAAAAACCTACATGCAGAGGAGACAGGAGAAATACAGGGGCAAATGTAGATTAGCAAAAGATTAATAAAAAGTTATTTAAAAATAAATTTATTTAAAAACAAATGATATAACAGGTCACAGTTTCATATGCAGTCCTCTCTTTTGTTCTCTATTGAAATATTCATATTTTTGTTGGTCAAGTTCATAATAAAAACTATGTTTCTTTTTAAAAGAAGGCATAGATTCAGATTCTTTTAAAATAAATGGGAAGCTGAAAGCAGTCTCTTGCAAGGCATCAGTTTTTCCCTCTTTCCATGAATGTGGAATATCTGTGTTCAGTTTGGCTGGAGGCAGATGACCCGAAATCCTAATTAGGAGATAAGTTTTCCAGACTGCTTAGACACTTAGATTTTCCTTTCAGATCTGACTAGTGTTGGCATGAAGGTACAGATTGAAATTTTGTCCAAATGAGTTCATTTCCCAGAACTTTTTACCTTTCCAGAGTCCTCTAAATGGAGGCAAAGTTTGTTTTCTCAGCTAAGGATATTTTTCCCCCAGGAAGGTTTCTGATGTACCTACTAGGGCCAAAGAATGATTTTATTCAAATGTGGAAAAGCAGGCATTTGACCCATTATTTAGATTTTTTAAAAATAGCTATCATTTATTTGGTTTTCTTCTGCAAAGCACTTTACCAATATCATCTCATTTATTCTCACAACTACCCTGGGAGGTAGGTGCTGTTGTTATCCCCATTTACAGATGAGAAAACTGAGGAAGACAGAGGTTAAATGACTTGCCCAGGTTCACACAGTTAATAAGTATCTGAAGGTGAATTTTAACTCAAGCCTGCCTGACTACAAATCCAGTTCTCTATACATTGTGCCACCTACCTGCCTCTCAAGGAAATGGTGGTATTGTGAGATAAATTTTACCTTTGCTCCGCCCTTCATCCTTCCACATGTGTGTCTTTTCTTACCTGACTGAAAAGCTTTAATATAGATTCTATGGTTCCTTCATTAGGCCTTTGAAAGGTATCCTATAGACCCTAAGAGGACACTGACTCTGGACTCACAGGACCTGAGTTCAGATCTTGCCTCTGATGCTTTCTATCTCTACCTGCATAGGCTTCTGTAAAATAAGAGGTTTGGCCCAGATAGCTACAAAGGGTCCTTTCTAGCTCTAGATCTCTGTTCCTATGGTTTCTATGATACATTTGTCCTTCAAGCACCATATATTAAACTCTGTCGCATGGCTGCTCTTTATTTAAGGAGAAAGGTTTTGGGCCCAATAGACTTTGCTCTCATACTGAGTTTATAGCTTACTTTTGGTAAAAGTTGCAAACTTCGAAAGGAAAACGCATTTCAATGTTTATCCAAATGTGCTCACTATGTGAGTTCCCTGGATCACCATGCATTTTGCTTTTATATATCTGCAGTGCCAGTGAGTGTAGACAGTTAATAAAACAGCTATGCTTGAGAAGAGAAATTTTCTGTTTGCAATGGAGACCAAAAAGCCCCAGCCCAATGGAAAGATATTCATCCAGCCCTAATCACTTGGCAGGCAGAATGAAAAATACCAATCCCAAACCGTCGGGTGGCTTCCGAGTTCTTTCCAGGAGCCTAGTGAGGCTGCCCAGTTACCATGGCAATCATAGAGTCAATACAGGCGGATAAAGTTGCTGGAGCTGCCACAGTCACTTTCCAGAAAGTGATCCCGGGGGTCTGGCACACACCTGCTCCTCCATCAGCACCAGGTGGCCGAGGCCAGTAAATGAGAATGTGGAAATGAAGTCTCCCCCCCTTGCAATGAATGAAGGATCAAAGTTTTTATTAACTTTATCCCAGCCTCAAATCTGCCTCTTGTTGAGTCAGCTGCTTGAAAAACCTGGTGTGTGCAGTCAGTTAATGTTCTTTTTTTTTTCCTCTTCACGATCAGGTATAGTATACAATATTGGTAAGCAATGTAAATTTCCCAAACTCATTGCAGCCCAATGGTAAACACAGGTGATGGTGCTAAATATTGTTATTAGTGATCATAAATATTTCTGGCTTTTCATTAGCCAAATAGGCAGCTGCTTTTAATCCTGAGAGCTGGCACAGGCCACTGGTGCCTCTGAAATGAAACCTGGATGAATCCGATACTGTTATTTCTCATCACAATGCACGGTGTTTAGCATACTTTAAATCCAGCTGTGATAACTGTTGCCTTAAGCTGCACTTGTTTTATTCTTTTTAATTTAACTAGGTGCTTTTTAGCTGAAAATATTCATTGCTTTAAAGCAGGGGGGAACAGTGGTAGTGGTGGTAAACACAGCACAAAGGACTGAGCAATCGAGAGGAAGCAATATGAACTGTTCTAGCTGGGGATTCTTTCCCTTGCTGAGACACTGGGCGAATAGTGGGCCAAAAGATGAGACAGGCACAGAACTGGTTAGTTTAGTACCACAACAGCCAAGGAGAGTCATAGGCAGGGATTTTTGGAGCAGGCCCAGGTCATTCGACCCATCCTAAGTTATTGGTTGCCCAAGGTTGCCCAGAATGCATAGGCCTCTGCTACGTGCCATCTGTCAGAACTCACCATTGCAGGATAGAGCTCATTTCCTGGTGTTGTCCAGGACTCACCACCCCAGGGTGCCAGCTGGAGAGACGATTCTGCAAGAGGCAAGACCAATTGGGAAGTCTTTCTGTTCTGCTAGTAATTGCTTCAGTGAGCTTACAGAGGATGTTCTTCTGATGCTGCCTCCCAATTTATGCCATGGTAGCCATTTACATCTTTTGTCCTGAGACCCTAGTTGTGGTATCTTTCTTCTCTATAAACTTCTTTTGGAAAACTCATGGCCTTCTCATTTGTAGCAGCCTTTACAGAAAATAATAGTAGAAGTGATCTAATAATTCCCTTCTTGGTCACATGGTCTAGTCTGGTGAAACGTCTTTTGTTGGTTAACTCCTTTCTGACTTTTGGTTTTAGTTCCATTGCTCATCTAGATTCAGCGATTAGAATGTTTCTCTCATCACCATTCTGTTGCCCTATTGACCTTTGGCCATACCTGATGTATCAAACATCAGCCATTGACTTTGTCTGCTTCCGAATCATATAACACCCCTGTGGATCTGTGAATTTACCAGTGTGAAATCATGCTTTCTAACTTCAACAGAGTCTTTGTAATCACTGGGTAGGCCTTTTATTCCACTCTTGCTAGTTTATGGAATCCTGGACCTGAGATACCGTCTAGCTTTACAGACTTGATCTTAGACGAAAGGCCAAGAGGAAAGTTCTAGTTCCCCTCTTTTTACAAATAAAGAAACTGTTGTTAAGGTGATTTGCTCTAGGTTGCATAGATTATGGGCTTGGGTTAGAATTCGCATCTCCTGTCTCTCAGTCCAGTGTTCTTCCTGTTACGTTGTAATGAGTTTCTCTAGCTCCCTCCCACAGCAGCTGTGGCAGAAATTCTCAAGACTTCAGTCATACCTTCCTTCCCTCTTAAACAAATTAAGCAAACATTTGTTTATTGGCTGATGACCTCACCTCTTTTTTTTAACTGAGATCAGTCATTGTCCTTGTCCAGCTACCCTTGTCCTCACTTCGCTATCTGTATATACTCGTGGTTTCGTTCCATTTCCTCTAATGCATTTGCTCCCATTTCATGGGTCCAGAACACCTTGGGGGTTCTCAATGTTGATCCAAGGGTTTGTGCTAAAAATTCTTTAATGACACCTTAACCAGTAAATAGTAATAGAATATTATAAGCATATTAAATTACCTTGTTAAATCAAAATTCTTTTTAAAAGGAGTTCAAAGAACAAAAAACATTGGGCATCACTATTCTGATGCTAACCCTTCCACATGCACCCTGTATCTTGTCCCTTCCCATCTGCTGCTGGATGTGTCATCTATAAAATAGAGATCATTATGCATGCTGTACTTTTAGTTCACAGGGTTGTTCTGATGAAAGTGATTTGCAAACCCTGAAGAAAGTGCTATATCAATGTGTGGTGTTATCTACAACTAATTCCTTCTTTAATTAATCCCCTACCATCTGGCTTATAACTCCACCTCCCTAGTGAAATAGAGTACTTTTGAAAATCACCAGTGGTCGCCTCTCTGTGTAATTGAAAGATTTATACCAGGGGTGGGGAACCTGCAGCCTCAAGGCCACATGTGGCCCTTTGACTGAATCCAAACATCACAGAATAAATCCAGGATTTGTTTGCAAGGCCATAAGTTCCTCACCCTGGTTTATGCTCTGCCCTCACCTTCCTTTCCTTGATTCTTCTAATGACCACCTTCTCTTTCTTAAAATACCTTATAAATACCTCCATAGTGTCCTGAATCTCTTACTTTTCTAAATGATCTTTTTGTCCCCCCCATGAGGGTTCCACTGTCTCTCCTTCCCTAACTGTAGGTGCCTGTCAAGGATGAGTTCTTGAGCTCCTGTCATTGTCTTTTTCAGTGTTTTTCCTTTGGAGAGCTAGCCTATTCATTATATAATTTCAGTTATTGGATCTTTACAGACATCTCTCAAATCTCTCGTCCTGACTTCTCACCCAAGTCCCAGTCTTGCATTTAAAGCTGTCTTCTGGACCTTACTACCGATAAGGCCTCTGCTCACCTCACACTCAACACATTGATACTGAAACATCTGAAGAAGGATCTGGGCATTTTGGTGAACAGCAAGCTTGGTGTGATTCCACAGTGTGACATGGTAGCCAAAAAGCTATTGACATACAACATATGACCATAAGAGTGGAAGTGATCATCCTGTTCTATGCTGCTCTGATAAGACCATAGGTGGAATATTGTGTCCAGTTCTGGGAACCTCGTTTTAGGAAGGACACGGTCAGATGGGAGCACATCTAAAGAAGGGCAACCATAGTGGTGGGGAATGGACTGGAGACCAGGCCACACAAGTACCAATTGGCTTAACTAAGAATACTTCTTTGCCTGAAAAAAGATTTGGGGAAAACAAGATTGTTCTCATCAAGTATTTGAAGGGCAATCTTGTGGACAAGGAAATAAACTAATTCAGCTTAGTCCTGGAGAGCAGAATGAGGAAGGCAAATTTAGGCTTGGTGTAATAAAAAACCCTAACAATAGAGCTATCTATCCAAAGGAAGAATTGGCTGTCTAAGAAAGTAATGAGGGCACTGTTACTGGATGGGGGAAGAGGGTGGTCTTCAAATGGATGATGGTCAGCCACTTTTAAGGAGATTATTTTTCAGGTATGGTTTAAATTGGATGATCTCTGACATCCAGCTCAGAAATTTTGTAAACTCATTTTCTCCCCAATGTCTTCCCCCCACCCCCAAATTCTCCTTGTGTCCATGGGTCCACAAAGAGTCGCACAAAACTGAACAACAATTTCTGCCAGTGGCACCACCTTTAAAGCCATTCTTTGAAGTTGGAAGTCTTAGAATTACACAGACTGCTGCAATATATGCCTTGCCTTTAATTTCTCCTTACTATCTGTATGATGTATAATTTACTTTACATTTCTGGGTCTCCACTTCTCAATTATAGAATGAAGAGACCTATGATCTTTTTTGGGACAGCTAGGTGGCACAATGGATAGAGTGCCAGGCCTAGAGTCAGGAAGATCTGAATTCAAATCAGGCCTCAGGTACTTACTAGCTGTGTGACCCTGGGCAAGTCACTTAACCCTGTTTGCCTCAGTTTCCCCATCTGTAAAATGAGCTGGAGAAGGAAATGGCAAATCACTCCAATATCTTTGCCAAGGAAACCCCAGACTGTGTCATGGAGAGTCAGGCACAACTGAAAGGATTAAACAACAATAACATGACCCTTTCAGCTCTAAATACTCTGATCTTTCCAAACCAATTGTACAGACAAGTAACAGTTTAATCTCCCTAATGAGGAGTGTGGTGTGGTGTGGTGCAGTGGAAGCATTTTGGAACCAGAAGAGCTGGGCTTGAATCCTGTTTCTGCCACCTATACTGGATAGGGCACTGAACTTGGACTTGGAAAAACTGGATTCAGACCACATCTCAAATATTTACTAGCTGTGTGACCCGAGGCAAGTCACTAAGACCTCTTTGTATCTGTTTTGTGAGAGGGATTGGACTGGATAGCTTCTGAGTTATGATTTCCTAATCTTTGATGAACTGTAATCATGTCTCTCCTCTGCTCAGTAACCTTCGCTGACTCCCTATTTCCTAGTGTATAAAGTCTAAACTCCTAAATTAACAATCAGTACCCTCTCCCATTTGATCTCAGCCTTCTCCATCTTTTCTCTGTGTCCCTCTGCATTCCAGCACTATTCCTCAGACCTGTTTCATATTTTCACACCTTTTTTTCTTTGCTTACCCCATCCCCTACTTCTGGAATCCACACTCATACACATTCTTAAATTCTTCATTCCTCAAAGTCTTCCTCACATCATCTTTCCTTTGTGAAGGCTTCTCTGAAATCCTTCCAACCAGAGATGGTCCCTCCCTCCCCTAAACCCTTACAGCATTTTGTTCATACTTCCCTTAGTCTGCCTTGCGGTATAGTTGTTTGTGTCTGTTTCTTATCTCCCATACTAAAAAAGGTCCTTGGAATTGGGGACCATGTTACAGTAATCTTTTTATTCCCCAAAGGACTCTTTGAACATAATAGATGTTCAATAAATGTGTGAATTAATTTAGAAAAAAGTTTGACTTCCTCTAAAAGAAGTCCCCTGGTCTATGATTTTAAGACAAGAGCAGAACAGTTAGAACCAGGAGGACCATCCTCTGGGCTCTAACCTTTTCTGCCCAGTAATTCTGATGACCTTCACCTTCAGGAATGCTGTCTCCCATCCAGGAGCTGCATCTGGAGCGGAGCCCTGCCGTGTGTTTGCATTCATTACTGGTGGGGTTTGTGTTTATGTAAGATGGATAGGAATCATTTGAGTGACCTTGTTGCTACATGTGATTAACGGGATGGATTTTTAGGCAATCAGAGGGAGAAAAGTGACCCCAGGCAGAGTTTTATGTGCTCTGTTTGCTGAACCTTTGCATTGTTAGCATTTTTTCATCATTAAATAGGATTCCCTTACAGTGACTGGAATATTTCATTTTGACTTACTTCTTACGTTTGCAGTTTTACTGAGCTCATTTGTGCTGTTTTTAGTTAGTATGTGGAGAGAAAGTCCCTGTGTTAACTGATCCCTGGTTTAGAAGACTATTAGTCAGAGGTAGAAGAGATGGTTGTTTTTGTTGTTTAAGTAGTCACGTCCCAGGCAATCTCTGGCTTCCCTGCCAGACAATTCTCTATGCCTGAAATACCCTCCCTCTGTCTAGTCACCAACTAAATAGGAAGGAGTATGAATTGTGGGAAAGATCGCTGGATTTAGAGTCAGTCTGCCTCTTAAAAATGGTGTGACCATTCATCCTTTGGGCCTCAGGTCCTCATCTTCAAAATGAAGGAGTTAAACTCAATGACTTCTAAGGTTCCTTCTAGTTCCAAGCCTATGACAGAGCTATGATGATGGGAGTGTGTAAGTGGAAAGAGCACCTAGCCCAAAGTTAGGAAGACTTGAGTTCAGATCTGGCTTCTGAGAGGACAGTAGGAGATTCCAATAAATATGTCTCATTTTCACCTAGGCAGGTCTCAGTGCAAGCTTTTGTCCAGGGTCCAGACTGACCTCTAGTCTAGTTGCTGAGAATCAAGAAATTTGACTTTTTTACCTCATCCTATTTCCTGATTCTGGGAACCATCTCTGCATTTCTTGTGCTTTTCCAAACCTCGAGGGGCTGAGAGGAGGGGTTTGTTGGGAAAAAAAAAAACAAAACCAGATGTTCTTGGACCTAGGAGAAGACCTCCTTTGTCCTTATAGAACTCTTACCTGGAATAACTTCAGAGCAGGTCAGCATCCCTATAGGAAGAAAAGGTCCAGCACTCTTTTAGCTGTTATAATGTCAATCGGTGAACACAATTTTGACTTAAAGGCTGCAGGAACAGGTCTGCTGATTTTCAGAATCTGGGTGTTGTTATTTTTTTTTTTTAGAAAAGCAAAAAGAAGCTATTGAGATCAACATGGTAAGCACTGACCATTAGGAAGATTGCTCTGACTGTTTGCTTTCTTTTGTAGATTGAACAAATGAGGAGTGAGTTGCTACAAGAGAGAGCTGTACGGCAAGATTTGGAGTGTGACAAGATTTCCCTGGAGAGACAGGTAAGGGCTTTAGCCAGGCCATACAAAGGGACCTCTCTCTTTCGCTGGCTACTGCCTTGCTGGCACCTAAGGAGGCTGGTGGCCTCTACAATTAACATTTTGACTTGAAGCCCCATTGCCCAATTGTTTCTGCTTAGAGGCCTAAGGTACATTGGGATTCATTACATGTAATCAGATGTGCAAGTATGAATTGCAGAGAATGTTAGCAGCATCCCTGTTATTTTTTAACTCACTAGGCAAATTATTGTCCAATTATATGCCTTGCTAGTAGTTTGATTGGCTAATGGCTTGTTTTTTTGTTAGTTTGAAAACCAAAAGGCAGCCCAAGTGTGTCACTTTAACATCCAGATGGCATAGTTGGAAATCTTAAGTCTTAGATAGAATGCATGTCTGGGATTCCAGTCTTAAAAGTAAATCCCCTTAAAAATATCCTCTTGCCTTTCAGGTTACTTTGTTCTGTTCTCACTTTCCTGGTCACTGAGTCCCTCACTTGTCGTCATTGAAAAAATATTTACTATGTACCTAATTATACCTAATATTCAGATAATTCTGTTGAAAGAGAGCTTTGTAGCCACACTCACATGATAAAAATCATGTCACTCCTCCACTCAGGAATCTTCATTGCTTTCTCCATTGCTTCCTAAATGAAATTCAGATGCCTTAGCCTGGCTTCTAAGACCCTCTGAAGCCTATCTTATCTCATATTAATTCTTTTCATACTATGCTCCAGCCAAATTGGATTACGTGTTCTTTACATGCAAGATTTCTGTTTCCAGAACAAGGATTTAAAGAGCCGGGTAATTCACCTGGAAGGTTCGTACAGATCTAGTAAAGAAGGACTAGTGGTACAGATGGAAGCCAGGATCTCGGAGCTGGAAGACCGATTGGAGAATGAAGAGAGGTAAACACAGTGGAACTAAAACCCCACAGTACCAACTGCCATGCTTCAAATGATAACACTGCCCATTTATATGGCGCTTTATGGTTTGAGAAGCACTTTACATGCATTCTTTCTTTTGAACCTCACAGCATCTCTGTGAGGTAGAGGCTATCATTATCCTATTTTATTGCTAAGGAGACTGAGGCTCACAGGGATTAAATCACGGAACTTATCATAGGAACATAAAATTGGAACTGGATGAGATCCTCGAGGTCAGTGAGTCCAACCTAGTCTGTTTTCAGTGTTTGACTTCCTTGACTGTGCCCCGAAGCACTGGTGTCCTTCAGTGGCCAGTCCTAAACTCTTCCTCATCCTAGGGCCGTGCTACTGGACAGTCTAGTGAGATGAGGTGGCTGGTTCTTGTGGAGCAAGGCCGGTTCTCATTTCTCCTTCCCCATTTTTCCAGGGACAGAGCTAATCTTCAGCTGACCAATCGAAGACTGGAACGGAAAGTGAAGGAGCTCGTGATGCAGGTAGATGATGAACACCTCTCTTTAACCGACCAAAAGGACCAGGTAAGAGAAAGCTGTTGCCTCTGGGATCTGATACTTCACTGTGACTGTGACTTTCACGCTGGGAGGAATGAGGTACAGAGAGCCAGGTGGTACAGAAAACCAAGATCCTTAGGGTCCATTCTCCAGTCACATTTTATGGGAGAATCAGGGACAACCTTTTGCTTTTTATCTTTTTTTCTAAGCTTCTAAACTTCCCTAATGGTCTCCTTGAGTCTCTAATAAATGATACAGATATATTTGAAACAGTAGGGGGTGACCATGGGTTGGTTCCTCTCAGTAAATCCTCATTACTAGTCTAAAATTGAAAGGGACCTCAGGTGCCATCCAGTCTAACCCTTTCATTTTACAAATGGGGAGACTGAGGCCTAGGAAACTTAAGTGACATACAGGTTATAATCAGAGGCAGGATTTGAACACTGTTCCTCTGATTCAAGTCAGAGTATTTTCTACTGAACCAAACTGATGGCCCATCCTGGAAATAGTTCTAAAACTCTGAGAGGAGGGGAAGTGAAATGGTACATTGTTCGTGGAGACACTGTGCTTCCTGGGAATCAGGACCAGAGCTCCAGCCGCCGTCCCAGAGTTGCTGACTACACCGTTTGCTTCCTTAAATGACAGCAAGAATGATGGCGCTCACTCAGCATGATTGTACTGTCTTCCCCCTCAAGGCTAATTAGGTGGAGGGAAGGGAGCAGGCCTGATCTGAACGAGACCAAAGCTCTCCATTTTATAGCAGGATGTATAATATCTACCTAAACCTGTCTGCAGCTGACAGGGGATTGAGGTGTGGGGGAATAGCAACCCAAACCGAAACACATCAATGAGTAGGGGACCTTTCAATGTATCTGTTGTAAAGATTTCAGCAGTACAGTGGTGAAAATCTAGAGCTTGGTTTTTAAAAGTCCACCCCAATGCTATGAGGCCTATACCCCAAAGAGCTCAAGCAAGGAGGAAAAAGATCTGTACAGACAAAAATATTTTTTAGCAGTTCTCTTTGCAGTGGCAAAGAACTGGAAACTGAGGGCATGCTCATCCTTTGGGGAGTGGCTGACCAAATTGTGTGAATTACCAAATTATATGAATGTAATGAAATACTTTTGTACTGTAAGCAATGACAAAAGGGGTAGTTTCAGAGAAAACTGGGAAGATTTGTGTGAACCGATGCAGCGTGAAGCAAATAGAACCAGGAGAACAATTTAGAGTATAATAAGAACATTGTAAAAATAAATAACTTTGAAAGTCTTAAGAACTCTGTTCAATGCAAAAACCATCTACAATCACGGAGGACCCATGATAAAACATGCTGTCCTCTTTCTGATAGAAAGATAATGATGCAGATTGAAGCATTTCGGGAATATGGCCAATATGGGAACTTGTTTGTTTACTATGCTGCAAGGATTTTGTTTTTGTTTCTTTTTTTGTTTTCCCCAATGGGAAGAAGGTAGGAGGGAGAGAAAATAACATTTTTGTTAATTGAAAAAAATTTAAGTTTTAAAAAGGCAAACCTGAGTTTCCTGGATTGTCACCAATCTTGAGAGTTTTGTCTCCTTCTTTCTCCTGAGAATGGACAGAACCTTTTCAAGTATTTCTGTATTACTGGGTCTTTTCTATTGTGAGAGGGCTGGAGGAGTGGGGCTGGGGTCAGAGGTTTCTATCAACCCTCCCCTTCCCAGCCTGGGTGCCACTAGAGTTCATCCTCTCTCCCCCTCTCTCTCCTCCTCTCTCTTCCCCTCTCTCTCTCTCTCTCCCTCTATCTCCTTCTTTCTTCTCCTTCTCCAGCTAAGCTTACGTTTAAAGGCAATGAAGCGCCAGGTCGAGGAAGCAGAAGAAGAGATTGACAGGCTGGAAAGTTCAAAAAAGAAGCTTCAGAGAGAGCTGGAAGAGCAGATGGATGTGAATGAGCAGCTACAGGGGCAGCTCAGCAACATGAAGAAGGACTTAAGGTGGGGGCATTCAGTGACTCCACACGTCGTCACAAGCCCTTACATTGGTCTTCATAGCACTTCCATACATTGTCCTGTTTGATCCTCACAAATGCCTTCTGAAGGGAACAGAGCATATTATTATACTTACGCTATAGGAGGAGGGCACTGCATTCAGTGACTTGCCCAAGGTCACCCAACTAGACAGTGGAAGAGCCAGGACTAGACCTCCCTTCCCCCCCCTTCTCTTGAGCTCCTATCCAACATTCATCCCATCATGCTCTGCTGCTTCTGTATAATAAGGAGAACTAACATTTATATAGCGCTTTAAGGGTACGAAATGTTATCTCACTTGATCCTTGATTTAATGAGGAAGGTCTATAAAAGTTTATAGAACAGAAATTCTATAAAACACAGTATATAGAACAGAAACTGAGGTTGAGAGTTTAAGTGACTTGCCGAGGTCACACAGCTTACAAATGTCTGAGTGAGGATTTGAATTCAGATCTTACTCCAAGTCCACCACTCATTCCTCTATGCCATCTGTCCTCTGTGAGAACATGATGGAATTTCATCTCTAGGTCACCATTTGATTATAGGATCTAGAGGTCAATGATTCTGGCAACCCAAGGCCAGCTGTAGGAAGGAGGCTTCCCTTTAATGATAGTAACTCATGTTTACATACGACTTATAAAGTAGGTAGTACCTCATCAGGTGATGAAACTGAGGCTCTGATACGTAACGATTTGTCTTGTCTTAGGTGGGATTCAAAACCAGATTTTCTACTTCAAGGCTAATATTCCTTTCTTTATCCTACGTTGTCTCTACCTAGGAATCCAAGAATAGGGAAAAAACAGGGTGGTGGGAATTGTGTTCTGAGGCCCAGACTTATTGACTGCCTCATGGAATTAAGGGCATTAAATAAACCAGTGCTCTCTGGAGAGTGAATAGGGACATGGATTTCCATCTGTAATCTTCTCTTAGCTCAGTTGTGTAACTGGTGTTGAGGTGTTGTGCTCAGAGGCTTGTGATGGCATATATGCCCTTAGGGGAATTTTCACAAGCAGCAGTTTTCCTGGCATAATGATCCATGAGATAGACCCACAATAGACGCATCGACGAGAGGTACGTGGGTCAAGCTTTTAAGGCTCTAACTGCCCTTTTGAAGGAGGTAGGCTCTGCATACTGGGTGAAAATCACAGAAGGATTCAGCAGAGAAGTTACAAAACTCTTAGGGCTGTGCTGGTGATGAGACTAGAATCTAGGTCTCCTGATCCAACATGAGACCCTATTTAATCAATGGGACATCTCTCATCAGCCTGTCATGATGGAATCCTAGATATAGGAACTGTGCACTGAATATTTATAGAGTCATAGAACTAGAATAGGAGCCATCTAGTCCGAAACGCTTATTTTATAGTTGAGGAAGCTTTGGCCAGGAGTGTTAACTTTCCCCAGGTCATATAAGTAATAAGCATCAGAGGCAGGATTGGAACCCAGGACTCTTGACATGCGAGAGTTCTTTTTGTACTGTACCATTCTATGCAGACTATGGATTGCTAGGAAGTGGTATAGTGGTTAGAGAGCTGGACTTGGAGTCAGGAAGACTCTAGTTCAAATGCTGCCTTAGACACTTACTAGCTGTGTGACCCTGGGCAAGTCCTTTAACCTCTCTCTGCCTTAGTTTCCTCATCTTTAAAATGGGGGTCATAACAGCACCTACCTCCCAGGATGGTTATGAGGATCAAATGGCTGTAATACATGTGAAATGCTTTGCAAACTTTAAAGTGCCACAGGAATGTTAGCTATGATGATGATGACGATTATCGTTGCCTTTCCTCCCGTGGTACTAGCAGCCATGTTGCTTTTGTCTTCACAGACACAAGAAGATGCCCAGTAAAGTGCTGGATGATCTCGATGACGATGACGATGATGACTTCAGTACTGATGGGGGTAGTCTATATGAAGCACCCATGGGATACACATTCTCAAAGGAGAATGATCCCACTAAATCTGCTTCTGCGTCCCTCAGTGTTTGAGCAGCAAATCCATCTGAACAAGCCACCAGAGTGTAGCTGACCGGAGCCAGATGTATAAAAGGGTCCATCTGGAGTGGAGACCTTTCCCCTTTATTCACAATATGTGCCATTTCCTCAAGTATTATAATCCTCCCTTTGGGAAGCCAGGCTGCAGAGCAGCTCTCACATTCAAGGCGGGCAGTTCCTACATTCTAAAACCGTTAGAAACCTGATAGATAGGGCTTACCACTGGCTACTTACCCTTGGAGCACCAGCACATACAGTAAAAAACCACCACCAACAACATCAAATGAGGCCAAGATAAGGCATAATAGTTGTTTGCCCGTGGCCAACGCCATCTGATTGTGTTCATCACCCAACCTGATGATCCCAAATGACAGGATATAGGGCATAGTTTCTGTATAAGTAACAATATGTCTTCTAGAATCTGATGATCCCGAATGCCAGGGTACAAGTATAGGTTATATTTAATAACTCTAAGTTGGGTAAATCTGATGTATAGGTTGTAAATATATTAAACTAGACCTCGCTGACTTCTCTAGTTCCATTTTGGAAAGCTACAGAAGTTTTATAGGTCAGTTTCATATGTAAAGTATACAAATCTATATTGAATATTATATCTTTTTAAATAAGAAACTACTAGATTTTAAGTATTAAGATTGATTAAGGACCATTCTGAAAATCAGCATAAAAAGGGGAGGGCTGGGTCTTGAAGGAATTTGAATAATAATAGCCATGTTCTTCGGAAAAGCCACTTTTTAATAAAGGGGAGGTAGTCAGAGAGTCAGTGGTAGTTGTTTTTGCCCTTCTACCTCCAGATCAAACTATTTTATCCTTTATCTCTGGACTGATTTTCCATTGCTTCGTGTAAAATATATGTTTTACATTTAGCGAGAAGCTGAGATATGTTACCACCACTTTCAAGCTTTTTGGGTGTGCATTTGGGGGGCAGGATTTGTCTTCCAACTTTAGCTTTGTGACAATTGCCGGGTACAATGCGAGCAAAGCAGGGTAACCTTGTCACTGATGAAAGCCTCCTCCACCCCACCCTTCAGTGCTTATTCTCTCAGGCTCCTAAATGGGTTAATGACGAGAAATGGTGAAATGGTGAGAGGTCATGATTGAAACAAGAATTCAGGGTGTTGAAGACAATAGGAGAGAGCTAAGAAGATCATGGGAGTGAGGAGAGGTGAGAGATGATGAGCAGGTGTGCATGGGTATAGGATGAGAGGAGTAGGGGGAACAGGAACCAGGAAGGAAAAAGGAAATAAAAGAATCCTGAAGTTGGAGAGGATGAGTAGGTAGAACATGGACTGAGCAGGATCTAAAGTATTGGTACATTTGAGTACTGGAGGAGGGGGTTAGGTAGAAATAGTGCCATAAGAAAAGCAGGAGCTACTGAAGAACTCACTTAGTTTCTGAGAACTGTGCCTTTGGGTGGCATAGGGACAAGAGGGAGCTCAGTCAGTCCTTCCTCTCCCTTGACACCACAAAAACCCTGAAGGTGGTGGTTAGAAAAGAGCATGGGACAAATGATTAGGTAGCTTGCTCGGAATCCGGGAGCTGGGCCTCATGGGCTGTGGTAGGATAGAGATAAAGTCATGGCGGGTCATTGCCATTACCACTCTTGAAAGTTGTCCCAGCATATTTAGTGCTTCCCATAAGTCCAGAATGGGTCTTTGTCATGTAATATGTTGGTCATGGCTGGTACATGGCATATATCTCCTGGCCTGATAGGATACCAGGGCCATAAGGGAACCCCAAGGTGGACAAAGTAACTCTCCCCCTGGGAAGAAAACATTAAGAGTCATGGATGTAGTGGAGGAGAGAGAGCTAATGGGACTTGGTCAATGCATCTGTTTTCCCAGGTTACCATGTGCCATATTGGATGGTGGGAGTAGGACTTAGGTTATGGACAAGAGAGTCCATATCCCTAAGGGGAACAGGAAATCCCAGTGGAGTCATCCTTCTGTCTCCCTCCAATCCCCCTGATCATGGAGCTTTGTAGGATTCCAAGAGACACGCCAGTTCCTGGAAGTCTATAGGAAGTATGAGTGGCTTGGATCAATAGCCTCTCCTTCTCTCCCATCTGTCTTAAGAATCCCATGGTCAAGGGATGACAGCCAGGGTCCACAATCATACCCTGGTTGCACTTTTGGAAGCTTATTCCAATTTTCTTTCCCCTTTATTGTGTTATATAGAGGCAGGGCTGGAATTTTTCCTTCTCAGGGGATTGAGGATCTCGGGAGCCCTGCCCTAGACCTCTTCAGCCTCTCTGGGTCTCCTTACAATCATGAGATGACTCGGGAACATAAGTACTGTGACCATATTCTGCTCACCAGCTGTCTAGATTTAGTGTTCACTTTTTCCAGTAGGGGTTTGCAGTAAGCGCTCCTCAGCCTGACCTTCACCACCCTGCTGTTTCCATCATTAGTATGGTTACCATCCTGCCTGACTAGAACTGTCTTATCCCACTGATAGCTAAGTGACTGGTGAGTTAGGTCTATTAACTCAGCAACTTTTTATGGAAAAGGAATGTCTTGGGTCCAGCCAAGCAGGACTATTAAGAAAAGGGGGTGGGAGAGACAACTCTCCCTTGAAAACAAATGCAGTGACCAACCCAAGTTAGAAGATAGGAAGGCTTCAAAAGTATTTCATGATAACATTTAAAAAATTACCGTTTTGTTCATAAATTTAATTACCATACTACCTGGATTTGAATATAGTTGGTGATTAACTCGCATACATGCACCAGATGAATCTTTGGGCCCAATTCTGCCACTGGTTAGTGGCTATGTGACATTGGGCAATCACTTATTCGCCTCCAGGAAAGTAAATTAGATGAGCTTTATGGTCTCTTCCAACTCTAGAATTCCATGATTCTTTCATTCTTTTATTATATATATAAATACTTTCCCCACATATCTCTTTAATGACTAACCCAAAGAAACTTCTCACTAATGTTTTCTATAGCTCTCTGAAAAACACGTTTTTAATTTTTTTTAAAAAGAAGATAATTGGACCAAATGCACAATGCTGTGACGACAATCATAAGAAAATTGTATTTTTTGTGATTTTTGATTTATTGCATTTATGAACACCTTTTTACAATGCCAGTAGATATGTGCTCAGCTCAGTTTTCTACTCGGCCATAGTTAGTCGCTGCTATTTATCACCAGAAAGTGATATTTTCGTTGCAGCTACCTCTGTGAACATGAAACTGTAAACACCAAGATCACTTTTCAATAAACAATGTCCGTCAACCTCAATTCTTGCATTATTTCTGCTTCCTTTATTGCCCCAGGCCTGAGGTCTCTCCTCTCTCCCCAAAAGACTGAACAGAGTAGTCAGCCAGGTAAAAGGCTGCGTATGAAGTGACTTTAGCAGACAGGACTTAAGGGAGTAAGAGAAAATAGTTCAGGTGAGTGCCTGGAGGGGTTAGTATGACTGGGAGTGGGCTAGGGTAGAGAGGGTGTGTCTGCAGAGAATAACTGGGAGAGCCTTATCTTGTCCACAGTCTACCAACGGCTGCATGTTGGCACGACCCCAGGGATTCCTCTTTCCACATTTAGCTGGTGGTGGGTTACGGCCTTCTGCTCCACAAAAGGCAAAGAGCAGGGTCACTCTTTTTGGGACCTGAAATAAGGTGAGAATGAGAGTTTATCTCTGATAGGTAAGCTTTTACCTTACCTTGCTGGGGCCTAGGGCTCCATGACACTTCCCAGAGGTATCTCCGACATGATCTTGTACAGAGGAGAGGTGCATGGTGAATATGAGTAAGCTGAACATAGAAACAAGAAGGAACTCTGACAAACAGAAGTAAAAGATGTTATCAAGCAATTGATGGGAAGAGAAGATGGGCTGGTAAACTGGCAAGAAGAAGAGATGATGGGTGGACAGCCAGAACGTTCTACTGTAGGAGAAATCAAGGAAGGCCTCCAATACATTAGGTGGACTGGATGGGCAGAATGGGTTGCAATCTGTAACGTTGGAAGGAATGGGAAAGATCATAGATCCAAATGACAAATAAATGAATAAATGAATATGACGTCTCCTCATGTTATACAGTTGGCCTTTGGTGCGTTCTTTCTATCACACAAACATTTCAAAGTTAATTTCATTTACTACCTCCCCCAATGATCAAGTTTTTTTTTAAAAAGCCCCTCAATACATAAATAGTTGTGTACTCCAGCAAAAAAAAAAACCATGTCCAAAACACTATGCGTTTGCATTTTAAATTCATCACCTCTGTCAGGAGGTGATGTTTTTAATTTTCATTCTTTTGGACTCACGGTTTATCATGTTCTAAAGTCTTTCAAAGTTGATTTTCTTTGTAAAATGTTACTGGATAAATTGTCTTCCTAGTTCTGCTCACTTCTCTGAATCTGTTCATAGAGGCTTTCCCAGTTGCCTCTGAAATCATTCATTTCATCATTTCTTATGGCACAGTTATATTCCATTCCTTTCATATACTACAATTTGTTTAGCCATTCCCCAATAGGAAGACACCCTATTCTTGTCTCAGAAACTATGCCAGCATTCTGGCAACATCTTACCAAGCCTAATCTTGAGCCCTGCAATGAGCTGTGTGTCTGCTGTTGGAGTACTATCCCATGCAAGATTGAAGAGGTACCTAACCAGCAGGTTGAGCACCGGATGAGAAATTAATTTCAGCCACAGCAGTTCACAAACAGTTTCTATTAAGGAGTGGAGGGAGAAGCCACACTTAGATCACGGATCCTTGGAATATCGAATGAATGTCATACAATTCATTTCATTGTTTATCTTTTCATATGTTTATGTCTTATCTCTGAAAACATTTTAAGCTTCCTTTTGAGTGTGATGGCACATACTGGTAGTCCCTTCTGCTGAGGAGGCTGAAGCTGGGGGATGGTTTGAGTTTGAGAGTTCTGAGCTGTGGTGGACTAATGCCAATCAGGTGTTTGCATCACCACCGATATTGGCCCACACCAGTAATGGCCAGTCTCTGGAAGTGGAGGGCCACCAGGCTGCCTAAGGAGGGAGTAAATCATCTCAGGTTGGAAAAACGGAGCAGGTTAAAGCTTCTGTGATGGTCAGTATTGGGATCATACCAAGAGTAGCTCCTGGTATTCTAGCCTGGGTGAGATAGGCTCAAAAAAAAAAACAAAATAACAACAAAATTCTTCCTGAGAGTAGAGACCAAATCCTCCTTTGCCTTTTCCTCAGTGCCTTGCACTGGTTGTTCATGTTTGTGGATTGATTGATGTGTGCCTTCCCTCCTAAATGAGATCTTAAGCCCTTTGCAAGCAGACACCTTGCTTCTCACTTTTATGCCATACCTGGTGCCCGGGCCAGCACTCTTCTCACTAGGCTCTAAGACTTTTCCTCAATGTACTGTGGAGCTCTTTGTTAGAAGTTAATGGAATTGATAGTCAACACTGTTTCTTTCTTCTGTGATCTTCCTCTTTGGCTTGTGTTTCTAATCACTAACAATTAATCATCAGGCACCTGGGCTTTTTGCACTTTTGAACAGAGCTTCCCCAGTACCTGGCACATAGTAGGCACTTAATTAATGTTTGTACTTTGACCCAGCAATACCATTTCTAGGGCTGTATCCCCAAGAGATCATACAAGGGGGGAAAGGACTTGTATTTATAGCAACTCTTTTTGGGGTGGCAAAGAATTGGAAATCAACTGGGGAATGGCTAAATAATTTGTGGTATATGAATGTAGTGGAATACTATTGTGCTATAAGAAATGAGGAGTGAATGGACTTCATAAGAAACTAGAGAGACTTATATGATCTGATGATGAGTGAAGGGAGCAGAACCATGAGAACATTGTACACAACCACAGTTACATTGCTTCTGTGATGGCTAACTTTGATAGACTTGGCTCTTCTCAACAATGCAAGGTTCTAAGACTGCTCCAAAAGACTCATGATGGAAAAAGCAATTCACATCCAGAGAAAGAATTACAGTCTGAATGCAGATTAAGTAAACTATTTGCTCTTTCTTTTTTTAATTTTATTTTAGGTTTTGTTTCATCTTTCTCATGGTTCATTTCATTGGTTATAATTCTTCTTTACAACCTGATTATTGGGAAAATAGGTTTAATGTGAAGGTATATGTAGAACCTATATCAGATTACATGTCATTTGGGGAGGGGGCGGTGAGGAAATGGAGAGGAAGAAAAATTGGAACTCAAAAACTTGTGTAACTGAGTGTTGTAAACTAAAAAAAAAAATTAATTAATTTAAAAATGTTTATTGACTGACTTTTTCAGGAAAATGACAGAGAAGGAAGAAAACCTGGATAGCTTCAGCTAATTGCCTATTTTGGGGGGGGAAAGATTGAGCTGTTAAATCATTGGCTTGAGGCTTTCTGTGTTTTTTTCATCTCTCCCAATGGTTAGGACCACACTACTCTTTTATCATGCTCCAGAGGATCCCAGCCTATGACTGTCCCAGAAGAATGGGACTGTATAAAGGTTGGCTTCATTTAGAGAAAAGTGACTAACCCTAGTCCCCCAGAGGGAAGAGCTGCTGCCAACTTCACTGATACAGCTAATCTAGTAGGTAAACAGTGGCACCCAGTGCCCAAAGGTACCTCATTACAGCTTGAAAAAGGAAGGGATGGGATTAGTTCCTTCTTTTGGTGCAGTGAGACCAGTTCTCTGACCAGACACCAGGTTTTGCCATCTTTGTAAATTCATCATAAGCCTAGAGCATCAGCACCTGTGTCTGAGACAAGTGGCTCCAGCTGAACTACACTGATTTTTTCTGCAATTAGATCGTGGAGGAAAGAAGCCACTCTGATAGTGCCTCTCCTTGGGAGCAAACTTTCTGATTCTGTATGTTATGGTAGTTGCTGCTGCTATAGTTTAAGGAAAAAAAATGCAGCATTCTCCCAGGTTTTGAGTTTATTGAAATGATTTCCCATCCCTTTTTAAGGAAGTGTGGTGTTATGGAAAGAACCCTACTAGGAGATAAAAGATCTGGCTTCTAGAGCTGATTCTGTCCCTCACTTGCTACATGCAAGGTACTCATCCTCTCTAGACCTGTTTCCTCATTTGTAAATAGAGATGAAAATACAACTCATTAGGCTTTTTAGGAGATCAGAGGATAAATGAATAGAGAGGTGTGGTCTTGGAACAGGGAACACTTGGGTTTAAGTCCCACCTCCAACACACACTAGTTGTGTGACCTTGCACAATTCACTAAATCTCTCAGTGGCCCAGGCAAACCTTTTGACCTGAATTGCCAAGAAGGTACAGCATCAGGCCTGCCTGATAAGTATTGGTAGAGGGCGTTCTTCATTGGGAATTCCCTACCCTGATGAAATCACAAATCAGGATAAAAAAAATTATCAAATGAGGTTAGGGATTTGAGAATCTTTAAAATACCATATGAATTTAAAGTTGTTTTTTTTTTTAATTCAATTTTATTTTATTTTTGATTCCCAGTATTCTCCCTCCCTTTCCCCCACCCATAGATCAGGCAAGGAAAAAAAAAACTATTGCATGTATAGACATGCAAAACAAATTTCCCCATTAGCTATGTGACTATACAAATTTAAATTATGTTACTCCATGATCTGGTAGCCAATCATTAAGAGACTTGCCCCAAATAATTAAGGGAATTTCTTCCCAGATAGAAGAGGGCAAGGTTCTCAGCAGCAGTTTTTCTTGAGATTTGTTGGAATATCAATTCCCTCCTCAATTAATTTCAGTGGGAAGCCAGGCACGGTGGTGCAAGCCTATAATCCTTGCTGGAAGGAAAGGCTGAAGTTGGTGGATTGCTTGAGTTGAGAGTTCTAAGGCTAAAACGGATCATTTGTCTGCTCTAGGTCCAACACCAATATGGCAGGCCCTCAGGAATAAAGGGCCACCTGGTGGCCTAAAGAGGAATAAACAGGCCAGGTCTGAAATGGAGTGGGTCAAAGTCTTCGTGCTCATCAGCAGTGGGGTTGGGCCAGTGAATGGCTTCCAGCCCAGGCAAGATAGAAAGAGCCAGTCTCAAAATAGTAATAATAAGAATAAACATCAAAGGTTTCCTAATATTTTTAGCATCAAACGCAAATTCCTCTTTCTGACATGGCTTCACAACATGGCCCCAACCTTTCTAGCCTTATATGTCATCTTCCTTCACACAGTCTTTGGCCCAGCCAATCTGTTCCTTTTCTTATCTCTCTGACTTCAAACAGGTTGTTACCCTATGCCTGAAGTTCCTTCCTTACCTTTCCCCCTTAGAATTCCTAGTTTCTTTCAAATTCATCTCCAACACCACATTCCTGATCCGCCTTACCTGCTGGTGGAGGGGGGTTGTAAATTGGTGCACCATGTTTTAGCTTAGCTACAGGGACGTCTCTCTAAACCGAAATGGAAATGATAATTGGGGAAGATGACTATCAAACCTAGATAATGCACAAGGACTCCAGGGACATTTCCGTGCTTATATACTCAATTTATTGGAGGCTCACCCATCCTTTCCTTTTATCTCTCCCCATTTCTTTTTTCCCTCTCCCCCTTCTTTTTCTTCCCCTGGCCAATTCTTCTTCTCTGTCAATTCCAAGATCTTTGTAAGCGGATACCCCCTGGAGGAATGTATTCCATCCACCGGCCTGCCCACAACATCTTCCTATTAAAAATGTGCCCTTTATACACATCAACCTCTTGCTCTCACACCAATATACCATGCCCATATGTGTCAGGGAAATGTTTTACACTGTTAGAGAATTAAAATCTGTTGTCTGTTAGAAAATTAAAAGGAGTAGGGAATGCTGAAGTAGGGTTTGGTTGTAGAGGGTTGTCACAGCCTGGGAGAGTTTGGGGAAAGGGGAGAAAGAAGAGTATTAGCGTGCCTTTTCTATGTATTCAATAGACTATGGCTGTTCAGTCCTCTGGTCTTGCTCTTCAAGACTAATCTCTACAGCTTGTATTGGTCTCTTTCCAGAAAATTATTGTTTCTTCCTTCAAAAGAGACTCTTGTCTCACACACAGTTTACCAAATACAATTTTCTTGGTTCTACCATATTTCCTTTAGTTTTGTATGTGTGTAGAGAGCTTAAGTCTCACAGATGAGAGAGTTTTCATTATGGGCGACTGACCAATGAGGGCTCAGTCAGAGGAGTATGTGCAATAGTTTCTGCCTGCTGCAGGCCTACGTGGACAATTTGGTGAGTTGCTTCTGGAAATATATGATGATGTGGAACGGAAGGGAACTGCCTCCAAAAGACCTGCAGGTATTTTGTGACTATTTCCTGTCCACTTATTGCATGGTGAAGAAACATCTTTTAATTGGCTGCTGAGACAACTGACAATGCATACAAAAGCTTCCAGTGGAGATATTTTCTTTCCTTCCTGCTGTCCATGAGAACTGTGAGCTCCAGAGGTTGAGTGAGGTGGTTGCCCTTCCTTAAGGCAGCTACATGATGCAGTGAACAGAGTACTAGGCCTGTAGTCAGGAAGATCTGATTTCAAATCTATCCTTAGAGACTTACTAGCTGGGTGGCCTTCGGCAAGTCAATTAACCTTTCTCAGCCTCAGTTTCCTCACCTGTAAAATAGACATCGTTAGGGCATTTACTTCCCAGGGTTGTTGTGAGGGTCAAATGAGATATGTATAAAGTGCCTAGCACATATTAGGTGCTGAATAAATTCTCATTTTCTTCCCCTGTCATCCAGGCTAGGCCTGTAGATTATTAGTGTTTCTGGGACGGAGCCAGCCTTCTTTGTGCCTTCTTTCATTTGGTATGGGACCTTATGAGATCTCAAAACGTTAGAGGCCTACAAGAGGCCTAGGAGAATAGCCTGGAAAGGAGTTAGCCATGAGGAGCAACCTGCTTGAGGCATTCCAACAGTGGGTCAACCCAACAGCTGAAACAGCACATCCTATGGTGTTTAAGGGACTGTCTATTGGCTACGCTGCTCCCAGAAGTGAACTCAGTATTGGGAAGAATGTTTCTGACTATTTAAGTTTGATTGCACTACCCCCCAGGATTGAAGCATAGAAGGGAGAGGATGTCTTCAACTGGGGGGGCATTTTAAAAAATCATTTGGTTCTTGTTGTATTTTTTCAGTAAATATGACTTTGTTAAAGCTAACTAATTATTCATTGGTTAAACAATATTAGGGCAGTCACCACTGGAGATTAACATTGGAGGAATACACTGGAATGGGGATGTGGGCGAATAGCATTACAAGAATCTCATTACTCCTCAGGAGTATACCTGGAACCTGAGGAAGGTGAGAGAGTCAGTTGTGTTTTGGGGATCCAACCTTCTAGTGTGAGTTCGAGTTGGGACAAGGACCTCTATGAGCTATATATTTTTAAAGCTTTAAGGCAAGGAAGCCTTAGGACAGTGCCAGGCTTATGGTAGGCACTTAACAAATGTTTATTGAACTGAATTGGAAGTCCTATACATAGGATTATAGATTTTGAGTTGGTTGGGACCTCAGAAATCACTGAATCCAACCTCCACATTTTATAGCTGAGGAAACTAAGGCCTAGGGGGTTTAAGTGACTTTCCCAAATTAACTCAGGCAGTCCAATAGAGATAGGATTTGAATTCAGTTCCTACGTTCCTTGAAGGTAGATTGTTTCAGTCATTGTATCTACCTCCCCGGGACCTAGCACAATGCCTGGCTCATAGGATGCACTTAATAAATGCTTGTTCATTTATCGATCACTGCTGTGCACCTACCTAACTTCTAAGAATTGCAATCAATTATTAATTCAAAGGTGCTATCTATAGAGATTTTTAATCTGAGGAAAGAAAGCCTAATCTCTGTCATAACAAATCCTTTATGTGTTTTCTACAGAAAACTAGTCCTAGTTGATCATCACAGCCTCAATATCTCCCATTTTTGATCAGTTTCCCTAAAATTCCCTTCTTCTTTCTATTTCCCCCTTTCTTGTTGTCCTATGTAGTCATTTGAATAGAGAAAATGCCACCATCCATTCTTCATCAATATGAGTTTCAAGCTTTATTATTCCAATAAAAATGCTTTATTATGGCTTTAAGAAAAAATTCCCCACTCCCAAACCCATAATTGCCATCAATCTTCTTTACAGTGGTGTGTGAATTACTGAGACAAAGTAAATAATTATATTCATTGACTTATACGAAGAACCTTACAACTACTCATATCTTTACAAGTTTTTCATATGACTTAGTATTGAAAGCACAAGATTTTGACACATATTCTTTAATTCATCATTGTGAAACTGCACATCGCATTGGGTATTAAGCACACTTTGCATGAACAGTCGATTTTTGACAAGTCTATCTATGATTATAGCTCATGGATTTTCAATGGGATTTAAATCAAGCCAGTTCCCAGGTCACTGAAACATGCTCATTTCCTTTCTTGGATAGATTTAATATTATGGGACATGTGGCATGGTACAAGTCATGTCCCTGAATCCCATCTACATTTGGGAATTTCTGTAACTCCAGAACAATTCTGCTTCTCATTATATCAATATATTTATCAAAGTTTATCATTCTCTCCATGGGGATATGAGACTTTCAGACTCACTGGAAGTTAAAAAAAAAGCTCCATTTTTTAAAGTGGATGTTTTACAGTCTGATAAAGATTCCCAGATATTACAAGATCACTCAGACATCTTCTAACAAGTCCAAATGAGGTTTGGTGGTTTTGGAATAAAAAAAGTGAGTTTCATCAGTAAAAATGATCATTTTTCAATCTTTAGTACTCCAGTCTTTGTATTGTCTTGCCTGTAACAAGTGTTTCTTTTCTTAATAGAAATGGTTAGCAGCTGTTTTTTTAAAATAGTCTTTCTTGCTGTTCTTCTAACTTTAAAAAATTTATGCCATACTTTTAGGAAAATGAAAAACAATTTTTCCATCTTCCAGGTCCCTCTGAAGGTCATTGCTTGTTTCAGTCTTGTCCAACTCTTCAGGACCCCACTTATAATTCTTCAGGGGGAAAATGTATATTTAATGAAACAGAGAACTTTCGAACATTCATGATGAAAAGATCAGAGCTGAATAGAAAATTTGACATTCAAACACAAGACTCAAGAGAAGCATAAAAAGGCAAACTGGAAAGATAAATCATAAGGGATTTGATAAGATTAAACTGTTTACATTCCTATATGGGACGATGATACGTGTAACTCATAAGAATTTTATCATTATTAGGCATAATAAAACCAAATAACAATAATAATAATAAAGGAGTCTACATAGATGGAGGGCATGTGAGTCGATTATGTTGGAATGGTCTCCAAAAAAAGAAGAAGAAGTGGGGGGGGGGAGAAATAGGGATGCACTGGGAGAAGGGGGAAAGGAGAGGTAGAATGGGGAAAATTTTATCATATGAAAGAGGCATGCAAGAAAGAGCCTTTACAGTAGAGGGGAAAGGGAGGGGGGCAGTGGCAGGCAATGCTCGAATGACACTCTCACTGGAATTGGTTCAAAGAAGGAAGTGTGTGTCTGTGTATATATACACATACATACATACACATATATGTATACACACATACATGCACACACTCAGTTGTATATAGAAAAGTAACTTACCCAATAGGGAAATAGAAGGGGAAGGGAATAAGAGAAAAGGGTGGGGATGATAAAAGGGAAGAGAGATAAGGTGGTTAGAAGCAAAATAGACTTTTGAGAAGGGATGGGATAAAAAGAGAGAGAAGAAACCAAACAAAATAGGATGTAGGGAAATACGCAATCGGTAGTCATGACTGTGAATGTAAATGGGATGAGCTCACCTATAAAGCAGAAGCAGACAGCAGAATAGATTAGAAACTGGAATCCAACAATATGTTGTTTACAAGAGACACACTGGAAACAAAAAGACACACACACAGTTAAAATGAAGGACTGGAGCAGAACCTAACATGCCTCAGTTGAACTGAAAAAATGGTAGGTATTGCCCTTTAGGACCATGATGTCAGACAAAACAAAAGCAAAAATAGGCCTAATTTAAAGGGATAATCAAGGAAACTGCATTTTGCTAAAAGGTACTACAGACAATGAAGTAATATGAAAAATTTTTTTACAGTTATTATCTGATAAAGGCCTCATTTCTCAAATACATACTTAGTATAGAACTGAGTCAAGTTTATAAAAATAAGAACTATTCCTACATTAATAAATGGTCAAAGGATATAAACAGGCAATTTTCAGAAGAAGAAATCAAAGCTAACCACAGTCATACGGAAAAAATGTTCTAAATTCACTATTGATTAGAGAAAGGCAAATTGACATAACTCTGAGGTACCACCTCATACCTATCAGAAATGACAAATGCTGGAGGGAATGAGGGAAAAATAGGTACACTAATGAACTGTTGGTGGAGTAGTGAACTGGTCCAACCATTCTGGAGAACGATTTGGAATCAGGCTCTAAGGGCTGTAAAACTGTGTATATCCTTTGACCCAACAATAGCACAACCAGGTCTGTATCCCAAAGAAATAAAAAAAAAAAAAAGGAAAAAGACTTACGTGTACAAAATATTTATAGCAGCTCTTTTTGTGGGGGCAAGAATGGAAATCGAGGGAATGTTCAACCATTGGGGAATAGCCGAACAAGTTGTGGCATATGATTGTGATGGAATACTATCGTGCTATGGGAAATAATGATGGGGGTGGTTTCAGAAAAAACATGGCAAGACCTATATGAACAGATGCAAAGGGAAGTGAAGAGAACTGGGAATCACTGTGCACAGTAACAGCCATGTTGTAACATGATCAACTGTAAAAGACTTGATTACTCTGATCAATACAATGATCCAGGGAAATTCCAAAGGACTCGTGATGGAAAAGTGCTATCCACCTCCGGAGAGAGAACTGATGAACTCTGCAAATTGAACTATAATTTTCTCATTTCATTCTTCTCACTTTTTAAAACAATATAGCTAATATGGAAATAAATTTTGCATGATTTCACAAGCGTAATTGATATCATATTGCTTGCCTTCTCAGTGGGTGATGGGGGTGGGTGGGAGGGAGAGAATTTAGAATTCAATTTAAAAAGAAAAGAATGCGAAAAATAAATAAATAAATAAATAATGATTTTTTTTTTTTAAAGAAAATAATAGGATCCTGCCAACTAACCAGTGCCCTGAGGATTAAGGATTAATCTATGTTTTTGTTGTTGTTTTTTAAGGAGTAAACTACCTGAACTCCCAACAGGCTGTCAAGGCATCTGGCATCCCACAGTCCCTCAATTCCAAAACTCCTTTTCTTCCATGTAGATGATTGGATAGTGGGACAGGGGAAAGGCAGAGAAACAAAGATAACAAAGAAGTTTTCTTCCTTCTCCCTAGTCACATTCTTGTCTTTATTATATATAAAAGGTTTAAAAATCCATTTCAGGCTTTAGGACCAATGTGTGTGTGTGTGTGTGTGTGTGTGTGTGACCATGTAAACTGCTATTCCCAAATGTTTGTAATGAAGCTATAGAATCCACACCAACTGACATCAGGATTGATTGTTGCATCCAAGTTCAACAGTGGTTGGTTGTTGTCCTTCGTTCTCGAGGAGGACCAAAATGACATTATTATGCAGAATCAAGTTACAGTGTGTCTGACTGTGGCTGATCAGACCAATATGAGCTCGGAATGGTCTACCACAGGTCGGGCAGAAATAGTCCATTTGGGGTGGATTCTATAAATTTGTGCATCTTGCATTTCTTTTGAGCCATTTTAATTCTGCTTTGGTGATAGAGCACAGCACTTTCTCCGATGTGGCCATGCCGTGCTGAGTGGCCCTCTGCCAGCGTCTTCCACACAATCAATTCCAAAGTTCTTGAGAGAAACCTTGAGAGTGTCCCCCCACTCTGATTGGAGGATGGCACATAGTAGGCACTTGACTGACTGGTGATAGTACCATATGCTACCTGGTCAAACCACACTTGGAGAACTGTCTCCAGTTATGGTCACCATATTTTAGGAAGGTCATTGATAAACTGAAGAATTTCCAGAGGAAAAGAACCAGAATGGTAAACAGCCTTGAATTTATGACATGAGGACTGGTTGAAAGATAAAAGGATATTTAACCTGGAGAAGAGAAGACTAAGGAGGTATATTACAGTTGCCTTCAAGTATCTGAAGGGCTGTCATATGGAAGACACTACCTGTGTGACCCTGGGCAAGTCACCTAACCCTGTTTGCCTCAGTTTCCTCATCTATAAAATGAACTGGAGAAGGAAATGGCAAACTACTCCAGTACCTTTGACAAGAAAACCCAAATGGGGTTACAAAGAGTCAGACATGACTGAAAGATGACTGAACAACACCAGTAACATATAGAAGAGGGATTAGGCTTATTCTACTTGACTCTAGAGGGCCAAAGGAGAAGCAGCAAATGAAAGTTTTAGAGGCAGATTTAGGTTCAGTATAAGGGAAACCTTTCTAACAGTTTGATGGATTGCTTTGTGAGGCAGTGGATGGCTCCTTTCTGAAGGTCTTCAGTCATTTGTCAAGTATTATATAGAGGTAATCCTTGATCAGATCTGGTTTGGACTAAATGTCCTTGAGGGTTTTGTAATTCTTCATAGAATCATTGTTCTGAGGATGATCTCAGAGACTATCTAGTGTAACCCTCCTATTTTACAGATGAAGAAATTGAGACTTAGGGAAGTTAAGCTCAAGGTCACATAGTAGGAATAAGAGGTAGGATGTGTAGACAGGTGCTGTAACTCTAGAGACAGGGCTCAGAGGTACAATGTACAAGGTGCAATGGGGAGAAACAGAAACAAACCATAATTCCTTTCCTAAGATTTTATAATCTAGTTGGCTGGATTATAAAGATGCATGTGTGTGTGTTTGCATGTACATGTATATGTGTACATATGTACACATACACATACATGGGTAAATATATGTATATATAAACATGAACGTATATATTGCATATACTTATACACATAATACTTGTTAAGAAAAGGTAGCCCACAGGTTTCAAGGCTAAGTGAGTGTTCTAGATAAGATCACTAGGTTGGAGCAGTGAAGGAAAATTTCACATAGGTGGAACTTGAATTGGCCTTTAAAAGATAGATGGGATTCTAATAAATGAAGATAAGAGCACTTGTGGTGTCTGAGAATAGAATGAGCAGAATTGTAGAGTCTGGAATGCGCATAGTGTCTTTGGGAAAAAGTGTATATATCAATTTTACATGCAAAAACAATTTTTAACATTTGGGTTTTAAAAAAAATGGAGTTCAAAATTCCCCCCTTCTTCTCCCCCCTCATTGAGAAGGCAGGCAATTTGACATTGGTTATACATATGCAGTCATGCAAAACATATTTCCAAATTAGCCATGTTGCAAACAAAAACCACACAGACCCACCCCCCCCCCCAAAGAAAATGATGTAAAAAAACATGCTTCAATCTTCATTCAGGCTCCATCAGTTCTTTCTCTGGAGGTGGATAGCATTTTTTTTTAATCATAAGTTCTTCAGAATTGTCTTGAATCGTTGTATTGCTGAGAATAGCTAAGTCATTCACAGTTGATCATCCATAGAGATCAATTTTGCTGGAGCAGAGGGTCTAGGAAAGTTAGTAGCTGGAGAAAAAGCTGAAAAAGTAGTCTGGTATTAGATTATGGAGAAAGGTCCTTGAATGGCAGGGTTAGATTTTCTCTTATAGACAATGGGGCTCCATTTAAGACTTTTGAGTAAGTACAGAGCTGGGTTTTAGAAAAACATGATCTGGAAGCATTATGAAGAGCAGATTGGAGCAGGGAAAAAGTCCTATGAGTCAACTATGGAATGAAATGAAAAGAATCCCAGCTGGTTGGTGGCAGTGGGAATCAAAAGGAGAGGACAGATTGGAGAAACATTATAAAGGAAAGAACATTGGGACAAATAATACATGGGTCTGAGGAAAAAGGGAGAATCTCTTCATTCTATAGAATTTGATTAGTTTTTTTGTTCACACCCTTCTAGGCTGAGCCCAGAAATCAAACTCTTGACACAGGAAATGGACCTGAAATATCCCCCATCAGAAACTGAGACAGGAAAAAGAGGAACAGGAGGAGACAAATGAAGAAGAGGAGGAAGCTTGGATGATGATAAGACCCAGGGAGAGGACATAGCCTTAAGAGGAGAGGAAAGAAGAAAAGGGCTGAAGGGAAAAAATTCTTAAAGTGGAGAAGAGGCTGAAGGAGGGATTTAGGAGAGATTTAATTTAGGGAGGAGATATGCACTGGGAAAGCAAATAGAATTTTAAGTTAGGAAAGGTTTAAAAGTTGGTAGAGAGTTAATAGAAAGAGCACTCAATTTAGAGTCAGAAGATCTGGGTCCAAATTTAAGCTTTATGATCTTAGCTATGTTCTGTTACCTATTTAGTTTTCTTTTTTTGTTTGTTTGTTTTTTTCGGGGGGGGGGAGGGCAATTGGGGTTAAGTGACTTGCCCAAGGTCACACAGCTAGTATATGTGTCAAATGTCTGAGGTCAGATTTGAACTCGGATCCTCCTGACTCCAGGGCCAGTGTTCTACTCACTGCGCCACCTAGCTTCCCCTCTGTCACCTATTTAGGTCACAATTTCCTCATCTGCGGAATGAGGGGATTGGATTAGGTAGCCTCTAGACTCCCTTCCAACCTCTAATCTCCATGATTCTTTTTTTTAAAGAAAAGACTGATTTTTGAAAATGTCCCTTTAAGAAGTTGAAGACCCAAAACAGCAAGGGGATTTTGTATAGGTATAGGTGCATGCTTTTCCAGACAGTGAATGAGGGTTATTAGACATTGGAATGACTTACTGAGTGAGGCTATGAAATCAATCACTCCCTTACTCTTGTGTCGTACATGGACTTGGACCTCATGAAAAGCCCATTCAACTTGAGAACAATCCAGTGCTGATGTCACCTGGGAACTCTGCCATCAACACAGCACCTGCTCTATATTGTTCCTTTTTGGACATTTTTTTTACAATAGGTGATGCTCTTGCAATAGCCCCTTTGGGATTTAGGCAGGTGTACAAGGGGTGCTTACCTGCCTTCCTCTAAGGTCACTGTATGCTGACATCATTTCCCTCAAACAAAACCCTGTTTCTTTGCCTTTTATAAATCAGTGTAGCTTCAGGTTGAGAAAACATTTCCTTGAAGATCTATCCACTCTATTTCTTACTTTAAAAAACTTTTGAACTTAAACACCAAAAAAGGAGAGCATTTTCATTTACACAGTGAACACAAAAGTAAATGGTATGTAAAACCATAAAACTCCATTTCATGCCATTTTTTCAAAAAAGCATATATTAAATTACAAAGATTACTTTCAAAACTGTCCTGCTCATCTTGCTTCTGGTTTTCCTTCTATTCTCTCCTGTACTGTAAAAAAAATTTTTTTTATTAAATCTCTTGGGTTTTTTTTACATCCCCAAAATTTCTCCCAATATCTCTCTTCCTTTCCTTTCCCCTCCCCGAGAGTCACTGCATACGACAAATACTATTTTAAAGGGAAAAAAAGAGAAGAGGAAAAAAAAATAAGCAAAACTGATCAATACATTGAAAAAGTCTGAAAATATGTACAATGTACCACACTTATGTGTCTCACACTTCAGCAAAAGAGTGGGGCTGTGTATGTCTTCCTATATTACTTCCCATATTATCTATGGTTTTCTCTCTATGCTTCATTCTTCCTTGGTTTAAGTATTTGAACTATATTTGTCTCATGCCATGTTTCAATTTCACATCATTCACTTTTGATTGTGTTGGGGTAGTTCTGTTTACATTGTTGTAATATCTTGTTTTCTTGTATATCTTGTTTTCTTGTCTCTGCTTATTTCAGTCTGCATCAGACCATGTAAATCTTTCTATGCTTCTAGGTATTCATCATGTTCATTATTTCTTACAGAACAATAATATTCCATTACATTCATACACCCCAGTTGGTTTAGCCATTCTTTAATTGATGGGCATCTACTTTGTTTCCAATTATTTGCTATTACAAAATTGCAGTCAATTAACTTTTGCTAAATGCTTATTTTGTGCTAGGTACTGTTCTAGATGCTGAGGATACAGATACAGTAAAAAAGAATGACAAGTCCTTGCCTTTGAAGAGTTTACATTCTAATGAGAGAAGACTATACACCAAAGGGGATCAATAGGCAACTGAACGATGACATGGTGACATGATCCAGAGAATCAGGGATTAAATTGTTTGGTATTTATTAATTTAGTATTTTGGTATAAGGGGACTGTATTCTTATCTATGATCTCCTGGGGATATAAGCCTAGCAGTAGAATCTCTGGGTCAAAAAGTATAGATATTTTGCAATATTTTCAATTTATTTGCACAATTTCAAATAGCTTTCCAAAATGGTTCTTCTGATTCACAGTTCCACAAACAATGCTCTAGTCTAGTGTACCTATCTTCCCACAACTCCTCCAGCATTGACTATTTCCATCTTTTGTTATCTTTGCCAGTTTTCAGGATGTATGGTGAAATCTCAGGGTTGTTTTGATTTGTTTTTCCCTGATAAGTGATCTGAAGCATTCTTTCATATGGTTATTAATAGTTTCCAGGTCTTTTGTAGTTTTTCTTTGGAGAACTGTTTGTTCATATCCTTTGTTCCCTTAGCTGTTGAGGAATAACTTTTGTTTATATTTTATAGATATTGATATAGATATCTCCTCCTGTCAACAAATAAGTATAGTATTTATTAAAAAAATGCTCTTTTAATTGGGTCAATTGTTTTCCTAGTGTTGAGCTATCTTTGCTTCTGTGATGTAAATCCAACTTGCTCGTAATGAATGATTTCTTGAATAAATTGCTATAGCCTGACAGGATTTTATTTATAATTTTTGAATTTATATTTTAATGATGTTTATAGTTTTCTTTCTATGCTTCATCCTTCCTTGGTTTAAGCATTTGAATTATATTTGTCTCATAAAGGGAGTCTGGTAGAATGCTTTGTTTCTCAATTTTTGAGAATAATTTGTAGTAATCATACTAATTGCTTTTTCAAAATTCGATAAAATTCTTCAGTTAATCCATCGGGCTCAGGAGGTTGGGGTTTTTTTTCCATTAGTACTTCCTCCATAGCTTATTCTATTTCCTTTTCTCAGATTGGATTATTTATGGTCTCTGTTTGGTCTTCTGGTAGTCTGGATATTTTATATTTTCGAAGGTATTCCTCTACTTCTTTTGTGTTCCTGGTCAGTTCTGATAATTCTTTATCTTTCTTCTGATTTTGTTGTGATTTCACCTTGTTCAGCTTTTAGTTTTGTCGTTTCTACAGTGTTTTTATTTTCTAGCTTATCTATTTCACTTCTAATTTTCAATATCTCCCCTTGTGCTTAGTTTAGGTTTTCTTATTTGTTGGCTTTCTAATTAAAAAAATGTGTATTCAATTCATTAACTCTGTTCTTTTTTATTTTGTTAATATATATTTATAGGGATATAATTTTACCCCTAAAGCCTGCTTTAGCTAAACCTCAGCAATTCTGGTATGTCGTTTCATCGTTATAATTTTCTTTCATACAATTACTAATTGTTTTTATGATTTGCTCTTTGACCCATTTATTTAGGATTTCATTAAATATCCATTTAGGCCTGTGTCTTTTATTTATGGTCCCTAGATGGATTACTGTTTATATTACACTATGGTCTATAAAAGTTTTGTTAACTATTTCTGTCTTTTTACACTCATCGGAAATATTTTGGTGCCCTGATACACAAATGGTTTTTGTAAAACTTCCTCATGGTTCTGTAAAGTACATATGTTCTTTAGCAGTACCATTTGGAAGATGCTAGAAGTCATTTAGCTCTAGTTTCTCGAGCAATTTGTTAAATTCTATATTTTCCCTTTTGATTATCTTTCTGTTTTTGTTCTTCAATCTTTTTTTTCAGTCAAGTCAGACTTTTTATGACCCGATTTGGGGTTTTCTTAGCAAAGATACTAGAGTGGTTTGTCATTTCCTTCTCCAGCTCATTTTACAGCTGAGGAAACTGAGGTAAACAGGGTTAAGAGACTTGTCCAGGGTCACACAGCTAGTAAGTATCTGAAGCCAGATTTGAACTCAGGAAGATGAGTCTTTCTGACTCCAGGCCTGTCAGTCAATGCACTGCACCACCTAACTTCTCTATCTTTCTATTAGATTTGCCCAAAAATGAGAGAGACACTAAAATTTCTGGCTATTATTGTATCATTGTCGATGCCTCCTTTCAATTCCGTTGATCTTCCTTTTACAAATTTAGATGCTAAAGCATTTGGAAAATGTAAACTGAATATTGATATTGGTTTGTTATCCATAGTTGCTTTCTGCATCACGTAGTTTATTTCTTTTTATGTTGTGAATTTTTGTTCTTTCATTGATAGCATAATTACAACTCTATTTTTGGCATACAGTAAATCTTAATAAATACCTGTTGACTATCAGACTGGCAGACTGCAGAGGTGTACATAAGCTGGGTTCCCTGTCCACTGAGCTTCCTAGTTTCCATAAGGTTATGTCACATGCCAATCAAGAGCATAAGGAATAAAAAGAAATCTCTTGTTAAAGCACAAGGAATAAAGTGAAATCTCTCATTCAACTCAAAAGACAGGCTAATTCGTGAAAATGTAGAAGATGATAAAACATGGAAAAAAATTCTATCGCCCAGAGACAAAGTTATTTATTCTAGGCATTTGGTAAAGAATGTAATTTAATCTGATTTGACCACTTCTTTCTCCTCCTGGGAAGAGGGCGAAGGAGAATTTTTTTTTTGGTTTTTGTTTTTAATGTGGAGAGGTAAAATATGTCTCTAGTGTAGGAGTTTTTAACCTTTTTGTGTCATAGACTCCCTTTGGAATTCTGGTGAAGCCTTAGGATCTCTTCTCAGAATGATGTTTTTAAATGCATAAAGATTACAAAGGAAACTGATTATATTGAAATATAGTCTGTCTATCTAACTATGTATCTAACTATGTATCTATACATGTATGTATGTGTGTGTGTCTATCTATCTGTCTGTCTGTCTATCTATCTATCTATCTATCTATCCATCCAGGCTAAGGACTCCTGCTCTAGTATGAAATACTATAATTAGAGTGGAGGTGAATGAATTCAACTTTACTGAATTGAGAAAATGTTCATTGCTGATTCAATAATTTGCCCTGGGATGCATCCAGGCCCTTGGTTCACTTTCTCCAGTTTCCCACTGGGTGGCAGCAGAGAGCACTAACTAGAATTCATGGGAGTTTATGGTCAAAAGGATGTGAGGGCTGATGTGAGGGCAAGATGGGGGATTAGAGCGTTTTAGATGTGACAATTTGATTTAAATTCACTTTCCAGAGAGGCTTCTCATTACCAGAATTTTTTTTAAAGTCCCTGCAGATCAAAGCCCAAGGACACAGAGCATAGAGGAAAGATTAAGTTTTGATTAACATTAAGAATTGATGTGAAAGTTTGGGGGCCAGGGGACCAGAACAAGGATTTAGTCAAACTATGATTACCCCAGGCCTGAGCTTTATGGACTTTTTTATTCACCTTCCACCAAATCTGCTGTTATGTCTATTTTTTCAAGCAAAATTGATTGGATAACGAGCTACTAATACCATATATTCCCCCAGTACTTTCCCAGTGGTAATTACATCAGGTAAACAGGATGAGAGTGAGCGAGCTAGCCAATAAGAAACCAGGACCTTCACAGGGAATAAAAGAGAAGGCTTCTTCCCTTCCAATCCTGACTGCTGCTTTTTTCTTTTTCTTTAAGCAAACCTGGTAGTCTCACTGCAACAGGCTTCCTCTGGTTGGCTGCCATCACAATCATTCCCGTCATGGTACTCACCTCTAATGTATTCCATTCCCTGGGGGAGGGGAGGAGGAAGGTTAAACTCTACTTTTCAAGGAGATAACATAATAATAATGATAAACTAAATAATAACAATAATAATAAACAACTGACCTCTGTTAAGGTGTTAATGGCTGGTAAAGGATACTTATCTCTCCTCCACTAAAGCCCTCCTCAGTTGGTTTATCTCAATCTCTTGATGACCCTGCCTCTCTACAGCTAAACCAGCAGAGGGCAAGCACAGGAAAGGTTTTTGAGACACTAGTGTGTGGTCTAAAGATGGGTCCAGATCAGTTTAGAGAGGCTTATCTATCATCAAAAGTTGCTCACTAGGTGACATTTTCTTTGGCCATCATTAATTTGTGAAATTGTCTACCAAGTTTTAGAGTGATTATGATCTGGTTACTTACTGACTGTGGGACCTCGGACAATTCCCTTAACCTCTTTGAACCTCAGTTTCCTCACCTGTAAAATGAAGATGATAATACCTTCACTATTTACCTAAGAAAATTATTAGCAAGAAATTAAGACACTATTGAAATGGGAGTTATTTTTATTTTTGGAGGGGGAAAGGCAGGGCAATTGGAATTAAATGACTTGCCCAAGGTCACATAGCTAGTAAGTATGTCAAGTGTCTGAGGCTGGATTTGAACTTAAGTCCTCCTGATTCTAGGGCCAGTGTTCCATTCACTGCACAACCTAGCTGCCCCGGAGTTATTTTGTTGATCATGGATCTTTTGCTAGGTAGAAAGGATACATTCTGCAATGAATATGATTTAAAACAAAACAAAAAGCATTAATTATTGTTCCCCCCACAAAAACATCATGTTAGACTAAACTTACTTCCTAATTTTTTTAACAGGGCTGCAAAACTAGTAGATCAGGTGAATGCTGTAGATAGTTTTCCTGGGTTTTACCAGGAATATTTGTATTTTTTCAAGGGACCCTCAGATATATGTCTTAGGAAAGGAATACCTTTTAAATGGAAAGTTCTGGTACTTTTATGGGCTGGTGGAGGAGACAGGCAGACAGGGAAGTAAAATGATAAAGGAAGGAAAAAAGCATTTATATGACACCTATTTATGTCCCAGGCACTGCACTAAGTGATTTACAAGTGTCTCATTTCATCTTCATGACTCCATGAGGTAGATGCTATTATAGAGATAATAAATGTCTTGTTTTATAAATGAAGAAACTGAGGCAAACAGAGCTTAAACAACTTGCCAAGGGTCATGTAGCTTGTAAGTATCTAAGATTTAATTTGAACTCAGGTCTTCCTGATTCTAGGTGCAGTGATCTATTCACTGCATCACCCAGATGCCCGAAGTATGTAATGCTATATTTGTGGGAAAGATGGAGAGATGAACACTAAGCTATGATACAATTAGATATGTTCAGAACTGACTGAATGGCTAGATTTAAAAGATTAGTTATCAAAGGTTCCACATCAACTTGTCAGGACGTCTCTAGTGGAGTGGCCTTCAGTGATGGGGTGCTTGGCCTTGTTCTACTTAATGTTCCTATCAATGTCTTGGATAAAGGCTTAGATGGCCTGCTTATCAAATTTGCAGAAGACACAAAGCTTTGGAGAAAAAAATAACATAATAGCAAGTAGCAGGATCCAAAAAGATCTTGTCAGGTTAGAAAATTGGACCAACTTACAAAATTTAATAGGGATAGACATAAAATCTTATATTTGGGCTTCAATAAACGACTTCAGAAGCACTAGATGAAGGTATGTGGCTAGACAGGAATTCAAATGAAAAGATGTGGGGGTTTTAGTATTCTCTAAGCTTGATGTAAGTCAACAGTGTAACATTGTCCTCCTCCTCTTCACCTTCTGCCCCAAAACAACTAATCATGTCTTGGGCTGTAATCAGAGGGGCACAATGTCCAGGACTAAGGAGGTGGTAGTTGAACTATATTCTGTCCTGGACAGACCATATCAGGAGCATTGTATCGAATTCTGGGCACCACATTTTAGAAAAGACACAGATAAACAGGAAAAGGTGGAGGAGGTCAGCAATGAGAGTGAGGTTCTTTGAGTCCATCACATGAAAACTGGCTAGAGGAGCTAGACGTGTTTATCCTTAAAAGAGAAGGGGGGGGTCATGATTATTTTTTTGTTCAGTCATATCTGACTCTTCATGACCCTATTTGTGGTTTTCTTGGCAAAGATCTAGTGTGCTTTTGCCATTTCCTTCTCCAGCTCATTTTACAGATGAGGAAACTGAGGCAAACAGGGTTAAGTGACTTGCCCAGGGTCACACAGCTAGTAAGAATCTAATGCCAGATTTGAATTCATGACAATAAATCTTCCTGACTTAAAGCCTGGCACTGTATCCACTGCCCCACTTAATTCCCCAGAGTAGACATGATAGCTGATTTCAAGTATTTGAAAAACTGTCATGTGGAAGAGTTCTGTGAGAAAGAATAGTTTGAAGTTGCAAAGAAGAAAATTTATGCTGAATGTCAGGAAAATCTTCCTGACCATCATCAGAACTATCCCAGAATAGAATGGGCTGCTTTGGAAGGTTACAGGTTTCTCCTCGCTGGAGATCTTCAAGCAAAGCCTGGAGAACCACTTATGGGGTGTATTGTAGTGATTGCCCATTCCTCCCCGACAAAATCCATTATTAGGCTCTGATCTCTTCCCCTCTCCCACTGTGGGAGTATTCTTTAAGAGTACCCTTCCATTTCCCCTTCTAGTATGAGGCTAGCCTCCCATTCCCCACTCATCATCTTTGTCCTTCCCTTCCACTGTGCCTCCTCTGTCTCTTGCCTCTCCTCTTTCTACTTAAGCTATGTCCCACTGTGTTATCAACCTCCAGAAAAAAATATTGACGCAACTTACAGGAAAGCAGAAAATCCAGTTCTAATTTCTTTCCTCCTGATTCTTAAAAGTTCCCCTAAAATTTTTAAAATTTTATTTTAATTTTCAGTTCCAAATACTTTCTCTTCCTCCACTCCCTCCCCTACTATTGAGAAGGCAAGAAATATGATACCCATTATATATATGAAGTCATGCAGAACATATTTCTGCATTAGCCATGTTCTGGGTGGGGGGTGGGGGGGACAAGAAAAATAAAGGGAAAAAAGTATTCTGATGTACTCTGAGTCCATCAGCTCTCTATCAGGAGATGGATAGAATTTTTACATCATGAGTCTGTTGGAGCTGGGGTGGCTCATTCTTTTGATCAGAATTACAAAGTCTTTCATAGTTGATTATCTTTACAGTACTGTGGACATTGTTCTCCTGTTTTGCTCACTTCACATTGTATCAGTTCATTAAAATATTCCCAGGTTTTCTGAAACATCCCTTTCATCATTTCTTATAGCACGATAGTATTCCATTACATTCATATACCACAACTTATTCAGCCATCCCCCAATTGATGGGCTTCCCCTCAGTTTCCAATTCTTAGCCACCACAAAAAGAGCTGCTATAAATATTTTTGTACATATGGATCCTTTTCCTTTTTCTTTGACCTCTTTGGGAGTATAGGCCTAGTAGTGGTGTTGCTAGTAGTAAGGGCAGCTAAGTAGTGCAGTGGCCCTGGAGTCAGGAGGACTTGAGTTCAAATCTGGCCTCAGACACTTGACACATGCATTAGCTGTATGACCTTGGGCAAGTCACCAATTACCCTGCCAAAAAAAACCCCCAAAAAACAAACCACAAAAACAAGTCCACCAAAAATGTATTAGTGTTCTTATTTTCCCACATCCCCTCCAGGATATCATTTTCTATTTTTGTCATCTTCACTAATCTAATGGGTGTGAGGTCATCAGAGTTGTTTTTATTTGTAGTTGTCTAATTATTAGTCACATAGAGCATGTTTATATGACCTGATAGCTTTGAATTTTTCCTATGAAAACTGCCTGTTCATATCCTTTGACCATTTATCAATTGGGGAATTGCTTTTATTGTTATAAATTTGGCTCTGTTTCTCTATATTTTTGAGAAATGGGACTTTTATTAGAGAAATGTGTTGCAAAATTTCCCCCCAGTTTCCTGCTTTTCTTCTAATTCTCCCAAATTTTTGGCCCATTAGATCCTTTTGTCTTTTGATGATTCCTTTTTTTCTTATATCCCTCAATACAACTTTTGTTTGGACAATGACCAAAATATATGAGAGCACTGATTTCCTTGCTTAGTCTTTTTTTTTAAATTGAGTTTATTTATGTTTCCCGTGTTTTTCTTGTCTGAAGTATCTGCAAGTTTAATGTCCTACTTACCTCCAATATCGTTTGCAGGGATGACTCAAATAACTTTCTTTTATTGAAGGGCTAGCTCTTTTTCATTGGTGATTAGGTTCAGCTTTGCTCAGTACATACTTTTTAGAGGGTAAATCTTAAGTTGTTTTGAACATCCTATTCTAGCCTCTTCTCTGATTTCTTAAGAATGAAGATAAATTTTGAGATTTTTAGATTGATTCTCCTTCAAAGTCGAGGTTTTCTTGACTCCTTTCAAAATTTGTTGTTTGGCATCGGGATTCTGAATACCTTTGAGTTTCAAGTGTAGGATTTTCCTCTGGCAGCAAACTAGATTCAGTTAATCCATACTTTGACATTTGTTCTCAAAATTTCTGAGCAGTGGCTAAATGTGTTTTCAAAATTTTCTTGTATTATTTCCTAGAGTACAGTACTCCGGGCTTTTGAATCTGTCTTTTTTCCCCCCTCTGGGAGAAATATGATTATTGAATCACTTCTGTGTAGTCTATCATTTGCTTTGTTTTATATAGAATTCATGCATTTCTTCAAAATCGTTGTCTTTTGCTTCTATTCTTCTAAATTTTCTCCCACTTCAGTATTTTGAGTTCCAAATCTGTCATTCTCTTTTTAAGAGATACTTTGGATAGATTCCCTGTCTTGCATTTAAAAATTGTCCATTCTGTTGGTTTTCTGCATTGAGAGCTCTGATTTGAATGACTAAAAAAGCATTTATTAAGTGCTTACTAAATACAAAGCACTAGGGACACTAATAGACAGCACCTACTCTTAAGGAACTCCCATTCTAATATAAGAACTCACAACACATATAACAGGGTTCAGATGGAAAGACCTAGGGGACCTTAAGTTACAACGGTAGGCAGATGCTGATACATCTTCTTTAATAAAATTTCAAACATTGATGAAACCACATGCATTCTAACATTGAACCATTTGAGGGTGCCAAAAACTTTCTTAAATTTCTGACCTATTTCTTTCTTATCTTAAAATTTTTATTTCTCATGTGAATCATTCTGGGATTTCTTGCCCTTATTCCAAGAGCTCTGGGGAATCCACAGAGTTAATTGTTTTATTATCTTTTTCCTTGGAGGATTTTGCTTCATTTTCCTCTTAAAAGACAATATTGTACATTTTGTTGCATCCTCTTATCTTTTCTCCTTCTGTCTTTATAATTTCAGCATTGGTTTATCTGCTTGGGACCTGTGCCTATATTTAACCTTTTTCTTTTGGATATTTTGTCTTCCAAGAAGAAGACACTCTGTCTCTTGGTTTGGGGAATTTTTACTGAGAATTTTGTCCCTGTATCTGGAATGCCCTCCCTCTTTTTCTCTGCCTCCTGGCATCTCTGGCTTCCTCCAAGCCCCAACCAAAATCCCACCTACTATAGGAAACCTTTCAGAATCTGTTTAATTCTAAGTGGCTTTCCTCTGTTAATTATTTCTGGCTTATCCTATATGTAACTTGTTTGTACATATTTGTTTGGCTTGTTGTCTCCCCCATCAGACTATAATTCCTTTGAGGACAAGGACTGTCTTCTCCCTCTCTTTGTATCCCCTGCACTTAGCGCAGTGCCTGACACATAGTAGGCACAATAAATGCTTATTGACTGATTACAGTGTGTGCATTTTCTCTTGCACAGATCCCCAAGGCTCACTGTCCTCCATCTCTTTGATTTCGAGATCAAACTAAGTCTCTAACTAGAATAATTTGTTCAAAGAGAGGATTGACGACATCCCTAATCTTCCAACACTAATATTCTAAGACAACCTTAGCTCCACACATGAGAAGGATACTTCCTGAAGACCTCTAGTGATCCTAAAGATTCCTGCTATAGACTTCAGTGCATCCTGCACTGACTTTGTGATCAGCAACTTTCACATACCTGGAGGGGGTGAATGGAATGATTCAAACTCTTTGGAAGTTCTCGCCATTGATCCATACCTTTCTTCCATGACTGATTTCCTGAAGTAAATTCACCAGTTGGTTGCTAAAGTTTGTTCTAAAGGATGGTTCTATCTTTTAAATAAAGCTTGGTATCATTTCAGTCAATCAACAAACTTTTTTTGTTGTTCAGTTGTTTCAGTCATGTTTGACTCTTTGTGGCCCCATTTGGGGTTTTCTTGGCAAAGACACTGGAGTGGTTTGACATTTCCTTCTCTAGGTCATTTTACAGATGAGGAAACTGAGGCAAACAGGGTTCAGTGACTTGCCCAACTTAATAGTGTCTGAGGTCAGATTTGAATTCAGGAAGATGAAACTTCTTGATTTTGGGCCTGGTTCTCTATCCACCGCACCATCTAGCTGCCCCCCAAAGTATTTATTAATTGCTTATTTTGTGCCAGGTACTTTGCTAAAATCTAGGTAAAAACATTATCTCTGCTTTCAAGTACCTTACATCCTAATGCGGGTGGTGGTGGTACACAGCACGTAAATACAAGATACATATAGTATAGATGGCATGTAACATGGCCGGGGAAGGCACTATCAACTGGAGGGGATAGAGAAAGCCTCCTTACAGAAGGCTGGCTTCAAGCTAAGTCTTGAAGGAAGCCAGGGAAATGGGTGGGAGTAAGGGAACAGAGTATTCCAGGTATGGGGACAGTTAGTACTCAGACACAAAGATGGGGAATAGAGGGAGTGTTGTGTTTAAGGAACAACTAATGGACATTATAGCTGGATTGCAGAGTGAAGGGAAGGAAGTAAATTATACAATGCCTAGAAAGGCAGGAAGGGGCCACGTCATGAGAGAGCTTTAACTGTCAAATAAAAGAGTGTGTTTGATCCTGAAGGTAATAGGGAGTCACTGAAGGTAACTGAGCAGGATATGGGGGTAGATGAGGGCAACTAGGTGGCTCAGTGGATAAAGCACTGGGCCTGAAGTCAGGAATACTCATCTTCATGAGTTCAAATCTGGCCTCAGACACTTACTAGCTGTGTGACCCTGGGCAAATCCCTTAGCCCTGTTTGCCTCAGTTTCATTATCTGTAAAATGAGTTGGAGAAGGGAATGGCAAAACCACTCTAGTATCTTTGCCAAGAAAACCCCAGATGCAGTCAGGAAGAGTCAGATACAACTGAAATGACTGGACAACAGCAAAATAAGGGAGGAGGTGATATGGTCAGACTTATACTCGTTTAGCATCTGCAGAACTATAGCTAGAATTTCTTTCATCTGGCACAGAAACATTTCCCCTTTAGCCAGCTGTGCGCTACCGTATCATCCTCTTAAAGGCACAGGGATGGCACATATTACATGCTATATAAATGCTTATTCCATTCTTCCTTTCCTTCCCTAGTTAGTTATTACCTTTTCTTCACATGGCCGGGCAAAATCAGTGTTGCCAACCTCTTACATAGTTCAGACAGAGTCCCTGCTATGGGGAACCAAATAGGGCGATATGAGGGAAAGACTTTTTTTTTTCTTTTTTAGGAGACAATTGGGGTTACGTGACTTGCCCAAGGTCACACAACTAATAAGTGTTGTGTCTGAGGTGGGGTTTGAACTCAGGTCATCCTGACTCTAGGGCCACTGCGCCACCTAGCTGCCTCAGGGCTACCATAGCCAGACCCTGAAACATAAGCCAGCTAGGTTGTTTGTGCTGGCTGTTCCCAGTGCCTGGCGTGATTGTGGGTGGGCAGCTTTAAATGGTTCAGGTCTCTGTTGTTGTTATGTAAGGTTTTTACCTTGTGTGGTGTTTTTGTTTTCTTATCTTGTTGTTGCAGCTTTAGTTACTATAAATTTGGCCCATTTCCCCCTTTTTTAAGAGATGGTTAAGTTGGGAGAGTTGGTCTGTAAATAACTACTCTTGCATTATGCTGGCCACCAGACCTCCTAAAGGTATTTTTTTCCCATTGTAAGATTATAGTGATAAGACTCTGGGAGGCCACAGTAATGAGTGGGAGCTTCTGAGAAATGAACCAAATGAACATAAGCTAACCTGGGGAAATGAGTGGAGCTTGTAACCTGAGCCCAGAGAAGGGTGTGATAGAATGATGGGTCTCAGGGGTATTAGCTAGTCACATTAGCTTGGCAAATGATGTGCCAGCTACAGAAGTCCTTTGGAAAGGAAATGGGGCCTCAGTAAAACATCTAAAAAGAATTGAAGTTATTTGAAATGCAGCAAGAGAGGTTAGCTTACTTGTGGCTTTTACAGGAAGTGACCCATGGAAGCCAACAGGCTTCAGGAAAAGATGGCGATGGCCATCAAGGCCACATGGGACCTCTAGAAGAGAAGAGGTCCAGATGCACAGAACTCTAACTGTGTGTGTGTGTGTGTGTGTGTGTGTGTGTGTTTGTGTGCTCATGGGTGAAACCAGCCCTTTACCCCTGGTTGCCAACATCTGTGGGAAAAAGGGACTTGCTTCTTTCTCTTCCCCTTTGCTGTCTGAATGAAGACTGTGCTCCCTGCCCCTTGTGTCTTATGCACAGTCCTCTACTGGCCTGTGTAGAGTATGACCCCCGTCCCTCATTCAGCCCTGAGTCGTCATTTTTAAGATCCAACTTCTGTGGTATCCCTCTCCTGGGATTTGGACCTTCCTTTCCCTTTGCAAGCTAATGAGCTGAAGTCCCCAGGGAGATAGACCTCCCCGTCTCCTGGAATGGCTGCAATCTTTGCTGCTCAGTACCACTGCCTCCTCCCTCACCCCATAGTGCTGTCCTCTGCATTGCTACCACCATCACTGCTTCATTCTCCCACCATCCCACTCACCACTCAGTTGTTTTTGCCCCAAGTGAAAGAATTTCTAGCTACTGCTCAGCAGGTGCTAGCCTGAACATAAGATAAAATTCAGCTTCTAGAACCAATCTTAGCAACCAGTTAGTGAATGTACTTTAGCAAATTAACCATCGTTAGAAAGTGGAGTTGGTGGAGAGAAAGTGGGTCAGTGGAGAAAAAGGATACATTGAGGTGCATGAAAGGAATCTTTGGAATCAGAATATGAAGTACCTTCTTCATCCAGGGAGCAAAGGGCAAAATGAAGATTTTTGGATCCATAGAATGATAGAGCTAGAAGATGAAAGATTATCTGCTTCAACCATGAGAAAGTGAGGTTCACAGAAGTGAAGGATCATGGGATTGTAGATTTAGAGCTGGGAGGAACCTTTTGTTGTTGTTCCTTTGCATCCAACAAAGGCAAAGATCCTGGAGTGGTTTGCCATTTCCTTCTCTGGCTCATTTTACAGATGAGGAAACTGAGGCAAACGGGGTTAAGGGACTTGCTCAGGGTCGCATAGCTAGTAAGTGAGAGAAGTTATCTTTCAGGGCTAATATAGAGATGTTCCTTCCTCAAGCCAAGGGATCCTGCACTTGGAGATAAGTTGGTTCCTAAAATGAGGGAGCTGATAATCCATGATGCCTTGCCAATTTGAATCTACTTTGGCTAAAAGCCTGCCAGAGTGGACTTGCATCTACCCAGCCAAGTCTGGGGCTGGCTTACTTTGAAGAAGGTTAAAAGAATGGGGTTCATGAATGACAAGAACTAAGAAAAAACCCAGTCTGGTTCCATTTATATCTTTACTGAAGAGCAGTGCTATCCACTCCTATAAAGGTCAAGCCTTCTCGTAACTTTTTGGTTTTCCCTTGTTCTTTCCACTGTCTGTTTTCCTGCAGTTAGTAGCAGCCCAAACAAGGAAAAACGCTTTAGAAAACCCAAGGAAAGGTCATGTGCTAGTTTCAGAAATAGAAGAGAAGGGGAAAGGTTCACAGGATCATTGAATTTAGTGTCAGAGGGACCTTTGAGAAAACCTAGTCCAGACCTGCAGTAGGTAGGGGCCAAAATTAAAATAGGCTAACCTTCTTCGGGCCAAAGACAGGTTAGACTAGAAACAGATTGACAATGGTTGGTTGCCATGGGTCACACGACAAACAGGAGAGACAGTGGCCACCCTACGTTTTTCGAGGGCCATCTGAAATCCTTTGGCAGATCAAAAGCAGCCTATGGGCGGTATGTTGTGCAGGCCTGATCCGGTCCAATCTCTTAATTTTGGAGGAGGGAACTGAAGCCAGGTGAAATTGCTTAACAATGGAGTTAGAGGCTAAAGGGAAATCCTATGGATAACCCCAGTCCCAAAGCCCAATGGTATGAGACTCTCTCCTCAATGGTGGGGATTAATGCCCTGTGCCTGTGGGATGGTTGAGTTGGTGAGAGCAGGAAAAGAGATCTCTTCACTCCCTTTTTTCCAGTTATCATTGAAGGGCTGAGTCCCTTTGGACTGCAGTTTCATGTTTCAGAGAACAAGATGGAAAATGCCAACCTAGCTACCAGTTGTTGAAGGATAAGACTCTAGGAAGACATGTCTCCATCATGCCTCACACAGGTGCAGGGCATCAGTCTCCACCAAAAGAGTCCTGTGCCAATGGGTTTTGGGTCTTGGCCTTAGGTTACATATGGAAAAGGAGAATGATCATTTTAAAAAAATTCTGAGAAACAATGGGATGTGTTACCTTTTGTTGTGTGCTTAAGTTTTATTGATGCCTTTTGTTTTTATAGCTTGTCATTTCTGAATGGGCAGCTAGTTGGTGTAGTGGGTAGAGTATTGGGCCTTGAGTCAGACTCATCTTCCTGAGTTCAAGTCTGGACTCAGAAACTTACTAGCTGTGTGACCCTGGGCGAGTCACTTAACCTTGTTTGCCTGAATTCCTCATCTGTAAAATGAGCTGGGAAGAAAATGGCAAACCACTCTAGTATCTTTGCTAAGAGAACCCCAAATGGGGTCACAAAGAGTTGGACACAGCTGAACAGCAACATTTTTGAATCTATTTTTACATCCCACACTCACTCATCCCAGTGAGTTAGGAATTCCAGTTGTTAGTTTTTAACAATTAAAAAAACCCAGTTAAGCAAAACCATATGTGACCACATGTGATAGCTATATGGCACATTCCACACTGATGTTCATCATCTCTCCAAGGGAAGGAAGGAGGAGCATTTTCTTACCTCTTTTCCTAGACCAAGATTATATTTATATATTCACACAATGATTAGTTTGGGTTTATTGTTTCTATTTACATTTGCTGTAAAAATAATGCACATTGTTCTCTGTGATCTTCTTATTTCATTCTTCAGTTCACATGAGTCTTTCCAAGGTTTTCTGAATTCCTTCTAGTCATCATTTCTTAGGACACAAAGATATTTCACTATATTCATGCGTCACATGTTTAGGCATCCCCAGGTGATGGGTATCCACTTTGTTTCCAGCTCTTGAGGGTGCTGTGTTTTCACGGAATTTTCATAGAATTTCAAGGTAGAAAGCATCCTTGGGGGACATCCAGCATGACTCGTACCTGAACAAGAAAACTCTTTATAATATACCTGATAAGAGGTCATCTGACCTTTGCTTAAAGACCTTCAATGAAGGGGAAGTGCTACCACTTTAGTTCAAGTGCTCATCACCTTTCTCCTGGACTATTGTATTTGCCTCCTTTAGGTATCCCTGCCTCAAGCTGCTCTCCTTTCCAAACCATCCTTTCTGCACATCTGCCTGAGTGATTTTCCTAAAGTGCTGGCCCAATGATGTCATTTTCCCTCCTTGCTATTGAATCTAGAATAAAATAGCACTTCATCTTTATCTCATCCTTTTGATTTCTGTTCATATTAAAGTTTTGAAATGTACACAAACTATTAGTATGAGAGTACATGCATGTCATTTATAAAAAAGTGAATACACATATTAGGGATATGTACTCAATTTGTTTTAATTGACAGGAGTTCATCAAGAGAGTTTGGTGATGCTGGTCTAGACTATTCCTATGGTCTCTTCCAACTCGAAGTCCCTTGTGCCCACATAAGCAGCACATTCAAAGATTCAAAGGCAGGTATTCTGATTCCAGCTCCCACACGACAGCACACTGGGAACCTGCATCCCCCTCCACAGGAGAGAACTTTGGATAGAAGTAAAGTTGGTGGCTAGGATTGTTAGGGGGGTCAGGCACAGAACCCACAACACCAACAGACTCAAGGCAGCACAGCTACATAAAGCATTTTCAGTGGTGCAAACTTTACTACTTACCTTATATATTGTCATGAGGATCAAATGGGATGATGTGTAGAAAGCATTTTTTTTTCAAATCTAAAAAGCATTACATGAATATCTTGCCCAGAGGCACGTTTAGCTTGATGTAAGAAAAAGACTTGTTAACAATTAGAACTGTCCCAAAGTGGAGGGGTCTGGGGGGAAGGATCTTGGGACAAAGTGTGTCTGTGTGTGTGCCTATGTTTAGTCGTTTTTGAGGCATGTCCAACTATCCATGACCCCATTTGAGGTTTTCTTGGCAAAGATATTAGAGTGGTTTGTCATTTCCTTCTCCAGCTCATTTCACAGAGGAGGAAACTGAGGCAAATGGGGTTAAATGATTGGCCCAGGGTCACACTACTAGTAAGTGTCTGAGGCCAGATTAGAACTCATGAACTTCCTGACTTCAGGCCTGGTACTCTATCCACCGTACCACTTGGAGCAAAGTATGGGTGACCACTTATCAGGTAGGATAGAGAGAGGATTACTGTTCAAAAGTGAGATGAACTGGAATGCCTCTGAGGTTTCCTCCAATTCTGAGGTCCTGACTCCGTGACACTATGACCTTTACATTGTAGGTTAAATAGGTTTTTATGCATTGGCTTAGGAACTAAACCAACATTGACAAGATGTGAAGCTGAGGACAAATAACTATTGGAACTATTGCTGATAAACACGGAAGAAAGAGTGTAGACCCATTATTTGGAGCCAAGGTAAAAGAGAAAGGGGAGAAGGTAAACTCTCTCTCTTGGTTCAGTTCATGGCACTGGAGCGGTAGGTGAACTGGAATCTTCACCCTCTGAAAACAGCAGGAAAGAGCAAACAGAAAAGACAAAGCCTGTCTTAGTCTGGCCAGTTCCAAAGACACAGTTTCTTCTGGCTACACAGCCAGTGAGAGGAGGTCTGGATGGAGGTAGGGTGCCTCTGTGTTAGGAGATCTGGGCAAACCCACATCAAGATCCCTTCTTCAAAAGAAGGATACAAATTGGCTGTAGAAATGGGGAGAAATTTGGTATATTAAAAAGAATTTTAGGCTTTTTGGAAGAAGCCTTGTTTGAAAAGAAGAGAATACAGAGGGATATGTGTTTAACCTGTGAGATTAGAAGAGGAGAAGTAGAGGAAATGGGATTGTTCAGTCCTCGGCCACCTCTGCCCTTGTTTGGGTCTTCGTTAATTTTTAAAAAATTTTTTTTTGCAGTGGAAAGGCAGGGAAATTGGGGTTAAGTGACTTGCCCAAGGTCACATAGGTAGTAAGCATGTCAAGGATCTGAGGCCAGATTTGAACTCAGGTCCTCCTGACTCTAGGGCAGCTTGTTAATCTTTGGGGTATTTGGAGAAGCCTCTGCTGCCTTATAGAGTGGGTGAACTCAAGTCAATTCAGTTCAACCAGCTGTTTTAGAGTTACTGTGTCAGATACAAATGTAAAAACAAAACAGTCCTGGCCCTCAAGGAGCTTACGCTCTGCTAGTCAGCTCAGACCTCAGTTTCCTCACATGTAAAAAGAGGAGTTTTGACTAGGCGATCTCTAAAGTTCTGTTCAGCTCTAGTGCCGTACTTAGAGTCAGGAAAGCCTGAGTTCAAAGTTTGCCTGAGATGATCACTAGCTGTGTAACTCTGGGAAAGTCATGTAGCCTCCCTGGGTCTCAGTTTCCCCATCTGTTAAATGGGGGTTGTGGACTCGATGACCTCAAAGTTCTCTCCCAGTTCTAAAGCCATGATCTTATGATCCTTTCACCCAGGCTCCATTGAGCCCTTTCTTTTTCTACTCCGTTTTTCCACCTGGGTGACTTTGGGCAATTATTTGACTTCCTTGGGCCTCACTTTCCTCATCTGCAAAATGGAAGGATTATATTAATACCAAGGGTTCTTAACCCAAGGTCTGTAAATTTAAAAAAAGTTTTATTTTCAATAACTGTGTTTCAACATAATTGGTTTCCTTTATAATGCTGCGTATTTTATTTTGTACATTTAAAAACATTATTCTAAGAAGGGATCCATAGACTTTACCAGATTGCCAAAGGGGTCCATGACACAAAAAGATTAAGAATCCCTGAACTGGATGGTCTCTGAGGCCTTTTCCAACTCTAAATCTGTGATCATATGAAAGTATTATGTCATATCCTTTTCTTCCTCAAAAAAAAGAACCTTTAAAATGCACACTAATTACCATGATTACCAGGATCTCAGTATATTTTGTTCTCTTCCTTGTAAAGAAACATCTAATCATTTGTTGTTATCGCTATTCAGTTGTTTCATTTGTGTTCAACTCTTCATGACCCCATTTGGAATTTTTTTTTTTTTTGGCAAAGATACCGGAGTGCTTTTCCATTTCCTTCACCGGTTCATTTTACAGATGAGGAAACTGAGGCAAACAGGGTCAAGTGACTTGCCCACGGTCCCATAGCTAGGAAGTGTCTGAGGCCAGATTTGAACTCAGGAAGCTGAGTCTTCCCGACTCCAGGCCCAATGCTCTATCCACTGTGCCACCTAGCCAACTTTTCAAGTAACAGAACTCTGTATAAAGTTGCCTTCACATTTGGTCCAATTCAATTCTTCTTTGACCCCTCACTACATTTGAGCTCCTGGGAATTACCTGCATTTCTTAAAAAAGCTCATCTACACAGCTCTCTGATAAGGCAGCTCTTTGGACATTTTATATTTGGTTGGCTTAATTTATGAAGGCAGTTTGTGAATCATCAAATCCATATCATAAAAAAAAATCATCTTATTTTAATCTCAAGGAAATTAGGTACTTTCCATCCAGGCGGAATGGATGGACCTTATAAACTGCCATCAATCTTACTATTGTCTCTGTAGCCAGGGTCCCTGCCCAACCTGAGCAATAAATACTGACAATCAACCAATAAACATTTATTAAATGCTTATCATGTGCCAGGTATTGCTACGTGCTGGAGATACAAAGAAAAGCAAAAAGACAGTCCCTGCTTTCAAGAAGCTCTCTTCCTAGCTGGGGCCATACCATGTAAACAACTATGTATGCACAAGATAATATACAGTGTAAAAAAAGAAGCAATCCAATGATCCAAGAAAATCCCAAAGGAATAATGATAAAGCCTACTATCTGCCTCCAGAGAAAGAACTGATATTGCTTGAATACACATTGAAGCATGTTATTTTCACTTTCTTTCATTCTTTTTCTTTTATTTGGATCTTCTTGTACAAAATGATTAATATGGAAATGTTTTCCACGATTGCACATGTATAACCTATAGGTGTTTGCTTAAAGTCTCAGGGAGAGGAGAGGGAAGGGAAGAACAAAATTTGGAACTCAAAACTTCTTTTAAAAAATGTTAAAAATTGTTTTACTGTAACTTGGGGAAAATAAAATATATTAATATTCAAAAAAGTTAATAAGTGTATTAAAAACTGTAAATGACAAAAAAGGCGGGGGGTGATCACAGGGAAGGTCCTAACTGTGGGGAGAGGTATCTTTTTAAAAAAATTAATTTATTTTAATTTTCAACATTCACTTCCATAAGTTTTAAATTTTTTTCCCTCTTCTTCCCTCCTTCCTCCCCAAGACTGTATGCAATCTAATGTGGGCTCTACACATACATTCCTATTAAACACATTTTCATATTAGTCATGTTGCATAGAAGAATTATAAGGAATGGGAGAAAGCATGAGAAGAAAAAAACAAAACAAAACAAAAAAGGAAATAGTCTGCTTCGCTCTGCATTCTGACTCCGTAGCTCTTTTTCTGGCTATGGATGGCATTTTCCATCACGAGTCCTTTGGAAATGTTTTAGGTCCTTGCATTACTGAGATGTGCAAAGTCCTTGCACACTGTGGCTGTTACTGTGTACAATGTTCTCTTGGTTCTGCTCACTTCACTCAGCATCAGTTCATATAAGTCTTTACAGGTTTTTCTGAAGTCCTCCTGTTCATCATTTCTTATATAGCACAATAGTATTCCATTACATTCATATACCACAACTTGTTCAGCCATTCCCCAATTGATGGTCATCCCCTCAATTTCTAGTTCTTGGCCACCACAAAGACAGCTGCTATAAATATTTTTGTACATGTGGGTCCTTTTCCTATTTTTAAAATCTCTTTGGGATAGAGCCCTAGAAGTGGTATTGCTAGGTCGAAGGGTATGCACATTTTTATAGCCCTTTGGGCATAGTTCCAAACTGCTCTCCAGAATGGTTGGATCAGCTCACAGCCCCACCAACAATGAATTAGTTTTCCAACTTGGGGAAAAAATTGCATAGGCAGACACAAATAAGACCCTTTCAGATTCGGAGGTCTGGACCAGACAGAGTGGGACTAAGCAGTTAGGCCTGAGATGACCCAACAGAAAAAGTAGCTGAAACTCTCAAACAATTATTAGAACTATTGATGGTAAAAAACTTGATGTGGTTGTTTTAATGCAAACCTCTTAATCTTCTGGTCCCAGTTTTTTTACCTTGTTCTATGGATTCTCTGGTCACTGACTCAAATGACTCTGAAGACAAAAGACCCATGCCTCCCCTGGCTTTGTCTCTCCTAGACTTCCTGGCTTCTTCATGACTGACCTGAACCATTGATCTTTGCCTTTGCCCTGATGTCCTTCTGCCTGCCTTCATGATGATTGGAGCCAATCGGCTTGGGGACTGCCCCTGAAAATGGTACCAACCAGACAACCTAAGTACATCTGCCAAATGCTTCTTCATCTCTTCCTTACATACTCACTTGAATCAGGGTCTCATTTTAAATAGACTGTAAGGTCTCAATTTGATGACATGTGCAAATAACTCCCTACTAGAAACAAGACTATGACTATGAAGCTCTATCATCTTTATGATTTATTCATTGGAAGCTTTTCAGTTAATTGATCATTTTTCAAATTATATGTGAAAACAGGATGGTTTGATGAAAACTAGAGTCTGCTGAGTTAAAAAAAAAGATATTGGCTTACAATGTACTGGAAGGATTAAAGTCGGAATTGGGAGCTTAAGTTTAAAATTCTAATTCCACTCCCCTTTAATTGATCAATAAATCACTTAACAGACATTAATTAAACACCTACTATAAAGCTCCCCTTTTCTTTTGGTTTTTCCCCATTAGAATGTAAACTTCTTGAAGTCAAGGATTGTTTTGTTTGCTTGCGTTCGCATTGCCATGGTTGCCTGACACATAGTAAGCGCTTAGTATGCTCTGTGTGTCTCTTTTACATACTTCGCTGTACAAGGAGCTGAGAATCCAAAGATGAAACGATGGCTGCCCTAAAGCTTTTATTCTATCAAGGAAGACAACAGGTACATAAATAAGTATCTCTATTGCTGATATCAAAATAGCCTAGACGACAGGCCCTGCTCTTCAGAAAAGAGCCCTAGACCTGGAGTAAGGAATGCCTGAGTTCAGATCTGCCTCAACTACTTAGCTCTGTGACCATGAGCGAGCCACTCAAATTCTGCCTACATCAGGTTTTTTATCTGCAAATTGAAATAATAATCGTACCTACCTCCCAGGGTTGTTGAAAGGATGAAATGAGACACTATCGTAAAGTACTTTGCAAACCCTAATGAAAATGCCAGTTATTATTGTCGTTGTTATGGCTATTATTGTAAGGAAGGCTCATAAAGTCTCCCACCTCTTTTCCATTTGGATCTGGCCTGAGTATGACTATGATTCATAATTTTTGATGCCTATGACCAGCAATTCCTGGGTTCTCTTCCTCGGTGGCAAGATTATAATCCTTAGTCCTCTGCACCACCCTTCCCACCCCACCTAGTTCTGGACAGGTTAACACCTGCCACACCTTCTACCTGGTCCTCCATACAGGATAACAACAGATGACAAAGTCTAAGCAATTATTTTTTTCCATTCATGACTACCTGTGTTTCTCCACCAAACTTGTAAAAGACTAAGAGCTCAATCCTTACCTCTGTGGAGAAGAGTCACACAACTCCATATAGAACACAAGTCACTCTCCTGATCTGTGGTCCCATCTCAAACAATTTATGGAGTATTTCCACCTAAGATCTATAATCACTTAAGGTAAGGGATTGACTATCCATACAGGAAAAACCAAGTGGATAAAAAAATGCCTATTATCCAGACTACAGTATGCAGTTGGAGGGACAACCAAAATAGTGGGTCCTCAGTGTGTTTGTCTGTGTATGTATGTGTGTATGTATGTATGTATGTATGTATCTACCTATCTGTCTATCTACAAAAGACATGACAAATGGACAATGAGCTGGGCACATAATTGAATAGAAGGAGAGTTGACTGGATTGTCCTTGGGAAATTTTACTTTTTAATGACCATAAACTTTTCCCTGAAACAAAGATGCATATTTTTAACAAATGCACATGAAATTCCTTTGATAATATTTATCTGCAAGCTATGGAATCATTTAGTTCCTGAAGAATTGAAGTTAAGGCATCTCATTTCAGGAGGTCCATTAACTTGAATGGGAACAAATTACAGCTTTGTTTACACTAACCTTTGATTTCCATCATAATCTTACATATTTTACTTTATACAGTTTAAAATATTATTGTGAGAAGGGGATCCATAGGCTTCACCAGACTGCCAAAGGGGTTCATCACACACACACACACACACACACACACACACACACACACACAAATTAGGAACCTCTATTGTGTTGTTGTTCAGTCATTTGATCATGTCCAACCTTTGTGACCGCATGGACCACAGGCCCTTCTATGCACCACTATTTCCCAAGCTCATGTTCATTGTTTTTGCTGTGGAGGTTAAAATAAATGGCAGACCTCTACATGTTTTAACGTACATGTGCTTGTAGAGTCCCTGTTTGCATGATAGGCAGCAGTGCTCAACAGAAAGAGTATTGGCTTTGAAGTCAGATGATCTGCATTCAAATTCTAATTCTGTCTTTACCTGTTTCATTTTGGGTAGCTCACTTTTCCTCTCTGGGCCTCAGTTTCCTTATCTGTAAAAGGAAAGGGTGGAATAACTGGCCTCAAGAGTACATTCTAGCTCTAAATCTATGACCCTATGAAAATAATTTTCTCCTATGTGGTACATTCTTCAGTGAAGCCTGTGATGGGTAGGAGTTGTGCAGGTGGGGATGGGGGTGGGAGAGGACAGGAGATTAGGAAGTTCTCTATCACTGGAGCATCCGTTCTGGGCCCCTGTTGGAGACAGGATGCAGGCTTAGTTGGGCCTTTCGGCTTGCTCCGAAGCAAGATACTTCATGATTTTAAAAACACATGTGGGGGCAGTCCATATGATTAAACAGTGATAAATACATTGTCCTGAAACCTTAACTGGACAGGAAGGAAACGCCTGGTGTTTATGATATATCTTCCTGCTTATTCATGAAAAACTTTGAGGAGCTGGGGGGAAATAGTAAACACTGCAGAGATAAAAGTTTTAATGTCTGTCTAGAAAGTGCTGTATTATGATTGCCAACAGTGGCTGGGAGCTAAGACAGTTATAATAAATTGATAAAGCATTCTACGTCTTAAAATCCAAACCAGACAAAATTGGAAAAGTGATTTTTTTATATGTGACCTTTCTAAGGTTCTCCACACCTCCCTCCCATCCAGAGCAGGTATTCTTAGCCTTTTTTCTGTCTAGTCTGCCTTGGTGGTTTGGTGAAGCCTATGGATGCCTTCTCACAATAATTTTATGAAATGCATAAAACAAAATATATAGCACTATAAAAGAAACCAATTATTTTGGAATATACATACATATATGTATATATACATATATTTAATTTTTATTTCATTTTTTCCTAATTACAAGTAAACCAAAATGTTTAACATTCTTTTAAAAAATTTTTGAGTTCCACATTTTTCTTTCCCTCCTTTCTCTCTTCCCTTCTGGAGAAGGCAAGCAATTTAATATAGATTATAGTGGTGTAGTCATGCAAAACATATTTCTATATTAACCATGTTGCAAAAGTAAATGTAGACGAAAAAAGGATAATAAAGAAAGTAAAACAAGTATGCTTCAATCTGAATTCAGACTCCTTCAGTTCTTTCTCTGGAGGTGAATTTCAGCATTTTTCATCACGAGTCCTTTGGCATTGTCTTGGATTGTTGTATTGTTGAGAATAGCTAAGTCATTCACAGTTGATCATCATACAATATTGCTGTTACTGTGTACACTGTTCTCACAGTTCTGCTCCCTTCACTTTGCATCAGTTCATGTAAGTCTTTCCAGGTTTTTCTGAAATCAACCTGGTCATCATTTCTTATAGCACAATAGTACTCCATCACAATCTTATACCACAACTTACGCAGCCATTCCCCAATTGATAAGCATCCCTTCAATTTCCAATCCTTTGCCACCACAAAAAGAGCTGCTATAAATATTCTTGTACATGTGGGTCCTTTTCCTTTTCCTTTGCTCTCTTTGGAGTATAGATCTAGCTGTGGTATTGCTGGCCAAAGGATATTCACAGTTCCTAGCCCTTTGGGCCTAGTTCCAAGTTGTTCTCCAGAATGGTTGGATCAGTTCACAACTCCACCAATAGTGCATTAGTGTCTCAGTTTTCCCACATCCCCTCCAACATCCATTATTTCTCTTTTTCATCATATTAGCCAATCTAATAGGTGTGAGGTGGTACCTCAGAGTTCTTTTAATTTGCATTTCTCTAATCAATAGTGATTTAGAGCATTGTTTCACTACAGACAGTTTTGATTTCTTCCGTCAAAATATAAATTGTTTTAGAAGTTCACAGAGTCCAATTTAAGAACCCCTGCTCTAGAGCTTGGAAAGAATACCATCATGCTGCTCACCCTTCCTTTCCTCTCTCGTCCCCATTGCTAACAGCCTTAATAGGGTCCCACTGAGATGCTTCAACCCCTCCTACGGGATTCTTTGCTGCCTCTTATAGACCCAAAGTTTGTCACTGCTGGGCTCCTTCCTTGACACACTTGACAAATTAATCTTATCTAGATGAGAAGCTGATTTTTCTTGGTGTCCTTAGGTAGCACAGGTTGGGTTAAGGATCCTGATGGCTTTCAGAGGCAACGAGGATTTATTCTACTTCCTCAGCCTTGGCTGGGGTGTGAACTGAGTGACCAATGTGTGTTGTCCTCCAGGATCCTGTGATAAGATCTTTGATCTAGTGCTCAGAGAAGACCCCAGAGACCATCTAGTCCAACCCTGTCATCTTACACATTAAGGGAATGGAGGCCCAAGGAAGTTAAGCAACTTAATCATTTGAGCTTGAGTCCTTTGACTCCTGAGCCAGTGAATCGTCTTTCTACTCTCCCGTACGGATTCATCATGGTGCTAGCTTGTGTGGTGGAAAGAGTCCTGGATTTGGAGTCAGAGGATGATTGGGCTTCAAATCCTAAGCTCTGCCATTTACTACCAGTTGCTTGGATCTCCATTTCCTCAACTATAAAAAAGATTAGACAAGATTTAAACCTATGATCTTAATCCTTGTCAAGGGTCCAGAGGGAGAAGGTTGGAGGCCTTCTATCCATCTTATTCACCTCCACCATCCTCATTGACAAAAAGAACATAACTAGAACCCCTTTATTCTAGAGACAAGGACTTTGCTTTTGTTGTTTAACCCAAGAAGTGATATTAATAGTGAGATGATTTGGTTGAGACCTAATGGTGCTCCTCGAATCATGGCATGTAACCTATTGTGTCTAGGTAAAAAACAAAACAACACAAACACCTTTGTCGAATTGAATTGGCTTATCCTTTCCCAGAATCCTCACAGTTGGGGAGTTGTTACTAATATGGATTTTAACCACAGATATAAATACTACCCAGACAATCCCAGCCTCCTCTTTGCTTAATTTAGCATTTCAATTCGACAAGAATTTCTTGGGCACCGATATTTGTTGAGGGCCTGCTGTGTACAAAGCACTGTGCCAGGCTATAGAAGAGAAATACAAAGATGAATGAGACTAAGTCCTTACCTTAGACTGTTTGGAGAGAGAAGATATTTTCAAAATAATTATACATAAAAAAAGTATGCATAAAAGAGGTGTAAATAAAGTGCTATGATAATTCAGAAGAGGAAGAAATTATTTCCCAGAAGGTTTCTCCATGTGGGAGATGTTTAACTTGGGTCTAAATGAATATATGTCATTTAAACAGGTGGAGACTTGTGGGTTCTTTCTAGGTCCAAGGAATGACCTGAGCAAAGGTATAGAGATAGAAAAGTATGCAACACATTGGATAAGCAGTAAATAATCCAGTTTAGGTCCAAGGTCATGTAGCAAGGTGTCTTAAGAATTAGTCACATAAATAGCAACTGATTTTGGTAGTTGGGGTAGGGATGGTGTGGAGGGCTCTTCATTCATTTTCCCATGTTATAGTAACTCTGAAATTATTTTTCAAGATCTTCCAGAACAAAGAAAAGCATAAGATCCAAGTATACCAAACATTAATAATCACAAAAAGGAACCAAGAGAATAGAATAACACATTTATAGAGCATTTCATGTTTACAAAATGATTTCCTCAAAATGGGTAGTATCAGTATTATTATCATTTCCATTTCATACATGAGGGAATTCAGGCTCAGTGACTTTTCCAGAAAAATATAATGAATAAATATTAGAGCTGGAAAGGGAAACCAGGTCTTCCAGCTCTAAGAACAGTGCACATTCCATTCTATAACCGTGTTTCAGGATGAGATGGAATAAACCCTAACCAAGTAGTAACAACATCATCTCCCTTTCTCATTGGTCTCCCATAATAATCAACATAGTCACACACCTCTAACCTAAATCTACCTTGCTTGCATCTCTCCTGCATTCCAGGGCTTGCAAAAGCCCTGTAGCAACATGATTTCCTCTGTACAAGTTCAAATCCTGTCAGTGGACTCTGGAGGTAAATACTTGGAGCCACAGAAATCATAACCAGGAGACAAACCACCTGTTCAATGATAAGCAGATTCCTTTTTGAAGACAGATCTATAGTCTACAATCTTCTACAACTCTACAATGTTCTGCTGCTTTGCTTATCTTAATCACTTTGCCTGGGTGGTATGAGCCCCTCCCTTATGTGGGTAAAGAGTTACCAGGTAACCCAACCCTTGCTTCATTTATGATGCAAAACACTTATAATGGTAAATGCCATGCTCTGACTCCTGAACTTTAGCCTGTGATAATGGATGACTCAGTCTACTACTTTAAACACACACACACACACACACACACACACACACCAAAGCCAAACAAAAAGAGAACCATGGCCTTTTTATTATAGGAAAGTATGTTTGGCTCCAAGTCTACAAAAAGGAGACTTTATTTCTTGTTTTGTGGATATATACTTGACTAGCACTGTTGCAGAAGCATGTTCACAAGAATGGGAACTAAAAATTCTGTTTTAAGCACATTGCTAAAAAGTTGAATTTCTGTGTTTTAAAATTTTATGTTGACAAAATATCAGAGCTGTTTTTCTCTTAGGAAAAAATGTGTGAGAATGATATCTTATACTTATGGCACATTATCTCATTGGCTCCTCAAACAACTGTAGGTAGGTGGCACAGTGGATAAAGAGCCAGGCCTAAAGTAAAAAAGACTCATCTTCCTGAGTTCAAATTCAGTTTTAGACATTTACTAGCTGTGTGACCCTGGGCAAGTCACTTAACTCTGCCTCAGTTTCCTCATCTGTAAAATGAGCTGAAAAAGGACATGGCAAACCACTCTAGTATCTTTGCTAAGAAAACCCCAAATGGTGTCACAAAGAGTCAGACAGAACTGAACAACAGCAGATGGTATTATGATCCTTCTTTGACACATTGAGGAAAACAAGAAGAGATTTCAGAAGCCCTTGCCTCCAAGTTTTCAGACTTCCATTTTCAGTGTCCTTTTGATTCAATTGATTCCAATAAACATTTATTAAGTGCCTGCTGCATTCAAGGCATTGTGCCAGGTGCTATGCTTTCTATTATGCCAGCTGATGATGTAATCAAATTACTTTTTAAACGGCAGTAAGCTTTAAGTGTTTAGAGGAAATGTGACTTTCTGGTAAAAGAATGAAAATAAGAAACACCTGTGGTGTAATAGGACCAGTGCTGGCTTTGGAGTCAAAAGATGTTGTTCACTAGTTCTGGTCATGTCCAATTCTCCATGACCCCATTTGAGGTTTTCTTGGCAAAGATCCTGGAGTGGTTTGCAATTTCCTTCTCTAGCTTATTTTACAGATGAGGAACTGAGGCAAACGGGGTTAAGTGACTTGTCCAGGGTCACACAGCTATTAATTCAAGAAGATGAGTCTTCCTGATTCCAAGTCCAGGGCTCTATCCACTGTACAATCCAGCTGCCTTTGAAGTCCAAAGACCATCATTTGGGTTGAGATGATGGCTCTACTACATACTACCTTTGTGACCTTGGGCAAATCACTTAATCTCTCTTAAAAATTCTTCTACTAAATGAGAAGTTTAGACCAGTTGATTTCTAAGACCCCTTCGGGTTCTAACTCCTATAAACTTTGGTAGGTTTTAGATTGAAAGGAGTTCATGTGTGAGCTCTGTGATGGATGACAGGTGATAATTTTTGTGTATGTTACAGCAACTCATGATGGTCTACTAAGGCTATCTTAAGGCTACTGGAATGCTATCTACAAAAAGCAGAGAGGAGTGCCCATATTCATGAAATCATGTTTCCTTAGACTTGTTGAAGAGAAATATAGCATCAAATTCATTTTGGTGAATTTAGACTCAGCACTCCAAGAAAATTTCATGATGTCCAGTAAAGAACAGGAGACTTGGAATCAGGACACCTAGGTTCAAATCTTGACTCTAAATTATCTTGGGCAAAACACGACCTCTGTTTGCCTTAGTTTCTTCATCTACAAAAATGAAGGTAAAGAACATAGATCCAGAGCTAGAGAGTACCTTAGAAGGATTTTAGTATAACCTTAAGGATTTGAACCCAGTTCTTGTGACTCCAAATCAGTGCTCTCTCCATATTTCTGCCTCCTTACTACCTCACAGACTTGTGAAGAATGTTTTTTATAAAACCTTAGAGAAGTATGTGAGAGTTGTACAGTTATTAGAGATGGACAAGCTAACCAATATGGATAGATGGTGGTGGGAGACAAACACTGAAGGGAGGGGAAGACAATTTTCCATGGTACAATTCCAAAAGCTGACCCAAGGAGGTCATCTCTTAGGGTCACATTTGTGCCTGCTTCAGGAGCCTGTACCCAGGACAAATGCCTTCCTCTTCCTCTAAGCAACAGTCCAGCAGAGAGAGTTTCTCCTTAAGTATGTCAGGGACAAGGAAGGTATCTTGGTAGATCATAGCTCTTCCTTGGGAAGCGGTACCTTTCATAATAGTGTTTCAGAATAGTGTTAAGGAATAATTATGGTCAGTTGGATGAAAAATGAACAAAATTCAGGCAATTTCAAAGTTTCCAGACCCTAGTCTATTACTTATCAATAGAGAGTAGATTATTTCAGCTTGTTAACTACATTACTATTGTAGGGCATAGGTTATGGGCTCACCCTCCTAATTCCCACTTCACTGGCTGTTCCCTTCTGCATTATAGGGGTAACTCTGAAGGGGCTGAGATCATTTAAATACTATTACTCTCAAGCCTCCAGCTGATGGGCTCCCCAATGTCATTCACTCAATTAATATCTTCCCAATATCATCTGACCAGATATCCCCTTAATATAAAATAACTACTAAACCTCATGTAGCTTTTTACAAAGGATTATTTACCAAAAAGATGGAACAAGACCAAAATACAATCTGACCCGTTCCAGCTGTGAGCATATCCTTTTCTACTACCTTGGGCCCTAAAGAGAATATCTTCAAACTTAAAGTGCTTGCAATAAACATTCCTCCTGAATTCACTTCTGGTGTGGCATAGCTGATGGAAAACTTGCTTCCTTGCTTGCAGAATATGGCTCCTAGGCCACTTCACTGTTGGGTTTGATTAAGTGGGTCACCCTTCTGCTTCCTAGTCTCCTCATTAGATTCTTTGCTGGGCTCAGCTGCCTCTAGCTCCTGGCAGACTGCTTTGGATTCCAGTTGGTAGGCCTCTGGTGGCTCTATTGACCTTTCAAAACTCACAGTTATAACTGAGTCTGTCCATCACTAGTGCTCATTCACCTAAGATCAAGAATGAATAAATACAATAGACAGGAAACAGAAGTGCGCTAAAGTTTTAGTCTTTTCTATGAACACTCAGTTCAAGTTCAGGAGCCAATTACAGGGCTTTCTATCACAATAAAACACCTTGACAGCAAAAAAAAAAAAAAAAAATCACAGGATACCTGTTCACACTTTTTATTGAGGAGGGAAAGGGCTCCTCCATCATGCATTTGTGGAAGCAGGCCCATGAAGCTTCCACGTGGACATACAACAGGTAAAGTATACTGTGAATGCTGTAAGGACTGGGCCTCGTTGATCAGTCCATAATTGGTTATTATTATTCCTTTGTTTTTCAGTCATATATAACTCTTTGTGACCCTATTTGGAGTTCTCTTGGCAAAGTTACTGGAGTGGTTTGCCATTTCTTTCTCCAGCTTATTTTGCAGATAAGGAAATTGAGGCAAACAAGGTTAAGTGACTTGCTTAGGGTCACACAGCTAGTAATGTCTGAGGCTAGATTTGAACTCAGGAAAATTAATCTTCCTGACTCCAAGTCCAGCTCTCCATCCACTGCACCACCTCGCTGTCCATGACACTATGTAGCAGATACAATATTATGTAGACAATGTAATAGAATTATGTAGACAATGTAAAAGAGCTACAAGGGACCTACGTGATCAACTACCAAATGATCAAATTAGATTATATTTGTAAAGCACTTTGGAAACCTTAAATTGCTAGGTTAATGCTAGCTATTATTATATAATACTAATATAATATAATAACAATGTTATCATTAATATTGGAAGACTGAGGCCAAGAGAGATTAAATGACTTGTCCAAGGTCACTCAGGTCTCTGATTCCAGATTCACTGTTTTTTCCCCTCCACAATGCCAATCTATCACTCCATTTTCATACATCTTTGATTACTACTAGACCCTGTCATATTTCTTTTTTTTAGCAGAGGGGAAGGCAGGGCAATTGGGGTTAAGTGACTTGCCCAAGGTCACACAGCTAGTAATGTGTCAAGTGTCTGAGGCCAGATTTGAACTTAGGTCCTCCTGACTCCAGGGCCGGTGCTCTACTCACTGTGTCACCTAGTTGCCCCAACCCTGTCATATTACTGTTTTGAATTTGAAGAGATGTTTCCCTCCAGTCCTTTACTTACTTCAGATAATGCCTCACTGTGGCTCCAGAACTGTAATTTCTATATTTGGATATGGCAGTATATTATACTCTGTGGGACACCCTGGCATAGCGTATAGAGAATCAGTCCCTGAGGCAGGATAACCTTGGTTCAAATCCGCCCTTTGATACCTTCTAGCTGCACAATCAAGGGCAAGTAACTTGATATCTCAATGTTCTCATTGTCCAACTTTCTGAGACTGTAAGTTGCTTTTCTGTATTGGTAGTGGGAGTTTATTCATTGGCAGTTCCCTATGCCAATTCACAGATCCAGAAAAGTAATTCTTAAGGAATCTCGATAGGATATGTGACATCCCCTGTTTTTAAAAAAAATCTACAACAGAAAACAAGGTAGATCTCAGGAAGAATATAAAATGTTTTAATGTACATGTGAGTGTGCCTAATAGCACGAATGATAAAAGATAGCAGCTAAGATGGTTAATGGTCTTTGCTAACATAATTTCAGAGTTATGATATTGTGAGTACTGCTGTTATAGATGTCTTTTTTCTTTTCTTTTAAAAGTCTAATTATAATTTGTTGACATTAAAACAGAAGATAGACTAAGTCCCCTGTGTCTCTTTTATCCTGATACAGGGATAAAAGTATGTCATTTTTGGGGGGGGAGGGCAGAGTGGATAGAGTGCAGGGTCTAGAGTCAGAAAATCTGAGTTCAAATCCAACCTTAGACATTTACCAGCTGTGTGACCCTGGGCAAATCACTTAACCCTGTTTGCCTCAGTTTCCTCATCTATAAAATGAGCTGGAGAAGAAAATGGCAAACCACTCTAGTATCTTTGCCAAGAAAACCCCAAATGAGGTTACAAAGATTAGGACATAAAATGACTGAACAACAAATCTACACAAGGGAGGTATAAAGTGTTGTCCTCAGTAGGGACATGGAAGAAGAAGCAAGGGGCAACAAGGGAGGGACAATAGGGCAGCAGCTGACTCCCAGACCTAGGGCAAGAGCCAATATATACAAACTAGGGTGGCACCTGCTGCCCCAAATTCGAGCAGTAGCCAACACCCCTAAATCAGGGCAGAGATGCAACCAGAGATCTTGCTAGGACATCAGATGCAATGATCTTTAAGCTATAGGAGGGGGAGGAAGGGTGGTGGAGTCTACCATGGTCCTACAAGAGGCCACCCTGTGAACTCGGCATAAGCAGGTAATACCAAACTTTCTTTACTCCTCCCAGTTCCATGGGTAGGATGCCTGCATCTATCATCACTCTGTGAATCAGGACAGCTCAGCTATGTGAAAGTCAGGGGTTTTATAGGGAGGAGCAAGGTCTCTGGTGGGGCATCTAATCGGCTTTCCACCTCTAATGCTGCAGGTAGGAACCAATTAGCAAGGTTGCATGGTTCATGAAGTTTCTATCTAGTGTGGCAAAAGGTTCCTGGCACAGAAGATTCCAGAAAAGGGAGGAGATGCCAGACATTGAGAATGGGATGAATCTAGAACATGGTCTGTTGAAAGAAGACTGAATCCTACCCCTTCCCCAAACCTGAAAGGTTTGGGGGCTACTATATCATCTTTCCAAGTTTTTACCATTTGTAAAGTGCAAAATTTGTAAACAAACCCCTTTTCTTCTCTATCCAAGTTATTTCAATGTCTTGGGTTTAGAAGCAGACATAAATGTTACTGGTAGTTGAATTTTGTCAAAACAAGATTAACTGGCCAGACATGAATTGAGAGCTTTTAGGATGAATCTCACATATTATTCAGGGAAGCTCACATCATATATTACACAATGAGATGTTTTAGTATGGTGCCTCATAGGAAGCCTCATAGATCCTTTTGCATTTCCCACCTGATTTATTCCCTACTTTTTTGGGTAGAGTGTTATACCAGCTTCCTCTTTGAAATCAAACAACTGCTAGAGCCTCTATCAGGAATAAATTCAATTTCCTTCTTTGCATGTAAAATATAAAATTATTACTGGGAAAAATGGTATGTGCTTGTCTCTTCCCTTATCAAACCAGGTTTTATGTAAAGGCCCTGGGTTCAAGTTCCAATACAGATACTTAATAGCTGTGTGACCCTGAAAAAATCAAATAACCTCTCTGGGCCTCACTTTTCTCATTTATAAAGGTGTCAGTGAATTTAGTACAAAACTTAGATACAGAAAGACCCGAATTTAAATCTTGCCTCAGATACTTCCTTTCTTTGTGACTCTGGTTAAGTTATTTAACCTCTCCCAGTCCCTGTAAAATGGGGATAGCATCTACTTCCCAGGGTTGTTGTGATGATCAGATGAGATATAACTAACTGTTATGAAGGGGGTTGGACTTGATGGTCTCTGAGGTATCTTCCAGCTCTTAATCTTTGATCCTATGATCCATTCCTCATTTCTCCCCTTTGACTGTACTTATTTGGGGTTCTCAAATAAGGCTTGTATGGTCACTCTCCCTGCAACTTACAGAATTCTTCATTAAGAAAGTAGATCTCTTTCATGCAATATCCTCTATTACTCTTTGCTGTTGCCCATTTGTTCACATTCTTAACTGATGCAGGAACCAGGATTATTTTCAGTGGATCTTGCATTCACCAGTATAGTTTAGCCAAGTTCCACTCTGTGTGTCTAGACAGATTTGGGTAATACTGTAGCTCTCACTGGGTTAGCTGGGTGTATTTGGTTACTTTCAACCTGCTCTCCTTATCTTTGGGTCATGTTCTCTGGTTCTCTGACTCCTTGTGAATGTACAGTGTTTCTTGTTGCACTTTATTTTTTAAAAAAGCTGTCTTTGTAATTCAATAGCCTCATCAAAGTGTTAAAAATGTTTCCCCTGTCCTGTTGCAAATGGTTATTCTTTTTCTGGTGTTCAGGAGAGATGAATGTAGCAGGACTTTGGGACAAATGTTCCAGTGTCCCAGCTGATAGGACAAGAGAAGTTTTAGAGATAGCAGAAAAGAGGCTACAAAATGCAGAAATGGTCAATGCTTGTTTGTTTGTTCCCAAAACCCATTATGGGCAAAGCACTGTGCTAGATGCCGAGGAATTTACAGACATAAATAAGCCAAGCTTACAATCTAGCAGTGGAGCTAATATACTATGGGAAAAGTATATTGTAATACATTAATAATAATTACACATAACACAAGTATATTATAATAGACTACACATAAAAAGCTGTAATTTTGAAAATAGAACATAGTTACACCAGAGAAGTGCAAACCAAACACTATGAAGAGTCCTGAGCCTGTGTGTATGTGTGTGTTGTTGTTGCTGTTCCATTGTGGAAGCCTCTTTGAGGCTCTGCGAACCATACTTTCCATAGGGTTTTCTTGGCAAAGATACTGGAGTGGTTTGCCATTTCCTTCTCCAGCTCATTTTACAGATGAGGAACCAAAGCAAACAGGGTCACATAGCTAGTAAGTGTCTGAGTCTGGATTTGAACTCAGGTCTTCCTAGCTGCCGTGTGTGTGTGTGTGTGTGTGTGTGTGTGTGTGTGTGTATACTTAGCAGTATTAGACATCCAATGAATTGATCCCTGATCGTTTCTGCCAATAACCACATTATGTTGGGCTTTTTCCTGAAAACTTACTAGAGTACTTCTGGGCTCCCCAACTAAAGAGGGATACAAGGATTTGGAGAAGGTTCAGTAAAAAGTAACAAAAATAGGGACAGCTAGGTGGCACAGTGGATAGAACATCTGCCCTGGAGTCAGGAGGACCTGAGTTCAAATCCAGTCTCAGACATTCAATGGTTGCTGTGTGACCCTGGGCAAGTCAGTTAACCCTGATCATCTCTGCCCCACCCCAAAAAAGTTTAAAAATGATTAAGGGGCTAGCATGTTGGGAAAGGTTAAAGAATTTCAGATTATTTAGTGTGGAAAAGAGAAGCCTGAAAGATGACCAGCAATTCAAGAATGTACTTGAATATTAATATGAAAGTATTTTACATAGACAGCAGGTAAACTCCCTCACTACCAAAGTCCGATCCAAATAAAAACCCCTTTATTACTTGTTTGATTAGGGTGGAGGTTGCCTGTCACTAAAGCCTCTGGGTCATCTCTTTGGTTTAAGTAGAAGCAAAGGAATTTAAGATAGATATAAGGAAAACATCTTATGTGTATGTATCATTCTACCAGCTTTGATAGTTCAAGATGGCAGCTAAGACAATTTCTAGCCAGTCAAGACTACTCTCTGGTGGCTTTTCCTGTTGCTTTCACTACTGTTCATCCTCAAGTCAACTCTCATACCTTGCCCTTCCTTATCCCTACTGTTCAGGGAGAGGTAGCAATGAAGGAAGAAAAGACCTCCAACCAAGATGCCACACTAGGTGGAAGGAAAGTGCTTAAAGGTCCGGTTACATGATAGAGAACTCAGGAATAGGACTATGGGAAACCAGCTAGGCAACTGAAAGCCCCTTGAGTAAACAGGAGGTAAGCTACAAAGTGTGGAAGCTATAGAATATGGAAACTGAGTGTAGTTGAAATTATGAAACAATGGAATCAAAAGGCCTTAATGGAAGGAATGATAGACTGAGAATCAGGACACCTGAGTTCCAGTCTTTACTGTATTTCTATTTTTTTGTATAATTATGGGAAACTTACTTAACTTCCTGGTTTTGAGTTTCCTTATATGTAAAATGAAGAGGTTTAACTCAATGGTCCCTAAGGTCTCTTCAAATTTCTGTGCTTTTCTGGGTGATAGAAGGAGGTCATGGTATCTTCTTTAGTGGAAAGCTTTAAAAATAACCAGATTCTCTTACTTCTGGGGATAGTTTTGGCCTCCACTCTACTCAATGCAAAACATATCCTTCAAGGTCCAGTTAATTCCTGTCTTCTCCATGAAGATTTACTAATTTCTTTAGTCAGTCAACAAGTATTTACTAAGCACTTAACATGTGCTAGGCACTGTGGCAAAAATAAAATAAAAAAGAAAGACACTTCTTCCCTCAAAGAGGTTACATTCTAATGGGAAGATAATGCATTAAAGGAATCTGAAAGGGGTGGGGGAGGGGAGATTGAGAGGAGAAAGAAGGTATTCAGCACTGGGATGGATAAATCTGGAGGAGTACAGTCTAGTGCCAAATTTAGGACATTCCTGTCTTCCTCTCTCACTTCCATCCTTCAACACCATATTTGACTCTAGCAGGCTGTCATTTAAACAAACATTTATTAAATGCCTTCTCTGGGCAAGACCCCTGTGACAGAGGCAAGGGATACAAACATAAAACTACCACAGAGCCTGGACTCAAGAAACTTCTCATTCTATCAGATATAAAATGTTTTTCATAGATTAGTCATATATATATTTTTTCATATTACATATGACTATAATTATGGTCATCATGGCCATCAGAATCATAAAGGAGACGTGCCATTCAGGGATTGGGGGTCCTATGGATACCTCCTTCCTCAAAAGTAGTGGGGAGTGACTGAGGAAGACATCCTTCCCATCTCACATAGCACTTTTGTTTCTTAACTCCCTAATGCAGTAATCATTTAATAGTGTATGATAGCTATGTTTGTATGGTATCCTTTTACCAGGTGGCTGGCTTTTCCCTTTTCCCCCCCTCTTACCTTTTGTATTTGCAGTTATTCTGCTACTGCCTAGTCTAGACTGGGTTCAAATTCTGGCTCTGCCAACAACTACCTGTGTGATCTGCATTCAACCTCTCTGGGCCTCAGTTTCCTCATCTGTAGAATGAGCTGGACTAAATGACCTCTAATGCCCTTTCCAGCTCTAAATCTAGATATACCGAGTTCCTTTGGTTATTCTTAAAAATATATTCAAACCTATTACTTCATTTCTCAGAATTACTCCTAAAAGTGTGTGGCTGAGATGAATTATTCAGTTTTCTATTCTCCTCTCAGTTTAGTAACATATTCTATTGTTTTCTTTTTCCCAGCTCTGTGTGCTTCCTCTCTCCTCCCCCTCTCCCCCTTCCACTTTCCTGTTTGCTCCCCATTCTTCTCTTCCTTGGACTTCCTCCAATATTGCTAAATATGCTTTCCAGTGTTGGCCTGGCTGGAACATGACATAACCCAGAGAGGCATCATAATACTTTGGGAGTTGACTGAGTAATCAACGGGCCCAAAGCCCTTCATTCCCTAGTCTTCCCAGGCAGCACGAGCCCCAGGGCTCTTGTCACATAGGCTGGCAAAGTGCTCTGAGAGCTCTGTCAGTGAGATTATCTGGAACATCTTTTTCAGTAGCAAGAGTTATGGATTTTGTTCTTGAGATTTGGAATTTGTAGAAAAGGTTTTTCTATTTGTTACAAAACACATTGACAGAGTAACGCCTTTGGGAGGGACCGTGCAAACCTATTATGTTGCAATGGCCAAAAGGGACCCCGAGATAAAATGTAGATCTACTGCCTCCTTTGTCTTTACCAAAACATTTGAGAGACTCTCCAGTGGCCACCAAAACGTAAACAAGCAATAGATGCCAGTTTATTTTGCCTTCGTCTGGGCCACAACCCACTTCCTTCCTCCTTAGAACAGCTGCCCAGACTTCAAGACAACAATCATTAACCTCTTTCAAGATAAGTATCTTGGTAGATATCAATTAACCAATGGAATCTCACTAATAGCCTGACCCCATTTTGACAAGTGGGGAAAATGAGACCCAGGTGGAAGGACCTGTGTCCCCACCCTCACAAAGCCACATCTGGAGAATGATAAAGGAGACAGGCCATTCAGGAACTGGGGGTCCTACGGATATCTCCTTTAAACAAAAAAATACTGGGGGGTGCCTGAGGAAGACATCCTCCCCTTCTCACTTAGCACTTTTGTTTCTTAACTCTCTAATGCAACGATCATTTAATAGTGTAGGATAGTTATGTTTGTATGGTATCCTCTTATTTTCCTCAATACCTTGTGCTCTTCGAACAACAGAAACACAAGAAATGTTTGTTGAATGACTCGATATTGTGCCAGAAGCAGTTCCAACCTCCAGTTCTAGAGAGGGCCTCCCAGAGAGCTCCCTCTCCAAGCTGTAACAAAGTGTCAGTAGAGGAAGAAGAGTCCTCTGCGCTGGCCTTACCCAAACTCAGACTGACCGCCCCTGCATAGAAAGACTGAGTCAGAGCCAAAAAGAGAAAATGCTGCCGGACAGGTCGGACGAGCTGGGAGTTCGCTTCTTCCGCCCCGAGGTGCGCTCCCTCCCCGTCTACCCGCCCACTCTTCCACCCGGGCTGCCTCCGACCACAGCTGGCCGCACAGCTGGCTTGGTGGGGCCACAGCGCGGCCTCTGGGGGTGTGGGTAGTGGGCTAGCCTGGGCGTTCCCTCCAGACCGGGCGGGCTGCGGACACTCCCCCGGTGTAGTGCAGGGAGAGGAGGAGCGGGAACAGTGACGAGGGCCAAGGGAGGAGGCAAGGAGGACGAAAGGGGGAGGGCAGATAGACAGACGGGCAGACAGACTGCCAGCCTGGGGCCTGGGGAGCGTTATTCGAACCCGAGAGACACTCCGGCTTCGCTCCCGCCCTCCGCGCCCTACGGCACAGCTGGAGGATGCTGCGCTACAGCTCCGCGGTCACCCTGCTCTCGGGCAACGGGGCCGCTTCCTCTGGGAGTCCAGGCAAGAGGGTGAGTAGCAGCAAGAGGAGAGGGAGCGAGCGAGCCCAGCTGCGCTCCGCCTTTCTCCTCAGTAGTCCAGTCTAAAGGCGCTCGGCTCCCCGCTCCTGGGTGGGTAAGCCCTTGCTCCCAGGAGCGCGCAAGCCGTGGGCCGGAGAATCGCTCAAGTTTCTGCCCACTTCCTGTCCGAGACCCCCTGCCTTCGCTCCGCCCTGCCAAGCTCAGCCCCTTCACTAGCCCACCTGCTCTCAACCCTGCAAACCACCCACAGATGAGAGGCCCCAAGAAAAGGAAAAAGGACTTGGTATTTAACGTGGTGCCTACTGTTCTTCTTTTGCTGACTTTCCTCTTCCTTACCACCATGCCCCCTTAAGCCTAGGATGTGGGGATGGCATCAGCTTCATAAACCAGCGTGACCTTTTTAATCACTTTAGCTGGCTTAGGACCCAAAGGCAAAGCTATAAAGAAAATGCCTAACTTTGTTTTGTCCCTTGATGGAACTAAAAGGACAGTATTCTTTTTTGTAGTGTTAGCTGGCCTTTAATAATTTTTCTAGGGCTGCCTTTTAAAAGGGAGACATAGGGAAGGGAAAAAGATCCCTTCTAAGTCCTTTGTATAGTGCTTAGCAAAACTGAGAAAAACCCATCTGGGAGCCAGGTGACTCTATTTCCTCTGACTTCACTTAGTGGAAGTCACTGTTTTTCCTTCCGAGTTACTTAAAAAAATCAGTAATTCTATGTGGATTCTTGAGCCTCAGATACCATCTCCACAATGTGTGTTAAGAAACTATTTTATGTACCTTGAAATGATATATGTAAATCAGATTCTTAAAGTGTCTTGCAAGTGGCAGCTTTCCTCCATCTTAGAGAAATTAATTTAGAAATTAGAGTGCTTTTTAATATTTAGTGATAATCACTAGAGGTCAAAACTGTGCCCTTCACTCCAAAAAAACAAAGTCAGCTGCCTCACGATTTTTTTATCTCATCCTAATATACGTTCATGTTTGTGTGTACATACATGTATATGCACCTATATAGTAGAGGCTATCATTGGTCACATTTTTAGATTATTACTATCACTTAATAAATAAATATTTATTAAGGGTCTACTATGTGCCCTGGCACAGACTACACTGTGCACTGTAGCTGGGGATACAAAAAGAGGCAAAAGACAGTCCTTGCCCTCAAGAAGTTTACAATCCAATGGATTAGTAACAAATACCACCCAACCTTCGGGTAGTTTGGTATTTCCTGCCTGCTCTGAAGTTTTTATTTTTTTAGGTATGTCTGTTTTAATTTTCTACTACCAGAAAGACATTAATGGCCTTCAATGCCTTAAGCCCTTTAAGGTTCTTTTTTCTGGGGTGGTGGAGTATTGAGTATGGAATTTGTTGAGGTCTTACCTAATTTTTTCTCTTGTTTTTGAAATCTAGCTAAACACATAGATTAAAAGGACTTTATCTGATTTTTAACTTCAAAATCCAGGATCTCAATTTGGGCCATTAGGACTTTTGATGATAATGGTCTTTATACAAAGACATGTGTTCATTCAACTTCAGGGAGATCTTTGTTAATTAGGACACAATTTAGACAGTGGAATAATTAAACTTCACAAAGGCTGGTCTAGAGCACAAAACTATGGATAGACAGAAATATAATCAGCAACTGGTCAACTTCCTCAAATGCTCACTCTCATCAGTAACCAGAGCAATACTTCAGTAAATAAATGAGCTTGTATTCCTAAGTGGGGTATGACAGAAACATCCTTAAAGAAGGCCTTGCCTTTGCAGTCAAATAGCATTCGAATCTCTGGTCACTTTGGATACTCCTAGAATCGCATAGTTTAGGTGGCTTCCACTCTCCCAATGAATACAGTTTCCAGTTTTGTGCAGACCAGTTCCTTAATCTGGAAAGAAGACAGCTCAACTGTCCAGTTATTTTCCCTCTTCCAAGACTGCCCACTCTAATTATGAATTTTCCAATGCCTCAGTCTCAAAAGGTGCCATTTCTGAATGGGAAAAGGACACTGGATATGCCATTAATCGCTTTATTGAGTATTGGAATGGTTAAATGGAAGGAAGAGAACATTTTGCTCTAGGGGGAAGAAACATAAAAATTTCTTTTGTTTCAGCTTTATAGATCAGATAGCCGAAAAAGCAACTTTACTTGGAGGTTTGTTAGTGATGACTGCTTCCCTTTGTGATACTGAATAAGTGAAACTGGGACAATAAAATGTTACTAGCAGATGGAATTAAATTTTTATCAAAGTAGCATGTCAGACATGACTGGGGGAGGTAGGGAAGATACCATGTTTTGATAGGATGAAAACTCAAGCAGAATAGAAATGGTTGCTAACAGTTGATGGGGAGTCATGAATTCTCTGAATCAGGTACCAAAAAATGATGTATCCAGCCTGGGTTATTATTGGGATTTCATTTGTTTGATGAATGTCACTTAGAAACTGTGATCGCCTCTCAACTGAAGTTGTGCCCAAGGAGTAATTTCTGTCAGCCCAGAATCAGAGGTGTGAGAAGCATAGAAATATGCCAACCAGCCAAGATTGTGAAACAAAAACGCCTGTCTCCAAACCAGTTGTGCACTAAAAATAGTTTTTATCTACAGCAACAGCAGGAAGATAAATTGGAAAGACTTGGAACGAAAACATGACCATAAAAAAAAACCTGAATGATAACTTTGGGGGATGGGAGAAATCAAGCATTTTGAAATTTCTTTGTCTTTCAAAGGAATGTTTAGAATACAAGGATGATCCCCTGAAAGTAAGACAGGTATTTTCCCCCTCAAGAAAAAGGCTTTGTGTATTTGTGAACTGTATGTGTCTCAGACTGTAACCAAATATGTTCTGTGTAGAGTGGTGACTAACAGAGTATACTGAATCTTCTCTCTAACAGCAGACCTTATTTATAGCCACAGGTGACTTGACTGCTAGCTGACAGCTGACTACTAAGAGATATTTACAAAAGAGGGAAATACTCAACCTAGGGTGAAAAGAATTAGGCATCTCCTCTCTTCCTCCTCCACTATTTTCTTTCTATTAGACTACTGTTTCCTCTGCAAAGAAGTAAAATTTACTTGTTAATCATCACTTCCTTGTTTTTGTATGAATATCCTAAGTCTAACCTGAGTGATCATAGACTCATAGCCTTAGAATTGGATGAGCTTTATAAACAACTCTTTCTGAGCTGTCAGCTACACTACTGGGTGCAAACAGCTGTTCATCGTCATTTTACTTTCCCAATAAATATATAGAACCATAGAAATGGCAGAATTTCAGAACTGAAGAGACATTAGAAGAAATGAATGAATGAATGGGAAGAATAAATTTATCCACCATTTACTGTTTGCCAAGCACTGTGTGTTAAATACTGGGGATACAAATAGGAAAGCAAGCATCGTTCCTGGCCTTAAGGAGCATATAATCTAAAGGGGATGGGGAAAGAAGGAGAAGGGAAGAGAATAAGTACTAATATACTATGTGTCAGGCACTGTGCTAAACATTTTTAAACAAATATTATCTCCTAAACATGGGAAGTAATAGGGAGGACCACTTTGGTCTAGAAAATTACATGGATGGTGAGTAGGGTTATAAGTTGATAGACTGATACCACCCATCCAAGAACTATGGTATTGATCATGATTCATGATTCCAGAACTGAAATGGAGGGGAAAGTACTTGAGTTAACATAGTGGATAAGTTGTAGAAGAGAAAGCTGGAGAACGAGGGCTCTGCTGAAACAGTGGTTGAGGAGGCAGTCACCCATCAGGATAGCTAGGCGCTAGGGTCCCTCCTAGACCAGCTACTGAGCAACAGCTATTTGTTCTTGGGGTATCAGCGTACACACACAGCCTGGTACAGCAAATATAGTCCTTGATGCCAGGCAGTAGAGGAGAAGTGCTAAAAACAATGTCAAGACCTTGAAGCTATCTTTACTGATCTTAGGAAAATGTCTTTAATAATGTGAGTCACCTTTAGTTCCAGAAGCTACTAAGGAAGTTTGACTTCTTTGAATTCACCAGAGTACTAAGGTTACCCCATGGTTCGTTGTATCTAAATTGATGACTGGCTCTCTTTGTTCCTGGTGAGCCCAAGAAATCAGTCAATAAAATTTTATTAAGGTCTTACTATATGCCAGACACTGTGCTGAGTCCTAGGGATACAAATAAAAGCCTTCAAAGAACGTACATTCTATTAAAGGAGACAACATGTAAATAACTAGGTACTTACAAGCTATCCACAGTAAAAAGAAAGTGATCTGAGAAGGGAAGGCATTAGAAGCTGGGGGGACCAGGAAAGGCCTCTTGCAGAAGATCAGCTTTGAGTTGAGAGGAAGGAAACCAAGCAAACTAAAAGGGGTACAAGGAGCTCAGCATTCTAGGCATAGGGGACAGAGAGTGCAAAGGCACAGAGTTGGGATGGAGGGTTGTGTTTGAGGAACAGCAAGTAAGCCAGCATGGCTGGATTATATTGTGGGTAGAGGGAAGAAAAATGTAAGAAGACAGAAAAGGTAGGAAGGAGCTAGGTTAGGGGTAGGGAATCTGCATGTGGCCTTGAGGCCAAAGGTTCCCCACCCCTGGGCTAGGTTATGAAGAGCTCTAAAAGCTTGAGAATTTTGTATTTGATCATGGAGGGAATGGAGAGCCACTGGAGGCCATTGAACAGGAGTAGGGAGTAGACACCATGAGACCTATGCTTTAGAGAAAATGTCTTGGCCACTAAGTCAAAGGTGGATTGGAGTGAGGGAGAGAGGTATGGGTTAAGAAGGCTGTTGCTGTAGTCTAGGCAAAAGCCAATGAGGGCTTGAACTAAATTTCGGCCGTAGGAGTGGAGAAGACACACGTCTTGTCGCAAGGGCAAGATTTGGCAAAGGATTGCATATGCATGGTGAGTGCGAACTATGTAACGATCCAGTTTGTCAGTCTGTGCTAGACTCCATAGGATCACAGGCTTTAGAGATGTAAGGGAATTTGGGCTCATCTAGAATAATCCTCTTATTTTACAGAGGAGGATATTAATGCTCAGAGAGGTTAAGTGTCTTGTCCGAAGTCTCAGCGGTAGTAAATGAGACTTGAACCCAGGTCCTCTGACTCCAAGTCCAGGTCTCTTTCCCCTCAACCATGAGATACCCCAAATATTAATTGGGGCCTGGAAGTTGATATCAGTGTGCATCAGTTCAACGGACATTCATTAAATTCTTGCAAGGTGCAAAGATGGATGAGGACAAGGTCCATGATCTTGAAGGGTTTACTAGGAAACTGAATTGTTTAGGCAGCACAAATCATCACAAGTTCTGGATATAGTCACTGAAGAACCCAAGCCTGTCCCTTTGAGTAGGGGAGGAGGGTAAAATCACATTATGTTTTTTCCCACCACTCTTCAAAAGACAAGATATAGGTGAAATGAGGATAAAATAAAAATTTAGGGCAGCTGAAAAGAGAGAAAAGAGATCACAAAAGGGCCACCTGAGAATAGGGCTCATATTTCACCTATCTCGCTTGGGGATGGTGTGTTGCATACAGCTTATACAGCTGTGAATCCCAGGTCTTACTGAGAACCAATTGGGAGGAGCCAATTTCTTCTTCTCCCAAAATTGCTGCTGACTTCTTGAGTCACGGCCTAGTCTCAGCAGCCATAGGGTCCCCCAGAGTAATGGTCAGGGATAGGAATTTCGTGCTGATAACCACTCTATGTATATGCATAAGAAAGAGTGTGTATAAGCAGTCAGTAATTAGTCAGTAGATATTTATTAAGCACCTACCATGCCAGGCACTGTGCTAAGCACTGGGGAGACGAAGAAAGGTAAAAGATAGTCTCAGCTCTCATGGAACTAGCTCACAGTCTAATAGAGGAGATAACATGCAAACAACTATGTCCAAACAAGCTATATGCAGGATAATTGGAAATTATCAACAGAGGGAAGGCTCCAGAATTAAGGGGGGATCCTATAGAAGGTGGGTTTTTAGCTGGGACTCAAAGGAATCCAGGTGGTGAATATTAGAAGGGAGAGAATTCCAGAAATTGGGGCCAGCCAGTGAAAATTCCCAGAATCCAGATGAAGGATCTTGTTTGAGAAACAGCAAGGATACAAGTATCACTGGCTTTCAGAGTACATGGGGTGTGGGTATGTAGGTGTATAAGAAGAATAGAATGGGGGCCAGGTTATGAGAGACTTTGAAAAATACCAGAGGAGTTTACATTTGATCAGTATAGTAGCAGCTTATTGTAGACTGAAGATAGAGCCTTAAAACCCAACTTAGTACCAGCATTTGACTACACAAGAGAAATTTTATCTCTATCCAAAGATATCCATCAGCAATTCAACCAGTAAAGTGTATTCTAGGATGGTTAGAAAGTCATCCTAATCCCAGGTACTGAGATAATGAAAATTACCCAATATAAGCAAAGGAAGTGTATGTGTATTATATATACATACGTATATAGATATATACACATATACACATATGTGCACATACATATATGCAGGCAAATATATATATATATCTTCATATATATATGTGTATATATATATATATATATGCATATGTATTCAGTTAGCTGGTAAGCATATAGTTTTCAAACACAGGGCAGGATCCATGATGAAAGATTGGACCCAATACCAGTTGCAGTAGGCAGACAGATTACATCAGCCTGAGGGTTGCTTGGGCAATAGTCAAGACAATGTTTATGTGTCTTGAGAAATGTCTATTTTAGCTTTTACAGCCTTGCTTTTCTGACCCTTCCCTGCCTCTGTTCTCTAACCTTGTTGACCTGTTCTTACTTGGTTAAATTGATATTAGGCCCATTGCCCTCAGACTGGGTATCTTTTGGGGTGTTGCAGCAGGCCCCCAGCCAAAGCCTCACTACAATGCACCCCAGGATTCTGTTGCTATATAGTCCAGTGAGGTTGGGATTGATAAAGAAATAGAAAAACAAGACAAATGAAGCTAGTTTCTTCCTTGAAAGAGAGCAATGTGCCTAAATGTCATCAAATTTCAAAGGCCTGTAGAAAGGAGGTAGTATCTGTTCCATATGAATTAATTCCAACAAGCATTTTAGCACCTGCTAGCTGCAGGTACAAGGACAAATGAGGCCTGATCTTTGCCCTCACAAGTTCCTAGAGTCTGCTTTAAAACCTGGATTTTAAACAGAAAACATCCCCAGATGTCCAAAGAGTTTCTTTATTGTCATTTAGGAGTTATATTCATAGTAAGTAATACAGGATTCCCCTGTGATAAAGTGCTGGAAATACCAGGTGACCAGTACTAGGGATATACACCTTGGATGTGGAAATTGGAAGATGGCCAAAGACCCAAGTACTTTATGTTATGGAGCTGATGTGGTATAACCACTAGCAACAGGCCCTAGGCAGAGTTAATTAGTAGTCATCTACCTGAAGCAATTTGTGAGGTATTAGGGAAACTTCCCTCTGACCCAAAATATCTACCTCACCCAAGTGCTATAATGTCTGATATTTCACCACTAGAAATTAATTCCTTAGGGTTAGTCATTGTTCTCTCCCTTCCGTCCTCTTTTAGAATGTAAATATCTTGAGGTTTTATATGGTAATTAGGGAGGTAGGACATGAGCTTAGTAACACTAAAAAGTTCTAGTGACTTAATCAATCATAGGAGGCTTCCAGAGCCTGAAGGAACTAGGGCTATGAGAATAGCACATTCCCAGGACTGGAAGGGATATGAAAAAAGGGAAATTGGTAGTTAAAAGTATTTTATAAAGAGTCATTTGATCCTTATATCCCCATTTTACAGACAAGGAAACTGAAACTTGGAGAAAAATTAAATAGAAGACGGGGAAGTGAGGCACTCATTCAATAAAAATGTCACCCACTTCCCGATTCTTTCTAGGGCCAGGCCTGAGAAGAAGGAAGGCTCTCGTTTTATCATTGGATAGGGCCTGGGAACTCATTTATGAATCTGTGATCTTTCATCAGCATCAGCACTCCAAAGGGGCAGATCACAAACCAACTTCTCATCCCAGACATTTCTTGTTTATGTATTCCATAAATATTCCAATGTGCCTGTGAATCTTTTAGGAAAGCATTTATTAAATGCTTACTATGTGCCAGCCACTCTGGTAAGGACTGGTGATAAAAAGAAAAGGCAAAAACAGTCCTTAAATTCAGCTCCGGGTATTATCTTTGACTGTCCTGCAGGCCTGGAATGCTCTCTGCCCTCTTGTCTTCTCACCTTCGTGGCTTCCTTTAAGTTCCAACTAAAATTCCACTTTCTAAAGGAAACCTTCCTCATCCCTTCATAATTCCAGTGCCTTCCCTCTGTTAATTATTTCCTACGTATCCTGTATACAGCTTGCTTTGTATATATTGTTTGCATGGTGTCTCCCCACTAGATTGTAAACTCTTTGAGGGCAGGGATTGTCTTTTGTCGCTTTTTGTATGCCTTTGCACTTACCACAGTGCCTGGCACATGGTAGGAACTTAATAAATGTTTATTGATTGACTGCTTTGAATTTGAGGGACAACTTGTATATAAACAGATACAGTATAGGCAAGGTACATTACGTTTCTTTGTATCCCTAGGTTTAGCACCTACGAAATCCTTAAAAATGATTGTTGTTCACTTGTTTTATTGAAAAAGATTAGTTTAGGGGTGACGGAGTATATAGGAAAGACCTACAGAAGATGGAGTCTGAGCTGAGTCTTAAAGGAATTCAGGGATTCTAAGAGGGCAAGATGAGGAGAAAAGTATTCTAGGCGTATGAGGGACAACCAACGCAAATCCTCTGAGATAAGTGATAGTGTCATGTAGGGAAACAACATTACCTTTCGAGTGAGGCAAGTCTTGGATTTGAGTTCCGGCTCTGACAATTAAAAGTTGTGTGAGCTTGGGCAAGTCAACTTGGGCAACTTCTGAGTGAGTCTCAGCTTCCTCCTCCATAAGGTTGGAATGATATTTGCAACACATACCTCATAGGGTTTTCTTAAGGAAAGTGACTTGTTAACCTTCCTGTGCCATGTCAATGAATTGTTATTTTAGAATTTCATAATGCCCGTGCAACACTTGTTGGCCCATAGTTTGCTACATGATGAACTACCCTTTGCCAGGCACTTGTGTCCTTGATACAGTCATAAATATCTATTGTAAACCATGAATCAACAAAATTCACCTTGGAAAAATAATGCATCCAACTCAGCTTAAACAACCAGGATGCCAGCCTTTTGAGTTGCCATCAGGAATGGAATGGGCCATTCTGAAGTATTTTTCAGAGACAGTAAGCCTAAGAGCAGAGGTACAGACAGCAACAAGTCTTTTGGGATGGCTGTGCACCCACAGTTTTTACAAGTTTGCATCAGTGAAGAAAAGCGGTTAACTCTTCAGGCATACCCACACTGATCACATAGAGCAGTTTTTCAAAACAGAGATGACACTGAGAGGCCCCTCACAAATGTTTCTTTGAGAGGAAAAGAGGAAGAGGAGGAGGCAGGGACCCATGTGTGAATTAGCTGACCTTGCTGTTCGGTTACAATATGGCCTACTTTGAAGAAAATGTAATTGCCGCTGGTGAATTTTCAAACCCATCTGGATAGATTCTGCTGACTTTACTTTTCTCTGTTTTCTCGGATTATCTTCCCCTTTCCTCCTCCCCCCACCTTTTTGCCCCAGTGATTGTTTTTCTTTCAAAATCAAGTGCTTTTGACATGTCTCAATTACCAAAATGCACAAAATGATTACCGTTCACAGTTACCCCATAGAACTCCAGCCTGAGAAATCAGGCTTTGACTTTTCTTTCATCCAAATTGCCCAATGATAAAGTCCCAAGGGGACTTGCTTAGCCCCTCTTGTTGCCTGAGTTAGAGGCCATAATATAGCTGTTCATTGTGAATGAAGGATGCATGCTTTTTGACAGGTTTAGCAGAGTTTAATTTTAGGTCACTCCTTTATAGGTGTTTTGTCTGGAGGGAGCATGGTATATTTTTGTTGTTTAATTGTCCAGTCATGTCCAGCCCTTGGTGATCCCAAGGACCACAGCATGCCAGTGCTGTCCATGGGGATTTCTTGGCAAAGATACTGGCTGGAGTGGTTTGCCATTTCCTTCTCCAGTGGATTAAAGCAAACAGAGGTTAAGTGACTTTCCCAGGGTCACACAGCTAGTAAGGGTCAGAGGCCAGATTTGAACGTAGGTCTTCTTGACCCCAGGACCAGTGCCTTCAGCACTTAGCCACCTAGCTGCCTCCAGTGTGGTATCAGATTTGGAGTCAGAGGATGGGTTACTTTAACCTCTCTGGGGCTCAGTTTCCTAATCTGTAAAATGACTAAATGATCTCTAAGGCCCTTGTGGTATGAATCCTGCAGTGCCACAAGGGAGGCAGTATTTTGGGGAATATCTTACATTGTATCTCTGTGATGAATTGCAGAGTCATAGAATTCCAGAACTAGATGATTACTCAGAGACCCAACCATCTCATTTTACAGAAAAGTGTAGCTGAGCAAGTACTGGATTTTGAGTCAGAAGACCTGGAGGTCCTTTCCTTAATTGGAACTACTGTTTTCATATCCTGGTTCTATCACCTTCTAACTGTATGAATTGGGGCCACTCACTTCTGCTCACTAATAAAAGGATTTGTTCTGTAAAACTTGGATTCAGTCAAAGGGTTGCACTTGAGGACCTAGAAGGCCACATGTGGCCTCAAGGTCGCAGGTTCCCCATCCCTGATGTAGTGTCTCCCTCACCCAGCAATCTTTCACACAATGACCAAAATAACCTTTCTAAGGCATGGGTCTGACCACGACGTCTTCTGTTCAAAGGTCTTCAGGGGATCCTTATTGCCTCTAAATATAAGTTCTTTAGACTGATAATTAAGGCCCTTTACCAGATGGGGGCGGGTTACCAATTCAAAAACACTGAAATAGATGATGGAGTGTTATGTGTGAAAGAACATTCCAGTTGGAGTCAAGAAAGACTTGGATTTGAATTCTGACTCTGATACTTACAAATTCTGTGACCTTGGGCAAGGAGTGGCACTTAACTTCTGAGTGAATCAGGGTTTCCTAACCTGGGGCCTGTGACCTTAGGAAAAAATGGATAACTGTATTTCATGATCATTGGTTTCTTTTGTAATCCTATACATTATATTTTATATACTTACAAACATTCCGAAAAGAGGCTTCACCAGATTGCACAAAGAGGATAAAGAACCCATGCCTTCTATTTCCATATGTTCACTTGACTATTCCTTATGCCTACAGTGCACTTCCTTCCCATTTCTGATGGTCAAGTCCTTTTTGGATCTGATGCTGCCTCCTCAAGATGCCCCAGCTGTTGGTGTTATTTCGACCTTCAGATTTTCTTAGAATATTTTGGGTCTCAACCTTTGCTCCAATGACATTCTTTCTTATATTATATTTGTCTATGTGCATGTTGCATTTCCCTAGTAGATGAAGCTCCTTGAGAGTAAGGACTCTTTTAAAAAAAAGTCTTTTTTCCAATTACATGTAAATTTTTAATTCTGGTCCTCCTTCCCTCCCCTCCCCCATTGAGAAGGCAAGCAATTTATTATAGGTTATGCATGTGTATTCATGCAAAATCTATTTCCATATTAGCCATGTTGTGAAAGAAAACACAGACCAAAAATAAAAATAAAAAAAAACAAGAAAAGTAAAGTTTAAAAAAACATGCTTTGATCTGCCTTTAGACTCCATCAGCTTCCCTGGGGGTAGATAGCATTTTTCATCATGAGTCCTCTGTGATTGTCTTATACATGACGGAGAATAGCTAAGAATGACTCTATTTAAAAAATAAATCCCAAGTCGGAGCACATTGCCTTGCACATTGAATATAGTTAATGGGTTTGTTGAGTGTTGTTGAATGATGACACAGGTGGGATCTGGTATGATCTTAGCATGACATAGAATGATCTTAGCATGGTGTAGAATGATCTTAGCATGGTGTAGAATGATCTTAGCATGGTGTAGTAGATAAGGTCCTGGACTTGGAGTCAGATAGCCCTGGGGTTGAATCTTGATGGTTGTGATCACACATTTAGTGAGTGAGGCTCTTAAACTCTCTGATTCTCAGTTTTCTTATCTGTAAAATGGCAATAATGCTGGATATGACTACCTCATTGGTGGTTTAGTCACTATTAAATGTAAAATGTTTTGCAAATTTTAAAGAAGTATTCAAATGCCAGTTATTACTCTCTCCCATGTTTCCAGTACCATGTAACAGCAGCTTCAGTGAGACTAGAGAGAAGTCATTCTGTGTTTCTTTGGCCTTAGTAGCCTCTGGGGAAAGCCAGGAGATTGCTGTCCTGTGTTCTTGGATACCATGGTAATTGAGGTCATAAAATAATCCTCAGGGAGATAAGACTTTCACCTGAACTTGTTCTTCCTCTATAGGAAACTTTCCCACAGGGAAATTCATATATTTGTTTGTCAAAAAAGAAAATTAGGACACGTGGCTTAACAAAGACATTCCTTTTGAAATGCTTTGTTAAAGACACACCTTTACCAGGCCTGGTGGTACATGCTTGTAATCTTTGTTGCTTGGGGAGTTTGTGGCTGATGGATTCCAGAGTTTGTGAGTTCTGAGCTACAGGAGGGCTGAAGTTGATTGGGTGTCTATACTGTCTGGTACCAATGTTGTAAGTGCCCTGGTGCAGAGGGCCAGAATTCTGCTAAAGGAGGGGGGAACCAGTTCAGGTCAGGAAAATAGTGGAGCAGGTCAAATGCTCCTGTGTAGATCATAATGGGGTAAAGCCCATGAGTGACCATGGCTCTTCTAGGCTGGGTGAGTTGGGGACAGGTAGGTAGCAGAGTGGATAGAGCACCAGGCTTGGAGTCAAGAAGATTTGAGTTCAAATCCAGCCTCAGACACTTACTAGCTGTGTGACCCTAGGCAAATCACTTAACAGCTATTTGTCTTATTTCCTCATCTGTAAAACGGGGACACACTGGAGAAGGAAATGGTAAATTACTCCAGTATCTTTGCCAAGAAAACCCCATGGACATTGGGGTCACTTAGAGTTGGACACAACTGAACGACTGAACAGCAGTAACTGACAGTTACTAGAGATGTGACTATTGGCACATCACTTGGTCTTGATGACCTTTAAAAGGCTATATAACTGTAAGTTATTGTTACTTGTTCATTACAGTTACAAAATGTTTCCTCTGCTGGCTCTCCGTGGTGGTGTTTTCCCCACTTATTCAGTCTAAGTTCCTTCTATGAGAATCTTACTTTGGTTTGACATCAAAATAGGAATTTTGTCTGTGGTAAAATATACATTACCTGGAAGTAGTAGACAATGCTCTGACTCTTTCTCATGAGGATAAATTAGATGCTAAATTAGTTAGTTTCTCCTTGTGAAGACACTCTAGGAAAAATGAGATGAGGACAGACTGATTTCATTTGGGTCTGGGGGAGTTGGCAAGGGGTGGGTGTGGCAGCTGGAAGATAGCATGGGATAGGGAACGGGTGGGTATAGAAGAGTGTGTCCAGGAAGTGTCCAAGAATTGTCCTGCACAGCTGGAGACTGAGAGGAAGGGGTAATGAAAGAATAAGTAGGAATCCATGCCATGCACTTGACAGGATAGGCTAATGGGGTCTTCTAGGATAGAGGTTAAGAGGTAGAGAGGAAAGGAGGGTGGGGGAAGGACCCTTGAGGGGGTGAAGGTACTGCACCTAAAAATGTCTAAGTCAGTCTTCTTGAGGTCCAGAGTTAACGAAAGGGTTAGAATATCTAGGTGGGAGGTGGGGACCCAATAAGTTGTATTTGTCTATCCAGGAGGAGTTATGCTTTGGTATTTGGAAAGATCCCAGGAATGTGCTAGATGAACCAGAATTGTTGGGAGTCAAGTCAGGAGAGTAAATTCTTTCCAAAGTGACCTGGATCAGATGCTATTTCTAATTGTTCAATCATTTTTTTTTCAGTCATTTCCATCTCTTCCTGACCCCATTTGGGGTTTTCATGGCAAAGGCACTGGAGTGGTTTGCCATTTCCTTGTCTAGCTCATTGTACAGATGAGGAAACTGAGGCAAATAGGGTTAAGTAACTTGTCCAGGGCCACATAGCTTGTAAGTTTCTGAGGCCAGATTTGAACTCAGAGAAGATGAGCCTTCCAGACTCTAGGCCTGGCAGCTCTATCTACTGTACCACCTTGATTCCCTGCTATTTCTGATTAGTCAAGGAGAAAGCAAAGTGTGATTGTAAGTCCCTTAAAGTTGCTTTCCTTAGAAAAGCAGATCAAAGAACCTGTGCCAGCAGCCCTCCTGTGTGCTGTCGTTGTTGGTCCTACAGCTCCACAGCAGCTGCTAGCAGCATTGCTGTTACAAACCCTTGTTCCCTATATTCTGTAGACAATCACCTGTGTGTGGAAGGTGGACTTGGTCACAACCTAAGGGGAAGTGATGTCAAGCAGCAGCCATGGGGAAGATGATGCTAACAGCTAACATTTCTCTAATGCTTTCAAGTTCAGAAAACACTTTTATGTCCCAACACTGTGAAGAAGGTGCTATTTTCTACTGTAAGTAGTCTCCATTTTGTGGAGGAGGAAACTGAGTCTCAGATAGCCAAAAGAACTTGGCCATAATGAGTCTTCTGGCTCCAAATCTAGGGCCCTTTTGACATTTGTATCTGGTATAGATTGACTCACCTGATGGTAAAAATGTTAAGAAAACTTTTTTTTAAAATAGCTCTTTTCTCTAAGGCATTTGGAAGGGATATAAATCCAAATAACTTTATGCTGACTTTCTGGATGACAGTGGAATTTTATATAAAATAAAGGGAAAATGTTAAACGGAAGATGCACTTCAAGAGGAGGTTGACCAGGATGATGAGACAATGGAAGACTGTAACATGCAAAGATTAGTTGAAGAAATGGAAGTTGTTTAGCATCCTTATCTGTAAGATGGGGACAGTATTTGCCCTGCTTTCTTCACAGACTGATTGTGGAGAAAGTATATTGAAAGCGTGCAAGGGCTAAACAACTGTGAGTCACTGTTTATGAGTTATGACTCTAGAGAAGATTTGGGTGGGGGGAAATGACAGCCATTTTCATGTAATTGAAAAGCTCTCATTTGGGAGGGAGAGGAGACTTATTCTGCTTAGCCCCAGAAGGCAGAACTAGAGGCTTTGGGACTCCTGGTTACTGTATCATTTTTGAATTTTGTGGCACTGCTTCATACCTTTTCCCATGGAAACCAAAAGCTCCAATTTGCATCTCTAAGACTGGGTGATTTTCCATATATATATATATATATATATATATATATATATATATATATATTTACAGTATACAGGCATATACATATATATCTGTGTGTATGTACACACAGATATACATGTATGTGTGTGCGTGTATATATATGTGTGTATATACACATACACATACACATTTGTACTGAGCTACACTTGAATTAAAATGCAGTCATAACCCCTAACCTACTCTTAGTTCTATTTATCTGGCCAGTCTTCAGCCTCTGTGCTGAATCACCCTCCAAGTCCCACTGTCCTGGGCCCTCTTTTCTTCACACCCACTCTATAGGTGATATCATCAGTTCCCATGGGTTTGATGACTCTTAGATCCAGGGACCTGATATCTCTCCTGAGCCCCAGTCCTGTGTCACCAATTGTCTGTTGGACATTTTGAACTGGATGTATTGCAGGAACCTCAATTCAACGTATTCCAAATGGATTTTACTGTCTCCCCTTTCAAAACCCTCCCATATTCTGAGATTTCCTATTTCTGTCATAGATACTGTGGTTCTCCCAGTCATATTGGTTTGATTCCCCCTCAGCTCTTCACTCTCCATCAGACCACCCATATCCAATTAGTTTTTGACCATTCTGCCTCCACAACATTTATTGAATCTATTCCCATCTCTTGATATGACCCCATTCTTTCCAATATGGTGACCACGCTAGTTCAGTCCTTGTTATTTCTCACCTGGACTAGTGCCGTAGCCTCCTAATTTGTCTCTCTTCCTCAAGTCCTTCCCCATCTCTCCTTCAATCCATCCTTTACATAGCTGCCAAAATAATGTTTAAAGCCCAGATTTGACTGTGTCGCTGATATACAGTAGGTATAAAATGTTTGATGACTGGTCGAGAAAAAAGCTTCCTATCAATTCAAACTATTGGAAAGTAGAATGGGATGCTTCAAGATGTTGTAGGGTTCCCAACACTGGAGGTCTTGTAGAGATTTCTGTTTAGATACTGGTTGGATTACATAACACCTGCAGTTCCTTCCAGCTCCCTTATCTGTGGACTCTAAAGTCTCTTCCAACTTTAAAGTTCATCTATTATCTTAGGTCACTAGGATCTGTACTCTGATGACATGTCTACCATTAATGCCTGCTCTGTATATGTATCTGTCTCTCTCTTAGGCCAACGTCTGCAGATTACGATTAACGGTACCCCCTGACTGCCCAGTGCCGGAGCAAAGTGAAAGGAAAGAGGAAAGAAAGGAACAAGTAAGTAGTTTTGGCAGCTGAACTCCATCAAGCAAATGGTATCTGGACCTATTTTAAAACAACATCAAACACGAAATGACCCTTACGCCTCTTAGCGCTGTTGGTGGAGGCCTGTTTTTTCCTTGAAAGGCTATTCATTAGAGTTGAATGTCAGGAGCTGTTAATAAAAAGCACCATCATCCCTCCCTGATCTCATTTCACATCTCCCCCCAAAATATACCTCTCCTCTCTGTCCATGGCTGCCTCCCTTTCCTCTCTCCACCCCCTTCTCCTGTTTCTTCATGAACACTGTTGAGCTATGTTACCTCTGAAGCCTCGGGGGACACTGACTTTCTAGCAGGAGGCACTCTGAGGAAAGGCCCCTTTCCAGCTGAGAAGTGTAGCCCAGGATAATCAAAATGCAGCATTGTTTGCAGGTACTACAATGTTGCCAAGCCTTTCTTTGCCATAGACACAGTAGACTAGACTCTAATTACTCAGCCGGCCTCAAATCTCCCTCTGTTGGAAGGAATGTTCATTGACGTCACAATAGTGCAGATATCTTGGATTCTATTTAAGGCAAATGAAAAGGTGTGTGATAAGGTGTAGGCTTAGAGAAGTAAAGAAAAGGAAGGGAACAGGGGAATAGGTCTCTGAAAAGCAGGTTGGGCTCAGTCCCATAATGCCAAGCACCCAGGCAATATTCAAGGACACAGCTGTCCTCTCTGTACTCTAGAAAAGTACAGAAAGTAGATATTATTCCCAGGTTACCAGACAGCTACAATGTTGACCTCTAGATTAGCCTGGCTTCAGAAGATAGGGAGCTAAGAATGTTCTCTCACAATTCCATAGTGACTTAGGGACACATGGTGTAGCAGAACGAACTTGGCCTGGAGTTACAGGACCTGAGGTCCTAACTTTGCTACTTACTAGCTATGTAAGCCTGGGTATAGCTTTAGATAAGTCACTCAACCATTTTGAGCCTCACTGCCCTCACCTATTCATCTAAAAAATACGAATGGTACTTGCATTGTCTACCTCCAGGGGTTATTGTGAGGGTCAAATGAGGTATTATAAGTGAAGAGTTGTGTCACTACAAGGCATTATATAAAGTTCACATTCACATAGTGCAGGAAGATTTACAGCACATTTTCCTCATAACCTTGGGGGTTATGGGTGAGGCAAGTATTATTTAGACCCATTTTACAGATGGCGAAACCAAACCATAAAAGGCCAAATGATTTGCCAAGAGTCACTATAGCTAGTAAGTATTGAAACTTAGAGCCTCTCTATTTGAACGCAAGTGGCTTAACTCTGAAACCAGCGCTCTTTTCATCATATCTTGCTGCCTCTCTATTAATCTATTGTCATCATTGTTATAAAATAATTTGCCAAAATGGTAGTTTTTCTGTCTTTCTGCATGACATGGCACACCAAAAAAGGACAGTGACATTATAGATTTAATATCCATGAAAGATAAGCAAGCAAGAAAAATAAAGAAAAGAATCTTTCATAAAATTGTTAACATATCAGACTGTACATTTTAACCAAGTACAACCAAATAAAAAATGAGTTTGCTTCTTGTGTCCTTCTGATTTCATCTGAAATTCCATTAATATTGATTACAACAGTAGTTGTAGTACTAATAAATGTAGTTGTAGTAAATATGTACACTTTTCTCATTCTATGATCTCCCTTCACATATCTTTCCATGATTCCTTGTATTTCTCATTTCATTACACTGACATACCTTTAATATTAAGGGTGGCATAGAGGGTAGAAAACTGGCCTTGCAGCCAGGGTTCTGGGTTCAAGTCTCACCTCTGACACCCACTGGTTATTTGACCCTGGCCAAGTTACATAGTCTCTCAGTACTCTAAGTAATTCTATAAGATTGCAGCTTCAGAAGGTGCCAACTTGCAAAGATATAGAAATTTCTTCACCAGTGAATCTCTTTAACAATGAAAAGGTCTTTATCTTTAATATGCCTTAATTTATTTAGCTATTTTCCAGTTATTGGTCAAATAGCTTTTTTTTCTTTCTTTTCTTCCTTTCTTTCTTCCTTTCCTTCCTTCCTTCCTTCCTTCCTTCCTTCCTTCCTTCCTTCCTTCCTTCCTTCCTTCCTTCCTTCCTTCCTCCTTTCTTTCTTTCTTTCTTTCTTTCTTTCTTTCTTTCTTTCTTTCTTTCTTTCTTTCTTTCTTTCTTTCTTTCTTTCTTTCTTTTTCTTCCTTCCTTCCCTCCTTCCTTCCTTCCTTCCTTCCTTCCTTCCTTCCTTCCTTCCTTCCTTCCTTCCTTCCTTCCTTCCTTCCTTCCTTTCTTTCTTTCTTTCTTTCTTTTTCTTTCTTCCTTCTTTCTTTCTTTCACTTGTTTGTTCTTTCTTTCCTTTTTTCTTTCTATTACAAATAGAACAGCTATCAATATACTTTTTTACAAACAGATGCACTTAATCTCCCTTTTTGCTTCATATGATCAGTTTTAGTGACCTATTGAAGATCGCCGTATTGCTTTGCAAACACATTTACAAAGGTCTCCAGTCCCACCAACACAGGGAACCATCACAGTGGCTATGCAGAGTCCTAGTCATACTCTTCTAGAAGCCAATCAAGGGTGTGGCTGTTTTAATAGGTGCTATTTCTACAATGCAGTAACCACCTAAGGAAAATTCTCAGTTCCCTGAACTTGTAGGTACATAATATTCCTGAAGAAGAACCCTTGGTTCTCTTCTCACAAATGCTACTGCGGTATAAAAGGTCACCATTGCCTTGGCTAGCATCAGGATTGAGTCCAAGAGAGCCACCTTGGCCTTTGTATAACTTTGTAACCTCCTGACTGAGCAAGGAAGGACCAAGAAGATTGCCAGGACCAAAGATGAGTCTAGGATGAGTGCAATAGGACAGCAAATCAGAAGGTACTCATTTCCCAGGGTTTTGCACTGATAACATACAGGATCACATAAAAGGGTGGGAGTGTCAGAAATAGGTGTGTTAGAGCTCCACTTTGAGACAAAAGACAAAACAACGTAGTCTGGCACTAAATCTCATTGGCAGTAGTAACTGAGGCTGGCCAAACAATTTCCTCCAGTTACTTACAGACATTCAGATAAATTGGGCTCTTCTGTGGGATCATTAACTTTCTAGTCAACACAGAAACATGTCTCCCTAGACTAGAATGGGCAGGTTCCAAAGGAGCCACACTTACTCACATGAACAGATGGTAGAGGGAAGAATATCAATACAATAGAAAGGGATGTTCCTGATCTACTTAGTCCCAAACGTCTTCTTCTAAAGGAGACCACCACTAATAACTTGCATTATTAGTGAGGAGACATGTAACTAGTCAGATCACCAGCTGCAAGCCTTTCTTGCTTTTCATCTTTGTGGGCTATGAGCTCTGTTGGTATCGTTTTCTGTTGTGTGCATCCTAGTGATTTTCCCTTCTCCACCCTCCCTTCTTTCCCCATGCGCACTGTGTACACAATTCAGCCTTCCCGTCTTGTTTTGACGTCTGCCTTTCTCTTGTCCCCTCCTTCCCTGCCTATGTGGCATCTGCTTTGGAGGCAAGGTAAGCAAGGTAACAATTTATTATCCACAGTGAGTTATTTACAACATAGCAACGACCATAGCTACTCATAAACAAAAGTAATTGTAGCTTACTCAGCCCAGGACAAGTAGCTCTTCAGTTAGGTTCCTAATGGATAAGGCACTGGATTGGAAGTCATACTCTGTGATCTTGGCCAAATTCCTCGGCTCTTCAAGCTTATTTGGTCTCTTCCATGCTTCATGCTTTACTTGGTATCTAAGGTGCTCAGTCAGTGTTTGATATACTTTAGCTTGCTTATAGAGTATTTTCTACATTGTCCCCAGTCATAGAAATGGCCCATTAGTTGGCCATTTTTTGAAGGCCATATCTTGTTTGTGGAACCAAATTTGAAAATACTTCTCTCTCTCTCTCTCTCTCTCTCTCTCTCTTTCTCTCTCTGTGTGTGTGTGTGTGTGTGTGTGTGTGTTGGAGATGATCATTGTATTTAGTTACTGGAAACTCAAAAAGTGAGAGAGCATGGAAAGGGCAATACTTTCATTCAATAGTAAAAACCTAAGAGGAAGAAGTCATAACCAATTTTGTATTTCTCTTTGCTTTAACAATAATGGATGAATCAGAGCTTTCTGCCCTCCTGACTCTGACATTGCTATTTATTTAACATCATAGGCTGTTACCAAGTAAACATTAGTGTCTATCATAATCTGGTTTCCATGTTGTAGCTGAGCAGACTGATCCAATTAGAATGAATTGATAAAATAAATGCAAGGGAGGAGATGCAATAACTCTATTATATATATGTATATGTATATATACACACATACATACACATACATACACACATACACACACACACATATATATATATCTGTGAATGAGTGAATGAATTTAAAAAATTATTAAGTGCTTGTCACATACAAAGCACTGTGAAGCTGCTTAGCACAGTGGCTGGCACACAGTATGTCCTTAATAAATGTTTATTCACTGACTAGACTTGAAGGAAAACAGATTCCACTTTGGGAGAAGGCTAATCCGTTGTCTCACAGGGATTGATGGTGCCATGTGCAATGCCTAAAAGATCCTTGCCTCCCTCTCCTCATAGAGAGGGCCCACCTTCAAATAGCCCTAGGAGCTTATGTTGTCATGGAAATACTCCTGTGTGAACATAGTAAGTAATTAGTGATTGCTTTTTATTTCATTCATTCATTCATTCACTCATTTGTTCATTCATTCATTCATTCATTCATGTCTCCAACTCCTGGAATGCTTCCTGAGAGCTGCTTGGTGGACCACTTCAGAGAAGGGGAGATTAGTACAATAACTACTTTGGAAAGGGTCTGAGAAGGGTAAAAGGGGCCATCAGCTTCCTGAAAGAGACAGTATCATAATCACTTTACCCAAACGTTAAAAGAAATCAAGATAAGGTCACCTGGGTCCAGGTTCATTTGGGAGCCTTCCACCATCTTGGAAAGATGCAGTTTGGATATTTAATTTTTATCATTCAAACCACCTATGACTTTTAAGTTCTTTACTCAGTGCTGTGTTTTGTTTTGTTTTTTAATATAGAAATAACAGTTCTTGAATCTTAATGTAGGTCTTATTTGCTTTTTTCTCTTTCCCTGGATTTTTCAGGTTTAAGCTATTAGTATTGTTTATATAAAATCTTACTACTTCATTCTGAAAGCTTTCAAAGAAACTTTTTTTTAAGAGAGAAAGAGAGAGAGAGAGAAAGAGAGAGAGAGAGAGAGAGAGAGAGAGAGAGAGAGAAAGAGAGAGTGTGTGTATTTGGGGGGGGAGACATTGTAGGGGAAGGAGTCATCTTCGTTTTTATATAATTAGGCCACTGAAAGTAAGTGTAGGGTTTCTGCTCTGCTACAGCTATTTTCTTCTGGGCTTTATAGAAGATAAGCTTCATTAATCGAGCACATATTGACAGACTTGGGAATGCACATTTCATGGAATACTCAGTAATTACATGGATTTCAGCCAGGCCAAAAGTCAGATTGCAAGATTTAGAGTTGGAAAGGTAACACAGAGACCATCTAGTCCTAATGCCTTATGTTACAGATGAGGAGACTGAGGCCTGGAAAGGTTAAACAGCTTCTCAGATCACACAAATAATAATTAGCAAAACTGAGATTTGGGAAGCAGCATGGTATAGAGGGAAAGACATGGCACATGGAGTTCAAAGGACCTTCTGATCTGACCTTGGATAAGTCTCTTAACTTCTTTCAGTCTGATTTTCTTCATCTGTAAAACAAGGGTGTTGGATTAGATGACTTCTAAGGTCCCTAGTGGGGACCAATGTATTGAACACTGGGCCTGGAATCAGGAAAACTTGAGTTCAAATCTGGCCTCAGAAACTTACTAGCTGTGTGACCCTGGGCAAGTCACTTAACTCCTGTTTGTCTTGGAGACAGCCAGGTGACTCAGTGGCCAGAACACTGGACCTGGAGTCAAGAAGACCTAAGTTCAAATCTGACTTCAGACACTTACTAGTCGCGTGACCATGGGCAAGTCACTTAACCCTGTTTGTCTCAGTTTCCTCAAATGCAAAATGAGCTGGAGAAGGAAATGGCAAACCACTCCAGTATCTTTGTCAAAAAAGCCATATAAGGGGGCAAGAAGAGTTGGGCATGACTAAATGACTGAACAACAAGGTCCCTTCTGGCTGTAAGTCTATGAGCACATAATCCTTTAAATCCACATCGTAGGCTCTTGTCAATACACCAAGGCCACCTTGTTTACTTCTCTGAGGCAAGAGAGGTGCTTTTTTAAGCCTAGTCCTTACAAAACCTGCTTTGGGAGCTATGAAATACCTCTTTTCCTGTGACATTCATCATAGGCACAGGAGACAAAACAGTGTCAAGTGTGAATAATGACCTGAAACTAGTCATTTGCTAACACTGACAACAGGTCAGAGCACATTCTTGAAAACCAGATGCTTTGTGCACAAGATACGTTCGATGTACTGTAACATTCAGTGCATAGCAATTCTCAGAGTAAGAGGCACAGTCACTGAGGTGGGGGCTGGGGTGGAGTGGGTGCCTATCCCATCAGTCTATGTTTCTCTGCAGTGAGTTTACTACAGTATCCCTGTCAGCCTCAGAATATTACTGTTGGAAGAGACCTTAGCAGTCACCCATGTCAACCTAATTTTATAGGTGGTATCCAGAGATGCCAAGTGATTTCTTTAAGATCACACAGTTACAGTGGAAGCACCTAGACTAGAACCTGAAGTGCCTGACCCGTAGCTAATCTATACTACTCTCAATTAGTTTTAGCTTAGTTCAGTCCAATTCAATCCAACAAGCATTAGGACTGACTAAATATGCCAAGCACTTTGGCAGGGACTATGGCTTGAAAGATTAAAAAATGGAACCCACAAGGGACTTACATTCTCTGGGAATGACTTTTAGGAGAGAAGGTAATGATACTTTTACCTCAGTCTTTCAAAAGAGAACTGCAGCTTTGTTGGTGTGTGTACTTTCTCTTATCTAGATTACCTTTTCTTCCTAGGTTAGTTTATAGGAACATGATTTCAGGCTGGAAGAAAATTTGGAAGCCGTTGAGCTCAGTATCTCTTTTTTAAATATTTAAAACATTTTTACATTAATTTTATTGATATAATTTGTGTTTATGTCACCTACATTTCACTCCCCTTTCACCTTACCATGGAGCCATCCTTTATAATAAAGAATAAAAAGAGGAAAAATAAAATGAAACATTTCAGCCAAACTAACCAATATATCAAGAAAGTCTGATGTCACATGCTGTCATCCACACCCATTGGCCCACACCTCTGCAAAGGAGCAGAGGGAAGTTCCTTCTCAAATCTTTTCTTTAGGGTCAAACTTGGTCATTATAATTTCATGGCATTCAATTTTGATTTTCAGATTACTTTCTTTATTTATAGTGTTGTTATTACGTACATTGTTTTCCTGATTCTGCTTGCTTCATTTTATATCAGTTCATATAAGTCTTCCCATGCTTTTCTTTATTCATCATGTTCATTTCTTACAGCATAGTGACATTCCATTATATTATTTTGTTTAGCTGTTCCCTGATTGATGGAATTTTACCTTATTTCCAGTATTTTGCTACTATACAGAGTGCTGCCACAAACATTTTGGTGTATAGAGAGAGACTTTCTTTTTTGTCATTGGCCTCTTTGCATATATTCCTCCCGGTGGAATATCTAGATGAAAGAATATGGAGAATTTAGTCACTGTCTTTGCATAATACCAAACTGCTGTCAAGAATCTCAGCCCCTTATGTTTATAGATGTGGAAACTGAGGCACTGAGGTTAAGGTGATAGATTTGCTTATGGTGTCTAAACAGCTGGCAGGTGTTCCTTAATGCAATTAATTATCCATTATATCATACTGACCCTCAGTTGCTGTAGAGAGAGAATTAAGCACCTTCCAGTGAAGGTGGCTAACTTTCTGCTCATGTGCTTCTCTGTACTTAGCTAGATCAGTCTATAGTCAACAGATGGGAAACCAAACCATTTCTGAGTCTATAAACAGAACTTTTCAACTTGGTAAAACCTATTAGATTATGCTTTCTGTTGGCATAGTCATTAAAAACCTGGAGTTGCCTCTGTGACATGAGTAGCATCCAAATAAGATTTTAGTGGAAGAAGGGGATGATAAGTTAGTGTAAGGATTTCATAAGGGCCTTGTGGATAAAGCAGCCCTAATCAAGCCTTCCTACACACTTTCCAGTAGCAGATGCTCTCTAAATGGCTAATTTGGTGGTAAGCCAGCAGCCATGCCCACTAGAAGCGAAAGACAGTTTGTGCATAAAGCTTACATATTCTAATAAGATTTATGAAAGGCTATATATATGTATATGTATATGTATGTATATATATACATACATATATATGTATGTATACACACACACACACACACACACACACACACACACACACACATATATATTTGCTAGCAGAGGCCATATGGAAACACTGGGTGCTGAAGGTACCTCTAGAAAGTCTGAATCTTATCTCAGGTCTGCAGATTGAGTCAGCTTGTGAGAGACAACATCACAAAAATCACAGCCCAGATTTGACTCCCCTCACATTTGGGGAAAATTCCATCTCTAATATGTACTATTGATATTTTACCAGTTTGTCTTTCTTGCTAGGAATTCTAGGGCAATGATTGGTGGAGAAGCAAGATGTTACTTCTGCTTCCAGATCTTCATTTTGAGATATTTGAGCATTATATAATAGGTTGAGGGTTCATAGGCTCAATAGAACCCTGAGGCTGTAAAAGGAATCTTAGAAATCACTTACTTCAACCTTCTAATTTTTTTACAGATGAGGAAACTAAGGCCCAGAGGTTCAGATATATTAAATAACTTACCCACACAGTTAGCAAATAGAAGAACTGGTGTTTGAACTCATGTCCTTTGTCTCTAGGTTCTTTTTTTTTTTGTATTATTCCATGCTCCTGCTTAAGGGGTAAGGGAGGGAAATAAAGGAGAAAGGGAGAGAAGATTCTGACTCACCCTATAGCTGACTTTGCAAATATATTGTTCACAGCATAGAGATGGGAGCCTGCTCTCCAAAATATTTCCCAGACCCTGCTCCTTCATACAGCTGGCATCTATCTATCTATCTATCTATCTATCTATCATCTATCTATCTGTTTATCTATAGTTTATTAGGAGTTTGGCCAAGTAGCCTCATAGCTCAAGGAATGCCAAGATGGAACATTTTAAAACAAAGATAATATGAAAGTTGTTCTTGGACAGGATTTCTGGCTAAACTTTCCTGACTCAGTCATCTAGACTCCAAGCATGCTATCTTTATAGATGTAGCAAACAAGTTAACGTTCAGTCCAAGCTTTTGTTTAGTACTTCACATATTAGGCGTGTTTTATATCCGTGAGATGGATCAGGAGACAAGTACAGGCTTACTAGAATGGGCACGAGGGTTTAACTTGGGCCTCATGAATTCATACCTCTTTAATGAAGGCAGAGACTGCTCGATAAAATATAAAATTAGTAATTTAGAGTTCAATTCTGGGCAGCTTTTCTATAACCTCCTAATTCCTTTTGTGAAGCATTTTAAAGATCTTTTTAAAGGCATATGCTACTAAACACTTCTTAAAGGGAAAATGTGTTAAGTCAGGAAATTCAAAATTATGGGCCTATTGGTAGGACTTAAAATTTGGATAGAAGGCATGGGATAACTTTAATTGGTAACTTCTTTAGAGGGTTTTACTGTACAAAGCTGGTATTGATTTGAGCACAGTTTGTTCAGGGTTAATGGAATTCATTTATGCCCTCCTGGCTCCTTTTCCCTCTTTGCTGTTGAAAACCACATGTTTTCATCACATATATTTATTGTAACTCTCACTTTCAGAGTATTTATCTCAGTATCATTAGATGCTTCATGGATATGTTGAAATTTTGGGAAACATAAAGATGGCCCTTTGCTACTATGTGTAGTGAAGAGTCATTGTGGTGTGGTTGAAGGAACATTGAGGGGAGATAATCATCATAATAAATAATAACATCTATACAACACTTTAAGATTTGCAAAATGCTTTACAAATATTATCTCTATTAATCCTCACAACAATCTTTGTAGTTAGGTGCTAGTATTATTCTCCTTTCACAAATGAGGAAACTGAGGCAGACAAAGGTTAAGTGGCTTGCCAGGGTCATGCTGCTGGTATCTGAGGGTGGATTTGAACTGAGGTTTTACTGATTCTGGGTTCAGGGCTCTACCCGGTGTGCCATCCAGCTGTCAGAAGACCAGGGTTGGAATTTCAGCTCTGCTACTTGGTAGCTGTGTGACTATGGAATAATTACTCTGGGCCTCGGTTGTTTTGTCTGCGAAATGAGGATAATAATGCTTATATGATCTAACTCACAGGGATGTTGTGAGGCGAGGTTATAAATGTGATTCATTATTATTTTGCAACACATAAAAATATTTTGTGTTGGTCTTGATCCTCCAGGTATTCGTTGATTGTGGTAAATGTTAGCCATCTGTGCCTCAGTCCTAAGGGCCCTTGGAAACAGACAATTCAACATATATTTATTAAGGCACTGCGCTATGTGCCAGGGATAGAAAGATGAAAACCCACTGTCCCCATAAGGTTCTTACATTCTACTGGGGGACTATAATATATGTGTAAATAAGGAAGTGTGAGCTTTTGGAGGTATAACTCCAATGGCAGCTCTTTCTTAGTTCAGGTTCATTGTTGGGACAAAATAAGTCACTTATAAGTCATTGAACAATTAATAAGGGGAGATTTAATTTGCTAAATCTGAGCAAGGATATACAGTAAGGTTTAGTGGTATTTAACTTCTCTGGATACTACCTTCTCTTCCCCCACCCCCAATATCCATATAAAAATAAGTCTAATCAGCAGTGCAGGGTAAAAGCAACTCAAATAAGATTCAGGATCCACCAAGTCCCAAGGGCCTAGTTTCTAAGTGGCTGGGACTTTTTATGCCCTTAGATGACTGGGAAGCTATGTCAGAGAAGCCAGGGCCATGAGGTCCCAGGAGGGTAGCTTTATCTTGGGCCTACCCCATGTTTTCTGGGGAAGGAGAATCAAGAAGGGAAATCGGGGCCAATTAGGTCCCAGGGGCAGCTTCTATGTTGTAGGAGGGAGGAATGAAGCCGTGTCAGGGAAATGTTGGCCTTATTACACAAGGTAAGTGGAAAAGTAGGAGAGCCCTAATATTTAAGGAGGTCAGGGAAGACTTCACAGAAGAGGTGGCTGAGCTTGAGCCCTGAAGGAATATCAAGTTTTGGAAAGGCAGACCTGAGGGGAGGGATTGTATTTCACTTCATAGGGATTCTGAGAGGCAGTTGCTTCTGCTAAATCAACATTGTATTTTAATACTTGGCCAAATGCTCAGCTGATTAGCCCCATTCTTCGTTACTTCTATACCTGCAGAATTTTGTCACTTTCCTTATTACAGACCTGCAAACTACCCCTCCCTACTCCATGAAGTCCCTTCCTGTGATACTACTCCCTCTGTCCATCCTGAAATCACCGTGGGTCTGGGCAAATCACTTAATTTCCCTGGTCTGAGTATTCCTCATATGAAACATGAGAATTTGGATGAATTGATCTCTAAGATCCCTTCTCTAAAGTTCTATAATTCATCTAGCTAAAGCAAGGATTCTTTTTTTTAAAATTAAATTTTATTTTTTAAATTATAAAATATTTATTTTTTTCATCCTTCCCACCTTTCCCACCACTGGAAAAAGTAAAATCCTCATAATAAGTAAGAATAGTCAAGCAAATATTGCCCCCATCTCTAAATTAAGAGGCCATGTCCAAAACTGTATATGTCATTCTACATATTAGTGTATTAACCCTCTGTCTAGAGGTAGATAGCATTCTTCATCACTGGTCCTCTGGAATCATAGAATAGTGAGCAGTTCTTGACCTTTATTGTGCCCCCTTTCTAAGTCTGGTAAAACCCATGGACCGCTTCTGAGAATAATGTTTTAAATGCTTAAAATAAAACATGAGATTATAAAGGACATCATTATATTGAAGTAGTTATAAACTTTTTTTAAAGTTTATGCACCCCAGGTTAAGAACCTCTGATCCAGGGATATGTCTGGTTTGTTTTTACATTTTAATTTCTCACATTTGGGGTAGTCTTATTGAAGCAAAAATAAATTGGTTCCTAGTTGCTGAAGACAAGCTTCTCTATGCTGGTCTTACTGTAAATGTGTGCAATTCAGATCGCAAAATGCCTTTGCTTTATAGAAATTAAGTTGGTCAGAGGGTTATGCCATCAAGCTTGTTTTTCAGGAACTAGGTGGGGTATGTGACTGAAAAAAAACTGCTTTTCATTTCCTGGAATATGAAATTTCATTGGGAGTTCCATTTTAGTTTTTTCCTCTTCCTAATTATGTGTTGTCATTTGGGAATGTCCATTTCTTAATCACTAGATTCCACAAGCACTCAAGTGTAGTATCTATAGAATGGAAAATTGACCAGTTTTCCATATAGGTCTAAGGATGTGAACACTTTGCATTTCTTATTTTGAAAATTGTCAACAATCAAATTTAAAAATGCATCAAATCACTAATAAGAGAAAGGCAAATTAAAGCAGGTTTTGCCTTACACCTATGAAAAGTGCAAAGATGTGAAAATTCAGTCCAATTTAAGAAACATTTAGCAACAAGCACAAAAGTTGGAACAAGTTAATTGTGGAGGGGCTATAGGAGACAAACATGCTATGACTCTCTTGGAGTAACTGAATTTTGGTTCAGTCGTTCTGGACAGCAACTTGGAATTATGCAACAAAAATCACTTAACCTTTTGACTTAGCAATCTCACCAGGCATATACCCCACGGAGATAAAAAACAGAAAGATCCTATACATACCAAAACACTTACAAAAGTACTTTGTGTAGTTGTACAAAATTGGAAACAAAGTTGGTTTCGTTTGATACAGGAATAGACAAACAATTCGTAGGATGTGGATATGATGGAATGCTTTTGTGTCATACATGGGGAAATTCAGACAAGCCTGAGAAAGTTTACATGAAACCAATGCAGAGTGAAGAAAATGCCACCACAAAACAATTTAAACAGCTATAAGGATGTAAGTGAATACTAAAAGGGGGAAGGTAATAAGCATTTATTAAGCACCTTCTCCAACCAGGCACTGTGCTAAGAACTCTCCAAATGTCTCATGTTGAATTAAAATAATCAAAGTTGATCTTTCTGTATTACAATTTAAAAGAAGAATTATTGATTTCCTCTTGTCCTATTAAAATATATCAGAATGAGAATATGAGGCACAGGTATCCATAGAGGTATTTGGAGGCATGTCCCAGGTGTCTGTACTTGATCAGAGGCAGGTGAATTTGGATTCATTGCACTGATTTGTATTGGTATTGAAGAACAGATGCACAAACTCACTTTCCTACTCTTGGGAGAAAGGTGGGGGGACTATAAAGGCAGAATGCTACATGCTGTCATATGTGATCACTTTGTGGGTTGGGTTTTGTTTAATTGTATTTCTTTGTTCCAGGGGAGAATTCCGTTGGAATATTCAGAGGAATAGTCGCATTTGGGGGTTATATCCTGAAATAATTTTGATACAAATACATAAGGCAAAAATAATACATATTAAAAAGAAAGTGATAGATCTCTAGGATTAAATAATACGTGGGTTTCATGAAAATACAAACTACTTGTGTTAAACCCTCATTCAAGAGACATGCAAGTTTTTTCAATAGAAATCCACATCCATAAATGTTGGGGGCCTGTGATTTTATAATAATGACTAATATGAATCTGCTAATATGACACTTGGGTGGCAGTAGGCTACTAATTTAAATACACTAGGCAATCAGGTTTTTTTAAAATGCAAGGAGGGAATCTCTGGTAGATTTTGTTCTGAAATCATGTGGACTTTGAAAGCTACTAAGATTTGGAAGAAAACAGGCTACTTAACTCAAGAGAGACTTGAATAGAAATTCTCTCTGAAATCCCTGACAAGTGACTTTGGTTGAGGATTTTTGGTAATATGAAACTGACTACCTCCCAAGATGACAGCCTATACCAGTCTTAAAAGAAAGTTTTTTTCCCTTTACATTGAGCTAAAATATCTTGAAGCAATTTCTATCCATTGCTACTAGTTTTGCCTTGGAGAGCCTTTGTCCAGAGTAAGTCCAATCGCTCTTTTTTGTGTGTGCCAGTCCTTCAAATATTCTGTCCCAACAAGTCTTCTCCATATTGAAGACCCTAGTTTTCAAATGGTCATCATGTGACCATCTCTAGTTCCCCTACCATCCTTGTCACTTTCTCTGGATACCCTCTAATCTGTCCCTGTCCTTCCTAAAGTATTAAACATAACTCTTCAGGTGGGATTTGATGGGAGCCCAGGATAACTAGACTATAATTTCTCTAATTATGGACATTTTGACTTTATTAATGATTTTTTTTGCTGCCATGTTAACTCATAGTGAATTTGCAATCCATCGAGACTCCTAGATGTTTTTCACATAAATTGTCATCAGTGCACACTTTCCATATCCTGTGTTTGTGATGTTGAATTTTAAAAATTCAAGTAATAGAATGACACATTTTGCAATGTTACATTTTCTCTTATTAGATTTAACCTATCATTCTAGCCTATTGAAATCTTTCTGGATCCTGACTATTACTTAGTGTATTAGCTATCCCTCCAATTCTCATGACATTAGCAAATTTAATAAGAATGCTACATATGCCTTCAATGAACAAAAATAATAAATTTCACAGGACTAAGAACAAATTCCCTGGGACATGCCACCAGAAACCTCTCTTGATACTTGTGCCTCATATTCTTGTTCATGTATATTTCTAATAAGGGAAGGCAGGAAGGGGAAGAAATAGAAAATTGTTTTTAAAAAGTTTATAATTTTGAAAAATTAATTTAAATTATTTTAATTAAAATTTGTGGTGGGAAAACATGATTTCAAGGTATATTAAAGTCAAAGTAATAGAATTTAATATAAAATGTTCATATTAGTGGGGCTAACATGGGAAAAATATTAAATAGACTATTTTGTTTTCTGTAGTTTTTGAAAGCTTTCTCTACCAAGTCCTATTCTCAGATCTTTGATCCCATAAGGGATAAATCACTGATAATAGTTTAATGTGTTGTAGTATATAGGGCATTGGATTTGGAATAAAGACGACCTGGATTCTAATCTTGCCTTAAAAACTGACTTTCTGTGTCTTTTGTTTGTATATCACCTGTATCTCCCAGTGTATCCCTCCCCCTCCTAGGGAGTGATTCCTTTTGTTTGTTTGTTTTTGGAGGGGGGAAGGCCAGACAATTACCCAGGGTCACGCAGCTAGTAAGTGTGTCAAGTGTCTTAGGCCGGATTTGAACTCAGGTCCTCCTGACTCCAGGGACGGTACTCTACTCACTGCGCTACCTAGCGGCCCCGAGAGTCATTCCTTTTAACAAAGAATAAAAAGAGAGAAATCAGTTCAGCAAAACTAAACATATCAAAAAAGTCCAATGTTGTGTGAAGATATTATATTCGTAGTCTTATACCTCCACAAAAATGGGGCCTTCTCAGAACTCTTCTTTGGGGATAGTTTACTAATTATATCATGTTTGTCAGTCTTGTCATATTCGAATTGATGGCAAATTCCTTGATGATAGGGAATTCAATGGCCCTAGTAGACAAGTCTTATCCCTCCTCTGGACCTCAGCTTCTACATCTGTGAAATGGGGGTGGAGTGGGGTGGACTAGATGTTATTTCAAATCTCTACCAGCTTGAAATCCAATTTTGTTACCATCTTGCCCTTCTTTTGTATCTGCTATAGGACCTGACAGAATATTGGGCATATTGTGTTTCATATTCAGTGGATCTCTGAGATCGTGCAAAGGAAGTTTTAAGCAAATCCAACCCTTTAAGCACGATAGTCATTCGGGTGGCATCAGGAGGACAGGTATTTGGGCTTGACAGGACCCTGAGTAGATGTCATAATTAGGTTGTGGTTTGTCCTTCATTCTCAAAGAAGATCATGATATCAGGAAGGTGATGCCATGACTTGCAAATGAATTGGATTTAAGTGACACAGGGCTGTGCAAAGTCACCAGCCTTACTTTCTTCTCCAGAGTCATTGGGGTCCAATGGCCAGATACAGATCAAGACAACTGAAGATGGCCCAGTCGTAATTAGGAGATTTATGGGGATTATGCTACTGTAGAACTGAGATAAGAGGCCTTGACAGTTTCATGCAGAGCAATCAAAGAAGGGACATTAGAGTGTAGTATGGCACCAGACTTGGAATCAGGAGGACCTAGGTTCAAATCCTACCTCAGATACTTAGTAGTGTTGTGACCTAGGCAAGTCACGTTAACTTCTCTGTGCCTGAATTTCCTCATTTCGAAAATGAGAAAGTTGGAATTGACGGCTTCCAAGGGTCTCTCTGACTCTAAATCCGTGTTGCTGTATTTGACTCTGTAACCTCACTGAATGCCATGGAGAAGTTGAGAGAAGATGGTTTGAGTGAGAATGGTGTTTGTGAGGGCAGCTAGGTGGTACAGTGGATAGAGCACTGGACGTGGAGTCAGGAAGACTTATCTTCCTGAGTCCAAATCTGGCCTCAGACACTTACTAGCTGTGTGACCCTGGGCAAGTCACTTAACTCTGTTTGCCTCAGTTTCCTTGGCTGTAAAATGAGCTAGAGGAGGAAATAGCAAACCACTCTAGTATTTTGGCCAAGAAAACCCCCAAATGAGGTCACAAAGAGTCAAACATGACTGAACAACAAGAAGAAGTATATGTGACTTGGATTGGGGTTTTCTTTCTTTTGTTTTTAAGGGGAACTATCAGGAAAGGATATGAATAAGAATGAATGTTTTCTAGCAGTTTCTCTATTTACCTATTTTACTTTGTTTTTATTATTTACTTTTTGTATTTTTACTATTACTAATGCCCATAGTATTTTTACCCTTTACCTTTTTCCTTTTTGTAGCATCCTGATTTAGTCAATGGAGAATCTACCAAGAAACTCCCCCAAGGTGTGGTTTATGGTGTGGTTCGAAGATCCGACCAAAACCAACAGAAAGAAATGGTGGTATATGGTTGGTCCACTGATCAGCTGAAAGAAGAAATGAACTACATCAAGGATGTGAGATACTTTAAAGATTTTTTTTTCTGGCCCTTATTCCTTTCTGAAGTCCACCGATAGATTGCTATATGTCATTTAAGAAGATTATCAGTTCTTTTTGTTAGAGAACGCTCTCTAAGTCTTCATGTTATTGTCATGGCCAAAGCACAGGGGTGGTTCTCACACCATAATGTTAGCTTTTGCTGGAATCAAGGTGAGACATTGTGCTTAAGGAACTAAGAGGTTTCTCCTGTTATGCTGAACAGCCCTAAGAAACAGTGACCAAAAGGAAGCCATTCCTTTCTTTGGGTTTCCCTGGAGTGTTTCCCTTTACCAAATACAACTGAGATTGTGTCTGGGACATGTATCATCCCATGGTCAACACTAGATTGGTAACAAATAGGAAATAGAAGCTACTTTGGTTTGCCTCAGGTTTTTTTTTCTTTAATCTTTCTGAGGATGATGTATTTCTTTGCCTTCTTGTTGAGCTTGATTGAGTAGCTTTATTTTCTGTTTGTCACTGGGGAAAAGTCATACATACTTTGCCTCCCAGGTAAGTCACTTAACTTCTCAGTTTAAATAATTTCTGAATCTGTAAAATGGAAAAGTAATAGCACTTAATTCTTGTGAGAATCAGATGTGTATAAAGCACTTTGCAAACTTTAATGAACTATATATTTAATGTACCCACCAATGTTATTATTGGAACTCATACAAAGGAGATTCACACACTGAAATTTTTTTCAGGAGAAATGCTACTTTTACTTATTCACGCCACCTAAATATCTCAGAATTTCTTTTCAAATATTCAGAGCAGTATAAAAGAGAAGGGATGAAAATTGAGTCAAAGGTCACAGGAAGCCATTCGATGTATGAAGCTGAGCACAGCTGGCAAGATTGATTTGGAACTGCCAGCATCAAAATGTACTAATCCATTATGATCTTCCATGTCATAATGAATCAAAATTAATTTTCTTATCAGAACTGATAACATTATGTCTGTCTACCTAAGTTCAAATTCAGGTTCAAAGTCAGTGTTGACTAACCTCTTGTTTAGTCATTCTGAAATAAGTGAGGGTTGCTATACCTTCCATTGCCTTGTTATCCTCCAAAAATCACTTTTTAAAAAAAATATTTTTTAAAAGGAAGATCTGCCTTCTCTCCCTTCCAGCTCAAACAAAACCTCTATTATAGACATGTATAGTCAAGCAAAACAAAAATCTTCATTGGCTGTGTCTAAAAACTCATATCTTGATTTCCACTCCATCACATCTCTATCAGGCGGTAGGCAGCCTCTTCCATCATGAGCCCTCTGGAATTGAAGCTGGTCTTTCAAAGTCAACAATTATTTTTTACTCCTTACTTAACTTCTACCCTAAATAAGCCAGCTGGGACAAGGGGAATATTAAGGGCTGCCACAATATCCTAACAGTGAAAGAAAGGTCTTCCTTTTCCCTCAAATGGAAGACTATGCTTTTGTCCTTAATTTCCTGGGATATAGGATTGTTATAGATAAGACAATAGATTTTGACAGTACACGATTCCCCCTCTTTTCAAATGAGCAAGAATGAGTGAGAGCTGATGGAATGAAAATGCCAAAGGAATATTACCAGGTTACATATGAGTTCTTCTAGGCTTCGCTTTCCATGTTGTCTTTTCCTTAGGAATGTCTTATGTTAGGGCTGCCCATAATTGTGGTTTCTTAAAATGTTTGCATGATCTTTAAATGGCATCTCTGTTGGGCTACAGGTGAGAGCAACATTGGAAAAAGTCAGAAAACAAATATATGGGAACTATGATGAAATGAGGCAGAAAATTCAACTCCTCACCAAAGAATTGAGAGTAAGTAAAGGTCTCATTCATCTGAAAATGTGGAGAGATGATCAGAATGTAAATAATTTTCATAGGAAAATTATGTTTTTATGTGTGCATACATGCATGCGTATGCAAGCTTCATTTTAAGCAAAGATATGTATCTGAGAAGTTTGGGGGCTATCAGTATTTGTGAATTGAAACATATTTTAAGACAGGGCTGTCCAACTTTAGGTTTTCATTGAAATGATAGACAATATATTTTGATTTGCCATTTTAGTGAGAGCTCTGCAGTAGCTGGGCTTCGTTTACTGAAGCATTTATGTAAATTTCTCTGCTTGCAGGGAGGCTGCATAAATCACACTGCCAGCCACATTTTGGAGAGCCCTATTTTAAGATATACTAGAGGAGGTTATTTATAGAAAATGTTCAACTAATCTTTTTGAAGTGGGGAATCATAATGATTTACTGCTTTTTTGAGTCCCAGATTTTAAATATTTGCTTTTCTTAACCCAGGGCTCACCTTTTTGTGTGACTGAAGCCAAGTAAGGAAGAACCAGTAGCATATAACATTTTATGAAGATTCAATATCTTAATGAAAGGTGTTGATATATAAATATTTTGGAAAATTGGGTAGTGAAATTCTAACATACCTATGGAAATCTGAACTCAACATTCACTCGCAGTCACTAAATCCCCGTAATAAGTGCAAAAGACTTTAATGTAAACAAAAAATGATTTGATTGATAATAGAAACACAAGCAAAACTCTTAACATTTGTACATTATCTGTTTCTTTGTTCACCTTTTTCACTTCTCTGTGATTTATACCACCACGACCACCACCACCACTACTACCACCATTACCACTACTACTACTCTTACCAGGCCTGTTTGAACTAGAACACCTTTAAGTATTTAAGATCATGAACTTCCTCTTTCAAGAAGCCTTCTCTGGCTACTCCAGCTTATAAGAAGACCTTCCTTTATTAGATTCTGATAGAACTTGTGATCAGAATCATATAATTTTGTATATGGTTATATACAATCTAAATTGTTTGCTAATTGTTTCAGGTGTGTTAGTCTTGCCAACAAAAACATTGGCACAGTAGATAAAGCCCTGAACCTGGGCTTGTGTTCAAATCCAGCCTCAGGCGCTTACTAGCTGTGTGACCTTGGGCAAAGCCCTGTCTTCCTCAGTTCTTAATATCTGTAAAATGGCGATAATAATTAACACCTACGTCCCAGGATTGTTGTGAGGATAAATAAGAAAATATTTTTTACAGACCTTTGCAAACCTTAAAGCATTATATAAATGCTATCATTATCATCATTATCATTAATAGTAGCAGTAGAACTGGTAGTAGTAGTAGCAGGGAAGAGTCATTCAACAAACATTTAATAAGTGTTTATTTTGTGGCAGGCACCATGCAATGCTGTACTCATTTTCCATCCACCACAGTGCCTAATGAAACAGACCCTTATGAAATAGGGTTTTTTTTAACAATACTTCATATTGCTGATACATGATGAACCCCCCCCCCGCTTTCTTCTTTTGTCATTAAATTTTGATGGTGGTAATGACATCACAAGTATTATATTATTAGAGTCTTATTCTAAAACAAATAGTTTAGAATGACAAATAGTTTAATGACAAAAGAAGAAAGCAGGGGGTTCACCTTGCATATGAAGTGTTATTAAAATAGTCATACCATGGATCAAATCACATCCTTTGCCAAATATAGCTAAATATGGTAAAAACTGGGCACATGTTACATAGGATCAATTAATATTTGATAAATTAGTTAATGAATTTGCTCATTGCCTTTATCTGTTATGGGAATTAGCCTGTTTTTGGACTTAACTATGATCTCTCTATGTTGCGTATGTAGAGTTTATAGGGGGTCCTATGGAGAAAGTAGCTGGTCTTAGTGACTTTCTTAGGTTCTTTTATTTGTAGGCTGACTTTCCCCTCCGTTCAGAGAATGGACATGGATTAATGAGAATACTAGACAGATTATTCGGCTAAACGATGTCAGTTCAGATCCTGGGTCCTTGGGAGAATTTAAAGGAAGGGCTTTGTTCCAGCATATTCTTACCTTGCCTACTTGAACATTGGTTTTGCCCAGTGTTTGTGATAGTACCAAGTGTGTAGGGGTATCAGGATACAAAAAGGCACTCTAACTTTCTTGGAGGACTTTAAAAGTTGATGCAGGAGGAGCAACTGAGAACAAAGTTGCAAATATTCTTTTTGACTTAAAGGATGACCATCCTCTAAATGAGTTAACAAACCAAGGCGGTGAACATCTTCTCTAATTTCTCTATCTGAACAAACTGGTCATTGTTTGTGAAGAGCACCATATTTTATGTTTTGACTTTATTGGGTATATACTGTATTTCCCCATGTACGAGACACACCTTGATTTTGGGGCCTGAAATTTGAAAAAAAATGTATTACATAAAGTTATTGAACTTTGTCCATATTTGCAATCTGTCCCAACTCAAACTGATGTGTCTTCTGACATTGAATGACAAAATGATGAAATTCAAGGACCTTCTGCTCATAGCTTTCAGGCATCTTTTGGGCAAGTCTGGTGCATGTATGCATGCTTAGTCCATTCCATTCCATAAACCTGAAGCACCAATTGTGTCCTCCTTTGAAGTCAGTAACTTCTTTTTCATCAGCATCTTTGTGGACACAGGAATTCCAATTGCCCTTTGCTCTTCAATCCGTATCTTAAATTCCCTCTCTGAATCAGGCCATTTTGCTGACTTGCCTCTCATGGCCTTCTTCTGCCATGGTGTTTTCAGTAGGGTTTCTTCTTTCCATAGCCAGTCTTGGGTTGTTTTCTCAGTTGGAGGAGGACCAATCTTACGTTCAGCAGCACGATTTCCATTCACTTTTGCAAACTGGCACTTTTAACTTGAATGCAGCACCGTACAAAAATCTTTTCTGAGCCATTTCTGGGCAGAATGTGGCAAAAGTAACCTATATACCAGTGACAAATGTGAAAGAACGAGCGCAAAGACAACAAGCACGAAAAAGCAGGAAATGCAAGTAAAAAAAAATCTACAACCACTGTATAAGATGCACTCAGTTTTTAGACCTCAGATTTTTTGAAAAAGGGTGCATCTTATACGTGGGGAAATACAGTACAACCTCTGAAGTTCTGTCCTCTGATTATCTAGTTGTTGCCTCCAAACACATTCTATGAAATCTTGACGAGCTTAATTAGTACATCTGAGGCAACTGAGTTGAGTTCTATGTGTGTGGGTTTTGCCTAATTCTCTTTTCCTTCTGTTCAGGTTTCCAGTGCTCAACAGGAGTATCTACAGAATCACATCGAAACACAGTCTTCAGCCTTGGATAGTTTTAATGACATGAGCTCCTCTTTGGCTTCAGACTCCATTGGTTTGCAGGTATATAATTGTGCTCTCCTTCTTCACAATGCTCCAGGATGGCCACATGCCAGCTTTCTAGAAAGGTTTGAAAATAAGATTGAAAGCACATTTCAAACAGAGAGTCTCGTTCTAAACCAGTTGTTTTTGTCATTACCACCATCAAAATTTAATGACAAAAGGAGAAAGCAGTGGGGTTCACCATGCATCAGTAATATGAAATGTTATTTAAATAGAATCCCATTACACCATGGGTCAAATCACATCCTTTGCCAAATATAACTGAATGTGATAAAAGTAGCATATGATATAGTGGTTGCATCCTCCAATATCAGTGTTACAAAGGATCTCTCTACTTTAGTACAAGGAAGCAAAAATCTGATTGAGGACAAGATATTTGATATATAGAAAAATATAAATGAACAATCGAATGAAAGAATGAATAAATGACAAAGCATTGATTAAGTGCTTTGCTGTGTGCTAGGCATTGTGCTAAGTGCTAAAGATACAAATAGAGAAAAGACAACTGTTCCTATCCTCAAGGAACTTACTTACATTCTAATAGGAGAAGGAAATATACATAGGAGAATGGTGTCCAGGGTTGGGTGTTTTGGTTTGAGGAGTTACAGAAATGGTGAATGGAGTTGTAGAGCAATGGATGGATATGACCTTTTTATAAATGGTAGTGTTGCTTTGATTACTGTTCCTAGAGCAAGAGGCGGAAAGCAATGAAGCAGAGGGCATATATAAGGTGCCATAATAGGGATAATGGCCAGTGATGAATAGTCTATTTCATAGTGGATCTGAAGACATTTAAATATGTTGACCACTCTTTGATCAGCAGTAAAGGGCCCCAGGTCAAGGGACAGAGTAGTAGTTTGGATAGAGGAGTACAGCAGCATGGCAAGTTAAAAGACTTTCTGCTTCCATTGTGATTATTAATTATTATGTAATTATTAATTAAATGTAATTATTAATATCAAATACGTGTATGACCAAAAGGGAGATGGATTTGTCACGTGGTAGGAACAAGGGATAATTAAGACCTTTCTTGTATTCTACACTGCTATCCTTATAATGGCAAGAGAAAGGGAAGAAGATCCCCAATGTGTTGGAGGGAACTTCCTGTGTGGCAAACTAATGGGCCAGAGTCACAAATGGTGGGTAGGTAAAGGTCTGTGTCATTGGAGGAAATAGCTAGGTCAGTGAGACCACAGGTCCATTTGTTAAATAGAAGTCATAAATAATGATATTGTACTTCACCACTTACAAAGCCCATCCATATTCGCTACCTCATTTAATAACCCTCATAGCAACTCTAAGAGGTAAGAAAGGCAGATGTTATTCCCGTTTTACTGATGAGAAAATTGAGGCTCAGAAAATACTCTAAGTCTAGTTCTCTTTGCCTATCCCATGCTGCTTCCATTAATTCATTTAGAAAATCATTGGTGCAGGAAGCCAGGGGCCACCTGAATGTCAACATGAGGCACAGACCCCAATTGCAATAGAAAATCAAAGTTATGCTGACAACAAAGCTAGCCATAAGAGGTCTGATGGCTGGTCTAGGTGAACCTCATCTTGTGTTTGGGTTTAGCTGGGATGACCCCTGGCTGGAGTACCGGCAGCTATAGAGACATAGGCCCATAGATGATTAGAGCTGGAGGACCTGAGGGATCATCTCATTCAACCCCCTTATTTTGAAGATGAGGGAACAGAGACCCTGAGAGGGGAATTGACTCACTCTGGGAGGCTGTGTAGTGATACAGTGGCAAAGTTGGCAGTACAAGCCAGGTCTTCTGATCTTCCAGTCCACAGATTTTTCTACTAAAATAATTTTAAAAGATGCCAAGAGATGGCTGCACCTTCCCCAAAGAGCCAGTATTAAACCCCTGTACCTCCCTTATAAAATGAAGAGGATGAGCCTTCTGTCACTGGTAATAGCAGTAGACACTGGTCAAGTGGCTCATGGGATGAGGTTTCTGGCATCAGTCTCTTAGTTGGTTTTCTCATGGCTTTCTCACCAGTAGGGTGAGGGATGGAATCAAGTGTGACCCTGAACCAAAAGACTTTGACAGTTATTTAAATGGCTTCATGTAAAAAAAATGGAGAAGAAAATGCCAAACCACTCCAATATCTTCTCCAAGAAAACCCCAAACAGGGTCACAGAGAGTTAGGCACACTGAAACAAGTGAACAACAGTGGAAGAAGAATTTGGAAATGAGGGTGAAGCATGTCTCTATATTCTTTCTGAGTCCTTCCGGAGAACATAATTTCCCTCCTGGGCATAGACTGAGTGGGTGGTACTGGTTTTTTAAAATCACCTCCACATTTTCCCTCCTCTCTCCCTTTGTATCTGGTAACTAAGGCTTCTTTTACCTTCTCAGAATGCATTTAACCACCTGGCAGCTGAGGGGGTCACCTTGACTGAGTTTAAGAGTTATTCTATGGTGAGCTTGTATGTGCTTATCTTTTTTTTAAATGATTTTTTATTTTTCCCCAATTACATGTGAAAACAATTTTTAACATTTTAAAAGTTTTGAGTTCCAAATTCTATCTCTCCTTCTCTCTCCCCTGAAACGGTAAGCAGTCTGATATAGGTTATACATGTCCAATCATGTAAAACATTTCCATATGAGTCATTTTGTGGAAGAAAACTTGAAGAAAGAAAGAAAGTGAGGGGGAGAGAGAGAGAGAGAGAGAGAGAGAGAGAGAGAGAGAGAGAGAGAGAGAGAGAAAGAGAGAGAGAGATTTTCAGATGCCATCAGTTCTTGCTCTGCAGAAGCATAGCATTTTTCATCATGAGTCCTTTGGGATTGTCTTGAATCATTGTATTGCTGAGAATAGCTAAGTCATTTACAGCTGTTCATTGTACAATATTGATGTTACTGGCTGTATACAATATTCTCTTGGTTCTGCTCACTTTATTCTGTATCAATTCAAGTAACTCTCTCCAGGTTTTTCTGAAATCATACTGCTCATCATTTCTTATAGCACAATAATATCTTATTACATTCATATATCACAATTTGTTCAGCTGTTCCCCAATTGATGGGAATCTCCTTAATTTCCTATTCTTAGCCACCACAAAAAGAGCTGCTATAAATATTTTTATACAAATCAGTTCTTTTTCCCTTTTTTTGGTAGGGAGGGATAATGTGCTTATCTTTTATCTTTTATCAGAGCCCTGGTTGCTCACCAGGTGTATAATTTACATAATTGACATCTCAGTCTTTTGCATTTGAGAGGCACATTTTTATTTAAGCAACTGGATAAATTTCACAATCTTTCCATCTTGACCTAGTGTATAGCTAACTTCAAATTGTTGTTATTCAGTTGTTTCTGTTGTGTCCAACTCTTCATGACCCCAGCTGGGGTTTTCTTGGCAAAGATACTGGAATGGTTTGCCATTTCCTTCTCCAATTCATTTTACAGATGAGGAAACTGAGGCAAATAGGGTTAAGTGACTTGTCCAGGGTCACACAGCCAGTAAGTATCTGAAGCCAGATTTTAACTTGGGAAGATGCTCAGACAAACTGAGGCCTGGGAAAGACCTTAATTTAGAAAGACCAAGGTCATTCACTGCATCTCTTGGTCATCACCAGTTGTCTTGACTTATGCTTTGTCATTGGATTTTGGTGACTCTGGAGGAGTCAGACGGATGACTTCACACAGCTCTGCCTCACTCAGATCTAATTCATTCACAAGTCAAGACCTCATCTTTGTGATGCCATTGATCCTCTTCAAGTGCAAAGGATGAACAACCAGAGCAAAACAGGAAGATGCATCTTCCTGACTCTAGGCCTTGCATTCTATCCACTGCACCACCTATCTGCCCCACAACTCCAAATTACCTTTGAATATTAATCACAGGCAGCCAAGAACAGCTATGTTATGACTAAAGTAAAAAATCTATCAAGTATAAAATTATCCATCTAACAGCCTGCTAACTTAGCTAGGGCTGAAAATCTGTCCAGGGGTGGGGAACCTGTGGCCACATGACCACATGTGGCCCTCTAAGTCCTCAAGTGTGGCCTTTGACTGAATCCAAACTTCACAGAACAAATCCCCTTAATAAAAAGATTTGTTTTGGTAAATTGTGGACTCAGTCAAAATGCCTCATCCAAGGACCTAGAAGGCTACATGTGGCTTCAACGCTGTCGGTTCCCCACCCCTGGAACAATTTTACTTCTTATTTATTCTAATTTCTAAGTTTCAATCAGTCAACGAGCATTTATTAAATCTTTACTATGCATCAGTCACTCTGCTTCTCCCGTTACCAACTTTGCCCATATCTCATTTGACTTGATGAATGAAGACAAGCCCCTGTTTAGTTTTACTGTGACATCATTTGCCCAGTAAGCTTAGAATCTATTCTGTCGATGAGGAGGAGCCAATGTAGGCTTTTAAGAAAGAGAGTAACACCTGGGCTTCTATATCCTTGTATTTAAAATGAGTTGGTTCAATTAGGTGATCTCTTAGATTTTTCTAGCTCTAAGATTCTATGATTCTCAGAGAGCCTGGCTTGTGACTGATCTTACTCCTAGAATTATAAATTTGGGACTGAAAGGTACTATTGAAGAAAAGCATTCTAATTCTGTTTTAGATTAAATCTGTTGGAAACATATCTTATTAGTGTATACACAGCTTGCTTGGGTAGAGGTTCTGACCAATAGACTTCAATTGTCCAAAAATTTTCTCTTTTCTCTCAAGCAATTTATAGCTTGCATTTATAAATAATGGTGAAACAAAAAATGAAGACATTCCATAGTAATGATAACAGTAATGTCGGTACACCTTTAGGGAAGATGTTTCCCAGAAAACTAAAGACCTTCCCTTTCCTGGTTTGGTCAGGAATAAAGTATACATCCTTTCTAAATTTAGTCACAATAGACAAAGGATTCTCTCTCGACTGATTTAGTCAACATTAAACTAAGACATTCTCTTTATTAAGACTCTCCCTATGTTTATCAGGCCTGCTATCCAAGGGAGAGTGAGGAAATCAGTCCAAAGATACTTAACACAATATTAATTCTCAGTTTTAATATAGTACTTTATTTTTTCCCAATTACATGTAAAGACAATTTTTAACATTTATTTTTTAGCTTTTATTTAGTATTTTATTTTCCACCAGTTACATGTAAAAACAATTTTTAACATTCATTTTTAAAACTTTGACTTCCAAATTCTTTCCCTTCCTTCCCACCCCTACCCCTTCATTGAGAAGACAAGCAATTTGATATAGGTTATACATGTGTAGTCATGCAAAACATATCTATTGATAGTCATGCTGTGAAAGAAAACACAGATAAAAAGACTCAAGAAAAATAAAGTAAAAAAAGTATGCTTCGATCTATATTCAGACACCACAAGTTCTTTCTCTCTCTGGAGATGGATAGCATTTTTCATCCTAAGTCTTTCAGAGTTGTGTTGGATCATTGTATTGCTGAGAAAAGCTAAGTCATTCACAGCTGATCATCTTACAATATTGCTGTCATTTTGTATACAGTACATTTCACTCTGCATCAGCCCATGCAAGTCTTTCCAGGTTTTTCTGAGTGTCCTGCTCGTCATTTCTTATAGTACAATTCAGTTTTTATATAGCATACCATTTTACAGATGAAGAAACTGAGGACTGCAGAGGTGAAGTGACTTGCTCATGTTTCTCGGGTTGTAAGTGGAAAAGTCAAAATTTGAACCCAGGTCCCATGACCCTGAATCCAGATGTCTATCCATAGCACCATGGCACCATACCGCCATTCAAGCTCCATATTACTTCGTGCTTTTAGCTATTCCACATACCTCATTGTAAGATTTCAGTTCAGCAAATATTTTTGAGGCATCAGGGGATGTGGTAGGTACTGAGAATACACAGATAGGTACAACAATCATTCTGCTATTGAAGAACTCATAATCTCTTGGAGATGAGGGCACCTAGGTATTCAAATAAATGTGATATAGTGGAAATTGCACAGGTTCCAAGAGGAGGTTTATGAGACATATGAGGATATATAGATCACTTTTAGGTATGCAAGGGAGGTGGTGGTGGAAAAGAATTGTGGAGTCTTGGTTCTAGAGCTAGAAGAGACCTCAGATGCCACCCAGTGTAATTCTCTTATTTTATAGATGAAGACAGTAGGACCCCGGGTAGTAAAGTGACTCACTTAGGTATTGAAGTGTGATGGGTAAGGCATCATGGAGGAGGTGGTATTGGTTTGGGTCTTAAAGCAAGGGATGCTCTTTAACAGATGAAGATGGAAGAGGAGTCCATTCCAAACATAGATATTTCATATAGTCACTACATACTCTAATCAGGAATCCTCTCCTCTGCTTAGAGAAACAAGGAGCTAAAAGGCTTATCATCATTATTCAAATAAGGATTTAGAAACGAAGGAGCCTCGGAGATTAATTTCTCCTCTTGCTACAGAGTCAGCAAAGGTCTTGGGATACTATTTCAAAGGATAGGGTTTCCAGATGTTTGCATTTGAAATGGCATGCGACTTGGGTGGGGGGTGGGGGTGTGTGGGAGGTGAGAGAAGACGGCCATAAACACAGTGTCTAGCAGTGGGAGTTCTGGATTTTAATGACCTCACTCTTCTGGAGTCCTAAAAGAATAAACCAAACACAAATTGCAGTCATAAAAAGCCGCAGGCATTTAAAACATTCTTGTTGATGGGCACCCCCTGGCTATTATCAAAGGCATTTGTTAAGCACCTGTCTGTGCAAAGCACTATGATTAAGTGCTATAAACTACACTGAAAGTCCATGGTCCTCTAGCTCTACCAGCTCCTCCCTCCTACTCCTGAGCTGGAATGAGAGGGAGCCACTAGAGAAGAGATTTCTTGTGAAATTGACATTTCATTGGAATCCACTGAGGACACCCCTCCATATTGCCCTGAAGGACAAAAGTGACCACCCATTTCAGGTAAGGGAGAAAGTCTCCATTTTTTTAGATTGTCTCTAGCCAACCTCCATGGTACAGGCCCTGTGGGAAAGGTGTAGGTGGCTGCAATGGAGGAGCTTAGGTGGTAGGTAGATTAGAGCCACTAAATAATTTGGCAATAGTGAGCATCTACGCCCCTGCGATGGTGACAAAGGCTCCCAGAATGGACTGGGTTTCCGGGGTATGAATAGCCAGGGTGATTTGTTATTCCTCATATTGGCTACATACTGGGTTGTCTAGGTTGAGGCAAGGTACATAAGGATATTCTAGGCTACAGCCTTGGTGAAGGTTTTACAAGATCTCTTGGCCCTCTGTTCACATGTAGTTTCTGTATGCCAGTAATCAATCAGTAATGGAATGTCTCAAAATGTGTTCTTCTTTTTGTCCTGGCAGAAAACATTGGTGGATGTTACCTTAGAAAACAGTACCATTAAGGACCAGATCAGAAATTTACAGCACACATATGAAGCATCTATGGAACAACTGAGAGAAAAGCAGAGACAGTTAGAGGTGGCTCAGGTTGAAAACCAGCTTTTGAAACTAAAGGTAAAGTAAATGAAATTTAAATTCTTCATCAGGTTTCTATTCCTAATTTATATTTCTTCATTTCCTCTTTCTTTCTTCAGCTCCCTTCTCTTTTGTCTTCTTCTCACTTTCTCTTTTACCCCTTACTTCTTCTGTTATTTCTTCTCACATTCATTGTTAATAGTCCCAGAAGACTGAAATTGAAGGTATTCTCTAGGTGATCTAGAAAATGTTTGAGCATGTTACTATTATTTTCAGTGCAGTACAAGTACTAAATCAAAGAAATATTAACCATACTCCATTCTCATATACACTCTTAACATGACCACTTCTAGGAGGCAGCTAATGGCACAATGGAGCGCTGTGATTGAAGTCAGGAAGATCTGAGTTCAAATCTTCCCAAAGATACTTTCTAGCTATGTAGTCCCTTAAAAAAAAATCTGTTTGCCTCAGTTTCCTCATCTGTAAAATGGGGATAATAATAGCACCTACCTTGGAAAGCTGTTGTGAAGATTAAATAAGATAATATTTGTAAAAGCACTTAGCATAGTGCCTGGCACATAGTAGGTGCTATTATAAATGCTTATTCTTTTGTTTTCACCTACTCCCTAAGTGTTGCAAGAACTGCTCAGACAGTTATACCTTTGTTCTGTACAAACAAGCAAGGTTATTCACTATCAGTCATCTAGCACTTATTACGTGCCTACACTACACAGTCCTAGGCACTGTCCTAGGTGCTGGGGATACAAAGGAAGGCAAAAAAAAATTCCTTGCCCTCAAGGAACTCACAGTCTAATGCTGGGAGAGGGAGAGGGAGAGACAATAAGATACATACATATTACATTGGGGAATAATTTCAAACGGAAGGCACTGGTCTTAAGTAGAATTGGGAAAGACTTCTTCAAAAGGGGAGACTTTACCTGAGACTTGAAGGAAACCAGAGAAACTCAGAGGCATAGATTATTCCCTATACCTGGAATGTCTTCCCTCATCTTTTGCCTGAGTTTCTCTGGTTTCCTTCAAGTCTCAGCTAAAGTCTCTCCTTCTGAAGTCTTTCTGAGTTTTACTTAAGACTAGTGTATGACCCTAGGCAAGTCGCTTAACCCTGATTGCTTCAAAAAAATTTTTTTAAATTATTTTTAAAATGCTTGGAGCGGGTCTTGTGCAAGGAATAACAAGGAGGTCAGTGTCACTGGATCTCAGAGTAAATGCCCAGGAATAAGGCAAAGATAGGAAGAGGCCATGATATGAAAGGCTTTAAAGGCCAACAGAGGATTTTATATTTGATCCCAGAGGTTATAGGAAGCCATTGGAGTTTATTGAATAGAGGGGTGATGTGGTCCAATCTGTGATTTAGGAAGAGCAACAGCTGAGTGGAAGTAGAGGACAGGCTGGAATGTGGAGAGAATTGAGGCTGGGAGACTCACCAGGAAGCAATAATACAGATGTGCAGTGATGAGGGCTTGTGCCAGGTGGTGGCAGAGCCAGAGGAAAGGAGAAATGTATGAGAGATGTTCCAAAGGCAGCAATGATAGGCTTTGACAACTGACTGGATATAGGGAGGGGAGGGGAGAAACAGAGAGGGGGGGGGGCAGAGATAGAGACAGGGGAGGGGATATCCAGGATGACACCTGGGTTGTATGTTGACTGTAACATTAGTAGTACTGGAACATAGATGTGTTCAAGCTTTACCAAGAATTATCCTAGGAGCCCACAGAATAACCCCAAAGCCTCTCTAATCTGATTTTGCAGCAAAAAAAAGATAATCGTGGTGTCCCCTACGTTTCTTAGTCCCAGCAGGGGTGGGGTGAGGTGGGTTCCTTAGCAGTGCTGTTTTATACTAGCAACCAATTCTGTCCTCATCCTGGCACCACGAAGAAAAATGTAAGAGCATTCTCTAGAGCAGGGATTCTTAACATGGTATCTATAAATTTAAAAAAAAAATTGAAAATTGTGGTTTAATAAGATTGGTTTCCTTTCTAATCTTGCAGATTTTATCTTGTGCATTAAAACATTATTCCAAGAAGGGATTCATAGATTTATCAGACTGCCAAGGAAGTCCATGACACGCAAAAAGTTTGAGAATCCTTGCCCTAGACCTAGAGAATATATATTCCTACTGTAACTACTAGGCATTACTGTGTAGATAAAAGTTTGGTTAGGCCATGAATCTTTCTTGAACCATGCCATTCTCCTCTGCCTGCTGGAGGCTAAAATTTTTCCCTCTGGCACTTGAGCACCTATATCCTGCTATAATAACAAGCTCATTTTCTAGCCTAGGGGGTAAAATGACTCCAAATTCCATATGGATATCTTTATCTGCTATTTTAGGGAGCTTAAACAAATTCTAGTCATTAATAAAAAATTACATATAATTTTTTTTGCCTCTAGATCAGTATGAAATTCTGATCAATTCTGACCTACTTTATACTCCTATTGCCTACAGTAGCTATACATTCATACTATATATGCATTCGTGATTTTTAAATGAGGCTAAGAAATCAGGATAAGAAATAGCTTAGATAAAGGGAAAGATGATCATATAGAATGCTTGTCAAGCATGGGAAGGAGAATTTAGAAAGCTAAAAATAAAATCCTTTCAGAACTTTGTTCATTTCCCCAAATGGGACATCAGAGTCATCTGCTTTTTCTGTCTAAGTTCTTTTTTCCCATTGACCAGAACCCATGCCCTACAGCTTAAGTTTTTAGTTCTAGATGATGCTATGTAAGATACCTATAGGGAATCCATAGTGCTTCACTCCATTGTTCACTTTAGCTCTGCTCATCTATCTCCTTCCCCTGCATGTCCCTTTTTTCAAAACTCCTGGGCACAACTCAAGGCTGTCTCCTAGATCAAAGATTAAAGTCATCCAGATCTCTCCCAGGGCTGGGAGAAAACACTTGCCTCACTGAACTACAAATCCGAGAAGGCCAATCAAGTCTCAAATCACTATTACACTTCTATGGAAACATAGACTCTCAGAGTTGGAAAGGACCTCAGATGGTCTTTCCAGTTTTATTTGAAGAACTCCAGTTATGGAACTTACTTGTGTCTGGAGGGTTAGCGTATTTTATTTCTGGACAGTTTTAATTGTTAAGCATTTCTTCCTTAGTATTGTGTTGAAATGTGTCTCTCTGTAAACTTTTGACCTTTGGTCTTGGTTTTGCCCTTTGAGACCAAGCAGCATAAACTTAATTGCTCTTGCACAAGGTAGTTCTGAAAAGACTTGAAGATAGCTATCTTAGTCCCATCTTCCCCTATCCCGAAAGCCAGTCTCTTCTCCAGACTAAGCATTCTCACATCTTTAAATTAGTCTGTGTATGGCAGGATTCTAGTCCCCTCACCATTTTCTTGTTGTCTTCTGGATTTACTACCATTGTAATGGCTGTCCTAAAATGGAGGTCCCAGAACTTACAAATGTGTTCTGACCATCAGAGTTCAGGAAACCATCATTTCCCTAAGTATGCACATTATGCTTCTCTTAATGCAGCCCAAGATATTATAGGCATTTTTTAGCTTTCTTGGATGCCAGTTCTCCATTATAAATCTGACCTTTCGGAAGGCCACTTGGTGAAAGTGAGCAGGACTTTTTGTTGGCTCCCAGGAACCCAACAGCATTAGTGTGTTTCTCAGTGGTGAATAGCTTGTTGCTTTCCCAGTAGCAGAATCTGTTCCATTCTTGTTTGTATCAGTCACTTCCTCAGCCCAGGTAAATGTTCTACATTCTTGTTTCTGCAAAGACCTCTACGCGCCATGTATTGTTGTCACCGTAGCTCTATTAAAAAGGAATGTGGGAGAGCCTTATCAGGCTAGAGATAGCTTTGATTTCAAAGTGCATTTCTTGAATTTGGAATGGACTGCTGTGAACACATTCATAAGGTGTTATAAGCCTCAGCACCTGTGTTTCAATTCAATCAACATATATTAAGCATTTACTTTGTATGGGGACTGGGCTAGGAAACTTTGAGAGATACAAACTTTTACTTGACAACTAAGAAAAACAGAAGTATAATAATAGATCCATTTATAGAGCACAGATTTCTTGAGTGAGTGGCAAAGCCAAGATCCCAGGCTAAGCATTTTGACTTTGAATGCAACACTTTCCCCACTATATCATGTACTTCTCTGGGTCTTGGTTTCCTTATCTATAAAACGGAAATAATTATATTTTTACTAGCTCCTTCAAAGAGCGATGGTGAGGAAAGCACCTGTAATCTTAAAATGATGTAGAAATATGAACTATTAATAAAGTCTATCACAGGTTGGCTTGATAGTACAATTTAAGAATGAACTTTCGTTAATTTTTACTTATCCCAATTCTGTATAAGTTGTTCATGTCCCAAAGCTCCATTTTAGTAAATCCTTGGCTCCTCTTGCAGTGGTGCATTTTATGAATTCACCCCAATTAAAGAAAACACCACAAACCATCACAGAACTCATAATGCCAGTCATGTATTAGCACAATAACATGATTCTTAGACGTTCAGCCCTCTACTATCATTCCATTGCCTCATTCTCTCTATTTGTTGAAGGGAAAGAGTGATTTCCCCATCTTTTGTGCTAAGAGGTCATGTACTTTTCTCACAGGCGTGCCTTGAAGTCCTCACTTAGAGCCCATTTACTTGTACTTTAGACACAAGTCCAACAGGCTTGTTTATCTGATTCCTCAGCTCACATCAGATTAGAAGCAGCAAGTTACAATGAAGACTGTATGAGACAGGTGGGAACCGTGATAGGAATGAGAAATGACAACAAAGGAGAGACAATAAAACAGTAATACAATAAATCACATTTATGTAGTACTTTTAAGGTTCACAAGGTATTTTCTTCACCACAACCCTAGGAGGTAGGTAGTTAAACAACTCATAAACACAAACCTAAGTAAGTGTTGGAAGCTAGAGTAGGATTGACAATGCTATTAAAGCAGAAAAGATAGGGAGGATCAAGTGACCTTTAGTGGGTCCTAACTTGAGGTGCCCTTTGCTATTGGTCTGAACTCCAGCTCCACTCCCAAAGTGTTTCTGTGAAAGATAAGAAGTGTACTTCTTTAGGGGTAAAGGGTAGGGGGGACGGTGCCAGGGTGCTTAAGTATTGGCAGACAATCATGATGGAAAATGCTGTCCACCTCCAGAAAAAGAACTATGGAGTCTGAATGCAGATTGAAGCATACTATTTGCTTTCTCTGTTTTTGTTTGTTTCTTCTTTCTCATGGCTCCTCTCAGTGGTTCTAATTCTCCTTTAGAACATGACTAATGTGAAAATATGTTTAATAGGAATGTATATGTAGAGCCTATATCAGATTGCATACCATCTTGGGGTGGGGGGAGGAGAAGGAGAGAGAGAGAAAATTTGGAACTCAATAAGTGAATGTTGAAAACTAAAAATATATTAATATAAAAAAAGAAAGTACATAAAAAAGTATTGGCACTCAATCAACAAGCATTTATTAAGTGCCCACTGTATTCAAGGCACCATGCTAGATGCTAAGGATACAAGGACAAAAGTGAAATAAACTCAAGCTTACATTCTACTGGAAGAAACATGTTCAGTACAAATATATACTAAAAAAATAGGATATAGGGCAACTAGGTGGCACAGTGGATAGACTGCTGGGCCTGGAGTCAGGAAGACCTGAGTTCAAACTGACCTCAGACACTTACTTGCTATGTGACCCTGGGCAAGTTGCTTAACTCGGTTTGCTTCAGTTTCCTCATCTGTAAAACGAGCTGGAGAAGGAAATGGCAAACCACTCCCCCAAAAAGGGTTCACAAAGAGTCAGATACGACTGAAAATGTGTTGAACAACAGAAAAGGCCCTAGCAGCTGGGACAGGGAGGTCAGGAAAAGCCTTATGAAGAAAATGGTGTTTAAGTTAAACTTTGAAGAAAACTAAGTATTCTCAAAGATAGATGGAGGAGGAGGGAATACACTCCAGGTATGGGGGACAGCCTGTGCGAAGTCCCAAAGTTAGGAGATGAAATGTTGCATTGGCACTCACCAGTCACCACCCTATCTTAGATAAAATCTTGCCACATTCTCTGACTCCTTGGGGAACAGGAATGCCTAGAAACTAAAGAAGTTTGACAATATCAGGGGTTTTTGCTTTTCTTTTTTCTGTTGAAAGCCAACATAAAACATTTTTCCTTGAATAATGAAACTTGAAACTCACATTGATGAAAGAGTATGTGGGCGGAGGCTGTTTTCTCTGACCAAAATCACTACTTAGGATGGCAGAAAAGGAGGAAAGGATATTAGCCGTAGGGAAGCTGATGGTCAGAACCAGGAGATTCTGAAGCTGTGATGATCAGGGTCAGTTTTTGGTAGAGAACACACAAAATAACTGGGTTTTTATTGTGTTGAAATTTTCTCCAGAGAGCACCTCTGATTTACTAATTAGTTTCTAGAATTTGGGTATGGGCATAGCAGTGATTAACCAGTTAATACATGGTGGCACAGTGGATAGAGTGCTGGGCCAGGAGTCAGAAAGACTCATCTTCATTAGTTCAAATCTGGCCTCAGACACTTACTAGCTGTGTGACCTTGGGCAAGTGACTTAACCCTGTGTGCCTCAGTTTCCTCAGCTGTAATATGAGTTAGAGAAGGAAATGGCAAACCATTCCAGTATCTTTGCCAAGAAAACCCCAAATGGGGTCACAAAGAGTCAGACATGACTGTAAATGATTAAACAAAGATGTTTATTAAGTGAATTTGATGTCAGGCTGTGTTCTATATGCTGAGGAAACATATACAAAGAATGGGACAGTTCCCACTCTTGTGGTGCTTAAGAGCTAGGTTAAAATCCCACATCTGATACTCCTTTTGTGACCTTGGGCAAGTCTCTTAACTTCCCTGGGCTTCAATTTTCTTGTCAAATTCCTTAAATGGACTCAATTGCCTTCTTATCTTCCTTCTACTTCTAAATCAATGACGATTTCTAGAGATTGAGAAAAAATTCTCCAAACCTCTTAGAAAACCAAAAGTTGGGAAAAAGTCAGGCATGAATGAAGCAGGTTCAAGTTATAGAATGACAGGTTATAATCCAGAAGGGGCCTTGGTTTTACAGAGAAGTTAAACTGAGGTTGCTGATCCTTTGACACTGTCACTTAACACTTAACATCTATTAAGTGACTATTCCATGATTAGACAGCTAGAAAATGTCAGGGACAAGTTATAAAGTCAGGTCTTCCTGATCCAAGTTGAGAAAATATCTGCTTTCAAAATGCAGAGATTATTGGAGGAGGGGGACAGGTGGAAGAGGTAGACAGTGAGCTGAAACAAGTTTCTTTTTCCTCACATTTTTCACTTTGAACAACATTTGGCATTCCAAATATGTCGGCCCTATTGAATTCCTTGATCAGCTATGTTTTTACAGCAGTAGTAAAAACATTTAACTCCCTCCGCATAAATACTTAATAAATTTCATCCAGAAAAGGGGAAGGCAAAGATTTTCTCTAAAGGATTCCTATTTTAAGGTTAGCTCGTCTATCTGCTGCTAGTGTTGATCATATACTTAATCTTAAATCAATGCCCCAAAGATTTCCTTTTAGATCTTTTTTTTTCTTTCCTTCTGAGTCTGATTCTCCCTATTCAACCAGCCTGGAAGTACATCAGCCACTCATAGTCAGATCCATTGCTGGTTGGCACGGGAGCTCTGAACTGCTCCGTTTGTGATCTAGGACAGTCCCCTCACTCCCAGCTCCCAAGGGCTCACTGTATTGATGCTGGACTTCAACCCACTGCAACTCAGAACTCCCAAGATCAGGTGCTCTACCAGCCTCAGCTGCCCCGTAGAAACAGGGCTTAGAGGCATGTGTCACCACAAACAGCTTTCAATTTAAATCTGGGTAATGAAAAGCAAAACCAAAAAGATGAATGACTGGACAAGATGAGAGAAATGACACAGAAATAAGGAGGAAGAGTGATAACATTAAATCAGAGTCTTGGTAAGTAAAGTGAGAATAGTGGAATATGGGGGACAGCTCGATACACTTTCACATGCATGGTATAAAGACCTGCAACATCATGATCCAGTGGGAAAAAAAACAGACTATGGAGTCAGAGGGCCTGAGTTCTAATCCTATTTCTGACACTGTGTCGCTTACTATGTCCTGTGACACTTGGGATAGTTATTTAAACTTCCTGGGTCTGTGTGTGTATGCACATATACATATACACATGCATATATACACACATGCATGTACACACATATGTATAGATACGTATTTCTTCTGTTGAGTTGGTTTCAGTCATGTTGGACTTCCTGTGATCCCATTTGGAGTTTTCTTGGCAAAGATACTGGGGTGGTTTGCTATTTCTTTTTCCAGCTCATTTTACAGATGAGGAAACTGAGGCAAACAGGGTGAAGTGACTTGCCTAGCTAGTAAATTATACTGTAATATTAAAATGACACATATGTGTATATAGATATATGTATATATGTGTGTGTGTATATACATATACACACACACACACACACACATACATACACACACCTCTTACTTCTAGCCTTATTTCATCTGCAGATGGTGCGACCTTGATGTTTCTCTCTTTTATAGGTAGAATCTTCCCAGGAAGCCAATGCTGACGTCATGAGGGAGATGACCAAGAAGCTCTACAGTCAGTATGAAGAAAAACTACAGCAAGAACAGCAAAAGCACAATGCAGAGAAACAGGCCCTCCTAGTAAGTTTGGGGAGCCCTGCAATGAAAATCAAAGAGAGGTTTTTTTGTTTTAATTTTGTTTTCCTCAACCTCAACGTGGTCATAATCATAGGACTATAGGAAGGAGGATTCCATTTATTTATTTATTACCCAAAATCTCTCAATAACTTCCCATGATCTACTAAATTAATTTCAAACTCCGTGGCCTGACATTTAAGCCCTTCCATGGTATGGACATAACCAGGTTTATCTCCATAAATAAAATCCCCAGATATATTCTTTATATGGCAAACTGAAATCTTCATTGTCCTCCACATTCACCATGTGTTTTTCTTCTTCCATACTATTTTCCCTTATACATGCTCTACCCCCATCTCTCTATCTGCTTAAAACTGAATTGTTCTTTAGAGCTTAGCAGAAACGTAGCTTCTTCCATGAAGCCTTCTCCAATTACGAAAAGTGTCTCCTTCCACTGGGAGGGAGATGGTACTTCTTTTATACTGTGCTTATATTGTACTATATATAATAATCATATGTGTATGCACAGAATCAAGAACTTGACCTCAGAAGCGATCATTTTGTAGATGAGGAAATAGAAACTCAGAGAGTTATAACTTGGCCAAGGGTCACACAAGTAGGAATATAAATACACTGTAAACTTGAGAGGTCAGGTGCTATATTTTATGCATTTTTATATCTCCCAACACTCCAGTACAGTGACCTGCTCACAGTAGATGCTCAGAAAATGTTTGTTGAGTGATTGATTCATTTATTCGCTCAATCAAATGAGAATATTTGTAAAACGCTCACTAGAATGCTTGGCATACAATAGGTGCTACATAAATGCTTATTCCCTTTTCTCTCCTTACTAATAAGATTTATTCTTAAGGGTAGTTTGGTGGACAGCAGTATAGGAAGGGCATCCAGGAATTCTGTACTATACTTATGCCACTGATTTCCCCCATGGTTTTGATAAATAATGTGACATTGCGATTGAAAAGATAAAGCAAACAAAACCCAGGGAGCATAGTTAAATGTTGAGTAATGGTGGCAAGACTTCTCAGGTGGGAACCATAGTGGTAAATGGAAACAAGGTAGTGAGATTGTTCTGTTTACAAAGTTAAATAGCATAGAAATGGGAAGAATAAATACCTCCTCCAAGTACTCGAAGCCTGCTTAGGCTCCCTTAGAACTAACACAAGGTGACTAGCTTCTCATTTCTACCTCTGCTATGGTCATCATAAAGGAAGGTAAATGGCCTATATGGTCAGCTCTATGGTCACCTATATGGTGAGCTCTAAATGCTAAAGGATGTTATAGATTTAATGAAATAGAGAAAGGGTGTTGGATTTGGAGTTTGAGGACCTGGGTTGGAATGCTGTCTCTGCCAGTGTGACTTTGGGCAAGTCAATGGCTTCTATTTTCCTCATCCACAAAATGAAGGGGTTGGATTTAATGGCCTCTGGGGTCCCTTCCAGGTCTATATCCATGATCCTATAAATAGGACTTTCTTGTTTTCAAATAAAGTTTAAAAAATGATCCCATCCTTGATGAGACCCAAGCTCTCCTTCATATCCCTAAAGAAAAATGGTTGAATTAAGATGGCTATCCTGGACAAACTCTGTGTATTGAGACAAGTGTTTGTTTTGAAGGAAGAAACCAATAATTTTCTGAAAGCCATTGAGGAAGCCAATATCAAGATGCAAGTAGCGGAGACCAGCCTCGAAGAGCGAGACCAAAGGATCGGAGAACTGGACAGACTAATTGAACGTATGGAAAAGGTAACCCCCACACTCTCCTTTCCTCTCTTTCTCCAAAACTCCCATGTACTGTCACAACTCTCTAGACCCAAATCCTACACCACCATTCTGGAACTCTTTTCGTTTCTTGATGTGCAATGTAAATGTTAAAGGTTTCCCTGGCACTGAAGGACATGGTGTAGTGGTGGGAGTACAGGTATGACTGTGAATGTGGGACATGTTTTTATAGGAGGAGTATGTTGTGAGCAGGCTGATGAGTAGAGAACATTCCTCTGGAGCAAAATGTGGTTTGGGGACCCCTGGGGGTCTACAATAGTTCTGTCACATCAAAACTATTTTCATGATAATAATTATGACATTTTAGTTCTAATACAGTAAATATTAACAATTGCAACTCATATAAACAAAAGCTCTTTGGAGTTCTCAATAGTTTTAAGAGTTTAAAAGAATCCTGAACCCAAAAAGTTTGAGAACTGCTGTTCCAGAGGGTAACTGATTGCTAAAGTCACAGAAGAGAGGAGGCTGAGAGGAAGAATTGGTTAGGGGAAAGAAAAGAATGAAGAAAATGAAGGAGGACAAGAAAAGGAAAGGACAAGTGAGCTTCTACTTAATTATGTAATGGCCTGGCATATAGTAATCACTTAATAAATGCTTATTGATTGGGTAGTTTTGAATTATGTTTGATGGCTCAGGACTAAAATTAATGGACAATTGTGGCCTGACCCTCTTTGACTATTGTTGCTAAGCCTAGGTGACCTTGCTGAAGCCACTGACCATAGTGACCCCTCAGAGACTTGGGAGAAAGGAAATCCCAGCATCCTTAAATATTTTTATAGAGAAAAACAGGAAGAAGGAGCTAGTACTGACTATATTAAACTTAAATAGCTCTTTCTACTCCCTCAAGTGAAAATATTAGCCAGTTCCATGAGGTGAAATTTGGGGCCCCAAGCAAAAATTTCAAAAAGGGTTTTACCTTTTGTTAGCTGAAAAATTCATAGCTCTCTAGTGCTTGGGCAGGGATTAACTGAAATGGGAAATGTAGTAAATTCAGTGTTTATGGAGCCTGAGGGGTTCCTAGTGACTTCCAATAAAGCTAATGTGTGCATTTGGGGTATATGGAAGCTTACTTCAGTATGTAATAATCTGACCTGCTTTTCCCTAGGAATGCCAATTCTTTCCTGCTGAATGCTAAATCCTCTAATAAGTCTGTTGAAAATTAAAAGAATAGGTGGACTGTGTGAGGGAGTTGTCCTGTCTCTCTGTAGATATATACCTTATCCAGAGACAATGTGGTATAGCAGAACCATCAATGGATTTGGAGTCAGAGAATTTGGGGCAACTGTGGGCAAGTCATTGACCCTCTCTTGGCCCCCATTTCTTCATCTGCAAAATGAGGGAATTGAACTAGATGACTTGTGAGGTCCTCTAGAACTGTGATCCCTTTGTGCTATTTTCTAAATAGTCCCTGGATTATGTGTGTGCTGGGGTGGGGTGGGGTGCAGTGCTTTAGAAATTTAGATACAGGCAGTTCTGCTATAGCTGGGCACATACTTTCCCAAATACCACACCATGCAAAATCACACAATAAAAACTACGTGGCTTATGAGGAAAATGGAGCTGGGGCACAATTTTCAAAAACTCTATAAGTAAAAAAGAAATAGAAACCTAATAAGATGGTAGGGCAGGTTTATACATGTTAACGGTTAAGAAATAGACAAATACTATGATAAATAGTGGACTTGTCAGCGGTGGTAGCAGTAGGAACTTGGATAGGCCATAACTCTGAGAAGGCCATAGGGGAAAGGGGTAGGGGTGGAGGTGGTGCGGTGAGCCTTTCTTGTCTTGTATATCAGAAGATATACAATTAACACGGCCCTTTACCTCAACAAACATCTGAAGTTTCCTTGTGGAAGTGGGTGTTGGAAGGGTTGCAGCTTTTGAGTTATTTCTGCATTCTCACTTTTTCTTTTCCTAAAACAAATTTTATTGATGTCTTCTATTACTTACAACACCGTAATAATACTAATTATCCCTTCCCTTCCCCCTCCCAGAGAATCATGCCATATTTGTTGCTGTTTAGCTGGTCAGTCTTGTCCAACTCTTTGTGACCCTGTGGATTGTAATGTCCATGGTGTTTTCTTGCAAAAAGTACTGGGCTGCTTTGCCATTTCCTTCTCCAGTAGATTAAGGCAAACCGAGGTTAAGTGACTTGCCCAGGGTCACACATCTAGTAAGTATCTGAGGTTGGATTTGAATTCAGGTCTCCTTGACTCTAGGCCCAGTGATCTATCCACCAAGCCACCATATGGCCAATACTGTTTTTTAGAGAGGAAAATGATCAGCTCAACTGATTGATACATATGTACAATGTGTAATAACTGTGGAAATCCCACCTCCACAAAGGGGTAGGTTGAGGGGAGTGGGTTCTCATAACTCTGGATTTGAGTCCTACTTCATTTTTACAATTTCGCTACATTCACTTTGGATTTTTGGTGTGTAATTGTTCTTTCCACTCACATTGTTGTAGCTACTGTGTATATTGTCTTCTTGGTTCTCTGCATCAGTTCATATAGCTCTTCCCATACTTCTCTATAGTCATCACTCACTTCATTTCTTACAGCACAGTAAATATTCTGTTCCACAGTAAATATTCATATGCCACAATTTGCTTAGCCATTCTCCAATTGATGAACGTCTACTTTGTTTCCAGTTCTTTGTTACCACAAAGAGTGCTGGGTAAATTTTTTGTATGTATAGAGATATGCTTCTTGTTTCTTGTTGAAGAAATTGTGCAGAAGTAAACTTGAAAATTGTGTTATGCTCAAAATGTTCCCTAATATGTTAATCATGTTGGAACAAACAAAAACAGACCCTTTTCCTTTTGCCACCAAACCAAAGTTTTCATTTTGGGGTTATTTGGCTTGAGTATCTTAAATAATCCTTAAATCATTCCTGGTTTTTCTTCTGATAGAACAGGTTTTATAAATGCTCTGGTATAACCTCTCCCTGCAAAACAACTGCCAGAACTATATTTCCCCATACTTCCTGACATAGCAATGAATATTAAAAGCTAGAAGGATTCAGAAATTAGAATAAACTAAGGCATGCCATCTATATTGCTTATACTTTATCAAAACTTCCAAGCAACTCTTTGGAACTCTAGATTTAATATCTCTGATTTAGAAGTCTGGTGGGATCCTCAGGGGTATTTTTTAAATTAAATTAATAATTTTGAATTAACAAAAAACCATTTAATCTTCCACCAATCCCTCATCTAAAAAAATAAAAACAAAACCCTGAAATAAATGTTCATAGTCAAGCAAAACATGTGTTATCCATGTTCAAAAATATGTGTCTTATTCTCCACTTTGAGTCTGTCATCTTTCTGCCAGGAAGCGGGTAACATGCTTCAACATCAGGCCTCTGGAATTTTGGTTGGTCTTTGCATTAATTAGAGTTCTTAAATTTTTGAAAGTTTGTTTTTACAATGCTATTATTGTTGTGTAAATTGTTCTGCTCCGGTTCATTTCACCCAGTCCAAGGTATTTTAAAACTAAGTTTGAGAAATAGTTGTATTATGATAAAGTGGGGGCTAAAGATTATGTTGTGGATTTTTGAGGTCAGAGACTCTTCTTCAATAAATTGGGCTGCCCTCTCTTGCTCCCCCCTCTACTACACTGCTATATACTCCAGGTTCTATACTGCTATATAGTCCAGGTTATAACATATAATTTCCTAGATGAATTGGGCCCAGATTTTCTTTCCTGGTCCTTCCCAAACACTTCTTGTCTAATAATCTGTAAAGAGGACCTTGACTTTTGCCATGATGGCAGCAGGGCAAAGGTCATCAGCTTTGCCACTCCTCTGAGTCTCAGTGTTAAGTGCCTCCTCGAGGCTTATGCTTGCTTTAAGGTAGTTTTTATGACTCCTGAACCAACTGCTGTGGCACAATGAGACCTGAAAGATATTCACTCCTCCCAAATGTGAAGCAGCTAGGTGGCATAGTGAATAGAGTGCTGGACCCTGAGACAGGAAGATCCAAATTTGAATTCCTCCTCAGCCAGTTGGACAATTCACTTAACCTCTCTAAGTCACAATTTCCTCACCTGTAAAATGGGGATAATACTAGCACCTACCTCACAGGCTTGTTATTAAGCTAAAATAAGATAGTATATGCAAGCATTTTGTAAATTTTAAAGTACTATGCAAATGCTTACTATTATTATTAATACAGGAATGAGGTCTGGGAGACTTTTTCCACTATGATCCGATGAGTCAAAAAGAAAAAAAAATTATGTCAGCTAGACTATGGTGCCTCAGTTAGGGTGAGTGAATTCCTTCCAATTCTTATCAAAACCCCTGGGAGCTAGCACATTAGCTGTTCAGATTGCCTTGAAGTTTTGATGGGTCTGAAATAGGTGCTTAGCAACACTGGAGGAAGGACAGCAGAGTGGTTGACCTTTGCTCATTGCTTTCCCTTTGGCAAAGGCTCCTGTTCCCCCTATAGTTCATTTGTGAACTTGGTAAATTCTTTTTGTCATATGGTGTTTTCTTAATTAAAATGTTCACTTGATATTCAGATTATATTTGTTTTGCAAATTCGGGAAGGCCATCTAGAATAAGTGCCTTTACTTTGCTGCTCTGATCTCTTCTTAAACTCCTACAATCTGACTTCTGACCTCATCATTCTACCAAAAGTGCTCTCACCAAAGTTACCAATGATATCCTCATTGTTAAATCCAATGGTCTTTTCTAAATCCTCATTCTTGACCGCTTGCAGCCCTTGACACTGTTGATAACTGTTTTCTCCCTGATACACTTGTCTCTGGATTTTCAGAACACTGCTCACTCCTGGTTCTCCTCCTAACTTTCAGACCACTCCTTTTCAGTCTCCTTTTCTAGATCTTCATTCAGATCACACTCTCTAACCATAAGGATCCCTCAGAGCTCTGTCCTGGGCCCTCTTCCCTTCTCCATCCATACTACTTTACTTGGTGATCTCATTAGCTTCCCTGAATTTAATTATCATCTCTATGCTGATGTTTCTCAAATCTACCTATGCTGCCGTAACCTCTCTGCTGACCTCTAGTCTTGACTCTCCAATTGCCTTTTAAGATATTTATAACTGGATGTCCAGGAGACATCTTAAACTTATGTCCAAACCGAACGCATTATCTTTCCCCCTAAACCTTCCCTCCCCTCCCCCCCACCCCTAAACTTCCCGTTTACTATCTAGGGCACCAACATCCTCCCAGTCCTCCAGTGTCTTCCTTCACTTTCACTTGACTCACCTCCCCCTACCCCCTCCTGTATCTAATCCTTTGCCAGGACCTGTTGACTTCACCTTTGCAATATTTTGACTATGCCCCCTTCTTTCCTCTGACACTGCCACCACCCTGGTGCAAGTCCTCATCACCTTATGTTTGGACGACTACAATAGCCTACTGGTTGGTCTCCCTGCCTCAGACAGAATTGCAATTTAGCAGTATTGGTATTAATATTGAAATTTACTTAATATCTGATTTAAAAGGAAGGAAGCAGCAGCAACAACAAGACCCAAGGCATGCACATGCATTTCAACAGAGGGATGACTTGTCACTCTAGACAGTTCAATTTAGAGCAGATTTTATTCAAAAAGTCTATGTCTGTTGTTTTGAACTTGGAACACATTTTCTCATGGAAGCAAATGGTGATTATATTCCTAGGCTAAACCAGTAAAGCCTATTTAACCACAATATATGAAATAATACTAATAATTCCAGCTCAAGTTCCGGACCTTGGTGTCCTGCAGCATAGTAAGGAATAGGAGGAAGAAATGGAATAGCATTTCTACCTCAGTTACTTTCCTGGGTACTGTATAGTTTACCCAGGATGAAACACACACACACACACACACACACACACACACACACACACCCCTTTCCATACTCCCTTCTCCTGGTTCCCACTGTCTTTGTTTTCCCCTAAGTCCTAACCTGTTCACTTCTTTCAAGTCTGTCCTAACTGTTAAAATGCTCTGTGCTACTTCAAATGTACGTACTTCTCCTTACTCTATAACAAAACTCCTAATCTCTCAGTGGCTGATTTCAGCTCTAGCTGTCTGCAGGAAAGCCTGGCATTGAGACTAATTCATAGTATGTATGTATAAATACCAGCACCCCCTCATCCTGACTCTGGTATTTGCAAAGAAGATTCTTGTTAACACAAATGATTCAATGGTGGGATTTCAGGTAGTGTAACAAAGTGAAGTGAAGAAATTCATGATGTTGGGGTCAGATACATTAAGGCTGTGTCTTTAGTCCAAAATTTATCATTCTAATGACCATTTAGAACGGGTTCTTAAATTGGGCCCTTGGGCAGATATCAGAGTATCCATGAAATTGCATGGCAAAAAAGACATCTTTATTTTCCCTAACTTCCAAATGAAATTTAGCATTTCCTTCAGTTATGATTTTTTAAAAATTATCCAATCAGTTGTCACATCCTGTTGTTTCTACCTTTGGGTCATCTCTTATATATGTTCCCTCAGAGACTACCGCTAGATTTTCCTGTATATATCATGTTAGTATATAGCTGTTCTTTGGTTTGGTTTTGTTTTTTGGAGGCATTTGGGTTTAAGTGACTTGCTAGTAAGTGTCTGAGGTCAGATTTGAACTCAGGCCTTCCTGGCCCCAAGGCATATGCTCTATCCACTGCACCACCTAGTACAATGTTGCTTGCATATTTTCTTCTCCTTTTAGACTATGAGCTCCTTAATAGCTGGGAATGTTTTTTGCTTTTCTTTTGTATCCCCAGAACTTAGCACAGTGCTTGGCACATAGTAGGCTCCTAATAAATACTAGGTGACTGACTGACTGAGAAGGGGTCCATAGGCTTCACCAGACTGTGATAGGGCTCTATAGTGCACAAAAAGGTTAAAAATCCCAGTCATTTCGGAAGCCAGTTTTCCCTAGCAGCCAGGATGGCAACTACCCGTTTTTTTTAACTTGGAGCAATTTCTATAGTCTTTCTGGAATAAAGATGATTAAACACACTCAAATACTACTGATGAGGCCACCTTGGCAGGAAGTAGGGTTAGGGGGTGAACAGCAGATTGGGAAGAGTTCACTTAGATTACATGTAACTGCATGCTTTTTAGTAGCTTCCTATTACCTAATTTTGGAGCCAAAAGGGACACTGGGAATGATCTCATCCAATTCCCTAGTTTTATAGGTGAGGAAACTGAGTCCCAAAAAGAGTAAGTGTCTAAGCTAGACTCCCAGTCTAGAGTTTCTTTCACTGCATCAGCCATTTGTGACTTGGCTACTTCTTAGTCTGAATTTCCTGTAAACTTGCACATAAGCATACAAATGTTCCTCAAGTCCTCATGACTTTCTCTTGATAGCTTTAGAATAGTTCTCCTCTCCTCTAAATTATCATTTCCATTTAGGGCTGGAGAAATGTCTCCTTAGCTAAGCTAAAATTTGGCATGTCAAATTACAACCCTTCTCCCAACCCTACTCCCACCCTGCACCCCCACTTATAAATCTTTGAGAGCAGAAATGCTGCCAAACCCTTATCAGGTATGGGAACAGCCTGCCAGGAAGAATGAATTGTGGTACTGTTTGTATCCTTACTTCCCATCTCCTGACCTTGCTTCTTCTATTTTTGGACTTTGCTCAAGGGCAAATTTCTACTTTATGAATGGCTTGTCAATTATAAGGCTTAATTTATCATTCTCCTCACTCACAATATTGAAAATATTATCTTGATCCAAATTAAACTCAAAGTTAGATCCCGTGGTCCTGTTTCACTACCTTTTTTTCTTCCTCCTGTAGTTTATTAATGAGTATTTTCATAGACGTGTGATCTCATCTTTGTGGCTACTGTCTTTATAGATCCTTTTCCTATATAATTATTTTCTGTGTCTTTCCATAAATCTTCTTTAGAGGCTCAGCCAACCAACCAACCAATTAATAAATATTTAATGTCTACAATGTACCAAACCCTGTGATAGGCCTTGCGGATATGAAGACCAAAAACTAAAGCAACATTTGTGTCCAATGAGTGGGTACACATATAAATGTATACAAGATGTATACAAAGTAAATACAAGGATCTGTTCCAAATAAACTGAAGGACTTCCTGTGGTTCTTTTAACATGTTGGAGATACCAATGAACTTTGAGGGCAGGTTCACTGTTGTCTCTCAGTCTCACTGTGTCACTCATTGCGATGTGTGGGAGTAGAATTTTTGTGGGGAGAAGAGAAATAAGAAAACTTTACCCTTTCCTTTCTCTTACAAGGATAAAGCTCTTCATTAAAATGTCTGAATTCAAATATCAAACAATATTTGCATCAATGCAGTTTGACACTTAAATTTAGGTCTTTTACTAGAGTATTAAAAAACACCTTTAAATAACCTTTACATTGTAAAGAAGTGTATTGGAAAGGGGAGTATTTTTTTAAAGACCTCTAACTACCCTTTACATTGGCAGACGTGTCAAACACAATGGCCCATGGAACACATGTGCCCATGATACTCCCTTGTGTGGCCTCAACCAGATTAAACTGTAATTGGGAAATATTTAACAAAATAAATAAAAACATAATAAAACTTAGGTATTATTAATATGTGGTTTTCTAATTTAAAATGCAACCTGCAGGGATCCTTATGTATAGTTTAGTAGTAACCATTTCTATTTGAGTTTGACACCACTGCATTACAAGATTTCTAATAGATGGTTACTCAATCTCTACTTGCCTACTTCCAGTGACAGGGAGTTTATTACCTCAGGAGGCAGTCCAAAGCATTGCTGGACAGCTGATTTCATTATTAGGAAATGTTTATGTTAACTATAATCTGCATTACAGTAATGTCTCATTGTTTTAAGTTCTTTCCTTTTAAATAGGAAATCATACACCTTTTCCACTTGACCATCATTCAGTTACTTGAATCACTCTTATCATAAGTCTTCTCTTCTGCAGGCTCAAAGTCCCCAGGTCTTTCTTATGATCCTCTGAGGTTTAGTGGAAGGAATGACAAATTTGGAGTCAGAAGACCTAGGCTGGCCGTGCACTAGTTGTGAGACATCGAGTCTCTATTTCCCCATCTACAACGGAAAGATAATAGTATTTGTATTACATACTTCACAGAGTTTGTGTAGAGAACAAATGAGATAATAGTGCTATATACAACTGCCTTAGTTTCCTCATCTGTAAAATGAGCTGGAGAAGGAAGTGGCAAATGACTTCAATATCTCTGCCAAGCAAACCTCAAATGGTGCCACAAAGAGTTGGACATGCCTGAAAAACAACTGAAGAAATGTTATATATTATTTATATAGTATGTGCGTGTGTAAAAGTACACATATACATGTGAGTTGCTGCGATTAAATGGCAGAGTTTGCAGATTACTCACCAGCCTTTTCATTTTCTTCTTGAGTTTGTCATTGTCAATGTTTTTCTAGAGTTTGTCATTGTTTCTTTTAAAATGAGATGTCCAGAACTGAATAGGTATGCTAGCTGTACTCTGACCAGCACAGCATATGACTGATTAGGTTTTCTAGATGGAGACAGTATATATTTCTTTTAACAAAGTCTTAGGATTTATTATCTTTTTAGAAGTCCCATCCCATTATAACTTGGGCAATTCCCCCTTCTAGGAGAGAAGGGGTTATAGGCCATTTTCCTGATAACAGTATGGCCTCCTAATGTTGACAATCTATTCAAAAAGCCAAACAATTCCCTCTCATCTGAAATTTAGGGTTGTGAAGTACTTATGGAAAGAGTTTAGTGGCTCTATCCTAGTTGTCAAGTTCAAATGGCCTATTTATTGATTTTAGTGAGACCAATTTTTTGCATAGACTACATAAACTCTGGTTTTCCAGAATAGCTGTGGAATTTGCTATTTTGGTTAATTAGCTCTTGTGGTGAACTAAAATCTAGCATGTGTACCATAGCAGGATTACTAAATTTCAAAGAACCAGAAGATAGGAATACTTAATTTATAACTATTCAGACCCAAATTTGCACTCTCTTTGATGATTCAGAAGGGAGTTGAGGATACTGTAGTGCCCATGGGTACTCATTATGAACATATCTATGTAGAGAAGGAGAATGACATAGTGGATAGTGTGTTGTGCATGGAGCCAGAAAAATCTAGGTTTAAATCCCACTTCTGACACTTACTAGCTTGTTACCTTGAGCAAGTTATTTAACCTTATTTAAACCTCAATTTCCTCACCTGTAAAATGTTGTGGTAGGACTAGAAGAAAAGGCTCTGAGGTTCCTACCAGTTCTAAATTTATAATCCTATAAGACTATAGATGAAGAATAGTAGGATATATAGGAGTCTAGGCCAAAGTTGTACTGTCCTTATGATACACCCTGGCCTCTCTGACACATACTGTAACTTTAAAAAATAGATAATATCAACCTCCTTATTTCTAATTTGTTTATTTCTCCTAAAATTTGAGTGCAGAATGTGCAAACAAACAAAACTGAACCCTATTCCAGTTACTTGGGCTTTGTTTAGAGGCTGGTTAAACTATTTAATATACATATAATTGCTTTGGAGGGCTTTTTTTTGATGAGTTAATTTAGAAATGTTTCTCTTTGTTTAGGAACGCCAGCAACTTCAGCTACAGCTGCTTCAGCATGAGACCGAAATGTCGGGAGAAGTTGTCAACACAGACTTTGACAAGAAAAAGTAAGCTATAACATCTCTTGTCTTAAAATGAATGACTTCAGTGGTCTGGCATTTGTCATTGAAATGCTGTCTCTATGAGCAACGCTTGCCTAGATAGGACTCTCATCTTCACATCATTTATCTCATTTGTATGGAGTTTTGGTAGCTTGTATGTTGGGACATGTCCAAACCATGGCTTAGTGGATAGATACTGGCCTAAGAGTCAGGAAGACATGGATTCAAATTCTGCCTCTGACATACTGAGCAAGGCAATTAACCTCTCAATGTTCTAGACAACCATTCTATGTTGAAGAGAAGATGCCGACCTACATTGGTGGAGAGAGTTCCTTGTCTGGGAATTCCCTAGGTCAATGAAATTACAAATCCAGTCCCTAGCCCTCTCTAGGGAAAGTTCAGTCTGTGAAATGTTTTCCATCAGTTGACTTGTGTAAGGGGCTGAATTGCTCATTGATCAACAGAATGTATCATTTTGATGAAGAATCACCATTGAGACAAATTCCAGTTTCCAGATTTCAAAAATTTGACTCTCTCCTACCTTGTTCCCACTTGTTTACAGAAATTGTTAAACCAAAACTTTCTTTGTACAAAGTAAAATTATCTCTATTTGTTTTGCATACTCTTTGTTTTACATTGAAAAGAGGAGAGTGGCATTCATAAGCAACAGAAATGTTGCTAATTCATGGAAAATTCTAAGTCAAGCAAATATTTCAAGAGAATAATGCTGCTTTGTATTTTTTCTTTTACAACTAAAGGCTTTTTGAAGTGATAAGATTCTTCTTTTTCTCAAGGCCAAGTATTTTAATACCCCCACCCCCAGCCCAGTATCACTCATTCTAGGACATAACCTGTAGGTGATGGACAGTTAAAGCTTGAAACAGCCATACTGTCCTTTACAGATCATATAAAGATACCTCATTAAACCCCAGGATTCCACAAAACATTGTTTGGAATCAAATACAGTGAATTCAACAAACCACTTATTAAATGCTGACTCTAATAGACATTGAGTATGCTACAAAGAAAAAAAACACTGTTCTTCCCCTCAAGATGTTTACAATCTAATTTGGGCAAATGCATCTCCTTGAAAAAATATGATGGAAGTTAAAATGAAATGGGGAAAAGGAAAGATACAAAGTGCTATAGTAATGTTAGTGATTAGAAGACAAAAATACTTATTACTTTCCAACATGACTCTCTTTCCTTTAGACCAAGCCAATCGCAGACGAGGTCTTTAACTTTTATAGCTGAAAGAATACTGAAGTTGGAGTCAAAAGACTCAGGTTTAAGACACACTTCCATCACTTTCTAGCCATGTAATCTGGGGCAAATCACTTAATCTCTTTGAGTGTCTGTTTCTTTTCCTACAAAAATGGTGATCATAATGACTGTCCTGCTATCTTGAAGGATTATTGTGAGGATCAGATAAAATAGTGGCTATAAAGAACTTTGTAACTGTATACTGCCATACAAACCTAACTTTTCTCTTTCAACTTTGTCCTCCTTTCAACAAAATAGAGGTTGGCAAGGTTATGGTTCTTTTTAACAATCCAACTTATTAGTGAGTACTTAAGGAAGTATCTGAATAGGTATTGCTAATGAATATATCTGCAAAGGATGCCAGATTTTGCATCTTGCTACTAGGCTATATTTCTTTAACAGTTTGACTATATGTGTTGATTATGTTGCCTCCAAAAGTAATTTAGTTGTTTTATATTCTCCTGATGTCAGGTATCAGCAGCTGGAGGAGGCAGCAGCTAGCCTGCGAGAACGCATTAGACACCTGGATGACATGGTCAACTGCCAGCAGAAGAAAGTCAAGCAGATGGTTGAGGAGGTAAGCTTTTCATGAAGTATTATAATGCCAGAAATGCTGCCCATAGACTTTAACAGCCAATTAGGGGTGAGGAATCTCTGGCCAGTATGCCAGATCTAGGCCTCTGCTTAATTTCTTCAGCTCTTGGGTCAAATTATTGTGACCACAATCATTTTAGCACAGGGATTTATGGCCCCCCAGTACAGGTTTCTATGGCTATCCCCTTCACAATGTAGATCCATAAGGTTAAAAGATTAAACACTTGAACATATTCTAATAGCTAACAGCTGAACAATTTTTAAAGGGCTGTGATAACTTATTTTGATACCCATAGTTCAGTATTATACAAGGTCTGATGAAAGTTGCTTGTCTCAACTAGTGGTCACTGCTAAACTGGCTAAGTCTCTTTCTGTCTCTAACTTTATCTCTTATTTCCCTCTCCTCTCTCCTTTTGATGCCTTCTATTTCCTCTCCCTTTTCCTTTCCCTTTCCCTTTCCCTTTCCTTTCCCTTCCCTCCTTTTCTTTCCTTTATCTTCTTTGTTCCTCTTCCCCCTTCTCCCTCCTACCATATTCCTTCCTCATCTGTCTGTTTTCCCCCTCTATTTCTCCATTTTCCTATTTCTTCCTTATTCTTTCCCTTTGTCTCTATCCCCAAACTAGCTATTATGTCGAACCAAACTATATCATTAATATCTATTGTACTTGCTGAATAAAGTTTCATGCTCCCTGATATAGTAGGTAAGTCAAGTATTTTATATTTCTTTAAAAAAACACTAGAAAATTAAGTTTCTTTTTAATTCTATAAGGTTGCCCTCACCTTTGGAGGGGTGAGTTCATAACCCTTGATTTCTGTCATAAAGTCAGATATTGGTTGTTTGATACTGTGGTACAGTATGTCACTAGTTATGCATTTGTGAGTCATTTTTCTTACACAAATTTTAAAATTACTTCCAGTGCCATTTCATTTGCGAACCTGATTAAAAAGAGAGGCATTGACATTCCAGCTGGTTAGTAAAAATTCCTCAGGGTCTGATTCCCTTTCTCATAAAAAAGGGAGGTTTCAACCTAATTAGACCCCTGGTGAGGAAAGTAAATCTTGAAAAGATATATATTTACATTGGATATTGCTGTAAACATTTGAAATTTGCTGATTATGTTTTGCCAATATAGAAAAATGTTGGAATTACTGCTAAGGTTGGAGGTGTGGAGTAGGAAAGGGGAAGGGCTTTTTATTTTGTTGCTTTAAAATATGACTTAATTAGCATCTTGACCTGAAATGAGAAATCAAATCATATCATGTTGTATTTTGTGAGTCTTTTTGTTGGCTCTGGCCCTTTCAGATTGTTGTCATGCCCTTGATCTAAATGAAAAAGATGGCAAATCACACATATCCCTCCCCTTTAACCCCCCACCCCCACCCCACCTTGGCCACCCCTTTTGCTGCTCTGGCACCCATGGTACCTGTACCATAAGAATAGCATCCCTACTGGTTATTGTTATGGAGTCACTTCCCAAAGGGAAAATGTTGCTTGTCTGCTAGTTACTTACTGTAGGCAGAGCTCGTACTCATTTTTACACAGAGAATTCTTAGAGACCATAAACAGAATTAGGAATGTTTTCATGCTCCATTACAGGCTATGGAAGATTCCATTCAATGTTTCTCTAATACTAGATATTGAGGAAACCATAGGATGCTCTGTTTTCTATTACCCACCCACCCCCAAATTCCCTATGCAGTTTAGGGACAGAATCTTTTCCTTTTTGAGAATATTAGCTTTCTTCCCCCCTCTCTTCTGCTTCATCACTTCTAAAATTGCAAATATTTAACATTTTTTTAATGAAATTGCTCCAACTACATGGAATCATGGTGTCCCATGTTTTCCTCAGAATCTAGTAATAGATTGCTAAATATCCAGGCAGTGTGCTAAACACATGTAAATTTCTGATTGTGCTATCCTAGCTCAAACTTAGAAGGGCTACAGCCAAATTTAGGACATTCATTTCAGCAAACATTTCATATTCAGGCATGCTGGCTTTCATTTTCTTTGGTGGTTTGGAAATCTCTGTTCTTCATCTAGAATCCGAAATAAAACCAATATACAATTTTTAAAGACAAAAACATTATCGTGAATAACTGGGGGGGGGGCAGGGCACAAGCAAGAGGAGAGGGAATTATAGTGAATGCCCATATCCTACTGTTTTGTATGTTGTTAGCCTACCCAGGTAAACTCCTGTAAATACTACTAATATCTCTAAACCCATTTGTTGGAATAAAGTTATGGCCTAAGAGAAATTAGGTGTGTGTTTGTATACACATGTATGTACGTTGGTAGAGATGGTATCTGTGGCTATGATCCTGAGATTTATTGGTATGTTAAGACCTTACTTTAAAAATAAAAATATTATACTCTTGAATCAGGTCTTTTGAAAAGTACTATATCTGTTACTTCTTTTTTAAAAAAATCATGTTTTAAACCAGCATGTCAATCACATATTCCTTTTATTTTCTGTTTGCCTCAAGTTGAAGAAAAAATGAGTGGTTTGAAATTTCAGTTGCTATAGTAATTAACATGGCAACTTTTGGGGGGGTTGTTTTCCAAAGACATCTTCAAAGTATTTTGACAAAATGAAATGCATCCCAAGGAGGATGATCAAAATGGTGTGAGGGTTCTGAAAATTATGTCTTGTGAGGACCAGTATAAGGGATTGGCTAGATTTATCCCAAGGATTAAGCCTAAGGAGAGAAATGACATTTATCTTCACATTTTTGAAGATCTGTCATGTTGGGAAGAGCAAAAAAGAGCTGTGTTGCTTTAGAGGGCAGAAGGGTAAGTCGCAAAAAGAAGCAGATTTCAGTTCAGCAGAAGATTGAATTGTCTGTCTACCAGAGGAGTATGATGCTCTGGGAGGGAGGATCACTATCTGTCAGGGCTTTGAGGAAAGGATTGCTCATTTGAGTGGGAGGTTGAACTAGATGACCTCCAAGGCCAAATTTTGACTCTAAAAATTTTTATGATCTGAACTACATCTGGTTTTTTACTCTACAAAAAAATCTCATATATCTTATGGTGGCATACCATAATTCAGGTAGATATTAGTACTTCCATTACTTTGGGAAGGTGAGTCAAATCAGCAAAGTCAAAATCAGGTCATATTGTACGGACAGAGTCTGAGAAGCAAGGAGGCTTGAGAGATTAGTTGTGAAATCTTGTTCCAGTGAGCAAAGCATCTGTTAATCCGACTACAGAGTGAGCTTTTATTGGTGGCAAATTATTTGGATAGTTTCTCCTACACTATATTGAAGCTTGAAAGCTCATGAGTATTGAGGACTGAGGGATCACACTGCCTGCTAATGTTAATTCATACATAATGTATCATTTTAGTTATAATATCTATGAAGAAATTCTATACATTAAAATATGTGTTTTCCATTTTTAAATCAAACTCCCCCAAATTAGACTAGTATGTGGTTTTCGGGATGTAGTCCATTCTGCAAAAACAAAACCAAAAACTTACCTTTCCGTGTTACTTGAAGTTCTTAAGCTGCTTATATGGTCATTCCCATACTGAAGGTGGGTCAAACTTAAATTATATGTAACATATATGTACACATCTATATATGTATATATGTACACATATATTTATATACGTATGAATGTGTGTATGTACATATACATACACACACGCATACATATACACACAAATGTAAAAAGAAACAATGCTGGATTTAAAGTCAGAAGATGTAGGCCCAAGTTCTAGCTCTACCACTAACTGTGTAACATTGGGCAGATTGTTTCTTTTATTTGAGCCCCAATTTTTTTCATTAAAAATGAGAATAATAGCTATATTACCCACCTCACAGGGCTGTTGTGAGGAAAAAGCTTTGTAAACTATGAAGTCCTCTGTGAGTATGATCTACACATGACCCTAATGTAGAACTTTATGAGCTTTGTTGTTGAGTCATTTTTCAGTCACGTCTGACTCTTTATGACCCCATTTTGGGTTTTCTCGGCAAAGATACTGGAGTGGTTTGTCGTTTCCTTCTCCAGCCTCACTGAGGCAAAGAGGCTTAAGTGACTTTCCCAAGGTCACACAGCTAGTAAATATCTGAGGCCAGATTTGAACTCAAGAAGATGAATCTTCCTGACTCCAGGTCTAGTGCTCTATCCACTACAACACCTAGCTGCCAGAAAGATATAAGATATCCAGAAAAGAAGGGCAGAGGAAAGAAAGGAGCTGATCTCTTTTATGTGAAGTCTATATACATAGACTCAGCTGGAGAAAGCCAAAAGATAAAATGCTTTCCCAAGAAAGACCGCCAGATTGAGTGATAGTCTAAGAAATATGGCCCTAATTAGACAGATGAAAGGACTTGGACTTGTTTGCTCAACAGAAAACACTATAAGTTTCACAACTTCAGATGAATGTAAGGCTATTATATAGTGTGTGCTACTCAGATATTCTCTACTTCCACAGAGGACTTAACTAGGAGAGAGATATTAGGGCTTAGGGACATGTCCAGAACAGGAACATTCTCTGGCCCCTCCATTGTATTCCTCATCTGGACAGACTTTGGCGGGGGGAGAGGGGGCAGATATACATATAACTATATCTATATAGAGATCTACATAGAGATAGATATAAATATAGTTATAGATACAGATATAGTTATATAGATATAGATATAGATTAGACACCAAGCTTCCCAAGTGTCATTGCCTGGCACACAGTATGCCCTTAATAAATGCTGATTGATTGTCATTTGCCATTGAAGCAGAGAGAGGAAGGAATGAGACCAGAAGAGAGTAAATTATTTTACTGTCATTAAAAAAGATATTTGCTTTTATTTGTATAATCTACTTCCCTCCATTAGCACATATTTTAATGCCTAAATGAGTGGAAGGGTGAGTATGCATAGGGATGAACTAATGGGGTTCAACTCACCAATCTACCAAGGAAGACAGTTAATTCTCCTCATCACTCCCAGCTCCATTCCCCTCTGAAGGCCTGGGCAAAGCACTTAACTGCTGTTAACACCTCTTTAAACCTTCAGACTTCAACAAACACGGTCATTCACACCTCTTCAATTGCTCTGACCCAGCCTGCTGCCTTTGCCAACCAAAGCATCCTACTTGCCTATGGAAAAATGGAAAAATAATGTGGAGAAGAAAAAGAATCTCATAATTTTCCTCAGACTTAGTGGGGAGCAGGGGAAGTATGTGAGTGGATGGTTTTATAATCGCATATTTATTCAAATGGGTGCACACATTATTCTTTAGATTAATAAAGAGTAACTTAAATCATTATTCCTGTGCCACTTGCCATTTCAACCAGCAGAGAGCATCCAATTATGTCCTCCATCTCATGTCTCTTTTGTGGGTATCTTATACTTCTTTCTCTACAAAAAGTCAGTTCAAGGGGCTTTCCTGTTAGCAGTGATCAGAGGCAGGCTTGGCTTACTGCATAAGAAAAGAGGCTGTAATTAGTTCTTATTTATCAAACTAGATCCTAGGTGGGTATAGGAAGGCATGTAGCTCCCCAAGGTGCTACTTCACAACACTAACCTAAACTTTTGCCAAATATGTGACCAAGTCTTTAATTTATTTAGCTAGTCCTCCTTTAGCAGATCCTCCACCTATGGTCCTCTCTATTTTGACCTATTTAAAACACGAGGAAAACCTTAGCTAGCTAAAGTTAGGCTGATGATCCAGAGTCTGAAGCCATAAATGAAAAAGAAACACAGAAAAAAATGACCACGGAAGCAGCCACATTTAAACAAGTGCCAGGGAGGTTTGCCAGCATCCATGACCTTCATCATCTCCTGTTGGAGTGGTACATCATACCATCTCCTGTCCTCCAGGAGTTCTTAGGCTGTCAGAGCCACAAATGATGACTAGAGAATGCTTTCTTTCTGGCTGATGGCCTTGTATATAAATAAAAGCCTTTCAGAGGCTGTCCAGATAGATCGAGAGTAAAGATTTTTCTAAAGTAGAATGGATGTCATGTTTAACAAGAAGCAGAGATAAGGTGGAAAACAATACACCCTGTTCCTGTATGAGCTATACCTAGGGATTGCTAATAACTGAACATGATTTGTTTATCCTCTTTGGACTCTGGTCCCCCAGGACAAGTACCAGTGTCTTTCTATCCATTCCCCGACTAGTTTAAAATATTCAGGAAGTATCTGTGAAAGTTGATTGTTCTGTAGTTTCTTAGGAAGGAAATAGAGTCTCATAGTGGTGGCATCTGCCTGTATTCCTCTCTCCTGGGGAGGCTGAGGTTGGTGGATCACTTGAGCTTAGGCATTTGGACCTGCAGGAAGGCTAAAACAGATCAGGTGTCCACACTGAGTGTGGCACCAGTATGGCAAGCCCCAAGAGGTGCTAGGGGCAGGCAGTGTGCTCTGGGTCAGCCTGCCCAAGTTGCAAATGGAGCAGGTCAAAGTTACCCTTTTTATCACAAGTGGGGTCAGAGCAAGCATTGTGCTGTGTGTGGTCAATGCATCTCTAGTCTGGGTGAGATGGGGAGACAATCTGAAAGAAAGAAAAGAAGAAAGGAAGGAAGGAAGTGAAAGAAAGGAGAAAAGAAAGAAATTAAAAGTAATTCAGGTCTTGATTTGTTTTTCTTTAAGTATCAAAATTTTAAAAAAACACCTTTGCACAATTTCTGAGAAGTTGTTTTTAATAGAATAAGCTAGAAGGGATTGTAGAAGTCATCTAGTTATCTGGAATTCTTAACTTGAGGCCTGGGGTCCTATTTTTTCCCCAACATTTTGTTAACTGTATTTCAGCAGCATTGGTTTCTTTTATAAGTCTATGTATTTGATTTTAAAATGTTTTTCTGAGAAGGGGCCCATAGGCTTCCCCAGACTGCCAAAGGGGTCCATGACACTAAAAAGGTGAAGAATTTCTGCTCTAGTCTGACCTTCTCACTCTATAGATGAGGCAAATGAGGTTCAGATTGATGATAGGATCAGTGGAGCATGATCTCAGGCTAGAATGGACCTCAGACTTGTATTACAGAGATGCCGGTGCAAAAAGTCTTATGTAAGTAGAATATACATGTGTCCCACATAGAATGGGCATATAGTCATTTTGGATAGGAAAAGACAAGGTGGACCTACCTGCTACCCATATCACAAAGGCATTTTTAAAGGAGCTTTTATTTATTTTTTCTTTTGAGGCCTCAAAAACAAAACCTGGCTCTTTTGGTTAGCTTTTCTTAACTCTTCTTCTCTCTATATACTGCAACTGATCTTCAATGCTCTCCATCTTCAAAATCTCCCTTACTCATAATGTTTATGCACACAAACATTCTTTTGTTTTTTCTTTTCCCCTACATTTTTTACATAATTCCTTGACATACACAGCCCTTACCAATACATATTATACATGTATATACAAATACATATACATATACATATGCATATACATATACATATACACATGTGTTAAATTTCAGATTGTGCATCTTGCCTTTGGCCTTGCATTCAGCATACTTTTATTTTCTAAAGACAAAAAGTAAAATCTGCCTTATCTTTACTGGCCAGAGATTCATGGTCTCTGTCACTAGGTCACACAATTCCACTTTAAATGGGGGAGGGGAAAAGGAAAATTTTCTATAGAACCTAGAGCTCTAATCAACTGAATTGAACTGTTTCTAGATCATGTCACACGAGCTCTTCTCCAGATTTAGTCTTCGTTTCTTTGGAAGATGATAAATGGTGACCTGATCTAAGAAGCTTTTCTAATTACCCTGTGATGTACCATATGATGTCGGAAGAATATTCGTGCTGGAGAGGTGATTCTTATGGCCAAAATATTAAGAAAATGCCATTAAGAAGAAAAATCCTAAGGACTTTTCGATTTGGGAAAACATCCATGTAGTTAAATACTACACAGAAAGAAAATTACATCTTAAATGCTGCAAACAAAGAAGTGAAAGAATCTTAAAGACTGATCTTTTGGAATATTTCAGAAACTGTAGGCAGACTTCAAGATAAAAAAAGAAAGTTCTGTTATTAAATCTGAAAATCCAAGTAAAAACGGTATTAAGGAAGTGACATTTGGAAGCTGGGTTCCAGACAATCCATACTTGAAAAATAAAACCTTATGTACAGAAAAAAAGCTACAAATACTTTATCAAAGACATTACTGATGAGATGTGGAAAACTATGTGAAGATGTTACAAGGATCATCAGTGTGTCTGATTTTCAAATGGATCTGAGCTAAGGAAGTTATCCTTACAAAATCACTGTCAATCCCTCAAGAAAAAAAATTAAGCAAAAAAAAAATGCTCATATGGTTTTTAGTGGCCAAATAACGTACCTTTATGTGGTGGGTGTATGGAAGGCTGTTTTGACAGAATAGACATCAGCACTTGAAAATTTAGCCCTGAATCTTTAAGAAAAAAAAAAAAAGCTTGATTTGATTGGGATCATTTTCCTCTCTGGATCTCAGATTTCTCATCTGTAAAATGGGTGTGGCAGGACTAGACTGTCTCTAAGGTTCTTGCTAGCTCTAACATTCTTTCACTGATTTGCTTCTGATACTAAGAACATTCTACTGGGCCTGAGGCAGGGATGTGGTGGAAAGAATGCTAGATTGAGAGTTCAAAGACCTGAGTTTGAATTCTGGCTCTGTCATTTACTCACTGTGTGGTCTTGGGCAAATTACCTAACTTCTCTGGGTCTCAGTTTCCTCATTGATAAAATGAGGGCTTTGGACTAGATACCCCTCAAAGTCATTTTCAGCTCTAAGTCTAGGATCTTAGGCTCTATAAGAAGAGAAAATATATTACTTCTGCTGAGACAGATGCATTGAAGTAATATACTTCATCTGTGCTTTGGATTTTACAGCATTTCTGAGAGGCAATATTGCTGGGCTTGGGTTCAAGTTCCAATTCTACAGTTTACTTATTACACGGCTTTGGGCAGGGCATTAAAATTCGTTCGATCTTTATTTCCTCATCTCTAAAATGGAGATAGTAATACTTATGTTAACTATCTTACTAGGCAATTTTAAAGATTAAATGAGATATCATATATAAAAGGCACTGTATTCCTAAAGACCTATATAATTGTAAGCTAATATTTCTAGGGAGGCAGTGGTGGTGTGGTAGAAAGAACACTAAAACTAATTATTATAAAAGTTAGCATTTATATAGACTTAAGGTTTACAAAGTGCTTTGTATATGTTACCTCATTTTATGCTCACAACAACTCTGGGAGGCATTTATTGTTATTATCCCTGCTTTTACATATGAAGAAACTGAGGCACACACAGGTTAAATTACTTGCCCAGGGTCACGCTGCTAATCTAAGGGAAGATTTGAACTCAGGTCTTCCTAACTCCAGGTCCAGCATTTTATTCACCATATGACCTAGATACCTAGAAAGTTATTATCTCTGTTACTTTGGACAGTCGTTTAATTAGTCTCTCTGAACCTCAGTTTCCTCATCAATAAATTGAGGCGGAGTGTCATCAGAATAGATAATCTAGCTTTAACACTCTTTGATTTCCTGGAGAAACACAACAAATTGGTGTGAAGTGGTTTCTTACTCAACCTCATAATATTCTCATGGAGTAAGGGAGTGAGTAGGTAAGAGAATATAAGTAAGTAAGAATGTAAGAGAGTGAGACACGGAAGAACAGTCAGCAAACATCTATTAAGCACCTCCTGTATGCCAGGTACTGTGCTAAGTGCCAGAGATACAAAGAAAGGCTAAAGGCAGCCCCTTAATGATGAAATGAGGTAGAGTTAAGAGTGATCTGAGGTCACTGATAATCAGCCTCTGACTTGGAAATGAAATGACTATATCTAGATGATCTAGAAAACTCGAGAATGCCTCAGTGGAAAACTTGATGTTTCACACTCTTTCCTAAGCACCCGTCCTTGGACTTTCCTTTAGATTTGACTGGCCAGTATAAGTGAGGAGAGGCAGTGTGACTTAATGGATAGAGACTTGGCCTTGGATTTAGGAAGACCTGAGTGCAGGCCCTTCTGATACATCCTAGCTGTGTGATCCTGGGCAAGTCTCTTAACTGTTCATGCCCTGAAGTCGCTCTTTAAGTTGCAGATGTCTTGATCTAGATTGGTAAAGGAAGTTGCTTTTGATGAAATCATAGTTCTGACCAAACACAACAACAACACAAAAGTGAGGGAGAGGTTCAGAAGGCAGGGAAGGGAATGATTTTCATGTTCTAGAGTAACAGTAAAGTGTAGCTACGTGGCTCCATGGATAGAGTGCTGGGTTTGGAGTCAGGAAGACTCATCTTCCTGAGTTCAAATCCAGCCTGAGATACTTACTAGCTGTGTGACCCTGGATAAGTCACTTAACTTGTTTGCCTCAATTTCCTCATCAGAAAAATAAGCTGGAGAAGGAAATAGCAAACCACCCCAGTATTTCTGCCAAGAAAACCTCCAATGCTTCAGATACTTACTAGCAGTATGACCCTGGGCAAGTCACTCAACCTTGTTTGCCTCAGTTTTCTCATCTGTGAAATGGACTGGAGGAGGAAATGGCAACCCTCCCCCCCAGTCCTTCTGCCAATAAAACTCCTAACGGGGTCACAAAGAATCAAACATGACTCAAAGACGACAAAAGAACCAACTAAAAAGAATAACAGTAAAATCATAGGATGTTTGAGCAGAGAGGGATCTCATAGATGATCAAAATATATAGATGAGGAAACTGAGGCCCAGAGAAATGAAGGGACTTGCTACGGTCACTCAAGTGTTATTGCAAATATCATTGCATTAAGTCCAAATTTCATCAGCTCCTCAAGGGCAGCACCTCTTACATTTTTGTCCTTGTATCTCCAGTAACTAGTACAGCATCTGGCATACAGTAGGTGCTTATAAAGGCTCATTGATTGATTAGTTGACACAGCTAACCTTTCTATCATACAATAGTGCCAAGACTGAGTAGAGTGATGGATAGAGCACTGGTCGTGGAGCCAGGAAGACTCATCTTAACTGAGTTCAAATCTGGCCTCAGACACTTACTAGCTGTGTGACCCTGGGCAAGTCACTTAACCCTGTTTGCCTCAGTTTTCTCATCTGTAAAATGAACTGGAGAAGGAAATGACAAACCACTCCAGAATCTTTGCCAAGAAAACTCCAAAGGGGGTCACAAAAATTTGGACATAACTGAAGTGACTTAATAAAGCGCCAAGACATTGTAGACTGCAAATTTGTTATGATATATTCAATTTAAATGTTTGTAGATTTTAAGTTAGAATATGAGAAGTTTGTGTTGAAAGTATTGATTCTACTATAGTGTTTTTCCCACAGTTTCTCTACTAGTTTATCTTTTTCTGCCTTGATTTTTCCTCAGTGTCTCTGGTGGTGAAATTTCCATTTTTTTTATCTTGCTAGTATAATTTATTAAAGAGTCATAGAAAGAAATAAGTACCATGAGCCTTTTGGAGAATGTACCTAAACTCATTGACAATGAAAAAATTCTTGTTCAGATCTTGCCTCCGATGCTTAATACTTATGTAACCATAAGCAAGTCACTATAGCCCCCTGAGCCTTGGTTCCCTCATCTGATATAACGCGTGTATGTGTGAGGGTGGGGAGAGGTGTTGGACTAGACCACCTCCGAGGTGACTACTATGTAAATGTCTAAGGCTGCACATTTACTCAAGACGTTTACATAGACTGAAGTCTTTCTAAGTCTGGGCCCAGAACTCTATCCACTTAACTCCCTGGTAGCCTTAAATGCCCTGCTTTGAGGAGGAAGATTCTATCAACTCTACCCACTTCAAAGATACTTCTAGTATCTCTGATCCCACTTTAGTAAAGAGTGGGGTTTTCTTATAGGCCCATTGCCTTTTTCTGGGTTATGTTCACCTCCTTTGAGTTCAGGGCACACCCAGCAGCAGCTACAGAAGACAGAATCCAGCCCTACTAATGCTGCATTGGCTGATTTTCTGACCTTTTGGATGCTAAAACCTACTTTCTTCTGCCTTGAAGGGGCTTTGCTTGGCTTGAACCATTTCATTATCTGCTTGAGACCTACTGCTTAGCAGAATTCTGATCCTGTGTCATTGCTAGTCACATCCCAGTATAAAGTTGCCACTAGAAAATATTTATATATAAAGAATTTTTAGTAAATAGGAGTGTTAAAATTCTAAATGCCAGAATTTGGCATGGTCTTGTTCTTAGTTTGATCTTTAAATATTAACATATTTTACTTAAAGTATGAAGTTTACAGTCAGTGCTAGAAATATTATATGTACATAAGCCTGGTGTGTGTATATATGTATGTGTTCATGTGCATGTGCATGCATGTATGTGTGTGTGTGTGTAATGGAAAGCAATAGAGGCAGTTAGGTGGCACAGTGGATAGAGCTCTGGGTCTGGAGTCAGGAGGACCTGAGTTCAAATCCATCCTTAGACTCTTAAGACACTAGCTGTGTTACACTGTGCGACCTTGGGCAAGTTGTCTGACCTCTGTTTGCCTTAGTTTCCTCAACTGTAAAAAGGGGATAATAATAGCACCTACCTCACAGGGTTGTTGTGAGGATCAGATGAGATATTTGTAAAGCACTTAGCACAGTGCCTGGCACATAGTAGGCACTATACAAATGCTTATTCCCTTCCCCCTTCCCTTTCCCTACTGCAACTTCATTTTACGAAGTATGTATAATATAGATTGTTCATATTGTTCTCCTAAAGCTTGACATGTTTTCCTTTCAGATGTTACTAAATAAACTCTGTTGTTCTACAGATTAGTTGCTCTTTGGGCTCCAGATATGTCTAAAAGGACAAACATTTCTACAAGGTTCAAACTATCCCTATGAAAGGTGGGGATAATCCATCAATATCACAGGAGTAATTCATCAATATCACTTAAGCATTAGGATACTTCTTGTAGGACATGCCAATGAAATGAATGTTGTTATGGCCACTTACAACTGTCATACATCCCTTGGGGAATGTGGTCCCTAAACATCCATGGAAAATCCAATCTAGTAACCAGCAGGGGTGGTGGGGGAAGGGAATAAGTTTAGCTTGGACTAAAAGCAGTGATGAGGTCTCACTGGTGCACACTGAACAAAAACCCCTTTGCCTTGGGGTGGGGAAGATAACAGAGTGTTGTGGTGGATAGAATGCTCGAGTTGGTGTCAGGAAGACTTGTATTCAAATCATATCTTGACACTTAATAACAGTATGACACTGGGAAAGTCACTATATTCCTCTAAGCCTCATTTTCTTGAAAGAGATTGAATTCAATGATTTTTAAGTTCCTCTCAAGTTCCAATAATATGGTCCTAGAACTTTTAGTAGCATTGTTGGAACATTCTTCTCCAGGCACCTCCTATAGGAGATGCCTGTTCTATTTTCTGATCCTTCCTTCTATCACTAATTTATGGAAAATAGTAGTTCTATATATGTGAATATTGTATATGATTCAAAAGAGAGCAAAAAGGAAAACTTGATAGTAATACATACATTCACTGGAAATATGCAAACCTGCCCATCCAAGTCTGAATCAATCTTGTCTCAAGAAATTTCACAACTACCATAACTGAATCCCAAGAAATTTGCATTTGCCACCTGTGAAAGCAGAGATAGAAAAGCTTGATATAAGTTTTTTCCACGTCTTCCTCTCAAGAGAATTGTAATAAGCAACGATTTTAAACAACAAACCCTTTCCAAACTTAGATAAAAATCATCTACAATTCCTTTTCCAGTGTAGCCTATGGCATGGAGAATGTTACAATCGCGAGTGGATAGTGATATTTGATTTAAATGTCCTCATTGGGAGGGGAGCACAGTGTGAAACAGGGGAGTCAAAAAGCCTTTGCCATTTCTAGATGATTTGTTGATACTAATTTCAGTCACAACATTAAAAAAAAAACTTGACCAGTTCCTGGAAAATGATACAACATGCTATTAAAAAATGGAAGCCATTCACTGAGAGCTCCCTCTTCTCCCCTCCTTTCCTCATTTCACATCACTCAGATTTCTTGCAAAAATTTCTCTTTAATCAACCTTATTTCACAGGAAGTGACTCTTCTTGCTGAGGCAAACCCATCCGTATACCCGTAATCCCATTCCACCCCATCTCATCTTCTCCAGAAGATTATGCCTTCTGTCGTCTCCACTCTCTCACTTAATTCCATCTGTCTACTGGTTGGTTCCCTACTGCCTAAAAATACACCTCTGTCTTCTTCCCTGTCTTCAAAAAGACTTCACTTGATCCGTCTACCCCTGCTAGCAATGGATGGTATCTCTTCTCTCTTTTGTGACTAAACGTCTTGAGAAGGCTGTCTACAGTCAATGCCTCCACTTCCTCTCCTCTTACTCTCTTCTGAACTCTGCAGTTTGGCTTCCAAGCTCATCATTCAACTGAAACCTCTCTCCAAAGTACAAATGATCTCTTAATTGCCAAATCTAATGATCTTTTCTCAACTCTTCTCCTTCTTGCGCTCTTTCCAGCCTTTGGATTACCAGTTCTTCTCTTCTCCTTGATATTCTCTTCTCTCCAGGTTTTCATGACACTTCTTTCTCCTGGTTCTAATTCCACCTGTCTGATTATTTTCAATCTCTTTTGCTAGATCTTCATCCCAATCACACCCACTAACTAAGGGTATCCCTTAAGGCTCTTTCTGTATGATTTCACTTAGTTGTCTCAGCTCTCATGTATTCAACTGTCATCTCTATGCAGATGATTCTCAGACCTATTTATTCAACCCTAACCTCTAGTTTCACAGCTCCAATTACCTATTGATATCTCGAGCTGGATGTCTAGTAGACATCTTAAATTTAACATACCCAAAACCAAAATTATTATCTTTTCCCTCCAAATCCTCCCTCTTCCTAACTTCCTTATTATGGAGGAGGGTGCCATCATCCTCTCAGGCACCTGGGCTTACAATCTTCTCGACTCCTCACCCCCACACCCTTCCCCAAACTCAATCAGCTGCCAAGTCCTGTCATTTCTACCTTTATAACACCTCTTGTATATGATCCATCTCTCTTCTGTCATTGTCACCACCCTCTTATCACCTTGTCTCTAGACTATTGTGATATCTTTCTGGTTGGTCACCTTGTCTCTAATTTCTCCCCACTCTAGTCCATCCATTCAGCCATCAAATTGATCTCCCTTCTGTACAAGTCTGATAACATCAATCCTCCCTCTATTCCTCCATTCTGAGATTCCTTCTAGTTCCAAATCTAAGATTATGTATCATTTCACTTATGCCCTTTCCACCTCTATCTACCACATGACTTTTCCAGTACAAGGCCTTAATTTCCTGGAAATTGGGGGGGAAAATACAGTGGGGCTAGCAGTTGGTCCACATGCATGGTCCCCATGCCATCAAGGAGGGTATAGAGTGATGCCTCAGAAAGATTGATGGCCTATTGAGTTTCTATATTGGGAACTTGTTGGAGGTGGAGGTGGGGAAGGCACTCATTATGAAAAGGAGGCATTAAAGAAAAGCAAATAATAGAAATTATGGTAAGGGGCAGGTCACTTTCCCCATAAACCAAATCCTGATTATGACCCTTGGATACCCTAAATCAGTGGCATCAACCCCAAGGGGCTGCATATTGATTTAGAAAACCACAAATTAACATTATCTATTCTGTATTGTATTTTTATTTATTTTTTAAACATTTCTCAATTACATTTTAATCTGATTTAGGCTGCCCACAAGCTATGAGTCTGACACCTCTGTTCTAAGGTGAACATGTATTCTTTCTCAGGCTTGTAACCCCAGGTATCTCACTTGGAAGAGAGAGACTTCTCTGCAAGTCCCAATATAGTTCCTTAAGCTGGGGTCCATGTACTCTCTCAGGGATCAGGGGATAGGTTTTATGGAGACATGAATTTGGATGGGAAAAAATTACATCTTCATTTCAATTTAATTTCCTTTGTAATCCTATGTATTTCATTTTGTGAATCTAAAAATATCACTTAAGAAGAGGTCTGTAGGCTTCAGTAGACTGCCAACAGGGTCTGTGACACAGAAAAGGTTAAGAAGTTATTGCATCTAGGCCCTGACCTCAAAGACTTTGAAATATCTTTTTCCCCATTATTCAGCAATAGTTTTGTAGGTCTCCTTGTAAGAAAAACTTTCAATAGATGGTTGGAAGCTAAAGGAACTCCATTCCCCTACCCCTCCAAAAAAGGCTAAAGAGACAGAGAAGGGATAAGGGAGAAAACATGACCTACCTTTCCTCTATTCAAAGTGATCAAAAGGAAGGCGTTTGTGAGCTCTCCATCTTCCCCTATCTTGCATTAGGTTCTCAGATCTTTAACATTTTGTGATGCTGGTATAAGTAAACTGTCCTCTCTAACCAGATCTATTTTTAAGCTAGTCCAGTTTGAGAGTACAAATAGATCTTTTATGTATGAGTGTGTGATGATTATAAATGTTGGTATGGGAAATCTGCCCATCAGCGCCACAGGAATAACGAAGTGCCCCCTCCTTACCTCTACGAGGTTAAATCTGAGTGTAAGGCAGTGTTCGGGGTGGGGGTGGGGGTTGAAAAAAATCTTTTGCAAGAAATTCAAGGACAGAACAATTCTAACAGCATAGAGAGTACTACCATTTTCTTCTTTTCTGTGGTTATGTCTTCTCTGTGAATGTGTCCAAGCCATAAAACCAATTTATACCTCTTTGTATCACTCTTATACACCTAAGGATGATTTTTAGGTGTTCTGGAGAATTGGACTTAATATTTTGTGTTGCCCACTTTAAAAAGAAGTAGACGTATCATGAGTCTAAAATAAAAGTCAAACAAAAGTAGATTATTTTCCCTTGGAAGCCAGTTTCATCTTGAGCCTTTAAATGGCATAATTCTATTACTGTACATTACGCGGAACTTAATAGAAGAAATTGATTAAAATATGAGCACTATTCGTTGCATGTGCCCTGGCTGAATGCCACAAGACACATTAATTGAAAATGAATTTTCACAAACCCAATCAGGCATCATGAAGATGAAAAATGTGCCTTTTTACCCCTTTCTTTCATTGATTTTTCATTTTCCCCTCTTAACTTCATTTAGCAATTTTTCAGTTTCATTTTGTTCTTACTTTAATTCATTCCATCCTTTTCCTCTCAGCTGGGGTATTATAACTTTTTTTTTCTTCCTTGTTAAGCTACTTTCTTATAGTATATTACAGCAGGGCAAATTCTGATAACTTAATAGCTGACTTATTTCTCCCCATATGGTTTATTTCAGAAAAAAAGTTTAGTACTTACATTATTTTTTAAACTTGCATCCTGAGGTCATTTTTTATCCTGAGGATTTCATTTTTAATATAAAAATAAACCCCTAAAGCATAATTATTTTAATATAATTAAGGATAGATATAAAAATAAAACCTTTCCTGTGAAGAGAGTGAAATCTGGATTAGTCTCATTATGGGTGGAGTTGTCTTAAAGTAGTTGGGGTGAGGTTTGGGGTTCCAAGGTACAGGACAAGAAAGGGCAGAGTACCAGAAGATATGTCACAGCATGAGAAGGAATTCAGCAGAAAGTAAAGCCCTTTATTGAGGGAAGGAGCAGTCAGGAAGGATGGAAATAGGTCCGCAGGGATCCTTGGGTGAAGTAGGGTACCCCAAACCAGTAAAGCCATGTGGGTTTATGTCAGGTTCTTATTTGAGTACAGTGAGATCAGGCATTGGGGGGAAAAGAGGGAGCCTGGACCTGAAGCACAGGTCAGGGTTCGAAGACTGGAGCTGATTCATGCTTGAGGGTGGGAGATGGGCTTGGAACACCTGAAGAATTGGTAACTGGTTTCGGCGATTTGAACCTACCAGGATGCAGATTAGTGCAACAGATACAGTACTGGCATGGTGTCAGAAAGACTCAGTTTCCTAAATTCAAATCTGGCCTCAGACACTTATTAGCTGTGTGACTCTGGGCAAGTCATTTAACCCTGTTTGCCTCAGTTTCCTCTTCTGTAAAATAAGCTGGAGAAGTAAATGGCAAACCCCTCCAGGATCTTTGCCAAGAAAACCCCAAATGGGGTCATAGAGAGCTAGACAGGACTGAAATGAATGAACAGCCACAATAATGACGCTATAGAAATGATGTTTGCCAATTGGGCACCTGCAGTATGTGACAAAGCTGAAGCAGAACATTCATTTCCTGCTTTATTAAAAACTATTTATTGTTGAGACTGAGCATTCACCACTCATTACCAGTGGCAAAAATATCTCTCAAAATCCTATAGGAAGTGTTATATTACATTTGATACTCATATGAACTTTTATTTTCATAGGCTTAGGTACTTGAGCTAAATTTCTTTTACATTGGAAAACTGGATACCAATCATGACACTGAATTGTAGAGTTACATCATATGAAGAGGGATTAGATAGTGGCGTTGCCATTTATTAACTGGGTGACCCTGGGCAAATCACTGAAATTCCTGGTTCTCAGTTTCCTTATCTATAAAATTAAGGGGTTGGACTAGGTGACCTCTCAGGTTCATTTCAGCTCTAAATTTATGATGCTAGGTCTCAGATAATAAAAAACCTATATGACTGTTCTGTGAGACTAAAAGCTGCTTTGGGCGGCTAGGTGGTACAGTGGATAGAGCACTAGACCTGGAGTCAGGAAGACTCCTCTTCCCGAGTTCAAATCTGGCCTCAGACACTTAGTACCTGTGTGACCCTGGCAAGTCATTTAACCCTGTTTGTCTCAGTTTCCTCATCTGTAAAGTGAGCTGGAGAAAGAAATGACAAACCACTCAAATTTCTTTGCCAAGAAGAGTTATAAACAACAAACATTGCCTCATCACAGCCCCTTGATGAAGCTACTTTAAATTTCTGCTTTTAAAAACTTGTGAAATTGATTGTTTATAAATATTGTTTCTTTCTGCTGGAGACACCAACTTTTTTAGAAATCCATTTGAATTAATTCTCTAAAACAGTTTGTATTCTATTTGTATTTTATAAATATTAAAGGGTCAGGGTGATAGGTACAATTTCAACATATAAAAGAAATATTATTACATTTAAATCCTACTAACTTTTACCCATTTCTTGTGAAAGGAGAGACAGTTCTGCTTTTTTATAGATAGGTGGAGGTGCCTTATAGATAGACAACAAAGTTACTCCCTTCTGATTGAAAAAAAAGTCATGTGACAGAGAGAGAGTTTATGGAGAGAGTTTAGTGCCTTTCCCTGTCTGCCTTAGCCAGTGAGAGAAAGAAGACCCTGAGGAGAGTGGAACAGCAGTAGATCTTCACAATTGATAAGAAGGCTAAAGGGTTGATTAAGGAAGTTCCTTTAATTAGCTAGAATAGGATAAAGCTGTTGGCAGCTATGCAAAGCTGGTTTTTGACGTGAAAACTGACTTGATTTCCTAGAAATGAAATTCTAGAAGCATGTACCATGCCCAAAAGGGGTCCAGCTGCAACAAAAAGATTCAGATTTAGTTAGAAATGATCATTCTAATTAGAACTAGCAATAAGACAAAGGCTAGGTAAACCTGTGATTCATAACAGTTTAGCATAGTGTGAAAGGTACTAAATTGTACTTAGGTATTTTTTGCTTTAGAAACTTGTTTTCTAAGACTTTGCTATTCAGTGTTTAGGATCAACTGTTTTTAATGACGTCTTTTTTTTTTTTTAGAAAAATAATCCAACAAAACCCAGGAAAAAATCTGAAAAAATCCATTGTTCTGATCTCTTTCAGTCACTTTTTCTATGACACAGATCTGTTAGTTTGTACCAAGCCACCCACTACCACTTGGTGGCAGCTTAACCTAATTGGAGACTCCTTTCTTTTGAATGCTGAATAAACTTGTTTAAAATGAAATAGGAAACCTAAACTAGTAAAGTGATTACTGCAAACAGGCATGTGGTAAGGTGCTGCCCCAGATTGTAATCACAGAATTCTTGGGGTTACAGATCCAAGAGATATCCAGCATTTCAGGGTTTCCTCAGAAACTCTGTTCCAGATGAGTTCTGTTCCACTGAAATTCAAGACAGGCTTTCTAAGTGTGGACCCTCTCTACTCCAAGTCATCTATTCCAGTCATCATAGGAAAGGTTAAGTAAGGAAGGCATGATCAGATTATACTTCTTGGGGTCAGCCTTAATGAGAATGGTTGCCCTTAAAAATATCAAAAATTGAGCCACTCTCCTAGTGAATAGTCCTACTTCTGCTATTCCCCATTTCCTTCCTCTTCCTTTTAGTTCACCAGAAATTTAATATCATTCTAACCTTACGCTATTATTTGTCACTCCACTGCTTCCCTTTACTCAAAATGGGTTGTGGCATGTCTTTTTTAAATTAAAGTTAATTTTTTTAGAGCTTTTTGTGGGAGGCAGCTAGGTGTTACAATGGTTAGCCTCCTGGACTTGGAGTAAGGAAGATCTGACTTTGAGCCTTGCTTCAGACACTTACTAGTTGTGTGACCCCGGGGAAAGCGTCTAATCTTTGTCTCAGGTTCTTCATCTATAAAGTGGGGATAAGAATAGCACAAACCTTACAAGTTTGTTAGGAGGAGCAAATGAGCTGCTATACTATGGAAGCGATATTTTACAATGGGGCAAAGGAAATTTGTTAAGCACTTGGTAAATTTTAAAGTGGGGCAGCTAGGTGGTGCAGTGGATAGAACGCAGGGCCTGGAATCAGGAAGACCCAAGACTCCAATTTTCAGTCTTCTAACTGTTCCTCCATCTGTACTGCTAGTCTATCCGGTTTTCTTCTTTCATCAGTTCCCTAAGTCTATATTTATAGCTATATGATACTTACAGCATCTAAAGTGAGCAGGTCATTAGTCATCCCCAGGTAGTTTTCTAGCTCCTTGGGTAAATGTTCTTAAAACGTATCTGTTGCCTGCCTTAATTATCCTTGAAAGTTTTCCCTACTCAGGACCATTTTTCTTATCCAGTAAAGGTACTGAAAAGAAATTGACTCTTAAAAACAAATAGAAAAGAATTATTAGGGGCAAGATAACGTTGATGTTGTTGTTCAGTCATTTTCAGTCATGTCAGACTCTTCATGACCCCATTTAGTGTTTTCTTAGCAGAGATACTGGAGTAGTTTGCCATTTCCTCCTCCAGATCATTTTATGGTTGTTGAAATTGAGGCAAACAGGGTTAAGTGACTTGCCCAGGGTCATACAACTAGTAAGTGCCTGAGGCTGGATTTGAACTCAGGTCTTCCTGACTCTAGGCTCAGCGCTCTATCCACTGTACTCTACCTAGCTGCCAAGACAACATTACATTAAAATAAAATTGTGTTCAACAAAAACTAATAATCAAAAGAAAAATAACATTTGGAAAATATGGTAAATTATAACATAAAAACTTGATATCTAAACTATATAAAGGAACTGTTAATGTTAATGTACAAGGCAACTTTGAGATCAAAGACTGAACAGTTTTCAAAAGAGAAATGCAAATAATAATCATTTGCAAAATGCTCAACCTTAATAATAATCCAACAAGTACCATTTTAAAAGTAATTAAAAACAATAAAAGGCATTGCTGGTTGGGCTATGGAAAAACAGGTACAATCATTCAATTGCTGGCAGAATAGCAAACATAGCTTTTTTTTGAAGTGCAATCTGAGAATCTTCATTATGAGGTATTCAAACAATCTTCTTTACTTCAGTAATTCCATTTCTGGGAATATATTCTCAGAGCGTTATCAAAAATAAATTTTAAAAAGCTGTTAAATTTTCTCATAGCAGCATCATTAATAATCACAAAGAATATAATCTAAATGTCCAACAATTGGGAAATGGTTAAATACAATGTGATACATTAACATAATGGATTTCTGCAATGCAATTAAGATAAAGTATGAGTACTATTTTTAAAAAGCTGGAAGGAGCTTTATGATATGAAACAGAGCAAAAAAAAAAAAAGCAGAACCCAAAGAACAAAGGAAATGCTGACGGACCATATGAAAAACTAAATAGTAACAAGAGGATAAACAGAAATCCTGATGGATATTTAAAGAGAGTGACTGAAAAGTTATATTTTATCAATTAAAGTTGCTTTATTTAAATGTAAATAGTTAAAAAGCAATCTTACTCATATTAATGCTTAATATTGTTTATATAAAATTATAAGAAATAAACTTTAAGCTCCTAGAGAATGAATTATCATACTTCTCTATATCTCCTTGTCACAGAGCATTTATTACAAGGTTATACATTTAGGAAGTGCTTTATAAATACTTTATGAATTTTCCTTTAAGAATGTTGAATAGACTTTTTGATAGACTTTGTAAAAAGCGATGTCCCATAAAGGAAGAAAAGTAAGAAGAATAATGTCAAGTGAGAGATTTTAAAAACTGGGTAATTAAAAATATTTAGAGGAGGAAATAATAAAGTTTGGTGTGTGGTCTTAAAGTTGGTGTTTTTTTAAAATGTTAGTGATGGCTACTGAAATGCTGGTAGGTTCAATAAGGCAACAAACATTTACTATGCTTGGCAGAATGATTATCAGTCATATTCTTTGGGAAATCCATCTAACTATGAGCAAAGAAATCAACACAGTCTTTACTATTTTGGACCTTGTGGTCAGTTTGGGGAAGAAAAGACTTGTACCCAAGAAACAAATTGGAACAGTTCACAACAAATTGATAATCAAATATTAAATTGTGCTTATTGAATGAGAAAGACTATAGAAACTTAGAGGAAGGAATTATCAATGGGAACCAGAATCTTCAGGAAAGACTTTGTGCAACATGGAACAGGATATCAGCTGACTTTGAAGGATGAGATTCAGGGAGCTGAAGAGATATACCGGGAATTTTGGGTACAATAAAAGCTAACCACAGGATTAGGAATGTTCTGCAGTCAGTTTAATTCTCATTTCCAATTTCTGCATAAGTAGCCCTCGTGATATATCCATGAAGACTTAGCCAGACCAACTTGCTAGGTTTTCCTCTAATTAGGAGAGTGTAGACTCTTAGAAGCAGCTAGGTACCACAGTAGATATAGTGCTAGGCCTCAAGTCAGCAAATCCTGAGTTCAAGACCTGCCTCAGAAACTTACTAGCTGTCTGATTCTGGGCAAATCACTTAACCTCTGTCAGCTTCAGTTTAGCACTTGCCTCCCAGGGTTGTTATGAGGATCAAAAGAGATAATATTTGTAAAGTGTCAAATATACTGCCTGACAGGTGCCATTGTTACTGTTATTCAATAAAAATAATTAGGTAGGATTCTCAATCAATTTGCATGTACATGGTTTCTTTGCATCTTTTCCGATTAACTATTTAGTACTACTTTTGTTTTTTCATAGGTCGAATCATTAAAGAAAAAAGTGCAACAGAAACAACTATTTATCTTGCAGCTTTTAGAAAAAATATCCTTCTTGGAAGGCGAGGTAAGAATCTATGATTATTTAGATATAATTCTGTACCATGTAACTTTGTTACCAGAGTACTAAAACTTAGTTTTCAAATAAATGAAGACTTTTTAGACTCAGAAAATAGACAGCAAATTAACTTTCAATGAAAAAATGAGATTCTGATAATTAATCATTCGTCAAAATTATTATATAGATTTGTGATTCTATCAGCAATGAATGAATGAATGTATCTGCTACTCCACAACCCATCTTGGTGGTGTGGGCTTTTCTTCTATATGAACTTTCTAAACAAGTATACTAACATGCCGGATAAATATGATAGTGGATTATAAGTCATTTGGTTTTTGCTAGAACTTTAAAATAGTTAATATTAACATTCTTTCCTTTCTGAATTTATAATTTATCTTATTTTGTCCAAAGGAGGAATAGAACCAAACCAAAAAATTAGAAGGAAACTTAAGAGTTCAAATGTACTATTGATAGAAAAAGAAGCTAAAGACCTATTGTTCTATATGCTCCTTCCATTTAAAAAATCAGAATATATTTTATTTTTATTAATATCTTTTGTTTCTGTAACATCTTCATTTCTGAATATGTTCCTCTCCTACCCAGCAAGCTATCCCTTGCAACAAAGATTTAAAAAGAAAATAGGGCAAAACAGTTCAGCAGAACCAACCAACACATCTGCCAAGTATGACAGTACTGTATCTTCCTTAGGAGCTTGGCATGACTCCAGCCCAGGGATGGGGAACTCGGTGGCCTTGAGGCCACATGTGACCTTCTAGATCCTTGGGTGCAGGCTTTTGACTGAGTACAAGTTTTACAGAACAAATCCTTTTATTAAGGGGATTTGTTCTGTGAAGTTTGGATTCAAAGGGCCACACTTGAGGTCCTAGAGGGCCACATGTGGCCTCGAGGCTGCCCGATAAGAAAACTGAAGGAGCGAAGAGAACAATGAAAAGGAAGGTGGGAAAGGAGGACTTAGAAACAGTGCCAAGAGGAAACTTTGTCTACGTCACAATTTTACCTAGGATCAATCAACATTGGGGGAATTGGAATAAGGAACATAGCACTGAACAGATAATTAGCAACTGGAAAGGCTGAGAGTAAACATGGTTGAGTGCAAAGAGCTTCAGATTTTGAGTAAGAAAACCTGAGTTTGAATCCTGGCTCAGCGCTCACATTATGTATTGTTCTCTTGGAAAAATTATCTAATTCTTCAGTTTTTGTATTTGTAAAATTTAAGGGCTGGAGTCTCTAATAATGTGTAAATCCTATGCATCAGGGTAAGGGAGGGAAATTTCATATTCATTTTTTTTTCTCCCTACCATTCTCATGCTAGTAATTGTACTATCAGTACTGAAATACTATCATTTCCATTTTAAAGAAAACAAAGTTAGGGCTCAAAGGCCTTAAATGACTTACCCACAGTCTGGTATCAGTGCCAGAATTGGACCCTACTGCTCTTCCCTCCACCCCCCTCTTTTTATTGCAATTCTTCTCTGAACAATCAATTTATCTGTCTGCCCTGTGGCTGGTGGTCAGTCCAGTACCCAGGGAGCTCAGGGTGGGAACATCACTTTCAAAGGTAGGGGGAAGCTGCTGGCTTCTACTTCCCCTGCTGCATCACTCTTCACTGACCCAGAAAAGATACAAGGGAAGGAAAGAAGGAAGGGGAGACCAGGGCTCACGGTCCTCCAACCCCAACCAGGACCAAGGCAATAGCGTGCAGCCAGAGGGGATGTATACAGCTGCCCCCACCCAGGGAGGGGCCGTATTTAGATTATGTGCCTATCTCAACTGTTCTTTATTGTACTGTCACAAAAGAAATGATGATAGCTTTGTGACAGAGCTTCTAGATGTATCCTGTCAAGCCAGGGCATGGTCATAAGTACAATGCCTAGACACAAAGTGGTGCTATGTGACAGCCAGACAAGTTCAGGACAAGGTTTCACAAATGCAAGTGCCAGTTTATTATGAACAATATAGAACTCATTTGACAGTGTTCTAGGCCGTTCTGTTTTAGCAAAATTCTTAAATCAATGAAAAGGAGAAGGGCTTTGGTTTTACCACGAGAAAAAAAAATCCAATTTCCTTTTTACATTTCATATATATTTATGTGTGTGTATACATATATGTACATATACACACATATATACATATACACATATGTATGTATATATATACACATACATATATACACATATACATATATGTGTGGGTATATGTATATATGTATAAATATCTCCTACATTATATATAATGCATATATACATATATAATATAATACATATATATGTTTATGTGTATAAATATATATAAAGTATACATATGAACATATATCAATATATAATGTAAAAAGAAAATTTATGTATGCATACATACACACCCACTACGTCTATAATAGACTAGCAGCCTGGAATAGTGGATAGAGAGCTGGCTTCAAAGTTGGGAAGAACTGGGTTCAAGTCTTTCCACTTCTGGTTAGGTTCTATGACCCCGGACAATTCATTCAACATTGTAGTGCTCTCTAGGTGACTGTAAGACTTTAAGTTGCTGAGACGATGCAGACCGACCTTGGTGGAAGAGTTTCTTTATCTGGGAGTGCCCCATATTAATACAGGTCTCATTCCTATTCTGCTGTCTCTGATATGCACACAGAAGGCTGTAATCATATGCAAAATAATTCATTTAGACAGCATTACTGGCTGTGTGACCCTGGACAAGTTGCTATGTTTACCTCAGTCTTCTCATCTGTAAATTGGGGATAATAATAGCACCTGCCTCACAGGGTTGTGGTGAGGCTTAGCATAATGCCTGGTGCATAGTAGGTACTATATAAATGTTAGCTATTATTACGATTATCATCGATACCATCAATACAACTGGTTCAAATCTCACTATTCCCATTTTACACAAGAAGAAACTCAGATTCAATCAGTTAGCTGGAGTGTACTAATTAACCTCACTGCTGGGTGCTAGATATACAAATAGGAGAGCAAGACAATCCCAGCCCTCCATTGTGGTAGTGGAATGAGCACTGGATTAGAAGTTAGGGGACCTGGGTTCACATTCTGGCTCTTCTACTTCCTATCCATGTGACCTTGGGCAAGTCATTTAACCAGTTTCCTAATCTGTGAAATGAGAAGGTTGGACTAGGTTGCCTCCAAGGTCCCTTCAACTCCAAACCTATGTCATTGTGAACTGAGGAATTGTCTAATCCTGTGGTCTCAACAGCAAATGTCAGAGCAGGGTCTTAAAACTTAGACTTCTGATTTCAAATTCAGTGGCCACTCTCATTAATGTATTGTCCTGTAATTCTGTGCTCTAATGACATTGGGCTGCTCATTGTCCATATACAGCATATAAGTTAGTGCAGAGTCTCCAACTCTTTCTTTTTTGCCTAGTAAGCAAAGTTCCTAGATCTGACGATGATGTTTCAGCCCATATATTTGTAAATTAATGGATTTAATTAATTGCAAATTAATGGATTTATGTATTTGTAAATTAATGGATTTAAAAATGGATAGTAAATGACAGCAGAAATCCTTGTGTTATTTCCTCTCCTTGTGAATGGTAAAGTCCAGATGGAGCTGGAAAAGATGTGTGTATGTACATGTGTGTAAATTTCTGTGTCTCTTTGGCTAGTGTCCAGTATTATTCTCCCATACAGTGTGCATTAGGTGACTGGTTTCAGAGTCCATAGATCTGTCATGACCCGTCTGCTAAGAGGGCATCTGGAATGTGTTCTATCCCTTTACACCATTTCCTATTTATCGGAAAGGATGTGGTCTTTTATGTCCCATAGCTTTGTATGAGAGCTGTGCTAAGATTCAGCTGAATAGCTCATATTCCCTCTCACAAAACCTAGAGTCTGGAAAAAAAAAAAGCCCTAGAACTCAGATTTCCCATGCCACACTGTGTGGCATTTCTTAGTCCTTCTCCACCATCAGGCTAACTTTTCCATGTCAACTTACTGAAAAGCAAAAATGAATGTGCTAATTGAATGACAACACGTCCCTAATTTAAACATTGTTATCTGTTTCATAGATATGAAAAATCAGGGACCTAACATATTTTATGTTAAGTCCATCAAGATAGAAACGACATTTTGGAAAGGCTCTCTCACTCCACCCCACCCCAGACAGGGGGCCAAGCATCATATGTGTTTGAAAATAGAAAAATATACATGTTTATGAGGTGAAACCAGAGAATGAGCACAAGTTGTCTACTATATAGTGGGGGAGGTGGGAGGAGAGAGATTATTTCTTGCTAAAAACATTTTTTTCCTGCCCCTTTCCCCCCAATACAGAATAATGAGCTACAAAGTAGATTGGACTATTTAATGGAAACACAGCCCAAGACTGAGGTGGAAACCAGAGAGATTGGAGTAGGCTGTGATCTACCACTCAGGTATTTATGGATTTCTTATTTTCCTAAAAAAAGTGTTCCTCAGTGACTAAAAACAATCTCACCCCCTATTTCTACCTCAAGGGCAACGAGGTGTTGCAGTGGATAGAATGCTGGGCCTGGAGTCAGGATGACTCATCTTCTTGAGTTCAAATCTGGTCTCAGATACTTCCTAGCTATGTGACCCTGGACAAGTCACTAAACTCTGTTTGCCTCAGTTTCCTCATCTGTAAAATGAGCTGGAGAAGGAAACGGAAAACCATTCTTTCATCTCTGCTAGACGAGCTGGGTTGAAATCTTGCCTCTGATGCTTCCTACCATTTGATCTTGGGTCAGTCTATTTCATTAGCCCTCAATTTCTTCATCTGTAAAATTAGGGAGTTGAACTAGATGGCCTCTGAGGTCCTTTCCAGTTCTGTATTTATGATCCTATATTCCTACCATCCTTCCTCTCTATCCCCACTGTACTCCTTTCCCCTCTCCCCCACCAAAAAAAATTCAACAGGATCAGTAAATAAGCCTTTGTAGGGTTTTTAACAAAAAAACAAGCTTGTGTTTTTCCTACTAAAGACAGATGAGGAATTGTGAGTGAGCAGTTGTTCCTACCAGGATTTATTTCTTTCTGTGAACACTTTTCATGTGAACTATCCCAGGAGCCCTAATAGATCTTTGTGTAAACAGAGGCATGGGAAGGTGGGAGTTTGGAAGCAGTTAGCAAAAATGTTGTAACAATCACCTCTTATTCTATAGTGGCGGAAATTGGTCCATTTGAGTACAATGCATCTGATTACTTTTTATTTCTGGTCTTCATAACACTTTTGGGTTGAGTAACCAATGAGTCCATTAAACAATCAAATTTAGACATTAAGATAGGTCATAGAATGCCAGGTTTAGAACTGGAAGGGATCTCAGTGACCTGCCCAGTAAGTGTAAGAGGCGATATTTGAACCCCATGTCTTCTTCACTTAAGTTCAGCACTCCATCCATGATAGCCTACTGTGAGCTCTATTGTGGTTCATTCATTAGTCTCAAGACTGTGTTCTAGGCTGCCCAGTAATTGATCTGTTCTACTTGGCTCAATGAGTGACCTGCAAAAAGTTGATAAGGTTGTGTTTTGAGATACTGGTGTGTCCCCTTACTGCAGAATGGTGGTGGGAGGGATATGTAGGAAAATTAGCCAGCTTTTTTAGAGCCAGCCAGTCAATTAGTCAATATGTTAAGTACCTTGTAAGTATAAAAGACGGAGTCATGCTCCCTCCCCGCAAGGATCTTATAATTCAACAATTTAGTAATTGTTAAGTGCAAAGCAGTGCTAGACACTGGATACAAAGACAAAATACAAACTAATTGCTGTCCATACACAACATGCACATAGATATTTAAGACAAAGCATATAGAATCTGGTAATATATGCTATCAAGTACATAAAATGAGATCATATACATAAGGTGCTTTTAACCCTTAAAGCACTGTATGTATTGTTCAGTCATTTCAGTTCTGTCTGACTCTCTGTGACTCCATTTGGGGTTTTCTTAGAAAAGACTCTGGAGGGGTTTGCTCTTTCCTTCTACAGCTCATTTTACAGATAAGGAAACTGAGGCAAATAGAGTTAAGTGACTTGCCCAGGGTCACACAGCCAGTTAGTGTCTGAGACCACATTTGAACTCTCCTAACTCCAGGCTTAGTGCACTATCTACTGCACCAACCTAACTGCCCCGCTATATATATTAGCTATTATTAAATGTCATTATTATTTTTAGAAAGTAATATAAAATAATTTCAACAGAGAGAGTTTGATATGGGAGAGGTCAAGGCTGGCCATTTTATCTTGCTTCATTTACACTTACAAAATACATGAATTACCATTTAAAATGCACATTTTATACCATACATTTGACCAGTATTGTATCTAGTCTCCATATAGCCTTTCCTTTGCAATTATCTCTTCTTACTTGTGTTTTCTAGTCTTGTTTCTGACCTGCTTGTTTCTCCAGCATCTTATCTACTGTTTTTCTGTTTTCATTTACCCTCCCGGATTTTGATTGTGTTTATTTCAACTGGTCATTTGTGTTTCCAAAGGAATTCACTAGGCCTGGCACCTCGAGTCCTTGTTTGACAACCTTGTTTGTACTGCTTGTCTCCTTGCAAAATGTGGGTTTTTTTATTATCCTCACATAATTAAAAGGAAATATAAACAGAGTTTGAGTCTGTGCATCATGAATATGTAGTACCAAGTGCACAATAAAAGTTTATCAGAAAATAAGGACTGACCATGGGCAAGGACTGTTTTTGAAATCTAAATCTTGGCCACTTTCCTTTCCTTTTTTTTTCCTCCAAGTACCCAAGTGGCTTAGTCTGCACTAATTGACTGCCTAATAAATCCTGTTTGGCTAAGAGGAATACAAAACTATGCCTGAAGCCAATAAATTGTTTGTTTTTAAATTCCCACACTTTAACTTAAAATAAAATCAGCTTTTCAATTTGTGTGCCAAAGTTTAGCCTGAAGCTAACTTTTATGGCTAAGTTATGGAACCACAAATCGGTTTTCATAATGGAAGTGGTGACAGACCCATAACTTATGTTAGTGGTGAACCTGGAAGCCACTTTAGTATCTAAAAGCAGCTTTTACATAAGTTTCATATTCAGTTTCCGCCGAGCTACATCACAGTGACCTAACTGCCTTGGTCATTCAGTGGTAGATGTTGAAAGTGTGTACAGTGAGCTACATTTTTTTAATTTCCTAAAATTTCATATTCTTCTGGATTTTTAATGTGACTCAGGGATGTCAGGTGATAGGTCCCAAGTTGTTCCCAACATTCTAGCTTGTTTTGTGGTTAATATTCTGGCTCCAAACTAACATATGTCAGAGAATGTTTTATAGTCTATTTTTTCAAAACCAACTTACTTGATCCATATTTATCATTATTAAAATTGTCACATATTTAAGGCTGATTTTTGGCTAATGTTTTTGTTTCCCACCAGAAACTAATCAGGAAAATAAAAAGGAACTTGATTTTAGAGAAAATGTTACAATATGGATCAGAATATATCCTATAGCCATAAAAGGAAATTATATTAATGATAGACATAGGACTGAAAGGGACATTAGATGTCAGTGCTACCACCTTGCAGATAGGAAAATTGAGACCTGTGTATTTTAAATGATCTTCCTAATGTCAAACAGGCAGTAAAGGGATTTGAAAAGAAAAAAATGCATAAATATATACTGAAAAATAATAGTGATTACAGACTTTTACAATCCATGTTTGGTGAAAAAAATTCTAGCTTTTTATTTGGATTAATATAGTATATTTTTTAAAATAAAATCAATCTTTATCTTCCTTGATTTCTCTGCATTTGACACCATTGTCCCTCTGGCTTTTTAATAAACTCTCCTTCATTACTGTTCCTTGTCTGTCTCCTTAGTGGGCTACTCTCCTTCCTCATGGCTGTACTTACGGACATCTTGGAAAGTTCTCTCCTCAGCCCTTATCTGTTTACTCTGTCTGTGCTTTCTCCTTCAGTGGTCTCATTGACTAACGGGTTCACTTCTACACGTATTGTTTCTATATCTATGTCTCTAGTACTACCCTACATTTATGCCTGCTGGAAATTTATGCCTAGATGGTCTGCCAGCACACCTCAAACTCAGTATATCTAAAGTTGAGGTTATCACTGTCACTCCTAACTGATCTCTCTGTCTCCAGTTTCTTTCCCCTTTGATAGCCCATCAGGCCACCCTCATATTTATTCTTTCAAATCATCATTTTTGTCATGTTATTTCTTTGCTCGTAAACCTTCAAATGGAGGGGGATCCTTATTACTTAGAAAATAAAGTTCGACCTTCTTAGCTTGGCATTCAGACCATCCACAATTTGATCTCAGAGTACATTTCTGAAATTATTTTCAACTAGTCCAGTGTATATGTTCAATCATTCTTGGTTTTATTTTACTCTTCACTACCCCATTTGGGGTTTTCTTGGCATAGATACTTGAGTGTTTTGCCATTTCCTTCTCTAGGCCATTTGACAGATGAAGAAATAGAGACAAACCAGGGTTAAGTGACTTGCCTAGGGTCATACAGCTAGTAAGTGTCTGAGGCCAGATTTGAACTCAGGAAGATGAGCCTTCCAGGCCTGGCATTCTATCCACTGTGCCACCTAGCTGCCCCATTGCCTAGTTGAACCTTGTGTTCTAGTCAGAATAGTATTGTGTCATTTCCTGAACAGATACCCAGATCCATACCTCTACTTGTGCCATTCCTTCTGCATGGAAGGCTTCCTACACCTCCTTCCTTCTCCATCTTTATCCCTTAAAATCCCAGCCTAGGTGCCATCTATTTCAGGAAGCCTTCTCTGATCCGCCGCGTTAGAAGTGACCTCTCCTTTCTTTACAACAAAAGCAAAAGGCATACGTGAAACTTTTTCTTCATCGTCTGAACAGTGTAGTGTGAAAGGCTCTGTAGACAAAAAGTGAAAAAGAATCTCTGCCCTAAAGGAGCTTGCATTCTCTTGTGGAACATCTTTTGTACTTTGTAACACTCGTTGATCATGTACTGGCCTGTAGTTTTGTTAATTGTGTACACGTTCCAGCTGCAATATCTCTGTATCTCACAATGGGAGGGTGGGGAGGGAGGAAGAAAGAAAGAGAGGAAAGTAGGGAGGGAGAAAAAGAAGGGAGGAAGGAAAGGAAGGAGGAAGAAAAGGAGAAATAAAGGAAGGGGAAAATAAAGGAAGGGAGGAAAGGAGAGAAGAAAGAAGGAAATAAGGGAGGGAGGAAAGAAGGAACGATTAAAGCCATCAGAGGCCATGAAACTCAAAATCTTCACTTATTCAATTATCTGGGCACATAATTGAACATCCTTGAATTTAATCTACATTCCTACAGAAAAGTGATAGCCCATATAATCCTCTCTCCTTATTTCCTTCTCCACCAGGGAAGTCAGTCTCAGAGGAGGAAAAAATAAACTTTTTTAAAGGTACCACTTATTGGAAACCAGCTTGTCACCAGAATGTAACCCTTCATCGTCTGTCAGTAGCCAGATGACAGCCTTGCTTTTTGTTAAAATGTTGTGTGTTTACTTATCCTGATTTTTTTTGGGGGGGAGGTGGAATTTGGAGGGATGTGTGAAAGCTGAAAGCAGGAGATATGAAAAATAATAGATTAAAAATGCCAGAGCATATTGTATAACATGCCTAAAATTCAGTCTTAAAGTTAGCTATTCATGAAATCTGTTTTGCTCTCATTTTCAACTCAAAGGGGAAAAAACAATGAAAATAAGATAAAACAAAAATACAAGAAGTCCCTTACTCCCTGCTGTGGAAAGGCAGCTTTGTGAAACCTCACTCTGAAGCCTAAAAGGTCTACTTCCATAGCTATTTCCTTATTTTATGACCTTTAGGATATTGTTCCTCAAGATAGTTTTTGCTATGTGTATTTTCACCACTGTATTAAGTCACTAAGGGGAATGTCTTTTCTATGCAAACTCATCAAAGATACCAGGAGGTTGACTTCAATCTTCCTAACTTGTGTGTGTGTGGTTTTTTTCCATTTCTTAGTCAAACAACTAGGACTCGAGAAATTGTAAGACCTTCAAGGACCTATGCACCATACACGAGAGTAATGGAATTAACTATGAAGAAAGCTATAACTGAAGCAGACCAATAAGTACATTCATTTCCGAAGAACAAATGCACTGAGACTGCAGCATGAATTCTGGAGAGGATAAATGTTACTTCCTTGATCCACACGTTTGCATCAATGAGAATTAGAGTTGCTACAAAGTTAGCTTTCCTTTTGGGAGCCTAAAGATGGAAAGTCTGGTGGGGGTTGGGAGCGATAGGGAGGAGGGAAGAAGCCTGAAGTGCAATATGTCATATTTCAAACACTAAACCCAAATATGCTTATACGCAGTATTCTCTGTGACTTTCTAGGCACCCACTAAAGTTCTGTTAGTGGGATTCACTTACAATCTATAAGTTTTATTAGATTTGGGTTGTTGATAGAGGAAAGGGGCATTAATCAAAAAGTGATTTGTGTTTTATTTTCATGTCAGGATCACTTGTTACATACACTATGAAGGTTTTGTTACCCATAAAGTATTAGGAGTCGATATTTTTCTTTGGTGCAGAGACATTTGTCTATGAAAGAGAAAAGGACTGTCAGACACACTTTCAAACTGAAGTGGAAATGAAGACTTCTTGGCAGTTAGATGCCGGTGACTGCTGGCCACAGATGTCTGTCTGCTGAATGCTCTGTATTTCACATGAGCCCCTGTGAAGAATGATTCTAATGCTTGGGCAGCTGTCTTAAAGCTGGATTCTGGAGCTCCAAAGGCCTTTGCTGTTCATTTGTGCCTTGTATCTTTATCACGCCAATTGAAATCACCGTATTTATTTCTACCTATGAGCATTTTTCTTTCTCATTTCAACCTAAAAGATAATTTTGTATGTTAAAATTTTACTAATTTAAGTTTTCAATAACAACTGATGTTTTTTTTCCTAAATGAATATTTTATTCAACCATATAGTACGTTGGTATTATAACCCCCTGATGCATTTATTTAATAAATTCTATATATTTTGTTCTATTAATTGGTACTTAGTGCTTCATTTGTGTCCATGTTGAAAGGGTAGGGGGCAGAATACCATAAGCAAAAGCGAGGATTTAAATTAGTGGTGTCTTTGATAGCAACATAAATCTCAAGATGAGGTCTTTGAAATTACTGTAATACATAAGCTTTCCTGCTTTAACTTAGTTACTTGGTTCTATTAAAGAAACAAAAACTTATCGTTAGAGGGAGCAATATTACAGGAGGTCGTCCAGTTCCATAGGGACTATACTGTAGTATAGGTGCTCAGCTGACCAACAAGAAATGCTAGAGTGAGGTTTGGTTACAACATGATACAACAATAATAATGTTTATTGTGAAACGGTGTTGGATAAGTTTCGTCTGTCTAGCTTCCCTGCCTCCTCCAAAGCATTGTATACTTTTGGAAAGGACCTCAAAGGCAACTAACTAGCCCAACTCTCTCGTTTTCCAGATAAGGAAACTGAAGCTCAGAAGGGTTAAATGACTTACCCAAGGACCCACAGGTAGTGAACAACAGTCGAGATTTGAACCCAGTTCCTCTGAGAATAATCCAGTAAACTTTCCACTACATTGCCTTTTTTTTTAAAAGGAGGGAACAGTGTTAAGCTATCAGTATTAAAGAGCACCAAATTTTTGATTATATATGTTGATGGAATAGATACAGTGAGGAAAAGATGGATGGTGACTGATAAACAGCCGTAGAAGAGTTGGTTGGGGAAAACTAGCCTTGCGACTCGGCAATAGCGAAATCAGCCCTAGGACTAGCCATGTGCCACTAGAGAATAACTAAGACCTTGTTTGTGCAGCGAGAGTGACTAGCCTGGAACCATGGTGGGCAGGGAGCTAGTTTCATGACCTGCTTATTCTGGTTGTTTTAGCAATCCTCTTAACCTAGCACAGAAATTCTGCTGAGTGAGAGACAGAAATTTTCATTTGGCCCACTGAACCTCTCACATTCCCCTAGCTCTCCTTCATTCTCTTAAAATACAAATCTAGACATTTAAAAATGAATTAAAAATGCAAATGTCAAAAATTATCTTAAAAATTAACAGGATGCCAGGGAATGCCCCTTGGCATTAAAGCCATCTTGCCACCAAGTGTACATATGGGTGCGTGTGTGTCTATAGAGATATATGTATCCACACAAAAATATCCACACATACAATTTCATATACATACACGTGTATGTATGAAAGGTTATTATTTTACCAATTTTCAATTGGTGAAAAGCTGCAAATACCAAATATTAGTAAGTCCCCATTCAGAGAGATTGTTGAGGATACTTTGGAGCAATTGACATTTAAGCATAACTAGATTAAAAGACAAATGATGTTGTTTTTAGGTCTTTTGACAAAAGGTTAATGCCTTAGAATCTCAAACCCCCTTATCAATTACATTCTAAAGGGATTTTTTTTTAAAAAAAGACACATTTAGTAACATATTCTTTTGTGTTTAGTAGAGTTCAAAATTTGAGGAATAAATTCAAATATGACTTTTCTAAATACAGTAAAATTTGTATCTAGGAATTTATTTTAAGTATCTTAATATAATACAAACTCTCCGTTCCAGTCTAGCAGACACTACACATGTGAAAATCGTCACTCAATCTGGGCCTGCCTAGATATTCCTTTGTGGAACACAAGTTGTTGACTTTTCTCAGTCTTGGATAGGCTTGTGTAGTGATTGTCTGTATTCTCGAGGTGAGGGGCCCATTGAACATAGATATTGGGAGAATCTCAGTGTCCTAGGGGAACACATAAAACAATGAGTAGGAATGAGAGGAATTGATTTAAGTGATTGCTCCAAAGCATACCAACTTGAAACATTAATAATAATAATTTGCATTTTTATTCTCATTTATGTTTTGTAAAGTGCTTAACATATATTGTATCACTCAATCCTCAAACAGCTCTGTGAAGTTGTGGCTATTATCCTCATTTTAAAGACACAGAAATTGAGGCTCAAGGAAGTTAAGTAAGCTACTTTAGGGTCACACAGGTAATAAGTGTCTGAGGCAGAATCTGAAACCAGGTTCTGCTGGCTCTAAATCCAACATGTCTTCCACTAAACCAGATGCCTTGGCACACTTGGGGGCCAGACAAGGGGTTCTGGTTACTTAAAATCTCAAGAATATTAGATGTGTGCAGTTCAGCTCCAAGTTGGGTTTTGTGGAATCAAGACAGAATTAGAAAGAAAAGACTTAGGGTTGGGGTCAGATGACTGACTAGAGGCATTTAAAACTGAAGGAATCTCCAGAAATATGACATCCAAGGTGGACAAAACCAAACTCTCCACTCATATTTTGTAGTTGTAAATGCCTATAGTAATAGTATTTTGGCCCATCTTCAGATCTGTAATAGCCTTTGCTGCATTTTGAACTTCTGGCCTGAGAATGAGTTGCGGTTCTGGAAGACAAGGATGGCCCTCCACCTCTAGGGCCAGCTCCCAGATCTCAAGTGCCTTCAACAAAAGACAGGAACCTTTCTCCACCTTGCTTCCCAGAAGCAGACCAGGCTCCTTTCTGACTCTGTGCCTTTGTTTATGCTTTTCTTCCTAGTTTGCTGCTCTTCCCTCTCCTCCTAAGCTCTAGATCAAGAACCACATTCTCTGAGAAGCCAACCATAGCTCTTCATCCTTATTTTCTACAACACTCATTTAATCGCATTTTGTTAACATTTAACTTTCTCTTGAAAGTATCCCAAGTCTTCCCATCAAGATAAGCTTCTTGAGGGCAGGATAGAGATTGGATCTGTGATTTCATTGCTTAAAAGGCAAAGAAACTCTCTCTGCTGATTCAGGTCCCCCATCAGGAGAAGACACCTCAATGCGTAGGAATCTCCAGAGAAGGAAGACTGAGAAAGATGAAAGATATCTCTTGTAACAATGTTCCTTCCTCCATCCAGCATGGAGTAGGGGATAGAGAACTAGCCTTGAAACCAGAAGGAAAGAGCCAGGCCAAAGTCCTGCCTCTGACATATACAAGTTGTGTAACCCTGGGCAAGTCACTTAACTTTCAGTGTTCTAAAATACCAAGACTCTCAATTGCAGAGAAGGTTCCAACCTGAGAGTTTGTTAGACATAGAAAGGGGATATGGACTCAGTGGTGGACTTCAAATAAATTAACAACCGGTTCTCCATGGAACCCAGCCAAGGTACCACTGTCACCCCTGACGTGGTGGGCACAGGACCTGCCCCTGCTAACTATCGGTTCACTGGACTCAACCTAAAATTAGGTACTGGTTCTACCGAACTGGTGAGAACCAGTTGAATCCCACCACTGGATGTGGTACTTTTAGATGGGGCTCTTGCCTTCAAGGGCCCTGTGATGGCAGTGTAACATGATTTCTCAAAAACCAAGGAAGAAGGGAGATTGAGTCTAGTGAATGAGGCTGCATACCTAGAGGCAGTCCAGATAGCAAGGGGTTTGTTTGCTGTCTGAGATTCTAGTCTTGGGTAGAGTTTCGGAAATGAGGTGCCAGATGTGTGAGGCTATGAGCCTGGAGTAAGAGCTTTGGTGACTGAATCTGTCTGGGCTGAGTCCTGGAGGGGAGGGCATGGGGTCTGAGGATGTGCCTAAGAGAGGAGAGACTGAAGTCCAAAGGCTTAGATCAGTAGTGAGGGTCTTAGTCCTAGGTGGCATCATGGAACATAACAAGATTAGACTAGATATTTAAAGTCCTTTCTATCTCTAAAATGCTTATCTTCATGTACTATAGTAAAAGTAATTTTATACTCTAAAGTGTTATACTGAATGCTGCATATGTAGAGAGGTGGGGATATGTGTATATATACATGTATTGTGGGGTAAGGGAAGGGCTACATAGAAAAAGGGAAGGATAAGGGTCCTAAGGGTGAGCTCTCTTAAGAACACTACCTCATTCCCTTAGACAGAACTTTTTTATTTCTCTTTTCCTTTTAAATTTTAATAGTATTTTAAATTCCCCAATTGTATGTAAAGACAATTTTTAGCATTCATTTTTACAAAATTTTGAGTTCCAAATGTTTTTCTATCCCCCCTCGACTCCCCCATTCTAAAACAGTAAGCAGTTTTATATAGGTTTATATATGTGCAATCATATAAAACATTTCATATTAGTCACAATTGTGAAAGAAAAAACAGACCAAAAGGGAAAAAAACATGAAAAAATAAAGTGAAAATAGTATGTTTTGATCTGCATTTAAAGTCCATCAGTTCTTTCACTGGATGTGGATAGCATTTTCCATCATGATTCCTTCATGATTGTCTTGGATCATTATATTGCTGATGGGAGCTTAAATCATTCATAGTTGATCATCGAACAAGGTTGCTATTACTGTGTACAATTCTTCCTGGTTCTGCTCATTTCACTCAGCATCAGTTCATGTAAATCTTTTTAGGTTTTTCTGAAATCTACCTGCTTATCATTTCTTTTTCTTTTTTTCTTATTTAGCATTTTATTTTTCCCCAGTAACATGTAAAAATAATTTTTATATTTTTTACATTTACATTTTTAAAACTTTGAGTTCCAAATTCTCTCTCTTCCTTCCTCTCCATTCCCCCTCCCAATTGAGAAGGCAGGCAATTCTATATAGGTCATACATGTGTAGTCAAAACATATCCATAAGGCATGCTATGAAAGAAGACAGACAAAAAAAACCCTCAAGAAAAATAAAGTGAAAAAAAGTATGCTTCAGACTGTATTCAGACACCATAAGTTCATTCTCTGGGGATGGATAGCATTTTCATCCTAAGTCCTTCAGAGTTGTCTTGGATTGTTGTATTGCTGAGAATAACTAAGTCATTCACAAGTTAATCTTAGAATATTGCTGTTACTTTGTACACGGTACATTTCACTTTTCATCAGCCCATGCAAGTCTTTCCAGGTTTTTCTGAGAGCATCCTGCTCATCATTTTTTATAGTTCGATAGTATTCCATCATAAGCACATACCATGACTTCTTCAGCCATTCCCCAATTGATGAATATCCCCTCAATTTCTAATTTTTTGCCCCCAGAAAAAATAAATATAAATATTCTTGTACATATAGGTCCTTTTCCTTTTTGTTTTCTATCTCTTTTGGAATACAGACCTAGTGATGGCATTGCCAGGTTAGAGGGTTTATAGTTCCAAATTGCTCTACAGAATGGTTGAATCAGTTCACAACTCCACCAACAGTGCACTAATGTCTCATTTTCCCATTCATCATTTCTTATAGCACAATAGTATTCCATACATCCATATGCCATAATTTGTTCAGTCATTCCCAAATTGATGGGCATTCCCTCAATTTCCAATTTTTTGCCACCATGGAAAGAGCTGCTATAAATATTTTAGAAAGAACCTCTTAATCTTTTTTATGTCATAGGTCCCCTTGGCAAAATGGTGAAACCTACAGATCCTTTCTCTGAATAATGTTTTTGAATGTGGAAAATACATAGAATTGCAAAAGAAACCAAATGTATTGAAATAAAGTTCAAATGACATGAGTTCAAATCCAGCCTCAAATACTAGTTGTATGACCCTGGGCAAGTTACCTTCTAGACCTCTGTCTACCTCGGTCTGTAAATTGAGGAGAATAATGACATCTACCTCCCACAGTTGTTGTGATGATCAACTGAGATCATATTTTCAAAGCACTTAGCACAGTGCCTTGCATGTAGTAGGTGCTTAATAAATGCTTGCTCCCTTCTTCCTTGCTATCTGGAAAGAATCTTAGACATTCTCTAGTATGTCTCCCTCATACAGATGAGGAAATTGAAGCCCAGAGAGATAGATGTATCCTACCAAGGTTGTACTGAATAGGAGATGCCCAGGGCCACAGCTGAACACAGGTCTCCCAATTGCAGAGCTCTTTCCAGAAAGTATCTTCAATCACAAAAATGTGCGTAAATGTTAGAAGTCTGTTCAAATTTAAATTATGTTCTACTTTTACCACTATTATAATGACCTTTGGGGCAATTTTCCACTTGCTTGAAAGGACCTTTGATAAAAAGGCTACAAGGTCTTAAAAATATGATGGTGTACCAAGAGGCTATCCTTTAAAATTCCAAAATATGATTAGGACTGATAGCAATATTCTCATAGAAGGAAAAGAGTTGAAGAGTTGAGATTTGCCTAGTTATAGTTAAACCTGGAAAAAATTCCAAACCACATAAAAAGAAAGAAGATATCAAGAAATTTCAGTATTATGAGCACATCGGAAAATACAGAAATAATTTTTACAGATTAAGAAGCAAGAAGTGAATGCATGTTTCTATATTCGATTGGCATATGATTTTTCTCTATACTATTTGGCCAGAACTGTGAGTCAAAGGCAAATACCCAATTATGCAGTTATCGAGACAGACTGGAGAAGGTCTGACACTTCCTTGGTTTGCCAAGGTGCCTGAAACGTCTACTTTTAGCACCAAGATTTTTACAAGAGACCTTGTAAAAATGTAAATGTTACTTTAAAATGGAGCAGCTAGGTGTCGTGGTGCATAGTGCAGTCACTGGGCCTGGAGTCAGGAAGATCTGAGTTCAAATCCAGCCTCACACTTTCACGCCATGTGACTCTGGACAAGACACATAGCCTCCGTTTGCCTCAGTTTCTTTATCTGTAAAATGGAGGAAATAATCGTCCCTTCCTTCCAGGATTGTTGTGAGGATCCAATGAGATAATAACTGTGAGGCACTTAGCATAGTGCCTGGCATGTAGTTAAGTGTTATATATTATTATTATTATTATTATTATTATTATTATTATTATGGCAGCTAGGTGGTACAGTGGGTAGAGTGCCAGGCCTGGAGTCAGGAAGACCAGAATTCACATCTGGCCTCAGATACTTCCTGGCTGTGTGACGCTGGGCAAGTCACTTAACACTGTTTGCCTCAGTTTCTTCATCTGTAAAATGATCTGGAGAAGGAAATAGCAAACTTCTCCAATATCTTTGCTAAGTGCCTGGCCTGGAATCAGGGAGACCTGAGTTCAAATCTGGCCTCTTACTAGCTGTGTGACCCTGGGCAAGTCACTTATCCCTATTTGACTCAATTTTCTCATCTGCAAAATGAGCTGGAAAAAAAAATGGCAAGCCACTCCTGTATCTTTGCCTAGAAAACCCCAAATGGGGTCACAAAGAGTCAGCCACAACTGACTGCACAACAACAAAATTCTTATTATTAACTACAAAATGGGGATAATAATCGCACCTACTTCACAGGATTGTTGAGGATCAAATGAGATAGGATTTGCAAAACACCTAGCACAGTGCCTGACACATCGTTTGTTGTTCAGTCATTTCAGTCGTGCCTGACTCTTCATGACCCCAAATGGGGTTTTCTAGGCAAAGATACAGGAGTGGTTTGCCATTTTACAGATTAGAAAACTAAGTCCAACAGGGATAAGTGACTTGCCCAGAGTCACACAGCTAGTAAGGGGTTGAGGCCAGATTTGAACTCAGGTCTTCCTGACTCCAGGGCAGGCACTTTATTCACTGTACCACATAGCTGGCCCCCTGACACATAGTAGGCAGCTAACAAATTCTTGTTCCCTTCCCTTCCCCTTACTTGGTGGAGGTAAAATGTTAACATTATCACCTGTCATCACATGAGTGATCTATGAGGTTGGGAATGGTCCTTAATAACAAGAACAGAGTCAAAATCCCTTCCTGTCAGTGGGATCATGGGTAAGCCATGTAGTCGCTCTGAGCCGTGCTTTCCTAATATGTAATATAGGAATAATAATACTTGCAGCTGCCTTGCAGGATGATAATCGAGTGACTGTCATGTAATCCCGATCAAATGCTCAGATGTCACAAAGCATGGAAGGATGAATAATGTATCAGATGACAGAGCAGAATCCTTAAAGGTCTCGCTAGGCTGGAACGTTGGACTGAACTGAACAAGATAAGATTTAATAGGGATAAATGTATTGTCTTACACTAGGTCTGCAAAAATTACTTCCTAAGTACAAGATGGGTAAGATTTAGCTAGATAACAGTTCTTCTGATAAAGCTCTGAGGATCATAACGGATTTCAAGTTGAAGAGTAATCAATAGGATGATTTGACAGTCAAAAACATAGCATACCCATAGGTCTTTAAGGTTTGCAGAGTGCTCTTTATATGTTATGGCATTTGTTTCTCACAACAACCCTGTCTGATTTAAGAGAAGAATAGTCTTCAGGCACAGGGAGGTGACTGTCCCACTATATTCTGCCCCCGTCAAACAACATCTGGAATATCGTGTTTTGTTCTAGGAAGCTCATATCAAGAAGATGGAGTGTGACCACAATGGTGAAGGGTCACAAGATCATCAAATGATATAATAATTAGCATAGTACCTGGCATATTTTTTATTGTTGTTTAGTCATTTTGGTAGTATCCAACTATTAGTGACCCCATTTGGGGTTTTCTTGGCAAAGATACTGGAGTGGTTTGCCATTTCCTTCTCTAGCTTATTTTTCCGGATGAGGAACTGAGGCAAACAGGGTTAAGTGACTTGCCTAGGGTCACAGAGCTAGTAAGTGTCTGAAGCCAGATTTGAACTCATGAAGGTGAGTATTCCTGACTCCAAGCATTCTATCCGCTGTGCCACCTAGCTGCTCCTGCTGACACACAGTAAGCACTATATAAGTGTTATCTATTATTAACCATCAAACGCATATAATATTCATTCATGTGATGACAGGTGCTAAGGGATGAGCCTCAGTTGAAGGAGCTAGGAACGGTTAGCCCAGAGAAGAGAAGAAGGGGACCCATGATAGTTTTTTGGAGAATCTAAAGGGCTTCCATGCGGTTGATTTTTGAAGCGATGCTCCACAAAGATCCTGCCTTCTAAAAATTAAACATAAAACATCATTAGTAATATTTTATTATATTACATATTGCTATATTATGTTACATATTTGTATATATTCATATATATTAGTAATATTTTCATAGAAGGAAAATAGCTGAAAGCTCATTTCAAATGTCTCTAGCTACTAGTTAAACTTAGAAAAAAATGCTAATCCATATGAAAAGACAGATAATATCCAGAAATGGAAATATTATTAGCAAAGAGAACATGTGGAAATAATTTTATGGATTATTTCATAATCCACAGAGGCAGCTATGACAGTACACAGAGCTCTGGATTTGGAATCAAGAGGACCTGAACTGAAAACTGGCCTCAGACACCTACTGACTATATGGCCCTGGGCAAGTCAGCTTTAGTTGGCTTATCTGTAAAATAGAGATAGTAATAACACCTATCTCTCAGGGTTGTTTCAGGGATCAAATGAGATAATATCTGTAAAGCACTTAGCGTAGAGCCTGGCGCATAATAGGCACTTGAAAAATATTTGTCATAACCCAACAATGAAAAGTTAATCTTCCATTCAGAGGGTGGAACCAGGAACAATGAGCAGCAGTTAAGGAGTAGAAGATTTTGGCTCCATGCAAGAAAAAAATTTCTACAAATTTAAACAATACCAAAATAGACTAGGTTTGCTTGTTGCAAGCCTTTAAGTGACGTCTACAGGACCACATATTGAGGACATTTTAGCCAGGTCTGATATTAATTAGTTGATTTCTAACTGAGATTTTGTGATTCTATGATTCTAGGTTCTATGTACGTATGTCATTTTTACCTAAATAGAGTGACCTGAAAATCTTAGTACTATTTTAAGGTATTAAGGCTTTAAAATGAACTAAGACTTTTAGGACATCCTGCATATGTTGTGTGGATGAATAGATATAGGATAGATAGATAGATAGATAGATAGATAGATAGATAGATAGATAGATAGATGGATGGATAGATAGATAGATAGATAGATGGACGGATGGACAGACAGATAGATAGATAGATAGATAGATAGATAGATAGATAGATAGATAGATAGATAGATAGATAAATAGATAGATGAAGGAAAGAGAAAAAGGAAGGAAAAAGAGAAAGATAGATGGATAGACAGATACAGAGAGGAATGTACATACATTTATGTACATAAAGTAGGACTCTGAGAGATCACACATCAAATAAATTTTTATGAGTGGGGAGAGGAGACCTATATCAAGGGACAGAAAGGGAACCCCTAACATAGGGGTCACCCACTTAACATATTTGTCTAGGGCTGTGTATGTGGCAAAGATGCCTAAGTGGTTTGCCATTTCCTTCTCAGATTCATTTTACGGATGAGGAACTGAAACAAACAGGGTCAAGTGACTTGCCCAGGGTCACACATCTGGTAAGTGCTTCAGGCCAGATTCGAACCCAGAAAGAGGAGTCTCCCTGACTCCAGGTCTGGTGCTCTATCCACTCACTGCACCACCTAGTTGCCGCTAAGTATTTGATCCAGTTCTCCCGTTTGACTACTTACACTGCCCACATAAGAGGCAAGGCAGGAAGTAGATGTGGATTTGGATGGTGGATGACATACCTTATCTACAGATAGAGAACCTTGGGTTTGAATTCCAATTCTGCTCTTTATTGGCTCTCTGAGGCATTTATTAAGATCTTCTAAAGGCGTGGGGATACAAACAAAGGCAAAAGCCATCCTTGACCTCAGGGAGCTAGTATTCTAATGGGAGAGACAAACATGAAAATAACTAGGTATGTCCAAAATATAGACAGAATCTAGAAAGGGAATCGCAGAGGAGAAGGCACTAGCATCTGGCGGAACTGGGAAAGTTGCCCTGCAGAAGGTCCTTCACCTATCTGGCCCTCAGTTTCCACATCTTTTAAGATCAGGGATCTAAGGTCCCTTTTGGCCTCAAATCCTATGAGCCTATGATTCAATTCACAGATAATTATGAAACATTTTTCTTTGGTATGTGAATATTGAACAAAGTACTTTATAGTTAGAAAACCCTGAGGGAAGGATAGGAATGAGGAAGAATTTGGTTTAATCACTAAATCAACAGCATTTATTAAACATTTACTACGTTCCAGGCACAGAACTAAGGCTGGAGATACAAAGAAAAAGCAGACAGTCTTTGCCCAAAAGGAGCTTACATTCTAATGAGGAAGACATTATTTACAAATCAGTACCTACAAGACAAACGGAGTAGGTGGAAGGAAACCTTAACAAAGATGGAACTGGAAGCAGAGGAGAGCAGGAAGGCTTCTGGGAGAAGGGATGCTTAAGTCCTACAGTATATACAGCACAATATTTAAACCCTCTTAAAATTCCACTTCTGGCTCGTGCTCATCGAAGCAGAGCAATGACTACACCAAGGTATTTCAAGGTCTTGTTCCATTTAAGAGACAGGTCCCAGTCGGAAGGAAGTCCATTCCTTGTACCCCAAACCTGGTAACTTACATTTTTATGGACAAGTACCTATTTCTGGGGTCCTGTTGATAAAAAATTTCTCCATGCAGTCCTGTCTCAAGATTTAATGTTTGGGGGAATGGTATAGCAAGAAGTCCCGAACAGAGATGTAAAAATTGCAAGGTTAGTTCTATAATGATATAATTGTCAATATGTTTAGACTGGCTTTCTTATCATTTATGCTTTATGTTTTCTTGTCTATTTTTACCTGATAAATGCTTCAAGGTATATTTTGTTTGTGAGACATTAGGTAAAATTGCATGGGCCTTCGTTCATTGTCATCTTTGGAATTTTGAACATGATACCATTTGAAATACTAAACCTATGCTCAGGGGTCATTTAAAAAATGGCACATTTTGAGTGTAATAAAAAAGAAAAAGAAATGGAGGAAAATTCTTAGGGGCTTTCTCCTAATTTTCCAGCATATTTTAGGGTTTTAACATATAACATTTACAATATTCACCTTCCTGAATTAGGGTTGGGGGTTGGGGTGGGGAAGGAATAATTAGCAAGCAATCCTTTTGGCTCTTGGCCTTTGCTTGTAAATGTTTTCTTTGGCAGCCATGCTCTTGAGAACAGGAAGTCACTCCCTTGTTACAGATTTAAGACTTTCTTGAGCCAAATAACAGAAAGTTAGATTAGTTCCTTATTAAATGGGAAGAAAAGTGTGGACTTTTTGTTTTTGCCTGAGATAAATGACATCTTAACAAAGATTTTCATCAGTTCCTTTTCTCTATCAGTCCCGATAACACCTAACCAAAAACAGAACAAAACCAAAAACAAATCCAAACCAGTGACGTTTCCTAGGGAAAGAAAACCCAGCAAATTGGTTATGTTGGAATCCAGTCCTAACATAAAAGGATGCTTTTGGTTCAATGGCTTGTGGTTGTAGTTGTTGTTGAGGGAAAAGGAAATTAAGACTTCAAAAATTTAACCCCCTTTTTGTTTTGGTCATTTGTTATAAGATCTGTGAATACACACACACACACACACACACACACACACACACACACACACATATCTAAATTTATTTTATTTTTAATTTGTGGAATAAAATAATCATTTCCATAACATAGCATAATAAAAATAACTCTAGACATCATCAAATACCTGTGTGTATATTTTGAAATTGAACGGGTTAAATATAATAATGACAATGGTAATATTTTCTTTCATGATTTCACATGGTCTTTTCAGGAGGCACCAGTACATTGATAGTTATTGTGGCATTGTGGAAAAAGTGCTAGACATCTTGGTTCTGACAATAGTCAGATGTGTGAGTCACCTCTCCAAGAATCAGTTTCTTCATCTGTAAAATAGTAATCATCAAAATACTTGCCTTTTCTTGAAAGGAAATGCTTTGTAAATTTTAAACCACTATAGAAATAGACGGTATTATTAGTATTAATGAGGCTGATTCCTTCATGGCTTACCAAAAGTTTGTCTCATTTTTGTTGTACTCTCTTAATGTTATGGTCATGTCTTGCCTGTGATATCAGATTTAAATATTTAAAATAACAGAGAACAGAAACTTCTAAGTAAAGTCTTGTAAGACTCAAAAAAAAATTGGGTTTCACAGATATTTTTCAGGGTTTATGATCACTTTTCAAATAGAATCTCCTGATCTAAACCAAAGTCTTTGAGTCATTTCAAAGATGAAGGTCTAGACCAAAGCAGAGGAATGAAGCAACTTGCTTAATTTGAGGCCACACAGCAATGCCTGAGATCTCATTATGAGGACTCTTCCTTCTTAATTTATCTTGGGAACCTTTATAAGATAAAAGTAAGGAAAATCCTACCATGTCTCAAGTATGTATCTTTGACCAGTGGATAATGACATTTCTATGGCACCCACAGGAATGTCTCACAAAATAAATGGCTTGGGTTCAATTATCCGTTTCTACTATCTAGTGTTTTGAAGAGGGAACGTTTGTTCCTTTTTCTCAGGTTCACTTTTAGTGATATTCCTCTCACATCATTTATTATAGTTTGGTTGTCTGATGCAATTTGAATAACTTCACTTTTTTACTGAATTCCAAGTTCATTACCTTTAACATTAAATTACTTAAAGCTGTCATTGATTAGAAGCAAAAATGAAATTAAACCTAAGACTTCTAGGTGACTGAAAACATGATCCAGTCTTATGAGATATGTCCAACTGTAGGAGTAACAAAGACTGATAAAGTCAGGAACATTATCGGTGTTGGAAGGAGTTTTTAAGGGGGCTCCCTGCTTCCTACTTTATTGCATGTCAAATAATTCTTCTCTACATGTAAGACCTTAAAGAGATGCAGATGTAGCCAAAGAATGTATTTTGAAAATAAAATAAAATTAAGGAATTTTAAGTGGAAGGAGACTTAGAGATCATTGAGTTTAACTCATTTAACAGATGTGGAAACTGAGACCCAGAGAAGAGAAACAGTTTACCCAAGGGTTGTAGAATGATGGCGTCTGGGCTAGATTTGAGAACTTTTGCCTCTGGGTCCAGTGGCCTTAACACTACAAAAAGGCAGGAGATTAAGAAATTCCACCTCTCTCCACTATCTAACCTAAAACAACCTTGGTAGTTATTTTTTAATATCATGAATGTAATTCCCTTGAATACATATTGCAAAATGTTTTTCCTGCATACTCAAAGACACACACTTTTTTTTTCTACTTTGAAAAAGCAATCTGAGGTGCTTTCTCTAGCATATCACTCCTATAGATTTAAAAGTGGGGATTATCTACAAAATAAGGGGTAGAATAGATTAACAAATGAGGGGTTTAAGCCTGGATCATTTGTATAAGATTTTCCTCATTGGTGGAGAGGATGATGACTTGATGTGTGATGTACCTGTGTGAGGGGCAGAGTTGAATCAAGGGCTTGAGAAGAAAAATTTACTTCCTTCCTGCTTTGAGAAAAGACACATAGTTTCAGACTCTCTTCAGGGAGAAATCTATAGAGGAAAAGAACAGTCTTTGGAAGATAGACATATTGAGGGAATCTGGCCTCTTTAGAGATTTTGAGGAATGAGATGAGGCAAGATCAGGGATTCTCTGTCTCTGTCTGTCTCTCTCCCTCCATCTTTCCCTCCCTCTTCTCTCTCTCTCCTATCTTACTCCTCCTAAGGCGAATGTTCATTCCCCTGTGTATTTTCTGGTAGGCTCTAATCCATATAGCATCTCTTTTTTGCTATCTGCTTGGATAAATGGGTTTATTCACTATTGACTATTTGTGATTGTCTTTTGCGTAACATTTGGTAAGAAGGGGGTCATGTCTTCGGATATAAGGTATACTCCTTCCTTTTTAAAGGAAATAGCTTGAACCTAAAATAATTTTCCCTATACTAACAATATTTAGGCAGACAGATAGATATAAATCTCTGAGGAAAGCATATCAGTCAGACTCAAGGTCTCTTCTGCTCTACTCCAGGCAAAATCAAAGTCTCTCTTGGAGAAAGGTAGGTAAGAGTTCAGAGACGTCTATTCATATCTCCCCATGTGCCATATTTAGACAAATATAATAAACCTGTATTTCTACACACATGTATGTATATGCATTCATATATATATATATATATATATATATATAGGTGTATATATAAATATAAACATTTCACGGGCAATATATACATTTTACACATGTTACAAAATCTTTAAATCCTAAGACTCGTGGTCTGCCATTACAATTTCATCCACTGGAAAATCTTCCTTAGAGATAGGAGAATGAATTTAGACATGAAGGATCAGTCATACCACTCTTAGGTTGAAACTGGAGGACATGCCATCATATTGTTCAAATATGCTCTGGGTCATAATCTGTGTCTTGGATCCCATGTATTACAAAATCAAACCATGGACTACTTTGAAACCTCCTGGGGACACATGGCCACGGTACCCAAGTTCCCAACTGCCTACCCTTCCAGAGGATGATATAATGTAATGAAAACTACATTGAATTTGGAGTGAAAAGACCTGGTTGCAGGCTCTGCTACTTACTGCTTGTGTGATTAATGCTTCATTTCTCTTGGCTAAAGATTCCTCATCTATAAAATGATAATAATTTCTAGCTTCAGTAATGATTTCATCCTCCAAAAGGTGGAAGACATAACAAGGGGAAATTATGTTCTGGATCAGATTCTCACTAACATAGAAGAACTGCTTGTTGGAGTGGACATGATGGGAACCTACAGGGAGAATGATCAATTTATCCTAGAGTTTGCGGTAGAAGAGGGAAAATCTGGGAATAATCTGATATGCAACCAGATTTTAGGAAAGCATATTACAAAGGGTTCAGATGAAAGATAGATAGGATTCTTTGGAGTAAAATACTTCAGGGAAAGTCAGACCATGATAGATGGAAGAAAGATGCTTAAGAATGACATTCTGAAACCACAAAGAGAAAGAATTCTAATGTGGTAGTGGTTGTATTTGTCTGAAAAGACTAAAGTATATGTACAAGCATCAGCCAACTTAGATTTTAAAATGAAATATGAAGAAAGTGGAAGCAAAGGCAAGTAACACAAAATAAAATACAGGGTTGTGGGAAGAATAGAGTTTAAATTGCTGATACTCAGAATAAGCAAGGGAAGCTAATGGCAACAAAAAAAGATGTTTTAAAGCTCTATTGGGAGAAAAAAGAAAGATCAAAGAAAGGCTACAACCTTTGCTTGGGGTAGACAGGATGATGGTAATTTACAGTGTAGAGAAGGCAGAACTGCTCAACTATCATTTTCTGTTTTCTTTGCAAAGGAGAATGGCCTTTACACTGGAAATGACAGAACAGAAATGACTAATAGGAAATTATACCCAAGATAGTTATGGAGATAGTAAGAGCTCCCCTAGCTTCCCTGGAAGAATTCAAGTCACCTGGCTCAAGTGAACTATATTTTAGGATCCTAAAAGAATTGATAGACATGACTGCTGAGCTGTCATGGTAGAATAGAAGTACCATGGGATTAGAGAAGGGAAATTTTGTCCCAATGTTCAAAAAAGGGAAGAGAACAGAGTTGGCAAACTACAGGCCAGTAACTTTAACCTTGATTCCCGAGAAAATTCTAGAATGGATCATTAAAGAAACAGTTGGTTTAAGGTCATTAAAGACAAAGAGAATTACAGAGAAAATTAAAAAGAATTTTAACAATCAAAGAGAAAGGTGATTACAAAGAGCCAGCCTGGCTTTGAGCTATACAAATTAAAGATTACAATAAAAATGCATGCCTCTCAGTAGGAAGGGAAGGGAATAGAAGTGAATAAGCATTTATATAGTGCCTACTATGCATCAGGAACTGTGCTAAATATTGTTTTTAAGAAACAAATATTATCTCATTTACCTATTATGAGGTAGATACTCTTATTATCCCCAATTTGCATTTGAGACAAACAGGCTTCATCAAGATCAGCTCATAAGAGACTAATTTCAATTCGTTTTTCCCCCTCAAGAATACCAAACTAGTAGATGGGATGGGGGGTGCTCTGGATATAGTTTTTCTAGATTTTAGGAAAGCTTTTTGACAAAGTATCTCATATTATTATTGTGGAGAAGATAGATACAGTCGCATGGGTGAGGAACCTGCGGCCTTGAGGCCACATGTGGCCCTCTAGGTCCTCAAGTGCAGCCCTTTGACTGAAGGACAGGTTCCCCACTCCTGGTTAGAGAATAACACATTCAGAAAGATTAAGAACTGGTTGTCTGGCCATACTCAAAGAGTAGTTGTTAAGGGTTCAATGTCAATAAGGAAAGAGGTATCTTATGGAGAACCTGGAGGATCTCTGCTTGGCCCTGTGCTACTTACAATTTTTATCAATGATTTGGATAACGGCAGAAATGAAATGTTCATCAAATTTGTTAATGACACAAATCTGGGACGGCCAGCTAACACACTGGATGACAGAGTTAGGATCCAAAAGGATCTTGACAGGCTTAAACATTAGGATGAATCTAATAAGATGAAATTCAGTAGGAGAAATATAGAGTATTCCATGTGGGTACAGAAAATTAATTTCACAAGAGCAAGATGAGGGAAATCATTGATAGCTGTTTTTTTTGAACAGAGTTTTAGTGGCTTGCAATCTCAACATGAGTCAGCAAAATTATATAGCAGTGAAAGCTGCAATCTTGGGCTGCACTTCCAATCTTGGGGCAGAGCTTCCAAGAAAAGGGAGGTGATAATCCATACCGTATTCTGCCATCATCTGAAGCATTATGTTCAGTTTAGGGCATGATGGTGTAAGAAGAACAATGATAAAATGGAGGGTGTCAAGAGGAGGTAAAGAGCATTAAGCCTATGACATATATGTGAGCTGGTTGAAAGAACTCTGCATATTTAGCCCAGAGAAAGGAAGACTCAGGGGAGATGAGATAATTGAATTCAATTATTTGAAGGGCTACCATGTGGAGGACAGATAAGATTTGTATGTGTGCCTCTATAGAGCCAAACCTGGGGCAATGGGCAGAAGTTACAAATAGTCAAATTTAGGTTGATATCAGGGAAAGGACTTTTCCTAACAATTAGAGCTGTCCAAAAGTGCAATGATCTGCCTTAAGTGGTGATGGTTTCCTTAGGCCAGAAGCTGGATAATCACTTGGGTAGGTTGTAGTGGACATTCTTTTTGTGTATGAGTTAGACTGGATGGCCACTGAGGTCTCTCAACCCTCAAATTCTGAGATTCTAAAAAAAGAAGGGGTTGGAGTTCTTGCTATTTCAGGTCCTTTTCAGATCTAAATTCTATGATGCCAATACTAGTTATGACAACCAGTGTTTCATGCAACAGCAAGGAGAACAGGAAGAAAACTTTGTACCACTGCAAGTTAATTGCTCACAGGCTCTTGGAGTCTTACCAGTTCAAATCAACAAGTATTTATTAGGCACCTTCTATGGGCTAAGCATTGTGTGAAATGCTGGTGATAAAAAGGATGGAGGAAAAACCTAGCCCTTATTCTCAAGGAGTTCACAGTCTAATGGGAGAGACGACATGCAAACAAACAAGATACATAGAGGATATTAACAATGAATAAATTACTTAATAATTAACAGACAATTAATAGAGGGAGGCACTGAGATTAAGGAGGATTGGGTAAGGCTTCTTGCAGAAGGTAGAACTTTAGGTGAGAGATTTGAAGGAGAACAGAGAAATCATGGAGTAGAGATTAGAAAGGAAAGAGTTCCAAGGATGGGGGACAGTGAGTGAAAACGTACAAAGTTGGGAGCGTCAAGTGCAAGAAACAACAAGGTCAGTGTTAATGGATCATAGAGGACAAAGCAGGGATTGAGGTGTAACATGATTCCTTTCTCTCATATACTTTACTGAAAACCTCATTGAGACTTGTCTGACTCAGCTGCACCAGCATCGGAGGTGGTGGAAAACTGGTTTCCATATCTGCTATTGGGGTTGAACTTCTGGTACTAATTCCTAGTGCAGAGCCTTAGCTGAATCCTTCTCCCACTGTTCTTTGCTAATGCCATGCTGCTCCTCCCTAGCTGAACTCCCGCTACGCCCATGCTTGTTGCTGACATTAAGCACCAACTCTAAGACATTCAGTGGCATTCTTTTTTAGCTACCTTTTCCCACGTGCCTCTTATTCCACCAAATGTAATCCTTGATTTTAACTGATTTCTGGCTCTCTTGCTGCTGACTTGGCTGACAAAGCTGTGCTGTTGAAGTCTTCTTGAATCTGCTACTCCAACTTGTAGATGAGAGTGTGGAAAGTTTTGTGTGTGTGTGTGTGTGTGTGTGTGTGTGTGTGTGTGTGTGTGTGGCTAATCAGGTATAGCCACCCCTTTGCTTCTCCCCCCTCCACCCCCTCCATACTTGGTCATTTCATGAACTGCCTCTGACCTCCGGCAGTGGACCTAGAGAAGCTTGTGTTGGCCTCTCCCTCTGAAGGTACTGGAGAAAAAATAAAATTCTTCCTAGCTGGGTCCAAAGCTACCTTCTCCCATGGGTTTCAGGCCTTACATCTCTTTCATTATCTACCTTGGGGTTGCTATGATCTGGCTCCATGGAAGTCAGAACTTTCATCTCATTCTATGTTCCTTCTTCCTAGTTAGGCTTGTCTGAAGCTAATTCTAAGTTTGCTCTTTGTAGCTTGGAAAGCATGTTCCTTTTTTTGGGTGGGGGGGGAGGTGAGACAATTGGAGTAAAGTGACTTGACCAGGGTCACCTAGCTAGTAAGTGTCAGAAAACACATTCCCATAAGAAGACATGTCTTAAGTAGTGACTGGCCCACCAAATTTTGGTGAAAAGGGCTCTGGCATCTAGAGAACCTGGGTTCAAGACCTGCTTCTAACTATCCCAGTCTGCCAGTGGGCAAGTTATTTAACTTCTCTCTGCCTCTGTTTCCTTGTGTTTTTAAATTAAGAAATTTGATTAGATGGCCTCTGAAGTTCCTTTCAGCTCTAAATCTATGATTTTATGACCTACTAAGTCACAGACAGTTGGAATATGCTTCAGTGGAGGAAGTTCCCACACTGAGAATTCCATTTTTTGAGCATTCAGTGCTTAAGTTCTTATTCCTTTCTTAGGTACCAGAGCAATGCTAACCAAGATTTTAAGAGCAATTAATTTGTCTTTAATCTTCCTATTTCCTTTTCTGAATGAGGTTTTCTATTAGACAAAGGCTATCTACTTAGACGCCTGGTTCAATTCAATCCAACAAACACGCATCAAGCTCAACTGTGGCCCAGCTCCCCTAAAATATCTCCCACTCCAATATTACCTTAGGATTCTTCTCTCAATCAAAATCCGCATTCCCTCATTTCAGTAAAGATGAAAACAATTCTAGCAAATTTTCACTCTTATTCAAATGACTTACTACTTCCCTCCCCACCTCAATCAATTGCCCGTGCATAGATAGGGAATAATATTCTTAAAAGAAGATGCTTATGATTTCAAACGAGTCTGATTGGTGGAATTTTAGACAATGTATCCAAATGAAGTGGGCAAAAATGCAGCCCCTATGGGAGAAGATATTTTTGACCAGAGAGATCATGATAATAGCCAGGTTGGCTTTGCTTGAGATTTTCCCCCAAAATTGTTCCTGTTCTTCACAATTTCTTTAAATATTTTCTTTATGACCTCATGGATGCCCTAAAACCTCCAGGATTTTTTTCTTCTCTACACAATGGCTCCCATGGCAGGAGTGAGATATCCTGGCTGGCTATAAGGATGGAGAAGGAGGTTTATGTTATGAACTTTTTTATAACTCAGGGATTCAGGGGTTGCTTGCACAGCTTGAATGGCTGTGATCTTCATGATGTGGTTGTTTCTTATAGCTACGTATTGTTTCTGATGTAACCTGTGGTAACAGAATGTGGTGTATGGGAATAAACACTGGATCTGGGAGTAGGGGACCTGGATTCCAATCACGGCTTTGCTAGTACCTGTGCAATCTTGGAAAAGTGACTACATCTCTGGGCCTCACCTTCCTCAACCGTAATAGCTATGTTATATATATTACATAGGGTTAGACGAGTTGATTTTTAAAGCCTCTTCTGGCTTTAAATCTAGGTAATACAGTGTATAGAGTATTGGGCCTGGAGTCAGGAAGACTCATTTTCATGAGTTCACATCTGGTCTCAGATACTTTCTAGCTGTGTGACTCTGGGCAAGTCACTTAACCCTGTTTACCTCAGTTTCCTCATCTGTAAAATGAGCAGGAGAAGGAAATGGCAAACCACTCCAGTATCTTTGCCAAGAAAACCCCAAATGGAGTCACAAAGAGTGAGACACAACTGAACAACAACAATAAAAGCTCTAAATATATGACCCTAACTTTAACCTTTTATCACATCAAAATATTGATGAGACAAAAATCTTACCACACACAATCTGTCACATTTCTGAAAGGGAAACACTTAATAACAGTCTTCTTAAAATATCCTCTCTCTAAACTGCCAAATGATCTCCCAATAGATCCTGGGATGGAAGACTGGTGACTAAATAAAGCTAATCAATCTAAAATTCTGAAAAGAAAAAAGGAAAAAAATTCTCCTCCTCTAACTTTAATTTATTTGGCTGGAATTTTCTCACCATAGTCACTGTATTTTTTTTACATGGGCAACTGCCCCCTTGATTAATCCCATTTCCCTTAGTCCTAGTCTTTCCAACCAGCTGAGCAAACAAAGAGGCAGGCAGCCATTTTCACATGCTTCCTTTCTCAAACCCTCAGGGATAGGCTCTCCGTTCACACTGTTCATAAAACAACTGTTTTAACACTCTCTGAAAAAGTGGTCTTTATGCTATTACTTGCAGTAAGAAGACTCTGTTAGGATTAATTTTAAGAGGCCACAATATGTCATCTGAGAGCTGTAGCTCTGTTAAAATGGCTTTACTATTACTACTTGCTGATGAGGAGGGGGACAGGAGCTAAAAACTGGAGTCTCTCATACCAAACTATTTATATAAGGAATATAAGAGTTTACTTTTCCTTTAAAATGAATACCCTTTATTACCTAAAGCCCTTGAGCTATGTAGTAAAAAGTTTGTTACTGGAAAGTAAACCACTAGGAGGCGCTCTGCCCAGTTACCTGACCATTTTCAGTGATGGGAGCCCACTGGCTCACTATGGTGGTTTTATGCTTTCCTCAAGAGAGAAAGTCAATCTCTCTGACTCTCAGAATACTGTTACTTCTATTCCCCTAGCCATTTCCCTTTAGTGTTTAGATAGATAGATGATAGACAGATAGATAGGTAGATAGACAGATAGATAGATAGCATTATTAATTGCTTACCGTATGTCAGGCATTGTGGTAAGCACTGGGGATACAAATATAAGCAAACAAGACAATACCTGACCCCAGGAGCTTACATTTTGATGGGAGAAGACAACAAATAAAAGGAACCTAGAAAGGGGACAGGGAAAGGAAAAGTTAACTGCATAGAGGCAACTAGTGAAAAGGTGGGACAGAAGGGAGAATAAGTTGATTTGTAATTGAGGTGAAGTGTGTCTGAGGACCTCCCTGAACCAGTGGCCCTGTTGTGGGAGTCACCAATCTGAAGAGCAGGGCCTCAAGGCTGATATTTCTTTGGGGGTAAGGCAAGCCCTGAGGACAAAGAGAATTTCAAAAAGTGAGTAGAATCGTGAATGAGGTAAAACATGGCTTGGGATCTTGTTGATCTAAGGACGTGGAGACAGTAGAGAATTAGACAAATTTTGGCTCAGGCCTCCACCCACAAGGAAAACTCTATCCTCATTTCTTCTCTATTGTATTTCAATGAACCCTAATCACGTAAATATAGCACAACTGATTTGACCACATGTGTAGCTTAACTATATAGTCTTTATTCCTGATCAAAAAGTAAAAAAAAACTACAATCAAAACATATTAAACAAGTATTGCACGGGCTAGGTACCCATAGCTTCTTCCAGATCCAGGCTACTTGCAGCCAATCTATAGATAGGTGAAACCCAAACCCAGAATTTCCTAGATATAGTTCAGATGCCTAGACTTAACTACTCCACTTTGATCACGTGGCAGTTCTAGGAAGGTAGATTGCAGAGGCACTTCTTAACAAGTAGAGCTGTTCAACAAAGGCAAGGGTTTCCTCCATTCATATTCAGTTCCCTATCATCAGAAATCTTCTAGTGAAGGATGGTTGATCACTTATTGGGAATGTTGCAGAAGTTATCCAGTACAATCTGGGCCACATGATCATCAAGGCTCCCCAATTCTAAGATCCTGTGATTCTACAGAGAATTTCTATCTGTTTCTCTTTTCTTTCTGTCTGTTTTCTCTTCTTTCTTTTTTCTTTCCTCTCATTTTTCTTTTTTCCAATCTTCCTTCTCTTTCTCCCTTTCCTTCTATTATTCATTTTTTCCCTCAGCTAGTTATAACGTAATTTTAAAATATGTTTTATACTTATAGCAAAACACTGTGGTATAGCAGAAGCAACAAAGTCAAATAGGCCTGAGTATTTGTTCCATCTCTGCCACTTACTAGCAGATGTCCTTGGGTAAGTCATTTAATCTTTATAAGCTTCTCATCTAATTTCTAAAATTGGAATGATAATGGTGGCCCTGACTATTTCAAAGGATTGTTATGAAGCTCAAATAAGCTAATGTGTATTAGACAGTGCACTTTGGAAATCTATAAAGCATATATAAAATACTTTACTGAAAAGTACTATTAATTTTTCTTATTACAATTATTTATATACTAATGTTCTGAATTTCTCAAAAAATAAAACATAATCCATTCTCTTTTTTTTACCACTGCTACAAATAACTTTTGTTATAACTTTTACTTTTCTTGACCTTGACCTTACTTGATTTTTTTTCCTTCTGCGCTAGTAGTAGTTGTTGGTAGAAAGAGTTGTTTCTATTTCTGTTTTAAAAGATAATTTTTTTAAAAAGTTGCTTAAAACATTTTTAAAAAATAGTCTTACATGTGATATGAGCAGTTTTATAAAAGTAAGACAGTAGGACCAAGAGCATGGGAAGAGAAGTTGACAGAGTGGGGTAGAGAGAAGAAAAGCTATAACTAGGGTGGAACAATTGGGATTTTGGTCTAGAGCACTAAAGTTTAGAGGGCACAAAATTTAACACATGCCCTCCTTCAGCAGAAGCTTCCTCTTCTAATTTTTAAAGCTGTTTTTCTTGCTACTTCCAACTGTCTTAGGATGATGGTGACTTAATAACCACTTGGAAACTGTTGCCTTCTATCCTATTGCATTATCCTAGGCATCTTTCTAACTGTATGACCACTTCTTGGTTTCTTTTACTGGTTTCTTTTACTTCTACCCTGCCCAAGTAGAAGTATTCTCAAATTCTCTGTCTTTAGCTTTCTCTTTCTATACTCTTTGCCTTTACAATCTTACCTACTCCTATGACTTCAATTATCATCTCTACGAAGATGACTCAAATCACTATATGCTGCTCTAAGCCCTAAGTCCCATATTTCTAACAACGTATTGGACATTTGGTGCAGGATAAAGGGTACTGGACTGAGAGTCAGAACATTGAGATTTGACTCTCAGCTTTGCTACTTATCTGTGTGACTCTGGGTTAATTATTAACCTCTTTGGATATCGGTTTCTTCATTATAAAATTAGAGAATTGGGCTCGATTTCATGTAAGATTCCTTTAAGCCATAAATTTATGATCCTGTAATCTCCATATAGATGTTCACTAGCACCTCAAACTGAATAGGTCAGAAATTTACTATCCTTCCCCATAAATCTGTTCTTCTTTCCTTTCCATTTCTGCCAATGTCCTCATTATCTTCCCGCTCACCAAGCTTCAAACCTCAGAGTTGTCTTGAACTCTTGCCACTCTCTCACCCTCAAAATCAATTGCCAATCCTACAGGATCCCTTATCCATCCTCTCCTCCCTATTCATAGTGTCATCATCCTAGACTCCAGCTCATTTCCCTGCCCCTAGAATCTCCCCTCTCCAACCTGTCCTTCATAGTGATCCCAAGTTAAGCTCCCAAATGTACATGCCTGAGAAAGTCACTCACTCCCTTGCTTAAAAATCTTCAATGGCTCCCCATTGCCTACAGGTTAAAGTACAAATTACCAATACTGGCATTTAAAGACTTTAATAGTCTGTCATTGACTTAGCTTTATAGTATTATTTCACTTTGGTCCCTATCATGAGCTGACAATTTTAGCCAAACTGGCCTATTTGCTACTCTGTGATCTATTTCCACTTTCTACTTTCTCCATGCCCTTCTGATCTCCCATGCCTGGAATTGTCCTCCCTTCTATGTCTCCACTCTTGAAATTTTTCTTTTCCTTCAAGGCTCCATTTGAAGGGTGCTGTTTCCTCCATGAGTCCTCTAATTCATTGAAATGAATGTGATCACTCCTTTGTATTCTCTTATAGTATTTTCTGGCTCTCTCTTTTGGTTTATCAGATTCTACCTTATGTCACACTTATTTGTTTGTGTGTCTGAACCTCCCACCCCCATTAGAAATCTATAGATTTCTTAAGTTTAGGGACTGCATCCTTTTTTTTACCTTTGTGTGCTTAATATATTCTTCTTCTCATCTTTTCTCTTATTTTAACTAGCAAGTAGAAGAAAAGTTCCCCTTGACTGAAAATGATTTGAAGATTTAAAAAGAAACTTTTATTAAGCTATCAGGGTAGAACTACTTAGAAATCCAATATGTAAGGTGAATTCAGCTGGCGGAAGGTGGCAAGGAGATAAGAAACCCCAAGAATGACACTGGGGAGGCAATCACAAGCCACTATCACTGCTGATTCTGGCTGTCTCCCATGGTGCAAGTTCCTAGACTCGGTATAACATGGATAGCTCCTTCTTGGTTAGGTGCATAAAATTATGCTGGTGCAGTGGCAGGGGAAGGTGGACCCTGGGAGAAGAGTGTAATGAGGATTAGACCCTTGGGGGAATGGTGGAGCGGGGCTCTTTTAATGAGCAGGATCACAAAGGAGGTCATGCTCGTCAGTGTGGGGTTGGTGGAAGACCATAAGGAAGAGCTGTTATGTGTCCTTCACCCCATATTTGTGCACTAGGCCAAAGCCAGTTGCCCTGTGCTAGTTATTATTCCACTCTAGGATAAAACACCATAAAGCAATAAAAATTCAAAGGGGAAAATTTATGGGGAATAAATTCCTGGATGACAGACAAAGATAATTTAAATTCTAGCCTAAGTAGAATTGCATTGGTGCCCCTTTCAGGTTTAGCTAGCTCCTCATCTTAAAAGTGCATATTGTTCAAATCTTCAAACCTAAAAAATGATAGAATCCATTATTGTTAAATATGCATGTAGTACTTTATAACTGACAAGTGCTTCCTAAGCATTTACATAACCTATTTATATTGGCATTACCCAGATGTGCAACATAAAAAAGATATTAATCCACATTATGATAAGTCAACAATCTGACCCATTTCAAGGATAATATTGATGAAAATTGATAGCCTAGATAATTATCTTGGAAATTACATTCACAGCGAGGTTGTTTGAAATAAAAACCAGCAGTGTCAACTCTGTAAGAGTGAATTCTGATATTTAGCTAAGATGAATCTCTTTCTTCACTGTCCTATCATCACTTTTGTCTTGCCAAATCCCATTTTCTGCCTTCTTCATCAGTGCTGATGAATAGTACTGGAAAAAGTCACACAATCATGGTGACTCTGTCCACAAAAAAAAAATAATGTTAATTAATTTCAACTAGACCCTCAAAGAAGCAAGAGGATCCTCTTAACTCTCTCCTACAACAACAATGAAGAACTAGCATGTACGTAGCACTTTAAGACTTGCAAAATGTTTTACATATGTTATCTTACTTAATCTTTACATATATTTACTCATTGACTTTTTAATCTCACTTCCTATGAGGGATTTTCCAACAAATAACACAATGCCTGGCACATAGTAGGTGCTTAACAAATGTTTATTGAATTGAATTTATTGACTTTTCCAAGCTTTCTCTTCTCTCCTCTAGCTTCCTACATTTTCCCTTGACTCTCCTCAACATAGGAACTGACCTCATATTCTATTGAGAAAATAGAGGTCATTCATTGAGAGTGTCTTTTTTGCCATTATACACCTCAACACCTATTGCTACCCCCCTATTTATTCCTTTGCTCTGCTTCTTCTCCTCATCAAGGCCAGCTTCCATACTTGCGCTCTTAATCTCATCGTTGCCTGTCTTCAAGTGAGGTCAAATGAGATAATATTTGTAAAATGCTTAACATAGTGCCTGACACATGGTAGGTGCTTAATAAATGCTTGTTCACTTCCCTTTGCCCTTTCTTACTTAATCATCTCCCTTCTGTGTATATCATTCAATCTCTGCCTGTCTATTCAAACTTACCCTGTTGCCTACAAACATGCCCAAGCCTCCCTCATCCTTAAAAAAAAGCTTCACTAGATCCTTCAAGATACTGTCCTATTTCTCTTCTCTCTTTCACAGTCAACTCATAAAAACGCGTTGCTTTAACTTCCTTTACTCTCGTTCATCTAGTTTTCATTCTCACCACTAAGCAGAAACTGATTTCCCTAAGGTTACCAAAGATCATTTAACTGTTAAATCTTAGTCCTTATTCTTCAGTAGTATTTGACACTATTTGCCACCTCTTTCTTCTCCTAGATACCCTTTCCTCAGAGGATTTTTGTGACATTGCTCTCTCCAGGTCCCATTTTGCTTCTTTCTCAGTCTCCTATGTCCTGCCAACTATGATTATGGTGGACCTCAGTACTCTATACTGGACCCTCTTTTTTCTCCATACTCTCTTGATAAGCTCATCACCTGGTATGGGTTTAATTATCATCTCTATACATATAATTTCCAGATCTCTATATACAGCCCCAGTCTGTGTCCTGTATTCCATTATCAATGGCATATGAAATAATTATAACCGATATCCTACAGGAATCTTAAATTTGTCATGTCCAAAACAGAACTTATTATCTTCTCCCAGGACCCAAAGATTTCCCCTCTTCCTAACTTTCCTATTCGTGTCAAGGGTACCACTAATGTTCTAGTTACAAAGGTTTGTAACCATGGATTCATTTTTCACCCTTCACTCTCTCTCACCCCCCTCCCCCATATCTTATCATTGGCTAGGTTTTGACAATTTAACCTCAACATATTTGGCCCCTTCTCTCCAATCACATGGTCATCACCCTAGTTCAGTCACTTGGTTAGACTATTGCTATAGGCTAGAGACTTTCTAATCTGTTCTCCTGCCTCCAGTTCCCTGCCTTTCTTTGGTGAGTTGGTTAGTTCTGCTGAATTGCTTTTTTCTTTCTTTGCAACAAGGGATGACTTATTGAGCAGGAGAGGGCAGAGGGATATTTTTTCTTTTTTTTTTTCTTATTTAGTTATTTATTTATTTAATATTTTTAGTTTTCAGCACTGATTTTCGAAAGAGTTTGAATTACAAATTTTCTCCCCATTACTACCCTCCCCACCACTCCAAGATGGTATATATTCTGGTTACCCCACTCCCCAGTCAGCCCTCCCTTCTGTCACCCCACTCCACCCTCATCCCTTTTCCCTTACTTTCTTGTAGGGCAAGATAGATTTCTATGCCCCATCACCTGTATATCTTATTTCCTAGTTGCATGCAAAAACTTTTTTTTTGAACGTCTGTTTTCAAAACTTTGAGTTCCAAATTCTCTTCCCTCTTCCCTCCCCACCCACCCTCCCTAAGAAGGCAAGCAATTCAACATAGGCCACATGCATATCATTATGTAAAACCCTTCCACAATACTCATGTTGTGAAAAACCTAACTGTATTTTGCTCCTTCCTATCCTATCCCCCTTTATTCAATTTTCTCCCTTGACCCTGTCCCTTTTTGAAAGTGTTGGTTTTTGATTGCCTCCTCCCCTTATCTGCCCTCCCTTCTATTGTCCCCCCTTTTTATCTCCTTCCTCCTTTCCTGTGGGGTAAGATACCCAATTGAGAGTGTATGTTATTCTGAGGGATATTTTTTCAAAGGAAGTTGATATTGAAAACAAAATTGGCAAATAAAAAGTTTTAAAATACAAGGTGTCTCAAAAGTCTTAATGCCTCCAAAACTTTAATAGCTTACAATTATGCTAAAACTTTTTGGACACCCTGTAGTTTGCAGAAGTGAATTGAAGTTTCACTTCATATTAAAAAAATGGAAACTCAGAGAAATTAAATGAGTTACCTAAGGTCACATAATTACTAAATGGCAGGGCTGGTAATGTAAACTTAGCTCTCCTGACTTTGGTGTAGGGTTTCTTCCAATATAGGATTCACATTCCACTCCCAGAATTTCCTAAGAATAGATGTATGGGAGCCTCAGCTGAGCTAGACCCCAGCTCAACTTCCCTAAGAAAGCAGGGCAAAGGGGAAACTGGAGATAATGACTGAAAGTGAATATAAATAACTGAAATAAAATATTTCCTTCCTTCCTTCTTTCCTTCCTACCTCCCTCCCTCCTGCTCTCTCTCTCTCTCTCTCTCTCTCTCTTTCTCTCTGTCTTTCTTCCTTCCTTTTTTTTAATGGGGAAAGGGACTAGACAACAGGAAGGAACCCAGTGCTTGAAGGCTAGGTTGGCACCAAGCAACCATAAAGTAGAAGGAGGAGTCTCAATGACAGGGGTGGGGAATCTGCAGCCTTGAGGCCACATGGGGCCTTCTAAGTCCTCAACTGCAGCCCTTCAGCTGAATCCAAACTTCATAGAACAAATCCCCTTAATAAAAGGATTTGTTCTGTAAAACTTGGACTCAGTCAAAAGACTATACCTGAGGACCTAGACAGCCATGTATGACCTTGAGGTCACAGGTTTCCCACCCCTGGACTAGGACCTACCTGATTTTTGTCCATATACTCTTTCTCAAATACAGTGAGGTTTCTCATCTTTCTTTGATCTGAGAGCTCAGTTCCACCCATGTTCTGACACCAGCTAGAATGCCTCAGGGACAGGAAGCATGGAACCCCTGACTTAGAAGGTACTGGCTCATTTCTTATTACTGGTTCTCCTATACTTATTGCCCAGTCCTTCTTCCCATGACTTCACCATGGCTATGCTCTCCTGTCCCTCTGTTTTGTATTTACATATCAGTGTTTGGACTGTATCCATATGTACCATGTCCTGTTGCTAAGTATTGACAATGGCAACTGAGATGGGGAAAGGGGAATAGAAAGGATAGACCGAAACTACCAACCTCACAGGGTTCATGTGATAATTGTGCTTTGTAACCCTTAAAGCATTATCTAAATGTGAGTTATTTATTTAGAATGATCTAGACCTCTGGTAGCATCAATGTAGGGTACACCAAGTTAGAAAACTCATCTCCTGATGGAGACTAGCACTTATTTGGCAACTTAACATCTTAAAGGGCACTGAGATCCTGGGGTCTGTCCCAGGTTGCCCAATAAGTATGTGCCAAATGCAAAACTTGAAACCAGTCTTCTGGACTCTGTGGCTAAGTGTTTATTCACTGAGCAGTATTGCCTGTTATAAGGCATCACCATCATCATTATAATTATTTTTATTGTTATTGTTAGACTGGGAACACCTAAGGCAACCCTTTATGATTTCCCAATTTTGCCTAGTGTGACCCTGTTTACCTTCAATTGTGTTTGGATAAATGGAAGTTGTTTCCAGAAGTTTTGTCCCCTAGTCACTCAAACATGTGCCTTCGTGGGAACACTGTGGTATAGTGACACAAAGCAGGCCAGCACAGTTTCCCTTGATTTATGTATTTTTTGAAAAAGGATTACTTCATCTTCAAGGAGCTCTGTTCTCAGAGGATTCTTAATCAAGGTAGCACCAGTTAAGTGCCTTCTATTTTTCTTGAAAATGAATACTAAATAAAACCATTCAGCTTAAGCTCCATCCAGTTCTAAAATTCATCATGACAGATGAGCATTTTAGCTCAATTATTTTGATATGGAACTTGATTTATTTAGTAGAGGTCAGCAGCCTGTGGTTTGTGAGCCCCATATCTTCTCAAACATCTGCACAACTCAGCTGGAAACAGGTGAAACTAGCCGCGTCCAAGGTTCCCACTCTGCTTTCTTTATTCCCCCTGTTGTTCAGTTCCTCCAATTTATTCTCCTTCCCCAGATAGTTCCCCTGCTGTTAAAAATCTGTGTTCTAATCCTCTGACTTTTATGTTCAAATGGGCTTTTAAAAATTAATTTGCCTGTTTTCATTTGAAACTGTATTTGTTTCTTGTCTAGATTCAATCTGATCTAAAGACAGTCTGCTTTCCTTCTAGGGCTAAGCTTCTCACTTTGGCAAGGGCTCTGAAGAGTGGAGAGAGAGTTGGAAGGCCTTCGTACAGAGATCCTGTCAGGAACTCAGGGTAGTATCATACATTTTGAAGACTTAAGCTATGTCAAATGTTAGAGATCCCATAACACGAAAAATGATTTGTTCTTTTCATAGAGATTTTGTTGACTCTTTCCCCTCTCCCTCCCTCCTCTATCCCTCTCTCCTCTATCTCTCCTTTTCTCTCCCTCTCTCTCTCCTTCCCTCTTTTCTCTCTCCCTCCCTTTATTCCTTTTCTCTATCTCCTTCTCTCTCTGTCTCTCTGTCTCTCTGTCTCTCTGTCTCTCTCTCTCTCTCTCTCTCTCTCTCTCTCTGTGTCTCTCTCTCCCCTCTCTCTCCCCTCTCTTCCTCCTTCTCTTTTCTCCCCTCTCTTCCTCCTTCTCTTTTCTCTCTCCTCTCTCTCCCTCCTTCTCCTTCTCTTTCTTCTCTTTCTCCTCTCTCTTTTTTGTCTCTCCCTCCCTCTTTATCTCTCCTCCTCTCCCTTTGCCCTTTCTCCCCCATCACTCTCATACATATTATATATACACACACATATGTATATATGTACATCCACACACACCTACACACCCCTATGCTTATAGATGTATATATAATGAAGTAAGGTAGCATGGACTGGTGAATACTAGGCTGACAGAGTCAGGAAGGCCTCGATGGTACTAATACCTGTTACACAGGCTGGCCATAGTCTTTGCCTTCAAGGCATCTATAATATATAATATATCTGGGGAAAGAGAATGAACAGGAATGAAACAATTAGTTAACTGTTAATCCTGAACTCTAGGGTGCTGACTCTATATAACTTTGCAAATTAGAGATAGAGAAGAACTCTGTCTGATTCTTCATCTTTATAGAATATTTCAGGAATGGGAGAACAAAAACCTTTCCCTTGGCCTACTCCTGGAAAAATGCTCACTATCAATCAGGTGTTGACAAGGTTTAAATAGAGACCAGATGACCTTAAGCCACAAAGCAGGAAAAAAGACAGGAAGTCCAAGCAAAGGCAGGACTTCAGGACAGAGGGAGCAGTGAGGCTTCCGGGGATAGAGAGGAGAACAACAGGGAGCTGAGATAGCACAAAAAGAGCTTCCTAGAATGACAGAATCTCAGAGCTGGAAAGGACTCCAGAGATCACCTTGTGCCAGGTTCTTAACCTGGGTTCCATAACCTTAATATCATTGGTTTACTTTGTAATACCATGTATTTTATATATTTAGGAACATTTTTCTGAGATGGGGTCCATTAGCTTCACCAGATTATCAAAGGAATCCAGGACACTCACACACACACGCACACACACACACACCCCATGGGGTTAAAAACACCCACTTCCCATACGACTCCCTATACTTGACTAAAAACCTCCTTGACAACATCCCCAACAAGCGAACATTATCCTATGCTTGGATGCTTCAAGTGGGGAGGAAACCCTTTACCTGACAAGGCTGTTAATCCTACTTTATTATAGCCCTAATTGTTAGAAAGTTTTTCCTTTTATCAAACTTAATTTTGTCTCTTTGAAAATTCAACCTGCTAGTTCTGCCCTTTGGGACCAAAGGGAAAAAGCCTATTCCAGGGGTGGGGAACCTATGGCTTCAAAGCCACATGTGGCTCTCTAGGTCCTGAAGTACAGCCCTTTGACTGATGGGCCACACTTGAGGACCTACAGGGCCACATGTGGCCTCAAGGCCAAGGGTTCCCCATCTCTGGTCTAGTTACTTACCTGATTTTTGAAGATCGCTATCAATTTCTTCCACGTTTTTTTTTTCCCCAATGTAAACATTCCGTGTTCCTCCAGCCAGTTCTGTGGCAAAAACTTGAAGTCTTTTCCAATCTTGGTTACTCTGTTCAGAACACTCTCTAGGTTATTAACGTATTTCCTAAAATATAGGTAATGGTTTCAACCATGGCCACAAAGACCCAGCTGGCATTTGAAAAGATACATTCTAAGTCTTCAAGGCAGGCTGTAATTTCTACCTTTGTAAAGGGTAGGAAAATGACTGTGACGAAATGATTATTCCTTTGTCTCCTATCTTTAAGTGGGATATTGTAGTTAGAATGATGTCTATAAATTTACATATCAGATATTTCCACTATAGGGGTATGACGCTCTTTTAGGGGGTCAAGGATAAAGTCACTTTCTCTGGTCTTTCTTAAAGCATATCCTTGGCCAGCTTAGTTCCCTCCACCAAATGATTGTTACATGAAAGACGATCATTGATAGTGAGCAAATATATTTATCTAAGCAAACGTTAAAACAGAAATTGGAGAAATTATACAGATTAGGGTAGACAAGAGAACGTACCAGGGTAAACGGTATGGCTTCTTTTATTCAGGAGTGAGGTAAAATCTTAGCTCAACCAAGGACAGAATGGGATCACCAGGGAAATGTGCATTTAGCGATCGCTGGGGACAAGCAGTCAGTACCAAACAAAGGCCACGTTGGGGCCTGGTTTTCCCACCCGTATAAGGCTCTGTGAGCTTCCATTGAGTATTCCCGAGTTCATGCCTTCTCTCTCACAGCTCTCTGCCTTTTCCACTTCTTACTCCCAAGTGTCTGCACCAATGAGGAATCAGAGAACTGTGCTTCAGGGTACCTGCTTGGGTTGGACGAGATGTATTCAATCTCCAGAATTGAATGTGATGCTTCAGAGGTGGTCTGAACAGGGCAGAATCTCCCTCATTCTGTGCCCTATTCTCCCCTTAATCTAACATTAATATAAGGGCTTTAAGGTCTGCAAGCTACTCTACTTATATTACCTAACAATTCTGTGAAGCAGCGCTATCGTTATGGCCATTTTACAGATGAAGAAACTGATGCTGAGACAGGTTATGGGACTTGTCCAGGGTCACATAGCTATCAAGTAGCTGGGCCAGGATTTGAACTTGGGTCTTCCAGACTCCGTGTCTAGTACGCTATTCACTATACCATCTAAATATAGGATGAGGTGTGATTTGCCATTTCCTTCTCCAGTTCATTTTACAGATGAGGAAACTGAGGCAAAGAGAGTTAAGTGATTTATCCAAGTTCACATTGGTAGTAAGTGTCTGGGTCAGATTTGAACTCAGGAAGATGAGTCTTCCTGACCCTAGGCCCAGCACTCTGTTCACTGTGCCACCTAGCAGTCACATTAGCTTTTTCTTTTCCTTTTCCTTTTTCTCTTTTCTTCCCTTTTATTTTTGACTGTCATAGCACAAAGTTGGTTTGCGTTGAGTTTGCAATGTATTAAAATTCCCACACCTCTTTCATTTGTACTATCTAGTCATAGAATAATAGAGCTGGAAGAGACCTTAGGGGCCTTCTCTCCGAACTCCTCCATTTACAACCAAGGAAACTGAAACCTATGGAGATTAAGTGACTTACTGTCTTCCCCGTCTTGTACTCATAAAGTTGATGTTTTTAATGCAAGTATAGGACTTTCCATTTATTTATTCCATCTCCTCCACTCCTCTTTCAGTTCTGCTTCTAACTCTTGGGACTTCTTATCTATGTTTCAGCTGCCTTCTTACCCTCTTCTGCAAACCTCTAGTCCTAGAACATCCCTCTGCACCTGTGGCCCTCTACTGTCATTGATTTCCTCTTGGAACCTCACCTCACTCCTTCACTCTTCTCCTGTGTCTGCTCCTGACTCCCCAATCTTCTCTACCATAACTCTGGACTTTCCTCCTTCCCACTGCCCTTTTCATATTTTTTTATATATTCGTCTTTTTCTGTTAGAATATAAGCTTGTCGAAGGCAGGGGATGCCTTTCTTTTTGTTTGCATTTGCATCCCTAGTGCTTAGCATAGTGCCTGACCCATAGTAATCACTTAATAAATGCTTGTTGATTTATACCTAAAGATTTTTTTAATTATTTTATTATAAACTTGATAAAAGTATTTTTATCATAAACTTATTTAACTAATTATAAATAATTTAATATCAACACTCAAATATTCATGACAAAGGAGGAGGAAAATCTTACATAAAGCACTTGTCTAACGAAGTATAATGAATGAATTGACGAGCAAACACTTGGCTACTGGATTCCATTGCTTCTGTTCTGCTTATCAACAACCAACAAAAAAATATGTTTGCTCTGCATCTCAAGAGCATCTTAAAGTTCTACTGTCTTTGGCTTTGTTTTATTTTATCTTTTTATAGTTATAGTCAAGATGTTATACAGCCTAGTTTTTACTGACCTTGCTTTATATCAATTTGTATAGGAATTTCCATATTTCTTTTTTCTTCATATTTATAGTTTTCTGGAACAAGAATATTTCATTGAACCAGTGTATTATAATTTATTTAGCCATTTTTACACATAAAGCACCCATTGAGTATTTCGCCATTTTGGCCAGGGTAGGCCTCTCGCCCCAAAGGGAGGAGAGAGAATTTGATAGCTAGTAAGAATATGATGAATCTATGAGTGTAGCCTCTGACACCAAGAGATGTTATAAGATGTCATGATAAAAGATGTTATAAAGAAAAACAACTTTAAAGGGTTTTAGAACTCTGATCAATGCAATGACAGACCATAATACTAGAGGACTTCTGGCCAGACAGGTGATGAAGTTAAAATGCAAAGTGCAACCCGCATTTTTGGACCTGGCCAATGTGAGAATTTATTTTGTTTCTTGACTATGTAGATTTGTTGTGATGATTTTCTTTTTCATTCATATTATTCATTTAAGAGTGTGGAAACTTGGAGGGAATGAATTGGAAAAATAATCAAATTAAATTAAAAAAGAAATCTGGGCGGGGGAAATAGAGACTTCAGCCACATTATTAACTGAATTTTCCCTATAGCCAAAAGTTCTAGAGAATTGGGATTTCAGAATCTGACCAGGAGTGGCTCTGAGACTCCACACTCCACTATCCTTGACCTTTGTTAATTTTCACTCTACTTTTTATGGGAGTAACTATCACAGAATCATAGAATTTTAGAGTTGGAAGAGAGCTCAGTAGCCACATAATCCGACTTGGAGCTAAGACAAAGGGTAAAACCATTTAATGATTATTTTCACTTGTTAATGTAATTAAATCCCTCTGAAGCCATTTCCCTTGAAAGGATATGATGAATGAAGCAATAACTGTCTACTCCAGAGAGAATATTAAGAAAAGTTTTTGATATAGTTAGAATGTAAATCTCAATACAATTGTAGTTTAAAAATTTCCAAACTGGTCTAAAGAGGTTTGAGCTTTAAAAACTAGTATGATGATGTATGGAAAATGCTTTATTAGCCTTGAATTGCTACAGCAGTATCACATATTATTGTCATTGATTTATCTGTTTTTCTTTCTCTGACTGTATTGGAAGCTTTAGAAAGACTTATATGGTTTTAAGTAAAGTGGATGGTTGTCCTACTGTCTGCTTCCTACATGCCGTACTGAAAACTGCCAACTAGTCAGATATGTGTTAATAGGGATACAAATAATCAGTTTCATAATATTTAAGCAGATTGTTTGATAATATGAAAATAATCAAATAAATCTCAAATAAATATATTGATGGAAATGTTCCATTCAGCAATGCAGATTACAATCCATTCATGTCTACCCATCCCGTGTGACTCTTGTCCATACCCTACCATCATAAGGAGAACATAGGACTTCCAAGGAAGATGACATGGAATCTCCCTTGATTTCGCTTGACATCACAACTACATATGTTAGTAGGGCATGTAGGCTGTGCAACAGTCATCACTCGCTCTCACCATATGACCAACTCATATTTTTTATCATACATTTAGTATACTAATGGCATCTTTTACTGCAGTTCTTCATAGGTCCTTGTTTGTTATTTACTATAACCTGATTATATGAACATGTACCTCTTGCTTGCTATTAATGTTTGGAGAATCATTGAACAAAGTTACCTCTGTTATAGTTTTTGAGGAATCTTGCATGATTTTGGTGCATAGGAGACATCTTGTTGGAAGAGAAGCATTAAGGTGGCTCTACTGAATCAAAAGACACACACACACACAATCACAATAATCACAGTGGAATCTTGTATTCTTGTGAAGGCAATCAGTAAATGAGAAGATCTTTCCCGCCCGTTTGAATAGGCTTCAGGGTGGGGCTCTCAGGTTCCCAGGGGGAGTGGCTAAGACCAGAGCCAATGGTAGGCACCTGAGCTCTGGTCGCTCAGATGACATTCTAGTTGATGGCTGACCATTATATAAAAGGAGAGAGCACAATTTGGAGATTAAGACATAGTGGAGGCAGGAGAAGGAGAAGGGGCAGCGGCAGCAGGTGCTATTGAAACAGGACTGACCCTCGTGCAGACCAGAGAGTGCTGAGCAAGTACTTGAGGCCAGTGGGTAATCTTCTTACTAGAGCACCCTAGCATTGGGGGGAAGCACCAGTATGGCTTGGCTTACTGCCATAATATTTTTCTGTAACCTCCTGGTCACTATTGTGAGATGGGCATATTGGTTTTGGGAGGTTCTTGCCAGGATATTGAATTGGGGACACTGGTCCGTGGGTCTGCTACTGTGGAGCTTGAATAAGCTCCTTCTGCCTTCTGCTTAGAGAATTCATTATATTCTGTGAGTCTTGACCATTCAGGCATATTCATGATTTTCTTTGAAATCATGAGTTCTGCCTTAATGATATAATTCTCCACATCTTTTAGTTCATTATGTGACTGTTAAAATGTGGTCCACTGTGGATTATTGCTTATAAAAGCCTATTTCCTACTGATACCCTCCACTGAGGATGCCTTGATGTGTGTGTGTAGATTTTTGTTATAAATATTTATACAGATTGGAAAATAGGGGGAAAAAACATTTGATGCCTGTTCTCTATATTACTGGGGCAGAGGGAGGCTTTTTATAAGGTATAAATCTTTCTCCATGTCTTTTGTATGTTCTGCTCCTTCAGATATCTTGTAAATAAATTCTTCAAAGCCTTCACAATTGTGTTGACTCCAGCACAAATCTCCTCTATATACATGTGATTTAATACAGATACTTTTTCTTTTCATTCTCTTTTTGACACGTGTACCTCTGTAAGCATATCTGAGATTGTGGTTTCAGAGGTTAAGTGTGATAGCTCCATTTTCCTCAATGGTGAAAAGGGCTTCTCATAAAATTCTTTGCTGATCTTTTCATCTTTTATTTAGCTCTGCAATGCAGTGGAGTTGCTGTCCCAGAATCTACCAGCTATAGATGTTCAGGAAGTAGGATAAGTGGGAAGGGCTGTGTGAGAAGGCTTCTAGGACTGCTTTGTGGAGATTCCTGGAATAAAGTGTCTAGAACAGAAGGAGGTCAAAAGTTAAAGCGTTTTTGGCTCTTCCTGATCAGTAGCTAATAAATGCTTCATCATCTCTAAGGGTACAAGAGTACTGAATTAAATATGGCATCAGGGAGCAGTCAGGGAGTTTATCATCTTCCAAGTTCAAAGCCCACTCAGAGTTGTCATACCCAAGGGGCTGGCCAGAAGCAAGAAGGTCAGCTTCGTGCATGCCTTATTACACTTGTAACAACTTGAATCCCTGATTCAAGTGATGATTTGTGAAGCATGCAATGTGTTCGAATTCCCCAAGAGGCCACATTTTAATCATCTGGACATTGATTGTAATCTTTTCATGCAGAGTCCAACACAATTCTCCCACATTCTGTCATTTTCAGTAAAAACAATTCCATCCATTACAGTGAAAATATCTTGATGTAGGATTGCTATCAATAGATTTTTAAAGTCAGAAATCTCCAACATCAGTTTGAACAACATAGCATGCCTATGTAATTGACTAAATAGATTGTATCTGTTGCATTATTCACTTAACATGAAAACGAAGAACATTTTAGTTTCTCAGTTAAATGAATACAAAGATCTTTAGCCATGCAACCAATTTACCTTTCTATCAAATTATTTGCGGGTTTACATATGATTCACCAAACATTGTTTTGAATATCAATAGATGTTAAGTAGCATTACTGTTTTTCCTTTTGAATGAGGCTTTTTTTATACGTGGCAACTTTGTAATCCTTTTGATGTTGCAGACATGCTTTTGGGAATTTTTTGGTTTTGTTATTTATTAAAGCATTCAATTTTCTCTGGAAAATTCTCTTTTCTTGCCAATGAACTCTTTGTGTATACTTCGGATATTCCACTTCAATTTATTAGGCTTCATGCTATCAGCTGCTAAAGCATTCATGCAAAGCAAACATAGTCATCTTTCTTTTTCAGTAATAACAGCTCTTGTGAATTCCAATCACAAATTAAATAGATCATATTTTCTGAATTCCAACTTGGTGTTTCTACCTCTACTGCCATTGTTTATGCCAGTTTCAGTTACTCCAGTAGACTTTTTCTTCAATCTGGTTATGATTATCTGTAATGATAAGACATTATTTTACTTTTAAAAACGACTATAAAAATTTAAGACAATTGGATTGAGATATAATTGCTGAAAATTTCAGTTATCTATGGTCGTTTTTGAATTGATTTTTACAATCAAATAAATCTCAAAGCATTTTAAAACAAATTATTTTATTGTCTTTACCAAAATTAATGACATCTAGAAACATAGCAGTTAAGATGTATATTGATAATATCATTCTTTTAATAATTCATAATTACCATTCTTCCTTTACCTTTTGGGTTGTTTTCTACTGACCTTGCTTCTGAACTGAACTCCCACACTCAGAGCCAGCTTTTTAGCCTCATCCTAGCATAGCTAGGGATGAAGCATATCCACAATATACCTTGTACATGAAGCAAAGACTTAACTCTTGATCTCTGAGTTCTTAGAAACCCAGAACCTCTTATACCTTTGGGACCCTGAGATATGGGATCTGTGGTGGAATTATTCAGCATCTCTGATGCGCTATATAAATCCTCCTCAGTACAGACCCTCTGGTGCCTCTTCCACTCTTTCGAAATATTAAGAGCAAAGATAGGTAGGGCCAGTCACAAATCATATAATTAGGAGATACCAGCGAGCAATTTTGTTATTCAGGAGTCATATCAGTTGATCTTTCTCTGTACTAAGGACCATATCTTCCGTATCTTAAAACATGTCCCCTTGTGGGGGCACACTCAACCCTATTTATCATTATGAGGGAGCACAATCCCTCACGTATAGTGGCACCTAATTCCTATCACGCTGTAGTACCTACTTTTTCTCTCTGGATAAAGCTTTAGCATAGCTGTTGGTCCTCACTCCACTCCTGCTCCCAATATGAGAACAATTGTAGCCCCAAGGTGTTCAGAAGAGGATGGAAGGATCTGCTTTAATACCCAGGAGAACCTAAAATATTACCTAAATACCTACCTAATACCCAAGACAACCTAAAATACAACCTAAAATATTACCATAACCAGACTTCCTTCAGATCCTAGAGGAGAAGAAACTGTGGCACATTAGGCCATTTGTGATGTATAGGCAGAATCCAGAGGGTCAACTTAGTCCTATTGCCCCAGTCCTATTGTGGGAAACACTTTGCCAGGTCTTTAGCTCAGTCTACTAGAATTTTCTACATCATAAGGGCAGCCCATACCTTTGCTACCCCTACACTCCCAGTGCCAGATCTCTCATGGCATTTTGTGATGAATCTGTTGTCTCTGCACAAACAGAGTGGTCCTATTCTTGTTTTATTACATCCAGGGAAAAAACCAACCCTACCCGAAAGGTAGATATTCCTTAGTTTTCTGTCCTGGGCACTCTTCTTCTTTTGGTCTATATTCTCTCCCTTAGTGATCTCATCAGCTTCTGTGGATTTATGTATTTATTTGGATGATTCTCAAATCTAAATATCCATCCTTAGTCTCCATGTTGAACTTTGGTCTCATATTACCAACTCCTTGCTGGACCTCTCTACTTGGATATGCCCCATTGGCAACTCCAATCCAACATATTCAAAATGAAGCTTATCATCTTTCCCCTACACTTAATCCTTCCTTCAAACTTTCCTATTTGTGTACAGGGCACTACCATCCTCTTTGTCGCTAAGCTTGTAAATTCGGAGTCATCTTTGATGATTCCCTTTCCCGATTCAGTTCAAGAGCTCTTGATGGATAATTATAATGGCTCATTGAATTGGTTTCCTTGCTTCCAATTGGTCCCCTCTCCAAATTGTCTTTCATACAGCCCCAAAAATAATTTTCCTAGGTCAAAAGTCTGGCCATCTCACTTTCCGGATCAAAAGTCTTTACTAACACCCTAATTTTCTCCCAATATATATTGTAAACTCCTTAGCCTGGCATTTAAGTCTGGCTTCAACTAATCTTTTTAGTCCTTTCCTTCCCCAACCTTACCCTCTCTCCTTCATACAATTAACTTTCCAGCCAACCTAGATTACTATTAGTTTGTTCCTTTTACTTGTCATTCTATACTTCTTCATGCATTTGCATCAGCCTGTGGCTGGAATGCCCTCCTTTCTTACCCATTTGTCCTGGTATCCTTGTATTCCTGTAAAGCTCAGTTTGGGTATTATCTTTTCATTAAGTTTTCCCTGATCCTCCATAGTTAAGGTTGTTTCTGTCTACAAATTACCTGGTATTTAACTGTTTGTGCATTTGTTGTACTGCTCCCACCCCCCGTAGAGCATAAAGCTCTCTGAGGTCAGATAAATTTTTTTTTTTTGTTTTTATATTCCTAGCACAGTCAGTGCCTTGCACGTAGTGGACAATCTATATTCGTTAAATGGAATTTCATTTGGTGTTTATTTGCTGTCCACTGTCAGAATGGGATGATATCAAAGGTGGGATTAGAACCCCACATCTAACCTGACTCAAATTCCAGCGTTATTTCCATTATATAGACAGCCCTTACTCTGTACTAGTGTTCATCTAATATTAAGAAACCCAGAGGAAGGCCCCGAGATGATGGGCACCCATCACCCATCCTACTGTGGGTTTATAGAAAGATTAGAACAATTCAAGCACAGGATGCAGAATAAGGATGAATCACATCTATACCCCTGCAGGGAATATTATTGATCTATACAAGTGGTTTTGACAGCTTCACTGGGCTTGGAATAGGGAGATTTGATTGAGTTGTCAAATAGATTTCCCTAAAGTCCTGATTATGCTGCCCCCTCCCCAGTCAATCATCTCCAAGTGTTCCTTATCACCTCCAGGATCAAAAGTCATCAAATAAAATGAGGCAGCAAGGTCGCAGCTGAGGATAGAGTGCTGGGCCTGGAGTCAGGAAGACCTGTGGGGTCACATACCACCTCAGATACTTCCTAGCTGTGGACAAGTCACTTAGCCTGGGTTTTCTCAGCTTGAAATGGGGATGATGCCAGCACCTACTTTGCAAGGTTGTTGTGAGGACCAAATGAGATAATATTTGTGAAGTGCTTTTAGTATAGAGCCTGGCATGAAGTAGGTGGTATATAAATGCTTAATTCCTCTCCTCTCCCCCTCTCCCATATAAAATGCCCTGTTTGGTATGCAAAGTCCTTCATAACACGGCCTATCTTTTCAATCTTCTTACACTTTACTCCCTGCTGTGTACTCTGCACACCTAACCTCGTTGCTATTTCCTAACTCCAGACATTTTCACAAGCTGTTCCCAATGCCTGGAATGCTCTTTCTCATCTCTGTCTCTTGGCTTCCTTCAAGTCCCAAGTAAAATCTCACGGTCTACAGGAAGCTTTTCCTAACTTCCTTAATGCCAGTGCCTTTCTTCTTTGATTATTTCCTATTTATCTTGTATATAATTATTTGCATATTTCCTTCCCCATTAGATTGTGAGCTCCTAGAAAGCAGTGACTTTTTTTTGATTCCCTCCCTCCCTCTTTAGCATAGTATATGTTTGTTAAGTTCTTGTTGACTGGGTTTCGTCACATTCTAGGTATGTCACTTAACCTATCTTTCCCTTAGTGTCCTTTCTGCAGACTGGGAACAATAAGATGTAGGCACTTTACCAGGTTGTTGCGAGGACAGCACTTGAAAGTTTACGAAGGTCTACATGAATGCGACCGGACTTGTGATTTCATTGCTACAGGGCACTCTTGGGTGAATAAATTACTTTTACCAAAGCAGGCAAGGGATCCGCTCTGAAATTTATATGCTGATGATTGCTTAGATCAAGGGGACTCATCCAAGGTATGGATCAGAAACGTGAGCTGAAGCCAGGGTTTCAGGGCCGGGTCACCGCCCCTACATCATGCATTCCTTCGGTGACCTGTTTATTCTCTCTGCACGTGCTGCTAAACTCCTTCTGCCTTAAAATCACCCTGGTACCGAAACGCATTTTTAACACGGGCAAATGTATCCATGCTCTAGAGGCGGGGAGAGCCGGTGTAAGTAATGCACCCTGTCACAATGGGAGGGAGGTGATGAGCACCGAGTACATAGTCAATGTGAAATTTCCAGGGCCAGCATTTGACTCCACATGTTTACCCCAGGGTAGCAGAAGACACCTCTAACAGGTAATCCTCGGAAACGCAAACGGACACTGAAGCGAGGTACCCTGGGGGCGGAAGAAACAACACTGAGTTTGGAGTTTGGGGACTGGGTTGAACCCTTGCTATAACCGTGACTTTGGGCCAGTCGTGGTCACTCTCCCTCTCTGGGGCTCCTGTTATTTTTTTTTTTAATCTGTAAAAATAAGGAGATTGGACAAGACGATGACGTCTAAGGTATAAATGCAATCTGGGCGTCCGAAATCCGGCCCCCGTGCATTGACACTCCTCTCTGTCCCAGCCTGCGAGCCTTAATTCACAAGCCACAATCTCAAAACTCTCGCAGGAGGCGCAGGTTCCCAGCGCTCGGGTGGGTCTGATTGCGCCTGCGCACTCCCCCCTTTCCCGTCCTTTTCCCCTGTCCCGCCTGAGGTCCCGTGGGCTGCTGGGCTCTGTCCGTGTCCAGGCCCTTGTTACAAATAAAGTTTCCAGGTGTTGAATCCAATGACTACTTCCGGTAAGATGGCGTCCCCCAGTGAACTGGGCGAGTGGTCGCCGTCGGACTGGTAAATCCGGCTGGCCCCGCTTGCCGAGCGGCTGGCCCCCTGGCTGACACTCTCTCCGGCAGGATGTCGTTGGCGCCGCCCGGGAGCGCCGAGGACCTCCGGAAGCGGAGCCTGGGGGAGCTTCGGGAGATGCTGGGGCGCCAGGAGAAGCTGCTGCGGAACGAGTGAGTGCTGGGCCGCGGGGGGAGGTTCCTGGCGGGAGGGAGACCGGAGGGCGGTGCCACCTGCCCCTTCTGCTGACCCTTCCTTCCTGAAACCGTCCTCGCGTAGGCAGCGACGGGGCTCTGTGGCTGGAGCCTTGGATCTGAGTTCAAATGGGGTCCCAGACACTTTCTAGCTGGGTGACCCAGGGTAAGTCACTTCACGTGTCTGCCTCAGTTTCCTCAGCTGTAAAACGGGGAATAATAACAGCACCTGCCTCACAGGGTTGTTGTGAAGATCAGTTGAGAGAAATTGTAAAGCCCTTAGCGTAGTGCCTGGTGTAACGTAAATAAAGATGCTTATAAATGCTTAATCCTTTCCCTTCTCTTCTCCTCTTTGAAGCACTGGACCTGAGTTCAAACCCAGCTGGCTTAGACAAGTCCCTTAATCTCTCTGCCTCAGTTTTCTCAAATAAAATGGGAGATCATAATAACACCTGCTTCCTAGAAGTTTGTTTTTTTTTTTTGGCGATGATGTTTATAAAGCACTTTGCGAACCTTAAAGTTATTATTACCCCGCCAGACTATACCAGGAATGGGAAACCAGATGTTACAAAGAAACACGGACCTCTTTACCGCTGTCTGCGTGTGGAGAGGGTGATGGTAGACACTGTTCAAATGGGGGGACCCAGATGGGAGAGTATACTGCCAAACATTAAATGTTGAATAATAACACTTATCTCTCAAAGCTGTTGTAAGGATCGAATGAGATGATATTTCTAAAGCACTCAGCATAGTGTTATCTAAATGTGCGCTGCCGTTATTATTAAGCATTTATTAGGTACTTCTTGATGTGCCAGGAGTAATAGCTTTTATGGTCTGAAAAAGGACCTTAGAGGCCAACTGAATCAAATTCTCCTATCTTACAACAAGAACAAACCGAACCAAAAACTGGCAAGATTTGGCAGTCGTCTTCTGGCAAGGTCTTCTATTTACAAAGTGAAAGTTCTCAAAGAGCTTTTATTCTACATGCACACATGTAAGTGTAGAGGAAAAATATGTAAAATGAAGGGGTTTCCCCCCACCCACCCAGGATTAGTGGGAGGGGCATTAGGGGAACTAGACAAGAATTCCTGGGTGAGTTGGTGTTTGAGCTGAGCTGTGAAGGAAGCTAGGGATTCCTGCAGGTGGTGAGGAAGGAGTTTAAAATAGACAGAAGTTTGTATTGGACCATGAGAGATAGGACCCTAGAGGTAATGGGGAAACCATGGAGTTTGAGTAGAGGGAATGATGTAGTTCAGACCATATGTGCTCTAGGAATATAGAGAAAGAAGTGAAGGCCAGCTTCTTATTGTTAGTGATTTATCCAGCTGTGAGGTTCAGAAATGGCTTCATGGAGGAAACTCGATGTAAGCATGGCCTTTAAAGGACATGTAGAATTTAGATAGACAGAATGGAAGGAAGGAGGATGTTCCTTTTACCTTTAAACTCTAGCTGGAGAGCTAGACCAAGAGTAAGGAAGACCTGGATCCATCTGAGACTTTTACCAGCTCTATGGGAGAGTTACTTAATCTCTGTGTACTAAGAAGATGAAACAAGAATAGACATTACAGACTTTTTTCCCCAGGCCCTGGAAGCATATTCTCTCTATCGACTGGGTCCTTGGGGAGAGTGGGCTCAAGATTAATGTAGTATCCACAAAGCATTTGCTTCACTACATTCACTTCCAGATTTGGCATAGCCGATAGGTAGAGTTGCTGCCTTGCTCTTAGGGCCCAGCGCTACTCTGGAATGGTGAACTGGGCTTGAGTGACCACAGATTCTGACTAGATTATAACTCCAGGACCTCTGATGGCTTACCGTTCTGACCTTTTCAAAGTTCTCCAAGTCTGGGCTGTTTCTGGTACTCTTGCATTTAAATGTAAGAAAGAACAAATATGGAGAGAATCTCATAGCAGGGCTTTTGAACTCAAATGAAGCCATGTAGGAAAGAGGAGGAGGCTTGAATTGGCTTTCTAATACCTTTGAATGAAGGAAGGTCTGCACTCTTCCTCCTGTGGAAAAAAAAAGTATGTATTCATCAAAACAGACAGGTTCATTTTGCACACATTGTCTTTATCTTCTATCCAGAACAGTTCTGTAGACTGGCTGAATAAACATTGTATTTGAAATACTATCATGTTTAGGCGGAATTAGACTTTTCCTGTTTGGCACTAGAAGGCAGTGGAATAGAAGTGGCAAAGAAGAAAATTTAGATTTGTTATTAGGAAAAACTTGCTAGCATTAGAGCTGTCCAGGAATGGAATGGTTGACCTTGAGAGCTAGAGAGCCATATAATACAAGTACAGTCAAGAGTTGCAAATGAAGTGCTGTGTGAGGTCTAAAAGGTTCAGGGAAGGCTTCTTGAATAAAGGGACATTTGAATAGTGCCTTTAAAGGACAGGGGGAGTTCATCAGATGAAGAGAAGGGAGAGTATTCCAGGCATAAGAATTATATGAACAAAGGTACCAAGTTGTGAAGGGCATATTTTGGGCACAAAGATAGTCTGAAGGGAAGGTAATTTAAGACGAAGCAGGAGAGATAGAGTAGATTCAGATTATAAATGGTCTTGAGCTCCTGGCAACTGATTTTAAACTTTATTGGGAAGGCTGTTAACCACTGAAGATTTTTGAGCTTATTTATGGATTAGGCAGATCATTTTGGCAGTGGTATAAACAATGAAACAGCACTGAAAAGATCTGTTAAGAAGCAGTTGCTATTTTGGATTTGCCGAGATGTTGGTACTTATAGGAGGAAGTGCCTGATAGGCCATCGGAAATGCATGACAATAGTTCTGGGAAATGGGTGGAAGTAGAGATGTCATCTCTGTAGAGATAACTTCAGTTTGGAGTGAATGGAGATTGTTATGGGAAAGGATGGAGGGAGAAAATAGAAAAGGGCCAAGGTTAGAACCTTAGTGACCATTCATTTTTAAGGGGTGAAAGGATGATGGTTAATGTGACATAAGGAAAGATTGGAGGAGTGGAAGTCTGGCAATAAAAACATGACTTAGGATATTATTATAGTAGGCCAGGTATATTATGGTCCTCAGGGGTCTGATCTAACTGGAGGTGTGTGTGGCGGGGTGGCTGTATAGGAATTTGGTGATGTCAGTGGAAGGAAAAGAGGAAGCAAATTTGTTTAAAAAAAAATTGATGGAACTAGGTTACTTATTGTGTCTGGAGTTGAGGGGGGAATAGGAGATAGCAGAGTTTTGAGAATATTGGTAGGATTTATAATAAGAAAGTCAGGATGGAAAGTTTGTTTTGTGTTTCAAACAAAGAGTTTAGTTTTAGATATGCTGAGTCTGAGCCGATGGGATATTTAAATGGAAGGATCCTAAGGGCAATTGAAAATGGGCTTCAAGGTCAAGAAAGAGGTTGGTGATGTAGATTTAGATGATATTGATTCTATGTTAGGGGGGAGGGAGTGAGAAATAAAATAGGGTAGGTGAAATTTCTAAAAGAAAGAGGAAATGAAAGGGGAAGGTAGAAAAGGATGTGTGTTTTGGAAATGTTCACTGAAAGGACATAAAAGTAGTTTGTCCTCCCTAGACAGAAACTGGTGTTCTGAACTATTTGTGAGATTGAGCCCTTAAGATACCAGACACTGACGTCCTTTCTCCAACTAAACTGCCAAGCATTCAAACTCTCCTTCAGAGAGCACAACTCTGATGGGCTGACCAGAACGTACACTTGCCAAAAAGACTATTTTATGTAGAACTCTCACAGGGCAAGTGTTCACGTGGTGGTCAGAAGAAGTGATACAAAGACACTCTCAAGGTCTCTTAAGAACTTTAGAATTGATTGTGTGACAGGAGAGACACTGGCACATGACTGCTCAGCATGGGGTGCTCTCATCAGAGAAGGTGCTGAGCTCTGTGAACAAAGCAGAATTGAGGTGGCTCAGAAGAAATGCAGGAGGCACAAATTTAGAGAATCCACCCCAGATGTTCACATGGACTATTTGTGCCCTACCTGTGGTAGAACATTCCGAGCTTTATATTGGTCTGATCAGCCACAGTCAGACACACTGTAACTTGACTCTGGCATAGTGATGTCATTTTGGTGAAGAAAGGACAACAATGAATAGTGATAGACTTAAAATATTTTAAAGCAGAGGTGGGGGACCTGTGGCCTCAAGGCCACATGTTACCTTCTAGGTCCTCAAGTGTGACCCCTTGACTGAATCCAGACTTCACCACTTGAGGACCTAGAGGGCCACATGTGGCCTTGAGGTCACAGGTTCCTTACTCCTTCTTTAACTATTTGATTGTAGCCCCCTCCTTTATCTTGTCCATCCCCCCCCCCCCCCCCCCCCCCCGCCAACATTTTTATTGGAAGCCTCAGCAATTCTTACCCTACTTAATTCTCCTAGTTCTTGGTCAGCTAGAAATCAGTCCTTTCAGCTTACTAACCCTTGTGCTTTGATATAATGTCACTTTTTTGTCTCAGGATTTTAAAAAAAAAATACAGCTTTTAATAATATATTTTTATCTTTCTGTTTCCTAGAAAATTCATTTGCAGTTTGCCAGATGGAGGAAAGAAGATCTTGGACTTTGTTGAGAGAGTGAAATTAGCCATTGCAACACATGAAGAGCTCAGAAGAACTAACAGCTTGGATTTTGATTCAGAGCAAACTGTGGCACATGAAATAATTAGTTTAGGTCTGGATAAGCCATGGACTCCTGACCAGAGGAGGGAAACTTCATCAGTTCTTGATTCTTCCCTTGCGGTTATAAGCAGCTCATCTAAAATTGCCTCAAGAAACCAGGGAATTGAATCTACCATGGAAAGACCTGTTCCCATAAGTTATGATGACTCCAGAGAGTCAGAAGGTGACACAGGGTGGAACAAGCGGATGTGTAATAACAATAAAGCTGTTGTAGCTTTGCCATCAGAAACAAATGAGCAGTCCCACCAACTTGGTTTTCTAAATCGTGAAAGAGATGTTTCAGGGAGCACTGATGACATGTTTATTGATAGTTTACAAAGGATCACAATTAATGATGACGAAAACGAACCAGAAGAAGACACAAACATGGATCACTTTTGTAGTTTTCACAGTAACACACCCAAAAAACCTCATTACATGGAAGTGCTGGAAATGAGAGCAAAGAATCCAATCCCTCCCCACAATAAATTTAGAACTAACCTGTAAGTATGGTAGGGAAGCATCTCTCAGTAAATGCTCAATCTAAAAGCTCACCTGGTGAATGTGCTTAAGTTCCGTTTGATTTTTTCTTAGAAGAAAATGTATATTATAAAAAAATTGCTTTAGGTTAATACCCTATTTGGCACTAAGGCATTGCCTACAAGGGACTTGAATTGACATCTCAAAATAACAAATGAACACTACTTGAGCTCCAAGTCACTCGGGAGTGTTCACTGCTAGTATGTTTGTTTACTGCTAGTCTAACTCTTTATTTTATAGCTACCGGCGATATTTATTTATGATGGGTAAGAATGTCCCTTCAGCCAGTTTCTTAAATCATACAGCTTTTAGCTTGTTTCAGAACTTGACTTACCCTCTCATTTAGTGTATACTTTTGATGGAAAAAAAATTTCTAAATTTCTTTTAGTATTGTTCATAGTATTTAGAGCTGAAATTATCTAGTCCATCCTCTACCCTTTTTTTCTTAAACAAATGAGGCAGCTGGACCAGGGAAGACAAGTAACTTGCCCAGGGTTTCAAAATAGTTCACTGACTAGTAAACCTGGAATTTGACTGTAGATCATCTGACTCCATATCCAATGTGCTTTCTATTATAAGTTATTATAACTAATTATTATTTAAAGATGCATTGTGGAATTTCTGAATTATGCAGACTCTAAGTTGCCTTTTTTACTTTAGTTCTTGGCTTTTTAGCTAATGAAACCTGTAGCATTTCTGTCAAGTTGTAAGACATTAAGAGGTCAAATTTAAATCATTTAGTAACCAAATGATTTGTTTATTTAGCAGATTTGCCAAAAGATTATAACATAGGAGGGAGCTGAAACTATTAGTTGAAAAAAGATTTTAGGATTGAATGAATGAATGAAAGTGTTTATCAAGAACTTACTTTGTGTAAAGTAAGGTGTTAAATAATACAATTAGGAAATGATAAAGTCTCTGCTTTCAAGGAGTTCACACTCTAATTGAAGGAGATAGCAGTATGAAAGGGTGTGGCTTCCGGGAAGAAGATAACACCCGTTGATCCTGGGCACAGTGTCCAAGAAAACCCCTGGTAAAGCCCGGTAATTTGGTTTGAAAGTAGTCCAGTTTAGCTTGATACATTTTTCAATTATATTCTAGAGCACTCATAATTTCTAAGTTCGATTTTTTTCCACTCAATTTAATTTTTACGTTCTGTTAATGAGTAAGAAGCGGCAGGCCTGTACCAAAGCCAGTTTATGCAACAAGTATTTATTTAACACTTACAGTCAAACCACTGTTGGCCAAGATGATTTATAAAAAAAAGTATGAGATGTATAGAAGCTTATAATCTAATAGTAAAAATAAAGCAGGTTATTGATAGTGCAGGTATTAAGGGACAAGTAAATGTATAGATAGTAGATGGTATAGAAGTTCTGGTGAGGAAGAAGGCAGTCACTGTTGAAGTAGCCAGGGAAGGGTTTCCACCAGGGCTCTGACTTGACCAGGGGATCAAGATACAGAGGGATGCTTTGAGTAGTGTGAGAGAGGAGAGACTAGAATGAGCAAAGACTTGGAACCAGGAATGAGCATGACATATTTAGGAGAGAGGGAGATATGCTGGCTTGAGCAAAGGGTTTGTGTTAGGGAGTAGTTTGGACCTAATGGAATGTGTTGAAAAAAGTACTGCAGGTAATTTTAAAAGTATTTCCTTAAGTTACCTTACTAAAATTTGTTTTTTTTTTCCTCCCCACTTACTGCCAAACCTTTAAAAGAATTATCTATACTTGATGTACCTTATTCCTCATTACTTATACGTTCCTATCTCTCATAATCCAGTCTGCCTTCCATTTCACTGTACTAAAACAGCTCTCTCTGTGATCGCTGACTGCCAGTTTCTGGACCAAAGACCTTTTTTTATTGCTTATATAATCTCTGTTCACACTCTGCAGGATTTGGCACTGTTGACCTCCCCCTCTTCTCTTTGCCTGTGTGGTCCTCCTGTATCCGATAGTGTCTTCACTTTTCCCTTCTTGGCTTCTTTCTCTTTTTGCTTTAAAAATAGATGTTTTCCTTAAGGCTTGCTGCTCCTCAGCTCTCCTTTCTTCCTTAGACTATTCATCCATTTCATGACTTCAACCTTTATTTGGATGACTCCCAATTCTGTATCTCTAGGCTTACCTCTCCTCCATTTTCTAGACCTGTATTCCCACCTGCCTATATTAGACATCTTTACTAATATTTTCCACCAGTATCTCAAGCTTGTTCATTCATTTCAGTTTTGTCTAGTTCTTTGTAATCACATTTTGGAGTTCTTTTGATTTTGTTTTACCGATTCTTGATGTCTCATAAAATCATTAGCTTCCACTTGCCCAATTCTAATTTTCAAGGAACTATTTTCTTCAGTTAGCTTTTGTACCTCCTTTTTCATTTGGCTAGTTCTACTTTTTAAGGAGTTGTTTTCTTCATTGGACTTCCCCCCGCACTCCCGATTTGGCCAGTTGTATTTTTTAAGTAATTGTTTCCTTCAGTCCATTTTTGTCATTCTTTTCCAAGCTATTGACTCTTTCTTACGTAAGTCTCATTTCTTTTCCCACTTTTTCTTTTGCCTCTCTTATTTGATTTTTAAAATCCTTTTTGAGCTCTTCCGAGAATGCTTTATGGTCTTGAGACCAATTCATCTTCCCCCTTGAGGCTTCTCATGTAGGCATTTTGACATTCTTGTCCTCTTCTGAGTTTGTTTTTGATCTTCCCCATCATCATGGTAGCTTTTTATGGTCAGGGCTCCTTTCTGTTTTTTATTCATTTTTAATCCTATTTTGTGACTTTTAAAGTTAAGCTTTGCTCCTGGGGCACAGAGGGGCACTGTCCCAAGCTTCTTGTGCTGGGGGCCAGGGGCCTGGTCACTGGCTTTCTGCGCTGGGGCCTCAGTTGCTGGTGGCTTGGCCACTGTGGTGGGGTGGCCCAGCCTAGTCATGCCTGTTATGCTCAGGGGTCCTGGACTGGCCGTTTGCCTTCTGTGCTGGAGGCCTCACAGCTGGCTTGCTGTGCCACTAGCCTGTTGAGCTAGGACCGAGGGACCTTGGTTGCTGATATGTGCTGTGGTGAAGAGCCTCCTGCTGGCTTGCCCAGACATTGTTTGTGCTGTGCTGTACTCTCCTTTTCCCCAAGTAAGACAGACTTTTCCTGATGTCCTTCTAATTTATCTTAAGCTGGAAAATTGTTTTACTCCATCTTTTTGTAGGTTCTGTTGCTCCAGAATCCCTTTAGAGGCTTGATTTAATGAGGGAAACTGGGGAGAGCTCAGGCAACTTCCTCCTTTTCTCTGCCATCTTGACTCTACCTCCCAGGCTTCCTTTCCAGTCATTATTCATGCTATTTCTTTTAAGGTACTCTTTGCTCCTGCTAAACTCTATTATTCTCTGTTCATCAAATTTATTTTGCCCTTCATGTTTTGTGCCTTTGTTCTCAGCATCCTTTAACTCAGAATGTATCCCTCTCTCTTCCTATTGCAATGCTTTACATTCTTCACTCAGTTTAGCTTTTTCCTCAGAGTATGCCCTGCATGCCCCACTAGCTCTATAGCCCAGAAGGATTATTGCAGAGCACATTGGTATACTTCTCTTGTGTACTTATATTTTCATTTACATTAGTGATTTGTGCCCGTGTCTTGGCTTTTCTCTATTAGAATGGAAACTCGTTGAAGACAGGTTTTTGTTCATCTCTGTATCCCCTAGTGGGAAACATAATAGTGCTTGCATGTGGAAAGCACTTAATAAACATTGGTGGAACTGAATGTGCAATTGAATTTTATTTTGAATTGTATAATTTTTATAAAAAAGGATTTTACTAGTCTAAGCTCTTTTCCAGAGCTGGTTTTTGGCAAACAGTCATGTTCCCTATCTTTTTGATTTATTAGCCAGTGAATTCTGAATGCCTTCTAGTGTACAAAATGCTGTGGCAGGCGATGTGTAGGGAGGGACACACAGAAGTGAAGGGGGCCCCTTCCCTTTAGAAACTTAGTCTGATGGGCTAGATCAGACTTCTTTACATGAAAAAAGTAACATTGCAGTCACTTTGATGTCTTAAAAATGTGAGGGAGAAGATAATACAGTGCAATGGAGAGAGCTCTGGATGTGGATTCAGAAGACCTGAGTTCAAATTCCAAGTCTGCTTCCTTTGTGTTAAGATGATCAGCTCCTTTATTCCTCACTTTCCTCAGCAACAATTACCTCCTAAATAAGTACAAAGTTGAAGGGGTTACAGAGACCACCAAGAGATCTATGAATAGATCTGAGAGGGTCCATAAACTTTCATGGGAAAAAATGCATATTTTAGTTAACCTCAGCTGAAATTTAGCATTGCCTTCAATTTTTAAATTTAAAAACAAGTGTTATTTAGAGACAGGCACCATAGCCATCAGCAGACTGCTAAAGAGGTCCTGACATAAAAAAGTTTGAGAGCCCCTGGATTAGAAGATTTCTGTAGTCCCTTTCATTTCTAACTCTATGATCCTAGATTCTTACAGGATCATTTAAAAAAAAAAGTTTATTTCCTGACCCCTTGCATCTCAATGAGCCCTTAGAAAAATAGAAATCCTCATTTTAAAAAAAAAATCACTGCCTTTTTTGCAAATAACTGTCAGATCAGAATAGAAACAATTGACAGTCTCCACTGCAAGTATGAAAATGTAACGTCAAATGTTTGCAAAAGCCATGAGAGGCAAACATTTAAGAAATAATACTTTCATTTGTTAACAGCAATGCTTTAACTGAAAAATTTACCAAATTTTAAAACTTATGAAGATGCTTGCTATAAAAAGAAGATGGGGTGTACAGACTTAAATTTTTTTAATTAATTTTTGACCCAGGAAAGGCCCTTTTTGTAGAAAATCAAAACATTAATTACCAGTTTTTGCAATTCCTAGTAGAAGTGTTTTAGGGAGAGATCCATATTTGTGCCTATAGGCAGAGAAACTTAAGTATAGGTATCAAATACAGCAAATCATTGGGCATTTTGGTTTAGATGTGCCTACAACAAATACCCAAAAAAAGCCTGGGTCTTTAAAATTAATAACTCACATTTATATAGTGCTTTCAAGTTTACAAAGCACTTTATACGTATTATCTGTAGCTCAGAATGTCAACAGCTAATTCATACTTAAGCTACATTAATACAAATAATTTGTGAAGGGATGTGTAGTGTTCAGGGGAGGGCTAGTCCTCTTCTCAGTTCTGACCACATCTGAAGTGCCATCTTGACAAGCTGGAGCAGCCCAGATCAGGATGAGCAGGAAGGCAATGGAATTTGCAAACCATGCCCTACAAGGATTGGTTAAGAAACTTGGGAGGCTTTAATGTGACAGAGGAGTTGGGCAAGGGGAGGGCACAGTGGAGAGTACTCCATCCTTTAATGTGTGAAGGGTTGGCATTTGGAAAAGGGATTAGATTCTTTTTGGTTCCAGAGAGCACAACCAGGAACAGCAGTTACAAGGAGGCAGATTTCAGTTAAGCACGAGATAAAACAATCAGATCTTTTAAAAACAGACTTTCAGTTCTATCATTAAATGCTTTTGTATGCTCATTACTCTGTTAGGTGAGCAACACTATAGTCTCTGCACTTGAGGAAGCACTCGTAAGCTTAGGGGAGCTAAAGCAGGGACTTGCTCTCCTGGGAGGGTGAGTTCTTGTAGAGCGTATTCCTGTAAGGGTTGGACTAGAGGACCACTGAGGTCCCTTAGAGTTCCAAGCTTTTTTGATGAATTCTTAGATATCTACTTCTAGAATATGGCTGGTTGGCAGGGAGGAGGCAGAGGTAGAGTAGGAGGTATGGTGGAGAGGTGAAAGAGAACAGAAGAGAGTATAAGAGGAATCCAAAATTGTTGCTTCATAGGAAAAAGGATACAGCTACTGAGAGACTCAGTTGTTGTTGACTCTTTGTGACCCCATTTGGGATTTTCTTGGCAAAGATCCTGGAGTGGCTTGCCATTTCCTTCTCTAGCTCATTTTACAGATGAAGAAACTGAGGCAAACAGGGTTAAGCAACTTGCCCAGGGTCACACAGCTGTGAATTGTCTGAGGCCAAATTTGAACTCAGGAAGATGAATCTTCCTGACTCTAAGCCTGGTGCTCTCTTCACTGAGGCACCCAGCTGTCCATCTTATATAGAGATGACTACCCAGGGCAGATGTTGAGGGATAGACCATTCTCTGCCAGGACTCTCCCTACTGCTTATGTAGCACTTTAGTGGAACTGGATACCACAGCTGGTATTTCCAAAGGCATTGAAGACTAACAGTGCCCCTGGCAAATGACTTAGGTTTCTGCAAGCTCCAGTTTCAGTGTTCATAAGCTTCCAGGGGCATCAAAAGTAGAACAATTGCAGAGAAGAGAGGGGAGAGCATTCAGAGCCTCCCTCAACGATTGAGGGACCCTAGTTCAAAGGTGAATGTTAGAAATACTGCTTGGGTCATAGCCTGTTAATGCATTTGTGTTATATGGGCATCATAAACAGCTCCAAATATTACTTCCTTTTGAAATACTAATTATCTTTTCTGAACTGAAAATTCTTTGTTTTCAAACTTAATAACTTATTTTGAAAATTTTTTTTTGAATTTTTGAAGACATAGAAATATAAAGGTTGTCTCAAAAGTCTAACATAAGTTTTAAACAATAGCTTAAATTTCAGAAGCTTTGAAACTCTACAAGCTTTTTTAGAACTACGGTTTGTCATGTTAGCTGGATCTGTAAGTTACTGGTCCCTATGATTTTCATCCAGTGTCTTGGTATAACTGTATAATTTACAGATTTGGAGAAGCTTTTAGAAAGGAGCATGTTAACATAGCTCTTCAGCCGCTTTATCTAACCTCTACAGTCAGCTTGGAATAAAATAGCCATTTGATTTCCTGGAAGGGGAAATTGCTCTCTAGGCTGTGCTGATCTTAATGTAGTTGCCAGGATGAGATGCAATTAAATTGAGGGCTAGATTTGTTTTCCCTGCCCTCTTTGTAGACGGCTTTTTGCCAGGCAGAATATAAAGAATTGGCCCATTCCAACGTATCTTCCCCAGCACAATTGCCGATATGGCATTCTTGCTGGTAGAATCATTCCTCTAGGATAGGTTATTGCTGTCACAAAATTCTTTTGAGATTTAAATGTTTCGTATGTGGAGTAATAATAACAGTTCACATTTATAGTACTTCAGTGTTTATAAGTTATCATGCTAGTTCTTATTGGCTTATCATATGAATTAGGTATAATTCAGTTCCATAAACATTTATTAAGTTTACTTTTTACTTAGGTTTTAGAGGCCCAACTTAGGCTTGAAAAATTATTAAGCACACGATATTTAATAAATACATAATGCTCTGTACTTGAGATAGTAATAGTTTGAAAAGACGTAATTTTTCCCTTGAACTTATACTTTAGTGGGTAGGTAAGACATGTACACAAATAACCATAATACAAATTATAATAAGGACAAATCTGAAAGTTAATGATGATGATGATGGCTTATATTTGATCATCATAACACCCTGTGAAATAGGGAGTTTGTGTTTTATCCCCATTTTATAGATGAGGAAACAGAGACTCAGAAACTGGTCCATGATTACACAACTAGTAACTTGTGGTGGGAGAAAATCTGAAGACAAATAACTTAATACCTGTATATTCTATTGGAAGGTAATAGACAATGTCCAATAACATCATTTGCAAACAGAGAGTGCATATTGTCTGTGGGATGCTGTCCCAAACCCTGGGGAGACAAAGAGAAGCATAAAATACAGTTTGTCAGTTGTTTCAGTCGTGTCTGACTCTTTGTGACCACATTTGGGGTTTTCTTGCCAAAGGTACTGGAGTGGTTTGCCTTTTCCTTCTCCAGCACAATTTTACAAATAAGGAAACTGAGACAAACAAGGTTAGGTGACTTGCCCAGGGTCACACAGCTAAAAAGTGTCTGAGACCAGATTTGAACTCTGGAAGGTGAGTATTCTTACTCTAGGTCCTGGTACTCTATCCACTGTGCCACCCGACTGCCCACTTAAGATAAAGTACTTGCTTCTAAAGAGTCTACAGGTTAGTTGAGGAGACAGGGCTCTTACATAAAATAATGATACAAGGCAGTGGATGGTAAGTGCTAAATGAATAATAGGTTATAAGTTCTACAGGAATTCACAAAGAACTATCCTGAAGGGGTAGTGAGGACTGAAGAGGGCTTCGTAAAGGTGGGACTTATTCTGGGCCTTGAAGGATTTACATAAGTGGAAAGCAGAGAAAAGTGCTCCCTCCAAAGAAATTCATGAGTAAGTAAAGCTTGGAGGTAGGAATATTGTTGGGCATGTTCAGGAAACATTGAGTAGACCTTTGTGGCTAGGATGGAAGGTACTGTTGGAATTTTGAGATAAGGGTATGGAAGTAGGGGTCAGAGAGTAGAAGGCCTAACCCTAAAAAGTCATATAAAAGCAAGTTTGCCATCTTTCTTTCCAACCACTTCTTTTTCCTCTGAACATTACTGTAAAAGAAGGGGTTGGACTAGACGGACTGAGAGATCTTCTGCCTTTAGATCTATGATCTCATAGAACAATCTCAATGTCCGCAGGAACACTTGTCCTAGTCACAAAGAAGTCCAGAAGAGGAGGAGCGGCTTTGGGGAAAGTCTGATGAATTTGGTTGTAGACATGTTGAGGTGAGGTGACAGGACAGCTAGTTGGAGACAACAGAAAGTTGAAGATGTGGGATTCACATTTGAAGAGACATCAGTACTGGAAATGTAGATTTGGGAGTCTGGCAAAGTGATGACGTGTGAAAAATGAAATGAAAAAGCCTTTATTAAAGCCATGAGAGTAGATGAAGATGAGGAAGAGACAGTCAGGCAAGTAGAGCAAAAGGCCTAGAGTTGAGTCTTGAGGCATGCCCACATTGAAGGAATGGAAGGAAGGAGCAGGAAGAGACAGTAGGAATTGCCTGATGTTAATAGAGATTGCTAGACTTCAAGTGAAACCTTCTCATCAGCTTGGTTAGGGTTAGCCTATTCTTGATCTCTCTCATATCTCTGAGTAGGTGGTAGAGGGCAGGCATGGCCTCCCCATTTCCCCCATCCAGTTGAGGAGAAGGGGCTGTAGTAGCTGCCTGTTTCTCTGAGGTTAAAGAGGCTTTCAGTCTCAAGGCTTTAAGCTTCAAAAGAAATTCTGAGTATAAACGCTGCTTGATTTGCTAGAAAAATCTTTTTCTCCCTCTTTGTTTCTCTACAAGCTCATATATGATCTGGTTGCCTCGTTTAAATCAGTCTTTTTTCTCCAGATCCCTCACTGGCCCCCCATTTTTTGATAATGAAAGGAATTAGTGAAGGAAGGAAAAAATGTGTTAACTCTAAATTCTAGTTCACTTTCATCAGTTACCTTGTTTTAGTAAGTGGAGATGAGAGTTTCAAAGATGAATAAAATGCTTGCAAAATTTCTGCAAAGTATCAGGTGAAAAGAGGGAAAATCATGCAAGTTACTGTAATATGTCATTCATTTTCTATAGCCATTTTAAGAAAATTTTCTACTTCCAAGAGGAAAATTTCCTACTTTTTGGAAAAATTCTTTGTTAGTATTTAAAATAAGATCCCTCTAAAACCACCTAAATAGGTCTTATAACTTGTCCACTTCCAATATTGTCATTTTTCCCATTAGGTTACCTTCAGAATCTCATGACTCACCTAGTCATTCCCCACAGAGAAAAGCATCTCCAGTTTCAGTGGAAGAAAGGAGGCGTAGGGATAAGAAGCACTTGGATGACATCACAGCAGCCCGGCTGCCACCACTTCACCACATGCCTACGCAGTTGCTATCTATGGAAGAATCTTTAGTAATTCAGAAACAGCAAAAACAGAATTATGAGGTATTAAGAGTATTGCTTTTGTTTACTAATTTAAATACCTAATTGAAGATGTTTAAAATTAGAATCTTGAAGTTTGTCTGAAGAGTATACTGCTTTTGGCTACAGTCAGCCTTTTTTATTTAGTTTGAATATACAGTGCATAAAAGGTTTTAACACAACCATTTCATGTACAAGCTTGAAAAAAGGAAGGAAGTACAATGTTAACAAAAATATTCAAGGTTGCAAAGAATGATGGAGGTTGGAAGAGAGTCATAGATTATTTAAGCTGCCAGGCAGACAGACCCTTTCTAACTTCCAGTATAGTACATCCTGGCAGCACATTCCCAGCTAGGTTCTGAGGTCAGTGAATGGACAGGTATGTCACCATCAACATTGGCTGTTCCATTAGCATTTGCGTAATATTACTTGACTATATGCAATGACATTTGCAAGGTCTGTGCCTTTAAAAGAAAGTTATTTTTCTTCAAATATTTTAAATAGTTTTTCTGTAAAGTTCCTGCCTGTGCCTGTGGAGCCAAAGAACCACGTTCTCTAAATTGTCTGGTTTGCAGTGGATGCCTGCAATAGCTAGTTTCAGTTTACTGTTTTTCATCTACCATGTTGAGAGCTCTGCTTTTGAAAATTTTTTTAAAAGTTAAATGAACCACCTCAAATGGGAATTTATTACAGTACTTTTAGCTACTCATTATAGTATTGTTAGCTACTGGTTTTGTTCTCCCTTAACATGTGGGAAGCTAGGTGTTGGGTAGAGAGAAAGATCCAAGTGACAGGGCATAGCATGAGTGTGAAAGCAGAAATGAATGTGGCCACCAGGCACTAGCAGGTGGTCACATAATCCTTGGGTGGATATAATCAGATCTGCAAGATGTAAGATCTATAAAGACAACCTGGTCCTTTGTGTGGAGAGGGACTTTCTGAACCTTTATACACAGCCATGTCTGTGTTGGTCTATTCATTTGGGTTTCTGTGTAGGAACTTCTGTCTGTAGGAGAATCAATACAGCACTTAGAGTGACATTGGTGTTTAAATAACAAAAGTTGCTGACCAGTATACTTTTTTAAAAGTCCATCAATGTTTATTACTCTCCAAGTCCCAAATCAAGTTATCCGATTCTTGCCAAGATTTGATTTATTTCCATATATTGTTGATTGCTAATAGAAAGTAAGTCCCAGTGTAGCATGGGTGCAGCTCTCATGGAGGTTAGATCATTTCTGTTCATCAGGCTTATAGGTGGGAAGGCAGCTGTGAGGGCACACATTTATGAATGGATCCAGTCAGCACAGCTTTATGATAACAGGGGCTGCTGTAAGAGATGGTGAGCCCACTTACTGGAATTGTTCAGGCAGCAAGGCTTAGATGGCATCTGTTGGGGGGCGGGAGTGGGGTGGTGTTTCCCCTCCAGTAGAAGACAAACTCTTTGAGGGCAGGAACTGTCTGCATGATTGTCTTTGTTTCTGCAGTGCCTAGTGCAGTGCCTAGTACAGTGCCCACAACATAGAAATTGCTTAAATAAATGTGAATTGAATTGGAAAGAATTTCTGCATTGAGTGGGACACTGAGATACTATGACTTACAAAATTAGTTAAATGATAAAGTATAGGGATGTTTTTGTGAAAAGGGCTATGTATATGCTTAGTAGAATTTTTTAAGTAATAAAAATAGTGTGTGAAGAAAAATACAAAAATTTTGTGTTGATATTTTTTTTCTTTTAAAGGAAATTCAAGCCAAGCTTGCTGCACAAAAACTAGCTGAAAGACTGAATATTAAAATGCAGAGTTATAATCCTGAAGGTGATGCATCAGTGAAATACAGAGAAGTGAGGGATGAAGATGATTATCATTCTTCTGAGGATTGATTCTGAAGAAAGATGGTCAAGTAGCCTAAATTCTTCGCTTCTGAAGTTTTACTTCATTACATTAGACTCCTAGCCTCTGGAAGACATTTTATTTTTGAATTATTTAGACCAGCAGTCAAAAGTAGAAATTTACCGTGTCAATAAGAGTGCTCAGTCAGACTGTGAAGATTTCATGATGTACCTGCCATTCAGAAAATTAAAAAGAGATTTTGTTTAAGGAAAAGATATATCTGTTTCTTGTGTTTATATAAAATAAACTTTTGCAGCATTTTGTGTTTAGTTTGATGTTACTCTAATTTAATTTTAGAGAATTATTTAGCTTTTTTTGCTTCATTTTCCCTAACTTATATCTAGAGCTGGAAGAGACCGAAGAAATCATGAAGTATAGCCCCCACATTTTATAAATAGGAAAACTGAGTCACAGAGAGATTGTGTGACCTGCCCACGGTAATACAGCTATTGTCTGTTGGTGGCAGGATTCAAACCTTGTTTTCCTGACAGCAAGTCCAGAACTCCAACCACTGTGCCAGTTAACGATAAGTAGAATTATGATAGAAGAACTAGTTATGTCAAACTACTATGAGTGCCCTACCACAGTGAAATAGCCTTTACTGTGTTCTATTCTGCTGTGCTAGATGCTATCCTAAAAATATTACCTAGACGTGGTTTCTTGCCTTTTTAGATTGAGAGAGGGGAAATCTCGGGACGTTCTCTGTTTACATTCAGTTGGGTAAAAAAAAATTGATCCAGTGTTTGATTAGTCCGGAAAGAAACACGGAGATGGACTTTCAATAGATGCTGGAAAGAATGGGGCGTTCCAGGAGGCCCATAAAAGGGAGGGCACTTAGCAGATCTATCTAGGGTGGCCCTAGAGTGGAGGGGGAAAAAAGGAAGCAAAGGCAACTCGCCGAAGGAAGTAGCTGTATTCTAACTAAACTTTCAGAAAAGGTTTCGTTATCGAGGAAAATTAACAGTTTAAAAAAAATAATTGTTCGCCATTGAATTTTGGTGATCTGCCAGCAAACCATTAGAAAAAAACTAAACCACCATGAGACTTAATATAGGATACAAGTTTTCAGACCATCTTAAAATAACAGTTGTCTTTCAAGTTGCTATTTACCCAGAGCCTATATAGGCTGAAATATATATAGGCTGAAATACTGTTGTCTAGTTTTGCTACATTTTAAACTATGTTAAAGAGGAAGCGTTAATAAAAAAAGAGGAAGAATTAAATTGTTGGTTAGAGTATCTACAAAATACTACTGTTGATACTTTGATATGGGTGGTGACCGGTTGAGTTAGTTTCTACCATTCTTAAAAATAACTTGCTTATATTGGGAAGATGTTGAGACCCTGATCTCTGTCTTTAACGTTTGTTTCTGAAGGAGGGTTGTATGTGAGGGCAAGAAGGTCTCAAAGTCTATACCTATTTTGGGTAATTTCTGTTCCCAGTGATCACAAGTCAAATGGAAGGCACATTGTTTTTTTAATACCCACTTTATTTTTAAATTTCAACTGGTAGTCAATGGTTTCTCTCAGAATTATCTGACAGACTATTTCACAAGTTCTTTAAGACTATGCTACTATTGGTCATTTAAATCCAAGGAACCCAGCAAGGTATCAATCTTATTTCTATGCACCTAAGAATAGCCAACTCACTTTTGGAACTGTTTGTAGGTTGTAGGTACATAAGCTGATGCTCTGTTCCTTGTTTGCAATCATGGTTTGACCAGATAATTTAAACTGTTCTTTTACTAACATGGGATGTGTATATTCTGAAGAAAAAATCATGCAGAGTTAAGGTATTCTAGTGGAAAGAGCCTTGAACTGTCTTATCTGGAGAAAATCCAAACATTTGGGGGCCACTTTCTTTGGGAAGGGGTTGTACTTCCTTGGACAGTACCTCACTCTAGGAGAGGTTGTATGAATACCCAAAGGCAGTCAGCAACCAAAGTGAAGGGGATCATAGGACCAGAGATAGGATAACAGCCTCAGGAATGGAGACAAAGCAGAGGGAGAGCAGAGGATTGGATTAGCCCTCCCAACATAGAACCCAGAGTGACTCTCATCACACTATTCTGCTTCCATCCGATGTTGCCTTCATGAACTGATGTTTCTAAAAATGAGATACAGCAAAAATTAGAAAGGATGGGGTAAGAGCTACAATATCAGGATAGAAGAGAGAGCTCAAACCTAGTACTTGAGAAGTTTTTCCATCATGAAAGACGTGAAGGAAAAGAACAAATAAGGGTAAAGCCCTGGTTTTGGATTCAGAAAGCCCGAATTTAACTTGTAACTTTGCCACACCATATCTGTGTGATTTTAGTCACAATAAACTTCAATGGACCTCATCTGTAAAAAGAGGTCACTTCTAACTCAAAGCCCGTGATTCTGTAATTGTCAAGAATTAGTGGAGGAAGAGGAAGGAAAACAATCCCATGTAGCTAGTAAAATTAGTGTTACAACAGGAAATGAAGTGGATCTGTAGGCTAGACAATTAAATCTGAAAACACTTGCTACATCTTTCAAATGAATGGGCCAGGAAAGTGAAATGCTTTCACTGTGGCTAGTAAAATGAAGATTCAAGTGAAGGAGTGAACTTAGGCTTTGGAAAAGGTGCTGGATGAAAATTGTTCAGTATGGTGTGGTTTAAGGTAATCATTCTCATTACTTTATAGTCACACTATGTAGACATGGAGGAATAATATTACCTAGTATTTTTGTAACACCTGTCCCTGAATAGCTCACATTTCATTCCCAGGAGAGCTATGAGGATTAATGGGAATGGGTAAAGTAGTGGACACTTGGGACTATACCTGCTTCCTTTAACTGGGATGTGAGGTAATTTGCCTCAGGTCATGCAGAGGTAGAGCCAAGAACAGAACCAGGCACTCAGGCTTTCATGCTTTGCTTTGCACATAAATATTACTAATTAAGATTGCTGAGACTTACACAGTCCTTCCAATTACTTTATCAGTATTCATGATGTTACCGTATGATACACTAAAATACTACAAAGAAGCTTCTGGTTTTATTTTGCTGAATGTGTGTGCGTGTATTTTAATCATCCAAGGTTTGTGTGAAAATACTGTAAAATTAATTTTAGCTACCTCATGGGATTCTTTTTCTTTTAAAGTCATTTATTGTCATTCATGGGTCCTGAAAAAATATTTAGGTATTGAAGTATGGATGAAAATGACAGAATCCTAACCTTAGAATTACATGTCATCATTCAGATAAAAAGAGTGAATGTATGATAATTGGGGTTTTTGTGTACATCAAGAGACAGTACATAAAAGAAAAAGGCTGAAGAGAAATCAAATTTCATTGTTCTGGGATCTTGCCACTGCTAGATGTTTACCTCCAAAGAAGTCAAAGGTAGATACCTCTTCATCCTAGAAGATCAATCCAGTCATGGAATTTATACCTTGGGACTACCCTCTGATTAGGTGGCTTCTTCCAGAATCTCCATTTAAGGAGGTTGCTCAGGTTAGCCATACCTTCATTTCTCAATAGACTGTACTCCAGATCTCTCTATCATATTCCTGAACTGGGTACCTTCATCATCACCTGTCCTCCTTAAACTTTCTTTTATATGTTGTCTTCCGCCATTAGAATGTCAGCTCCATTCAGGGTAGGGACTGTCTTTTCTTGAATTTGTCTTTTCAATACTGATAAGCACAGTGCCTGGCTTATTGTAAACAATAGATATTGGTTATTTTTGAAAGAAAGGTCCCACAGACATGATATATTCATAGCTTTTTTTGTTGTAATAGCAAAGAAGTAGAAACAAATTAGATTGATGGGAAAAAGGCCAAATTGTCATACGTGAATGTAATGAAATATTGTTGTGCTGTAAAGGAGGAAGAGGAGGAGGAGGAGTGTGCATGGGAAGCCTTACATGAACCAATGCAAAATAAAGTAAGCCAAACCAGGAAAATTATAACACAATAATTACAACAGTGTAAACGGAAACAAAAATGAATGCTGTGTGATCATAACAACCAAGCTTGTACCCAAAGAAGGAATGAGAAAATGCATTTTACTCCCTTCTTTGCAGAAATGGACTGTGGGTAGGGAATACTGCATCAACTGTTGGGGTTGGAAAACCTTCCAGGATCTTGGTCTCTTCAGTAAAACTAAAGAAGGGCATATATGCTTCAAATCAGATACATTCATTCAGTATATACATGGTGAGAAGCTGACTGGGAAGATGATCTTAGCCAAGGGAGTTTGTGGTCTAAATTTTATAGTAAAAATGCATGTGTAAAATAGAGTAGTTTTTGGCAAAATCTGTGATTAGCTGTCTTCCCTTCATAGCAAAGAACAACTCAAAGGTACTATTTGAATTTCTGGCTAAAGTGAGGATGGTCTGAAATAATCCTAATGTCAGGTGATTTTGAAATAGAGCCAGACCACAAATCACAAGTGATCCTACTAATGGCATGGCGTAAAAGGCTGCGTGATATGTGTGATAAATTGCCAGGTAATTTTTAGAAAACTTGAAGTAGAAAAAGAAGAAGGTGAGTAAGCATGAACATGGAAAGGACATAGGCCTTTGCTTCATTACTCCATTAATTTATGGTGTATGTTATAGCAACTCCTTTGCCTCCTTTAAGACTTTACTAACAACACCTTTTAAAATATGTATTAGTTGTGGTTTTTTTAAAGACTAAATAATCATGCTGATGATGACAATAACAGCTAACTTTTATATAGTGCTTACTATGTGCCAGGCAGTGTGTTAAATCCTTTACAATCACTATCTCTTGGGAGGTGGTTGTTGTTATCACCCTAATTTTACAGATGAAGAAACTGAGGCAAACAGCAGTTATTGCCTCACGTCACACAGTCAGTGTCTAAGACTGGATTTTCAACTCAGGTCTTCCTGACTCTAGGCCCCAAGATTTACCCACTATACCATGTAACTGCCCCTTATTTTTGTACAACACTTTGTTTTGCTGCTGGACTTCAGTGACTCTGGAGGAGACAGTGAGGCTGACGACTAAGTGCAGCTCTGCCTCACTTAAATCCAAATTGAAGAACGAAGGATGAACAACAACAAATGGGACTGTATAAAATGATGAAAATGAGGAGGAAGAAGAGAAGGCAGTAACTGGTAGCAGCGTGATATAGTGGTTTGAGTACTACCTCTGACATGTAATGGCTGTGTGGCCTTGGGCAGGTCACTCAACTTTCTGGTACTCTAGGGAGCTAAGACTATAAATTGTAGAGATAATGTACTGTTAATAATAGTACATGTCCCATCCCTATCCCTCCATATTCATAATGCTATTATCAGTAATGACTATACTCCATACTTTACAGCATATGAGGTGTTTTCACAGGTATTACATCTCATTGGTTCTTCACACTGGCCCTGTAAGTCAGGTTAAGCAAGCATTATTTCCATTTTGCAGATAAAAGAAACTGATGCTTACATTAATTGTTTTAATTAATTCACATTGCTAGTATATGGAAGAATAGAACCCTGACTCAAAGGCATCTGGCACCAGACTCAGTATTCTTTCCATTATACTTGGAGGTAATTTTTTAAAGCATAAAGATTTATGCTTTTAAATTATCAGCATATATAGCTTTAAATTATTTTAATTTGGATTACATGTTCAACAGAGTAAATCTCTAAAAAGTCATCGAGAATTATGACTGTGGGAAGCCTGAAAATTAAGCTATGACAAGGTCCAACTTTGTACAGAAAAATGTCTTTGATAGCTTTGACCAACACTGCAAAAGAATCAAAATTATAAATCAGATGCTTTCCTCATTTAAAGTTTAATCACCCAAATAAATCATCCTAATGGAATCTTGGTTTGGTATGTTTAACTTTTGCCTATAAATATTATTAATCAACAAGGCTCTTTTTTTTAAAAGCAGTACTGTGCTTTTTCCTCCCCATTCCCACTCTGATGCCCCATCATGTCATAGAGATGATTGAGTTCTCCAAGGCTTTGCCAGTGAAGGTTCTGAACATGGTTTTGGCAACAGGTTGTGTCTGCTCTCTTTTTATCAGCCCAGCTAAGGAGAGAGAGAGGCTTATCACCAATGGGTTGGCCACTTGATGATGACTTCCTTGGTCACAGAGTCTTTAAAACCAAAATACAAAATGGTTCTCACTTGGGTGTGCCAGAAATGTACTGGATCCAGCTTATAAGGACTTAGTAGAGTTGATTATTAAGCTTCTGTTAAGAGCATTTGCACCTCAGAAATCCACAAATGGTACAAATCATGGCTTCATTTATTGTTTTGTTGATTGTTTAGACTTTAAAAAGTGAAAGAGAAAATGTTAATAATACAGATGAAACTTAAAAATGTATCGTATTTACATTTTTTCTTGGAGAGTTGGTTGTTAAATATTTACTAGCATATTCACAGCTGTATCTCTCTTCCATTCTTTATTAATGATGGCATAGTGGAAGAAATGGAAATAGAGGGTCCTAAAAATTCATTTTTAAATGATATGCAATATTAATTTTTATGATGGCATGTGAAATCCTTGTCCAGTGAGTGAGCAGACATATAACGGAATAATTGAATCATTATAATCTTGACACCCACGCTTTTAATGAAACCATTTAAGAAAAAAAAAGTAATTGCAGCTGAATAAATGGCAGGATAGACCACAGAGTGTCTGTGGGCAGACAAATGATTTGGTTTTATCATAGAGGCAAAGTCAAGAAACATCATTTTATGGCACATTGGTTAATTTCATACTGAAGAGCTCATGATTATCATTTGCATGAAATCGATGAGAGCTTATTGCCAACATCTGTTGTAAATGATGAAGTAGAGAAATTCTAAAGAAAACAAAACTAAATTAAATCACATTCAGTGACTTCAATTCAAAGGTAGACATGAGGGTGAAAAATGTATTGGAAAATATAGTTCAAGGGTAAGGAACGAGAGAAGGCAAAAGTTTGTAGACTACGCAGAAAAACGTCACCCTACTGAATATACTATGCATACATTCTTTGAGGAAAAGGGATTCCTTGAATGTGGTAAGTAATGAATTATATCACCAAAAAATGAAATAGATTATATAATTTAAGAAATGACTAGATACTAATGTGGGAGTTATTTCTCAATCAGTCATCTGTCACACAACTTATTAGAAAAATTATCCACAAAAAAGGGAAAAGGTTCTATTTGTACAAAAAATATTTATAGTAGTTCTTTTTTGTGGTGGATAAGAATTGTAAATTGAGGAGATGCTCACCAATTGGGGAATTGCCGAACAAGTTGTGCCATATGATTGTGATGGAATATTGTTGTGCTATACGAAATGACAAGCAGGATGATTTCAGAAAAACCTGGAAAGACTTGAACTGATTCAGAGTGAAGTGAGCAGAACCAGGTGAACATTGTACATAGTAACAGCAATATTATATGAAGAACTGTGAATGACTTAGCTGTTCTCAGCAATGCAATGATCCAAAACTTTCCCAAAGGACTCTTGCTGAAATATGTTATCCACTTTTCAATACAGACTGAAGCACACTATTTTTCTCTTTTTTTCTTTTTTTTTGAGTCTTCTTGTACAAAATGACTAATATGGAAATGTTTTTATATGATTGCACATATATGTCAAATTGCTTACCATCTCCCAGAGGGGTAAGGGAAGGGAGGGAGGGCTAGGATTTGGAGCTCAAAATTTAAAAAAAAAAACCAAATGTTAAAAATTGTTTTAACATGTAATTGGGGGAAAATAAAATACTTTAAAACAGATATGTGTAAAATATTTAGTAATATATTGAAAATAATAATAAAAACCATTACATGTAAAAAAGAAAAATGATCAAAATAAATGCCAAACTAGAAGAGAATAAGAATGACAAGAAGGTACATTGTTCACTTGAAGCATCTCCAGTCTGGTCTATTTTAAATAAGCTGTTGATGTTGCACAATTGAAAAGTAGGCATTCCCCTACTGCTCTTCCAAATGTTAATAGAAATCATGATGTTTGAAAGTTATCAATATAGTTCTGGAGACTTGTAGTTTTCTGGGGCACATACAAATTTAAGGTGAAAGAAATTTCTCCTGAACTATCAAACAATATTAAGAAAGGTAGCAAAATGTGATGGATAGAGAGTTGGCCTCAGAATTAGGAAGATGTGGATTCAAGCCCCATCTTTCACATATTCTGGTTGTATGACAAATCATCTGGCCTTTCAGTGTCCCCCTTTAAATGTCATAGAAATGACCATCTATGTTGATAGAAGAAATTCCTTCTCTGGGAAGTCCTCTTCACCAGAAATGTCAAGCACTCAGCCAACAGGCTGCAAGTGGCCTCCAAAAAACTCCCCAGTGAAGCCCAACCAAATTAAAATATAATTGAGAAATGTTTAAAAAGTAAATAAAAATACAATACAATATGAAGTTATTTGTGGTTTTCTAAGCTAATATGCCACTGCAGGTATTCTGTTTTTATTTGACATCCTTGTTCTTTACCAATGAAATTACAGGTCTGGTCCCTCCCCTCCCTCTTACAGTGACCATCCTCCCGTATTGTCTCAATTTAGAATATGTGTCAGCAGAAGGCAGTGTAGCATAATGGAAAGATTTGTTTGGATGATGGAAAATTCTATTTTACCAATCTCTTTTAATTCTTCATTTTCTGTGACTGGCAATTGATTTCTGGCTTTCAGACTATCTCATGCCACTGGGTTTTGTAAGCACATATGATATCTGAAGAGATAAGAATCTGGATTATCCTGTGTTTTCTCGTCTTAACTGGGGTGAGGATTATTTGCATTCTAAATCCTCTTGGTTTATCTTGTGTAGCTAAAATTCATATGCCCTCTTGCAGATGAATTCTCGGATTGGACCTTGTGTTTATTTTCTTAATCAGTGGAAAAAAAGTCTTAGTTTTTACTCAGTGGTACAATTCATTTTCTTCTCTAAATTTACTGTCATTTAGTCTCATATGAAAACTAAAATGCTTATTTGCCATCATTTTGGTAGTGAGCTGCCTGATACCATGAACCTTGGCTTAGGATATATTGTAAAAATCAACAATGAAGATTTCAAGATATGAAATTCCAGATTCTGCCTTCTAGTTCTTGTAACCAGTGGGAAGGGAGCTGTGAGCCCCAGAATTTATAGATAGTGTTGCCATCTAATATTGAAGGTAATGTAGGCATTTGGTCAAGGAAGTTCTCTGATCAACTTGTGCTTATAGGGTGGTAAACCTTTTAAAATACTGATTTCATCTTCCTTTGGAGAGTAGGGACATGCTCCCCTTAGCACCACCTAGTGGAGAAAATTTACTGACAGGGACTGCTAGATGCAACTTTGTAACCTTGGGCATGTATGTCATTTTATCTGGGCCTTGGTTTTCTCATCTTCAAAATGAGAGGGTTGATCTCTAAGGTCCCTTTTAGCTCTAAGCTTGGGATCCTATTAAGCCCTGTAAATCCACACTGTAAGCTGGCCTTGGCCATATGTATTCCCTACATACGTATATCACTATTATTAGACTTGCGAGTTTATGCTTGCTCTTTCTGCTGCTGACTTTGTGTGTTTTTATTTATGGCAACATATTGTTTCAACAATCCAGCTAGCAGCAGTTGTGGGGGTGAAAGACCTACATAAGCCCAACAACAAGAACGCTCCCAGCACGCTGCAGAAGCACAGGTTCTTTTGATCAGCTTAACTAAGAAAAGCAACATGAAGGGGTTGACAAGCTTACTTTAATTCAGCATACAAATATCATTCACTTAGTTCAGGGGAAAAAGCCAGCATCTTGAACTTCAGAACAAAACACAAACATCAACAGACAGACCTTGTCTGATTCAAATCTCAATACATAGTTATCAGAGTTTAACAAAGTCTCAGCATCTGGGTTACAAGCTGGAGGGTTCCTAGTTACAGCTGCCCAGAGTCTCTACCTCAGCACCACCAGGAGTGAGAGCCCTAAACAAATTACAAACAGACAGACCCAACACAATTCATAGTTACCAACATCCAGGTTCAGCCCAGGAGCTCAGAACAAGGGCTGGCCCAGAGTCACATGTGCCACCACTGCTGTGGGAAAGAGCTCCAAAGAAGAGAAGGCCAACCCCTGGTTTTATATCTTTTTCAGTGTCAGGGGTGAGTCACACATGCGACTCACCCACATGACCTAGAATCGTCACAAAGAGCGACTTAAACCCACGTGGTCTAAGAGCCTCTGATGTGCCAAACGTATCACTCAAACTCCTGTGTAAAACTAGGCCCTCCCCTGAGTTAGCCCCACCTTGGGCCTCACTTTAATTACCAATCCACACCCACATATGTTTTACACCTAATAGGGGTTTGGGCCTGGGGCTTAGCACCCAGTAAGGCTCAATGAAATACACTGAATTACTCAAAGGAAACAATCCAAACTCTTCAAGGGCACTTGTTGAACTAAGTGCTAAGAGCCCATTTTGCTTACCAACACACATATGCCCCAGGTTTTTGAGAAAATTGCTTTGTAATTATTCTTGCTATGTCCTTTGAGGCTACTGGCTGATTGTTAAAGAGACACATATTGGTAGGGGCTCATGAGCTACAGGATTAGGACAATGACCACCTACCAGTTGCCTTTTTTTTTCAAAGAAATATTTTTTTAAAAAGAAATTATTTATTTATTTTATTTGGAACTTAAGAAATAAAACAAGCATTTCCATAGTAGAATAAGAAAACAGAGTACTTGAAATTGAAGATCCATTACGTACAACTTGCTATTCCTTTCAAATATACAACAAAGTTATCATGTAACTTTCTTTTTTTCCTCTCTCCCCCTGCCCACTTTAAGATGGCTACCATTAAATACAAATCTCTCTCTCTCTCTCTCTCTTTCTGTCTCTCTCTCTGTCTCTCTCTCTCTCTCTGTCTCTGTATGTCTGTGTGTCTGTGTGTTCTTTTTCTGGATGCAAACAGCATCTTCTTTCATATTTATAATAGAATGACTTGGTTGCTCAAAGGAATTCTTAAAACAATATTGGTGTTTCTGCTCACTTTACTCTTCATAATTTTGTTGAGGTCTCTCCATGCTTTTCTAAAATCATCGAGTTCATCTTTTGTTATAGCGGAGTAATACTCTATCATGAACATATATCACAATTTGTTTAGCCATTCCCCAATTGATGGGCATCCGCACAATTTCTAGTTCTTTGCCGCCACAAAAGGAACTGCTATAAATATTTTAGAACATAGGTTCTTTTCCTTTTTCCCTAATCATCTTGGGAAACAGACCCAATAGTGGAATTGTTGGGTCAAAGGGTATTGGCAAGTTTAAAACTTTTTTGCACATAATTCCAAATCTCTCTAAAATGTTTAGATCGGCTCACAGATCCAGCGACAATGAAATTTTTGCCAGACTGCTTTCCAGCTTTCCCAACAATTTTTATTTTTACCAAATAATGAATTCTTATCCCTAAAACTTCAGTCTTTACTCTTGTCAAACACTGGGTCACTATATTCATTAGAAGATGTAGATTGTATGTCTACTCTGCGCCACTGACCTACCTTTCTATTTCTTAGAAAGTCCAGATAGTTTTGATAATTATTGCCTTATAGTATAGTTTAACATCTGATACTGCTAAACCTCCTTCCTTTACATTTTTTCCCATTAGTTCCTTTGATATTCTTGACCTTTTGTTCTTCCAAATGAATTTTGTTAATGTTTTTTCTAGCTCAGTAAAATACTTTTTGGGTAATTTAATTGGGATGGCATTGAATATATAGATTGGTAAAATTATCATTTTTATTATGTTGGCCCTGCCTACCCGTGAACAATTAATATTTTTCCATTTATTTAAATCTGATTTTCTTTGTATACAAGGGCATTTTTTTATGATTTTGTTAATATAGATTCTGGGTTTGTTTTGGTAGATATATTCCTAGGTATTTTGTATTGCCTACAGTTATTTTAAATGGGGTATCTCTAGCTACTTCTTCCTGCAGGGTCCTGTTGGTGGTATATAGTAATGCAGATGATTTATATGGGTTTACTCTATATCCTACTACTTTGCTGAAATTATTGATTATTTCAATTAACTTTTTAGTTGAATCTTTAGGATTTTCTAAGTGTATCATCATACCATCTGGGAAAAAGATAGTTTTATTATCTCATTCCCTATTCTGATTCCTTCTTTTTCTTTTTCTTATCTTATTGCTATTTTTTGGATTTCCAATACAATACTGAATAATATTGGTAACAGTGGGCATCCTTATTTCACACCTGATCTTTTTGGGAAGGCTTCTAGCTTATCCTGATTACCAATAATGCTTGCTAATAGTTTCAGGTAAATGCTTCTTATGAATTTAAGGAAAAGTCCATTTATGCCCATACTTTCAAGTGTTTTTGATAGAAATGAGTGTTGTTCTTTATCAAATGTTTTTTCTGCATCAATTGATATAATCATATGATTTTTGTTACTTTTATTATTGATATAATCAATTATGGTAATAGTTTTTATTATGCCAAACCATCCTTGCATTCCTGGTATAAATCCTGCTTGGTCATAATGTATAATCTTTGTAATATATTGGTGTAATCTTTTAGCTAGTATTTTATTTAGGATTTTTGCATCCATATTGATTAATGAAATTGGTCTATAATTTTCTTTCTCTGTTTTCACTCTTCCCGATCTAGATATCGGTATCATATTTATTTCATAAAAGGAGTTTGGTAGGACCCTTCCTTTCCCTATTATTCCAAATAACTTATTTAATATTTGAATTAGTTGGTCTTTAAATGTTTGATAGAATTCACTTTTAAATCCATCTGGTCCTGGAGCTTTTTCTTAGGAAGCTAATTTATGGCCTTTTAAATTTCTTTTTCTAAAATAAGGCTATTCAGATATTTTAGCTCTTTTGCTAATCTAGGCAGTTTGTATTTTTGTAAATATTCTTCAATTTCATCTAAGTTGTTAAATTTATTGGCATATAATTGGGCAAAATAACTCCTTATAATTGCTTTGATTTCATCTTCTTTAGCAGTATATTCACCCTTTTCATTTTTTGACACTCGTAATTTGGTTTTCTCTCTTTTTAGAAAATCATATTAACCAATGGTTTATCTATTTTATTGTGATTTTTTTGTAATACCAACTCCTAGTTTTATTTATTAATTCATTGGTTTTCTTACAACTCAATTTTATTAATTTCATCTTTACTTTTTAGGATTTCCAATTTAGGGCGGAGCCAAGATGGCAGCTGGAAAGCAGGGACTTGTGTGAGCTCCCCATCAGGTCCCTCCAAAAACCTATAAAAAATGGCTCTGAACAAATTCTAGAACTGCAGAACCCACAAAATAGCAGAGGGAAGCAGGGCTCCAGCCCAGGACAGCCTGGATGGTCACTGGGTAAGGTCTATTGCACAGAACTGGGAGTGGAGTGGGGCAGAGCCCAGTGTAGGGGCGGCAGGACCAACCAGACTGGGAGCTGGGTGGAACAGCCCCTAGCACCCTGAATCAGTGAGCTGTGGCAGTTACCAGACTTCTCAACCCACAAACACCAAAGACTACAGAGAAGGCTAGTGGGAAAAGCTACTATGGGGACAGAGTGAAAGGAGTTCGTTTGGGTTTTGGCCACCACCCTGGGAGCAGTGGGGGAGGTGGGGGGTACAGCTACAGAATTACAGTTGCAGTTGCTTTCAGCCCCAGGCCAACCTGGTGGGAGGAATTAAGTGGCAGATCAGAGCAAGAGTGCAGAGCCTGCTGAAGATCTGAATCAGGTCTGGGGGACCTGAGGAGGGAATAACATACACATTCATTTGGGTATCTTACCCCACAGGAAAGAAGGAGGAAGGAGATAAACAAAGGGGGGACAATAGAAGGGAGGGCAGACAGGGGGAGGAGGTAATCAAAAGCAAACACTTTCAAAAAGGGACAGGGTCAAGGGAGAAAATTGAATAAAGTAGGATAGAATAGAAAGGAGCAAAATATAATTAGTCTTTCACAACATGGGTATTGTGGAAGGGTTTTACATAATGATATGCATGTGGCCTATGTTGAATTGCTTGCCTTCTTAGGGAGGGTGGGTAGGGAAGGAAGAGGGGAGAGAATTTGGAACTCAAAGTTTTGAAAACAGATGTTCATAAAAAAGTTTTTGCATGCAACTAGGAAATAAGATATACAGGCAATGGACCATAGAAATTTATCTTGCCCTACAAGAATGTAAGGGAAAATGGGATGGGGGTGGAGTGGGGTGACAGAAGAGAGGGCTGACTGGGGAACAGGGCAGCCAGAATATATGCCATCTTGGAGTGGGGGGGAGGGTAGAAATGGAGAGAAAATTTGTAATTCAAACTCTTGTGCAAATCAATGCTGAAAACTAAAAATATTAAAAAAATTAAATAAATCAACAAAAAAAAAGAAAAAAAGGATTTCCAATTTAGTGTTTAATTGGGGATTTTTAATTTGTTCTTTTTCTAGTTTTTTTTAATTGCATACCCAATTCATTGGCCTGCTCTTTCTCTTTTTTATTGACATAAGCATTTGGAGATATCAATTTTCCTCTGATTACTGATTTTGCTGTATCCTATAAATTTTGACATGTTGTTTCATTACTGCTATTTTCTTTACTGAAATTACTGATTATTTCTATTATTTGTTCTTTAACCCATGCATTCTTTTTTAAATTTAATTTTTAGTTTACAACACTCAGTTCCACAAGTTTTTGATTTCTAAATTTTCTTCCCCTCCCTTCCCGCTTCCCTTCCCCCAAGATGGCATGGAATCTGATATATGTTCTACATATACCTTCACACTAAACATATTTATACAATAGTCAAGTCGTAAAGAAGAACCATGATCAATGGAGTGAATCATGAGAAAGAATAAACAAAGCCAAAAAAGAAGAGACAGGAAAAAAAAAAGAGAGAGCAGATAGTTTGTCTCAATCCACATTCAGACTCCATAGTTCTTTCTCTGGATGTAGATAGCTCTTTTCCATCATGAGTCATTTGGAGCTGTCTTTGAACCTTGTATTGTTGAGAAAGAGCCAAGTCTATCAAAGTTAGTCATCACAGCATCGATATGTCTGTGCTTGTGTACAATGTTCTCCCGGTTCTACTCCTCTCACTCAGTGTCGTATCATGTAGTTCTTTCCAGGTTATTATGAAGTCTATATCTTCCCCATTTCTTATAGCACAATACTATTCCATTACATTCATATACACAACTTGTTCAGTCATTCCCCAATTGATGGGCATCCCCTTGATTTCCAATTCTTTGCTACCACAAAAAGAGCTGCTATAAATATTTTTGTATGTATGGGTCCCTTTCCCCCTTGTGTGATCTCTTTGGGATACAGCCCTAGAAGTAGTATTGCTGAGTCAAAGGGTATGCACATTTTTATAGCCCTTTGTCCCTGGTATTGCTATCCAGAATGGCTGGATCTGTTCACAACTCCACCAACAATGTAACAATGTTCCGATTTTCCCACATCCTCTCCAGCATTTATCATTTTTATGTTTTGTCATGTTAGCCAATCTGACAGGAGAGTTGTTTTGATTTGCATTTCTCTAATCAATGGTGATTTAGAGCATTTTTTCATATGCCTATAGATATATTTAATTTCTTCCTCTGAAAACTGCCTGTTCATATCCTTTGACCATTTTTCAATTGGGGAATGACTTGTATTCCTATAAATTTGGCTCAGTTCCCTGTATACTTTAGTTACAAGGCCTTTATCAGAGACACTGGTTATAAAGATTTTCTCCCAGTTTTCTGCTTCCCTACTAATCTTTATTGCATTGGCTTTGTTTATACAAAAATTTTTCAAATTCACATAATCAAAATTATCCATTTTGCATTTTGTAATGCTCTCTATTAACCCATACATTCTTTAAGACTGGGTTGTTTAGTCTCCAATTAGCTTTTTCCTGTGTTTTTATGGTCCCTTAGTAAATATAATTTTCATTGCATTGCGGTCTATAAAGGAAGCATTTAATATTTCTGCTTTTAGCTATAAAATTTTTGTGCCTTAATATGTGATCAATCTTTGTAAAGGTACCATGTACCATTGAGGAAAAGATGTATTCCTTTCTATTTCCATTCAATTCTCTCCAGATATCTATCATATCTAGCTTATCTAAATTTCTATTCACTTCCTTAATTGCTTTCTTATTTATTTTTTGGTTAGATTTATCTGTTTCTGAGAAGGGAAAATTAAAGTCCCCCATTATTATAGTGCTACTATCCATTTCCAACTGTAATTCATTAATTTTTCTTTTAAAAAATTATATGCTATAGTATTTGGTACATATAGGTTTGGTATTCTTATTTTTTCCTAATTTTCCCTCAATCTCTCTTATTTGATTTTTAATGTCCTTTTTAAGTTCTTCCAAGAATTCTTTTTGGACATTGCCCATTTGATGCTCCTCTTTGAGGTAGGAAAGGATTTTTATTTTTTACTTCAGTATCCCCTTCTGAATACAGATCCAGGTCTTCTCTATCCCCATTAGTAGCTGTCTATGGTGGGGTTCTTTCCTTTGCTTAATAATTTTAAATTTATTTATTTATTTTAATTTTTAGCAGCTTGTCATAATCACCTCTAGTCCTCAGGTGTGGGGAATGGTACCTCTGACCTCAGATCCTTCTTACTCTTATTTTCTGAGTTTTGTCCAACCTCAGTACTCCTCTACCCCTTCAAGCCACAGCTAGGGCCTCCAGCCACGTTATGCTGGAAATGCACTTGCTCCCTGAGGACCCTCCAGCAGCTGTGATCTTCAGTTCTCCTTTCTGGTCTGGAACCAAAACCAGGAATTGAGCTCTCCTGGGAGTGCCCACAGACAGAAGTTTCCCTGCCCCACTGCTTCTGCACATGCCAGGCATGTTCTAGTTCCTCCTCACCTTCAGCCAGAGCCTCCTCTTGGCAAAATAGCTGGGCCTGGCCTCCCTTGGCAGTAGAAGGTCCTTTAATCTTCCCCTGCTCAGACATCTGATCACCACCGCCTCCCCACCACCAACACCCTCTCTGTGAGGTGAGGATTCCTGTGGCTGAGACTGAGGTTACCTCCCAACCCAGCTGGCCCCAGGGCCTGTTGTTTGATGTTTCAAGGGAGATGGCCTGGAGGTGTTTGCACTTCACTCAGGCTATACCTTTGTCCCTGGTATCTTTCCTCAGGTTTTCTCCAGTTGTCCCAGGAGAATCATTGCTCTACCCCAACTCTTCTTTATTTTTGCCCACTCTATATTCACTCAGAGGTACTATTTTGTCTTGTTTGTGGAGGAAATCTGGAGAGCTTGGAATTTTCTGACCTTCTCCACCATCTTCCCCACTGCTAGAAACCTGAAAGCAGCAGTAGCTCTTGCTCTGGGAATCCTACCTGATAGTGGGAGTTGGGAGAATGAACCAAGAGGAGGGACTATATTTCATATACAGTCTATATTTAAATTTCTAGGTATATGTTTTCCCCGAATAGAATGCATTCACCTTGCAGACAGTAGCTATTTCATTTTTGTCTTTTGATTTTTAGTGCTTAGCATAGTGCCTTAAACATTTCGTTTGTTGGACAAATACTTGGTGAATCGAATCGAATAAGATAAGCTATAAATTCCTAAGCTTAGCATTTAAATTCTTCACTGTTTGACTCCAGTCTGCCTTTCTAGATTTGAGGAGGTTTGGGTTGAGGGGTGCTCGATACCCCAAAGTACCGACACGCCGGGTCCTGCCGAAAGAATTCGACTCAAGCCTTCTCAGCCAAGGGAAAAGACAAAGTTTATTAAGGGTTAGTCATATTGGTCTGCCCCAGTAAATCCCACCCTTTGTGACGCCTGTTTCCACAAGCGGGCCAGATTCAGCCTACTGAATTAGATTGAATCTGAACACCTTCATGGAGGCAAGATGGAGATTATATATACAGAGATTGTGGGAGGGATTGAGGGGTGGTCTGGGGTGACTAGAGGAGGGGTTTAGGGAGGGACTTGAGGAGGAATCTAAGGAAGACAAGATGAGGTCAGACTCCAGGGTGGGAAATAGCTAAAGGCTACATGGAGACATACAGACAATAGAGGGCTGGGGTAACAGAGCTAGGGTATAGATATTTTGATCAGGATTATGGGTGGGAAACAGCTGGACAATGGAGGGCTAAACTAGGCAGAGTTGGGCCCAATGATAATGCAAGGCCCATGGCCTTAGGGGAAGGCCAGATCCAGTTGGAAGACTCAAGGAGAGTTCAAGGGAGCTCCCAGAGACTATACTCCAGATTCAAGGGGTTTCCCAGAGACTGTGCCCTCATCATTCCCCCCTCAAACAAATAGGACCCAAATTCTTTTGGGTGCAAGGGGGTTCCCACCATCTAAACCCCATCAGATTTATTTCTTCTTACTCCCTTTTATGTACTCTATATTCTAGTCAAATGGAGCTTTTTGTTCTTTCCAAAGCTGGGCATTTCATTTTTTGCCTCTCTGCTTTTCTATGGGCTGTCCTGTATGCCTGCAAAACATTGCCCTTTACCTCTTAGAATCTTTACCATCCTTCAAGATTAAACTCATGTGCCTATGCAAAGGCATTCTCAGATCTCCCTAGTTCAGGGGTTCTTAATCCTTCTTGTGTCATAAACCCCTTTGGGAGTCTGTGGACTCCTCAGAATAGTTTTTTTTTTAATTCATAATAGAAGGAAATGCCAAATTTCAATTAGAGGTTAGTGAAATTAAAGATGAGATTTTTTTTTTTGCATTCAAGTTTATGGATGTCTTGAAATCTATTTGTGCACCACTTAGGGGCTGATGGACCCTAGGTTAAGATCTTCTACCCTAGTGATTACTACTCTATCCTCCCTCACTCCCTTATTACTTCTCTGTGTGCATGTTGCACATCTGTCAACACATTTCCTCACTCCCCCCAATAGAATATAAGTTCCTAATGGTCAGGACTGTAATTTTGTCTTTGTATATTAGGCACCAAGCACATCTTGCATTTTGTTAATTCTGCAAGCATTTATTGCATACATTAGTGTATGGGATGGAAAATTCAAATAATGGGAGAGACGTCTTTAGGAGAAGCAAAGCGAATTTATTTTACAAACCTTGCAAGATTTGGGTGTCGCCTCCTCTAGGAAACTAGTGGGGGAGGCAAAGTAAAAAGGAGGAGCCCCACGAGTTATACTCTTAATGAAAAGATTCCCGCCCACCTCTATCCCTTCTTACCATTGGCTGGGAGGTGGGCTTACAATCTAGGCTCAGAAAACTAGACAGAGAACTAGGAAACCAGGTGGAGCTGGTCCATTCATGCTTTCTTTATCTGGAACTCAACTGCTGGGGAAATGAGGAGAGAGAGGGGAGGGGGCCAATTCCTTCAGCCTCATTCAATGCATTTCACAGTGACCCTTTCCTTATTTGGCTACTAATGTGGCCATGATATGGCTAAAGAGAAAGAATAAGGAGGGAGAGGGGGACCTTCCTGGATCAGAGAACAGCTCACAGGTAGTACATTATCTCCCTCTTTGGTAAAATTCTTGTGCTAGCAACTGAGAGAGGGGGAAGGGCACCTACAGCTTCAGGCCCTGACTTTCCAGAAGTTGGCAAAGTCACTACAAGGTTAAATTCCAAGCCTCTCATACTCTCTCAGACATTCCGCATTCCAGAAATATAATAGAATAGCCCCTATATTCTTACCCTGTGAAGTCTTCACAAATTATCCTTCTCAGTCATTAGACACATGCTTGTTCAATTTAACTGAATCACAAAAGAGAGTAAATTCCTATATCACTGTATGCTTTCATGACACTATTCGATATAAGCAGTCATTCTGTTCATTCTATTTATCCAGATACTTAGAACTCTCTGGGATAGAAAAACCATAAGCAGATGCCTTTTCAGGTAGGTAAGCTTGTTTAAGCCTTCTCAGATTGATTCTTCTTTCTTTATCTCTTTTTAAAAACATATTTATTTCTATGTTTTTAGTTTTCAGCATGCACTTTTATAAGATTCTGAGTACTAAATTTCCCCCCTTCCTTTCCTCCCCCTTCCAAAAAACAGCATCCAATCTGATATAGGCTATGCATGTACAATCATATCAAACATATTTCCACATCAGTCAAGTTGTGAAAGAAGAATCAGAACAAAAGGGAAAAACCACGAGAAAGAAAAAAACAAGAGAGAGAGAGAGAGAGAGAGAGAGAGAGAGAATAGTATGCTTCAGTCTGCGTTCAGACTCCATAGTTCTTTCTCTGGTTGTGGATAGTATTTTTCATCATGAGTCTTTTAGAATTGTCTAAGATCATTGCGCTGCTCAGAACAGCTAAGTCTAAAAAAGTCAGTCATTGAACAATGTTTCTGTTACTGAGCACAATGTTCTCCTGGTTCTGCTCACTTCACTCAACATCAGTTCATGTAAGGCTTTCCAGGTTTTTCTGAAATCATCCTGCTCATCATTTCTTATGGAACAATAGTGTTCCATTACATTCATATGCCACAACTTGTTCAGCCATTCCCCAATTGATGGGCATCCGCTCAATTTCCAATTCTTGGCCAACACAAAAACATCTCTATAAATATTTTTGTACATGTGGGTCCTTTCTCCATTTTTATGATCTCTTTGGGATACACACCTAGAAGTGGTATTGCTGGATCAAAGGGTATGCACAGCTCTTTGGGTATAGTTCCAAAAGGCTCTCCAGAATGGTTAGATCAGTTCACAACTCCTCCAACAATGCATTAGTGTTCCCATTTCCCTACATCTTCTCCAACACCTATCATGTTCTTATTTGTGTCATGTTAGCCAATCTGATAGGTGTGATGTGGTACCTCAGAGCTGTTTTAATTTGCATTTCTCTAATCAGTAGTGATTTAGAGCATTTTTATGTGACTATAGATAGCTTTAATTTCTTCCTCTGAAAACTGCCTGTTCATATCCTTTGACCATTTGGGGAATGACTGGTAGTCTTACAAATTTGACTGAGTTCTCTACATATTTTAGAAATGAAGCCTTTATCCTTCTGATTGATTCTTAACAGTCATGATATTACTGTCCCTTTAAAAGCCAAGTTGCCCAGGTATCAATAAATCACTTAATGGCTAACAAGGAATATATGCTAACAGATCCCCTAAGTGAGAAGGTCATATGAAGCACTGGTAGAATCAGGAGGGTTTTTAGTGTTGGATATTTTTGCTGTGGCTACTGAAGCAAAGGTTGCCAGGTAGCATGATTCAAAGAATGGTCATATATGCAAATCAGTTGTATTTTTCAGCTTTCAAAATTGACATCTTTTTTTACATTACCTTCAGTTCCAAATAAATCCCTTTCTTTTTCTTACCCAGAACACCATCTCATGAAACAAAGAATAAAGAAGAAAGAGTATAAAAGTAATAAAAAATTAATCAATGCGTCAGTTATTTTTGACAATCTTTACAATATTCCACACATATCATCCTTTACCTCTGCAAAGAAGGGGTGTGTGGGGGCATTTCCTCAATTCTTATCCCTGGTTATTGTAATCATACTGTATTCAATTTTTTTCTTTTAATTTATACAGTTAAGTCATTGTACATACTATTTTCTGCATCTGCTTACTTTATTATGCATCAATTCACAAATTTCTTCCAATTCTTTGAATTCTTCATATTTGTCATTTCTTACATTGCACCACAATTTGTTTAGCCAGGCCCAAACAAATGGGTTTTGTTTGTTTGTTTTTGCTAACATAAGAACTTCTATGAATATTTTTTTTCATAGAAAATTCTCTCCTCCCCATTTTTTACCTCCTTGAGGTATATTCCTAGCAATGGGATCTTTGGGTCAAAAGGTACACACTGTTAAACCTGAAAATTTGGTTGAAGGAAACAACAGAGCTAGGTGATAGAAAAATCCATGTTGTTTATTATTTTCCCTTAAAGCATAGCGGAGCTAGCTTACTTGTACGTACAAGGAGTCAGAGTATAAACTCTGGCTGCTGAACAAAGCAATGAGAAAACTTATATACGCTATTTTAGCAGAGCTAGCAAGCCTGTATTACCTCATTTTTTATGACCCCCATGTATGTTTAACCATGATACAAGAAGAGGATTTTCCTTAACGGAATAGAGTTGTAAAGGATGTTGACAAAAGTCAGTTGAAACTACAGCCCAGCGTCTCTGTGTCTCATTACATTCCATAACATAGTATATACCTGTAGAATATTAAGCAAGGTAATCTCTCTTGGGGTTAGGGTAATGTCCTTAATGATCTGGCCGTGTTGACAGAGGTAAGGGTATTGCCTGAGCAAACTTTTAGAGAGAACAAAGAAGCCCAGGTCCTGGATCTTCATCCAGTTACTCATTAATTCAGGCTCTGGGTCTGGTTGAAATTAGAAAATGATATAAAATAGTATAATATTTTTCACAAAACACACACACACACACACACACATACACACTCCAATATACATGTGGTTCCAATGGTCCAAGCCTGAAGTCACAGGATTAGAACCTAGCTCTGATTCCGAGATCATAGAATTCTGAGGGTGCCTGGACAAACATGTAAACATGGAGACTGGTGGAAGGGAATCTGAGAGGAGGCATACTCTAAATCTGCTGCTCACCCGGGGGCTGGTGCCTTTCTTTGCCTCCAGCACCCTCTACTTCCTCCTCTGGCTGCCAGAAGACAACCCCAGCTGCAACAGCGCCTTGGCCAAATGCCTTCCCATTCTCTGTCTGGCTCTCTTTGTCCATGAGTCTGCCCCATCTGGGCCCTATGGCCTATTTGTCTGGCTAGGTCTCCTCTGCTCCGCCCTGGGGGACATTGTACTTACCTGGCCCAACCTGTTCCCCTTTGGCTTGGTGGCCTTTGCCCTGGCTTATCTCTTCTATCTCATGGCCCTAGGCTGGCACCCGATCCGCCAGGCCCTCCTGGAGCCTGTGATAGCCATCTTCATCCTTTACTTTGGGCTCCTGTATCCTCACCTCCCTTCCAGCCTAAGTCTCCTTATGTTTGCCTATGTGGTTATCCTGGGTCTGATGCTGTGGCGGGCGCTGGCCAGAGGGAGATCTGCGGCACTTGGTGGCCTGTTGTTTAGCATCTCAGACGCTGTCCAGGCCTGGGACACCTTCGTCCAGCCCCTGCCTTCAGGCCGAATGATCATCATGGTCACCTACTACACTGCCCAAGCCCTACTGGCCCTGTCAACAGTGGAGGACAGGCCCACCCAAAGCTGACTGAGATCAATGAGCCCCCCTCACAAAGACAACAGAGCAGTGACTTGGAGCTCAGCACTTGGACTCTTTTCCAGGATCCCTCCTGCCTGCTCATCACTTCCTGGAGCTGCTGCCCACCCCACACCCTCCAACTGCTTGTCTCCCAGTTAAACACAAGACCTCCTAGGGCAGATCCTTTCCCCACCCTCCCTCTGATTCTGAAGCTTCCCTCCTGCCTCCCGATCCCCCCCCCCCACCCCATCCTGTTATTCACAGGCCTTTCCCTTTCCAATGCTTTCCCTCCCTTTCTTGCAACTATCCCCCCACCTCCCCTCCCAGCCCCATCCTGATGCTTTTCTTCTCCTTACTCATAATCCCTTTGGTTCCAACATTACCCTCTTCACCATTGCCCATGAGCCCCTCGACTGAAATTTTTTCTCCTCACAATTCCCTCCCCCCTGTAATTCTGATTCTTTTCTCTATTACCTACCACCTCTTGGTTTGAATGCTTCTTCTCTTCTCTCCATTATTCACACCACCAGCACCTTCTTCTAACCCTTAGCAAAGTTGATATTGGAAACATGAAAAAATATATGTAAATATATAATGTGTGTGTGTGTGTGATTTTTTTAAGCATAATTTCACATTGCTTTCTAGAATAGTTGGGTCAGTTCATGATGCCACCAACAGTGTATTATTTTGCTTGCCTTCCTGCAGCTCCTCCAATTGTCAAATGAATTTTCTTTTCTTTTTTAAAAATATTTATTTATTTTTAGTTTCCAGCATTCACCTTTACAAGATTTTTGAGTTTAAAATTTTCTCCTCCTCCTTCCCCTTCCCCTCCCCTAGATGCAATGCAATGTGATATAGGCCATATATGTACAACCATATTAAACATTTCCATATTAGTCATGTTGTAAAGAAGAATTAGAACCAAAGGGAAAAACCACCACCAGAAGGAAAAAAAAAATAGTCTGCTTTGATCTGCATTCAGACTCTATAGTTCTTTCTCTGGATGTAGATAGCATTTTCCATCATGAATCTTTTGAAGTTGTCTTAGATCATTTCATTGCTGAGAAGAGCTAAGTCTATCAAAGTTAGTCATCACACGGTGTGGTTGTTACTGGATGCAATGTTTTCCTGGTTCTGCTCACTTCACTCAGCATCAGTTCATTAAGGCTTTCTAGGTTTTTCTGAAATCTACCTGCTCATCATTTCTTATGGAACAATAGTATTTATTACATTCATATACCACAACTTGCTCAGTCATCCCCCAATTGATTGACATCCCCTCAATTTCCAATTCTTGGCCACCACAAAAATAGCTGCTATAAATGGTTTTTGTACACATGGGTTCTTTTCCCATTTTTGTGATTTCTTTGAAATACAGACCTGGAAATGGTATTGCTGGATCATAGGGTATGCACAGTTTTATAGCCCTTTGGGTATAGTTCCAAAAGGCTCTCCAGAATGGTTAGATCAGTTCGCAACTCCTCCAATAATGCATTAGTGTTCCCATTTTCCCACATCTTCTCCAACACCTATCGTTTTTCTGTTTTGTCATGTTAGTCAGTCTGATAGGTGTGATGTGGTACCTCAGAGCTGTTTTAATTTGCATTTCTCTAATCAGTAGTGATTTAGAGCATTTTTAAATGACTATAGATAGCTTTAATTTCTTCCTCTGAAAACTGCCTGTTCATATCTTTTGACCATTGGGGAATGATTGGCAGTCTTACAAATTTGACTGAGTTCTCTACATATTTTAGAAATGAGGCATTTATCTTTCTTACTGTTTCTTAGCAATCATGCTCCTATACCTTTAAAAGCCAAGTTGCCCAGGTTCAATAAATCAGATTGCCTAACTGAGAAATTCCTATGAAGCACTGATGGAACCAGGAGGGTCTTTAGTGTTGGATATTTCTGCTGTGGCTACTGAAACAAAGGTTGCCAGGCAGCATGATTCAAAGGATGGTCATATATGCAAATCAGATGTGTTTTTCATCTTTCAAAATTAATAACTTTTGTTTTTACATCACCTTCAATTCTAATTTCTATTTCAATTCTATCCCTTCTCTTTTTCCTACCCAGAACACCATCCTCTGCAACAAAGAATAAAAAGGAAGAGTACAAAAGAAATAAAAAATTATGTAAGACTAATCAGCATACAAGTTGTTTTTGGCAGTCTTTACAATATTCCACACCCATTATCCTTCACCTCTGCAAAGGAGTATGTGCAGGCATTTCCTTAACTTTTATCCTTGGTTATTGTAATCATGTTGTATTCATTTTTTTCTTTCCATTTATACTGTTAAAGTCATTGCATATACTATTTTTCTGGGTCTGCTTACTTCATTTTGCATCAGTTCATATGTTTCTTCCAATTCTTTGAATTCATCATATTTGTCATTTCTTACATTGCTATAATATCCCACTACAATTGTGCACCACTATTTGGCCAGGCCCAAACAGATAGGTTTTTAACCTTGTTTTTTTTTTTCTTTGTTTGTTTGTTTTGCTAACATAAAAAGTACTGCTCTGAATATTTTTGTTACACGGGAAATTAGCCCCTCCCCGTTTTTGGCCTCCTTGGGGTATATGACCAGCAATGGGATTTTTGGGTCAAAAGGTACACACACGCACATACACACACACACACACACACACACACTCCCCAATATACACATGGTTCCAATGGTCCAAGCCTGAAGTCATGACGATTAGAACCTAGCTCTGATTCTGAGGTCACAGAATTCTCGGGGTGCCTGGACAAACATGGAGGCTGATGCAAGGGAATCTGGAAGGAGGCCCTCTCCAGATCCTCCTCTCTGCTGGAGCCTGGTGCCTTTCTTTGGGTCCTGCGGCCTCTACCTCTTCCTCTGGCTGCCCGCAGAAGAGCCCAGCTGGAACAGCGCCCTGGCCAAATGCCTCCCCATCCTCTATCTGGCTCTCTTCGTCTACAACACTGCCCCATCGGGGCCCTATGGCCGATTCGTCTGGCTAGGTCTCCTCTGCTCCGCCCTAGGGGACATTGTCCTCATTTGGCCCAACCAGTTCCTCTTTGGCATGACGGCCTTTGCCCTGGCTTATCTCCTCTATTTCAAGGCCCTAGGCTGGCAACCGACCCACAAGGCCCTCCTGGAATCTGTGGCAGCCGTCATCGTCCTCTACTTCGGGTTCCTGCAACCTCACCTCCCTTCCCGCCTGAGTTTCCCTATGCTTGTCTATGCGGTTATCCTGGGTCTGATGCTGTGGCGGGCGCTGGCCCGAGGAGGATCTGCGGCACTTGGCGGCCTGTTCTTCAGCATCTCAGACGCCGTCCTGGCGTGGGACACCTTCATCTGGTCCCTGCCTTCAGGCCGAATGATCATCATGGTCACCTACTACGCTGCCCAAGCCCTGCTGGCTCTATCAACAGTGGAGGAAGGGAATGACCCACTGGCCTAGTCTTAGCAGACCAGTGACTTGGAATTCAGCACTTGGCCTCTTCAGTACTCCTTCTGCCAGCTCATCACCACCTGGAGCTGCTGCCCAACCCTCTCCCCCGGTGCTTGTCTCCCAGTTAAACTGAAGACCTCCTAAGGCAGATCTTTTTCCCACCCTAAAATCCCCCACCCCTCCCAAGTTATTCACAATCTCTTCCTTTCCCTTACCTCCAACTGTGCCCACCCCCCACCCCCCCCAGTCCCATCCTCATGCTTTTCTTCTTATTCATAATCCCTTGGGTTCCAATACTACCCCTCCCCCATTGCACAGGAGGGGAAATTTTTTTCTCCCCAATACCCACAATTCCCTCCCCCCACAATTCTGATTCTTTTCTCTATTACCCACCATCCTCCTGATTTGAATGCTTCTTCTCCTCTCTCCAAGGCCCATTAAATCTCTAGATGTTCCTCCATGATCCAAACCACCAGCACCTTCCCTTGACCCTTAGTACAGTTGATATTGAAAGCATGAAAAAAAATTTAAATATAATATATATAAAAATATAATGTGCGTGTGACTTTTTAAGCATAATTTCACATTGCTTTCTAGAATAGTTGGGTCAGTGCATAATGCCACCAAGTATATTGTTTTGCTTGCCTTCCTGCAGCTCTTCCAATTGTCAAATGTATTTTCAAAGACAATTTTCTGACTGTTCAATTCACACAGCACTTTCCTCATTCCCCAATTTAAGACTCTATTCTTTCTATTACTTCTTCAACAGTCACCAAAATATTTTTTTCTCAGGAACTATTAATTATTTCTAACCTCTCCCTCTTCTCAATTCAGGGCTCATATTTTTTCAGGTTATGCTCCCTGGGAGGTGACTGCTACAGGTTTAATGGTATTTTTTGGGTCTGCACTCCTAACATTATATAACTCATGAGCCTCCATCAATGTGCTTACTTTTTAGGAAGTAATCAGAAGACACAATTAGCTTCAAGCAAAGGCATTTACAAAGGTGTCATGGTAAGGACATTAGCTATACAATAAACCCAGGGTGTATTCTTTCATTAACACACAGTGTCAAGAGTAGATACACATTTAGAGTGCTTTGGTAGTGTGGCATAGATGTAGGAACATATATAGCCAAGACAAACAATATAGCTAATACTGCAGGGCTCTGATATCTTTTCTTTTTCCTGGGATCAGCACCTATATGAGTCAGGTCTCTCGGCTGGGTCTCTGAGGGTTACTTTTCTCTACAACTTGATTGGACTGCCAGGACTAATTTTCTCTTGCATCCATAGTCAGTCCTTTTATTGCTACAGGTCAGCCTAAAACTAGATTACTGGGTTTTCATCTATTGCATCTGCAACAACAATCTCTTAATTTTCACCTATAAAAATCCTTCTCTTGTTTCATGTGCCACTTCCTTCATGGGGACTTTTCTGATCCCTCCAGTTGAAAATATTCTCTCCTACCTCAGATTTTATTAGAGTACTTTCCCTTCCCTTTACCACTTTCTGACTTTTTTTTTTTAACCAGACCTGTAAAGAGATCTTGGTATGGAACTTCTACCAATATGACAACATTTTTCATTACAGTTTTATTTGTTCATTTATATATTTCTCTCTCTCTCTCTTTTTCTCTCTCTCTCTCATTGTCTCTGTGTCTGTCTGACTATCTGTCTCTCAGGCACTCTCTCTCTGATATCTGTCAATGAGAATGGGTTTCTCACTCTATCTTGCTCAGGCTGAAAGTGCAGTGGCCACTTTTGGGCCTGATCCCATAAGTGATGAGCATGGAAGCTTCAACCCACTTCCCTTCCAACCTGTACCAGTTCACTCTTTCTTAGGCATCTTGGTGATCCCCTGCTCCTGGGAGCTCATCATGTTACTGCCAGACTTACTTTGGACACCGGATTAGCTCTAGCCCTATTGTAGCTCAGAACTCCTAAGCTGAAGCAATCCATTAGCCATAGCCACACCACTAGCAGAAATTACAGAAGTGTGCCACCATACCTGGCCTCTGTAATTTGAATCTACAAAGTTTCCCTGGATACTAAAAAAATTACATAGTGTCCCATAGACTGTATATATCAAGAGTCAAGCCTTGAACCCACTGTGCCTGTGAGGCAGGCTTTCTATTGAATGAGCCACAATGCCTTTTTATTCTGATTTGTTTCATACCTATTTGTGTATATATTATACTCCTTTCCATCACTTAGTGGATTAGGGGAGTCTTAAACCTTTTTTGTGTGTGTTCAAGACCTCTTTGCAGTCTCAGAATAATATTTTTAAATACATAAATGAAAATACATAGGATTACAAAGGAGAATTTGAAATATAGTTATGATGAACTAAGGGAGTATCCCCTATCCCTCAGATCTTGTTATAATCTCTGGTCTTCATCCTGATTTTGCCTATGGACTTTTTATATAATCAACCAGTCAACTCAAGTCCTGTTATCTAGAAATCATTCTGTATGTCAAAGTTTAGCTAATATCCTTCATTTGCTGTCATCCCAAGACAGGAAATAATTCTGTACCATGGACCTGGTACAACCATGGTTCTTTCCCAACTCCAGGTGAGTACCCTATCACAAGCCAGGTTGTACGTGCCAGTACAGGTCCTCTGACTCCTAGTTTAGTTCCTATTGCCTCTGACTTATGCTCCCATTCTAGGGAATTATGAACTGTTCTTTTACTTCCAGAGATGATGCTACTCATTTATTATACTCAGACAAGAGCTTTATGCTATTTTTCTAGTATCAATATTAGGTTGTGGGCATCTCTTCCCTTTCCTTGCCCTTCCTGCCCTTCCCTGCTCTTCCCTGCCCTTAACTTCCCTGACCTGCTTTTATTCCTGCCCCCGCCCTCCCCTGACCAGTCCCTTCCTTTTCCCTTCACTCACCCAGATTTCCTCTTGACCAAAGTCATGAGTCATTTTAGGCCATGCATGAAATAGTTCTCTCTCAAAAGCTAACCGGTCTTCACAGGCATCCATATCATATTGTAGCCTGTCATGACATTCCTGAGAAGAAGTGAGAGGCCAGATTTTATCATTTGGAAGTGGGGGAGGAGGTGGTAGTGGTGAGGATAGTGGTGGTGGTGGAATGAGGGACAGGGAGATTAACTGATTTGCCCTCTTAATTATACGGTGAGTTAGAGATGGAGCCGGGAATTGAATCCAGATTTCTGGTCTCCCAGATCTATTTTAACCAACAGATCATACAGCATTCTTCTTGACTCCTTTTCATGGATCCAAGGAGAACACACTTTGCTTTACCTGTACTTGAACAAATGCAAGTAGCTCTGAAACTGTTGACTTCATGTTTCCGGGACAACGTTCTCACACTCAGAAAATGGCTGCTTAATTTGAGATTTTGTTAAAATATCTTCAGATACTTTTCGGTTCTTGTGACAGTTTGTTCTCAAATATCAGAGAGCTTTGAATCCTAAAACTATTTGCCAATTTCCTTGTTTTCTAGGGCAACTTATATACAGAGACCACTGTATAGAAAGTTATTAACAGTTTTTTTTTTTTACTTTAAGTGCCACAGAAGTAATTAAACTGAAAAAAAAAACTCCTTTTCACACTTTGATGCTAGAAGGGACCATTTATTAGGGTTTTTAACTTTTTTACATCATAGACATTTTTAGAAGTCTGATGAAACCTATGAACTACATTTTAGAATAATGCATTTAACACAAAGTAACACATAAGATTACAAAGGGAAAACCAATTATATTGGTTAATCCAGATATTGGGGTGGGGGGGGATGGAGTTCCTGGACCCAGTGTTAAGAACTGCTGTTCTAAAAAATTATGTAGAATTATTTGTGTATTAGAAATTCTAATTACATACAAAACTCTTTAAATATTGGAAGCTTTTTGTATTTTGGTCCATCATTTTCCCAATTCTCCTTTGGCATTCCATGCCACCAGAACTCTCAGTTCCACATTTACAAGTTTTGCCAATGTATTCCCATCTCTAAAATGTTTCATGGCCGAATGTATTTGGCAGGTATAAATCTAGTTTAACCCTTTGGTTTCACAGATGAGGCAATGACACACCTGGTACAACAGCAGGATGGAGGCTAGAAAGTATCCTTCTGATTTTGCTCCATCCTGCAATCTTACAACCATGGAACAAAATCTTTGACCCAGTCTTAGAACAGGAAAGGAAGTACAGAAGCCTTCTAGGCAGCAGTGATACTGCCGCAGGAACCTTGAAAGAGGTATCAAAACAAGCCCAGTTCTGGTCCCATCTAGGCCAGCCATACTCATGCAGGCATGCTTCGTCACCTTGGACAAGTCATTTTACTTCCTGGGCCTCTGTTCCCTTATCTGCAAAATAAGAAGAATGAACTTTACTGTTTTAAACATTCCTTTGGGCTCCAAAATTCTGTGCAATTCTTTGTAACCAGAGGAGACTTTGAGGGCGATACTATAGAAAGTTCTCTCCTCACCACTAGGGGGCCTAATTTCCCACTGTTCATGGCAGAGTATAATGAAACCGTTTTATCTAAGTGCAATTATTTCATTTTGAAGAGTGAGAAGCATTTTTAGGATCAAACGATAAAACGTAAAAAGGTCTCCGTAAATCCTATATAGATGTAACTGGTAATTAAGCGATGCAAGTAAAGTTTGAACATGGTTTCACTCCTGAATGCTCTTGCACAACCGCTAATTTCCTCCCCAGATTTTCCAGAGTTGTTGCTCAGGCTCAGATCGATTATTTCTTCAAAGCAGAGAGAACTAGGATTCTTGCTTCCTCTTTTTATTTATCTTTTTATTTTTTCTAGCCTGTGTCTCCCTATATGGCCCAGCCTGGAAGTGTAGCAGACCAACCTAGGTGGGGTGCTGGCATCAGCTTATAGCAGCTCCAGGTGGGTGGTTATTAAGTTTTCAGTGTGACCATTTATATCTTAGAAAATGGTAATGCTATAAATCAGGGCTTGATTTATTGTTTTGCTGATGAAATCAGGGGTGGGGAACCATGTGGCCCTCGAGGTCCTCAAGTTCGGTTTTAACTGAGTCCAAGTTTTACAGAACAAATCCTTTTATTAAGGGGATTTGTTCTGTGAAGTTTGGATTCAGTCAAAAGGCCGCACTTGAGAACCTAGAGGGCCACATGTGGCCTCAAGGCTACAGGTTCCCCACCCCTGGAAGAAAGTGATGGAGAAAATCTTAATAATGTAGGTTAAATTTAAAAATGTCTTGCTTCTTCCCCCACCACTTGAGCCAGTTGTTAAATATTTTCCAGCATGGCATTGCCTTGATCCCAGCATTGATCAGCCTGGAAGCTTTAACCTGCTTCATTTCTGATCTAGGCCACTTTACCTCTGCTTAGGTACTGCGGTAGTACCTAAGGCTTCCTCATTTCCTTTATTTTAAACCAATCACCTTGACTTTTTTCCTCTACGTTACTACCCTTGCAGTTGCTAGAGTTAGTGTGGATAGTCAATTGACTTTTTGTTGTGTCATTTTGGTTGTGTCCAACTCCTCATGACCCCATTTGGATTTTTCTTGGCAAAGATACTGGAGTGGTTTGCCATTTCCTTCTGCGGCTCATTTTACAGATGAGGACACTGAGGCAAACAGGGTTAAGTGAGTTGCCCAGGGTCACACAGTTGAAGCTGGATTTGAACTTAGGTCTTCCCAACTCCCAGCTCAGCACTGTGCTACCTAGTAGCCTTTCCAGTTGACTTTAACCCTACTATAATTTCTTCTAACGGCCACAAAGGCAGCTGAAACAGGCACTGTGGAGTGCTTAGAGCTTGGTTAGATATTGAAGATGCATCCCAGGCCATTACCAGTCATCTTGACTTTTGTCGTGCCACTGGACTTCAATGACTCAGGGAGAGAGTGAGGCTGATAACTTTGTACAGCTCTGCCTCACTTAAATATAATTCATGCCCAAGTCAAGCCATCACCCCGTGATGTCACCAATCCCCTTCAAAAGGAAGGACAAACAATAAGCCTTACTACAACTCAGAACTTCTGAGTCTGAGAGATCCACCAGCCTCATCCCCCTCAATAGCAGGGTTCACAGACATGCCACCACACTCAGCCTGTATGTGTCCTTTTTAAGTCACCCAAGCCCAAATCACAACCTCACCAGGCCACACACTTGTGTGATTTTCCCTCCCCACCAACTCTTCCTTCTACCTCAATCCTCCCCACTACTCCTCCCAGCTAGAAAAGTCATTACTTTGTATTGAACTGATGCAAGTGCCTACCTAGGCAGGACTGCAGTGCCCCAGCTATTTGGTTTAAAAGAAATTCAGACACTGGCTGTAGGCAGCATATACTAAGCATAAACAGACTGATGAGATGTCAACAGGATAAGTAATTAAGTAGAGTAGGTGCTAACAGGCAATAACTTTGACAGATTTGCTAGTAGATAAAAAGAAATATGTGTAGCTACTCCAGGATCATCTAAGGCTGACTGGGTTTTGTTTTAGTGTCCATTACCTAGCATTATATTAGTACTTTTCCAATAAGCTCCGCATTTTTTGTGACATTATTTATGTTATCTTGGAGAGTAAAGCAAATTCAATTGTTTTCAAGTTATCTTTAGAGCAGTTATACAAAAGGACCCAACTCAGTGGGGTTCTAATTTGTCACCCAAGGGGACACTAGAAGATTAGATTCATATTCGGTTATACAATTAATTGGTCCTCTGGTTTTTTTGAATGATATTGCCAGACACTGATTTTTTCACTGTGCTTTCTTTCTTTATCCTATTATAGGAGATGACCTACCACTTTACAAAAATAACTGGGTAAAATTCAGTTAACTTTAGAGAGGGGGAACCTTGTGGAATCCTCTTTTTTTACTTAGCTGGCTAACAAAAATAATCCTATTATCTCGATCTTATCAGCTCCATGGCACGTCATTATGTCATCTGTCATCCTCAAATGAAAGAAAAGGAGCCAGGGTATATATCTTCCCAATTTTCTGCCAGGTGATTTATTTCACTGAAACTTTGGATACTGGGTAGTCCTCATTTTCTTTATTTTAAACCTTAGCTTTTTTTCCCTCTTCCTATATATTATTTCCCTTGTAGTTTTGAAAAGCAGAGGGTGAACATGAGAATATATGTATGACAGAGGAAGAGAGAAGGAGAAAAAAGAAAGTATAGCTGTGTAGATTTGTACCTGGATCATTCAGCTTTACCATAATGCACTTTTAAGAGAAAAAATATATGTAGAAAGTCAGAATGGGCCTGCCAGTTGCATTTTCATATACCTGGAGTTCGTATTCTTTTTTTTCCCTCTCTCTCAAATGGAAACCTGCACTACTGGTAGTAATGCCTAAGTGATAGCTGCTGATAAATATTATCTTTGCAGAGACACGGGGCATCATCATATGTCAAGTCTGCAGACTAATTTTTTATGCAAGCCCAGCAGATTTTTTGTGGATATGGGCCAGGAATTTTAATGAAAGAAAACATCAAAGATGCAGAATAAATGAGAATATTAGTCAAGGAAGATACACAGTGATGCTCTCTGATAACCCCTGGTATTGACATTAGAACTCTGTGGGAGCAACTTAAATAAACATCTGGACACCGAGTTTAGACATTTCCAGTGACAAAACCCAGACAGATCTTTTGGACTTGCAATAATAAATATTTCAGAGGCTATATGAATCAACTGAAAATCCTGGTTTCAATTATTCTAGTTTTATAAATATGGCATAGTTAATTATTCAAGTATAGAATTTCTTTTGAAGATGAGGAGAATTTTAAATTTCCTTTGTCCATGTTAAACTTCATTTTTTATTATTCATATCAGATTTACTTCTGTGTGTACAAAAACAATATAGTGGCCTTGCCAGATACTATTAAATCAGGATCCAGCTGAGCTTTATGTTTTAGTATTTTATTTTTAGGAAAGACCCTTTTTACAACCCATAGCATTGTAATCCCATCAACTAGCTCAATAAGAAAAGGCCAGACCCAATTAAAGATCACAGAATCACAGAATGGCAGAATATCAGAGATGGAAAGGAGCTGAGCCACCATCTCTTTCAAACCGTATTTGAAAAAGAATTCCCCACTATAACACATCAAGCAAATGGATGTTCAGACTGTTCTTGAAGATGTCTAGGACCATCGATGGCAGTTAAAATGGGGAGATTCACTCTCTATTGCTGGCTTGGGAGTAGGGCTACTACTGGATGTGCGAACACATGAAGAAGAGTTAAAGTGAATGCAAATGTTAGAGGGGTTCTTGTTTTATAAAAAACTTAACAGGTACAAGAAATAGTCAGGAGAGCTTTTAGACTGGGCAAAGCTTACATAATCAGCCCTCCCATGTGACATCAGGATGTAAGCTGATTGGCTGAAATCACAATATCAACATGGGCTATCCTATGGAAATTCAAAATAAAAACAGGAAGGCAAATTGCAGTTTGGGCAGCTAGACAGTGCGGTGGATAGGGTTCTGGGCCTAGAGTCAGGATAACCCATCTTCTTGAGGTCAAATCTGGCCTCAGGCACTTACCAGCTGCGTGACCCTGGGCAAGTCACTTAACCCTGTTTGCCTCAGTGTCCTCATTTATTAAATGAGTAGAAGGAAATGGCAAAGCACTCCAGTATCTTTGCAAAAACAAACAAATAACCAACAAAAAACCTCCCCCCAAAAACCCTAAGTAAGGTCACAAAGAGTTGGAAACAACTGAACAGAAGAAAACATAACAAAATTAGAGTCCGTAGACTCAAGATGGAATCAGAAAGTCAAATATTTAGAGTTGGTAGGGACCTCAAAGAAAACAAAGGAATACACACTCTGGGTCCAGCTGCCTTATTTTACACATAAGATCCAGAGAAGTCTGTGGAGTTACATTGTTAGTAAGTACCTGAGGTCTTCCAAATTCCAGTTTTAGAACATTATCTACTACAGTAGGTTGCCTCTCAATTTACATTAGGTCTTTGCTACTTTGAGAAAGGGGAGCTATCTAAAGAAATGGAAGTCATCATTTAAAAGTGATACTTGCCAACCCTTGTGACTCATAGAGGCTTAAGAATTGAAAATTATCTGAAGACTTGGGTTCAAACCCTGCTCCTGGTCCTACCTGTGTGATTTAAGGCAAGTCACTTAACCCCTCAGGGCCTCAGTTTCCTTGTCTGTAAAAGGAGGGAGATGGACATGATAGCTTCTAGAATTCCCTCCAGATCTAACTCTCTAATTCTGTGGCCATCAGAAATAATTTTAAACAAACAAGATTCTAGTTCTGGCTTTGGCACTTGCTTTGGGGTTCTAATTTTTAATTTGTGTGTTCATTTTCTTATTTTTAAACCGCAGAGATGATTGACTGTCTACCTGAGGGGGCTGGACTAAACAATCTCTGAGGTCCCTTCCAGCTATAAAATTCTATGATTCTATGATTCTACCATAAAAAACATGGTGAGAATTACTCTGCTGGAGTATGGTAATCTGATACTTTGTAAAACCCCATAGACTCCTTACATTTCATAACTTAAGGCTTCCACTTCTCTCCTTTGTCCTGTTTCTCACCACCAGGAATCCTGTCTTACTATTTGCAGGACAAATGCTCAGTCCTATACATTTTTTTTTTGAAAAACCCTTTCCTCTCAAAGGATTACAAAGCCCTCCCTTCACAAAAATGATTGCTGCTGCGTTTGGAGATGTCCAACCTATCGTCTGGCCCACCTTTGCAAACGATTGTCATTTCCATGGTGGAGCCTGGTGACTAGATAGAAATTGGGTAGAAGTGAGTGTGCATGTTTTTATGAGATGTCTCTGCATAGCAGCAGGAAGGAATGGGAGGCAGCTGAAAGCTAAATTACCTGCCTCTGTTTGGCCCTCACTGGGGGTTTCTTGCTTGGAGTCTTGCATTTCTAAATCTCCTTTTCATTTACCTTTCAGATGTTTAGTTCTGCCTAGACTCCCAGAAGCCTCTTGAGAGAGCATCCATATGCACATCCATTGCCCTGTGTATTTTATATGTGTATTTTATAATAATTTGGTGTTATGGATTGAACTTTGTTTTTTCTGCCTTTCTCAATTCAAGAATACATTTTGGCACCAATACCAGATCAAATGCATCTGTCCTCAGACCCCTGGCATATTTGATATATAGTTGGGGTGTAGGTGTGCGAAGAGGGGAGTGGATCAGAAGATTCTTGATAAATTGACTTCTCATTAGCTGAGTTAATGAAATTATAGAATATAAGGGACAGATAACAGAGACAGTGAGGCGTTAAGGTCTTAAATAAAGTGGCGATGATGATGATGATGAAAAGAAGGAGGAGGAGGAGGAAGAAGAAGAAGAAGGAGAAGAAGAAGAAGAAGAAGAAGAAGAAGAAGAAGAAGAAGAAGAAGAAGAAGAAGAAGAAGAAGAAGAAGAAGAAGAAGAAGAAGAAGAAGAAGAAGAAGAAGAAGAAGAAAAAGAAGAAGGAGAAGAAGGAGAAGAAGAAGAAGAAGAAGAAGAAGAAGAAGAAGAATTTATATAGCACCTATTATGCTCCAGGGACTGTTGTGCTGAGTGCTTTAAATTTGATCCTTCCAATGACTCTGGGAGGTGTTATTATCCCCATTTTACAGATGGGAAAACTGAGGCAAATAGAAGTTCATTGACTTGCCCAAGGTTACACAGCTACAATGTGTCCCAGGCTGGATTTGAACTCAGGTCTTCCTGACCCCAGCATTTCACCCATTGTGTTGCCATGCAGCTTCTATGCAAACATGTGTCTGCACATTTTAAACTCTTGAGAAGGTAGATAGGTATGAAGAATTACATTGGTTAGGTTTGGTGGAATTTTAGGGAAGCTGGCCACAAGCTGCTCAAAGTATCAGCCATATATAACCTTTGGTAGTCCTTTTAAAAAAAGCAAAATATACTCATTAGGGATTTAATCAAGGCAAGAGACAGTTCTGAGGACTTTGAGCTCTATGAGGCCATTAGAAAACCAACCCTGGATGTTGGTAGTTGAGATGTGAAGAGAAACAGGTTCAGAGAACACAGCTGAGCAACTTTCCCAGAACAGAGGGAGCAAAATGAAGACACCACAATATGGGGAAGGATATTGGGGTCCTACCGTGCTCGAGGTGTGAATTGCCTGGGCCACCAGTGTGTCCTGTGTTTGTACCTCTCTGCCAGCATATATACACACCCACTCTTCCCACTGATGATATGTAGTGTCAGAGAGTACACCTCGGATTTAAGGTAGGGGAGGGTTGGGGAGGGCGGCTAGCTGGTGCAGTGGATAGAATGCTGGGCCTGGAGTCAGGAAGACCTGAGTTCAAATCTAGCTTCAGACACTTATTAGCTGTGGGCAAGTCACTTAACTCTGTTTGCCTCAGTTTCCTCATCGGTAAAATGAGCTGGAGAAGGAAATGGCAAATCACTCCAGTATCTTTGCCAAGAAAACCCCAACTGGGGTCACGAAATGTCATACATGGCTGAAAAACCACAACAACAAAGTGGGGGGGGGATTTTTTTCCTACTGTTCTTACCATGACATCTCAGTAAATACTTCTGAGCTAATTGTGCCCTCTGCCTGACTATTAAAGGGAAATATTGGGGACTCATGAGTTATAGTACCAAAAGTGTGAAACCAACTCACAAAGGACTTTGAAAATAGCTGCTATGTGGGAGACCCAATGTGCTAATGTGAGGTGGGAGACTCCTAATGGGGCCGAAGGTCAGAGGATCTTAGGAAGCTAAAACTGGAAGGGCCCTAACAGTCATCAGGTCTAATGCCCTCATTCTCATCGCACTCGCTGAGGAAACAGAGTCTTGAGGAACTGAAGTGAATTACCCAAAGCCTGTGGGTCCTCAGCATCCTCTCTGGAGTCAGTTGGCGATTTTTTTTTTTTTTTTTCACAGATTGAAGCATACTTTTTTCTTGCTTTTGTTTTTTTGCAATATGGCTAATATGAAAATATATTTTACATGAGTTCACAAGCAGGGAGTGAATCTAGAACTCAAAATTTTGCAAAATGAATGTTAACTTTTTTTAATTTAAAAAAATAATATGGTTGGACACAGCAATAGTTAGATGTAGGGTTTAAACTTCAGTCTTCTTTACTTCTTTACTCCTACCCTCTACACCAGCTCACTGCTTCTACAATACAATATACCTGGTAGACATCATTTCACTCATACCACTTTAACATCAGTAAGTTAATAAATATTTATTAAGCACATATTATGCTCCAGATACTGCGCTAAGCACTGGAGATACAAAAAGAGGGAATTTAGAGTCACTGCCTTTTTAGCAAATTTAAATTATCGTTTTACTAAAATTATCATTTTACTAAGCATCTAGGAATATATAATAAAGATTGACTCAGTTCTTGCCTTCAAGGAGCTTATAATCTAATAAGTTTATTAAATAAAAATTTGATAGCATTCCTTAAAAAAAAAGCTCCAGACAATGAAGATGACAACAACAGATACAACTCCTAGATTCTATTTAGAAAAAACAAATCTTTACTGCTACAAGATGTATGCCTTTGGGCAAGTTAATTAATCTCTCTAGGTCTCAGTTTCCTTATCTGCAATAAAAAGGGGTGGGGGGAGGGGAGGAAGGGACCAGACTAGATGGTGTTTAAGGTCCCTCCCAGCACTAAATTCTATCGTCCTGTTATTTTATGGTGTCTTTGACTACTCAAACGATATTCACATACCTCCTATGGAGGGATAAAAATATTTCTGCTTTGGATGTATTTCTTGAGTTATCACTCTTTTAATCTAGTCCTATACTCTGGTATGCTTCTTTGTCTAAATCCACCATTTTAATTTTTTAAAATGCAATTTGTCCTTTAAAACTCTTTTCCATGTCCTATAAAAATGATGGATAGGGGAGGATAGATAAAGCTACAGATCTATCTTAAATTCTGATAATCTAATAAATGCTTTGAGCACCAGTCTTGCAGTTTATGACCTCTTGTCAATTGATTTATAGCTTTGTAGTAAATTTTCTCTCACTATTATCCAATATTTATTAGAACATCTTGTTCCTAGCAGATGAAGCACAGTATAAAACATCTGTCAAAACAATGGCCGATTCAATTAAATGTATTTTATTTCTAAATCTGGTTCTCTAGCTCAGTCTCTTCTCTGTCCTTTTCTGTTTTCTGTCTTTGTCTCTCTTTCCCCCTCCTATCAGTGAAGCATCTTATGCCTAGCCTTCAGAATAAGATTTCAAGGGGTGTAAACCAATGGGAAAAAAATGACTGACTTTCTCTGCATTGTTTAAAACTCCTCATTTGCAAGACCCAGTCCATTTTAGCCATGGTTTCTCAATGGATGGTGTAGTGTAGAAAGGGAATTTTCTTATCTGTCAGTCCAATTTCCCAAGACCAATTCCTAAGCAAAGGAGGGAGAGGCTGATGGAAAGCAGTAGGCGAAAGGTAACTTCAGTCTCTTTGTACAGAGGTAATTTACATGCCTGCATGTCTTTTTAATGTTTCCTTTGTGTATAGGTGAAAAATGCTCAAATTGGTTGCCTTGACCTCTCTTTCTGACCCACAAACCCCTAAACACTATTTTGAAGGTCAGTTTATTGATGCTTTGTGGGTCTGTAGCTTAGTAAGAAATGGGAGTTTGCCACAATCCCACAATTTAAATTGTTGCTGGATTCAAGGCTCCCCTTTTCTCATTGGTGTTATTGCTAAATGTTACCCAAACGTGATAAGGATTAACGGTATATTGAAAACAGATGTCTGTTTACTTCAATGTCCGTGTTACTTTGTAGACACACCTAGGCTTATGTGTTGGGGTACACAGAATGAATCTGACTTGATGAAGCAAGTCTAAAAGAGTTTTAGGGTTTGGGTATCAGGGGAGCCCTAAAATATCTCTTGTCTGGCCAAGAAAACCATTGAAGAGGTTTGACACACAAGTTGCTCTAGAACCATTTTTCCTACCTATACCGATTCATAGGTAGGTTTGTCTTTCTTCACCCTCCCATTTTTCTTTCCATGCTCCCCTCCTTCTGCCCCTGTTGCTTAAGAGCCATCTAATCATAAAAAAGCATTGTGCTAGGTGTTGGTGATACCAAGGCAAACATGACAGTCTTTGGTCAAAATGCTTATGTTTTACTGGGGAGATACAACGTGCCCACAGATGAATAAATACAAAGTACATGCTGAGTAATTTCAAGAGGGAATGAGCAGTGCCTGGGGGGATAAGCAGAGGGCTATGTGGGAGGGGGTACTGAAGGAAGCTAGATATTCAACCAGGTGCAGGTGAGGAGGGAGTGCATTCCAGACATGTTCTTAATAGCAGATCACTCTTCCAGGATCTCATTTTCATAAGTCCCTCTTCATTGTCTACATTCACGGGTGACAGAAATAACATGGACATTTACAATCCCAGCAGGCCAAAACCGCCCCCTCCAGAATCCTTTTATCAGGAGTGGCTGAAAAGGAGCAGAATGGACTAGGTTTGGAATCGGCAGTGAGCAGTGGGATACTAAAAGGGAGGAGGGGAAAGGAGGACCCCAGGGGTCTCTATAACCCAGGCAATCGTTTATGAGAATCATTGAAAATTGGTAATGCTTGTCAACTCTGACCTGGGTGATTCCAGATCTGTTTTGGATTGAGTACATTCTTTCAGTAAGTACCTTTCTTAATCCTTGTACACTGGTGCCAAAAAGCTGACCTAAGCCTTTGCAAAATGTCCTTGCTATTCAGCATTGGAAATCTAGATGTCTGAGTACTGACAACACTAGGGAATCCAGCCTGGAAGCAGGTCTTCCAGAGAGACCTCCCTCTTTCCTAGAGGAGAAGGCCCTTTTTATCACTGTTTCTCTTCCCAGGGTGGGCAGAAGGCAAAATTCTGAAATAGATAAAAGTTTATCTTTCTGTGGCCTTTCAATTTGCTCCCCTCCTTTCTATTTCTTTTGCTCAAAGACTCAGCACCTTCCTGCTGTCCCTGCCTGTCTGTCCCCTGATCTTCCACACCCAGGCTTCACAGGGGTCTCCCTTACCTTGCCAGGACTCTCTGCTCTGGATTTTTCATGACTGTCTTCCTCTATTTCTTCTCCCCTCTTCTCTACTATCCCGATTCTTCTTGTTTTCTTTGGCTGATCTGATAAAATTGTGCAGTATGGTGGAAAAGTGCCCTGGGGTTAGAGGATCTGGGTAGGTTGAAATCTCACCTCTGTTGCTACCTGTGTGACACTGGGCAATGCACTCAGTTTCCTTTTTTGTCTTTTCCATATGTGATCTTATCTCAGATGATGACATTATGTTAACACTCTCAGAGAACATTCAAAGTTTTATTCCGGGGTGTGAATCACTGATTTTGTGAAATTAATATGGCAGAGTGGGTCAGAAAGAACACTAAGCTTGGAATCAGAGGCCTGTCTTTGACATTGGCCATATGTGACTGTGGGCAAGTCACTTAACCACCCACCCCCCTTAGATGAGGCAGCTAGGTGAAGCAGTGGATAGAGCTCCGGGCCTGGAGTCAGGAAGACCTGAGTTCAACTCTGGCCTCAGACACTGTGTGACCCTGAGCAAGTCACTTAATCTCTGTCTGCCTCAGTTTCCTTAACTGAAAAATGGGGATAATAATAGCACCCACCTTTACAGGGGTTGTTGTAAAGATCAAATGAGATAATATTTGTAAAGAGTGCTTAGTACTGCCTGGCACATAGTGGGTGCTACATAAATGCTTATTCCTTTTGCTCCTCCCTGACCCGCAGTTTCCTATATAATAGGACCAATAATAATAATTGTACCACATAGTTTACAGGGTTATCGTGAGTCCCATATGAGATTATGTATGTAAAATGTTTTGTAAACTGCAAAATGGATTTTAATATGAATTATTATGATTACTTTCAGTAAGATCCTTCTTTAATACCTAATGTTCTTATGACTTGGAAGTGACCAGTGGGAGGTGAATGCATTCTTGAAGGTTGGGCCAATGTAGCTCAAGATCTGGTAGGTCCAGACAAGTGGGAAAGATACCAAGTGTGGACCTGATGATGCCCCGTTATTCAAGGACCAGCCAACCCCAATTGAAAGGGGCTCCTCACCAGGATGGTCAGGTCAACTCTTGAAAACCATTTCTTAGTTGCTAACGAGTCATGATGCACATGAATGGAGGAATGTCTACATGGACACAATCACAGAACTGTCCTCTGAAGACCAGAATAGCTGTTTGGAGGCAGGGGGAGTTTATCACCAGAAGACTGGTCATCAAGACAAGAGCTCTAGATCTGGAGCCAGAGGTCATGGGTTTGATCCCTACCGCTGCTGCCTGCTCCCTGTGTAACCTTGGGTAGGTCATGGAAGACATTGTGGTAGTAAATAGCATACTGGACCGGGAGTCAAGAAGACCTGTATTATAATTCCATCTCAGACATTTTCAGCTGTGTTACCTTGTGTTCCCTCATATAACCTTTCTGTGCCTCAGTTTCTTCAACTGTAAAATGAAGAGATTGGACTTGATGACCTCCAAAGTCTCTTCTAGCTCTAACTCCAAGATTCTATAGGCCTATTGACTTCTCTGGGCCTCAGCTCCTTATCTATAAATTGGAGGGCATGGGCCAGAAGACCAACAATATTCCTTCTAGATTTATGAGCCTAAGATCCTTGTCATGTTATTACAAAGGAGTGATATCACTAGAGTTGGGAAAATGAAACCCTGGATTCAGGCCTCTTGACTCTATCATCATCCTGCTTCCCCAAGGAGGTGTTCAGGACATTTCACTTGAAGCCACATTGAGCTCACCCATGTGCTACATTCCAGCTTCCATTTTTCCTCCTCACCTCTGTCAGGGGTTGCCTTCCCTTGCAGAGCCTAGAAACAGCTCAGAAATTTGCTGTTCAGTATAGAATTGGATAGGTTATCTTCATCCCAGTTCCTAGTCTACTCAATTATCCCAACCCACTCTTCTTCTGATCACACCTTGACTCTCTCACACAACTAGTGGGACTTCAAGCGCCCAGGTGCTCCCTGACTTCCTTGCTCTTTCTCCCATATATTGGATAAATCTTTATAATACTCTCTCTTCATCCATATTTTTTTCTCATTACACTTAAAAGCTGGTTTCTACCAGGATGCCTCTAACACCAGCATCAGGAATGCGTTATAAGGAACAGATGCAGACAGGAACCAAAGCTGTGGGAGCAAAGTTGTTCCCTCTCTGCCCACATTCTTCAACTCTGACAGATGGAAAGGAGCAGCCACCAGGTAGTAACGAATGTATAAAAAGGGAGGCTGAGGATGCCAAAGATGAGTATGAATAATGATTGCAAAATCCTTTCCTATTTTGCTGGGGGGAGGGGGGAGGAGGAGCCGAAGGTGTAGGAGAACATCAGGCACCTAAAGGGGTCATGGAGAGAAGATGTTTTCCAATTTTCCAATTTTGCCAAGGGTGAACCCAGTTTACTTTCAATGAAAATCTGAACAAATAGAAGCAAAGGTATTTTTCATCTTTATAGTCAAACTACATTCAGATTAACAGTACTACTCTTCTCTTTCTTTAATGTGATAGATATTTAATAAATGCTTTTTGATAAACATGTTAATCTATCACTAAATTCTGACTGTTCTTTATTTGAAAAATCCCCTTAATTCTCCTTCCCTTATTTCCCATTTTCATTCCTTCCTCATTATCATAGATTGCCATAACAGACTCTTACTTAATCTTTCTCCCCACCAATCCACACTATGTACTACTACCAAGTTGCAAATTCCTGTAACACCATTTTCTTCACCTCCTTCCCTTATGTGACATTCCCTTGCTTAGGGCATTTAATAACTTCTCATTACCCATACTTTGGTTCTCCATAATCTGGTCCACTTCACCTATCTAACCTTATTTTCTACTACATTTCTATCTTCATTCTAACTCAGGCAAATCTCTTTGAGGTTTCCCATGCCAATCATGGTTGTTTCTGGTAAGCTGATCTGGTCCTGATACTGAAGAATCCTATCCTAGCCTCCTTCATCTAGATCTTATCCCTTCTTTAAGGACTAGATAAAATCTGTTATACTCCAAGACTACTTTAGTCCCCATTTATATATTCCTTCTCTGGAGTGTTGATATTTAATCTCTATGACCCCTAGGTATTGACCTCTCCTCCTCTTTAGCTGCCCAGTTCTCCTGCCCTTCACCTCCTTTCCTCTCACCCCCTCCTCCAGTAGAACTAGAAGAGAATTTTATGATTGTTAATCATATTCACTTTTGGCATACCCAGATTCCCTTTTTCTTTAAAATTGGCACCATACATTTTAGCATTCATGTATATATTGTCCTCTATAAATCAAAGTGAGAACTCAGAAAGACCTTAGCTTCAAAAGGCCAAGGTCTCCCGCTGCACTGGGCCCATTTCCAGTTGTCCTAATCTATATCCGGCCACTAGACCTAGATGGCTCCAGAAGAGAAAGTGATGCTCGAGACCTTGCACAGCCCTGCCTCACTTAAATCCAATAAATGCGTATTAATTATATCCCCACTTGGATTGTAAGTTCTCTGAGGGTAGATACCAGGTCTTATACTTCTTTTGAAACTACTACAGTACCTGGTGGAAAGGGAATAAACATTTCTATAGTGCTTTCTAGGGGCTAGGCACTATGTTAAGTGCTTTACAAATATTACCTCATTTGATCTTCACAACAACCCTGTCAAGGTGAGTGCTGCTATTATCCGCATTTTGCAGTTAAGGAAACTGAGACAAACAAAAAAAGACAAACAAATGGAGACAAACAAAAGTAGCTTGCCCAGGTATAATGTGGCTTTGCCCAAACTCTCAGAACACCAACCAAGCAGCTGTGCCCTTAGGGAAATCTGGTGGGCAAATTCTATTGAGCATTTTTGAATAGATTATCCAGATTTTTGGTATGGAGATGGATCCTGGGTTGAGTGAATACTAGTCAGGTTCCTGAGGTAAGTAATACGCTCTGGTCTGACAGATCTGTGCTTGAGATCAGCCAGAGGGGGCAAGGATGGGGCCCAAGGGGCTGAAGCTATGTAAGGAAAGAAAACCAGAGACTCTTGTCCCTTCTCTTCTCTGTAGCCCCCATTACTCTCTGGTAATGGTGAAGAAAGCTCTCCTTCCCCTGCCCACCCCCACGCCCCTTTCTCTTCAGCTCCAGTCCCAAAGGTAAATAAATATACATTTTATAACCACCCGTGACAGGTTTCTATTATTAAAAAAGGAAATTAAAAGCCTCTTAAGTGTAGATAATATGAATTTTGCCAGACAAAATGACAAAAACCAGGAAATTTGAACCTTAAGTAGTACAAGACCTTCAGTTCCTCTGGTGAGATCTTTTCTACCCTAAATTTTCTTTCCTCAGTGGCTTGTTTTGGGGGAAGTGGAGCTTCAGCTTTGCATTCAAACTTGTGGGAATTTTTCATAAATGTATCAAAACTCTTACTGTGCAAAGTTCAGCTTTTTGGGAGCTGCTTATGTTATCACAGAGGAGTATCCCCAGTGCCTGGGCCTCTTCTCTCTCCTCTGCGTTCACTTAAGGTGCTAATGTGGAAATGACTTCTCTGGGTGCTAGATTTGTTCATATAGTTTATTTCAGTGTGGCACAGAGGAAAGTAGGGACAGCTAGGTGGAGCAGTGGATAGAGTGCCAGTCCTGGAGTCAGGAAGACTCATCCTTCTGAGTTCAAATCTGATCTCAGACATTTACTAATTTTACAACCCTGGGCAAGTCACTTAACCCTGTTTGCCTCAGTTCCTCACCTATAAAATGAGCTGGAGAAGGAAATGACAAACCACTCCAGGATCTTTGCCAAGAAAACCCCAAATGGGGTCACAAAGAGTTGGACGCAATGGAAAAACAACTTAACAAACAGAGGAAAAGTGTACTGGACTTGGAGTCAGAAGACAGGTTAAAATTCTAGCTTTGCCACTTATTACTAGTGTGACTTCAGGCAAGTCATTTTATTAAAACTATTTTTTTGATTAATACATATTTATTTTTATTTTTCTTCCCCCCTCCATTGGAAAAAAACCAAAAAATAAAGATCTTATAACAAATATGTATATCTAAGCAAAACAAATTCTCTCCTTGGCTATAGAAAAAAAAATTCATTCTGCATCTTGAGTCCATTTTCTCTCTGTCAGGAGGTGGGTAAGGTAACATGTTTCATCATTCCTCCTCTGGAATCATGGCTGGCCATTGCATTAATTAGAGCTTTTGAGTCTTTCAAAGTTGTTTGTCTTTACAATGTTGTTACTGTATAAATTATTCTCCTAAGTTTCACTTACTTCAATCTGCATCAGTTCATACAAGTCTTCCCATGTTTCTCTGAAGCTATTCTTTTTTTGTTTTTCACAACACAATCTTATTCTATTATATTCAAATACCAAAATTTGTTTACCCTATCCCTTAGTTTCCAGTTCTTTGCCATAATATAAAAAGCTCCTATTAATATTTTTGCACAATCTAGGTTCTTTTCTTCTTTTTGGATTTCCTTGGGGAATAATGGTATCACTAGGTCAAAAGGTCTACACAGCTTAGTTAACTTTTTGTATATGTTTCCAAATTGCTTTCCAGAATTGTCAGGCCAATTCCCAGTTTCTCAGTTCATTAAAATGCCTGTTTTCTGATAGCCCCTCCGGCATTTGTAATTTTCCTTTTTTGTTATATTTTCCAGTCTGATGGCTGTGTGGTAGAACCTCATAGTTGCTTAATTTGCATTTCTCTAATTATCAGTGATTTGTGGCATTTTTTTTATGTGGGCACAAGTCATTTCAATGAACAAACAAGCATTTATTAAGTACTTATTATGTGCCAGGCCCTGTGCCAAGCATTAGGAATAGGAAGAAAAACAAAAGCAGTCCCTACCTCTAAGGAGCATACTCTCTAAAACCCTATTTCTCATCTGTAAGGTGACAGGGCTGGACTAGGTGACTTTTCAGGTCTCTTCCCTATCATCAGCATGCTTCCAATGTATTCTTCCTCCAAATGAGTCTGAGAGGTCTCTCTCATGAGTCTTCCCTAGAGAGGTGCAACAACCTTCCTTGTTCTCAGGATGGGAGTAATTAGAATTGAAATCCGTGGATGCTTGATGGACGGTGGTGTATTTGCCCTCCACCAGAACTTGACTGTTTTGGATACTGGACAATGAAAGGTAACTGTGTTTATTTATTGAGCTATTACCTCTTGGCCTTAAAAGAGGCAGCTGCCAGGAAATTATAGAAGACTCTTTTTTATGATTATATCTTTAAGAAGAAATTGCTTTGTAACTGGTCAATATGTGGAAAGAATCCAATATAAGCGTTATTAATTTGATATTGCATATGTTTTCATAGATCTCTCTGGCTATGTAGAAAGTAAAAGCGCTCCCTCTTGTATTGGTGACATCTGTTCTTAATATCCTAAAAACTCTTTCTTCATTATACTTTTTTTTCAACAGACAACATTTTTGTGGCCGTATTTTGTTATTAGAATCTATGAAATGTTGATATAAATCTGAGTGGCCTCAGTCTTCAATAAGCACAGATACAGAGTGAAGTGATCCGAGAGTGCATCTTTGGGAGGGAATTCTTGGGAACAGGCAAGATGTTTTGACATCCTTTAAAGACTGTTTGACTTTTGTTTTAAAAGTGGATTATGGAAATCCTTTGTGTTTGGGACTACAATTTTTGTTTAAAGGCCCCTAAGCATCCTTGCTTCTCCCCTTGATGTTCTCTGAGTTGAATGTTGCCTTTTGCTATGTTAGGAATGTTTTTTCAGGTTAAAAGGACAGACTCCAGGATTTAGGTCCACCTGTGACCTTGGTACTCCAGGCTATTAGGATTGTCCCCTAAAATCTGATGGGTAAGAAATGTATAAAATCTGTTGATAATCTAAATTTATGTAAATATCATGTTTCATTGCATGAAAAATGCCTATTTGCAGATAGGCTGAAGGAAAGAGGGGGAAGGTTGAACAAGCATTTATTAAGCACCTACTCTATGCCAGGCTTTGCACTAAACACTTTACAAATGTTACTGCATTTGATCGTCAAAACAACTCTGTGAAGTAGATGCTATTATTATCTTCATTTTATAAATAAGGAATCTGAGGCAGACAGAGGTTAAATCACATAGCTATTTACTGTCTGAAACATTCAGTTCTTCCTAACTCCAGGCCGGCCCAGTTCTCTATCTATGGTGCCATCTAGCTGCCTAGGTCACTCGTATGCAGAGGAAAACAAATCTCTTGTCTATCTCTTTGACCATTCCTACATTAACAAATGGACAGAAGAGATCTGATCAAAGGCAAACCTTAGGTATTTTCCGACTAACACTCTTAACTACTTCTGTGAAAACCTGTTAGGCTAAATAGTATTGCAGGATGCGTTAGGTCCATAGGAATGACATTATAAATGTTGGAAATGCTGTCAAACAGTGGGGATTTCTAACTGTAGGGTGGCATCGAATTAAAACAATGTCAGGGCAACTCTCAGCAAGGTATGTCCATAATACTCAGTCTCTTCTCTAGCGGCTTGAAGATAAGATTGATTTTAAATTTAATTCAATTCAATTCAGGTCAATATAATTTAATTTAAGTGACTTAGCATTTATTAAGATGGACTATATGATAGACAAGGGAAACTAGGTGGCACAGTGGATATATTACAGGACTAGGAGTCAGGAAGATCTGAGTTCAAATCCAGCCTCGGACACTTACTAGCTGTATGACCCTAGGCAAGTCACTTAACACTATTTGCCTCGGTTTCCTCATCTGTAAAATGAGCTGGCGAAAGAAATGGCAAACCCCTCCAGTATCTCTGCCAAGATAAGCGCAAATGGGGTCATGAAGTGTCAGACATGACAATTGAAGCAATTGGACAACACCACCAATGTGATAGACACTGTGCTGGACGGTAGGTAGACAAAGCCATATATTTTTCTTTTCCAGAGAATCTAATATGTTTAGATAGAACTTCTTAACCTGGATATCCCTCCAATTAGTGGATAGAGACTAAGCAGGTCATGTGTTTACTTTCCTTAATATCCAGGTTAAAAAGTTTGTTCTTCAGGCTAACAAATCCATACCCTTTTCTGATCTTTCCTAATCATCCTTTTGAATCTGATAGATATCATTGTTTTGTTTTCTTTCTTTTTTTTTTGGAGAGGGGAAGCGCAGGGCAGTTGGAGTTAAGTGACTTGCCCAAGGTCACACAGCTAGTAAGTGTGTCAAGTGTTCGAGGCAGGATTTGAACTCAGGTCCTCCTGACTCCAGGGCCAGTGCTCTACTTGCTGCACCACCTGGCTGCCTCTCATAATGAAAACATTCCAAGATTTGTCAGTTCTATAATCTCCCTTATAAATCAGCAGTGTTCTGGTGCCCACTATAATTAATTACAAAAGCTCATTGTTAAATTTTAAGGGTGAACATTTATCCCTTAGAAATCATCAATTGCTACAAATCAGGGCTTATTTATTGTTTTGTTATTATTTAGACTTGTGTTAATAATTCAGATTGAACTCAAAAATGTATATCAATAAATTCTCACCCCCCCAGCCCCAAGCCCACTTGTTAAATATTTCCCGGCACACCCCTGTGTTGTTCTATAAACACTGCTTGAATTCAGCAAGAGTATAAATAGAAGGCTCAGGGAATGAAGTCATCACCTGATTGGAGGATTGGTAACTATAGGCTAATTAACAACAATAATAATACTGGCATTTAAGGTTTGCAAGGTTTGATCTCATTTGAGCCTCACTGCTTGCAACCATTCTTTCTTCTCCATTCCTGTGGCCTCTGTTCCAATTTAGACCCTCATGACCACCTGTATGGACAGTAATCACAGATGTGGTCATCTAGTCCAACTCCCTTAGTTTACAGATGAGTAAACTGAGACCCAGAGAGTTTAAGTGAGTTGCCCAAAGTTAAACAGGTAATAAGTAGAAGAGGCAGGTTTTGAAGCCAGACCTTAGGACTCTATATTTAGCACTATATCTACTGAACCACTCTCTATCTCTACTCTCTACCCAAGGCCAGTCTTCCACATATATAAATCTGATTATTTCAACTTTTACTCAGAAATCTTCACTGACTTATTACCCGGTAATTATACTTCAAACTCCTTTGTCTGGCAGTTGAGTCCCTCTACAACCTGGCACTACCTTCCCTTCCTAGCCTTGTCTCATTCTATTTTTTCCATTCGTTTTATGCCCCAGCCAGATTCAACTGCTTGTGATCTCTTGAACATGCCCTTCTCTTTGCCACTTTCTATCTATGTACCTTTGCTCACGCTGTGCCCTGAGCCTAGGATATACTCTACCTCCATCCTTGAAGATTCCCCCAAATGCCACCTTCCTCTTGAAGCCTCCATTGATGTTCCATCCCCACCACAATTTGATAATATCTCTTCCCCTCTTTGGATTTTGTATCTCTCTAATGTGCTTATCTACCATCTTGTACCATAAATGCTATGAAGGCAGGACCGAGTTATAGTCATACTTTGTATCTCACAGAACCTTGCACAGTGTCCTATAGAAACACGTTGAAAAGATCATAAAATCTAGAGCTGGAAGATAATTTAGAGATTATTTTAGTTCACCCTCATTTTACAGTTATTTATTGAATTGAATGGATTGTTTCTTAGAATGATTTGCTGATCTAATTACATATTTATTTGATCAAAGTGTTCATCCTTTTGGAGCTTGAAGGGACTTTGGAGGTCACTGAATCAAATCCCCTCTTTTTATAACTGAAGAAACTTAAGCAAAGAGAGGGTGAGCCACCGAGGGACATACAACTAGTAAATATCTGAGACAAGACTTGAACACAGCTCTTCCTGATTCCAAGTTCAGTGTTCTATCTGTTATACCACCCTTCTTTTATTACATAAATTGGCAGTCTGTAAGGAGCCCGATGGGGTCTGTGGAACCAGTTTAGATTCCCTTAATACACCATGAGTTATCATCTTTTTTAGGTTCACTAAAAATTGTGCAGACACATATATGCATGTGTTTGTATGTAAAATGTAATATGAATTCATCAGAGACTCTAATAAGACACAGACAAAATTAGAATCATATGGATGGAATTTAAAAACAACAGCAACATACTTTTCTTGACCAAAGGTCGGGGTGTCCTGAAAGTGAAATGGAAAACAAAATGAAACTGAACACAATACTGATTCAAACTGACACTCCTAGACTTACGGGGTTACAGGGCATCCATCCCCAAGCCACTCTAGGTCTCTTCCAGGTAAGCTTCCTAATGCGCGATAATTCAATTCAGCAAGTGTTTATGGTGCCGTTTTCTCTGTTTCTTCCTTTCCTCTAGTCTCCTTCATCCCTTTTTAGAAACTCTGCCTCGCTCTAACCTAGTCAAAGAAAGCACAACTTCCAAAACAGGAGCCAGTTGCCTTTCCCTCTCTCCCGACCCCTTTCCACCAACTTCCTAATAAATAAAGCCTGAAATACCAAACTTTAATAAAAGTTTGAAAACCTCACAAGTTTTACATAAGTAAGCAAACATTTATTTTTTTTAAAGCATTCCCATCTTGACTCAGTAAAACTGCTGACAGGATGCCAGGGAGGTGGTTGGGGCTGGTCTGTTTTTGGCCTAGTTTCTCCTCTCATTTTTCACTTAAGCACTACCATGGAGTGGCACAGAGATTTTTCTCTACATCTGGGTGGGGCCTCTTGGGAGAGAGGCAAGTTTGTCTGAGAAGGAGACACAGACCCAGAGTGTGCCATGAAATCATAAGATCATAGATTTAGACCTAGAAAGAATCATAGTTCACCACCACCTCCATTTTGTGGCTGAGGAAACTAAGACCCAGAGAGTCTCAGTGACTTGCCCAAAATCATACCGATTTGTAACACTCACAAAGAGTAGGGTCCATGCACATGGAAAACAATGAAATAAATAAAAATCATTGTCTAACAGTACCATATCAAAGAAGGAAATGAAAATGATTTGAAATTGGAAGCCATTTTTTTTAATATTTTAAAATTTTACTATTGTTTTTACATTACAAACACTTCCACATTACACATTACACTTTATGAGAGGTCTCTTGTAATAAAGTAAATCGCCTAAATAAAACTTATTATTCATTTGAAAATACAGGCAACGTTTCACATCTATAGCAACTCCTTCTATCCCTCATTTTTTCCCCCAGGTGACAGGTCTATTTTCTCTTCCTTTCACACCATACTCATTGGGAAAAAAGAAAAGAAAAACATATTTGTAAAATATATATATGTAAAATACATATATGTATTGTCAAGGAAATACATATATGTATTGTCAGGGAAAGCAAATTCCCTCAATGGCTGCAAACAAAATTATATATGACACCCTAAATTCATCTCCTTTGTTCCGGAGAGCATCTTTGGGACTCTATATCTTTTCAGAAATATAATTATATATATATATATATATATATATATTATATATATATAATAGAAATATAATTATATATAATTATATATATATATATATAATTATATATATATATATATATATATATATATATATATATAATATAACCAAATATCTTATTAAATCTCAGAGCTGATCATATATCATGTTTTCTAGCGGCAAAGACAATTGATTTTTTAAAAAGTGTTTGAATGATTTTTACTTAGATGTGAAGTTCATTAAGTTTCTTTCTCCCCCCCTCCCAACCAGTGTGATGTATAACCAAACGTTTATTCACAGTGACCATCTCTACTCATAGGACCACAGATTTAGAGCCAGATGTGACCACAGAGGCCATTTAGCCCAACTTCTCTATTTTATAGATGAGAAAGCACTGGATTTCAAGTCAGAGCAAGGGCCTGGTTTTGAATCCCTACTGTGCTGCTTATTACCTGTCTAATCTTGGACAAGCTTTAATCTCCTTTGGTCTCATTTACAAAATGAAGCATTCACACTTACATGGCCTTAAAGGCCCCTTTCAGCTCTAAGGCTATGATGAAAGGTGAACAGGGCTTGTCTGAGGACCCATAGGTATCTGAACTAGGATTCAAAACCACATTCTCTAAATCCAGCCTTCTTTTCACTAAAAAACTCTTCTGACTCCCAAAGGTCCATGGTCACCAAGGGTGTGATACCCTTTTGCCAAAGTAGATTGTGATATCTCTATGCCTTAATCTTTATGAGCTACCATGGAGAGGGTGGGTAACATGGGAGCCACTCAAATCTTATCCTGCTTGGTAGGACTTTGCAGAATGTATGCTTTCCTTGGAAAACCTGGGCTCATGGTCACATCACATTGCAGCACTGGAGCATTTTAGTGCAGGCTGGAAGGAAGCATCCAGACAAGGAAAATAAGAAAGCCAAAGAGATATCCTAAGCATGACTTGGGCTTTTTTGGGGGGGATAGGGGGGATGGGGAGTGAAGGGTCTGCTTTGGAATCATGATGTTATTCCTTGTCTTTGTGGAGATAACAGGTACAGATAACCCTGTTTGTTTTTCTTCCATCACTATCTAATCTCTGTGACAAAGATGAATTTTAGAGCCTCCAAAGTTGGCCTCTTTAACAAGCAGTCACAGTTAAGTATTCCAGGGCGGTACTATGGATAGGACACTGGATTCGCAGTCAGAGGGCCTGGATTCGAATCCCAATTCTGTGACTTCCTATCTCTAAGTTCCTTTAACCTCTGTTCCTCATTTGTAAACTTAGGGACCTATTCTAGATGATCTCTCCCATGAACCTTTTAAGTGGGAATCAACTCACATACTCATCTGTTTCTGCTGTGCTGCAGATGTCTTCTCATGACAATATCTTTCTCAGAACATCCCTCTCTCATGTTCTCTCCTTCCACACAATGCTATTTCACATTTCCTCAGTAGATGTCAGCAACACAGCAAACATTTCCGATCCAGGAATGGAAACTGAGGTTTACTCTAAAACAACCTCCCCCCTCCCTGCCCCAACCTCCTCCATTTTGACAATGAATGTTCTTTTTTAGAGTCTTCTGGAACAGTAGAACAAAAAACAGTGGAATATCTTGACATTCAAGTAGATTCCCAAAAGGATTAGAAAGGGTAACATTTCCTTTCTGAAAAAGATGATTCTGTCTCCTCAATAACACAAACATCGACCTAGAAATGATGGGGTTTAATAGGACATTTTTAGAATTTTCTACATGTTAATCTCTCATTTACCCTTCAGGCAAAAGTGAAGCAATATAAGATGCTGACTATTTTTGCTTCTTTCTGTGAAGTAAATTAAAACCGTGGGAATGTTTTCTATAATTTGATTTAGTTCTGTCTCCTAGAATATATCTTCTATTACAGTCAATTAACCCTCTGACTACTACCCCCAAAAGAGACAACATGGTCAAGAGAAAAGACAGATTTTTTTTCTTGTGGTTTTTGGCCCGATAATCATTTCATAATTCCCTTTATCATATTAGTTGACACCCCTCCCATGCCTTACTCACTCTACCTCCCTGCCCCCAGCACCACGTACATATATTTTCAGATATCCTGTGGGAATAGGTTGATAATGTTGTCAAACATTTTTCAGATGGAGAAACCGAGGTACAAAGAGTTTGTTATTTTAAAGGATCAAATTCAAATTCGTCGCAAGACTGATATTCAAAATCCCCTGAATTTTGGTGCAGTGATTAACCAATAGCTCTCTTTGCCCATGGGTGTACAGCACCTTGGGGGCAAATGACTTAGCTGTTAATATTAGCTGTTCACTGTCGTCATTCAATAGTAACAATAATACCTTAACATACACAATGCTTTAAAGTTTGCAACACACTTTGCATGTTTTCTAGTTTGATCAAAGACAGTCTTTATCCTAGATTCAAGCTTCTCTTTCCAGTGTAAGGAGTGTAAAAATAGAAATAGAAATTTCAGGTCCAAAGTTTCTTTAATTCCAACTGCTATCTTGTTCTATCCATTACTTACCCAATATCATGCCCTTCCTATCCTGGCAATGCAGTGTGGTACAACAGAAATAAAGTTGGTGTAGGAGTCAGAGGATCTGGATCCAATTCCTGCCCTGCTACCCACTACCCGTACAACTCTGGGCAAGTTACGTACCTTGCCGGCTTCCTCACCTGTAAAATGAGAGGGTTGGTCTCTAGATGAATGTTAAGCTATGTCTATGATCATATGCCCACCATTCTCCTACTCCTCCATTATAGATGTGAGTCCTAAGCCCTGCCTTGTGGCCGTCAAGGCAGGAGGTAGTGGAGTGTTAGAACCCAGCTGGTCATGGTGATGGGGAGAGGTGTTTGGAGGTGCCCACCCTCTAAATCTTAGCTGATTCAGTTTTATTCCAGGGTTTACTCCAATGCTGAGTAGATGACCTTACCCAGAGAGGAAAAATAGTGCTCCCCTGAGAACTTCCAACACCAGAATGAAGTTGAAAGTCCCCTTTGCTTAGTCAGATATTTTTATTTCCTAAGTGACCATCTTGGCGCTTTGTTAGTATAAAATTTCCACACATGATCACTTGCTGATTGATATCATGTCTATATCTATTTACACATACTTTTTTCAAATGATATAAAATATAAAACTTTTTTAAAACCTTAAAGTACTTTATAAATGTTAGCTATTTTTTTGTTTGTTTTTTTTTTAAGGGGGGAAGGCAGGGCAATTGGGGTTAAGTGACTTGCCCAAGGTCACACAGCTAGTAAATGTGTCAAGTGTCTGAGGTTGGATTTGAACGCAGGTCCTCCTGACTCCAGGGCCAGTGCTCTACTCACTGTGCCACCTGGCTGCCCCAAGATTAGCTCTTGTTATTGTTCTTATCATCATTTACCTCTACCTATGCCCTCAGTCACCAAGTTCCACTTACTTCAAGGCTAGTTTGATGCTTAAACTTTTCTTTCAGTCCCAGATATTGTAGCTTTGGCCAACACAGAATAGAAGAGAGAGACTTTCCTGCCCTTTTTCCCAAACCGGCTTCCCAAGTGTCTGCTTTCTACCTCTTCCAGTTGAGATTTTTTTTTTTTGTAATTAGGTTGTGGGAAGAGATTATGATGTGTTGTATGGTCCCTGACCAAACTAGCCAATAGCTCTTGTTTAAATCCAAATTTGATCATTTTACCTCCCCCCAACAAAAAAAAATCTTCAATAGCTCCCTATTGCCTCTAGAAGAAAGCACACATTTGTTAGCCTGGCTTTTAAAGAACCTTACAAACTAGCTCCCACATATAGTCTTATTTCATGTTACTCTCCCATATAGGCTCTGTTTCTCTTCTGTTTAAAATATTTTCTTTTTAAATATATTATTTTTTCCAATTACATGTAAAAACAAATTTGAACATTCATTTAAAAATTTTTTCAGTTCCAAATTCTCTCCCCCTCTCCCTTCCCTTCCCACTCCTGGGGAAGGCAAGTGATTTAATACAGATTATACATGTGCAATCATGAAAAACATATTTCCATATTATATGCTCTCTGTTTCAATTGAATAGGCCTGCTAGCTTTCCCCATACATGATATTTTATCTCCCACTTTCCTATCTTTGCAAAACTGAGGACCAAGTCTGGAATGCACACCTTCTACCTCTTGTCACTGAGCATCCTTCAATATTCAGCTAAGGTGCTAACTCCTACATGCAGTCTTTCCTGGTCTCCCCAATTATTAGTCCTTTCTTCTTGTATTATTTTTCACTATACTTTGCATTTGCTTTAATATGCCCATATTACTTTGTCTTTAGGGCAGCTAGGTGACACAGCGGATAGAGCATACGGCTTGCAGTCAGGAAAACTAACCTTCCTGAGTTGAAATCCAGCCTCAAATACTTACTAGCTTACTAGTGTAACGCTGCACAAGTCACTTAACCCTGTTTGCCTCAGTTTCCTCATCTGTAAAATGAGCTAGAGAAGGAAATGGCAAACCTCTCCCATCTTTGCCAAGAAAACCCCAAATGGAGTTATGAAGAGTCGGCCACAACTGAAAAATGACAACAACTTTTGTCTTTACTTCCCTAGCACTTAGTACAGCGCTTATCACACACTAAAGGATAGACAGGGATGAGGACTGGACCCATGGTTTCCTTGGTATAGGGAACTTGGATGATAAAACTCCTTCTACTAATGCAGGTTGGCACCTTGTCTACACAATATACAGTTTTAGAGAATTGCTTAAAACCTTGCTTAGAAAGTGACTTACCCAGGATCACACACTCAGTGTGTCTCAGGGGTTTGACTTGAACTCAGCGTTTCTTGGTTCCAAGGCCAACTCTCTATCTACTATGCCATACCACCTCATTAAATACTTTTTATTTTATTTATTTTAGTAAATACTTGCTGACACTGGCTGATTGATTAATGTTCTATTCCCCTGGTTAAACGTAAGCTTCTTGAGGGCAAGGGCTGGTTCATTTGTGTCTTTGTATCTGTAGGCCCTAAGTGATTAATAAGCATCAGTTGAATCAAATTGAGAAGCCTGGGAAACCTTATCAGATTCTGCTGGAACCAGGACTTCGCAGGAGGATCAATTGATTCTGGCGAAGAAGTAGGATTCTAATTTCATTTTAGTCAGTGGGAAGGCAGAATTATGTTGGAATAGAGCAACACTGAGTGAAAAACAGAACCTGTTGGTGGCATTCCACAGAGCTGTGTAACTAGAGCTGGAGAAGAGGGGTTTAAAATTTGTCTGAAGAGAAGAAACCAGAGCAGAGCAGGCACAAACTGTTTTAATTACCACTTTAAGGAAATGCTAGGTGACTTGTGAGGTTTCATCTGACTGAAACTCTTGCAGTCTTTTGGTTCAATACCAAGATCTAAGTGTGTCTCAAAATTGCCAGGATTAAAATTAAGCAAAAACAGAACCTTGGTTTTGCAAGTTAAATGGAAGGTCCACAGCATTTAAAAAAATTTGGGAGAGAGGGAAAGAGAGATGGAGGGAGGATTTATATCATACAGCACTGGACAATTATGCAGCTCTCTTTGCATCAGCTGTACTCCCTGGAGCCTATGGCCAGTGAAGCCAGTTCCAAAACGCAGAGAAAAGGCTTACTCAGCAGGCAGCTATGGAAATAGTTTTAGGTACTGCTAGATTTCACAGTAGGAAATTCTGCCTTCTCTATCAACCTCTTCCTTTCTCTAAATTGGGAGTGTTCAGAGCTGTAACTGGGGTGGGTTGGGTGAGGCTTTGTCCCAGGGACATCAAAATTTAGAGAGCTGTGACATTCCTCCAATAGCACAGGAATGGTTGGCATCAAGGCCCAATTAGCAAGAATAATAAGTTAAAATCTGAGCCTACTAGTTGGTGCTCTTCCTCCTCTGACTGCTGCACCTCAGGTGAGTTCTTCACTTTCTCCCATTAGTAGTGACTTTGCAATGTTTGAGGGTCTCAAACTCCCTCCTACAGAGCAGTCAGTGTCTGGGATCACCATCCCCAGAGATCTTTATGTCCTGGAGTCTTCCCCCTCCCTCCAAATTGAATTTATCTTGAAAAAAATGAATTGAATGGTGTTTAATGCTGCTGGCCCTTTCATCCTATTAACCTTTTCACAGGATCCAAAATTGCTAGTTATGGCTTTGGTAATGCTGAAGAGCATTCAGTGAAGAAGTTTCAGAGAAAATATAATATGATATATAAGGACGACATCAAAAAGTGTATTTACTCTTCAACTCTTCTCACCATCCATCAATATAATCCTTCCCTGATTAATTTTATGTTACTCCTCCATGTATGCTACACTTACCATTTAGATGCACAGATAATTAGAGGGAGTGTGGCCTAATGGTCCTGCTATTGTCATGGACCGCTACAAGGCTTCCTACCCTCTAATTTGTGAGCATGCCTCTAATGTCTACTATGTTTTTCTCATATGTTTCTGCATTTCAGGGAAACTGGACAGCTCTTTAATTTTATAAACAGCTAAGGGTTAGGAGGCATTTTCCTGACATTTTTGCTTAGGGATTTGGAGAACCCAGAAGGTAATCTTAGGCCAATGTTCTAAAATATTTACTTAAGGCTTTTTCATTTAAATGAATTAAGTAGTATGGACATCCCTCCCCCTTTTTAAAAATGATGCATCGATAGTCTTCAAAATGCATCTAAGTAGCCTTTATGTGGAATAGAAAACCTGGATTATATTTTCCCTCGTTGGTTTGGCACAGTGCCCCAAATTCTTACTATTAGAGTTACTAATTGAAGACCTTCTGGGAACATGGGCGTGTTAAGTGAGCTAAATCCTAGCAAGGGTAGCTAGCTAGTAATTCATTAGGACTATAAGATCAAGGTTCTAGGCCTGGGAAGGGATTTTACAGTTCACTGAGTACAACCCCATCATTTACAAATAAGGAACCGAGAATAGTTAGGGGACTTGCCCAGTGGTCAAGTGATTTTTCTCCAAGATCATCTAGGTCAGGGCTGTCCAAAATATGACCCGTGGGCCGCTGCCCTCAGTGCAATTTTATGTGGCCCGCCTGTGGGTTTTAATTTTCACAAGTGAAAAAAAATAATTTGCATGGAATGCATATTAGATTTTTTAATTCCATCACTAATAAACAATCTCGTTGATGTTAATTTTCTTTGGTGTTTTTAAGCAGTATTATGGATGGATCATATCGCACGGAATTTTCAGTCAATCTGTGGGATGCAATCCATCTGTATGATGCAGACCAGTCAGTATGCACCTACCTTTATACTGTTGTGTTGTCACTTTGTTGTTTTGTGTGTGCTTTTGTGCTTTTGCCTGTCATATTGATGATTCGAGTTCCCCCACTTTGTATTAGTGTACTGTATTTTTTATTCTGGGTGCGGCCTTCGAATAATTATTTTATTTTAATGTGGCCCTAAGATAACCTAAAGTTGGACAACCTAAAGTTGATATAGGTAATAAGAAACAGAGTTATTTCTACTGAATCTCAGTTAGTAAGGCTCTATTTAGATTAAAATGCTAATTCATTAATACTCATTGTTAACGAATTAAAAGAAGACCTTGCAGGGATGGCATAGGTATTCTTAAAAAGGCAAAGGTTTAGAAAAGTCCAAAGTCAGAGAAATATCCTGAGAATGAAGCCTTTAAGCAAGAGATCTGAGTATGTGTATCCAGGGCTAGGTCCTGCGGAACCAAGATTAACAGGAGTCTGAGGAGGAGAGACGCCACTAGGGAGATGACAGGATACCAAAGGGGAGCTCTGGGAGATACCAGATAGGACTGCTTATTTTTCTCCCTTCTCTATGAGCTTCAATATTTTCCCCAATTACATATAAAAACAATTTTTTACATTCATTTAAAATTTTTTTTGAGTTCCAAATTTCCTCCCTCCTTCCCTTCCCCCCTCATTTGCTCTCCTCAGCAGGCAATTTGACATAGATTAGGTTATACATTGGCAGTCATACAACACCTATTTCCATATTAGTTATGTTGTAAAAGAAAACAGACCAAAAAACCCCAAGAAAAGTAAAGTTTTAAAAAGTATGCTTCAGTTTGCATTCAGACTCCATCATTCTCTGGAGGTGGCTAGCATTTTTCATCGTATGTCCTTCAGAATTGTCTTGGGTCATTGTATTGCTGAAAGTAGCTAAGTCATTCCAAGTTGATCATTGTATAATATTGCTGTTACTCTGAACAATGTTCTCCTGGTTCTGCTCATTTCACTTTGCATCAGTTCATGTAAGTCTTTCCAGGTTTTTCTGAGAGCATTCTGCTTGTCATTTCTTACAGCACAATAGTATTCCATCATAGTCGCATACCACAACTTGTTCAGCCATTCCCCAATTGATGAACACCCCCTTAATTTCTGATTCTTTGCTACCACAAAAAGAACTGCTATAAATATTTGTACTTATAGGTCCTTTTCCTGTTAGTTTTTTTATCTCTTTGGGAAACAGACCTAGTAATTGTATTGCTGAGTCAAAAGAGACAACTTTACTTGTTGAATAAACTAATAAATGAAAAAAAATTAATAAGCACTTACTATGTGCCAAGCACTGTGCTAAGCATGGGAGCTACAAAAAAAAGAAAGAAAAGAAAAATTGAGACAATCTCTGCTCTCCAAGAGCTCACATGCTAATTGGGAGAGGCGACACATAAGAGAAAATTCAGTAGCACTTCAGATGGAAAAGCCTAGAAATGACTAGGACATAGAAGGATACAGTTGTGGAGTAGGTGGTAAGGCCCAGGAGTCCTAAAGCCCACCCTCATAATAAAGTCCTCAAATTCCCCAGAATTCTGGTTGAACATTAGAATCCTAAAACTTTAGAACAGGAAAGGGTCTTAGAGATTGCTATCTAATGCCTTATTTAAAAGATGAGGTCCAGAGAGGTTACATTCTCAAGATCACACAGCTAGTTAGCAGAAGATTTTTTTTTCAATGACCTTTTTTATTAGCAGTGAAGGAGACACAGGGAGGTGATGTGTTGAGCCTGGAGTCAGGAAGCCTTGAAATCAAGTATGCCCTTCAACTTACTGGATGTGTGAACTCAGATATGATTTTTAAATTTCTCAGAGCCTCAAGCAACTGTGATTTATCTACTAATTTATAGATGGTTGCAACTTAATTGTGTTGGATGAAAAGTACTACAAGGCCTGGCTGGAAAAGGAATTTGAGTTGTCATGATACAGGGAAAAATGAGGCCAAGTGAAGAAACTCACATTTCTCCTTCAGAGAAACAATCCACTCCCTGGATCATGTTATTCTCAAGGATGAGAAAGACTTGGTCAACAATAACAGAGTCAGTGGCCAAGAGAAGAAGGCAGTCTTTAAGGACAGGGGAGGAAAGAAACAGCTGTGTCTACAGATGTCATCTCACTTTCCCTTAACAATTTTTCCTTCCTCCCTAAATCTTCCCTGAGAGACCAGGTTTCCAGGCTGCTTCCATAGCTCTATAATCATCTCTTTCTACAGCTTCTTAGGCCCTTCTGGCCTATTTTACCTATAATAATAACAATGCCTAGTATTTATACAGTGTTTTAAGGTTTGAAAAATTTGACACACCCTGTACTAATTAATTTCCCTTACTAGAAACTGTTGGCCACCTCCTGGTTCCTTTTCATCTCTTCCCCTCCCATAATAAGAATAGTTAGCATTTATACAGCATGTTAAGGTTCACAAAACTTCTTATGCATATTTGATCCTCATTTGAGCCTCACAACAAGCCTATGAGGCAGATAATAGTACTATTCTCGTTTTATAGATGAAGAAATTGAGGCTGAGAGAGATTAAGAGACTTGTCTAGGATCAGAAGGCTAGAAAGTGTCTGATTCAGGATTTGGATTCAGGTCTTCCCAACTCTGAGTCTAACACAATATCTACTGTACTTATTCACCCTTAGTGGCCTGAGTGTATCACAATATTTTAGGGTTAGAAAAATCCTGAGAGCTCAGCCAACGACAATCCCTACACCCACATCTAAAAGAAAAAAAAGGAAAAATTAATGAAATGTTTAATACTAATAGTGGCTGTTACTTGCATTGTACTTGGAGATTATGTAAGGGGTGTGCGTGCGTGCGTGCGTGTGTGTGTGTGTGTGTTTTACCCATGTCGGTTATGTATGTGTCTTAAAGTGTCTCATAAGGAGGTTCTCTGGAATTTCTTCCATCCCTCTCCAAGGGAGAATTTGATTCCTATTAGGAGAAAAGCAGGAGACTAGAGCCATGAGACAGGCCATTCTGCTCTCCTCAGAAAGGAGGTGTGAGACTAGAATTATATCTATTTGTCCCCCTAAATATTGTTAGTCAAGGGAAAATAATTATTAGATTCAAGCCACCTCTCTTGGACAGGAGTGCCTTAATCTGGATCCAAAGACCTGACTCCTTTCCCACCAAAAGCAAGTTGCACAAAGACCAGCACAAAGATTGGTAAAGTAAACTCATTGATCCATATAGAAAGCAAACAGAAGTCAGGGAAGTTATACAGATTAGAATATCTCAGACAATACACAGAATAAATGAACTCTCCCAAAGGGAGTGAATTATCCCAGCTCAACCAAGAGAGAAAATCTTCCAATCCCAATGAAGGGGAAATTCCTCAAGGTCCCTAGTCAACTGGTCATCTGGAAATAGAGATGTCCTTGAGGGTTATGCTCCTCTACCTGTCAGCTTCTTTCCAGAATCTTTCTTCCTTCAGGGAAGTAAGCCTGGACCCACATTTTTTGAAATCAGAATACTGGGATTATATTTATTTGGGCTAAAGGCTATGATAATCTATACATGGGAAGAGCCTTGAAGACAAAATGATAGCAGATTATTAATGGTATTCAAAGAGTGATCCATCTTAAGAATTTCTTAATTGGTCATAGCATGTGTCAATTTAATAAATCACTGTGTGATAGAGGAATTATATTTTTTACAGCTCAGCTATGTCTATTCAATATTTTAGTCAGGATAGATGGATAATCTTTTAAAATTCATGCATTCTTTTGTTCATTGTGTTTATAACTTTGCCATCAAAATGACTTTTCTTACAGGGCGATCTTTTCTTTTAGTCACGTATATTCAGTCACTTTTGCTGTAATGCTTGTTTTGAAAACTTGAATTTGTTCCACTACAAGGGATATATTTAGTTAGTCAGTAAGCATTTATTAAGCGCCTACTATGTGCCAGGCACTGTGCTAAGTGCTAGGGATACAAAAAGAGGCAAAAGACAATCCCTGCCATCTAGGAGCTCACAATTTAATGGGGGGTGGAGAACAAGCAAACAAAATATCTGCAAACAAGCCATATGCAGGAAATACTTTGCAGAGGGAAGGCACTGAAATTAAGAGGGGATAGAAAAGTCTTCCTGTAATAGGTGGGATTTTAGCTGGTACTTGAAGGAAGCCAGAGAATCCAGGAGGTGGAGATAAGAAAGGAGAGCCTAATAGGGAACAATTTAAGCTTAAGGGGAATTTTGCTTTCCTTATACAAAGTACAGAAAACTGTACCACTTTCGCTAGCTAAAACCCTTCCCATGTTCACAAGCAAACTTCAGATCTTTTTCAAGGTAAAGTGATGTATTTATTGTATATCTTCTGGTGAAGGTAGGAATTGTGAACAATGTGCTCATCTATACCTCATGACTCACCCTCCATCCCCTACTTCCTCAGTGGCGATGGTCTGGGTGCCCACATCTCGAAGTTGCACCCTTCTTTCTCCCTACCTCCCAGCTGCCCTCTTACCCTGTGACCAAGGACTTTGTCAGCCTGGAACCAAGACACGGGGGGGTCCCAGCCTAAGTCTGCAGAAACCGCCACTCTTCATTATAATATTTATGTATTTCTTAACCATTTAACATGTATAAAACCATGCTACCATTTTATTAGGTTCCTATCTTTTTTGATGTGTCACTGATGAAGCTTTTGAGTATTGTGCCGCTAACTCCACTTTCCCCATAAACACTGGTTTTTATTGTGCAATTGTGCATGGTGTGATGCTTTTTGGAAATGTACATGTCAAATTACATGGGGACGTCTGATGCTAATAAATACCAGAAAAGTAGCTGTATTATAATGGATGAAGAACTGGGCTTAGAGCCACAAGACCTGAGCTCAAATCCTGCTTTGATATACACTATCTGTGTGACCTGGACAAATCATTTAATTTCTCAATGCTCTAGGATTACGCAATTCTCCATTCTTGCAGCCTTCTTCCCCAGGTGAATTCTTTCCTAAAACTTCAGATTTATCCCTTATAAAATGAGAGCAGTTATATCTGTTGTATTTGTCTCACAGGGTTGTTGTGAGGATCACATGATACACACACAGTCCAACAAAATAATTCCTCTCCATTGGCCTTGTCCAAATAATATTCTTACATTCTATGCCCAGAGTCTATCACCTCTGTCAGGAAGTGCTTCATCGCTGGTCCTCTGGAATCATGGGTGGTTATTGTGTGGGTCAGAGTTCTTAAAGTTTTCTAAGTTGTTTTTACAGTGTTGTAATTTTATAACTTGTTCTCCTGTTTCTGCTTGTTTAATTGGTCAATCAGTTCATGTAAGTCTTCAAAATTGTTCATTTTTATAATATTGATATTATATAAATTCTTTTTCTGGTGATGCTCACTTCACTCCACAGAAGTTCATATGAGTATTTCCACATCGGTTTGGAATCATCTTGTTCCTAATTTCTTACAGCACAATAGTATTCCATTATATTCATATGCCATAATTTCTTCAGCCATTCTTCAAATGATGTGCATCCCTTAGTTTCCAGATTTTTTTTGCCACCACAAAAAGAGCTGCTATAAATGTTTTTGTACATAAAGGACCTTTTCCTCTTTGATCTCTTTAGGGTATAGTCCTAATTGGTATAGCTGGGTCAAAGAGTTTAATAACTTCTGTATATAATTCCGAATTGCTTTCTAGAATGGTTGGACTCATTCACAGCGGCTCCACAAATAGTACATCAATGTGTGTTTTCCCCCATCCCTCCAACGTTTGTCATTTTCTTTTCTGGTCATCTTTGGTGGAAGCTTAGAATTTCTTTAATTTGTATTTTTGCAATTATTAGTGGATTGGAGTGTTTTTTCATATGGCTTTAGGTAGCCTGGATGTATTCCCTTGAGAACTTCCTGTTCATATCCTTTGACCATTTATCAATTGGGGAATGGCTCTCATTCTTATAAATTTGAATCAGTTCCTTAGGTATCTTGGAAATGGGACCTTTATTAGAGGAACTTTCAGCCAAGATTTTTCTCCTACTTAATTGTTTTCCTTTTAATCTTAGATTTGCTTGTGCAAAAACTTTTTAACTATATGTAATCAAAATTACCCTTTTTTTCTTCTGTGATCCTCTCTATAACTTGTGTGGTCACAAACTCTTCCTCTGTTCATAGATCTAATAGATAATTTTGTTCCTCATTTCTCTAATTTGTTTGACCTGGCTAAGTAGGCCATGAATCTATTTGGATCTTATCTTGGTATAACATGTAAAGTGTTGTCTAAATTTGATTTCTTCTTTATTGCTGTCCAACCTCTCCTTTTACAGCAGACAAAACATCTATTATTGCCTCCTAATATTTTGGTAGCTTTTATTTAACAGCTTTTTCATAATGAGATAGTGAGCAACTAATTCCTTTTCCTCCTTTTTTTCATGGAAACTGATACTAAGCCCCTTTCTTCCCTGTCTTGACCTTGTACAATTTAATTTTAAAACTAAAAAAGAGAACTTTAAATTTGTTATTTAACTGGCTACTAACTAGCTGTGTGTGACTTTGAACACTTCTTGGAACCTCAGCGTCATTACACGTAAAATGAGATCTCTCCTAGGTCTAAAAGCTTTGAATCTAAGTTATCTTATCCTAATGCTTACAAATGTGAATATTATATTCCCTAGGTCTTTATCCAAGTCATTGACAAAAATGTTGAGGCTAAGGACTGGGGCCTATGGCACACTACTAAAGATCTATTTAAAGTTGATGCTACTACATTGTCACTCTGGGTATTCAGAGGGTTTAGCAAATTATGGATTTATCTAAGTATGCTATCAGCCAGCTGACATTTCTCATTTGTTCCCAAGGAATTTGTGAGAAACTCTTTCGAATGCTTTGCTGATATCAGGAAATGCTTATCTTCAGCATTCTTCTGATGTACCAATCTAGCTCCTATCAACAAAACTGATTGACACATTCTTTCTAATAGGTTAGTTTGGCACCATTGAGAATACAGAATGCTAGACCATAGAACAGGTCTTTTACTTACTCTAGTCTTTCATTTATGTCCAACATGGGAAAAGAACACTGACCTGCTTTCAACTTCTCTCTCTGATATTTACTACTTGTGTGACCCTTTAACCTATCTGGGGTCTCAGTTTACTCATCAGCAAAGTGAAAGGGGTAGACTAGCTGATTCTTAAGGTTGCCTCCATCTTTAAGTCTGTGATCCTATGATTCTATGCTTGATGAGAGCTCAAGGGGTAGGGAGTTCAGCTGAGTCTGTTCTAAGGACAGAGAAGGGCTTCTAATCTTGTCCCCTCAAAGCTACAGAATGTAAACCAATAGAAAAAAATGTAAATTATAATACAATTTTAAACTTTTATGCCTTAGCTGGCTTTGTTTTGACTCCATAATATAATCATTTATGTTTGTCAGGTATGTGGTATTAGGAAGAGTTCTGAAGTTGGATTTAAGAAACCTTGGTTGTGAATTAATCCAATCTTTCTGGAGAGCAATTTGGAGCTGTGTCCAAAGGGCTATAGAACTCTTTGACCCAGCAATACATCTACTAGGTCTGTATGCCAAAGAGATATAAAGGAAAAGACCTATATGTACACAAATATAGCAGCTCTTCTAGTGGTGGCAAAGAATTGGAAGTTAAGGGGATACCTGTAAATTGGGGAATGGCTGAACAAGCTGTGGTCCATGATTGTGATGGAATACTATTGTATTATAGGAAATGATGAGCAGGATGCTTTCAGAAAAAAACCTGGAAAGGCTTACATGAACTGATGCAAAGTAAAATGAGCGGAACCAGAAGAACTTTGCACATAGTAACAGCAATATTTTGTGATGATCAATTGTGAATAATTTAGCTATTTTCAGCAATACAATGATACAAGATAATTCCATAGAACTTATGGTGAAAAATGCTATCTATCTCTAGAGAAAGAATTGATGGAGTCTGATACAGATTGAAGCATTTTTTTTACTTTATTTTTCTTGGGGTTTTTGGGGGTCTGTTTTCTTTGACAACATGACATATGGGAATATGTTTTGTAAGATTGCACATATGTAATCTATATAAAATTGATTATCTTTTCAATGAGGGAGGAGCGGAGGAAAGGAAAGAATTTGGAACTCAAAAAAATTTTTAAAATGAATGTTAAAATTGTCTTTACATGTAATTGAGGAAAAAATAAAAGAAATCTGGGTTTATTGGCTCATCTCAGAGGCTCGTTAGTTGTGTTACCATGGGCATTTGACTTAACTTCTCAAAGACTCAGTTTCTTCACCTGTGAAATGCAGATACCATTTATACTGCCTACCTAACAGAGTTGCTGTGAGGAAAATGCTTTGCATGTGTTTAGGTGCCATATAAATATATTATTATTTTTGGTTAGAGTTCTAGAATTAAAGCATTTACTGAAGCTACTCTTTCATTTCACTGATGAGAAAACAGACCTCCAGAGAAATTAAATTCACAGATTTGCTCTCAACACTATTTCTTGAATATTAGTCATATGCCTTCAAAAATCCATAAATTCTTTATATGACTGATTCTTAAATTTGGTTCTAAGATTTTTATGTTCATGTTAGAGTTGGAGCAAGTTTTTTGTATACTATATAATAACTGAATCATGAAGTGGTAAGGTGCAAGTTATTATTCATTAATTTTGAAGATGCAAATTAATGTTGGCATGAAAGAATGAATAAAAGGAATTTTTATATCTTTCAAATGAATGAACTCTAATCTGAGTTAGAGTTTTTAATACATTATATTATAACTTAATGATGAAGCATTGAAATATAGCTAGGTGACAATGGATAGAGCACTGGGCCTGGATTCAGGAAAACTTCAGTTCAAACGTAGACTCAGCCTCTTACTAGCTGTATGACCCTGGGCAAGTCGCTTAACCTCTGTTGTCTCAGTTTCCCTATCTGTAAAATGGGGATAATCTTCCTCCCTACCTCCCAGGATTATTGTAAGAGTCGAATGAGATAATAATTGTAAAGGGCTTAGCATAGTGCCTGGCACATAGTAGACACTATATAATGTTAGCCATTATTATTATAAATTATTATTAATTTTGAGATGCAAATTACTTTAATGCTTCGATGAATGAATGAATAAAAAGGCATTTATCAAGTGCTTAGTCTGAGCACTGTGGTAAGTGCCAAGGGTAGAAATATAAAAGTGAGACAGTCTTTTCTCTCAAGGAGTTTGCATTCTAACACAGGGAGGAAATACACAGAGGTGAGTGGTGTCCCAAAAGAGTAGTTTTGGTTTGGAAAGTCACAAGAATGCTCAGTGGAAGCATAGGGTGACTGATTGATACATTCTTTCCAACAACAATGGTTATTATCAATTCGATTGTGTTGCCAGAGCTGGAAAGCAGGGAAGGGAAGAGGGCGCAAAGCTGGTGGCAAAGAGGATGACAAGGTCTAGAGATCTGGAGGAGGAGATATTGGAAGGCAAAGGAGATGTCAGGAAAACACCGGGGTAGAATGTGGGGCATGACAGTTTTGCTAAATGGAGTGGGCAATATGACACACTGTCCAATCAGGACAGCTCAGGACCCCAGGTTGGGAGCTCCAGAGGTTAGAAGATTAAACCTACAAGGAGGGTGCAGCAGGTAAAATGGTTGATAAGAAAGGGACACAAATCAGTGATGATGACTTTTTTTTAACAGATCCATAATTTATTTGGTACAGAGAACTCCCAGAGAGAAATTCCCTCTATCAGTTGTAAAGTGCTTAGTGCAATGCCTGGCCCACGTAGATCAGCACCCACTATGCAGCCCACCATCTTAGAGAGCTGCTTGGGGCATTCACAGGTTAAATGTGTTGCCCAGGGTTCCATAACCAGCATATGTCAGGTGAGACTTGAACCCAGGTCTTCCGGACCCCAATGGTAATTCTCTGAACACTATGCCACATTACCATATATGATTCCATTAATTTGCATATGAAATCTACCTGAGATCACAGGTGGATTTTTGTATAATTCTGAGGTCAGGTAGGATTTAAGGGTTGTATTTAAATACAAATATGGTAACTAATGCCTTTGTTTTTCAATATCACAATCACGTTCCAATGGGCAGCTAAGTGGATGGAGTACCAGGCCTAGATTCAGAAAGACTTGAGTTCAAATCTGGCTTCAGGCACTAGGTATGTGATCCTGGGCAAGTCACTTAACCCTGTTTGCCTCAATTTCCTCATCTGTAAGATGAACTGGAAAAGTAAATGGCAAACCCTTCCAATATCTTTGCAAAAAAAAAAACCCTAAATGGGGTCACAAAGAATTGGACATGACTGAAATGACTGAGCAACAACAACAAATTAGCAAAAGGAACCTTGTGATGAAATTTCCTAGGACCCCCTCAAAAAGGCCACTCCCCATCTATCTGATCTCAGTTTTGTTCCACCATCATTACCTGACATGAAGGGTGACATCTTAACCTTTCTTCTTTCATATACGCCACTAGAATAGATCATGAACACATCACATACTCAATCTGCCCAATACCTAGCATACTGTATGGCACATAGTAAGTGCTTAATAAATACTTTTGATTGATTGAATATACTGTTTACAGAGCAAACCTCATTTCGGTAGTCTAAAAAAATGGAGGGGCGTATCAACAATATGTAAGTAGGTAATATTCAGTTCCATGGCTCAGTCACAGATTAAATGTCTTTTTCAGTCCCATCTCTATTCCTGAGGTAGCCAGCTAACTCAGTCTTGAGGAAACTTGGTTCTCCTACTGGGCTCCAGGTATAACTACTTGGTTTCAGAATGAAATTGTCATCTTCTTAGAATCGCTTGAATTCTAGTCTTGTTTCAGCTTTTCCCTGGAACTGTCACTTGCACAAGTCTTTCTTTTTCTCTAATTCTCTAATGAAACTTGCTTTCCCCTTGGATAGAGTATGACTTCTATGATGCTTCCTACAACAACCCTCCACAACAAACCCAAATCAGGATTAAGTAATGCCTCTTTCTAATTTGTTTTTTTCCTCAACAGGAGGAAACTTTTGAAAGAAAAGTTCGCCAACCTCAACTTCAACACGCTACTGCAATACATTCATGTATTGTTGTCCCATACTTTGCCAAACACCATCATGAATTTGGTATATCTAAAGTCCACATTTATGGACAATATCTATAAGAAACTTATAGACTATAGAAAAGAAAAACCCAAGGGTGCATGCATAATTTGTTGAGGGATCATTATTACAGATCTCCCCAGATATAGAGAAAAGTCTGATTGAGAGCTTAAAGAGCAAAAGAGAGAGTATTCCCAAATATTCATATTTAGTTGGAAAACAGAAAATTAAAACTTAATTAAAATAAATTCACTTAGCATTCTGATTGCATCAAAAGATTTTCCAATTAATTTAATTTAAAAACTCCTATGTTTACTAAAAAAAGAGGTCTTAAATTTACTTGCTTTAGTAATCCAAATGTGTATTATTATTATTATTGTTGTTGTTTTTATGTTAGAGGTAGGCAGGTAGCGCAGTGGTTAGTGTGCAGGAAGACGTGAGTTCAAATCCAGCTTCATACACTTACTAGCTACGTGACCCTGGAAAATCACTTAGCCTCCATCTGCCTCAGTTTCTTTATCTGTAAAATGAGGACAATAATAGCATTTACCTTCCAGGGTTGTTGCGAGGAATGAATGAGATAATATTTGTAAGACATGTTGAAAACCTTAAAGCTCCATGCTGGATATTATAGCTGTAATAATAAGAGTATTTTTTGGCCCAGACTTATAATTTTATTGATATAGGTCAATGATCTCCAAAGTTGGGTCAGAGATGGCATCAACTCAAGGATGTGATTGGACTAGACTGGAAGATAGTGGTACTATAACTTTGCATGTGTGGTAGAAATAATAAGTACTGAGGTCCCTGCCATGGAAATTAGGCTAGTTTATTCCTAAAAGGCAATGCAAACCACCCTAGAGACTTAAATGGTACAAGAAACTGAGCCTTGATTAATGAGGAATCCATTTTCTGGTCACTTAAGGACAAGAGCCCAGTGGGAGTGCCTCAGGTTGCTTCTGACTGGTATCCACTGTCAAAATTGGGAACAGGAACAACAACGGACTGGGGAAGAAACGTAATTTAGACAAACTAGGGCACATTGAGGTCACCAACATGGGGATCTCGTCCAAAGAGGCTTGTTGTTGTTTGTCCTCCATTCTCGCAGAGGACCATGCCATTGGGAAGGTGATGTCACAATTTGCAAGTGAATTGGATTTAAGTGAGACAGAGCTGTGCAAAGTCAATGGCCTCGTTCTCTCCTCCAGAACCACCTTGGTCCAATGGAAAGATATAGATCAGGAGGACTACAGATGGCTCCCTTCCAAAGAGGCAAAGATTCTTCGAATGAACAGTACACAAGGTTTATATAGGTTTTAAGGAGTGAGCAATAGGGTAGGGAATGGGGCAAAAGTTGATTGGTCAATGTCTCTGTTGCTGGGTCTCGCAGCTAATCTGGTGCAATAAACCTTTTAAACCCAGTTTTAGGATTAGGGGCTTCTACAGAGCAGGATGATGGAGGTGGAGGGATGGACTAGGCTGTTTCTCAGAACAGGATAGCATGGCATGCCCTATTATGGGTTACTTGCGTTATAAGCACTAATGGGAAAGTATAGACTTTTTTGTCGTTTGGTAATTTTTCAGTCATGTCTCCTGTTTGGGTTTCTCTTGGCAAAGATACTGGAGTGGTTTGCCATTTCCTTCTCCAGTTCATTTGCCAGATGAGGAAACTGAGGCAAACAGGGTGAAGTGACTTGCCCAGAGTGAGTGTCTGAGGCCAGATTTGGACTCGGGAAGATGAGTCTTTCTGACTTCAGGCCAGGCACTCTACCCACTGTGCCACCTAGCTGCCCAAGTACAGAATATAGGTGTGAATAAAATGGAGTGATTCTCAAGAGGCAGTAGGTCCGCATCCACACTGCCATGACAAAGGCAAAGGGAGAAGAGCTGCACCTAGCTAAGTCAATGCTGTATCTTTGCTGAATATCTTTTCTATGCTATTATTAAATAAATCTCCTTTTGGTAAATGTTAAAAAAAACAAATAGCTAGCAAGTTACTTGGCTTTTCTTTTTAAATCAGGAATAAACCACAGATTTGGGAGCCAGGGGAAGCACAAATAATGCTCAGACACAAATAAATAGCTACTTTAAAATGAGCTTATTTTTCTCTCTTTTTCAGCAATTTCCAGCCTATGCACTAAGGGATGGCCTCTCTGGCAAAATGCAAAAGAGCAATGGATTTAGAGCCAGGAGACGTAGGCTTGAGTCTTGGCTCTGGCACTGATTTCCTGGGTGACCTTGGCATCCACTTCATTTCCAGGGTCCACATGTGCACCTTTAAAATAAAGGCGTTGGCCAAGATGACCCTTGAGGTCTCTTCCGGCCCTCAGCCCCAAGTCTGCTGGTAGCTTTGCACTTTCCAGATCTCCACAATGTGACAGCCAAGGTCCCAGCTTTGTTCTCACACTCACCATGAGAAGTGGTTTCATTTTCTTGATTGGCTTCCTCAGCAAAGGAAAGGGAAACATTGACTCTTTGGAACCTTGAGGATTATTATAAACGTGTGAGTTAATGTGGGAATTTTGGGGTTTATTTTTCTAAATCCAAAAGAGTGTAAATTGCCCTGAAAATTGCAGAAAACGAGAGCTCTCTAAATGACAGCAGGGTTGGGCAGGGTGGATTTTCTCTGTATCACAGAATCCCCCGAATGGGGGGCATGGATTCTATTTCACAAGAGTCTCCCTTCTGCAGTTAATGAGGGCCCAAGTGGCATATTCTATATCCTGATATGGGTAGTTCCTACCGAGAAGTTTAATAATCTGTGGGCTTGAGGCGCCAGTTGAGTCTGAGTCTGATTTCTTCCCTTTGTTTATTTAAAAAACACTCCCAAGATGCTTAAAATGGTCTCTAGAACCTGCCTTTGTCCCCCCAGTTATTCTTCACAGATCCAGGGAAATTGTATTACCAGGATGTGGGAACATAGATTCTCTTCAAAGAATTTTACAGCTTAGCATTCCCTGTGCGGAAAATGCCAAAGCTGATATGTTGGCACAGTAGAAAGAGCCTTGGTTCTGCAGTCACAGGGCCTGGGTTTGAATTCTGCTTCAGTCTATAGGAGCTTGGATAAATCACTTAGTCTCTCTAGATCTCAGTTTCAAACTCATCTGTAAAATGAAAGACTTGAGGTGCCTTTCTGCTCTAGATCAATGATCCTATCCTTTCTTAATTTCCTGAATAAATACCCTTTACATGCAAGTCTGTGAGTCATAGTAGATATTGGTACTGACGTTGGGGCCATGCATATGGCTTCAGACACTAAGCGGTGTGGGCTGGCCTCACAGTGTTGTAAAAATCAGTAAATACCTGCAACGTTCACTTCATTGGGTTGTTGTGAGAATCATAGTAGAAGCTCCTTGAGGACAAGAAAGGTGTTAAGATTTGTGTACTGACTATTGAGAACCTGTGGAGGGACTTAAAAAAATTGTTGAATGGAATTAAATCAATTAAGATAGTTTATAAAATGCAATCTACCAACTTTAAAAGCCACATAAGTGTTGGTTATTATTATTAAAGAAAGTGTGAATCTTACTAGGGCTTTCACTTTGGCAGAAATGCAAGGCATCTTTAGAGTTGTAAAAGGAAACATCAAAAATTGGGAAAGGCTTTTGTTGCCCCTGACCTTCCACCTGGAACATAAATCTGGGTAGGGGCCTTAAACAAGATCTCAGGCTCTGCTCAACTTTCTATTTGCTCTCTTAGGTCTGGGAAGCATTATAGAAGTGACCTGGAGCCCTCAAGGTGGCCTGGGAAGGGAAAAGATCTGCCTGTAGGGGAAAGGGCCAATCACTTTCTACCCTTGCTTCTACACTTCTCTAGATTGCATCCCTTGGGAAAGGGCCCTTCTCCTCTCTTGTTTCCACCAAACAGACATGCTTGCTCTCCCCCTCCCAAAGTTTGCTCGCTTTAAGGCTTTTCTCATAGGTTGATCTGTGCTTGGGGATGTAAGTTTATCTACATTTTTGGAGCCAGTCAAAATTCACCCCCTTTAAAAAGACCTTCAACACTAACTCCCCCTAGTGGTAGCCATTGCAATAACCCTCATAGGCTTCACCCTTCCCATCTCCTACCATTTCAGAATGCAAATTTCTGTCCAGCTGTAGTTCATTATGTGTAGTTCTGTTTCTGTCGTGGGCATATGTACATATCTTCTTGTATTTCCCTGCATCACATCCAATAGATTGTGAGCTTCTTAAGTGTAGGGATCATGTCTTCTGCATCCTTTTGGAATTCATGTCATGGTCCATCAAAGCTGCTTGGGACATGAATCCTAGAGCCTTGGCTAGAAGGGTCCTTGAGCTTAGCCAGATGTGGGAGATTGGATAGGGGATTCAACTGAGAAGTTCCAAAGGGGGATCCTAATACACTAGAATCACAGAGCTAGAGCTGAAAAGGAACCTTAGAGGCCACCAAGACCAACTTTCTCATTTTGCAGGTGAGGAAACTGAGTCCTAGGTTGGCTAAGTGACTTGTCTGAGGTCATGCGGGAGGCAAGGGACAGAACTGGAATTTGAGCTCAGGTTTTCTGTCTCAAGATCTACTGCTTTGTCTGTTATGTCACATGGACATATGCCATGCCTCTCCCTGAGAATTTGTTGTGATTCAGTCTGAAGCTTGGGAAGAAGAATACCAGTATGTGCTTAAGGAGTCATACCAGCAGGTCAGTTTGGACCTATACCAAATGAGGTCCAAGGAACTGCAGGAAACTCAACAGCAGATTTGCAGAGGGGCAAAGGATTATTGGGATCCATTTGTTTTTCTAACCTGCCTCATCTACACAGGACTGATGAGCATCAGCTGTCCCTGATAACTGTGATAATTCCCAATATCCCGGAGAGTTCATCCATGTTATACCCAGTCAATAAACATTTATTAAATGCCTATTATGAGTCAGGCACTGTGGTAAGTGTGGGGGATACAAAGAAACATAAAAATTGGCCCTGATCTCAAAGAACTCACAGTCTAATGAGGGCAACAACATGCAAACATACAAACTATATACAGAATTACAAACTATATACAGAATAAATTGGAAATAATCAACAGAAGGAAGCCATGGCATAAAGGGGGTTGGGAAAGGCTTCTTATTGAAGATGGGGTTTTATCTGGTACTTGAAGGAAGCAAGAGGAGTCAGAAGAGAGAATGTTCCATGTGTGGGGGACCATCAATAAAAATACTTGAAGTCAGGAGATAGAGTGTCTTGTTTGAGGACCAGCAAGGAGGCTGGAGTCACTGGATCACAGAGAACATGGTGGGCTGAAAGGTGTAAGAAGACTGGAAACTGGAGGAGGGGGCAGGATTTGAAGGGCTATGAATAATGAACAGAGGATTTTATATTTAATCCTACAGGTGATAGGGAGCTATTGGAGTTTATTAAGTAAGGAGGGGTTGCCTTTGTCATACCTGTGCTTTAAGAAAATCATTTGGACAGCTGAGTGGAGGATGGACTAGAGTGGGGAGAGGCTTGAGGCAAGGAGACCAACCAGTAGGCTATTGTAATAGGTCAGGCAGATAGAGCACATTTTCAATTTCACCTATTTACTCAATTTACTTGGATGTCTTTCACACAGGTATGACCAACTTATCAGGAATGTTGCTTTGTCTTCTCAAGGGGGACACGAAACTGCTGGAAACCCACACTTGCAGGTATAAATAGCAATGCATTGGGAGTCAAGAGACCCATGTTCTAACTACTGGATCTTCCACTAACTACCATCACCGTGGGTAAGTCACTTTCTCTTGCACTTGATTTTCTGACCTGTGAAAGGAGAGAGTTGGGCTACATGATGCCTAAGGTTCCTTCCCTTCCTAACACTTTATAATTCTAAGTGGCTATAGGAAGTGGGTTTCCTTGCGTGGTAAAGTTGGGAAGAAAAGAAAACCCAGCCCTTCAGAGACTACTAGAATTTGTACCAGAGTTTGAAGGCTGGCATTGATACTTATGCTGATGATACACTGATTACCAGCCAACGGTGACTAACGCTTATTGTGCATCTACAGTGTACAAAACCCTACATTGTGAAAAGAAGAGTCTGGACATACATTACTAGTGACTTTATATAACTCAGTGAAATGTGTATGAGTTCTGGTAGAAAAAATATCCCCATATTATTTTTAGTGTTTAGAAGTTTGGTGAAATGCCTGGAGCAGGAATCTTGTGATTGTATGAACATTTAAGCCCTATAGGGAATTCTGTGAGATAGTAATTAACTATGTTGTGCTTTAAAATATATGCAGGCTTTTCATTACCTGTACATATTATAATTTCTTTGTAGGAGTTCTGTGGAAAAATTAATTGGACATACACTGTATGTTGAGAAAGGAAGTGCCTTAAATGTGATTTTTATTAGGAATTTGGATCAAAATTATTTTCTGTGGAAATGAATATTGGAAATTATAATGAAAATAAATGAGAGAAAGATGATTCTTTATATAAATGTAAGGAAAGGCCTGTTATCATGTAGCTTGAAGGAAGGCAGAATAGGCATCTCTAGCCTCTTCTCCCACACTTCTCCAAGGGAGACTTTCATTCCTGCCAGGAGGTAAAGCAGGAGGTTGGGACCAGAGGCCACTCAGTTCTCCCCATGAGAGGGGGTATTGGGCTAGAAGTATATCTATCTATTTCCTTAAATATTCTTAGTCTAGGAGATATGATTGAGCTCATTGTAACTTACGATTGCTTTGTTATTGGGAGAAGGGGAAGGAGGACCTCAAGCTCTATATCCAAGACTTAACCTTTTCCCCACCTAATACCAATTCCATGCTATTTCCATGGCAAATAGCAAAGAAGCCCGTTTATCCAAATCATAGCAAAACGGAAATGAGAGAAGGTATACATAGGAGAATATGTACTATATAATAGGGAGAGAAGGAGCAGTGAGATGACTCAGCTCAACCAAGAGAGAAGATCCTAGATCTTACCCAAGGGGAAACTCCTTGAAGTTCCTAGAGTAGCAAGGTAGGGATAAAGATATGATGGAGATCACCTACTTTTTTCATGTCTCCCCAGTCTTTCTCTTCAACAACTGATTGGCTTGGTCTCTTTTGTCTCCTCTTTCTAACCTGGAAGCCAACTCTACCTTTGATGAAGAGTCTCACTTGGAGAGTCCCCACCAGGGACTGACTGGCGATGGCTAGAGCTCTCTCACCTTTCATGAACCCTTCCATGGACAAGACATTCATCTCCACCAATAAGGAAAGAGTCTTATGTGGTAGTTTTAGGGATAAGGGTTACATAAACTTGGTATACACAAAGGTTTTCAGGAGCCCATGAGAGTAGTTTGGGGGTTGGATTAAAAGACTTTTAAGGCTTCTTTTAGCCCTACAATCCTATAATACTGTAGTTCTCACTTTGGTATTTTGGAATATCAGCGGTTTCATTAGTGGTTTCAACTTCTCTATATCTTTTCATCTGCTGTGGTACTTGTCTGTCTTCATGTAAATTATTCATAAAATGTCCAATGCTTACATATTTTTTCTGTCTTGAAAGTTCACATATAATATTTGGATTGTTCTTCTATTTATTCTGATTCTCCCTTTTTCTAGCTCATCTCCTTTTTTTGAGCATATAAGCCTTTGATTTTGTTGTTCAGCTGTTTTTCGGTCATGTCCCACTCTTTGTGACCCCATTTGAGGTTTTCTCGGCGAAGATACTAGAGTGGTTTGCCATTTTCTTCTCTAGGGTTTGATAATATCCCCAAAAAAGATTTTTTTAAATTGATACATGGAGTTTTGACATACTAGACACTCTAAACCACACCTTCCCCTCCACAAACTACCATACAAAGCGTATTCCTAAAAAACAGGTAAATAAAACCACTTAGTACAGCACTTTTAGCATACACCATTTTCCAATGTGCGGTTTGCAGATTAATGTAAAAGAAAGTTATTTAAGTCTGATGTTATGGCACCAACATTGCTCACTGAATTTGACTTCTGATTTATTTGCTCTTGGTGCTATTTGAAAATTACAATCATTGTGCTTATTTTTCTTCCTGCTTTCTTTGCTCTGCATCACTAGAAATAAGTTTTTATATTTATCTGAATTCATCATTATTTATGGCATGGTTATTATTCCATTTCTCAACCAAAGTTTGTTCACTATTCCTTAATCATTGGCCACATTTTATTTCCATTGAAATATCTTAAGTCTATTCTTGATATATATATATATATATATATATATATATATATATATATATATATATATATATATATATATACATATGTGTGTGTGTGTAGGTATGTATGTTTATGTATGTGTGTAAGTATATATATATATATAAATGTATATGTGTGTATGTGTGTGTGTGTATATATACACACACACACACATACACACACACACACACACATATATATATATATATATATATATACACGTATGTATACCTTTCTTTGTTCTCAATATACTTTTTGAAGTATAGTCTCTGTACTGGATGTCCGAGTTAAAAATAGTTATAATTTAGTGTTCTCCTGGGGAAAAAAAAAACTAGCTTGTATATATCTTGGATATAGTCATATGTTTTTACATTCTCTCTCCTGTAGAAAATAAGCTTTTTGAGGACAGGGACTGCTGACTTTTTAATCCCCAACACCTTAAGCTTGTTGACTGATAATAGCTTCCTCTTGAGAATATCTCTTACACTTGTTCTCATGCATCTGTCATCGCTGGTAATGTGTCAGGGCCTTGCTGTAATCTTTCCACTGTCATTTGAGTTATTTGTAATTTTGATTGATCCAAGATCAAGGTGTTCTATGATTCACAGGAAACTAGCATCTTCAGGATAGTAATGGCATTAAAGAGACGGGCGTGTGCAACAGAAAGCCATTTGGCATCAATGAAATCACTGTACAATTTTCCAAATGTGATCCAGCCTTGACCTCTTTTTTCCCCACTCAATGCTTGACCCAGCTGCTTGTTGTCCACCCGATATGTCTGCCTAATATGAATACATCGGTGGGTTACTTCAATGGGCTAGCCTTCCAGCTGCATGCCATACTATGGGCAAGATGCTTCTTTCATCTGCTTTGTTTTTATATAGTATATAATTAGACTGATTGCTCTTTCATTACTGTCAGTTTTACTCAGATGCTTTGTTGTGTCTCAGGACTCAAAACAATGTGTCTTTCCTGAATAGAAGGATTTTGAAAAAAGATGAGTAGCGAATAAAAATAATAATACTACCTAGCACTTATATAGCACTTTAAATGTTGCAAAGGACTCTATATTTAATCCTCACAACAACACTCTGAGATAGATGCTATTATTATCCCCATGTTACAGATGAGGAAACTGAGATCAAGAGAGATTAATTGACTTACCCAAACTAACACAGCTAATGCACCTGAAGTGAGATTTGAAATAATTTCTTTCTGACTCTAGTGTTACTCTGATACCTGGCTGAAGTACAAATCACAAAAAAGCCAGCGTACCCTCATCAAGAACAAGTCAGGCCAGGGTAAACTCATTTCCTTTTTTTTAGAAACAGGTTTACTGGTCTGATCTATCAGGTGAATGCTATAGATTGTCTGCCAAGATTTTGGCAAAGCATTTGATAAATTCCCCCATGCTATCCTTATGGAAAAGATGGAGATACATGGTATAGAAAACAGTACAGTTTGTGGATATGTAACTGATGGAAGGGCCATAACCACAGAGTTTTCATTTCAAATCCTAATTTAATTTAATTTAATGATTTAATGTCAGTTTTATAGGTACATTCTGGTTGAATCCTCCAGAGATCTCTGTGAGGCTTTCTGCTGCTTAAAATTTTTTAATCAATGACTTGGATAAAGATCTACCTAGCAACTAGGTGGCATAGTGGCTAGAGTGCTGGTCGTGGAGTCAGGAAGACCTGAGTTCAAATCCAGCCACAGATACTTACTAGCTATGTGATCCTGGGCAAGTCACTTAACCCTGTTTGCCTCGGTTTCCTCATATGTAAAATAAGCTGGAGAAGGAAGTGGCAAACCACTCCAGTATCTTTGCCAAGAAAACCCCAAATGGGGTTACAAAGAGTAGTACATGGCTCAACAATGACAGCTAGATGACATAATTATCCTGAGTGTAGATGAAACAAAGCCGGGAAGGATATGTGGCTGACTTACTGGGTGACATTGCAATGTCAGTTGAAATTCACTTGATCCAAATCCCAAAAATTTGAATTCAAAATTCAAAAAGACCTTGACTGGTTAGAACATTGGGCCAAATTGAATTAAGATGAAATTTAAGAGTTAATGTAAAATCTTATAGGTGGATTAAAAAAAAACCCAATCCAATTTCATAAGTACTAGATGTGAGAGGCATAGTTAGATATCAGTTCACCAAAAAAAAATAGATGTAGGTTTTCAGTGGACCTCAAGCTCCATGAGTCTATGATGTAATAGGACAGTTTGCAAAGAGGCATATCAGTGTTCAGCCATTTTTCAGTCATGTCTGATTCTTCGTGACCCCATTTGGGCCATTTCCTTCTCTAACTCATTTTACAGATGAGAAAACTGAGGCAAATAGGATTAAATGACTGGTCCAGGGTCACATAGCTAGGGCTAGATTTGAATTTAGTAAGATGAGTCTTCCTGACTCCAGGTTTGGCTCTCTTTCCATTGTGCACCTAGGCTTGGTATATAGAAAACTTTCTAATGATTTCTATTCTAACAATAGAAATTACCTACAAGTGGAATGGGTTGCCTTAGGAAGTAGTGTGTTCTCTTTCCATGGAGGTCTTCAAGCAAAGGAAGAATGGCTACATTTTGGGTATATAATGTAGAGGATTCTCATTCAGATATGGGTTGTCTTTGAGATTTCCTTCTATGATTCTATGAAAACTTTGTTATAGATATGGAATTCTTTGTTTAGGCCTTCTTTGGAACATCTTCTATAATACTGGAAAATACTTTAGGTAAACATATATCCCTGTACAATTCCTACTTTTGTAAACCTTAAAGTGCAGTGTAAATGTAAATTATTATTATTGATATTGTTAAGCAATCAGTGAACAAAATTATCTCTATAGTTACATTTGTAAATTGGTCTTGCATAATTTTACTGCATATATAGGTAAAGCTTAAGGAACACTTTAAAAGCTGTATTTTGTCTTAATACTTATTTGAAGTCAATAAGTGGTAAATAGCAGGATTTTATTTTTTTTTATCTCTCAGTATGTGTGCCTATAAAAATGCCATTTATATAATTTTTATAGACTCATGGAAAATTATCTGTAAAAATCTATGTTTAATGTTCTTGTTTTCATCAAGGATACCATCAATGCATGCATAGGCCATTTAATAAAGATCTCGTGAAGGTATAAATCAGGTATATAGTTAGACAGTTATTGATGTTTTTACCACTTCCTCAGGTACTGACATGGTAGAGTCCAATTCGATGTTTTATTATTGTTTCTGTGCAAATAGATCATTGGAAAGCACTAGATCTGTTTCAATTCTCATTTCTTTGTGTCCTCATTCTGGTTTCCTCTATACACATTTTTCGTTATTGTCTCTGTCTCAAGCCATGTTTTATTTATGTTCACTTCCCTGTTTGTAATTTTTTTGAAAGGTAATATTGTTCATAGTCTTCTATTATCTTCCATTATGCTGCTACCGAATGAGTTTGTTATCTAAAGAGATCCAAACAAATGTCTAAGGTTGTCATATTTCTTCATTTGTCCAAGAGTTTCTGTTTGTTGGCTGAGGCCGTTTCTGAACTCTTCTAGCCCCGTTTTCATGGTGACTTTTGAATCAGTTTAAACACCAAGACACCGAACTAGAATCAATGTTCTTCCCTTTGTGTATTTCCCTTTTTCAGATGGGACAGCCCTGTTCAAATAGGTCAGGTTGGAGGGCTTAGTTATATCACACAATAGAGATGGATAATATCACAAGTAGTGTCTCTTTATATTTATCTTTTCTTTTACTTTTGTTGACTATTTGGATTTTTGTTCAAACCAGCCCAACAATCTGACAATTATTTTTCCCATCTTTTAAGATATAGCCAATTCCATTCTTTAAAATGTCATCTAGGGTTTGTTATATTTAATAGCTCTCTGGAGAATGGCCAGCGTAAAACTTCTGAGTAACTGACAGGCCTCTGGTCTCTTTCATCTCTTGATCCCAAACCGTATTTTGGTCATCTTCTTCCGTGCACCCTTTCACATTGATGTCAACAAGCATCAGGGCATGTCCTGCCTTAGTTGGAGATGCTTGTCAACCTTTCACTTTTAGATCTGTCATCTCTATGAGTCTTATTTCGCAGAATTTCTCTTACTCTATCTTTTTCCCTTGGGCACACAATGAAATCAATTCCTCCTTAGGCATGGGGAATAACTGCTCTATATCTTCTTAATAATAATGATAATAACAACAAATAGGAATGTGAATAGCTAGCATTTATACACTACTTTAAGATTTGCAAATCATGTTTCCTGTTATCTCATTTGATCCTCCCAACAAATCTGGAAGGTAGGCGTTATGATGATCCCCATTTTACAATTAAGGAAACTGAGGCAGAAGTTAGTGACTTGCCCGGGTCACACAGATAGTAAATATCTGAGACCAGATTCAAACTCAAGTCTTCCTGACTCTATCCACTGAATCACCTAGATGCTTCCAAAAATAAAAAGTAACATTTATATAGCACTTTGAGGTTGCAAACCACTGTACATAGTGGTCTCCTGGTAAATGTTTAACAACCATCTCTGAAAAAAGGTATATATGATATTTTAAAGTCATCTGCAATATTAAAATTTCTCCGTTACTTTCTTAAGTCTAGATATAATCAACCAAACAATAAAGAGAACCTCATTTGGTAGCATACGCCTATTTTGAGGTATAATTGCTCACACTGAAATTTTAAGTATCAGTTCTCCTAAGAGAGTATGAACTGAGTCTAGCATGTCCCTAACTGTACATGTATTATCAGAGGGTCAAGGCACTTATCTCCTCTTAGTTTGAATTTTCTATCTCTGAAATAAAAGATTGGACTATAATATTTCTTGAGAGTAGTGCAGTGGATATCATGCCAAGGCCTGAAATTAGGAAGCTTCAACTTCACAAGTTCAAGTTTATCCTCAGACATTTATTAGCTATGTGACCTTGAGCAAGTTACTTAACCCTGTTTGCCTCAGTTTCCTCATCTGTAAATGAACTGGAGAAAGAAATTGCAAACCACTCCAGTGTCTTTGCCAAGAAAACCCCAAATGGGGTCATGAAGAGTCAGGCAGGACTGAAAACTGACTGAACAGTAGCAACATCTCTTGAATCCCTTCTAACTGAAATTCTGTGATCCTATGAGATGACCATTCATTTTGGCCTGAGTTCACAAGAAACCAACTTCACCAACTCCATTATTTGCCTTTCCAAGAGAACCTGTGAGTCATCTTCCCATTAACTGTCATTTCATTATCTTCTTTGGCTTCATTTTATAGCATCAGTGTTAATACGGATGTGGTTGAGTTCCTACAGCTGTATCAGAACTCATGGTCATTGTACAAAGCATATATTGTTAAGATCGGTTACAGCAAATGGAGAGCTTCTGAATGCTGTGGATAAGTTCACTTACCTTGGTAGCGTACCTTCCAGGGATGTACACATTAATAATGAGGTTGACGCACGCATTGCCAGAGCTAGTTCAGTGTTGGGAGACTCTGGAGAAAAGTATGGGAGAGAAGAGGTATTAGACTGACTACCAAAGTGAAGGTCTACAGAGCCATTGTGCTGGCCTCATTGTTGTATGCCTATGAAACTTGGAAGATATACCAGCGCCCTGCCAGGAAACTGAATTGCTTCCATTTGAATGTCTTAGGATAATTCTGAAGATCACCTGGCAGGATAAGGTACCAGACATTGACCTTTCTTGAACTAAACTGCCAAATGTTCAAACTCTGCTTCAGAGAGCACAAGTCCAATGGGCTGGTCACATTAGTTTGCATGCAAAACGTACACTTGCCCAAAAGACTATTTTATGGAGAATTCACACAGTCCAGTTGTTCACAGCGTGTTCAGAAGAAGAGATACAAGGACACTCTCAAGGTCTCTCTTAAGAATTTTAGAATTGATTGTGTGACATGGGAGACACTGGCACAGGATAGCTCAGCATGGCATAGCCACATCGGAGAAGGTGCTGTGCTCTATGAGCAAAGCAGAATTCAAACAACTCAAAGGAAACATAGGACGCATAAATTTAGAGAGTCCACCCCAAATTTTCACATGGACTGTTTGTGCCCAGCCTGTGGTAGAGCATTCTGAGCTCACATTGGTCTGATCAGCCACAGTCAGACACACTGAAACTTGACTCTAACATAGTGATGTTATTTTGGTCCTCTTCAAGAACGAAGGACAACAACCAACTATTGTTAAGAATACCAACGACTGAATTAATGTTTATAGGTCATTGAGGAACTCTGTGACTGTTGGCATCTTTTACTTCCTTTTTCACACCCTTGACAATCTGCTAATAATTCACATCTACGCCATGGTTTAAGATGGGCAAAATATACATGTACTGTCAGACCCAGCAGTTATGTGGGTTAGATCTTCTGAACTGCTGGGTTTCCTCCTCCCTTTTTGTTCTTTGTTAACAAACTCTTCTGACTTTAGATTTAGGATCTTTTATGAGTCTCTTTCATCTCAGAATTTCTCTGCATCCATTTCCATTCTGTGGAAGAGAGGGGTGAGAAATATATGTGAAATGGAGGTGATTTTAAAAACAAAAATTGATCAATAACTATTTTTAAAAATAAATTTCATGTATTTTAAAATATCTGTTCACACACATATAAAGAAAATATTTGCAAAAAATTTTTAAATGATACTCTGTGAGGTTGTTATGGCCTTGTCTCTCTTCCTCACACACATAGACCCTCTCAGAGAGAGAAGAGAGCTGCAAAAAAGTGAGGTGAGAGGGCATCGAAGATAAAAATAGGTGACTGGTTTCCATTGCTACTTAGAATCAATCCTTCAGGGGTGGGTTTTTCATCAGCCATCATGCTGTGGAAGGATCATTTGAGGGAGCTGGGGTTATCTGACCTGCAGAATAATAGCTAATAATAATAGTTAACATTTTATGTACTCTTACTATGCCAGGGTATATGGGGTATTCAGGAGGACTAGCACCTCTGGTGTGAGGGCTTGCTGAAGCCTCTTCAGGGCTGCTCAACCACCTTTGGTGTCCACCTGATGTAATGGCAAGCAAAGTGGGACTTTTTGTTGTTTTTTTCTTTTGGAGTGCTTCTCAGCACTAAGACAATCAAGTCCCTTTGATTGAGTCTTTGATTGAATCAAGAGTCTTTGATGGCCTGCTTAAGTCACAAGAAAGCCTAAGTCACATGAGTTTGAGTCACATGGTTGTGACGCCCTCTGTGGGCTGACCGTGAAGAGGTGTACATATACTCTGAGATTAGCATTTCGCTTTGGGGGGCTCACTCATTGGAAGAGTGTTCATGTGATTTGGCCAGACAAGACTCTGGGTAGATGTTAAGGAGCTGCCCCCAGCTTTGAAAACCCAGATGTTGGTACTTCTCTCTCTGGTAACTATGTATGCATTGCTATGGACAGACAGAAGCCCTGTCCACTGATTTGTGTTATTTACTCTGTTTATATAATTTCTGCTTGTAATTTCTGTTTGTGTTTTCTCTGAAGTTCAGGGTGCTGACTTTTCCCCCTGAACTAAGTGAATGACATATGTATGTTCAATTAAAGTGAGTTTGTAAACACCTTAAAGTTGATTTCCTTAGAAGAGCAGATCAAAGAATCTGTGCTAGCAGCCCTCCTGTGTGCTGGCTTATTGGCCTTATACCTCCACAGAAGCTGCAAGCAGCATTGTTGTTATACCTGATTAACACAACAATCACCTGTGGCCCCAAGAAGCTGTAGCATGTATAGTGGCCACAACCCGAGTCTAGGCAAATGGGCTAAACCAGGTTGAGGATAAGCAATAGGCCTCAAACCCATTGGCAAGTCAGGAAGATATCTGTCCCAAGCATGTGAAGACTTCCCTGGGTGAAATGGGTGGATGAGAACAATTTGTTCCAATGGCCATAAAGGCACTGAAGTAGGCTCTATGGGGCACTTAGAGCTTGGTCAGACATTGGGCCATCTCCAGTCGTTTTGACTTTTGTCTTGCCATGGGACTTTGGTGACTCCAGAAGAGAGAGTGAGGCTGATGACTTTACTCAACTCTGCCTCATTTAAATCCAAGTCTCACACAAGTCAAGACATTACCCCATGATGTCATGGGTCCTTTACAAAAACAAAAGACAACAACGCAACGTATGTGGTAGGCGTTGTGCTAAGCACTTTGTAGTTATTATCTCATTGGTCCTCAAAACAACCCTGGGAGGTAGGTGCTATTATTATCCCCATTTACAGATGAAGAAACTGAAGCAGATGGAGGATAAGTGACTTGCCCAGGGTCACACAGATAGTAAGTATCTGAGGTCAGATTTTAAACATGGGTCTCCCTGATTCCAGTACCGCCACCCCTCTCTCCACTTTACCACCTAGCTGCCAAGAGAGGATTAGAGAGACATATTTTTCTTCAAATATTTGAAAGGAAGAAGGATTAGGTTTGTTTAGCTTGGCCCAAAGGGTGGAACTGGATGACTGCGGATAATGCTGATGCTTAAGGTTGATGTTAGAAGAGCAGAGCTCTCCCTAACACAGCTACCCAAAAGAAGAGAGGATGCTCCATAGGTACAGAGATCCCTCTTGCTGGAGTCTTCATGCAAAGCCCAGAAGATTTACCTGGGAATCTATTGTGGAAAGGATTCTTGCTCAGATATATGAAGGACTAGATGTTCTCTGAGGTTCCTCAGAGAATCTCATATGAGATTCTGTGATTTGATAAATATACTTTTCTTTGAGGCTAATAAAAAGATAACTTGCAGCTAGCTGTCACTTTGATTCCCAATGATGAGAGCTTCTAGGGGCAAGGGAATTTCTTTTCAAATCTACATGTCCAAAACAGAGGGGAGAGTTGATGCATTTTCCAGTGAATTAGAGTAGTATAGACTGCCAATACAGCTTATCCAAGTTCATGCAATATGTAGGCCCGCATGGGCCAAGCTTTAGAAGATTCTGAGCTCTTTTTTCCTTCTCCATAGCGGACTTCACACAGCTGCAAGCTACCCAGCTATTATCAACTCTACTGTCATCATCAATGGGAAGTTTCCTTCTAATTCTGTTTCAGCCACATCAGAGGAAAGTGAGAATTAAGACTTTGTGCCAGAAAGATTAAAAGGACTGCAGTCAGTAAAGGATAAAGAAAATGATCTATTGTCTGTTCCTGGGCTTCCACAATTTGGCTAGCCCACATACTGAGCAATTTGTCTGCTATGTCTCTTCTTCTCATTTCACCCTGAAGATCAGGTTCATACTGGCTCATTTGAAGGCTGAGAAAAGAAACAAACTTTGGGTGGCAGGCAGAGAGAAATCATAGTTACACATGCAGAATGAAGTAGATGACTGAAGCAAATCTGGGTAATTTAAAGGGATTCTGGGTATTGCCACTGAATGACTAAGCAGTTTCCTTCTGATTATTCTTGTTCATCATTTCCATCTATCCAAACTCCATCTGTCCTTCAAGGGCTAACACTACCTCCAGGATTGCTCCCTTCTGAACTTCTATAGCAATCTTTTTTTAAAGTAAATAGCATTTTATTTTTTCCAATTACTTATAAAGACAATTTTCAACATTCATTTTTAATAAGATTTTGAACTCCAAATTTTTCTCCTTCTTTCCCTCCCCTTCTCTTCCCCAAGATGACAAGCAATCTGATGTAGGTTATACATGTGCACTCATGTAAAATGTATTTCCAAATTAGTCATATTGTGAAAGAAAAAACAGAACAAAAGGGAAAAACCATGAAAGAGACAAAGAAAGTGAAAATTACATGCTTGCATCTGTATTCAGATTTCATCAGTTCTTTCTCTGAATAGCATTTACCATCATGAGTCTTCTGGAATTGTCTTGGATCACTGTCTTGCTAAGAAGAGCTAAGTCAGTCATAGCTGATCATCACACAATGTTGTCATTACTGTGTATAATGTTTTCCTTGTTCTGCTCCCTTCACTCAGCATCATGAACTTCTGTACCAATCCGTACCACTCATGATGACTCTTTATCTGTGTAATAGCCCTGTCCTATACTGGTGTTTCCTTAATGTATGAATATCTTTTCTCCTCTTTGGGATCTTGAGCTCCTGAAGGACAGGGATTATTTCTTGTGCTTTTATGTTATTGGGGAGGAGGAGGAGGTGATCATTCCCATAAATTTATTTGTCCTCCTCTATAGTTGATGAAATTTTAGAAGGTAAGGGTCAGATAGGTATTAAGGCTTTAAACAGAATGCAAGAATTGTCTACACTCTCTTATCTCTTTATGGGATGTGTTTGTTATTGTTTGGTAGTTTCAGTTGTATCCAACCCTTTTGGGGTTTTCTTGGCAAAGATATTGGAGTGATTTGCCAATTCCTCCTCTGGTTCATTTCGCAGATGAGGAAACTGAGGCAAACAGGGTTAAGTGACTTGCCCAGGGTCATGCAGCTAGTAAGTGTGTAAGGCCAGATTTGAATGCAGGAAGATGAGTCTTCCTGACTTCAGGTTGGGCACTCTACCCACTGTGCCATCTAGCTGCCTCTACTGCACCACCTAGCTGCTCTTATGAGATATGACATTTCTTTCAAGTTCAATGAAATTAGAGGGCATTAGCTGGCTGTAGCTAAAGCATTGCTGACATTAAGGCTAGTGGACGTGATGGAATTCAGGTCAGCTATTTAAAATCCTAAAAGATAATACTGTTAAAGTTCTGCACTGAATATGCCAGCAAATTTGGAAAACTCAAAAATGGCCACTGGATTGGAAAAGATCAGTTTATGTCCTAATCCTAAAAAAGGACGATGCTGAAAATTATTCAAACTACCAAATAATTGAGTATATTTCACACACTAGCAAGGTTATGCCTAAGATTCTGTGAGCAAGGCTTCAGCAATATGTGAACTGAGAATAACGAGAAGAGCAGACTGAATTTTGAAGAGACAAAGGAACCAGAGACCAAATTGCCAACATTCACTGGATTATGGAGAAAGCAAGGAGTTCCAGGGGAAAAAAAAAAAAAAAACTTCTGCTTCGTTGACTACACTAAAGCCTTTGACTATGTAGATCACAACAAATGTGGCAAGTCCTCAAAGAGATGGGAGTACCAGATCATCTTACTTGTCTCCTGAAGAACCTGTATGGGGCTCAAGGAGTAACAGTTAGAATCAAACATGTAACAACCGGCTGGTTTAAGATTGCAAAAAGAGTATGACAAGGCTGTATATTACCACTTTATTTATTCAACCTATATGCAGAGTGAAATGACAGGCCTGCATGAATCAAAAGCCAGAATTAAGGCTGCTTTACCATTTCTGATGGCAGAAAGTGAAGAAGAATTAAGAAGCCTCTTAATGAGAGGGAAAGTGGGGAGTGTAAAAGCTGACTGAAGTTTAACATCAGCAAAAAACCAAGACTTGGCAACTGTCCCATCACTTCCTGGCAAATAGAGAGAGAAGAAACGGAAACAGTATCAGAATTTATATTCTTTGTAGACAGCTACTGCATCCATAAAATTAAAAGACACTTGCTCCTTGGAAGGAAAGCTATGGCAAATCTGGAAAGCATTCTAAAAAGCAGAGGCATGACTTTGGTGACAAAGGTTGGTATAATCAAAGCTATGCTTTTTCCAGTAGCAACGTATGGTTGTGAGAGTTGGACTATAAGGAACGCTGAGTGCTGCAGAATGGGTGCTGTCAAACTGTGGTGCTGGAGAAACCTTTGGACAGCAGGGAGATCAACTCAGTCAATACTTAAAGAAATTAATTCAGGCTATTCACTGGAAGGTCAAACACTGAAGCTGAAGCTTACATAGTTTGACCACATAATGAGAAGACAGGACTCATTGGAAAAGACCCTGATGTTGGGAAAGATTGAAGGCAAAAGGTAAACAGGATGGCAGAGGATGGAATGGATAGATAGTGTCATGAAAACAATGAACACGAACTTGGACAAACTCCAAGAGATAGTGGAGGATAGAGAGGCTATGGTCCATAGGGTTATGAAGAATTGGACACGACTGAATGACTGAACAACAAAACTGACCACAAAATTTGGTGTACAATACCTTTTTGGATCACTCCAGTTGTGGATTTTCCCCATTCCTCCTCCTGCTAAAATTAGTATATATACAAATATGTGTATATGTTTATGTATGTAATTATATATACCATACATATATACATACATGTGTATGTAGTTAATACCACAATGAGCATATTTCACAGCACACTACTATAATAATGCTATATTATAATATTATAGTACTGTGTATCAACTCATTGAGGGGGGCTGGACTAAATGTTCCCTTCTAACCTCTGGTCTATGATTCCATGATAGGTATGCATGCTGTTTCTCTCTAGGACAATATCAACTCCTCAAGGCCAGGGAGTGTTTCATTTTTGGTTTTGGGTCCTAAGCTCCTAGCATAAAGATTGGCACATAGGAAAGATTTAATGAATTTGTGAATTGAATTAAGGGGGAGCAAAGAATTAAATTTAAATAAAAATAAATAATTCAGAAACAATGGAATAAAAACTTTATATTATAGGAACTATGGTTTTGGTATATTAGGTCTATTATAGTATATTAAACGTAATGAAATGACAGAATATAAATTATAGTACTTTGAAGGTGAAGAAAATCAATTAAGATTCACCTCACTTATTGACTCTGCATCGTATTCAAAGTTGCCTCTGGGCAAGAGCTTCAGCTTTACATTTCCTTTTGCTGGTGGAGTCCAGGACAAAGTTTTTCATTCTTTGCAATTGCTGGCTTATTTTGCTGAGGTGAGTGAGACGTGGTTGAATTCATTCTGTATCCTGACAAAGGCCAGTCTTGCCGATACATAGAGCCACATGTTTATTTTACATCAATTAGACCCTCCCAGGCTCCTTTTCAGACAGGCCAATTCATCAGGCTACCTTATGTAGAGGCTCCTGTTCCACACATGCTCACATCATGTGCTTGGACACACAACTGAAAAAAACCTTCCCACATCTTGGTTTATTTTGATGGACAGTATAGAATGGTGGAAAAGAGTATTCGGGGTCAGAAGCAACCAGAGTATGAATCCTGTGTCTGATGCTACCTGTGTAACCACTGGCAAATCCCTTCCCCTGTTTGAACCTGTTTCTTTATACGTAAAATGGGAATCTTTTAGAGAGCAAATGAGATAACGTATGTATCGCAAACGAATGGATTGTGTCAACTTGCTCTACCAGTACAGATCCCAACCTGTCTATGACTCAGTAGATGGGGCTAAGTCCTGATTAATGAGGATAGCAAATCTCCTCAAGTGGTGGTATTATTTGAATTTGTACTACACATTTTGATTGGGCTGGAACCAATTATCATATTTTACATAATTATAACTTCAAATAGTGAGAATTTGACTACATGCAACCACTTCAGGGGATTCATTATTCACATTAATCAGGACCTAGCTGTAAGTCTTATGGAGTTCCTTGAGACATATAGAAATTACCCAGGGTAAGTCAATAAGTTTTACAGGAAAGATTTGAACATAAGTTCATGCCCAGCTCCCCACTCCCTATGCCACGCTGCTTCCTAGGTATGTAAACTGCTTAGTAATCTTTTTTTTTCTGAACATGTGACATAGGTACTGGTATAGAGAACTCTCAGGGAGGAAATTCCTTCCACTAATGCCTAAAGTCTTAAAAATCAGTTGAGGCAATAAAGGGTCTAGTGACACAGTTAGTATGGTCAGAGACAAGACTTAAATTCAGTTATTCCTAACTCTGAGACCAGATCTTGATCCATTGTGCCATTGTAAATCTTTTGCTGTTCAGTCATTTTTCAGTCATGTCCAACTCTTTGTGACCCCTATTTAGGGTTTTCTTGCAAAGATACTGGAGTGGTTGGCCATTTCTTTCTCCAGCTCATTTGACAGATGAGGAAACTGAGGCAAACAGGGGTTAGTGACTTGTCCAGGGTGACACAGCTAGTAAATGTCAAGCCCAGATTTGAATTCAGGAAGATGAGTCTTCCTGACTCCAGGCCTAGCACTCTACTGTGCCACTTTCCACCTGTAAATCTTACAGTAGATATAAATATCAACTATAATTGTTTTGTTGGAAAGTCAAGATCTGTTAGAGGTCATAGGTTGATGGATCTAGAAGTGGGAAGGGCTATCTAGTTCAATCTTTTTATAGTTGAGGAAGCTAGGGACTGTGGAGGTGAAGTATCTTGGACATAGTAGGTTTCCTCTAAACATCAGGCTACCCCATAAGAGTTTGTGATTTTGCTCTTCTGGGATTTACTTCCCTAGCCCTTTCTTGACTCCCACCAATGACTTTCATTTGTCAGCTGCTGCTGGATATAATACATTCCTGTATATGTTTGCTTGCTCTGGTGTTAGGCTTCTGGTTTGTTTTTTTTTTGGCCTCATACTATTATGGAATAATAAAAATAGGTTAGCCTTAAAGTTGAGAAGTATTTGTGATCCTTATGATAGCTCTTGTACAAATAATATTGTCCGTCTTTTATGGATGAGGAAATAAGTAGCTGAGAAAGGATTCAAACCTGGATCTCTTGCCTCCAGGTCCTGTATTCTTTTCCATTAGACTCAACTTCCTGCCATGTGGAAATTGTCCAAGGAAGAATGACCAATACATTTATTAACTGATTAAATGAATGCCTTTTAAAATGGAAACTATGGTAGCATTGGGCAGCTAGGTGGTACAGTGGACAGAGTGCTGGACCTGGAGTCAGGAGTACTCATATTCCTGACTTTAAATCTGGCCTCAGACACTTACCAGCTGTGTGATCTTAGGCAAGTCACTTAACCCTCTGTTTGCCTCTGTTTCCTCATCTGTAAAATGAGCTGGAGAAGAAAATGACAAACCACTCCAGTATCTTCACCAACCCCCTCCCCCCAAACAAAAAAAAAACAAACAGGGTCATGAAGAAACAGAAATGACTGAAAAAGAACGGAACAACAACAATATGGTGGCATTAAAATATAAAGCAGTCACATGCCCAAACCCTGAGACATATACTGTGACTTTTCTCCTCCTGCTTTTGGAATCTGTCAGTTAACAAACAATTATTAAGTGCCTACTATGTGCCAATATATCGTAAATATAGAGAGCTATTCAGAGGGTATTAAGTTCAACTCCTGCACTTTACAGATGAGGAACTGAGGCCCGGGAGAGTTACCATATTTTACCATGTAATTGTCACAGATTTTATGCCAAAATTTTTTTTTCAAAAAAGTAGATTCTGTGAAGCTTTTTAAAAAATTTGCTGGTATTACTTAAAAATCATTTAGTACTAAACTATTTTGGTGCAAGATTAGGATGCATGGAATACTTGTGAATGTATGTTAAAATTGAATACTGCCAACGTGCTTGCACTGAGAATTCTAGGCTTGCAGATCACAATGTTCAAGAGATAAATGCATATCCATGGGCTGCTGGTGAACAAATACATTGGTGCTCTGTTTACCTTGAAGCAGCACGATGACAGAACTATATCATGTGACAATTAGGGATGAAAGGTTATAAACAAATTTTTGGACTGAAAAAACAGGGCATGACAATTATGGTGGTGACAATTATGAAGTGAAATACAGTAAATGATCTACCTTAACTTACAAAGATAATACGTATCAGAGACAACATTTGACCCCAGCTCTTCTAATTCCAGGGCAAATGTTCTTTCTATTATACTATAAAGCCACACCTTATTAAGGTTGAAAGGGACCATCAATGCCTAATCCAACCATCTCATTTTACATATGAGGCAACTCAGGTCTAACAGGGGAAGTGACTTCTCTAAGGCAACATAACTAGTAACCTGCAGAGCTAGGACTATATATAATCTGGGTCTTCTGACTGCCCACTCTATACCCTGTGCCCTATGGTCATGGCTGAGAACCCATACTTTGATACAGATTTTGATTTATTATTTCACATCCTCTAATAACCTGTGAATTGGGATAGGAGTCTGGGGAGGTATGGCTGGATTCAGTCCCAAGAAAACTGTAGGCTTATTTTTTCAAATACTCTAGGGGAATGAGGCTTTGTTCAGAAACCACTTCTTCAGATTCAGCTCCTGGTTCCCATCCAGAGAATGTCTTCCTTTAGATTGTTTGTGTTACTAGGTCATGAGTATGTAGGTAATAAATAAGGCTACTTGCCATTCAAACTCTTTTCTCCTGGACCCTGGAACATTACTGACTTGTAGTTAGGTGTACTAAGTAGAATTTAGTGCAAATAGACTTGGAGTATGTGTGCATACAACTACAATTAGGGCAGGGTAACTGGGATCTTGTTCCAAGGCCCGGAAATTTAGAAAGGAACTTCTAATAATCATTTGTAATCTCAATTAGCCCAGAAAAAAGGGTGGTGGGGTTTTTTTTTAGCACCTAGTTAGCAAGAATAATTTTCTAAAATTGAAAGTTACCTGATTTTGCATGCTTATGCATTCTTTTCCTATTCTTAGTTACAATTGGACCAGTATGTTGCATTTCCCCACCCTCCTCCATAGCCTCCTCAGTGGTGGCTTCAAGGTATCTGTCTATAGTTTCCACTGCCACCACCCTGCCCGAATCAATTGAATATGTTTCATGTTACTTTCATCAACAAAAAAGGTGAATTAAAGCTTGGTTTTTATGTGTATGTATTGGGAACCTGGGAAGAGGAAATGGATTAGGCTTTTTACCAAGAATTGGTCTAGGCCAAAGGTGGGGATGATGCTCCAGTGGATTGAGCATGCCTCACCCAACTGATCTACATGAGGTCAGGGAAGAGGGGAGAAGCTATTTGCCAGATTCCCACATATTTCAGGAGAATTATACTTGCAACTTTAAGTAAATAGCTTTTTGGGAGATTCTGGAAGATTTAAGGTTGGGGAAGATTTGCTAAGACTAATTATAGTGAGTACTGAAGGGGAAATATTCAGAGCTGTTATTGCATGTGTCAGCATGTTTGTGTATGCATATGTGTGTTGAGGGGAGGAGGGTTGGTTCTCGTTTTGAATAGGGCCTGAATTATTATTCAACATTTAAAAAAATTGTCTTGTTCTTACACTGCCTAGATTTCCCCTTATATCCTTCTTCTTTCACTGGTCCAGAGAGTTTACCATGATAACAAAGAATTAAAAAAAAAATTAAAAAGGAAGAAGAAAAAACAGTCAGCATAATTGATCAACCCACAAAAAAATCTGATGCTATATTCATGTTCCACCATCTGTGGACCCTCATGTATGCAGAGGAACAGGGGAGGTATCTTCCCATATATCTTTGAGATGCCAAATTTGTTCTCTATAATTTCATATTTTATTTTGATTGTTTGGTGGTTGCGCTTTCCATTTACATTGCTGTAACCATTTTTTTTATAATACCTAACTTTTCTATAACACTTTAATGTTTACAAAGTCCGTACATGTATTATCTTTGTACCTCTGTACATCTATTGTCTATTGTTCTTTGCAACAACCTTGTGGGGGAGGTACTGTTTTTACCCCCATTTTATAGATGAAGAAACTGAGGCTAGAGAGAAGTTAAGTGACTTGCCCACGTTCACACAGGTAGTAAATGTCTGAGGCAGGATTTGAACTCAAGTCTTTCCTTCTCCAAGTCCAGCACTCTATCTACTCTGCTTATTTATTTTGCATCAGTTTTTGTACATCTTTCCATATTGTCTGCATTCATCATATCCATTGTTTATTATAGACCAGTACTATTCCATTACATTCAGGTGGCATTCCCCATTTGATAGGCATCTCCTTTGCAGGTCCTGAATTATTTAAAAAAATTCAGATAGAAATATCATCTTAAAAAAATTTCTAAAAAGCAAACCAGAAAAGTTGATTGAGGTCCAATAATGAGCATTGTTTATATAGTGCTTCCTTAATGTGCAGCCAACCCACATTAGAACAAATGCCCAGGAAACACTCAATTCATTTTTCCAATGCCTTAGCCAAGACGACTTGACATCACTTCATTTAGGATGTAGGGGGACAAAATGATAGCAAGGAAAATGGTTCTTCATTTCAATCTGGGACTAAGTCAAGAGGTGCGTATATGAAGGCCATTTGCAAACTGCTGAAATGCCTGATGAAATGAGCAAGTCAATCGCTTGCCGTAATGAAGTTATTTCATCTTGTTAAGCGATGTCTTCATGTTTGACAAGTACCAGGGACTTTAATTGAAAATTACTTTGGGAGGCTTGCCAGACATTACAAATTGAAAATATGAAAACTCTTCTCTTGGGTCAGGAAGGTAACAAGCACCATGTCAAATGTCATTACTATGTGTGCCTGCTAGGACTGTGCAGGTGGGAAGCTAAGTGTTGATTGCATATTTTAACCCAAGAATAATTTCCTGAACAGGCAATTTGTTGCCTTATTGATGAACTGAGGTTTTCAACAGCAGTAAAATGCAATTTATCCAGAACATATTTCCATGGGTTATGAAGATTGATTGTGCTGCTTGGTGAGAGTTTCAGTATTTGGTTATTTAGACGATGATTTATTAAAAGAAAAAAATGTTAATGATTTCCAGTTAAAGAAAATCTTACACTATGAACAGTGGTATTTAACTCAGCAGAGTTCTTAACTAACAGTGCTGAGGGTCTGGGAGAGAGTGTAGAGCTAAAACTGTGTTTAGAGTTTTTAACATTAGTCCGTTCTTGGACCTGGTCACCTAGCTTCTCTGGCTCTCTGGAGTCCCTCCTTAAGCGATTTTATTTCAGGTCAAGTGAAACGAGGGGAAAATAGGAGGCAAGTAAAGGACATAATCAGAAATTGCAAATGAGGTAGCAAAGGATGGGGCAGAGTAAGTGAGAAGCAAAGAAAGGTCATGGTAAGCCATAGAAGAGAGAACTTGGGGAAGGACAGTTAAAACAAACTGGCTTAAGAAAGAAGATGGAGATGAAGAAAGAGAATGGGAAAGAGGAGAAAGTCAAAGAAGGTGAAGGTATAATATATGGGAGTAAAGACCAAAAGAGTAAAGAAATTATCTTACTGTTCAGGCTTGGATCCAGGATTTTTTAATGATTCTGCTTTCAGCCCTGTCCTTTTGGTGTTAGGAATTGGTGCAGAGCCATAACTAGCAATTGTGTGTGTGTGTGTGTGTGTGTGTGTCTGTGTGTCTGTGTGTGTGTGTGTGTGTGTGTCTGTGTGTGTCTGCGTCTGTGTGTCTGTGTGTGTGTCTGTGTGTCTGTGTGTCTGTGTGTCTGTGTGCGCACGCCTGGGGCAAGCAATACAACATAACCCCAGGCAAGTGACATAAAAATTTCCAGTCAAGTGATACTTACTTGAGATGTGCTTAGTACACACCATTAGTCTTTCTAAGTGTTACTATCAGTTGCTTCCATGTTCTTGAAGGACAACAAATACTGTGAGCATTTCTTAAATTTTAGTGCCCTAGAGCAAAGCCTTGATTGTTCCATCCTAGTGGGACAGACTGGCCAGGGCCATGGCAAAGTGGCAATGTTCTGGGAAGAACTGATGTCTTTGTGGTGCAATATTATCTTTTTAAAAAGTAGAAAAAATTATTCATTTATATGAATCATCACAATTTGTTTCCATTGTTGGGGGACATAAGGCCATTACATAAGAAAAGCCTGACGTCTTTTGTTCTGTAAGACTAAAAGATTAGTTTATAAAATAAGTAGTCAGTTCTTAAGAGAATTGCAAAGTATTCACAGAAATGTGAAAGAATGGTCCAAATCACTATTAAGAAAATGCAAATCAAAGCAATGCTAAGGTTTCACCCCATATCTGGTAAATTGGTAAAAATGATGAAAAATGACAATAGTCAATGTTCGAGGGGTAGAGGAACGACTGGCACACTAATACATTGTTGGTGGATCTGTGGAATGGTGCAATTATTTTGGAAAGCGTTTTGGAATTATGTAAATAAAGTGACTAAAATGTTCATACTCTTTGAACCAGAGACTCTATTATTAGGCTCATACCTAAGAGAGCCAGCCATTGATAAGAAGAAAGTCCCCATATGTACCAAAGTTTTTATATCAGCATTTTGTGATAGCGAAGAATTGGAAACAAAGCAAATGCCCATCAAATGAAGATGGATAAACAAATTATGGTACATGAATGTAATGAGATATTACTGTGTTTCAAGAAATGTGATGAATTCAGAGAAGCATGGAAAGATCTATTTGAACTTATACAAAGTATAGTAATCAGAGCTAAAAAAATCCAACAACCCAATAACAATGTAAATGGAAAGAAACACAAATATCAAGATTCTAAGATCAAACATGACTTGAATGAAGAGATAAAAGAGGGCACCTCAAAGCCACCCCTCTGGAGATGGGGTAAGGTCCACAGGTGTTCGTTATACATTGCATATGTTTTGAATTTTTTCAGTGCATTAATCTGTTGTGCTGATTTGTTCCCCCCTCTTCTTTTTATGTATTTATTCATCTTTAAAAAATGCTATTTGTTATATGGGATGATTCTCTGGGAGGGGGAGTGCGAAGGATCCTGGGGATAACTCTGATTATTAATAAAACAGAAGGCATCAATAAAAAAGCTTTATTTTAAAGACTTGTTCTTTCTCACATAAATCACAGGTTAATAGTCAATAAAGATTGTGCCAGACACAGTGCTAAGCACTAGGGATACAAATATGAAAGAAGAAAAACAGTTCCTACCCTTAAGGAATTTACAATGTAATGATGAAGAACAACACACAAAGGGAAGCTTGTATTAACAATTTGGCTAGCAGCTTCTGTGGGGGCATAAGATCCACCCACAGCCAGCACCCAGGAGGCTGCCGGCATGCTGGGAAAGCACAGGTTCTTTTTATCTGCTTAAACAAGGAAAGCACGGTGAAGGGGTTGACCAGCTTACTTTAATCCAGCATTAAGTTAATTCAGGGGAGCATACAGACAAACATTAACAGACAGACCAAATACAGACTACATTCAGTTAGTTCAGGGGAAAAAATAGCCAGTACCCTGAAGTTCAGAACATTCATTTAGTTTGGGGGAAAATAACCAGCACCCAGAACTTCAGAATAAAATACAAACAAATTACAAATATCAACAGACAGACCCAATACAATTCATAGTCACCAACATCTAGGTTCAGCCCGAGAGCTCGGGCTGGCCCAGAGTTACGCTTGCCACCCCTGCCGTTCCAACCAAAAAGGAAAAAGGGATCTTCAAGCTGTCTTCTCCCCTCTTATAGAGTTTTTGGCATCATCAAGGGCCACCTGAATGACCAGGGCTGATTGGTTCTTGAGTTGGCTCCTCCCCTCAGCCAGCCCCATGAATCATCACACAGGAAGTTCTCTGCTCCCAGGCATGGGTCTCTGGGCTTCCTGCCCCAGAAGAGAAGCACCAGACCCAGCACCCAGCAAGGCACAATGAGATAAACTGAGTCACTCAAAGAAAACAAAGGCCACTCTGGCCACAAAGCTGAAGAAGCCTGAGCTGGAGAGAGTATTAGGAGGAAAGGTACTACCTCATTGAGAATGGTTGAGAAGTCAGCCACAGGAATTCTATGGTAGTATATCCAAGTGAGAAACGAGGAGACGTCTAGCTATATAGAGTGGCACAGTGGATAAAGTTCTGGGTCTGAAGTCAGGAAGACTCATCTTCCTGAGTACAAATCCGACTTCAGACATTTACTAGTTGTGTGACCCTGGGTAGGTCACTTACCCCTGTTTGCCTCAGTTTCCTCTTCTGTAAAATGATCTGGAGAAGGAAATGGCAAACTACTCCAGTATCTATCTCAAGAAAACCCCCATGAAGAGTCAGACATGACTGAAAAATGACCAAACAGCTGATCATATGGATTTAGAGTTGGAAGGGAACTTAGAGGTAATCAATATCAACCCCTCTCATTTTATAGATAAGGAAACACAGAAAGGTTAACTAACTTGCCCAATGTCACATAGATAGTAAGAACTAGCACTGTGGATCCACCAGAGTGAATTGGTCCATTGGAGAAAGACTTTGGAACTAATATGTCCCCGTCGAAGTGGAGTAGCATAATTGTTTGTTTTATCTTGGACAATTAAAAAACAGGGCAGCTTGGTGGTGCAGTGGATAGAGTACCCTGCTTGGAGTCAGGAAGACTTATCTTCCTGAGTTCAAGTCTGGCCTCAAGACACTTACTAGCTGTGTGACCCTGGGCAAATCACTTAACCCTGTTTACCTCAGTTTCCTCATCTGTAAAATGAGCTGGAGAAGGAAATGCAAACGATTCTAGTATCTCTGCCAAGAAAACCCCAAATTCAGTCATGAAGAATTGGACATGTCTGCAAAAAGACCAAACAACAATAAAAAAACAACTCATATTTGGCAGTATGGTATACTTGTAAGGGTAATGGCTATGGAGTCAGAGGACCTAGGTTTAAATCTTGTCCCTTCTACTTACTGTCTGTGTGATTCTAGACAAGTCATTGATTTACCTTTCTTGGTTTGTTTCTCTGTAAAACGATTGGTTGGATTGAACGACTTTTGAAGTCCCCTCCAGCTCTGAATGTTTGATCCCACTTTATAAATGACGAAACTGAAATTCAGAGTGGGTAAGAATGTTATCCAGAGTCTATACATAGCTAGCAAGCATCAGAGCAAGGATTAGCCTATGAGAAGAGTTTTCAATTTTTGGTTACCATGAACAGATCTGTTATAAATGTTTTTGTGCAAACAGATCCTTTTCTACCAAGTAGTGGTTATGTCTGGCTCAAGGGGCATGTGTAATTTAATAACTTGTGGGGCATAGTGGCCAATTGCTTTCCAGAAAGGTTAGACCGTTACATAATTCCATCAATAGCATGCTAAGATACCTGTTTTCCCACAACTCCTCCAGTATTTGTCATTTTCTTCTTTAGCCATCTTTGCTAGTCATCTACTGGATGTTAGGTTAAAAACTTAGAGTTGCTTTAATGTACATTTCTTTCATTATTAGAAATTTAAAGCATTTTAAAAATATAATTGTTGATAGCTTGAATTTCTTCCCCGAAACACTGCTTTTCATATCATTTGATCATTTATCTATTGGGGAATAGCTCTTAGGCTTATAAATTTCAATTGGTTATAATATATATATATATATACACACACATATATATATATATTTATCTATATACACATGCTAACACACATACACATATATACATACACATACATACATAAATATATATATATAGTTTGAATACAATATTTTTATTGTAAAAATTCACCACAAAGATTTTTCGCACTTACCTGTTTCCTTTTAGTTTTAAATGCATTAGATTTGTTTGTGTAAAACCTGTTAAACTTTATATAATCAAAGTTGTCTTTATCTTATGTCATCTTGTCTTTCACATTTTTAGTCATGAAGTCTTCTCCTATCCATGGAACTGAAAAAATAACTTCTTCTTTACTCCTTAATCTGTTTAGGAGATGACCTTTTATATCTAGGTCAGCACTGCCCAACCTTAGGTTTTTATTGAAACAATAGACAATACATTTTGATTAGTCATTTTAGTGACAGCTCTGTGGTAGCTGGGCTTCATTTACTAAAGCAATTATGTAAATTTCTATGCTTGTAGGTGGGCTGCATAAATTGTACTGTGGCCGCATGTGGCCTGTGCACTGCATTTTGGACAGCCCTGATGTAGGTGATTTATGCATTTGGAGCTTATTTTATATATGATGCAAAATGTTGGTCTAAACCTACTTTCTACCAGACCACTGTCCAGTTTTCCCAGAAGTTTTTGTCAAATGATGAGTATTTTCCCCAGTAATTGAAATCTTTAGATTTGTCGAATATTATGCTACTGTTTATTTACTTCTCTTTGTTATGGACCTGATATATTTCCTTGATTGATCTCTTTTTTTAACTAGTACCTGTTGTTGTTCACCATTCATTTTTGAAGAAGACCAATGACATTAGGAGGGTGATGTCTTGATTTTCAAATGAATTGGATTTAAGAGAGGCAGGGCTGTGCAGAGTCATCAGTGTCACTCTCTACTCCAGAGACATTGGAGTCCAGTGGCAGGACATAAATCAAGATGACTGGAGATGGCCCCAGATGCAATGGGAGCCCCGGGCCTTTTTAAGTTAAGGTCTTTCCCAGGTGTGTCTGAGGCAACGCCCATTTAGTAATTAAAGGCTAGGTACTAGTACCTATACACATATGCACACATATATATATAGATATAGACATATAAACACATATGTCTCTATATAGATACACATATCTATTTATAGACATTCATACAATGTGTATATATGTATATGCCTCAAGAACGATAATTATGTATGTATGTGTGTACACACATACACACACATTTAGGTATATGTGTCTACATGGACTACCCTACCCAAACATATGTCAGAGTCTGACAATACTCGTTTTCTATCCTCCTCTGAATGTCTATTGTATATAGTCAGAACAGTATCTTTCACATGAATGTGAATTTCACTGAGGAGGCTTTATACTCTTCTAAGGCTTAATGAAATTAAACAGTATCAGCAGAAAATAGGGGCATTTGAGGAACTTCACCATCAACATGGAATCTTTCTTTTGTTTCTGCAGGCTCACTCTAGAGTGAGTTTGGAGTAAGCTTTAGACCTGGGTCCTAATCTTGAATCTTCCATTTGCTGTCTGTGACATTGAATAACTCCTTTCACCTCTCTGGTCCTTCTGCATAAAATGAGGGGTTAAACTAAATTTTTTTTCCCCAAGCTCTAAAGCTATGGTTCTATGATCTGGGGACATCATCCATGATAATGGTCAATATCTTGGGTGAACACGCTTTATATTTTGGTTGAAATCCAATAATTTTACCTCTGTGAAACTCAGTTTCCTCACCCTTAAAAGAGAAAACCATACCTACATCAGAGGTTTGTTGGGTGCTCAAATGAGATCATGTGTGCCATGAATTTTACAAACATTAAATGTTATGAAAATAATATTTATTTATGCCCCCATGAGAGTCTTTGGATAGCAATTATGGCTATATTTTGCTCTATCAAGTCAAATGCTTTCTTTCTTTCTTTTTCTTTCTTTTCCCTCCCTCCCTCCCTCTCTTTCTTCCTTCCTCCCTCCTTTCCTTCATTCCTTCCTTCCTTCCTTCCTTCCTTCCCTCCCTCCCTCATTCCTTCCTTCCCTTTCAAATGCTTTCTTGAAATTCAGAAGAGCTCACATTTACACAACACTTTAATGTTAGCAAAATGTTTTATAGACATTATCTAATTTAATCTTAAGTTACTCTCAGTCCTTCCTCACATGTCTCTTTTCAGAGTCGAGGAGAATATAGAAGAGACCTGGATTTTTTTTCTAAATGTATATTCTTGGCCATTGTTATTCCAGTCAGCAAGAATGGGGTACAGGCCTATAGTTTATAACGTATTTTAATTTTTCAGTCTTTCCCACAAATACAGGGCTTCACAATCACTGAAGTTCTTTTTCCCTTTTCCGACTCCCATGGCAATTTCTGTCCTCATACATTAATCCCTGCCTCTACCAATATTTCCCAAATAACCATTCAGGATGTCCAGACATTGTTCTTCACTCTCATTATAATATCATTGACACAGTCCTCCTGCACATTCCTAGTTTAAACTTTTGGGTGCTAGACGGTCATTTGTAAACTCCCTTGTTATACTGGTAATGGTCTCACTGAGCTTGCCTCAGTTGTCGATGGTGTTATGCTGAACTAGAGTCTGTTAATTCAGCATTCCTCTATCCTTCTGGGGCCTCCTCTTGACATCTGTTGTGTCTGCCTCTCCATTCTATCTCCTCCTGTATTTCTTGAGATAAAATGCTTGGGAAAAAATACATGCTACATTCCTAAATGATAACATTGAAACTAACAGGTTACTATGAAAATGATAGAGGCCCATCCCTGGGCTGAGGCCAACTGCTCTGAAAGGCTCTTTCCTTCAGCAACCTCCTACAAGGTTTTTTTTTAACTCTTTAGCTACCATGAACCATAACAACCCTATGAGTCAGGCTTTGTAGGCATGGTTATCCCCATTTAAAGATGAAGAAACTAAGGGTCAGAGAGGTTCAATGACTTTCCCATGGTCACATAAGGAGCAAAGGTAGGATTGAATTCATGTTTTTTCTTGATTCCAGTACTCTTTTCTCTACACTATTCTGCCTCTCAATAAACTATAATTGGCAGTAGGATTCCATGTTTGTAGGATCATAGATTTAAGACGAGCAAACTTAGTGCTCATCTGAATCAGCTTCCTCATTTTACAAAGAAAAAAACTAAGGTACAAATTTTTTTTTGATGAGGCAAGGCAGGGCCATTGGGGTTAAGTGACTTGCCCAAGGTCACACAGCTAAGTAAGTGTGTCAAGTGTCTGAGGTCAGATTTGAACTCAGGTCCTCCTGACTCTGGGGCCAATGTTCTACTCACAGTGCCACCTAGCTGTCCCTAAGGCACAACTTTTTCTAGCATATGTCTTAGAGATTACGAATATTTGGTATGGTTGCTTATCTATTAATTTTTTAAATTTATGGAACAGTGGCATGTCCAGGTAACTGAGGAAAACAGCTTTGTCTGTCTTACTGGTCTAGTTCTAGTACAATTTTTTTCTTGTTGATTTTCAAAGGTATCTGGAGATCTATATTTGGGGCAAGGAGATTTGTCATCTGTTAGTTTATGAAATGTAAGGAGCCTTTGATGTATCATTTTAGCACCAAGATCATGTCATGATGCATATAGATAGGTGCTAAGTTTTTACAATCCATAGGGCTGTTTGGCATTGTTCCTACTATTTCCTTGCATAATCGACATTAATCACAGAGTCAGAGCTCCTAAAGAAAACCTTTCTACAACTTCTGGTAACAATGGCCCGATTCTTAATTGCCATCATAACTTCTCTTCCATTTCTATGAAAAAATCTGCAATAACGGGCAGCTAGGTGGCGCAGTGGATAGAGTGCTGGGCCAGGAGTCAGGAATACCTGAGTTCAAACCCAGCCTCAGACAGAGAAGAGCTCTGTGACCCTGGGCAGGTCATTTAACTCTGTTTGCCTCAGTTTGCTCACCCATAAAATGAGCTGGGGAAGGAAATGGCGAACCACCCCAGTATCGTTGTCGAAAAAACTCCAGATGGGGTCATGAAGAGTCATATATGACTGAACAATAGCAAATTATTATATCATTCTTTATCATCGTACCTCTTGAGAGGATTTAGATAGAAAAATTCAGAGGGCAAGAGACTATCTTGTCATTCCTTTATAGTTAATGCTCTGTAGGCTATTGGACAGGTGGATAAAATGACTACCTTTTGGAACTAAAAAAGAATTTTCGGGACATGAATTCATCTCTTGTAGACTTACCAAAAGCAACTTCAGGACCATTCCAGTAGCTCTCAAGACAACAGGGATGACATGGGCCTTGTCTCATTTCCATATGGTTTTAATTTTCTCCTCTTGATCTCTATTTCAAAAGCTTTTCATTCTATGTAGTTTGGAGATTATAAGTATTCAGTATGACATTTATTAAAAACAGTTTTTCTTACATTTTTAAGGGTCCGTGTTATGTCTAGGTGGTTGTGAGTGACAATTCTGTCTACAAAGTGTTCTATATGATTCCAGTACAGTTTCTTTAAATTCCCAAAGTTAATTGGGGGTTTGTATTTGTAGTCTGGGAATTTTGTTGTTGTTCAGTCATTTCAGTTGTGTCTGACTCATAACCACATTTGGAGTTTTCTTGGCAAAATGGTTTGCCACTTCCTTCTCCAGTTCATTTTCTAGATGAGTAATACTGAGGCAAACGGGGTTAAGTGACTTGCCCAGGTTCATACAACTAGTAAGTGTCTGAGGCCAGCTTTGAAATCAGGAAAATGAGTCTTCCTGACTTGAGACCTGCCACTCTAACCACTTCACCACCTACCTGCCCTTTTAGTCTGATAATTTATAAAACACAGCAAACTTCTGCTGGATAATCTTTGCCACCATATTGTGCTTTTCTAAGTGCTCAATAGAGGCAAAAGTTTTGTAAACTTTGGTGATAAGTTGCACAGTTTCTACCACTCTCTTTCATTATTTGCATTTATTAATAAATCTGAGCTTCTTGAAGATAAACTATGATTTCTGGTGGCAGTAACTTGATCCTATAGACAAATCTACATGAGTTAGCCACTTGTTTCATGCTTTTTTGTTGACCTATTGTTGGTTAAGTTTATGTTGCTGTTGTCCATGGGACATCTTCTGATTTCACAGTTGGATCTCAATGGTTTCATAGACTCTATCATTTGCTCTTGTTCTGCCTCTTGTTCTTATCTTTCTTTTTCTTTCCAATAATTCCTTTACTTTCCTTCCCTTCTCTTTTCCTTTCCTTTCCCTTCCCCTTTCTTCCTCCCTCCCTCCCTCCTTCCCTCCCTCTCTCCTTCCCTCTGTCCCTCCGTCCCTCCGTCCCTCCGTGCCTCTGTCCCTCTGTCTCTCCCTCCCTCCTTCCCTCCCTCCCTGCTTCCCTCTGTCCCTCCATCCCTCTGTCCTTCCATCCCTCCCTTAATTCCTCCCTTTCTCCCTTCTTCCCTCCCTTCCTTCCTTCCTTCTCTCTCTTTCTCTTTCTTTTTTCTTCCTTCCTTCCCTCTTTCTTTGTTTCTTCCTTCCTTCTCTCTCTTTTTCTTCCTTCCTTATCTCTTCCTTCCTTCCTTCCTTCCTTGTATCTCTTTTTCTTTCTTGGTTTCTTCCTTCCTTCCTTCCTTCTCTCTTTCTTCCTTCCTTTCTTCTTTTTTTCTTTCTTTCTTTCTCTCTTTCTTTCTTTCTTTCTTTCTTTCTTTCTTTCTTTCTTTCTTCCTTTCTTTCTTTCTTTCTGTTATTATTATCATTATCATTATGCAGACACAGTGGGTAAAACATAGTACTTGTAGTCAGGAAGCTCTTGGTTCAAATCATGCCTCATAGACTTAGTAGCTGTGTGACCTGAAGCAAGGAACAACATCTCTGAGTCTGTTTCCTCACCTACAGAATAGGGATAATGATAGCGCCCAATCTTACCTCATAGGATTATTGTGAGGCTCAAATGATACAAAGTATGCCAAGTGTTTTGAGGAGCTTAAAACACTGTATAAATTTCAGCTATGATATTCTTGTTGCTGCAACTAAGAAACCAATTTTGGCATACCAGTAGCTAACTATATTATTCACTTTTATCACCCTAATAATACATATTAGTGAGTCCCTACGGGAGCATAGAGCCAACTGAGTCACGCAGTACATCACGTAAAAAGATACTCTGATGAAATAACAGATAGTTTGAAAGAAAATACCTGGAGTGGAGTGTAGCATGTAGCAAGCAAAACACAACCAGAGTGGCAACTGATTTGGGTTTGCTCTTGCTAAATGACACAAGCAGTAGGGAATACATTATAGGACAGTCACAAAAAACATCACATATGTGCCCTGAGGAATCAAATCCCTGGGAAGCTGGGAGCGGGGGTCAATGTTGAATAGGATTTTCTTGTCCCAGGGAAAGAAGAAAAAGGGACAAGATTAAGGTTTTAAATAAGCTGTGGAGTAACGAAGGGGAAAAAACCTTAATGCGTGAATTAAATGAAAGAGCGTAGAGAGAAAGGAGTAAGGGTAAAATAGCATTCCTCATCACCAAGTCAAGACCTAAGCATGGCAACTTATTCCCTCATCACCTGTGCTCCAGGTTCTAATTATGTCCAATTACCCTCCTGCTACCCATCCAGACACCAACCTCCAGATATTTGAGGCCCATAGGAGCTAACTTCAGCAAAGAAACACTAAATGTGTTATCGTCCAATCAGTGGGTACTAAAGCATTCCTTGATTTCCACCTCTGGCACTACAGATCTTGAAACTGTTTTTTTTACCTTGAGCTCTCAGTCTTGAAATTGATGGATACCCCATTGAGTAATAGTTTACTTCAGATGAGGAGCCCTGTTCACAACCTCACATATAACACTCAGCCCAACAAACCTCTGACACTGCCATGTTTTACAAAGAGAAGGCCAAATGGAAGCCTGTGAAGTGGGGCTCTTTTCTTGCCAAGATGATGAGTGAGAGCTCAAACGGCCAGGTCTTTGGGTTCTGAGAGGATGCCAAATAGCATCTACAAGTGAGTACTGCCAAGGACAACTCTCCATTTGTCTCTTCAAGGAGAAAATAATCACTGACACAAATGTTAAGAGGCAGAGTTAGTCACTCAGGGAACAGAACATCCATTATTGTTGCTTTGAGATGATCCCAAGGCAATTTCCTCAATTTCATACTTTGAATTCCTTTGACATTTTTACATTTCCTTATTATTTTGACCTCCAGGGAGAAGCCCAACCTCCTCTCAACACCCAAGGGTCTTATTTCCAAAGACACTCCTTACAGAGAGATCCTGCAACCTCCATCCAAATTATTCTTTTACAAATCATTCTTTTATAAATTATTCTCTCTTTTTATAATAGAATGTTTAATTTTACAATTAGCCATTTTGCCAAATATTTCCCTAAGGGGTTAGGCTCAACCATTTCATTTTATGTCTAAATGAAAATGAAGGGGAAGTTTCTTCTGGATTTTCTGAAAGTATTTGTAGTGCATATCTTATTACTGAGGTGAAGGATCCTCTCTTAGAGGATTTACAAAGCACTAAGGACCATTTGACTGCATATGAGCTATAGTGGGGATGTATATTGAGCAAAGCTGAAGTGTTAGCCTAGAAGCTGGGCTTTTCAGTTATTTTGAGTCTATTAATATGAACATGATGAGCTTGGAATAACCTATTCAAAATTGTGGAATATATTCTGTTTGTGTAGAGACAGGTTGGCCTAGCAGATAGAACCCTCAGGCTTAAAGTTAGGAATGCTTGGGTCAGATCTTGACCTTCAGTAGAATATATGCTCTTTGAAAATAGATATTGTCTAGGATTTATGTTTTTGTATCAGGCACATAGTACTCAAATAATGAAAGGGATCTGTGATCTCATTGATGTAGATACTTCTTCCAAAAAGGAAATTAATCAAAAAGTATAGTATGAGTAAGTGCCTAGTATGTACTAGGTACTGTGCTATCAAGGGTATGCTGGTAAATTAACAATTGGCTCTCTGAGAAAAAGTTGCCCGTGACATACTTTTAAATTTAATCTGCATTATTAACATTTTCTCTATCATATTCAGAAATCTAGACAATCAACAAAATAATAAATCTAGTCCTGATTTGAAGCATTTGCTGATTTCTGAGGTATAAATGTTTACACTGAAAATTTAACAACCCATGCTTACAAGGAGTGTAAGCAGGATCCAGCACATCCCTGCATCCTGTGTGCTGGAGATCCCAATGCAAAAGTGAGATGGTCCCTGGCCTCAAAGAATTTATCTTTTAATGGGGAAGGAGGGGAGGAACAACATGTTTGCAGATGAAAAAATACAAGTACACACCACAACACACACACTCACACACACACACAGAGACAGAGAGAGAGAGGGAGGGAGGGAAAATAAAAAGAGTACCTTGGGGAGAGAGGACACTAACAATTGGGGAAATAAAGGCCTCTTGAATGTGAGACCAGCCTTCTAGTGAGCTTGAGATTTCAGTGAGGTGTCAGTCAGCTGGGTAAAACTCATCCATGGCTATCTACCCTATGAGGCTAATGTCTGTGTCCTACCAATTTCTCTAAGGGGGTCCGCTCAATGTTCTAAAGGCCTTCCACAGTCTTCTGACAAAGAGCCAGACGTAATGATGATGCTAATAGAATACTCTGCCTGTCCTTGTGCTCCGCATATGACCAACCCATTTTCTGGCAGGTAATCAATCAACAACTATTTTTTAAGGACCATGTTCTAGGCACTAAGGGCAGAGAGGCAAAAGCAAAAAGAGTCAAGCTCTTCATGTAACTTACATTCTGATGGGCAGGGCTTAATAAATGCTTGTTGAATGGAATTGAATTGACTGGCTATGGGGAAATTGTTTGACTTCTATATGTCTCAAGCAACTACCCTAGTACTTTTAAAATTATGGATCCTCACAAAAAATCTACATAGAGCAAGGTAATTCCCACATAGTGAGTCCTCTGCACTAACCAAATCTTTACGTATTTGGGTATTAGATTTCTATCTTCTCCAAATCTCTCTATAACTTCTAAATTGGCGGCCCCAGTAAAAGAACTCATTCTTCCATTTTGCTTATGCTAGTCATAGAAAGTTCATTGCATTTTCCTTTATCCAGTGGAAATCTTAAGGAAGGGCTCATTTTGGTTCTCAAAAGGAAATGCTTTTTTGTAGGTAAACTCTTCATTATCGGGCTCTTTCACCAGTAATGGTGCTGGAAATGCTTAAACTTTTGAATACTTGCACCAAATAATAAATAAGCCCAAAGATTAATGTTTCCAAAAGGGACTATTAACATTATCCTTACATCTGTTCATGATAGAATATCAAAATGAAAAACAGTTATGAAAAAAATTTAAGGCAGTGCTCATTTAGCAGCATAGGGCAAACGACTAATGTGAAGACAACTTCGGTAAGGTTTAACCAACTAATATTTCATCTGATCATCGTTTAGCCAAACCACAACAATACTCCAGAGGGTTCCTCCATTTCATTGACAGCATCTGTCATTTCACTTACTGCAAAATGTGGTTTCTCCAAAGGATGCTAGATAGAGGAGCCCTCAGTGCCTGAAATGAAATTGGTTTCCACTGTTCCCTTTGAGAACAGGACTTAATGGCAGATCTGCAAAAAAGCTTCATCTGTCAAAAACATTGAGCTCTGCTGGTGCCTATTAGATAAATATTGCCTGTTCCTTAACCCTTAACTAAGCCACTAAGTGTTCAGGATTCACCGTTACCAAGAAACATAGATAAAGAGAAAACAAAAATAATTTTACTACTGATGACTTGTCAATGGAATACTGTATCTATTGACTTGTGAAAAAGCAACAAATTTAACCTGCATCCATGGATAAAGGAATAGATCTGAACTCCTTAACTTAGCTTCTAAACTTAGTTAATTTTAAAAAAAATATCTAGCAAATCCATAAACTTTTACTGAGTGCTAATTATGTTCAGGTTACTATGCTAAGAGATTCACGGAACTGTCATGAACCAACCCTGTCCATCCCTCTTAATGTTGCCCATCTTTTGTAATTGATTCTTTTTAACACATGATGTTTTCAATGTAGACTTTGGAGTTGAGTTTAGCCTTAGTCAAGAGGGCATCATTCCTGGATTCTCTATGAGTTGTCAAGTCTCTCCCTGGGAAGAGGGAGGTTCTTTTTACCCCTCTGTAGCCACTTTTCCCTTCCCTTAGTACAATTAGCCTAACAAACTTTTGACAATTCAATAAAGTTCCAGGCTACATCAGTGAATTTCAGACAACCTTTGATTTGGGGGCAGATGCCCTTTGATTGATGTGAATATTCTGACAGAATATTTAACATCCAGTGACCTGTCCCCACTGTTACTCAGATATCAGAAGGAAAGTGAAAACCAGAGGTGCAAAGCTAAGGGGGCAGAATGTGGGAGGCAGGTTCTTAGATGTTGCTTAGCAATTTTCACATGTTTGTGTGATGGCACTAACAGTAATAGGAAAAGCACAGAGGTTGTCACCAACAAGAAAAATAGTCATTCATCAAGGTGGCATGCAGAGGAGCAGCAGGAAGCCTCCCCCCTACCTACGATCAGGCTCACTTATTCTTGGAGGGGGTGCTATGATAATTGAGCTTGGGAACAGCCACTGAGAATGCAAGAGTTGTGTGTGTGTGTGTGTGTGTGTGTGTGTGTGTGTGTGTGTGTATGTGTGTGTCTGTGTGTGTGCGTGTGTGTTTGGAAAAAAACATTCCCACGTTTTCTTCATTCCTATGGATTTGAAAGGCTAAGTTAGGCTTAGCTTAGTAGAGATATGAAACTAAGGTTTTCATAAAGACAAGGTCATGCTATGCAATGCGGAAGTATGGTGGACATTTTTAGAGTTTAATTTTAGCTGTTTTCTCTTCCTGGAGTTTCTCTGAAGCTTTTCATTTCAAAGAGATGTCAGTCTCAGTGCATTTTTTTAAGCTCTTGCCTTTCTAGTGCTTTAAGGAGGGGATAATAGAAATAGAAATAGAATAGAAAATAATTTTGCTGTCCATACTTTGCAAGCTATGTTCCTATACCCTTTAACTGTCACCTTTATCAATAGAGGCTGCTCTTAGCTGACCTAGAATTCCCAGAGGATACTGGGAAATGACTCATGTTTTTTCCTTTATTTCATTGGTTATGGCCTCTACACTTGAAGGTCTTTGAATCATCTTGTGATAGTATCAGAATATACTCTATTTTTTCCCTGGTAGCTAAGGGAGTGGTTAAGAGGCTAAGACCTCTTGGGCATACATTTTTTTTTGGGGGGGGTCACTTTTTAGCAATAGGAGGAATAATAATATTTATTAATATTAAATTAATTAATATTAATATATATTTCATGCTCTTAATGGAATTTTCATATTATGTCATCTGATACTCACAAAAGCACTAGGAGGAAGGTAGGTTAGATAATATATTATTATCTAGATATAAGGAAATTGGCTCAAAAGGCTGGATGACTTGATGAAGGCCATACAGATAATTCATGAACAAAAAGATCTCATCTCCAAACTTTGATTTATAATAGGTGACTGAGGGAAGCCCTGAGAATCCACTTCAGTTCAGAACTGGGGTTTAGTACCCAATATGGCTGTTTCACCAGGCTTATCAAATGGGGCATCAGAACAGGGCAAATGTCAAGAGTCTGATCTGAGCCAAACATCCTGAGGCTCAGAGAGCAAGAAAAGGCAAGAAAGAAGGAAGGAGGAACCAGGATCTTTCAAGAGTCTAATAGGTCATATTTTTCAATGATGGGCACAAACTTGTAGAATACACCCAAGAAAACTGGATCTTAGGTCTCTACTACTTTTTTAGGTATAATTTCCTATCCAGGTAGGATCTAATCTCAGGGTCTACGGCTGTTATTTTGGGGAAGAAGGGTGCAGCTGGTTAAAAAAAGAGTTCAGGTAGGAAGCAGCAGCTGAAGGTGTGTCTTCATGAATGAAAAAAGAATTTATTAAGACCCTATTATATGCTAGATACCATGCTATGTGTTGGGTATAAAAGGCAAAAGTGAAACAATCCTCTCTATCAAGAAGCTTAAATTCTAATAGAGAGAAGCAACAGATATGTGTGAATATTACGTAAGAAAAGGTTGATATGAGGAGTCATAGGAATGATAAATAGAGCCATAAGGTAGTTAAATGTCACCCCTTTTCCAGAAACAAGGGGAGTATTGATTTTATTACTGTTCCCAGAGCACATGTGTATTGAGGGAAGGGATAGAATGTTCTATGGCATGGCAAATAGCAATATGGCCCAAGATGTCCAGGGTGGATGGATGAGAAGCTTGATTAGGAGCCAGGTAGATGTGGTCCTTCAGGTGAATTTGTACTCTCTGACCAATCAAGCTCACCCCCAAGGCAGAGTTCCAAGCTGAGCAGACTAACTCAGTGAAAGTAGAAGGCATGATCCCTGGTCCAGATGGGGCTATTCCATGTGGGGAGCAGTGCAGCAGACAGGATGTCTCAAGATGTCTGGTATGGATGAATATGAAGAATCCTGGGGATAATGAGTCAATTCAGGGGCTACCTTAAGGGTCTGAGTCAGTTTTGAGGAGGTTCTGACTCTATCTCTACAGAAACAAGAATGGCCTGAAATATGGCCAGACTTCCCAGGCCTGCCCTACTCTTGGGCTGGAACCACAACATATCCTAAAAGCACAAACAGAAATATTTACCATATCACATTCTCCAAGAATAAAAGATGGTAGATCCTTTTTAAGGGTATGGCAAAACTATCCTCACTGCCCCCCTCCACTCTATGTAAAATTTTGAGTAAACTCCAGTTTAGCTGAAGCCAGATTAGTAGAAAAATTTTAGGTATATTGATTTTTGTTTGAGAGGATTTTTAGATTTCCCCTTCCACCATGGCTTCTTGGGTGAAATATCACCAGTTTCTTGACCTGTTCTTTGTTGTAGCAGAAAGAACATTGGGCCTAGAATCAGAAGCCCTGTGTTCATCTTTGGGGTCTGCCGCTTTAGTAAGTGAGAAAGCTTGGCAAAGTCACTCATTCTTTATGACCTTGTTTTCCTCATCTGTCAAATGGAAATCATGATGCTTGTACTACGTAACTCATAGGGTGATTGTGAGGAAGGTTCTTTTTTAAAATAATAAATCATTGTGTAAAAGTGAACTATTGTTAGTATATGGGCTGATTTTATTTCCTTTATCATTCCAATCACTGAGATATGATCTGATCAATATACAGAAGAATGTTACTATTTGTCTCCTTTGATCTGGACTCTATACTTCTATTCATACTGCCTAGGATAAAATTTAAGTTAGCTTTCCTAGATTTTGGTAGCCATGTTATACTGCCAAAATATATTAAATATAGTAAACTTGTTAAAACTCTTAAGTCTTTCCTATATGAACAGTAATCTAGCTTGCCAACCCTGTATATGTTGTTGATTTTTTGGACCTGTAGGCAAAATTTTACATTTTTCTCTATTTTGATTGATTTTACTTTCTCAATTGAAGACCTTAAAAGTTGGCTCTAGAGATTGGTTGAAGCAGAAGAAGAATGGGTCTGGGGAATAATTTCCAAGGAGCTCGTTACTCATCTAAGCAGAATGATACTAACAATAATAACTTTGAGGAAAGACTTTGTGTGTATACTGGGGGCAGGGAGGGATAGATAGAAACTGTGGCCAAAGGAAGAACAGTGTGTTAAAGCAGAATTACTGTATTCAATCCTGAGATGTTTCTATTTTATCTCCTGCTTTGGATAAGCTTTAAGGTTCACCCACTCAAGTGCACCAAGAAAAGAGTGACCATGTTTGTCAATGCAATCATATGCCTAATACATGACTTAATCTTCCCTAAAACAGTGGCTTGACAAAGTATCTTGACAAAGCATACACCTTTATAATCTATCCTCCTATACTCACACAAACCCTAAGACTTTACTGGCCTAATTTATAATTTCATGGGGGGCAGCTAGGTGGCACAGTGGAAAGAGTGCCAGGCTTGGAGTCAGGAATACCCCAGTTCAAATGACACTAGCTGTGTGACCCTGGGCAAGTCATTCAACTATATTTGCCTCAGTTTCCTCAACTGTAAAGTGAGCTGGAAAAGGAGATGACAAAGCACTCCAGTATCTATGCCAAGAAAACTCTAAACGGGGTCGTGAAGAGTTGGACATGACTGAAATGATTGAATAATAATAGTTTCATGGAGGCAGCTAGGTGGCTCAGTTAGATAGCATGTTGGACTTAGAGTCAAGGAAGACCTGAGTTCAAACCTAGCCTCAGACACTCACTAGCTGTGTGACCATGGGTCACTTAACTTTAGTTTCCTCAGTCAACTGGAGAAGGAAATGGCAAACAATCCAGTGTCTTTGCCAAGAAAACCCCACAAAAAAGGGTCATGAAGAGTTAGACAGGACTGAAAGACTGAACAATAGCTGTTTGTTTCATGGGCTACTTTACCCGCTAAGTCTATTACCTAGCAGCCAGTATTTTACCCTCTCTATACTCCACAGATCACAAAATCTCAGAATTAAAAGGTACCTCAGAGGTAATCCAGTACAGCCTGTATCTGACCAGGAATCCCTTTACGCCCCACAAGTGTCCATCAAACCTTTACCTGAAGACCTCTAGTGAAGGACTTGTTCATGTTTGTCTTGAAGATATTCAGGGAGATTTCTTCTACTGTTGATTCATTCATTCAGCAACTCTTTAAATTTGTATTTTCCCTACATTTTTCTTTTTTAAAAAAGAGTATTTATCTCTTATTTTTTACACCACTTACATTTCCTAATGTATCCTTTTCCTTCCAAATCCTAGAGAGCAATGCCTTATAACAAAGAATTCTTTGAAAGAGGGATTAAAAAATACACATCAGCAATACTAACAAATATATTCAAGAAGTCTGACATGCAGGGCTCCAAAACCATAATCACACACCTCTATAAAGAAGGTGGGGAAAGTAAATTCTCCTCTCTCTCTTTCTCTTTCTCTCTCTCTCTCTTTCTCTCTCTCTCTCTCCCTCTCCCTCCCTCCCATTCTTTCCTCCCCCTCTCCCTCTCTTTCCCTCACTTCCTCATTTTCCTTCTTCCTCAATTCTTCCTTCCCTCTCTTCCTTCCTCCCTCCCTCCCTTCCTTCCTTCCTTCCTTCCTTCCTTCCTTCCTTCCTTCCTTCCTTCCTTCCTTCCTTCCTTCCTTCCTTCCTTCCTTCCTTCTTCTGCCCCACCTTTTTTTAAACTGGGTCTCCCTATTTTGCCTAATCTGGAAGTGTAAGGGCTAATCATTGGCCTGCTCCCATCACTGATAGCCATAGGAGTTTTGACCTGCTTGGTTTCTGACTTGGGCTAGGTTTTGCTGGACCCTTGCTCCTGGGGGACAGAGGGATCACCATATTAATATAAAACTTGTTGCAGCCATCTGATCTGCATTACTCAATGAAGCTCAGAATTCTGAAGCTCAAAAGATAAGCCAGCCTCAGCCTCCCCAGTAGCTGGGACTACAGATGTGTGCCGCCACACTTGGCCCATATTTCTTCTTTGGAACCATATTTGGTGGTTATAATTTTGCAGCTTTCACTTTCATTGTTTTGTTTGTGTTCTTCTTTCCATTTACAGTCATTGTTATTGCATATAATATTTTCTTGGTTTTACTTATTCACTTTCTACAAGTAAGTGCAAGTCTCTCCTACTTCTGTGTATTCATTACTACTGTTTCTCACAATACGGTAATAGTCCATTACATTAATATGCAAATATTTTAAAATACCTACTGTGTGCAGAGCTCAGTGTTATTTCCTAGGGATTACAAAGTACCCTCATGGAGTCCATAGCGCAGTAGGGGTACTATTACACAAACAAGTAACTACAATATACATCATTTTATCCCAGCTCTGCCTGTGCCTCAGGCTTTGGATTGCCCATGAGGCTGGTATATCTTTTGAGTTTAGGAGTTCTGAGCTTCAAAGAGCAATGAAGATCAGATGGCTACAATGTTTTGCATTAATACGGCAATATTCCTGGCTGCCCAGATTACCCCCCTCCCCCTGCTAGGAGCAGGGAGCCACCAGGTTGTCTAAGGAGCAGCAAACCAGTCCAAGTCGGAAACTGAGCAGGCCAAAACTCCTTAATTTAATAGAATTTACCAGAACTTAGACTCTGCTGCCATATCCTTCAAGAACCCAGGACCAACTCCATGCCTTCATGAATCATTTTTTAAATACATGACCTTGTTTTGAGTCTCTTCACCATCCTAGTCATGAAAGTGGGCCATTTTATAGATGTCCCCTTAAAACATATTGCCAAAGATTCAGTACCATATACTTTAGGCAGAGGATTGGACTAGATTACCTCCTCAGTTCCTTCTAAGATTCTATTATTCTGCTCTATATATGATCTGACCCATGTAGCATGAGTCTATTAATCTCCCTTATTCTGATCACTATATTTCTAATAATACTGTGTAAGACCAAGTCAAATTTTCTGTTTTGGGTAGTCACATCACACTTTTGAAACATATTGAACCTGCAGTCTATTAAAGTATAAATTGCTATCAAGCTTGCCAGTCTTGTACATATGCTATTGATTTTTTTTTCCCCATTACATCTTATCTTGTTTGATTCATTATACTTTACCAACTGGAGACCTTCGTATTTGGCTGTGTTTCATGCATTCTTAACCTGGGCTCTGTGAATAGGGGGGGGAAATTACATCTTTGTTTGCATTAACCTCCAACTGAAATTTAGCATTCCCATCAATTACTCTTATTCTGAGAAAGGATTCACCATTGGATTCACCAGACCACCAGAAAGATCCATGACATAAACAAAAAACTAATAAGAACCCTTGTTCTAGTGACTTCTTGACTGAAAAAGAGGAAAGATGTTGGGGCTAGAGCCTGACTTCTAAGAAGTTCTTGACCTATTTGTGTAGAATGCCAGGGGACTTTTGTGAAGGGAAGCGGGGAAAGTTAGAATTAGGGAGGGATCTTTTTTCCTACTTTAAAGAAATATCTTAGCTCTGAGTCCTGCTTCCATCTTAGAAGGAGGTGGCATGCCTATTTATCCCCAGGGGCAGGAGTGTGCTTGATCAAGGGACATGAGACTGTCAAAAATCACCCAAAGAACATAAATCCCCAGAAAAACAGCTGTTTGTGTTAAGTTTCTCTCCTGATCGTCAAGGAGTCAACCCTGCTCCATCATCTCCAAATCCTAGTACACACCAATGGTTACCTAAGTTGTGCTGTGGTTTCTGGCTATGAGTGCCCACACCTTCAGGAAAAGTTTACAACTGTGAAACCCTCTTGAAACTCCCAATCAAAATACATACTTTGGAGGAAGTTACTCTGTAGAGTCTGGGGGAATTATCTCTAGAGCTGCTGAATAAGTTTACATAGTGAGTGAGCCAAGTCTGTGACCTTCCACAAACTATTCCTGTTGCCCATATGGAAAAAATAGAGTCAATATATTTTAGGAGTTACAAGATACATATTTTCTCCCCAATGTTTCTTTCAGGAACTATAAACTTGTAGTTTTATTATAATTTAATATCGATGTAGAACCCAAAATGGAGTTGGCGCAGCTTGATGTTTTTTTAAGCTCATGCCAAAACAGGTAATATTTTCTAATTTTGTGCAACCGTGCTTGAGTCAGAGTTAGAAGGAACCTTGAAGGTCATTTAGCTCCCTCCTCCCCCATCCATATTTTATATCTCAGGAAACTGAGGCCCAGATAGATAAAATGACTTGCCTAAATTCACGCAGTAATAGAGCTAGGATTTAAACCCAGGCTCCATATCCAGGCCCTGTGCCTTTGTATATGGTCCTCCCTGTCTGTCATGCACTCCTTCCTCATTACTACCTCTTAGAAGTTCTTTCTTCCTTCAAAGCACAGTTCATATCACCCCCTACATGTCTCTCCTAATTGGTCATCACCTCCCCCAGTTGCCAGTGCTCTCTCTTTTTCTTTCATTTAAAATTTTATTTTTTATTTTCAGTTCCAAATTCTCTCCTTCCCCATCTCCTTGAAAAGACAAAAAAATTCCCATTATGTATGTGAAATCTTGAAAAACCTATTTCTGCATTAACCAAGGGTTTTTGTTTTTTTTTTTTGGGGGGGGGAGGCCAAGAAAAGTAAAGGAAAAAATACTTCAAGTTGCACTCTGAGTCTCTTAGTCTCTATCTGGAGGTTGATAGGTGGTGCAGTGGATAGAGTGCTGGGCCTGAAATCAGAAAGACTCATTTTTTTGAGTTAAAATCTGAACTCAGATACTTACTAGCTGCGTGACTCTGCGCAAGTCACTTAACCCTGTTGGCCTCAGTTCCTCATCTGTAAAATGAACTGGAGAAGGAAATGGTAAATCACTCCAGTATCTTTGCCAAGAAAACCCCAAATGGGGCCACAAAGAGTTGGACACAAATGAAAGCGACTGAACAACAAGCATTTTACATTTTGAATCCTTTGGAGTTGTGGTAGATCATTGTATTAACCAGGATTGCTAAGTCTTTCACAGTGGATCTTCTTTACAATATTCCTGTTACTGTGTACTATTGCTATGTACTACGTACTATGGTACATAGGTACCATATACTATTGCTCTCCTGTTTGTGCTTACTTTCACTTTATACCAGATTTTTCTGACCCATCCTCTTCATCATTTCTTATAGCATAATAATATTCCATCACATTCATATATCATAATTTGTTCAACAATTTCCCAATTGATAGGCATTCCCTCAGTTTTTCATCCCCTTCAATGCTTTGCCACTATGAAAAGAGGTGCTCTAAATATTTTTGTACATATTGGTCCTTTTCCTTTGATGTCTTTTGGCTATAGACCTAGTAGTGGTATTGCTGGGTAGAAGGGTATGCACAGTTTTATAGCCCTTTGGACATAGTTCCAAATCATTTTCCAGAATGGTTGAATTAGTTCACAGCTCCAACAATAGTGCATTAATGAGCCTATTTTCCCCATCCCCTCCAGCCTTTGTCATTTTACTTTTCTGTTATCTAAGCCAATCTGATAGATATGTGGTAGTACCTCTGAGCTGTTTTAATTTACATTTTTCTATTAGTGATTAAGAGCATTTTTTCATGTGACTATTGACAGCTTTGACTTCTTTGAAAACTTCCTATTCATATCTGTTGAACATTTATCAAATGGGGAATGACTCTTATTTTTATACGTATGGCTCAGTTTTCCATATTTTTGAAAAATGAAACTTTTATCAGAGAAACTTCCTGCAAACCCCTCCCCCCCTTGCCCCCCATGCCAGTTTCTTGCTTTTCTTCTAATTTTGGCTGTACTGGTTTTGTTTAAGCAAAAAAAAAATACTAATTTATGTAATCAAAATTATCCATTTTACACCCACACAAACTTCTCTATCTCTTGTTTGGTTATGAATTCTTCCTCTATCCAAAGATCTGACAAGCAATCTTTTCCCATGATCTCCTAATTTGCTTATAATATCACCCTTATATCTAAATCATGCACCCATTTTGAGCTTTCCTTAGTATATGGTTTAAAATGTTAAAATGTCTATGGTCAGTTTCTGTCAGACTACTTCCCAGTTTTTCCAGAAGTTTTTGTCAAATAGTGAGTTCTTGTCCCAATATCTGAGATCTTTGGGTCTATCAAACAGCAGGCTATTGTGCTCATTTGCTTCTGATTATTATATACCTAATATATTCCATTGATCAACCACTCTATTTCTTATTCATTAACAAAATGTTTTGCTTATTGCTTTGTAGTATAGTTTGAGATCTAGTACTACTAGATTCCTTTCTTTCACATTTTTTTATTTCTTGATTCCCTTGATAGTCTTGACATTTTGTTCCCCCATGTGAATTTTGCTATAATTTTTTTCTAGCTCTATAAAGCAATCCTTTGGTAGTTTGATTGGTATATCACTGAATAAGTTAATTTATTTAGGTAGTATTGTCTTTTTTATTATATTGGCTTGACCTATGCATGAACAGTGAATATTTTCCTTGTTATTTATGTTTTTCTTTGTGTGTAGAGTGTTTTGTAAATTTGTTTATATAGTTCCTGTGTATGCCTTGCAGGAAGATTCCCAAGTATTTTATACTATCTGCAATTATTTTAAATGGAATTTCTCTTTCTATCTCTTTTTGCTGGGTTTTGCTGGTAATATATAGAAATACTGGTGATTTGTGGGGATTTGATTTTATATCCTGTAATTTTGCTGTAGTCATTCTTTTCAATTAGTTTTTTAGTTGATTCTCTAAATATATATCATATCATCAGCAAAAGTGATAGTTTTGTTCCCTCATTGCCTGTGCTTATTCCTTCAATTTCTTTTTCTTATTTTATTACTATAGCTAGCATTTCTAGCACAATATTAAATAATAATAGTGACAATGGACATACCTTCTTTAGCCCTGATCTTATTGGAATAGCTTCTAGTTTACCTCCACTACAGATAATGCTTGCCCTTGGTTTTAGTTAGCTACCACTTATTTTTAAGAAAAGCCGCATATATTCCTATGCTTTCTAGTGTGTTTAATAGGAATAGATGTTGTATTTTGTCAAAAGCTTTTTCTTCATCTATTAAAATGCTCATATGATTTTTGTTGTTTTTGTTATTGATGTGGTTAATTATGCTTATAGTGATCCTAATATTGAACCAGCTCTGAAGTCCTGGTACAAATCCTGTCAGGTCATTGTATATGATATGTATGATATATTGGTGTAATCTCCTTGCTTTTATTTTTTTTTAAATTTGTATCAATATTCATTAAGAAAACTAGCTTATAATTTTCTTTCTTTGTCTTTGCTCTCCATGGTTTGGGTATCAAAATCATATTTATGTCATAGGAGGAATTCACTAGGACTTCTTTACCTATTTTTCAAATAGTTTATATAATATTGGAATTAACTATTTCTTAAATTTTTTGTGGAATTCAGTTGTAAACCCATCTTGTCCTGGGGATTTTTTCTTAGGGAGTTCATTTATGACTTGTTCAAAGGCTTACTGAAGTATTTGACTTCTTCGGTAAATTTGGGCAATTTATATTTTTCTAAATATTCATCCATTTCGTAGTGCTCTCTTTTTCTTGAAATTACTTTGTCTGACTTTGTATTTAATTTTCTGTGTATGTATTCAAGAAGCACTTCCCTACCTCTAGGAGTATATATGTTTCCATCTACAGTGACTTGTACCAAGTAGATGCTTCATACATGTTTTCTTGAATTGGATTGGTTCTAATTCGGAGGCAGCTAAGTGGAGTCAAAGGACCTTGGTTCAAATCTCAGACCTTCTGATGTGACCTTAGATAAGTCTCTTAACTTCTTTCAGTCTGATTTTCTTCATCTGTAAAATAAGTGAATTGGATTAGATGACTTCTAAGGTCCCTAGATGGCTCAGTGGCTCAGGTTCAAATCTGACCTCAGATACTTACTAGCTGTGTGACCCTGGGCAAGTCACTTAACCTCTGTTTTCTCATCTATGAAGTGAGGATAATAACAGCGCCTATTATGGAGAATTATTGTAAAGATTTAATGAGAGAATATTTATTAAAAACAATCTCTTAGCACAGTGCCTGGCATATAGTAGGTGCTTTATACATGTTTATTTCCTCCCCTTTCTTCCTAAATCCAGAGCTCTTTCTTTACCTCACACTGCCTCTCATAGTGACTTCAGGTTATGAAATCTTTGTATATACCAACTCAAATTGCAAGATATTCACCTTGAATTTTAGGCCTATTGCTAACAAACTAGTAATATCTAAGAATGCCTACAACGTTATCTTCTCCCTGTGGTCTCATGGGTCATGGAATCCAACCATTGGTCTGGATTTTGCCATGCATCGCACTTTTGATGAAGTGTAACCAGTTGTAAGACACCCTGGAAAGTGCTCTTGGTTGAGGAAAATGCAAAATCAGTAAGCCAGGCATGCAAATGGTCTCCCTAAGCCCCAAAACAGGAACATAATGTTTACAGGACCAAGAGGAGGAAGGGGCCACAGTGCAAGCACTTGGGGAGAAAAGATGATGAAAAATAACTTCTGGCAGGAATGACCTCATGATTTTGAACGACAAAAAAAGGAATATTTAAAGGGAAACAAAGCCAAAAGCAAAACATTTTTTAAAGTCCTGTCCAACAGGAAATCATAATCAACTTTAAGGAATTCCAGGGGAGAACCCTGGGACAGTAGAAAAATTGGCACAGGGACACCAGCTTTTGTGGAGGTGGAATTATGGGAACCTCTATGGATTCACAAATTTCCTGAAAACCTAGTATGAGCAGCAACACATTAGCTGTTTTAGCAATCCTTTTGACAGAAGAGAAAGGCAGAAAGAACAGCATGGCTCAATCAGAGGTGGGAAGGTGATTTTATACAATGTTTTATCATTGCCTTTGTGGCAGCCACAGAGAGAAGAGGCAGCACCACGCAGTGGCAAGGGCATTGGATTCAGACTCACAAGCTGGGTTTGAATCCTAGTTCTGCTACTTGCTAGCCATGAAACCCTAGGCAAGTCAATGACCCTCTCAATGCCTTGGTTTCCTCACCTGTGAAATGGGAATAATAGTTCTTGAACCACCTAAATCGCTAGGTTGCGAGGGACAAATGAGATGATGGATATGCTTCGTAAACTTAAAGCACTGTGCTAAAAAGGGGAGGTGTTGTTATTGTTGGAAATACGGTTGATATGAAGGTAGAAAATAGGAAAAACTTTAATCTTGGTGTTGGAAGAATTGGATTCAAGGTTATTAGAAGTGAGATGATTGAGAAGCATCTTAGCCTCTCTGGGCTGCAGATTCCTAATCCGTCAAATGGAAACTGAGGGTTATTTATAATACCTACTTCTTAGGGTCATTGTCAAGATAGTGCTTTATCAACCATAAAGGACTCCATAAATGTGAATAATTATTCCTAATTAATGGCTACGTACCATTAACTAAAGACCAAGAAACCACCAGGTAGGACCTATTGTTTCTGGCCAACATAAACCTCACAATGAAATCTCTTGGCACATAGTAAAGATTCTAATAAATGCTTCCTTGGTTGATTGATGGATTGTCAGACATCACACATATCTTTCTTTCCTTCTTTGGTACAGGACAACTAACAATGATCGTTATACTAAACCTACCAGGCTCTGTCATTGGACTGGCCACCATATGTTTTTTGGACAAGTATCAAAACCATTAGAATCTTGCTTACTTTGAGGTGAACCCCGACTTCTCTCATAAGCTTTGCAAACTTCCTTAATAGGGAGATCAATTGAATAAAGGGGTAAGAGAAAGAATTGGAGCAAATGGGCTGTTGATTCCTGTTCTGATGAAGTGAATTAATGGAGGCAGGGAGAGTAGATGCCAAAGAACATGGTGCTTTCCATCCGGGTTCAGGGGATTGTTTGTCAAAATTTAGCCTGTCAAGGAAGCACTATAATCTCTGGAGTTTTGCAAATACCTTTCACTTTGCCAGCACAGAAAGAGCCAGACCCAAGCAAATTGGTTTTTAAAACATTGAAAATGTTTCCCAGGCTCAGATTTCATTTTCTTTCAAGAGTGACTGAAAACCTGGATTAGTGGTGGGCCATAGATCAAGCAAGAAGATCATGGCAGAAAAAAAGCATGATCCTACCAGAGTCTCCATGTGGATTTTCCGGTGCCTATATTGAATGGGAGCCTGATGTGGTGAATGGAGCTGGCCTCACAGTCAGGAGAGGCAGTTAGATGGCTCAATGGATAGAGTGCTGGGCTTGGAGTCAGGAAGACCCAAGTTCAAATCTGGCCTTAGACACTTACTAGCTACGTGACCCTGGGAAAGTCGCTTAACCTTGTTTGTGTTAATTCACTGAGGAAGGAAATAGCAAACAACTCTAATATTTATTGCCAAGAAAACCCCACAAATAATATGCACAGGGTCATGAAGAGATGGACATAATTGAACAACAACTACAATACAATCAGGAAGATCTGAGCTCAACTCCTGATACTCATACTTACTAGTCACATGACACTGAGCAATCACTTAACATCCATGATCCTCAGTATCTACATATAAGGGGGAGAGGATTGGACAATGAGTGCTCAGGCCTGAGAACATGCCCAGAGGGCTCTGCCTGCTACCAACCCACATAGACAGTTTGGTGAACTGTTTTCTGTGTGATTCCATCTAATAGATGATCCCAGTTCTCTGGTTCAAAACATGCCCAGGTATTCTGTGGCTGTTTCCTGGTGAAGAAAATCCTTTTGATTGGCCACTGATCCAGAACTGAATATGTATATGTAATCCATCTAAAAGTTTTTATAGTGGAACCCAACTTCCCCTAGTCATGAAATGTGTAAAAGATTCTGAGGGCAATAGGGTGTGATGGGGAAAGATTGGCCAATGAGGAGGTTGGATTAGGTAGCTTTGCAGTTCCCTTTCTACTTTAAATCTATAATTTTGTGATCCATGTACCACCAGCCTTGGTCTATAATGGTCATAGGTCCATAAGAACATTTCTTGCAGACCCAGAAGTCTGCCATCTCCAAAGACAAAAATCAGCAAGTATCCTGGTATTCTGCAATAGTAATAATTCATCTGCACATGGCACATTTTTGTTATCCCTTCTCCTATTTGATCCTTACAATGCCCCTATGAGAGCAAGGACATTTATTATTAACCCCATTTTCCAGATCTGCCTCCCATTAGGGTGAAGGCGAGGCTGATGGTTCCTGTTGTTTTTTGTGGAGGGCTGGAACTTTAGAGGAGAGAATGCAGCTTCTTACAGGATGGCTTCCAAATGCGCTGCTGCAGACAGCTGGGGACAAGCTTTTGAAACCATTCTAGGCTCCCTGTGCCTGCTGTGAAGGCTTCCCAGAGACGGCTTAGGAACCAGGAGCTGTTTGCTATTCTGTTGCAGTGGGTGTGCAGATGAAAGGATAGATGGGTTAGGGAGGAATAATTCCCCAAGCTCCCCTAAAATTTTTGATCTTTGGCCCCTGCTGTAAATTGATTCTGGGAATGTCTGTTGGATGTAAGAGCTGTCTAAGATTGAGCTGGAGTTTCCCATAATTTCAATCTATATGAACTTCTCTACCATCTTATCCTACCATAGAACTTGTATTGTTCCTCCTAACTGGAAAACCTAAGTCTTCAAAATTCAGGTCACTGAGGTCTATGTCATCTTATATTACCTGTAATTTCCAAAAATCTATTTGGAAACAGGAGAACAAATAATCATAAGATTGCTGACTTAGAGACCATCTAGTCCAACCCTTCTGTTTTACAGATGAAGAAACAGGTTAGACTTGTTTAAGGTCATATATATGACTAGTAAATAGCAGGATGGGGATTTGAACTGAGGTCCTTAGACTCCAAATCATAGGAATTATCCTTGGGGCTGGAGAGAAGACCATGATAATGTAAATACAGCCATATTTGTGTGGTTCTATTTGTGTAGTTGACTCATTGTGAAAGTTTCATTCCCATTCTTCTTCACAAAGTGTATTTCCTTTAGTTTAAGTTATTCAAATTGCCCCTACCCTCCATTTCAGTCTTTGTAGAGACGACCTAGAAAGGTCAAGGAATTATGGCATGGGAGAAAGAACAGTGACCTGGGGAATTAAGAGATCTTTATTCTGGTTCTGGTTCTGTCATTACCCTGGAGTATAACACTTGATTTGGATTTAGAAACTCTGGGTTCAAATCCCAGTTGAACCACTTATTACCTGTGTGACTCTGGGGCATGCCACTTAACCTCAGTTTCCTCATCTGTAAAATGGAGAGGAGTTAGACAGATGTCCTCAAAGGTCCTTTTCAGGATTTCAGGTCAAACAGTATGATCCTATGACCTTAGGCAAGTAATTTTTTTTTTATTTCTCTTGGTCTCTTTTTCTGCATATATATTTAAAGAGGTTAGACTGTAGTCCTTTCCAAATTAGTAACACTGTGATTCTAAGTCAACCATGTAGGGTATGGTACACTGAGAGCTCCAGAGTTTGAAAGGATTTGATTATTTTCATGAAGTTGAACTCACTCCCTGAATGTCTGCCTTGTTTGTGCCTTCTAGGTTTGCCCATTTGGTAGCCAAGGGTTAATTTCCTTTTGTTTTTTCACTTGGATTTTTTTTTTGCCCCTTTGTATCCATATGAGCACTGGACAAGGAATACTACTCTCATCCCCACAAAGCATCTTTGTTGTTTTGTCTTGGCAAGTTTGGGCAGGCTATGGACCATATTGGCCCAGATTTTCCCTCAGTAACAGGGCTCCAGCTGCTTTGGACTTCATATTAGCTAAGTGTAGCTACAGATTTTCTCTGCACCACATGCCAAGCCAGACATAGCTCAAATTTAGTGGTTAGTTATTGGGGCTGAAAAGGAGATTAGTTTCTATGCAGCATTTCCTAAGTCAAGGTCTGTTGTAATCTAGGTTATGAGACTACCGTCTAGAAGGTGTGATTGAAGGTAGAGTAGTAAATTAATGGTGGGATTTATGAGAAAGAGATGACAATTACTAGTAAGGAAGGGGACAAGGAACAGGAGTCATTCTACCTCTGGATCCTGAAGGAAGAAAAATTAATTTAGGCATTAGTCAAGGTCTTTGGTAGAAAGTTAAATAAATGATACCTCAAGGGAATATAGAATTGTGCTATATTATTATCTAATCATGATTATAAACTATTATAGTAAATCCTGAGTTAACCACAATCCAGCTAAATGTCACACTCAAATGGAATTTTTCCCTCTGTAACTGACTCCTAGGACAGAAAGGAGCAAAAACATGGCCCTCAAGGAGCTTGGGGGGAAATATGTCACATATACAAATAATTATAATTGGATACAAGGTAAGGTGAGAAAGTGCACAAGAGGCTTCAGGATAGAGGGACAACATTTTCAGCCCATTTTAAAAAACTATCAACATCAAAAGTCCTATAAAAAATAAGAACTTGTGTTCAGATTCATGACTTTGAGGCACCAAATTTCCTCAATCACCAAAGATGATTATTTTGGGGGTGACTTGGAGTTAGATTGTCAAGGAGGTAGGTTCTGGTGACCTCTATTAGTCAGGAAGGCTTAGATCTTGATTCAATGCCAGTTCTAGACCAAAAGATTCACCTTTTTGGTCAATAGCTTAGTAATGACATTATAGTGTATTTATTCAGATGGATTTCTCACATTCTATTTACTAAGGCAGGAAATGTAGCACTTCGTTATACATTGTTTTGTTCTCCAGTTATTTCATCTGTGCATCTTATCTCCCCAACTAGACTGTAGCATCCTTGAGGGAAGGGGCTAATTCTCATATTTCTTTCTATTTGCCACTGGGCTGAAGCACATTGCTCAGTACAGGGAGAGTCCCCAATAATTGCTTGTCCATCACCCACAGTAGATGCTAAAAAACAGTTTGCTCATCAATGGCTTAAAAGTAGACCAATACATTTTAGGATTTTAGCAGGTCTGAAATAAAAAAGAATTGGCAGCTTAATCTTGAATTAAATGATTAAATTAAATATCCACTCTCCCATTATATACATTATCATACATAACAATTTATTATATAATTAATTACATAACACATTAATTTGTTGTATATGTTTAATATATGTATATGTAGATATAGATAAGGCAATAACATTTTAATCTGGCAACTTTTAAACTATCCTTGAAATGCCCAGCAGTGTAAGCATTACAATTTTCCTTGCAGCCCCTGTAGTTCTTGGCACCACACAAAAAAAGTGATTCCGTGTGTGTGTGTGTGTGTGTGTGTGTGTGTGTGCGTGTGTGCGTGTGAGTGTGTGTGTGTGTGTGTGTGTGTGTGTGTGTGTGTAAGGACAGAACCTATGGGGTGACCTGGGGTCAGATTGTCTTAGATCTTGATTCTATGCCAATTCTGGAACAAAGGAGTCACCTTTTTTTGTCAATAGCTTAGTAATGACGCTATGGTGTGAATGTTTAGTTAAGGTACAAGCCATCAAGAACTAAAGACTTTAACAAGCTTCTATATATTTTTCTTGTAAAAGTTTTTAGTACCCTCAAAGGTGAGCATTAGGACTATTTAATTAGCATTTTATAGTGCCTAGTAGAATGGTATGTGCAAATTAATAAATAAATGATTAGGAGAAAGCGACAGAATCCAGTACAATATAGTACCTTACTGGTACCAAAAATTCCTTTCTTTCCTTTGCTGTGGTATTCCTGGGCCAAAGTTAAGTGCCTGGACAGAAATGTCCTTTAAAAGAAATGCCATCATTATTTTCCACTCATCACACCATCCGTGCAGCATGTCAGTAATTGTGCTTCCTTGTTGCTTTGAGACATTCAGAACATTCACTAGGATGAACGCACTCCCTTCTTACCTTCACTGACTACAGTCTCTGGCTTCATTTGGAGTACAGGTCAGGTACCCTATGCTTTCAGCACGAGGCCTTCTGTGAACCTACCCTGCCCCCCTCCCCCATTATTAGTATTCTTTTATCTCTTGAAATTACCTTGTACTACTTCGTTTACAATTTGTATTTACCAGTGCGTGTATGTTATATACACCTATCAGAATATAAGCTCCTTGTGGGCAAGAGTTATTGTCTTGGCCTTTGTATTCCTCTGGACTTTGTACAGGGCCTCCCACATAGCAGGTGCTTAATGCATATTTGTCAAATTTAATCCAATAGGCCAGTATGGCTAACTTTTGACTCATTAGTCATAAGTTTGTTCTTAGTCAGATCCCACTGAGTACCAGGACTGTCAAACATACTTCCAAGCATAACTCCAACATCCTGACTCCAAATGGGTCCTTGCAGATGTTGACTTTAGGAATTCCTCCAACCAAGCTCTGCTCTCTGTTGGCTCTTCATTTTCAAATTCCTTCTGAAATGTGTGCAAGGATACTGTAGAAATTACTAAAGAGATCCCAGCATTATTACTCTTTTCTCATTCATGCAAGGTCATTGAGGGAACCAGTTTTTGCTTTTTTTTTAAAGAATTAAAACCAGAAAAATAACTCAAATATATTACGGCAATTGTTCTTAATTTGAGAAGGTGGACAAAGGTGAAGCTTTTAAGAAATGTTCCTTTGCTTCCTCTATTATATTCCCTCTAGGCTATGACCACACTGGGGCATTTGGGGTATCTGGACCCAGCTGGAATTCTCTCTCCAGCCCTCCCCTCAGTTACTTATACTTTTACATGACCCATAAATATTTCTGGGAATGTATTAATACAAACTTCCTACATCTGCACTGCCCCCCTTGATAATTTATAGGCTCATAGGATTATAGATGTAGAACGAAGGGACGTCAGAGGCCATCTAGTCTAACCTCTTATTTTTTTTTAATGAGGAAACAGGGCCATAGAGGTTAAGTGATTTTTGTATGCTTATACAAGTGCCAAGTGGCAGGGCTAGGATTTGGACCCATATCTTCCGACCACAATTCTCATACTCCAGTTTTCCAGAGCCATGATTCTCAAAGTGTGGTCTGGGGAACCATGGAGGTTTATAAGGTCAAAACTATTTCCATAATAATTTTGTTGTTTAGCAATGTCCTACTCTTCAAGGCCCCATTTTGGTTTTCACTTGGCAAAGATACTGGAGTAGTTTGCCATTTCCTTCTCCAGCTCATTTTACAGATGAGGAAACTGAGGCAAACAGGGTTTAAATGGCTTGCCTAGGTTCACCTAGCTAGTAAGTAGCTGAGGCTGGATTGGAACTCAGAAAGATGCGTCTTCCTGACTCCAGGCCTGGCATTCTATCCCCTGTGCCACCTAGCTGCCCTTTATCATAATACTAAGATGTTTTCATTTCTAATAACAATAACTGTAATAGACACAATCCACATATATCTGGAATTCTTCAACAATTTCTAAGAGTGTAAAAGTATCTTGAAACCAAAAAGTTTGAGAGCCACTAATCTAGAGGGCAGAAATATGTACTATACAAGTGAAATTTTTTGTACTATATCAGGTCCAGTGTCATGGACCCAAAAGGTATTCAATACATTTTAGTTGATGCAGTATAGCATGATGTAGTGGTAGGATGTGGGACTACGGATTCAGAAGATTTAGGTTTTAGTCCAAACCTAGTAATTTGGTGATCTTGGCAAACCACTTCACTATCCCTGGCATCAGTTCCCATCTGAAAACTAGGGATAAAAAATACCTGTGCTCTGCTTCTCTTATTGGGTTATCATAAAAAGCAAATGAAATAAGAGATGGTTAAATTCTACATAAAGGAAAGTTGTTTCTATTAGTGTAGCACTGATAATGGCACGAAAGACAGCTTTTGTGGATTTTCTCATCAATATTAAGAGTAGTATAGTGAAGAGGTATTAGAGTCAGTGGGTCAAGGTATAAGATTGCATAGTATGGTCTGAACCAGATTAAAATATTATTGGCAACTGCTTAATAGAATAAATAAAAATATAATGCAACATAGATAATGTTAATATCAGGTTTTCTACATCAACATGCAGCCTGTGAGTCTTGGATCTTCCATTAGCTATTTAGGTAACTTTGGGGAAGCTCCTTCTCTTCATTAAGTCTCAGTTTCCTCAGCTGTAAAACAAAGGCATTAAATAAGTTGATTTCTAAGTTTCCTTCCAGCTCTTAAAGTTATGGTCTCTTGGGTCCAGCTCTAATGCTCTGTGTTTTATGTTTTGTGTCCTAACCTTTTTCCCATGCCCATTGACTCTTCTTTATCATCATCATTAATGTGACCATGGGCAAGTCACTTTAGCTTCTTTGGCTCACAGTCTTCTCAAGTGCTGAAGGAGGGGGTGGGATTACATGGCCTCTGAGGTCTCTTCCAGGCCTAAATCTGGTCATGATCATGGTCATGATCTACTAAGAACAAGGGAACAGCTAGGTAGTGTCATGGACAGGGTACTGGGCTTGGAATCAGGAACACTCATCTTTATGAATTGAAATCAGTCTTCAGACTCTTACTAGCTTGTGATCCTGGGTAAGTCGCTTAACCCAGTTTGCCTTAGTTCCCCATCTGTAAAATGGTCTGGAGAAGGACATGGTAAACCACCACAGTATTCTTGCTAAGAAAACCCCAAAGGGGTCACAAAAAGTCAGATGTTACTGAAATGACTCAACAACAACAACACAGTTTAGCTAAGGAATACAGAATAGAGAAAACGCCTTCTAATGATGAGCATATACAAAGAATTTTACTTCTCTGTATAGAAAATAAATGAGTCTTAAAAATAATTTGGAAACTTAACAAAGCGGCCATTAGGAATCAGTCCCCGGTCTTGGTTCGTTTATTGTAAGGGGCAGTTTGATACAGTGGATAGCATGTTGGATGTGGCTTCAAGAAAATCGAGGTTCAAATCCTGCCTACTTCTGACCTTTACAGATTCAATTTCCTTTTATCAGCAAAACAAAACAGGTAACTGTAGAACTTCTATCACAGGGCTGTTGTGAGAGCCCACAGAGATGATATACTTAAAGTGCTTTTCAATCTTCTAAGTCTCTGTGAATGAATGTCATTTATTATTATATATGGTCACTATCCAGGGGAAGAGATTGCAAGAACACTTTGAATAACTGCCCACTGGTGCCTTTGAAAGTGAACAGACAGGTCAAGAGCATATCTAGGTACAAACTATATCAACAAATACAATGACTTGGTGAAAAGGCCTGTTGCAACCATCCAAGTTTTCTCCTCTCCTCTCCTTTCTTCTCTTCTCTTTAGTTTTTCCTTTTCCTTTTTCCTTCTTCTTCTTCTTCTTCTTCTTCTTCTTCTTCTTCTTCTTCTTCTTCTTCTTCTTCTTCTTCTTCTTCTTCTTCTTCTTCTTCTTCTTCTTCTTCTTCTTCTTCTTCTCTCTCTCGCTCTCTCTCTCTCTCCTTCCTTACCCAATCTCCCTCTCTTTTCTCTCTCCCCCCACCCCAGTCAGAAAGGTGATTTGCATAGAATCTCCCTTCACCAATCCAGCTTCAGGAGAGGACTGTTTTCCCAAAATGCTTTGCTTTTCAACAAGCAGGTTCCCCTTATTGGTGGGTTTCAAGCTCTCTGTAGCTATCCTTGGGGATGATTAGGCATTAGTATTAGATAAGGCATTACCACAGTCATTTGAATAATCAAAGTGAGGTATCACCACATATTTCTTTTCCTTTGAGGAAAAACATTGGGAATACAAAGCTTGTCAAGACCCTTTCCTGTGTCTGATAGCTTTATCACAGCCTTGGCTCCAAAGGTTAAATGTTTTGGATTACAGAATGTACATTATATGGGGGGTTTACTATAAATCAACAAGGCAGGTATGTTAAACACAGAAAAATATCTACAGCTGTTCTCTTACTCATCCTGCTTGTTATTTAACTCAGTCTGTACCCAGAGGAACATTTTTAGTTGTACTGTCAACAGTTTCCAAACAGAGCAGAAACTACAACTGGCAAATGAGGAACCCAGCTGGCCCTGTGTTTAGGCTCCCACTGCATACACTTTAATCCTGACACCTGCAAGCTATTTAATCAGGATTTACAATTGAACATGAAGGATGAGGGGTCCAGAGGGTTGCGTTCTTAGTGTTTGGATTGCAAATGATGGAGAAAAACTTTGTTATCGGATGTTGTAGTTATTTGAAGTTTGGTGCCCTCTAACCCACGGGGGACCGAGAATCATTTATCACTCCACAGCAGCATCCCAGCATAGGGCTGGCGGTTTCCAGCACCCAGGCTATTTTTGCTTTTCCTGTGCTCCAGTGTAAACAAGCTTGGAATTTATGAACAATGAAAAACAATTTCCCAGTGGCCTATGGAAGGAGCAGGTTTGAAGTGACTGAGTGAAGGCTCAATCTGGATTTCGATATGGGCCAAAAAAGCAGAAATCCATCAGTTGACTTAAAATCCGGCCATGTATTCAGGATGACAGGCTGCCCTGAAGGGGAAGGGAGATCACGGAAGCTGCGATCAGTTCACAAATATTTATTGAGCCCCTACTGTGCTAGGGACTATGGGAGATACTGAGAAGTCTAAAATCTGGGCTCTGCCCCCAAGGAGCTTACACTCCATTTCGTGAGAAAAAGCAAACACATGGTTTGGGAACTATTGGTACCTGACTGTGTGGTACTGACTGTGAATGTATTGGGTTTTCATAAAAGAAAACAGTGTGAGCTGAAGTAGGCCAAGAAGTTATCATCAGAGAGATGTGATATGATATGTGATGTGATGACTTTGAAAATCAGACAGTATTATACAAATTTAGGGTGTTTCTGTACTGAATTAAAACTGCTTGGAATATTTGACATAGAATCATCTCTCCAAAGGACAGAACCAAGAATAACTCTGAAAATGCCAAAGAGACAAATTTAGGGTTGATTTTAGGGGAAAAAAACAAAAAAAAATACCAAAGTTCTTAGTGAATGGAATTGTCCCAAAGCAGAATGTTGTAGATGGTGGGGTCCCTCAAGTGAACTTTGAGCAAAAACTGGATGACCATATGTCAGACATGCTAAAATGTGCCTTCCTTTCAGACTCTTGTTGTAACTCAGAAAATGCAGTTGTTTTCTGACTGTGATGGGCTCTTGTTTTTTAATCTCCTTAGACCTCCTCAAAATCACCTCTTTTGTGGTAATGGTGTCTTAGCAATGGGGGATTCAGTTAGGCAAAAATCAAAAACTTGCTTGGGCCTAAGCATGACAACACAAATAGTAGCTGAATTTAATCTAAATCAGGTTGCCTCTTAAGGCTTCCTTTTCCTTATCTGCTAAAGTAAGGGGAGTTTCTGGCACATAGTAGGCACTTAAAAATGTTTATTGATTGATTAGACTAAATGACTCTAGGGTGTTCTATCCAATACGTCTTCCCCATGGCTGCCAATGTAGTTTTTCTAAAGTGCAGTTCTGCCCATGTCATTCTCCTACTCAGTAAACTTCAGGGACTCCTCCTTGTCTCTAGGATCAACTATAAACTCCTATTTGGTGTCTAAGGCCCTTCACGACCTGGACCCATCCTACCTTTCCAGATTTATTTTGTATTACTCAACTTTACACACACTATGGTCCAGCCAATATGGGGTAGCTATGGGGCAGCTAAGTGGTGTAGCGGATACAGCAATGGACTTCGAATGAAGAAGAATCATCTTTCTGAATTCAAATCTTGCAGCAGACACTCACTAGCTGTGTGATCCTGGGCAAGTCACTTAACCTCTGTTGGTCTCAGTTTCCTCAACTGTAAGAGGGGTATAGTAATAGCAGCTACTTCCCAGAGTTATTGTGAAGATCCAATGAGACGGTATTTGTAAAGTACTTGGCCCAGTGCCTGGCACATAGTAGGTGCCATATAAATGCTAGCCATCATTGTTATTGTCATCATTCCTGCTCTCCCAAACCGCCGCCGCTTGCCCCCGAAATTTTATCTATTTTGTTTATACTTTAAAATGTCCAAATTGTTTTCCTATGCTGGATTGCAAATGCCTGTATGGAGGTCACTTTTTCATTTGAAATCTCAACACCTATCACAAAGATTTAATAAATGTTGACTGTCCTTTGTTTTCAGAGAGTGCCAGTGACATCGCAGGGTGATGTCTTGACTCGTGAGTGACACGGATTTAAGTGAGGCAGAGTTGCAAAGAGTTGTCAGCTTTACTCTCCCTGAGTCACCAAAGTCCAGTGGCTAGTTCTGGATTTAGCTTTGAATCAGGTCTTGGTTTCTGCCAAAAACCAACTAGATGCAAGACAGGATGTATCAAACCTTCCCAGAAGATTAAGAAAAAGAAAAAAAAGCCCAGAAGATAAATGGACTTTGGAGATTTCATTTATTGGTCAATAAGTAACGGCTTAGTTAGATCTCGGGGAGGAGCGTGGAAGCAGGGCCCCCTTGCTAGGCAGTGAGGGAATATTAGGATTGTTGGTCAGTTGTTTCAGTTGTGTCTGACTCTTCATGACCCCATTTTGGGGTTTTCTTGGCAGGGATATTGGAATGGTTTGCCATTTCCTTCTCCAACTCATTTTATAGATGAGGAAACTGAGGCAAACAGGGTTAAGTGACTTGCCCAGGGTCGCACAGCTCAGAAGTGTCTGAAGCCAGATTTGAACTCATAAAGATGGTCTTCTTGATTCTGGGCCCAGTCCTCTATTCACTGCACCACCTAGCTGCTCCCAAATGCTAGCGTAAGGCCCCAAATACCAAGGCAGATGGAAAGAATATGAGTGAAGAGAACACTGATAGCCTTAGTTGTTTATCAGGGACAAACCCAGAAATTTGATTTTCCCTGAAATTCTCCTTTATTTTACTAAATATGGAATTTAATAGGACTCATAGTTTCTCCTGGGGTAGTAAAATAAAAGGAAAGAATACTGGATTTAGGGTCATAGGACCCAAGTCCAAGCCCAATCTCTACCACTGGCAGCTGTGTGACATTGGTCAAGTTACTTATACTCACTGGGCCTTAATTTTCTCATCTGTAAAAGGAAGAAGATGGATTGGATGATCTCCTACAGTCCCTTCGAGCTCAAAATCTGAGATCCTATGATTAATCTACAATCTTGTTACCCTGAGTTAGTGGAGTTGGTTTTATCATGTGTCCAACCAGCAAGAAATATCACTTCATGAGTCTTTAGATAATCTTGCACAGCAGTGTTTAGAAAGAGCATTTGTTAAAAGCTTGTGCGCCAACATCTGTTGCAAAGGATGAAGAAATAGAGAAATTTCACGAAGAACTTGATAAGACCCTCCAGATTGAATCAGCACATACTCTAATATTTGGTGAATTTGAAGCAAAGGTGTGCATGGAGGGGGAAGAGGAAAAATATGTTATAAAATGTGGCTCAGGATTAAAAAATGAAAATGGTCACTGATTTCTAGGCTACACAAAAACCTCACACCTCTGTGGATACAGTGAGGTAAATTTTCAAGTAAGATATAGATATATTCAAGATATAGATATATGTAATGTATATGTGTATATATTTAGATTTTTACTAATGTCTTTTGATTTTATATATCATTTAATTCCAAATATTCCCCATCTAGTGAGTCTTCTTTTCTAACAAGGATTTTTTTAAGTTCAGCAAAATCAACCAAACACTGTTTCTGAAGGCATGTGCAAATTTCATACCAATAGATTCCCCCACCTCTTCATTGAAAGGAGGGATATGCATTTTCCCATCCCTTTTTTTGAAGCCAAACTTGGTCCTTATAATTGCACGTCTGGCTTTCTCAGTTCTCCTTAACCTCGGTGTCTGTCCTCTGAAATCATCTCCAATATGTCCTGTGTATTTCTCTTTTTTACATAATTGTTTGTATGTTATCTCCCCCATTAGACTGTAAGCTCCTTGAGAGCAGGGACTTTTTCATTTGTATCTCTAGTGCTTAGCATAGTTCCTGGGACAGCATAGACAAATAATAAGATGCTTGTTGGCTTGATTTGAGGAAAACTTTGGTTCAATCCCACTTCTGATGCTAAATGGCTAGAAGACCATGGACAAATAACTTTGACTCGATTTCCTCATCTATAAAATTGGGATAATAGTAGCTGTAATACTGGTCTTATTCTGTTTTTATGGGACTCAAATGAAATAATGCATAAAACACTTTGTGAACTTTAAAAAGATATATAAATTATTATTACACATATTATAAATATAATATAAATTATATTACACATATAACAACATAATGTAATATATTATATTATATATTTTATTATTACATATAATTTTACATAAAATATATAAATTATTCTTACTTTTTTCATCTTATATTGATGGACTTCAAATTGAAGCAGTTCTTGGACAAGTCACTATCCTACTTTTATATTTGATGTTCAGCAAACTGTTATACAGGTGGGAAAATGCTTTTTTTTGTAACTGAATTGAGGTATTGTCATGTAAGTTAATCTTCTGTAGGCTCGTTGAAAGTATCTTTGGTGCAAATTCAGCAGCAGACTGGATGATGATATGAGTTGTACTTCATCTTGTTCCTACATGGTTTTTATTTCTTCTGCTAGGTCTCAAGAGAGCTTTTCATTCTTCATATTCATTATGGTGATGTCCATTAAAATATTATTCTCAAATTTAATGAGTGATCATTATTATCTCATTATTTTCACTTTTTCAAAAGGGATTCAAACAGTAATGGTCCTGAGACAAATCACTGTATTATTGCACATTTAAATTTAATGTTCTAGAGACTAATTGCACAGGTGCATAAAAATAACTGCTTTTAGTAGTTACGGAAAGGCATATAGATGAAAGTTCCTCTTACAAATGTCCTAGGCACACCCTTAGCCTTGCCATGTTCCCCAGCATTGCAACCTTTGGAGTTCTGGGCTATTCCACCCAACCTGCAGCTGAACTTAGTTATATTCCTCAACTTCCCCAATTACAGCATGAGCTCCTAGAGATCAGGGACTGTCTTGCATTTTCTTTTTGTATCCACAGAGTTTAGCACCATGCTCGATACACAGCATATACTTCATAAATGTTCATTCATAAATGATAGATGCTTAATAAACATTCATTCATTCATTAATACATTGAAAGAACCCTAGGTACACATCTTGTAACAGGCAAGAGAGTAGAGATGATATATGTATTCCATCTTGTTTTCATATGTTTTTGATCTTTTCTGCTAGGTCTTTATATTTTGAAAGCTTTTAATTCCACATAGCTTGAAATTCATGAATGTTTGATCTGATGGCACCTATTAAAACATTGTTTTTAAAATTTTATTTTATCTTTAATTTATGGAATAAAACAAACATTTCCATAACATAGTATAACAAAAAAGATGATTGCACATAGAACTGCAAATCTATTATATACAACTTGCTATTCCTTTTAAATATATAATAAAGTTATCATGTACATTTCTTTTCATTCCTTTTTTCTTCCCTCCCCCATCCCCTGCCATAGAGATGGCTATGATTAGATAAAAATATATATGATATATAATATGTATCATATATATATATATGCACACGTATGTAACATTATTCTATTCTATAAATACTCCTATTTATCAGTTCTTTCTCTGGATGGAGATAGTGTCTTTCTTCATATGTCCTTTACAGTTAATTTGAGTATTTATAATAGTCAAAATGATTTATTCACTCAAAGTTGTTCTTAAAACAATATTGCTATTACTATATACAATTTTCTCTTGGTTCTGCTCATTTCACTCTTCAGTATTTTATGCAAATCATTCCATGGTTTTCTAAGATCTTTGAGCTCATCATTTCTTATGGCACAGTAGTACCCCATCATAATCATATACCACAATTTGTTCAGCCATTTCCCAATTGATAGGCATCCCTATAATTTCCAGTTCTTTGCCTCTATAACAAGAGCTGCTATAAACATTTTAGAACATATAAGTTCTTTTCCTTTTCCCCTAATCATCTTTGTAAATAAACCAAGTAGTGGTATTGCTGGGTCAAAGGTATAGGTAGTTTGATAACTCTTTGGGCATAATTTCAGATTGCTCTCCAAAATGGTTGAATCAGTTCCCAATTCCACCAACAAATAAATTAGTGTCCCAATTTTTCCACATCTCCAACATTTGTTGCTTTCCCCTTCAATCTTTTTAGCCAATCTGGTAGGTGTAAAATAACATCTCAAGGTTGTTTTAATTTGCATTTCTCCAATCAATAATGATTTAGAACCCTTTTTCATATGACTCTAAGTTGTCTTGATATCTTCATTGGGAAATTGCCTATTCCTATCCTTTGACCATTTATCAATTAGGGAATGAGTTGTTAAAGCACAATAAATTCTACTCCAACCCTCCATTTTAACTCTGTGTATATCTCTTATTCCTAAATGTGTTTCTTGCAAACAACATATAACTGGATTCTGATTTTTAATCCATTCTGCTATCCGTTTCTGTTTTATAGGTGAGTTCATCCCATTCACATTCAAAGTAATAATTTTTATGGATCAATATTATGCACAGATGATTATGTACGACAATTCAGACTATGATAATGTTCCAGTTCTATTCATTTATTGATTAAATCCTCTAGTATATTTTGAAGCCTGTATTTTTGTTTTTGGGCAGTCCACGAAAAGTAGCAAGATTTTGATGTATTATTTTAGCTATGATATTCTAACTTGCTAGGTATTCATTAGATACTAAATTTTAGTGGCCTGTTTTGATGTGTTGCAGTTTCCAGAATTTCCTTTCATAATCCACATTGGTCAGTAGATTTGTGCTCCTCAAGCATAACACCTAAAATTGTTAGTGACAATGAAGTAAATAATCTTGATTTCCATCACAAACCTCTTGGTTTCCACAAGCAAATACACACAGCTTGGACATTTTGTTCCATGCTTCTTTGTTGACATATTGTTGACTGAATGTCTGTGGTTGTTGCCCTTGGAAAGCTTTTTTTGGATCCTAGTGGTTGGTGGTCAATCACTTTCAGTTGCATTCAACAAATCCAAAGTGTATAATTGTTATCAATATTTATGATTTTTAATTGAAGTGTTGTCTATTTGCTTCAAAGAATTTCTATAGATTTTTGACCTTTTTATCATGTGCTCTAAAAAGGTCAATTACTCCTCTTCCTCCTTTTTGGTAAGGATGCATTAACCTTTCTATAGTTGCTCAGGGTGATGAGATCTGTGTTTCATTTTTTATGGGTTTTTGTGAGGATACTTTCCATATTTATTTTATAGTTTCAAGAGTGTGTACATTAAACTTCTGCTTCTTTTAGCAATCAATAAACAAATGAAGTATGTAGTTGCACACAGAGTCAACTACAATTATTTTTAAAAATTTTTTGTAGTATCCATTTGTTTATTCTTTTGTTATTGTTCGTGGATTCAAATACTTATGATAAAAATAAAGAAAATAAATTTCTACAAAACGATTGATGTTGCATAGGTATTTGTTGCTTAAATATGTTCTTCCCATTCATCTTTTTTTTGTTTCATTTTGTTTTTTTTTCTTCTTAAAATTTATTTCTCCTTTTATTTTTAAAAATTTTCTTTTAAATTTTTCTATTTTATTTTTTCCAATTATACATAAAAACAATTTTAGCCTTTTTTTTAATAATTTTGAGTTCCAAATTCTCTCCCACCCTCTCTCCCCTCCCCCCTTATTAGAAAGCAAGCAATTTGATAAAGATTATACACGTGTAGTCATGCAAAACATTTCCATATCAGTCATGTTGTAAAGAAAACACAAACCAAAAAAAAAAAAAGAAAAAAGGAAAGAAAGAAAAAAAAGTGTGCTTCAATCTGCATTCAAATTAAATCAGTTATTTCTCTGGAGGAGGATAGCATTTTTCATCATGTCTTTCACAATTGTCTTGGATAATTGTATTGGTTAGAGTAGCTAAGACTTTCACAATTGATCATTACAATTGTGGTTACTGTGTATAAGTCTCGTGGTTCTGCTCACTTCACTTTGCATCAGTTCTCCCATTCATCTTTTATTTCAGGATGTCATTAAGTCTCTTAAAGTATTCAGTCAAAGCTTGTTGCCTGCTTTATGCCTCATGGAAACCAAAGTAATTGTTTGTTTCATCCATTGATTCGACATGACCTCTGGATTAAAGCTTGAAGTCTTCACTCTCTATCTTTCCTTGGCATATATTGAGAATTTATACTTATTTTTGGAGAAAGTTTCTGTGAGACAAAGGATCTATTTAATCTGTTTTTTGGTGGAGCCATATGATTTGATGTCATCCACATATATTGACTGATTAATATGATGCTTCAGTTGGATTCCCTTTTGACTTTGGAAGCCACAAAGTTCTATTTAGGAGAAGTGAAAATCAATTTAAGACTAGGCAGAACTATGATAGGCTTAAATTGACTTTCTGAAAAAATGCTACACTTTATGTTGTTCTTGATATTATTTTGGTGGAGTTTTTAACATGTGGATATCTAATACTCTAATAGTTAAACTCTAGTTGGGTCTGTTTTATATATTTGTAATATATGAATAAGCCACAAATTTGAGCCAAAGATTTTGTGAAAATCCACAAAGACAGAATAAAAGTTATAGCACTTTCAGACAGTTCATCAATAATTACTGAATTAATAAGTAGTTCTTTACCTGACTGAGATATTTTGGCACATCCCCTTTACTCCTCAGACAATATATTGTCTTCTCACAAATGTGTACAGTCTTTGTTTGTTAGTGACATATATAGTACAAAACCCCAAAACTGGCTTATATCTGGAAGGATTGCTAGTGTTCTATATACTTGTGAAACTCTCTTAAGAAAGGTGACAGAAAGCTTGTATCTCAGAGAAATCTAGTTACAGTACTTTGCTAGAAATTTGTGTGCCACTGTGAAGCTACTGAGCCAAAAAATATGAATTTTATCTGACCCTGTCACTTTCTCATTTTGCCAAGAATCTAGAGTTTCACTTATCTCCTGCGGCCTAACTGCTTTGTGATTCATTTATATCAACGTTCCACAAATTTTCTGTTTCTTGTTTGAACCAACTTTGTGTTGGATCAAACATTCTGTTGGACTTCTTGTGACCATGTAGATGGCCAGAAATTTTCCACATCCTCTTTCCTTGACAGTTTTCTTTTACCTCTGATCTCTATCCTTTTTAGATTTCTGTAGTAAAGTTTTTGATCAATGTCGAATTGTTGATTTTGTTCTTTACATGGCTTTGACTACCTGTCTCTTGACATTGTAACTTTAATTTTCAATTACTGATTAAGGGAACCTAGTATTTCTGATATGCTTTCCTTTTCCAGGTTATTTGATACATATCGCTTTTTAAACTGACTTTGATTAGGCAAAATGGTGTTCAAATTATCTACCATCTGTAGCATTTAGATACTTAGTCTTTCAGTGCTTTTCCAAAAAATCTTTAATAACTCAAATTGTTTCTGCCATGGTGGTTTTGATAGTTCGACATTTTCTCCTCTTTTTTTTCCCAATCATGTCAATAGTTCCCATATATGTCTTACTATTCAGAATTGGAAATATTTTTGTAATTTTCTATCAATTACTGTGGGGAATGTGCAGATTCATGAATCTTATAGCAAATACCACTTTTTAAAAATTATTCTACTTTGGTATAATTGATATCCTAGTTGGATTCATGCTGCTGAAATAAAAAAGAGTTTTTTGGAATTCAAAACTGAAGGTGCCCATCTTCTTTTCAAAATCTTTTGAAATATAAGTGATATTTTTATTGTCTATTTCATTATTAGATATCATTTCCAGAGATTACATTAAATGAAAATTTTCAATGACCCCAAGCACTTCACTTTTTTTTCCTTTTCAGACTTAAATAATCAAAAAATCATTCATTTTAATGACTAGACCAAGCCAGCAAAATAAAAATAGCAATTCTATTTAATTAATTTATCTATTCAGTTATGCACCAATCAAAATCCCAAAAGAATATTTCTAGGTCTAGAAAAAAATAGTAATGAGATTCATATGGAGAAACAAATGGGCAAAAATCTTAAGGGTAATATTTTTTAAAGGGAAGGAAGGTGACTTATCAATATGAAATATCAAACTGTACATACAGCAGTCATCAGCAAAATGATTTCGCATTAGTTAAAAAAAGAGAAGCTCAGTCAGTGGACTGGAACAGGCAACACATGGAAGCAAAAATCCCTGGGACTAAGAGCCATTTCCCAATAGATAAATGACCTAAGGATATGAAAAGACAATTTTCTAAGAAAGAGAGAAAGAAATGAAGAGAGAAAGTAGAAAGAAAAACAAGCTATCAACAACTATATAAAAATGCTATAAATTATTGAATAGAGAAATCCAAAATAAAGCAACTTTGAGATTCCATCTCACACGTATCAGAATGGGAAAGCTGTTTTTTAAAAAAATGGCAAATGTTGGAGGGGCTGTGGGAAAATTGATACATGAATGCAGCATTGATGATTCTCTGAATTGTTCTAGTCATTCTGAGAAGCAATTTAGAACAATATTCAGAAAGTTACTCACCTTTGACCCAGCTGAACTAAGCCTATACCCAAAGATAAATTTAAAAAAGAAAAAGAGGAAAAGTATCTATATATAAAAATATTTATAGGATGCGCATCAATTGGGGAATGGCTGAACAAATTGTGGTATATGAATTTAATGGAATACTACTGTGCTATAAGAAATGATGAACAGGCAGACTTCAGAAAAAAACTAGAAAGACTTATATGACCTGATGCTGAGGAAGTGAGCAGAACCAAGAGAACATTGTACACAGTAACAGCCACAGTGTGTGAAGACTGACTTTGATAGATTTAGTCTTTTTCAGCAATGCTAGGACCTAAAACATTTCCCAAAGACTTATGATGGAAAATTCCATCCACATACAGAAAAAGAAATATGGAGTCTGATTGCAGATTGAAACAGATTATTTTCTTTTTTTTGTTTTGTTTTATGTTTTTCTTTCTCATAGTTCTTCACATTTGTTCTAATTTTTCTATACAACATAAGTAATATGAAAATATGCTTAATATGAATATAAATATAGAGCCTATATCAGATTGCATGCCATCTTGGGGAGGGGGAGGGAAAGAAGGGGGAGAAAATTTAAAACTTATGAAGTGAATGTTGAAAACTAAAAATAAATAAATTAACTTATTAAAAATATTTATACCAACTCTTTTTTGTGATAGCCAAAAATTGGAAATGAAGGGAGTCTTCTGCTAATGAAAGAATGGCTAAACAAATTGTTCATGGGATGGAATGGAAAATTGTGCCATAAGTAATGTTGAAATGGAGAGTTTCAAAGCAAAGTAGGAAGGCTGCCATGAATTGATGCAGTGAAGTGAACAGAATTAGAGCAATTTATACAAGAATAACAAACTTTTAGAGAAAAATCAACTTTGAAAGGCTTTAGAGCTTTGATCAAAACAATGATAAGCCACAAGTCCAATAGAATGAAGACAGAACACAGCACTCACCACAGAGAAATGATAAATTTAAAAAGAAGAAAAAGACAGAGATTTTCGGAAATGGCTAATGTGAGAATTTGTTTTGCCAGATTATGCAACTATGTAGGGAAAATATGCAACTATTTGAGAGGAGAGGAGCATTTATTTATTTATTTTCTCAGTGGGGTGGAGTATCAGTGGGAGGGACAAATTGATTTTTCAAAAAAAAATGCTTCTTAACTGGAAAAATAAAAGTAATAAATTTAGAACAAAACAAACCTTGTTCCCCTTTGAATACAAACCATACACCTTTTCCTTCTGCAGACTTTAGAAGCACCTTAATTTCATCTCTTAATTTGTTTAGTCTAGGCTTAGAGATAAAGTTATTTTTATGATTGTTCTGTATTGGTCATCAATAGGTCGCTCTGTGACTTGGTACTGGGCTCTAGGCTAGTGACTTTGTGCAGCCCTCCCTCACTCAAATACATTTCATTTGAATATCATGGCATCACCTCCCTGATGTCATGGTCCTCTTTAAGAACAAAGGACAAACAACAACCTCTGTGAGTAGAAAGAGGTGTTGCCCCACTGGGGACACAACTGGAACTGGCCAGTTGAACAACACAGTTCTCTTCTCTCCTCTCCTCTCCTCTCCTCTCCTCTCCTCTCCTCTCCTCTCCTCTCCTCTCCTCTCCTCTCCTCTCCTCTCCTCTCCTCTCCTCTCCTCTCCTCTCCTCTCCTCTCCTCTTCCCTCCTCTCTTCTCCTCTCCTCTCCTCTTCTCTTCTCTCCTCTCTTGTTCTCTTCTCTTCTCTTTTCTTTCCCTCTCTCCACATAGGGTATCAAACCCTTACCTCCCAGTGTTCTGCCTAAAGGAATGTAAATTTTGATATCTGAAACCTTTTTTTTTTCTCTTAAGGACCATGTCTTAAACCCAAATCACCCTGGCTCTCATTGATTAGCCAACAATAGGCATCTCTCTGTGTGTCCCCCTGTCTCTGTCTATCTATCTCTTTCAGTCTCTGTCTCGGTCTCTCTGGGTGCTACCTCAGTCAAACAGAGATCTGTTAAAGACCTTAGCTTAAAAAGGCCAGAGCCTCCCATTTCATCCAGGGCTATCTCCAGTTGTCCTGATCTATATCTCACTACTGAACCCAAATAGCTCCAGAGGAGAAAATGAGGCTGGTGATCTTGCACAGCCCTCCCTCACTTAAATCCAATTCACTTGCATGTCATGGCACCACCTCCCTGATGTCATGGTCCTCTTTGAAAATGAAGGACAAACAACAAGAGATAGAGACAAAAGTGAAATAGTCTCTACCCTCAAGGAGCTTCCATCAGGGAAGACAATGTGTATATTAAAAAGTATATTCAAAATATATACAAAAAGTTGCAGGGTTTGTTTGTTTGGGGGTGGTGGTGGTGGTGGTGGTGGTAAGGCACTAGTAACTAGAAGAATCCAGAAGCATTTGTCATAGGTGCATTAAGCTGACTGATTGGGGATACCATAACCCAATATGTTATATTAGAAAGTGAAAAATTCACTAAAAAAGACAAAGATGGAAAGAGTATTTCTACATATAGAAAAAATTATAGAGGCAATACAATTTCGAAAGCATGGAAGGATTGATTTTCATGATTATATATATATATGTGTGTATGTGTATAATATATATACATACATATAAAACATACCAAGTAACTAAGAAAAAATTACAAATGAAACTACTGCTGACAAATGTGCACCAAGAGAGAGGATGTAGCTATCTATCCAATATGGTATTTTTCTCATTTTTATACAATTTTTATATGGGAATGATAAACCCATGTGTTTGATTAATTGATAAATCAACAAGCATTTATTAAGTGCTTACTATATGCCAAGGTACTTTGCCTGGCACTGGGGATACAGAGACAAAAATGAAATAATCCCTGCTCTTGTGAAACTTGTATTCCATGACTGAGGGTATCCTAGACGATAATATGAGACAATATAAATCAAGCTTTCACAAATAGTTTTCTACAACAGACCACATCTTCACAGTCACACGATTTACTGAAAAGTACGGAGAATATTTCATTCATATATACACACACACACACATACACACAGACACCCCCATACACACACACACACACACACACACACACACACACATATATATATCTATATATCTATATATATATATGTACATGCATATATTTGTGTAATGCAGTCTCCCAGATTCATGTTTGCAGATGACACTGTACCAATCACAAAAGCCCCAAAATACAGTAGCCTCTTCTTAATGAAACCAATAAACACTCAAGTTCATCTTAATAATCCACACAGAAATAATACAATAGAAGAATTCTTGAGTTAGTCAGTCTATCAGTAAAAACCCAATGCCTTGGACAGGCATTGCAGAGAGACAATGATGTGATCTCAGAGCCAGAGCTCATTCTTTTAATACCAATATTTTTCTCATGATGGTACACGACTATTAATCATGAACATCACTGTTGCCAGAGGGTCAATACCGTGGGTGATGCAAATGTCAGTAAGACTATTTATGGTGACCATAGGTAATTTGCAGCATCCCATCAACATCCAAACAGAAAATGGTATAGTAAAAAAAAATGCCATCCAAGAAGTATATGATCAGAGAAGGAGATGATTTGATCCCATCTAAGAGGGAAGAATGACAAATCAGCAATCATAGTGCTTCACTAGAGCAATGATTATGGTTTCATTCACTTAGACATATGAGTGAATCTTTGATTACATACATTATTGTGAGGCATTTTCTTCAGAGATAAACATCTCTCTTATTGTATTCAGTGGTGGGAAACCTGTGGCCTTCTAGGTCCTTGGGTGCGGCCTTTTGACTGAGTCCAAGTTTTACAGAACTAATCCTTTTATTAAGGGGATTTGTTCTGTGAAGTTGATTCTACCAAAGGGCCATACGTGAAGACCTAGAGGGCCACATGTGGCCTTGGGGCTACAGGTTCCTCGCCCTTGGTATAGTTTTTAGCCATATCTTCCAGTAAATTTTATTGACATCAACATGCTTGCGGGTTTCATTTGGCTCATTAGTTCCAAGGATGTTCATCTATTATCTTTCTTTCTTGCTACATTATTAGCCTACCTCCTTTCCCAATCGTGTGTATTTTGTTAACAACATATCTTATATCACTTCTCACCCATGGGTTATTATTATTAATAAGCTGTGGAATTATTTACCTGTAATTTTAATTCTTCCAAGACCACAGTGTCCCATGAATCATAGCCATCCAGCATTGTCAAAAGAATGTCAGCTTTCACTACTCTTTAAAAAATATTTGACTCTACATGTATATTTGAACAGAGGAACCCCATTGTCTTCTGCCTTTTCCCTTCCTAGTCGGGAGTATTTCCCTATTCTCTTAAAAGTGGAGGGATATTGCTTACCCTGTTAAACTTATAGGACTAGGGTAATAGATTCTTCAAAATGGCAATAGGTTCTCCCTCTCTCAGATAATATGTGTGCTTTCCAATAATATCTAGACCAGGGGTGGGGAACCTGTGGCCTCGAGGCTGCAGGTTCCCCATGCGGATCTAGACTGAAAGAATAGTTTCAGTGATGGGAGTTTCAGACATTATAGCAGGCCAGTAGGAGAGATGATTTTGGGCAAGATAAATAATGATGAATTTGGGCATTGGCATCCCACGAAAATTATACCATTGTCAGTGGTCATCATTTCTGCATATGAAATAGGAAAGGGAGAGACTGCATGATGTAGTCTCAGAGAGAGCATGTTATAGTGTAGAGAGCTTTGGATTTGTAATCAGATGACATGGTTCAAACCTTATATTTAAACCCTTTTGTATCCATGTCTTTGTTTGTAAAACTATAGAGGAGTGGGATAGATTAGATTTCTCAGGTATTTTCTGGCCCTAATTTCTCAGATCACTAGGTACTGTAAACTTACTGGCAGAGCTGGAAGTCAAGTTTTAGTCCCTTGGTTCCTGGTTTTATTTCCCATGGGGGTCATAAGCAGTAAGCATGATATTTCCAGGGGTAAATGACAGGCCCAGAAATATAGATTCCAATGTCTAGTTTTCAGATACATCAATTCTCTGGGAGGGAGAGGAGTCTCTTCGGACCCTGATGAACTTAACAGTTTTATTTCCTTATCATCCTAAAGACCAAAAGTAATGTTCAGATCATCCTGTTAACACGGAATATCAGTGCTGGAAGGGACCTCAGAGGTCTTCTAGTCTGATTTTGTCATCTTATAGATGCAGAAGCCAAAGTGGGACTTTTGTTTCAACTATAGAGCATACATAAAGCATAATGGTAGCGTGTTTTCAACTATAATTTTACAAGCATTTAAACCCCCACATTTATACTTAAACCCCAATTGCTACTGCTTTATAAATAAGAACTCTCTCTTTGGACCTAGATAATGCCTCTATCTCCCATTATGGAGGGATTCCCTAGAAGTCCACAATGGAGATAGAGGGAATGGAGAAAAGAGGGGTGAGGAACATTTCTTATAATAAACCTGATCTGACATAACTGAAATGTTGTGTAGCTTACATTTGTCTCATACTTACTATAAAGCAATTAATAGGCTGATGGAGGGGACTGGCACTAGGGAATGGTAGCTGGAGACTCTGAAACAATTGTGGGAGTATTGCTGCTAGCTTGCATTCTGTAACTTGGCATGTTCTTCTTGCTGAAACATCCAGGTATGCTAAGATTTCCCAAAGTCTATGCAAATTAGGGCATTTTCTCTTGTTCTCTACTCTTACATTCTTTTTTCATAGTGATCAGTAGGGGAGGGAAATCTTGCCCCCTTCTTTCAACAAACCTTTTCAAACTGTCATAATCATGAGAACTCCCCTTAATGTCAATGACTTCATTATTTTTGCCTAGAATCAAATGAATGATAAGAAAAGTCCATGAACGTGTTTGTTGTCATTTACGCTTTGCTGCCAGAATTTTAGGGCCCCAGAAGGTAATTAGGTAATGGCTATAATGGTTTTGTGGCTCATTTAACATTCATAAATCACCATATATTTGTATGAAAGAAAGAAACTTGGTGAATTTTAACCATGTTAAAAATGGAATATGAGAAGGAAAGAGGTCTCTGTTTATCAGGGTATAACTTCAATCATTCAATTCCAAAAGTGACAGCTATAATTTACTTGAATAACACCCCAAAAAAAATCAGATCTATGAGCCAACATGTCATACCGGATAGAGTGCTGATTTTGGAGTTGGGAAGAGCTGGATTCAAATTATGTCTCTGACATCTACTTACATGACCCTTGGCTATTTACTTAACTTCACTAATCCTCCGTTTCCTCATAAGTAAACAGAAGGGATTGGACTAGATGGTCTCTAAGTTCCTTCCAGTCCTTGTGATTCAATTCTATGAACAGCATTTTTTAAAGACCCTGGTTTTTCCATCCTCAAAATTAGGTATGGGCAAGTTTCCACCCAACAGGATCTAGAGACCCTTTGATTTAAGGAATTTCTGTTAAAAATGTAGAGGCATGAAATTTCTCCTGTCAAAAACAAAAACAAAACCCGACTACTTCCCCCAACCCAGTTGGCATTGTCACCAAGCCCTTTGAGTTCAAAGTAAGGTTCATCTTGGAGTTTTCAGCATATGAGGGTAACCTTGGCTTTTCTTTTTGAAGTGTGTCCTTTGAAGTTCAAGGTAAAGGATCAATGTTTACTCTAGAAGATTGCTAATCTATGGAAAGATGCTCCTTTGCTCCATCACACATTTGTAATGTTCACATGAAGTTAACAAAACAAATGGTTTTGACTGTAATTCATGAGCTGAGGCCACCCTTTCTTCCTAGCTCAGACCTTCCAGCTGAACATCACTCAAAAATGAGAGGGAACCCAACAGAGTCTGAGATCACGACCCCCTGGTGTCTCCAGGACTTTATGATACAATGATTCAGAGTCAGAGCTGCTGAACTCTATGTGGTTGATGCATTTTAAGGTCCAGGGTTTTTCTATGTTTGCAGAGGTTCTTCTCTGGAATTTCTGTCACATGACTACTTCCTGAAAATTTTTCCTCCTTTTGATATATTAAGCAGAGTATGTAGAGGAAAACACAGGCCACTCTGACAAACTGTTATATGAGTCCTTGTGAGGGAAGAAATCATACAAGTGATGGCTTACAAGTTCCAAACTTATTTGGTTACATAATACTTTGTGTCTTGAAATATATTGATGATATCCATAAATGCTAGTGTGGGAGGTCTAAGAATTTGAAATCCACCTAGGAGAAAGGGGATTGAAGAAATATTGGAGTGTATAGAGGAAATTAAATGAATTTTCGTATCCTAAATTGCTGCCTGTAATGACTATTCTCAATACATACTAAATTTAATTGCTAATATTCCTAAGAGAAAATATCACCAGCACCAACATTTCCTCATGGAATTCATTGTCATATGAAACACAGTTTGGAAAGTATTGCCTTAAATGAAAAATGTGAGGAATATCCAGGTTTTTCTGAGTGGCCTCTGCTCTTAGAAGTATAGAAACACAGCTGGGATCTACAGGTTGAATTCCAAGAGCTCAATCTCTAAATACTGTTATTGAATCTAAAGCCCGAAATCTTGGTGTATGGATTATTTCCAAGTGAAAGGGTGACTAGGCTATCGCTCATGTAGCAAATGGCAAAAGAGAAGGATGAAAGGCAATGTGGATGGCAATATCCATCCTTATTCTTCTGTACACATCAAAAAAACATGGCAAAGGAATGTCATTGGTACTAAGAAAATGGATCATCTAGCGGGTAGAAATAGTCAACATCTTTTGGTTTTTCCCCTCACATTCTCTCTCCAATGGTGGAACAAAAACCACAGAAATATCTATACAGATATAATTAACTGGGACATATGTCTGTATCCTCCTCTAATCTCTTTATCCCTCCATTTCCTCCTCCCCTAACCTTAGTTATTTGGCCTAGATGTTAGGAACACTAAGAAAATTGCATGTATCACTTTCGGTTTCTAATGGGTTTCTCTATTTGGAGAGAATGATATGATCAGTTCCTTGCAAAACTGAAAATACAAGTTTAATCACATACTTTGATCAAGACAGTTTAGTCAAATACTTTGTGTTTGCTCTTTGAGTGACCCTCAGACAGGTCTGCTTCTTGGTAATCAATTATATCATGGGACTTTGAATAGATGTTGCATATGCTAGCCACCAAATGGTCTTTCTCTGAGCACTGAGGGTCACTTGTTTGGTTAAAGTCCTTCTAACCTCTGTTATTGTTTATCTCTTGTCCTGATGCAGTGGGCTGAGTCTGCTTCACTTTCTTTCAAGGACTTACCACCCAGAGTTAGGAGATCAGTAGTGAGAGTGGGAGGTGTAAGAAAAGGAAGAGCATATACTATTTTAGCAAGGTAAAGAAACAGTCTCTACCAAGGCTAAAATCAGAGAGGAGACTGAAAGTTTGCTCCTCCCCATTTAAGATCATAGTTTGTATCATCAGTTTTCAAGCCCTCTTTAACCTTTTTCAGGTTATCTACGTATGAGGAGCAAGATGCATTCTGGAACAAGAAGAGTCAAGAGGGATCCTTAATAATAATGTGTGTATAACATTTTATACCTCTTGGAGCATCTTCATGGACAATATCTCCTGCTAGATCCTGGCAAAAAATCCTGACAGGCAGGAAAGGGTCCTTCTAATCTGATAGTTATCTAGAGACTACTTATGTTGCCAGGTCCCACTTGTGATCTGGGTTCATTTTGATCCTGAAATGAATTGGGACTTCATACTTACCCCGGAGTGGGGCTGACCCAAGATTAGACTGGACCTCAGGGGTCCAGACCTCGGGTGAAGGGGTTGGGGAATGCCTTTTGTCCCCTTGCCCAGATGTTTCCCCAGCTGGTTTTGTGGACTTGTCACACCAAAGTCCTTCTGTCCTCCACACCCTTCATGTGAATGAATGCCCCTCAACTAATATTTCAAAAAATCTGTCAGGAGAAAGGAATTGATAACCAGGGCTGAGCCTGGGTGTGCAAATGATGCGTTCACCATTTGGCTGCTTCAAAAGATGTTGGTTCAGCTGTTTTGAGAAGTAAGGGGGTGATATGTAGAATGATACAGAGTCAGAGAGTTCCATTATTTGGAAAATTGGAGAGTGGTCCTCCTAATAGCTTGGGTTTTGTGACAGAGAGAAGGAGAGTGGGAGTGAGGAAAAGGAGGAGGGAATAGGCTTTTAGGAAATGATAATAGTAGTTATCTTAATCCAAATGAAGCAAAAAATGACCAAAGAAGACCCAAGCCATGAAAACTTTCAGCAGGACTATTGACTCCTTATTCAGAAATCCACTTAATTTTGAGAATAATGTCCAACACCAGCATTACAGGAACTGTCTGTTCTTAGAGTCATCACTGTATTAGCCAGAATTGTGTTTCCATGGATCTGCAGAAGGGTTGTGTTAGATCTATTCCTATGAAGGCTAACTCTCTTTACTTGAGGAATCCATGTGAAATAATCCCTGAAAATTTTTAAATAATGGATAATGGAACTTTGAGAACTCTGTATCTCTTGCCTGGTCAGCCCAGGACAGGTTGCATTTCATTTATTTAAATATTTCATATTGTTCTTGTACAAGACCATAGTCCAATTGAACTTCTATTATTGTTTGTAGTTCTGTTTGTCCTGACTCAAGAAAGCCAAGGAGGCAGCCGTACTGTCACTATTGGGTCATAGATTTAGAGCTGAAAGGAACCTCAAAGGTCATCTGGACCAACCCCTTTTTTTTACATTAGTACATGGAGAGTTTGCCTTGGAGTCAGAAAGACCTGGGTTCATGTTCAGACACCAACACAACCTGACTGTGTGACTTTGAGCAAGTAATTGTAACTCTCGGTACCCCAAAGGATTCAAAAACAATTACAAAATAAGTGCTTACCTGAATAAGAGGAAAAATAATCATCACCTCAAATGTTCTGATTTCCTTTAATGCTAGTACCTTCTCTCTTGGGGTATTCTCTAATTTACCACATATTTATCTAATTCATACATGATTGTTTACATGTTACCTCCTACATTAGATTGTGAGCTCCCTGAAGGCAGGGACTATTTTTTTATATCCCTGACATTCATTACAATGCACAGATAGGTTCTTAATAAATGCCTCTTGACTTGACTTGAATTCCCTACCTGTTTCAAATCTCAGATCCAGTTTTTGAAAAGGATAAAAATGGATCTTGCAAAGGTCTAGAGAAAGATGAATGACTTTCATATGAGGGCAAATCAATACATAGGGATTCTTCTGTTTGGAATGACAAAGATGAGAGTTAAAAGTTTCCGTTATTGAAGTGTATAAAATCAGGAATGTATGCACAGAATAGATATACAATCCTGGAACATTTCAGGTGTGTGTGTGAGGGGTGAGGGGGAGTGCAGCTAAAAGTTAAAAGACCAGTTTAATACAAGTAAAGAGGACCTTTTAAAAAATATAGCAGATAAACATTTGGAATGTGTTATTTTGAGGCGAGGGGAAGCTAGACAGTATAGTGGATAGAGCACCAGACCTGGAGTCAGGAAAACTCATCTTCCTGAGTTCGACTCTGGCCTCAGATACTAGCTGTGTGACCCTGGACAAGTCATGTAACCCAGTTTGCCTCAGTTTCCTCATCTCTCAAATGAACAGGAGAAAGAAATGGCAAACCACTCCAATATCTTTGTCAATAAAACCCCAAATGGGGTCACAAAGAGTTGGACACAATTGAAATAACTGAATAACATACCTCATAGTATAGTATAGTGATCTGTGACCCAGTCAAATGAGCTTCTCTGTTTCTCATTCTCAGTATTCCATCTCTCATCTCTGTACCTGTTCAGTGGTCATTTCCCAGACCCAGAACACTTTCCTTCCTCACAGAATTCCTTTTTGCCTTTAAGGCAGTGGTGGGATTCAGCCTGTCCGAACCGGTTTCAATAGAACCAGTACCTAGCTTTAGGTTTAGTTATGAGAACCATTGTTAGTGGGGGCGGGATCTGAGCCTGCCAAGTCAGCAGCAGGGGTGGCACCTCCATGTGGAGAACCAGTTGTTAATTCATTTGAATCCCGCCACTGCTTTAAGATACACCTTAAACATGACCATAAATATGAAAGCCTTTCCTAGTCCCTCCAACTGCTAGTGCCTTCCTTCGCAAACTGCCTTATATTTATTTATTCTACATTTGTGTTTACTTAGTCTCCAGAAGTAGCTAAGTGGCAAGGGTAGATAATATGTTGCACCTGGAATCAGGAAGACTTGAGTTCAAATGAGGATTGTTTAACATATTTAATGACCGGCTCTCTGAAAGTTCCATTTGCTTTTAAGTTTATCTGCATTATTAACATTTTCCCCATCACTTTCCTTTAACAATTAGCTCTTGTAAACAAGTACAAGCTGGCTCCAGCACACTGCTGGTTCAAATCCTGCCTTAGACACTAGATGGGTGTCTCCTAGCCTCAGTTTCCTTATCTGTAAAAAGGGCTAATAATAGGACCTCGAATAGGGTTGTTGCAAGGAATAAATGAAATTCCATATGTAAAGCACCTTGTGAACCTTAAAGTGCTGTCTGTACAGGGTCTTTTAAAAGCCTTGTAAAATGCTTGTCATTATTATCTTTTTGATTTATTCTGTATTTAATTCTATGGATTGTCTCTCTCATAAGGATACAAGTTCCTCACAAGTAGGGATTATTTCATTCATTGTGTTTGTATTCCCAGTGCCTAGCGCAGTGCCTGGCACATAATAGGTCTTTAATACATACTTGATTTCTTGATGGTGGAAAGAATGTGAGACCTGAGGAACCTGAGCTAAAATCCCAGTTCTGAAATTCGTTCCATGATGTTAGGCAAGTCACTCCACTGCTTCGGGTCTCAGTTTCCTCATCTGTAAAATGAGGATAATAATATTTGAAATGCCTACCTCAAGGACAGTTATAAGGAAAATGTTTTACAAACTTTACGGTGTCATATAAATGTGATTTATTAATAATAGTGATAATGGTGATGAATTTGAAGGAGCTCGCAAAGCTTCAATGTAATATTTTGAAGGAGAGAATTTATACACTTAATTTATTTTATGAAGTGAAGAGTTGCAAAATATATTACCCAGATATCCATCTGACCATGTAACCAGCAGAGTAGCCAGTGGTACTTAAGGTATGTTTGTCCGTTGCTGGAAGCCATAAACACTGGCTATGTGGCAGTATATCATGGATGAGAAATGGGAATACCACTTCTCTGCAGTCCCACTCTTTATTTGACAAGCTATTTTAAATGTGGCTCAGACACAAAATGGGTCATATGTTATGCTCGTATCAATTCAGTAACCACAAGAAAACAATTCCATGCATTACATGTGCCATTTGTCATGGCATACTTTTTTTTAATGTTCTGCCAAGCTGTTTCCCAATGACAGAAGTTAGACTGGACAGTCATATAGTGTAAAGGGCTCCACACTATGGCTTCTGTTTTGGGAACAACGTGAAAAGCCATTGTCTCCAGTTGTTACAAGGGGAGAATTTATAGAGGAGGCAATATCCATGATTTGTCAGTATTAAAATTGTATCTTCAATGGCAGTTTGCAAAATTGGTTTCCCTGAAAGGCAGAGGAAAGTTAACAAAGCTCAATAAAGATGGAAGGGTATATTCCCAAATACTTTTATGGAGGCCAGATAAAAGGGACAGGGGAGACCTGTGCATGACTAACACTTTTCATTGACAAAGTAAAGATGCAAGCATGACTTTAGACATTAACAAATAATATTGCAGTGGCAAGAGGTGGTGTCCATTGGGCAGCAGAGCTGTATCTAGAGTTTGGAAGACCTGGGTTCAAGTACCATCTTTGACACATACTGGCAATGTCCTTGGGTAAGTCACTTGAACTTGGTGCTCCCATGGAATTCTTTAAGACTATAAATTGCAGAAAAGTCGCCAAGCTGCATTGGTAGAGGGTGTCTCCTCAGATGAGAATTCCCTACATGAATGAGACCACAGGGCTGGACCTCCCCCAAAAATGCAGTGCCTCTGAAAGACTGATAAATGGAACAAAACCAAAGCAAAATAAAACACACACACACACACACACCACACCACACACACACACACACACACATACACACACACACACCCCTTCAGATAGTAGCCACTTGACCATTTATAAGACCATTAGACATGGATCTTCTACAGAAATTACATCCTTTGTATCTTCTAGGAGACTTCATAGGCATTGAATGCCAAGGTAGGATCAGCAGTAATCAAATCTAGTAATTACAAGCAGTGTACCTACATGAGGGCAGCTAGGTGGCAAGGTAGATAGAACACTGGGCTAGGAATCAGCAAAACTCATCTCTGTGAGTTCAAATCTGGCCCTAGAGGCTTACTAGCTGGGTGACCCTAGGCAAGTCACTTAACCCAGTTTTCCTCAGTTTCCTTATCTGTAAAATGAGCTAGAGAAGGAAATGGCAAACCACTCCAGTATCTTTACCAAGAAAACCCCAAATGGACTATGAAGAGTCATATATTACTGAAAAACAACTAAGATACCTACACAGAAACAATAGATTCCCTGAAAGGCTGGCTAGCCATGGAGATTGGGTTGTTGACAAGATACCTATAGTCAGGGTGGGAGGGAAAATACCCTAAAGCCTTTTTGAAGCAGAACATGAAATAGTGTGCCCAAACTATAGAGGAGGAGACAGAAATGAGAGCACCTATGTGCTTGTATGTAAATCAGAAGTCGAGTTTTTTAAGTGTTACTTAAATAGATCTACTGGCTGTCTTTTTAAAAAGGAATGGAACCCAAGGGAAGCAACATGGTGCAATAGAAAAAGAGACACATGCAAAGTTCATTCAAAGAGGATTCGTATTCAAATCATGGTGCTGAGAATTTCTTATAAGAATGAGATCACAAGACAGGACCTTCCCTACAAGAATGAGATCACAAGACAGGACCTTTCTCCCAACCCCCACCACCAAAATGCAGTGTGAGTAAAATATCAACAAATAGAACAAACTAAAAAAATTGAGTAATAAATCAGTCTCTCTAAGTCTTAATTTCTTCATTTGTAAAATTAGAAGAGTGGACTAGCTAATCTCCAAGGTCACTTCTAGATTAAAATGTATGATCCTTCCCATCTAACATGGTTATTTCTGCTATTATTTTACGCATAAGAGGGGGAATGTGGTATAATGCATAGAAGCTCACCATGGAGTCAGAAAGAACTAGGTTCAAGTCCTGCCCCTGACATATACTGGCTGTGTGATCCTGGATAAGTCACTTAAACTCTCAGTGCCTAGAAGGAACTCTGTAGAGCTGGTGCTGATGTGCACTGGTAGAGGGAGTCATCTCAGGTGGTGTACAAAAAAAACCCCAAAACATTTTGGAATTTGAAATGGACTTTTTTTGAATTCTGCATCCAACAAATATAAGCATTTCCATATACATAGTAGAGCAAAAGAAGATTGTACATGAAATGACAAGTTTCTTGTGTTGATCTTGCTATTTAAGTACATGATAACATTCAAAATCTATGCATGTAGGGGGTGTTCAAGGAGGGCTAGCTCCTCTGGTGGGAGGGCTTGCTGAGCCATTTTCAGGGCAGCTCATCCACCTTTGGCATCCACCTTCACCCAACTCTTCCCTGTTGCTCCAAAAAGCTGTAGTATGTACAGCAGCCATGTCTCAGATGAGCAGACCCATTGGTGAGTTAGGGGATATCTACTCCAAGCATGTGAAGACTTCCCCTAGTGGAATGAGCAGGTGAAAACAATTTGTTCCAAAGGCCATGAAGACGACTGAAGTCGCTTCTGTGGAGCGCTTAGAGCTTGGTCAGACATGGAAGACACCAAGATCGTCCACTGCATTCTGGGCCATCACCAGTCTTCCTGACTATTGGGCTTTGATGACTCTGGAAGACAGTGAGGTGGACAACTTTGTGAAACTCTGCCTAACTTATATCTGATTCACTGGCAAATCAACCCATGATTTCATCGGTCCTCTTCAAAAAGGAAGGACAAACACCATTAACATTCAACATGTAACCTTCCAAGCTGTTCTGTTTGTCTTTAATTATTCCTGTAAAGCTTTTGATATGGTATCCACTTCAAGTTCTGACCAGAGCTGACCCTACTCAGCTTCCTAGATCAGAGGAGATACAGAGCCTTAAGGGTAGTATTACTGGAGCCTAGTGGACTTTTAATTGATGCAGTGGATAGAGCTCTGCACTTGGAGTCTGGAAGACCTGAGTTCAAATCCAACCTCAGAAACTTCCTAGCTGTGTGACCTTGGGCAAGTCACTTAATCTCTGTTTGCCACTAGAGAAGGAAATGGCAAACCACTCCAACATCTTCAAAGAAAACTTCATGAACAGAGGTCCAGGGTAAGGTTATCACATAGCTTAAATAGCAAGATGGAAGAAGTTCATAGATGACAACACAAACAGGGCAGGGATCCCAGACAAAAGCGATTGCACCAGTACTGTGAGGGCAGGGCATACAACATGGAGGAGGCTTGGTTAGACCACGGTTGTTCTGAAAACAGTCTGTGAGTTTTAGTGGATGCTAAGCGAAATGTGAGTCAGTAAGGAGTAGGGAATGGCAGCCAAAAAGCTAATGTGCTCTTGGACCGCATTAAGAGAGGGATAGTTTCCAGGAATAGGGAGGTGATGGTCCCATTATGCCAGGGACTCTTAACCTCTTTTGTATCATGGACTCGTTTGGCAGTCTGGTAAAGCCTATGGACCCCTCCTCAGAATAATATTTTAAATATACAAAACAAAATACATAGGATTGCAAAGGAAACCAAATATTCTAAAAGATAATTACCATAATATTTAAAAAAATAAATTCATGATGAAATAAAATTGAATTAATTAAAAACACAATGGAAGAGACCACAGTTGTAGAAGGCTCATTCAATCTATTCCAGGTAGAAAGGTAATGGACCCAGAGTACAGATTGAAGCGTATTTTTAGCGGGGGGGACATGGCCAATGTGGTAGTTGGTTTTGTGTGATTATACATACTTGTAATAGGGTTTGTTTGTTTGTTTGTTTTTACTTTCTTATAGAGTTGGGGAGGGTGTAGGGAAGAAAAAATATAAAACTGAAAATCAAATAAATTAAAATAAAAAAAATTGATGGATGCCCATATCACATGAAGATCAGTGGGAAAAAACTGGGGATGTTTTGCTTGGAGACATCTCAGGGAGACATGATAGCACTCAAGGATTTGAAAGCCTGTCATGTGAAAGAGGGTTTAGAGTTGCTTTATTTGGTACCAAACAGAAAAGATAGAAGTTGAAAAAAAGGCAAATTCAAGTTTGATATCAGGAAGAAAGTCCTAACCTGTAGGGCTGTCCAAAAATTGAATGTGTCACCTCTAAAGGTGGTAGTTTCACCTCCTTGGGAGTGTTCAAGAAGAGGCTAGATGACCACTTGGGTATGTTATACTGGGGATTCCTTTGAGGTACACATTGGGCTAAGTCATTGATCTCTTTTCTAAAGGGATTTTTAAAATGAGGGGGCTTAAATATTCCTCTAAGGTCCTTTCCAGCATTAAACACTTTGTGATCCTGGAAAAGCAGGTGTCACTACAGTGGGAGGCCTTTGGCATGGAGTGGTGGGATGGATTTTGAGGTGGTAGATATACTAGATAGAGTAGAACATATAGGTAAAGGCCAGCATAGAGATAGGGGAGGTTTGCTTAGAGTTGGGTGGGAAATAGGGTAATTACAATGCACCAAAAGGGAAGGAAGAGACAGCCTTCTTCACAATCCATCCCTGTCTATGATCCTTGGAAACACTTGGTCTCCTCTAAAAGTATCCCCTTGAAGATAAGATTATTTGAGTAAATGCTAGAGCTAGGTCCCTAAGTGATTGAAGTGGGCAGGGGTCCTCAGCTCCTGGTGACTTCAGTGCTGAGAATATTTGTGGCATGCTGGGCTGTAGACCATCAAACCCAGCCACCAGCATTGGTGGACAACTTGGGCCCCCATCCCTGGTCAGCATGGAGTCTCTTGGTGACAAAGACTGCTGAGATCCCTGCTGGGGGACAAGCCAGATACCAATCTTAAGACTCACAACTCTGATCTCTGACAAGTTCATGAATATGCTAAATGTAGGTTAACAGTTGCTTAGGAGGAGTATCTCTAAGAGGTCCTTGCTATACAGTGGACCAGGAAATCACCATTTGTCCACATCAGACAAGAAAAGAAGTTATTTTGGGTATTGGATTTGGAAAATTTAGCCTAGAGGAGCAGAGATTTGCAGATCAAGATATGGAAAGAATTAATGGCCACCTAGCCAACTCCCTCATTTTAAAGATGAGGAAACTAAGAAGTTAAGTGACTTGTCTAAAGTCATGCAAGTAGTAAATAGAGTAAGAATTTGAACTCAAACAATGTAGAGATGAACACTCTTTTCAGTTTGGGGGTAGAAAAGGATAACAGACACCTTATTATGCAATAGGATTTTTAGAAGCAGCTCACTTAAATGTATAAACAGGGGAAGCATGCCAGCTCAAAATGGGCATGTAGATGATGCTGCCATCCCCAGTGGGTGGCACAAGTTCATTATGAAAAATGTATCTATGGATCCTAGAGAAGGAGGAGAGGGATGCAGCTCCCTGTACCCCTCACTAGAAGCTGCAGATAGACTGGTGTGGAACTTGGGAACAGGATGGGAATGTGCTATAAGAACAAGGCATCTCGAGGAGGGGCAGAGGAAAACCCTCTGGCTTCCTAGCAGAGGTAAAAAGGGGTGATATCTGGAGGCTGAGCAAAAACATTGGTAATAATGGCTGCCAGCCCACCTCCCAAGAGAATAAGAATGCTCTTTGAGTTTGGCTCTATCTGTACTAGCCTGGGTACCATTCAACAGAAATATATAGGCTCATAGTCTCATTCTTCTGTGTTCCCAATGATAACTATTATATCCACAGTGTCCAAAACAATCTAAGAAGCATGATGAAGAGCTGAAGGCTTTTCCATTGATGGTTAAGCTAACACAGATCCCAAGGAAGCCTGTAGACACCAAAGAGATAGACAAATAAGGTAAACAAATAGAAGCACTGAATAAATAATTGATTCATGTGGATTTGCCTATGGAAATAAAATGGTTTATGGTGGTAATTTAGGACAAGGTCATCACCACTAGAAATTACCAAAAGGTTACCCTAAAGAACCTGGACTTAGTGAACAGAGCAAATTATTGAAGAAAATGGTTGAAAGTGTATAACATATCATTTCAGGGTGTAAAAATTTAGCAACTACTGAATTATTAGCATGATATGACCTGGTGTCTAGCTTTATACATCAGAAACTTGCCAGCTATCGTGGACTGACAGATGAAAGAAATCCATTATACAAATACAGATCTCAAAATCTCCTGGAAAATTCAAAAATTAAACTCCTGGAACCAGAGTATTTTTACAGACTGAACTATTCTCTACAACTGCCCAGATATAACATCACTCCATTAAAAACTTGAGAAAAAATGTTTTAAATATAACTCACCATACCAAATACTCACAATTTCCAAGCTATATGGAATGAAAAGCTTTCAAAGCATAGAGACATAGCAGAAGACATCAAAATCATGTAAAAATAGTATTAGATACATAGCATCTCAACCATCCTCTCTACTACTGGAGTCATAGGGATACCTTCAGAGAGCCTACAGAAGATGAGTGTAAATCCTAATGTCTTATTCAGCTACAAAAAAGTTATTTTATCCATCTGTACAGTAGTACCTAAAACATTAAATACAAAAATTACTTTTCCCTTAGATTCTTTCTATCTGTTCTCCATATAACAGGATAAAATGAAGAAGGAGGAGGAGGAGGAGGAGAAGAAGAAGAAGAAGAAGAAGAAGAAGAAGAAGAAGAAGAAGAAGAAGAAGAAGAAGAAGAAGAAGAAGAAGAAGAGAAGGAGGAGAAGGAGGAGGAACAATAATATTAACAACAACAATAGCTGGAATTTGTATAGTATTTTAAAGTTTGTGCAGCATTTCAGTATACTATTTCACTTGATGATAAATTAGATTAATTGCTAAAAGAGGATGAGTTTGAGGAGATGCCTTGAAAGGCTGTCTAGAGCAAAGGTGTCAGACATATGTCCCATGGGATACATGTAACCCACAGCACTCCCAAGTGCTACCCAAATCTGATTAAAATGTAATCGGGAAATATTTTAAAAAATAAATAAAAATACAGTAAGACAGACAATGTTAATATAATATTATAATGTTTTCTAACTCGACATGCTCCCACATTGGTGGATCTATATTCACTACCTGGCCCTGTACTGAGATATCCCATGGCCAAGAAGCCAATGTGACTCCTGCCATAATGCTCAGCTTTGTTTGTTAACCTCATAATTTATATAACAACTTTCAGGAAGTTGATACTGTTTGATGGTGCCTTGGAAAGTTGATAAAGTTTCGTCTTTAAAATATATGCCTTTAAAAAATAAAGAGGCCCCATGCTGCCTTTTATGATATCTATAGAGAAAGGGCTATATGGAGTTCAATATTTTTTAAAACTAGTAATGTATGATACATTACGTATGGTTTATTGATCCCCACTGATCTAGAGTATAGTGGCACCCAGCAATGAATCACTTATACCTTCTCCTAAATTGGTTTAATCTAAGACTAATTAATTCATCAAAGTTCAGGCTACTGAATAATTTCTTGTTATCAGCTCTTGTCTGTAAAATTTTTCAATATTTCCAATTTTAGGGAAAAATTACCTTTTGGGGAAGGCAGCCATAATAATGGTAATTTCTTAAAAGGTAGAGGAAAAGGAGGGAGAAAAACTATTAGACACTTCTGGCAATTAAAGATCAAGTTGAAATAAATAATAAAAGCTCATCACTATACAACCATTATGTATCTACAGCGCACATTCCTCTAGACAACTTTGAAAAGTCAATAGTGCAAATATTATTATACCCATTTTACACATGGGAAAACTGAGACCCAATGAATTAAATGACTTGTTTGAAGATCATATGACTCTTAAATGTCAAAGCCAAAATTCAATTGTAGAACCCATATCTCTGAGCCTAGCACTCATTTAACTGGACAGCATCATTTGTCTAAAATTAAAATTTATCTATGGGAAGAAATGTTTCCTTAATTCAATTGTAAAATTCAGGGTCACAGGCTTAAAGCAGTGTATGGGAATCTCCCTCTCTCCTTTCCCTACCCCCCCATTTTCTTTTTGCTCAGGCAAGAGAGGAGGGAAGGAAAATTATCAAGATCTATTTAAAAATCAAGCTTAATTTACCCTCTTGAGGTGGAGGTGGGGGTGGGATCAAAAGACTGGGTATGTTCTGAATGAGTGCCTTAATTTGGAGAATCATAGAATCATGAACTTTTAAACTTTAGAAATCATCTGGTCTATTCATTTTATAGATGAAGAAAATGAATCTTAGAGGTTAAGTGACTTGTCCAAAGTCACTATTTACTAGAACAGCTGGAACTAGAATCCAGATTTCCTGATTCATAAATCCACTCTTTCCACTGTACCATGGCCTGAGCAAAATTTTCTGGTCACATGTTGCTGTTGACTTGAGCTATTAGCATCAGAGGAAGTTATCATGCCCTTTGAAATTACATTTAGAACATTCCTTTCTTCGCTGCTTTGTCTGCTTTTGTTTTCAACCTTCAGATTTTATTTTTGAAACAGAGGCTTATTTTCTCCCAGAATTCCCATGGAATGTCTGTGGAGGAACAACTTGGGTTTTAGAAATTTATTCTGAATTCTTAGTGTGGTCAGTCAGTTTACTAGCTGACATGTTCTAAATGTTCCTTTGATTGTCAAAAGCTGTTTTTAGTGTTTATTTTTTGATAGAATTTGCAATGCTGGAAGGTTACATTAGACACCCAGCATTCACTTCATTGTTCAAAGTCCTTTCTCCCTCACTAAATGAAATGGGGGGTATCTAATTAGGTATAATAATAGCTATCACTTATATATCAATTTAAGATTTGATAAGCACTTTATACATGTTATCTCATTTAATATCATAGGGGAAAAGAACAGGAAATGTAATTTCATTGGCTGAGATAACTCCCATATGGGGAAATTCCTTTTACTAATGCAGATTGGCATCTTCTCTGAAACTTCTAGCCTTAGGGTTGCCTAGGGGGCACAGAGCTTAAATGAGTTATTGACTGTCACACATCTAGTACATGTCAAGAGGCAGGACCCGAACCCTGATCCTTCTGGCTCCTGAGTGAGCTCTTTATCCATTAGAACTCCATGAGGGGAGGGGCAGAGGAAGAGAATAATATAGTTGGAAGAAATCTCAAAATGTGGCTGAAAACTCTTCAGAAATAAATGAATTAATCCCAATTCTCATTTCATCTGCTCTTATCGAGAGTTCAGCAAATTGGCTCTGATACAGAGAGCCATAATGCCACACAAGATTAAAAACTTCACTCAGGTAGGGGTATATTTGTTCACGTATTTTTATGACTGTGGGAAATGGTGATAGCACTTTTGTCTGGTTGTCTATCACACAACAAAATATTCTCTTCTAAGTAATGTGTTTCCATCAGATGTTTTTTAAAATCAAAATTATTGTTGCAATTGTTATGGCTACATTAAATACCTCGTTGTGGGATGGTGAAGCAGACAAGTATTTTTCAAATTCTTCACCCATGACTTTTCAGTAGGCGTCGCATACCTGATGGAAAAGTTTAAAAATATTTTCATAACAAATTCTTGTTGTAAAGCTATGACAAGTATTTCAAAATCCCTTTGTTCCATGACACCTCTGACAGCAGCAAGGTGGTACAATGGTTAGGGTCTGGAGTTGGAGTCAGGATAAACAGAGTTCCAATCCAGCTTCAGAAACTAGCTGTGTGACCCTGGACAAGTCACTTAACTTCTCATGGTCCTATGGGCCCCCACTTCAGAGTCAGGAAAAAACTTGGGGAAGAAAAGCTTGGGATCAGGTGTCACCACTGACACATACTGGCTGTGTGACACTGGGAGAGACACTGAATCTCTCAGTGCCCTAGGTAACTCTCTTAAGACTATACATTGCAGAGAAGGTGCCAACTTAAATTGGTAGATGGAATTCCTCATCACAACTTGCCTATACGTCCACTATATCAATGATCCTATGCTTACCGATATAGAGTCCCATCCCATATGTCCCCAATATCACTGATTATATTTATTCATCGTTTTCCTTGACATTCACAGATAAAATCGGTCAACGGTGTTGCCATATCCATGAGAAAATATAAAGTGACTGATATTTCGTAGGAATTTCTTTCTATACTGCTCACATAAGAAAACTCTTCTTTGTTTATGTCCGCTATGACAGATCTCCCCTCATCCCTTGTTTTTTAGTTTTCCCCCTTGCCTGATCATTTGAAAGTACTTTGTAATTGTTTAGCATATATAGAATTGCAATTTGGACGTAGGTCTTTTGACTCCCAATCTGGTACTTTCTCCATTTCACCTTGAAAAACGGGAAGCAGTCAGAAGAAATTGTTCAGAGATATTATCTTGATCTTTCTATCCAAAAACATAAAGAAGTCAGCCTATGTCTCAGAAAATAAGCAGAAATATAGAGTTTTTGTTTAATTAAACATTGTAGAGAAAATTAATTTCATCGAAAACCTGATATTACAGATTCATCGAATGCAAAAAAATCCAATGAGATGATTATAACCTTACTATGATTTTTTTTTAAAAAAATCCTATACCATGCACGCGTTTGTACTATACTGTGTGGTTTGTTTGCTTGTTTATTTTTGGTATTATTAGTTAAGATGGTTTGAGAAACTGTGATCATAGGACTACCACTGGCTAATATGTCTTCTCTTACTCCATGGTTAAGATATCCTGGCTTGTTGCCCATGACATATTGCCTTTGTTACTGAAGAATAAAAATATGCAAGAGCATTTCCTCCAACAATCAGAGCTTCAATGCAAAAGTAGTGACCCAAGTGAACTATGAGGAAAGAAAAGGTGAAGGGTGTATTAGAAATGCATTCCTGAGCAGAATGAAATAAATCAACAAATTTCATCCACACATCCCCTCACCCAAGGCCCCAATCAGCAATAATTTCATAGAAATAAAACAAATATATTGCTGCATTCCTACATGTCTGTTACACTTTACTCTTCATCGAAGGAGTTACTGAGAACCAAAAGATTGGAAAAGAAGTTGGCAGACTCCAGTGCCTTTATCGTTTTTACTAGTGCAGCTGCCGAAAAGGAGAAGGAATGAGATGGAAATGGAAGGAAAAAAAAAGAAGGAAAGAAAAGGAAAGGAGGAAAAGGGAAGGGAAGAAACAGAAAAGGCAGGGAAGAGAAGGCAAGTGAAGGCAAAGAAAGGGAAGGGAAGGGAAGGGAAAGAAAAGGATGGGCAGGTAAGAGAAGGCAAGAGAAAACAAAGAAAGGGAAGGGAAGATAAAGGAAGGAAAGGCAAGGGAAGAGAAGGGAAGGGAATTCCCTAAAACTATTCTGAAAAAAATGTTCATGCTTCTTTTTAAAATGTATAGCTACAGTAAATGTGCATATGTAGAATGTTAGAGCTGGAAAGAAACTTGGTATGAAGACTCTTAATATAAATTCAAATATAGGATCATCTACCTAGAATTGGAAGAGACCTTAAAGACCACCTTGCATTATGGTCTCTCTTTTCCCGATGAGAATACTGAGACCTAGAGAATTTAAATGACTTGCCCAAGGTCACACAAGTAGTAAGTAGTATAGCTGGAATTCTAAACCAGGCTCCGTAGATCATCTAAAAAAATATTTATTTTCAATTATCAAGTATTTACTTACTCTCCCTCCCACCCCACCCCCAATTTAAAAGAAAAAAAAGAAAAACAAAACCCTTGTAACAAATATGCATAGTCAAGTAAAAAAAAATCCCATATTGGCCATGTCCAAAAATGTGGTTCTAATTCTACATATTTATCCCACTATCTGTCTGTCAGATGGGTAGCATTCTTTATCACTGATCCTCTAGAGTCATGGCTGATCATTGCAGTGATCAGAGGTCTTAAGGCTTTCAATTATTTTACAGTGTTGTTGTTACAATATATTGTTCTTCTGGCTCACTTCTCTCTGTATCAGTTTGTAGGATTATGTATCAGTTCTTACTTGTCTCTCTGAAACTATATCTTTCATAATTTATTACAGGATAATAGCATTCCATTCCATTCATATACCATAATATATTAAGCCATTCCCCAATTGATACTGTTCCCCACCCCACTCCCCTACATACAGTTTCAGGACCTTTGATACTACGAAAAGATAATATAAATATTTTTGTACATTAGGCCTTTTCGCCTTTCAGTTCTCTCCTACCAGAGTAAGAAATTGAGGTCTAGAAGAGGAAAATGACTATGGGAAGGTCACACTACATTTCTTGAATCCTTGCTGCCTGAGTTGTGGTTCTATGTCTGACTCAATGAATCACTCACTCAGAACCTGAGGGCTCGGGAGGTTGGGTGTGGGGATTCCTTTAATAAAAATATATTCATTAACTTCTAGGTAAAAGCAGCCTACGGGAAGGTTAAAGCAGGTAAAAGCCATGGGCAAGGAAATAAAAGCAATTGGCAAGGAAGTTTCCCAAGTTCTCAGGAGTTCCATCTGCTAAAGTTCTAAAATTGTCTTTATAGTCTTCCTGGCAAAAGGGTCCACAGCTGGGTCTGAGCTCAGTCTACCTGGGGAAACAGTTACTCAAATTGCCCCAGGTCTGTTCCACAGTCTTGGCTTACAACAAGGCTGGTTGGTGGTGTGGAAGTGTGGGAGTTAATTCAAGCTGCCCCAATTCTACTGATGTCCTGGCCCATAACACAAGCCTAGTCAGAGATTGCTCTTTCCAACACACCGGCTGTTTTCCTGTATGCATTTACATGTGCTGTACATTTAACTGATTCCCTGAGGGTTTTATTTGGTTTTGATTTGAGATTTAGAATTGTTTCCTGGAGGAAAAACCATGGTCTCTGAATTGGTTCTAACTCTGTTTAATTATTTTTCTCCTTCAGCATTTATTTAGCATTAACCAAATGCTAAAACACAAGCAATCTGCTTGTTTTCTTATAGTCTGCTCCCATGTGGGATAATAAATGAACATTAATATTGCCTGTGACAAACAAAGCCTTTTCCACAATCCCTGACTTTATACATAATATATAAAATCTTGGCCTGAGCTTCAGTGTGGATAATTTGCAGCCTCTACACTGGCAAGTAGTAGCAAGCTTTGGGATACAGACATGTTGAATGTGTCACTCTATTCAGAGACATGACCAGGAATGTTTTCATCTGAGGTAGAAAGAGTCAGGGGGTGGGAGTACCAGCTTCTGATAGTAGCAGTGAGAACAAAAGAGATGGTGGGTGCAAGGCAGGTGCTCAGGAAAAGGGAGTTTCCTTACTCTGCCTTCACACATACATCCTCCCAGCCTCCGTTAGCCCAGGAAGGACTCCGAGGGTTCACCTTATGCCAACAGACCCCAAGGTGAAAGGCATAGGGGTGGTAGTCTCTGGGTCATCCAAGGTCCAGGGCAGAGCCCCAGGTCCTGACTCAAGTTAGAACTTTGTCTAATATAGTTTGACATTTTACTTTGCAAATAGATTTGCTTTTAATCCAGATCTTAAAAACCAGATTTATTTTTGGTTGAGTGCTGGTAAGCAAATATTTTCTGTGTGATTGTTAGGTGTGACAAGGTTAATATGGTCCAGCTTGGGAAGGTCATTGAAGATAATGGCCATCTTACAATTCAATTCAAAAACAATTTAAAATGGATTGTTATTGATATCTTTTGTTTTTATATCTCCTAAACTTTCCCCTACATTTTAGAGATTCAGAGAGTTGCCTGAGGGCATCAAGGGGTTAATTGACTTACCTAGGATCATATATCCAGCATGTGTCAGAATCCAGATCTTACTTATTCCAAGGCCATTTCTCTAACCACTACTTTATGTGGACTTTGTCTATAAGAATCATTAGCTAAAGTAGGAAGCTAGTAGATAGAAGACTGGGTGGGGGCTCCTCCCTCCCGCCATGAGAGTACACTTCTGCCACTTGTCTTTGGCACAGTGTGATCTACTTACTTTGGCAGCATAATCTTGGGGATTGGTAGTTACTTCTCTTGATGAATCAGGGAAAATGATCAAAATAATTAGTCACGGTGTTTCAAGGGCAGCCTGGAAGCCATTCACCCCATTCCTACAAAGGAGAGGGGGTCAGACCAATCCCACTTATTCAATACCTCTCATGTCTCTTTGTCATGTCAAGCTTTTTCCATTGTGGTTTTGCTGGATAATAAATTGGGAGAATAGGAAGGAAATTTGTTCATCCATTCATTTACAAAATAAGTAGATATGTTTGGCTATTTTGCTAGTCCATGACCATGGATGCCTTTCCAGGTTAAATGGTCGTTCCAGTGTCATCGTTAGTGGTTATCACATGCAAAGAGAACATCATCGACAAAGGCTTGAAAAGCTGCTGCCTCATCGTTGTCTTTCACAAGAAACATTCTACAGCAGTCACAACTGAAAATGTTCTCTCCAAAGTCACCAATGATATCCTAAATTACCAACTCCATTCTTTGTTGGTTTTCATCCTTCTTGATCTCTCTGTTGCATTTTGACACTATGAATCATTATCTTCTTTTGAATATTTTCCTTCTGGGTTTCCACAATGCTGTTCTCTCTGAGCTTTCCTCCTATCTGTCCCCTCTTTCTCTGTCTCACTTGTTAGCTCATCATTCACTTAACACCTCCTAACTATGATGTTCTCCAAGACCCTGTCCTAGACACTCTTCTCCTCTCTCCCTACACACTCTCTTGACAAACTCAGCAGCTCCACTGGATTTAACAATGATATCTATGTAGATAACTCCCAGATTTATAGATGCAGGTATGTATATATATATATACACACACACACACATATATATATATATACACATATATGTGTGTGTATATCTATTTATCTATGTATGTATGTATGTACGTATCTATCTATCTATCTATCTATACATATAAGATCTCGTGGACCATAGCACACCAATGCTGTCCATTGGAACAGGTAATGAGGGTCTGACTCATATCTTGAGACAGGTAATGAGGGTCTGACTCATATCTTAACTTGTATTACCTTTTTTTTGCACGTCCATCTTTTCCCTTTACTAGAGTTATGCAACGATTAGAGTGCTGGGCCTGGAGTTAGGAAGACACTTCTTCCGGAGTTCGAATTTGGCCTGAGACACTTACTAGTGTGATCCTAGGCAAGTCACTTAACCCTGTTTGACTCAGTTTCCTCATCTGTAAAATGAGTTGGAGAAGAATATGGTAAACCACTCTAGTATCTTTGCCAAGAAAACCCAAATGAGATTACAAAGAGTTGGACATGACTGAAAGTGACTGAACAAGTAACTCAAGGGCAGGGATTCTATCATTTTATCTTGGCATAACTAATGTCAAGTCAGTAAGTAGTTTGTGAGTAACAGATGTTTATTTTATTATAGCAAATTGAATTTTGTTGAAGAGAATCAGAATTTTATTTAATTACTTTCTGTATTAGCAATAACTACTCTGCTCTCAAGGAGGTTAATTATTTGACCTAAAATTCATAAAACCTGAAAGCCGGAAGAGACGCTAGTGTTCATTTAATCTAATCTCCTTATTTTGCAAATGAATTAACAGACTCAGAGAGGTTGAATAAATCTTCCAAAGCTAGCTGCTGGAAGATCCCATCCTAGTCTGGTACATGGATTGTCTCTGAGACAATGGTAATGTTTTCTTAAGGTTACTTAATTCATCCTCTAATTCATCAATCTCTTAGCCTGTGGTATATTTAGGTTTGGGCACATGTGGGTCTTGTAATTCAGGAAGACCTGAGTTCAAATTCTGCTGCAGAAACTTACTAGCTGTGCGACCCTGAGCAAGTAACTTAACCCTGTTTGCCTCAGTTTTCTGGAGAAAGAAATGGTAAACCACTCTGGTATTTCTGTCAAGAAAACCCCATGCACAGCATTGATATGCTACGGTCCATGAGTCATGAAGAGTCAAACATGACAACAACTGAACAACAACAAAGCACTTAATAAATGCTTTTCTCACTTATTCATGTGCAGCGGTTGTGATCTATACTAGTAGACATCGTCCCTTACATCACGGAGAGTGTGGCTCAGCAGAGAGAGCATTGAATTTGGAGTCAAAGAACCTGTGTTTAAATTCTGTCTCTATCACTCACTACCTGGGCAACCCAGGCAAGTCACTTAACCTCTCTGGGCCTCAGTTTCCTTAAGTGACAAAAATGAAGAGATTCTACTAGGTGGCCTCTAAGATCCTTTTTCACTCCAGATTTACAATCCTATGTTTTATTGAAGAATCTATCGAGAAACTGATAACATGACTTGATGCTTGGAAGTTATATCAGGAAAAATCTTTCCTCTAACAGAGGAACTCTACCTTTAATAGAGAAAGCAAGCATTTTTGTTTATTATATATAGAATATTATTATTGTCATTTATTACATAATAAACAAAATACTTTCTCTATTATAGGTAGGGTTTTTCTGCTGGAGGAACCATTTCTTCTGATAGAAATAACTAGAAATGAACTGAATAACCCATCAATTTTTAGAAATAACATCCATTTCTGAAATCAGAACTGAAGTAACCTTAGACAAAAAAGAATATACAATGGTTGTTCAAGATTTCCCATATGATTCAAGGCCATATCTTTAAGGACATCTTCCTCATAAAGATATTTTCAGGAGTCAGAAAATTATTGGTTGCTTTTATTCATTTAGAGGCAGTTGATCTCACGCTCTCCATAAATGCTCTTTCTACTTCTTTTTTACTCTCTCTTTTCTTGGAGTCCTGGTACATTGCCTGATATATCATTTATATCACCGGTAGTCAGAGGGAACGCTTCACCTCAAGGCACTAGGTTTTTCAACCCCGTAGCATTTTTCTTTGGTTGCCCACCATCTCTGTATCACATATTCATGTCATGTTCCAGTAATATTTCCATGTTGTCATTTTAGTAATTGAACAGCTGGTCTAATGACTAGTCAGCATCATTTTCTCTCTTGACTTGGAATTCAATTGATCCCAGGGATTTAAAGGTCATAAAGCCATTCCAAATGACAACTCTGTAGTCTTCCCGAGATGTTTTCTCTGTGCCTACCACACAAAACAGTAGATGGCAGAGGGTTTTCATATAGTCAAAAGAAGGAACTTTTTAAAGATGATCCAGCCCCAAATCCTTATTTTACAGATGAAGAAACTGAGGCCCAGAGAAGGAAAATGATTTGCCCCAAATTTTCAAATTGCCAATATCAGGACCAAGATTCTTTGAGGGCTTAGACTAGTCCCCCCCCCACCTGATGTAGGAAACACACTTTTTGCAACTATGGAACAGTAATACCCACTCCTATCATACCCCCTGCAATTTCTGAATGACCAATGGTGGTATTAGGGATCACAAGGTCCAGACCTATCACCCACCCGTGGCATGACTTCTGTCCTGAAATTTTAGAGACCATGTAAGTGATTCTCTTTTTCTTCTTCCAAGAAGCATGCTGTGAAGGAGAAATGTGCATGGTCCCGCTCTCTAAGAGGGTCTGATGCTCAAACTCTTGAATTTAGGAACTCTTGAAACAGGGGTGGCCTGCGAAACTGATACTCCCCAAGAAAGTCTGCTTTTCCTGTCAAGAAGGGTAGATTATGGAATTATATTAGCAATATAATTTAAATACCCCTCCCCCATTTTATGAGGTTCACGAACATTGTCAATGGACTACACTTTCAGAAAATGTGGATGAACATATCTACTTTTTCCATATCCATCTGCAGAAACTCTCTCAGCGCTTTGCATTCTGACATCTCTTGGGATAAGCAAGTTGACTCTTAGGAACTTTAATCTCTGACCTTTACTTGAGCTATGGGGGAACATATGTAACTTTCATGTGCTTCTGCCCCATGGCAGTTTCCCAGTTTCTGACGGATTGAGGAGTGAACATGAAAAGTTCCTCACTTTTCAACTCAAAATGAAGATCTGCTGTGGTCTGTGTGCTGAACAGAGAAGGAGGAGAAGGAAGAGGAGGAGGGGGAGGGGGAGGAGAAGAGAGAAAGAGACAGACAGAGAGGACAGAGACAGAAAGAGAGAGAGAGAGAGAGAGAGAGAGAGAGAGAGACAGAGAGACAGAGAGACAGAGGGACAGGGGGACAGAAGGACAGAGGGACAGAGAGACAGAGAGACATAGACAAAGAGATAGGGGCAGAGGGAGAGAGAGAGAGAGAGAGAGAGAGAGAGAGAGAGAGAGAGAGAGAGAGGGAGAGAGAGAGAGAGAGAGGGAGAGAGAGAGAGAGCTGAAAAAGTAATCCACTGTCCCTACCTACATTTCCCCTCTACCTGTTTACTCTTTAATCTGTTGCCATCTCCCTTTGCTACTGAAACCATTCTCCCAAAGATCACTAATGAGCTTCTAATTGCCAAATATTGGAAGTACTTTTTCCCCTTATCAATCTTCATTCTCCTGAACTTCTCTGTACAGTTTTGGGGTATTGTTAATCAGAACTCTAACTGAGGCAGTATGCCCTGAGCTTTGCCCTAGGGTGTTGCAATTTAGAAGGGCACTAAAAGTACTCTAAGCTCATTACCAGCATAGAAGTGACTGAGCTTAGTGTCTAATTGACAATAATAATCAGTTAAAATAGGAAGTTAGAAGATGACAGCTTCCTCCCCACCCCCACCCCTCATCCTAGTTTAGACCTAACTCTCCCCTCCTCCCATAGTGACCTCCCCAGTAGCCTCTCTTGCCCTGGGCTCTCTCCCACCATAACACCACTAAACTGATATTTCATGTTGCTTGACTGGTACAAAAATGGCTAGTTATGGCTTTGCTGCTGACCATCCTTTTCTGCACTAATTGCTGACTTGAAGCTCCATATCCTTTTTAGGAGGGATAAGTTTAATCCCAATGTTTGAAGTATAGGTTAAAAGTAATGGGTGTGGGGGGGGAGTTAAATAGTCTTAAATACAAAAGTTAGAGTAGTATAGGCACAGGAAGATAAGTAGATCTTTCATTTACACTGTATAGATGCCATATATACATGGTTATTTGCATAGTGTCTCCTCCATTTGAATGTGAGCTCCTTGAAGGCAGGGATCAGGTTATTGCCTTTCTTTGTATCCTCAGAATTTAGCACAGTGCCACACTACAATAAATGCCTGTTGATTATGATAATGATGATGATTCAACATTCTGAATTCTCTTGGGATCCATTTAGGATTCACTAAACAAGACTTAGGATTTCACCTGCTCCATTCAGAATGGCATCTCGCTTCAGGGTGTCCCTAAAGTCTGGACACACGGGAAAAAAATGCATATTTTGAAATATTTGGAATATTAACAGACCTTAGCCCCCTTGACTTCTTTTTCTGGGGTATGCTAAAGAAGAAGGTGTACTCAGTGAAGATCACAGATGCAACACACTTGATTGAACCCATAAAGAGTGAATTGCTAAAATTGACAGCAATGTGGGTTTATTGCATTGAGTTCACGTGAATCTTGCAAAGATCATCAACTGTTACATCACAAATGATGCAAATCATATTGAAGATGTTATTTGTTAATATTCCAATTAAAATGTTGTTGAAGATTTCATTCATTTCATTTCTTGAAAATATGCATTTTTGCCTATGTGTCCAGACTTTAGGAACACCCTGTAGATACCAGATATTTTCCAGACACTCTCTCAATAAGCCATTCCCATCCCTATACAATGTGATATCATAGCATCATAGATTTAGACCATGAAGGGATCTCAGAGACCATTTAGTCCAATTTAGTGCTCCCTTCAAGCACTGTACCAGACATTATAATGGTGGTGAAAAGGGGTGGGGGAGGGAGAGAGTAATTCTGTGACCATATTTGAAAATAGAGGGGAGAAGGGAAATGTAGGTTTGAGGAAAGAAGGAAAATATAGAACTGATTGGAGAAGGGAAATGTAAAAACAGAACAGAAATAGAGAGAGTAGGAGAGTGATGGGAAATGTTTAGCCACCAATCTTGAAAAAAATATGTACACAAATATACAAAACATACACTTTTAAGTTTAATCTGTATTCTAAGCATTTCTCCATCACTTTCTAAAGTCTAGACAATCAACAGAACAATAAATCGAGTCCTAATTTGTAGTATTTGCTGGTTTCTGAGGCACAAGTTTTCACAATGAGAATTTAGCAACTAGTTCTCACAAACTGGTTTGAGCTGGTTCCAACACAGCCCTGAAGAAGGGAGAATGGACACATTTGTTAGGAAAGAAGCAGGTGTGGAACGGAGGTGTAATAAAGGTGCAGCTAGGCGGCAGAGTGGATAGAGTCTGGAGTCAGGAAGATTCCTCTTCTTGAGTTCAAATCTGGCCTCAGACGTTTATTAGTTGTGTGACCTGGTCAAGTCACTTAACCCTGCTTGCCTCAGTTTCCTCATCTGTAGAACCAGCTCAAGAAGGAAATGGCAAACCACTCCAGTGTCTTTTCCAAGAAAACCCCAGATAGGGTCCCTAAGAGTCAGACATGACTGAAGATGCCTGAACAACAGAGTTTACTCCAACCTGATCAGGTCCTTGCTGCTGCTATCTCTGAATCTCCAGGTCACTCTTCTTTCCCAGTAGTTTTGAACCTGGCTTACAGTTTTCTTCTCCAACCCAACCCATGGCCCCATCAACCACCTTTATATCCCGCTGCTTTGACACTCTCAACATCCACGACTTCTATTTCTATTCTACTTCAATTGCCTAGAGAAATAGTCATACCTTTTAAAATCTTATTTTTAACATTTTTTCAAACTTTGAGTTCCAAATTCTCTCCCTCTCTTCAACTCTTCCCCATCTTAATTTGTCCCAATTGACAGATTTTCTCCTTTTGGCTTTGGTAGGAAAAGCTTTGGATTTCAAATCATAGAACCTAGGTTTGAAATTTGATTCTTTTTTGTTGCTAGTTGCATAAACTTGGCTAAATTGTTCCTTTATCTCTTCCTCAGTTTCTTCATATAAAAAAATAAAGGCCTATATTAGGTGATCACTAATGTCCTTCTGACGGAATCCTAACAAAGCTGCTCCCAGCCCCAATATTCTAACTTCCTTATAGGCCCCACTGAACAGCAGGCCCACTCTCCCTCCTGAGCCACTTAAACTCCACCCCCCCCCCACTCAGTATCCTAACTTCTTCATATATGCCTCACTCCTCACTAGAACAACAGGTGCGTCCATGAACTCATATTTCTCACAGAACAGCAGGTGTGTCCATGTGACGGGATCCCAGCCACTGCCTCTAGCTAGCCACTGCCTCCGTATCCATTCCTCATATTTCCCACAGAAACATGAGGTGTGTCCATGCACTCAACCACAACCACATCCATCTAGTCTCAGACAGGACCACAATAGCCAGCCAATCAGAAAGCAGTACCACTAGGATGCCCAAGCAGAATGTGTACCCCAAAATAATAGAAGGAATTTTCCTTAAGTAGGCACCTGCATAGTAATAGTAAAGAGCTGACCTAGAGTGAATTTATGATGTAAAGAGGTTTATTATAATATCATTATCATACATATATACCCCCACATTGGTTTTTCTGTATGCATTGTGGGTAATTGCATGTGCAGTTCCACTGTGGCTGGGACCTGTCCCCTATTACCTAACCCCTTAACAAACCCCTCCAGACTTTTTAATATTCCTAATTTCTGTTATGTAATTGCATCTTTACCCTATAAAAATCCATCTTGCTTTCTCTGAAGTTGCTAGTTCCTCTTGGAACTTAGCCTGCTTAGTGAGAGGCATCAATCTCAATAAATGCCTAAACTTGGATTAGAGGTGGCCTGACTCTGAATTCTTTGAGATGGTTCCGCTAAAACACATCATGAAACCACAACAGTTTTTGGTGCCCCTGGGTAGGCAGAGTTTAAACCATAACACTTCCTAGCTCTAAATAAAAAGTATCGTGCCATAGTGAGGAAAGAACACTGGATATGGAGTGTAAGGACCTGGTCATCTTTGCCTGTTGCTACCTGAGGGACCTTGTGCAAGTAACTTAAGCTCTCTGGGTTTCAATTTCCTCATCTGTAAATTTAAGGGGGTTGAAGTAGATTGCTTCCCTTGTAGCTCTAAATCTTTGATCTATGATCTTGTGATCTCATGCTTAGACAATGCATATACATACATGCACACATATGTGTGTATATATGTATATAAGCATATATACATATATATACACACATATACATATATGTATTAGAATGAACCATCGTCAAGAATTCCAGAGTTAGAAGGGCACGCTCTGGGGTCATCTAGTCCAACCTGTACCCAGCGGTCTACTGATGTGTAGGGAACACACTTTAAAATTTAATCTGCATTATTAACATTTTTCTCCATTACTTTCTTAAGTCTAGGCAATTAACAAAACAATACATAAATTATGCCTCTGATTTGTATGTAGTGTTTGCTAATTTCCATTTCTAATTTCCAATACTCACACTGAAAATTTAATAATTGTCACTCATAAGCCAGTTCGACCTGAATCCAGCACAACCCTGCCCGTACCCAAATAGGAATCACTTTTAATACATCTTTGGCAAGTGCTCCTTCAACCTCTTCCTAAGGACATCAGTGCTGGGGAGCCCACAACTCATCCAGGCAGCCCACTCCACTTTTTTACAGCTCTAATTATGAGGAAGCATTTCCTTAAATCCAATAAAAATATTTTTCTCTGCCAATAATACACATTGCTCCTAGTTTTATGTCTTCAGGCCAAACAGAACAACAGCTTCTTCAGGATAACTCTTTCACTATTTGGAGGTGATCATCATGCCCCCTTCTAAGTTTTCCTCAGGCTAAACATCCCTAGATTAAGGTCATAGAAGTAGTTTGCCAATGAGGACTGGCAGATTTGTGAGAAAGATTAAAATATCTTAGATTTAGAATGGGAGGAGATTTTAGAGGCCATCTAGGATACCTTCCTCGAGGCTTATTGAAGTCATATGAATTGTCCAAGGCCACAGAGGTGATTAGTAACAGGGGCGAGAGCTGAACTCATGTCCTCGGACTCCAAAGTCAGTATTTGTTCCATGGCACCATGATGTTTTGTCTTACCCAATACAGGGTTCCTTCTGCTGAAAGAGTTTTAAATGTTGGTAAGTGTATTCAGCACAGGGACATAGAGAAAACCAAAGACTTGTCACAAGACATTTTAAAACTGGGCCCCATGTGTTGAGAATGCATTTTTTTTAAAAACACAGATCATCAAAGTGAGAAAAAGACAATCCTTACCATCAGTGAAGTTCTTTATCAAGTTAACACCTAGTTAAAACATATAATAGAGGCTACATAAATACAAAATGCAGACTCTCAGTAAACTTCCTCCCACCAGATGTGGGCTGAGATACACCAGTCTGGGAAGCTGAGCACCATAAACCCTCTGGGAGTCATTGAGAAGTCATATAACCATTCTATTCCCAACAGTGACTTGTCTTTTGCATTATCCTACTGGCTTCAGCCTGGCTACAGGTATCAACATTAATCTATGCCTAGCTAACAGAATGAATTTTCTAATTTTCTTCTAGCCACTTTTGGAAGTGGGGATCAATACACTTATCTTTCAGAAATAATCTGAGAGCCAAAAGAGGCCTTAGCATGATAAATTGCAGGCTCACCATGAGTACCTAAAAGCCTCTAGTCTCTTAAGGTTATTACAGCGAATACCAAGGGAAGTAATAAAGATTTGTCGTTTATTGTAAAGTGAGGGCCAGTGCATTAACTGCACATCCTTTTAATCTCCTCTCTCCTTTTGACTTCCTCTGCATCCTCCATTCCAAGTGCTCTGACTCAAGGAAATGAAATCAAATGTGAGATGCCCTTGTCTCAGCCTCTCAGGAAGTGACATTTTATCTGAGTGAAGTAAGAATGGGCCAAAATGCTATGGTCTCTTCTTACTGCCCAATGGAACAAACAGAATTCAACTGAGGCTGTACATTATTTGGATCAGAGAGAGTTGGCCAAGTTTGCACATAGGAAGTTGAATTGGATGGTTTATGTCACTGATACACTGTGAAATATAATGATCGAATCTGGTTTGGAAAATAAAAGTGGGTAAAATGGACTGTGAAATATAATTGCTGGGCTGGGCTGGGCAAAAAGCAAAAGATGCAAAAGAAACTGTGAAAAAAGATGCATCAGGAAGTGTTTGTATATGTGACTGAAGGACTATATATAGCTTTTTGGTTATTTCAGACTTGTTTCTTACTATGTTGCTTTCTTACTCTCAGACTAGATTTTTAACTTGGTGGTGGTGAGGAGAAGCAGGATCCCCTCAACATCTGGCCAGAACATGTTTACACAAAGCTAGGAGAATCAATATCCTCTCTCACACAGGTGGCTGTCTGGCCACAGAGTATGTATGGTGCCCCCTGAACATAGCCCAGAAAAGCCTCCCCAAATTCTGCACTCCTCTGCTCTGCCATGCAGAGAATAGGAAGGACTGGGAAATCAGCTTCTTCCTTTCTGTTGAAAAGACATTTGGCTCAAAGTAAAGACTGGTGCTGGTCTCTATAATCAGAGGAAGCTTGTTTTCAGTATATGCGCATCTATCTACCTATCTATCTATCTGTCTGTCTGTATATCTGTATATCTATCTCTGTATCATCTATCCTCTGTCTATCCATCAAGCACGCACATGACTGAATTGGAAATGGGAAGCAGAGACCTAAGTAAATTAATCTGTGAATTTCATCTACATGGTCAGCCTCGTTTGCTCAGACCAAATACTCCATTTTTTTTCTTTAAAGGCAGGTCTTTAGTACTAGGATTAGCTAAGTTATTAATTTAACTCTCCAATTGGCCGTTGTAGGCACAATTTGTGTGTGTGTGTGTGTGTGTGTGTGTGTGTGTGTGTATGTGTGTGTGTATGTGTGAGAGAGACAGACAGATAGACAGACAGACGGAGAGACAGAGAGCAAGAGAGAGATTTTGTTTCTTTATTAATCCTCTCACCTCTGATTTCTTATCACTATAAACAATGAAAAACATGTTGCTGAAATTTCTGGTCATGGAAACCCAAACCACATGAATTTTCTGTGAAATTAACTTTCTAATATTACTTTGAGTTTTCAGATTTAAAAATACTAATTTATAAATTCTTTTCTTCCTTCTCTTTCTCCTATTTTACTCCCTTCTTTCCTTCTCCCTTTACTCCTTTTCTTCCTTCTCCTTTTATTCCCCTTTTCTCTACCTCCTCCTCCTCCTCCTCCTCCTCCTCCTCCTCTTCTTCTTCTTCTCCTTCTTCTTCTTCTTCTTCTTCTTCTTCTTCTTCTTCTCCTTCTTCTTCTTCTTCTTCTTCTTCTTCTTCTTCTTCTTCTTCTTCTTCTTCTTCTTCTTCTTCTTCTTCTTCTTCTTCTTCTTCTCCTCCTCCTCCTTCTTCTTCTCCTTCTCCTCCTTCTCCTCCTCCTCCTCTTCCTTCTGTTTCTGCTTCTCCTACTCCTCTTTTTCTTTCTCCTCCTCCTTATCCTTCACGAATTTACAAAAAGTCAGAGATCCATGCATACTTTAAGAAAAGGATGAGAGTTTTTATGCTTAAAATCCAATCTCTTGGCTATCTCTAACTCATTCTCCAAAGTTAGAGATAATCAAGAGAAGAGCATTGCATACCAAGAAGTCACTATGCAGAAGGAGATTAGCACATCTTTTGTAAAATTGACAAAAGGAAGTTGAGAATTACCATTTTTCTCTATGATTTATATAAAAAGCGAGATTCCTTCCAAGACCTAAATTCAGGTCATCTATCATAAGTAGTATTCTATAATAAGAGTTACTTGTTACTCCTGGTTATTAATTTCCCTAATGAAAGGCTTTCAGATCTCCTGATGTGCCTGAGACTTTCCTGGGTTTTGATGGCCATATCAGGTGGGCATATTTCCCTGGGGAAGGTTCCCAGACTCTTCTTTGGGACCAAAAGAATTCTACATGTTGCCACAGATAAACTGAGAAATATTCTCTTTTCTGAGAAATATTCCCTTTTTATTCTGTGAATTACCAAACCTAAGAAAAATCAGTGAAGGAGTTGGCAAAATATAATACCTAAACAAGTAGTGAAGACAGTAGATCAATGTGTTGAGAAATTTGTCTCTAGACTGAGCTCTGCTCTGGCTTTTTCCATTGGGTGAACATAAGAGACTAATGCCTTTGCTGGAATTGGTGCTTCTTTTTTGCTACCATAGTTCTGAATCTTTTCTGGCCAAAGATCTAATGGACCATTTGTTCCCCCTTGACTCATCAGAAAATAATATTTTCCAAGGCCAGTGGTTTTTGACTTACTCTTTCTCCAAAGGAAGGAGGAAAGAAAAGCCAGGAGAAAGTTAAATGTAGGTGGGGAGAGGGACAGAGGTTAAGAATTCAAGGAAATCTTTCTCTTTTCTGCCTCCATTTTGTTTCTCCTGTAAGGTTGTTGTTGTGTTTGTCCTTCATTCTCAAAGAGGACCGTGACATCAGGGAAATGATGACACGACTTGAACCTAACTTTGATTTGAGCGATGGAGGGCTGTGCAAGGTCACCAGCCTCACTTTCTCCTCCAGAGTCATCTGGGTCCAGTGGCCTGATATTCGCCAGGACAACTGGAGATGGCCCAGGATGCATCCTCCTGTAAGGCGGTATAGAACGCAAGACCCACATGTATGATATGTTCATTTCTTTGAGGTTTTCATGCCTCCCCTCTCTTCACTGACACCTCTTCCTTAACAAGAGGTGCTTGGTTAATCCCAGATGTCAACAACAATATTTTGTAAGTATGTGTGATCATTTTAGGCTATGATTGATGTATTTCTAGTATTTAAGCATGATCTCTCTTCTCTCTCCATAAAATGACTGGGAATAATAACCGTCTTGTTCTTCCTTCTGTTTTACAGCCCACGTATCACCTGATGCCCCTTGAAAGGGATCCTTAGAGAATCCACCAATGAAATTCAGACCCCACTTTGACAATGAATGATCTCTCTAGAGAGGTGACATTTGCCTTCATGCTATGATTGGGCTTATAAAGTTAGCCCTATAGAGGCCGAAGTGCCACCAAACAAATGATGGTGCCTTGATATGGATCCAGTAGTTGAGATTTATACAGTGGCTTCCCACAATGGATAAAAGACTGAAATGCTCTGAATGAGATTTGGACTTCTTTGACCACGGCTTAAATTACCTCATCTGTAAAATGAGCTGGAGAAGGAAATGGCACACCACTCTAGTGTCTTTGCCAAGAAAATCCCAAATGGGGTCACAAAGAGTTGGACATGACTGAAATAAAAATGACAAGGCTTAAAACACAGGCTCTTTTCTAAGCATGGAACATATCTAACAAGTACAAGGATTATTATGATTCTAATCAAGAGGTCTTTAAATTGAAAATGGGGCAAGGAGAAAATCCTGGATCCACTGGGTTGAGCTGACTAGAGAGGGAAAGGAAGTTTATGAGTCAAGGAAGACAGTCACCCCCAAAAGAAAAAGCCATACAGTAGCCCTAACCTGACTGGCCAGCAGACACGGAATTTGGTGGGGCTGGGAAGTGGGGGAGCAGTATAGAGAGAGGTGAAATGTAATAATGCCTGTTCAGTAGTCTCATGATATGCTTTGCATTCTGACAAGATTTAAAATGTCAGCAATAGCTACATACTCCTTGGTGAAAATGTAGACAACCTAGCTAGGCTCAGCAGCAATTCTGATTGTTAGAGCCCTGTAAGCAAACACTTTTTAACAACTAAGAACCATCCAAAAAGGAGAATGGATTGTCTTGGGAATTTATGAATTCCTCTTAACTGAAAGAATTCAATGAAGGTTGGATAACCACTTGCCAAGGTTGAGGCAGCTAGATGGCACAGTGGATGGAGGGGTGGCCCTGGATTCAGGAAGACCTGGACTCAAATCCAGCTTACTAGTGGCATGTCCCTGGACAAGTCACTTAGCCTCTGTCTGCCTCAGTTTTCTCAGCTGTAAAATGAGGATCATAGCCACCTCAAAGGATTGTTTTGAGGATCAAATGAGATTTTTGTGAAGTGCTTAGCACAGTGCCTAAAGGGTCCTAGGACAAGTTTTGTTGAATCACCTCTTCCAATTCCAATTTTGTGATAACTTTGTTGGAACTGAAATCTATTTTTCTTCACTCCATCTCATTCTGGCTGATATGTCTCCTCATTCTTACACATCAATGCTCATAAACTTCCTTGGACTACAAACAGCTTTGTGTTTCTCTTTTGTATTTATCCTCCTATACTTTATTAGCACATGGGTCATCTCCTTTGCTATCCTGTAAGATCGTTTGGAGCAGAAATGGAACTCAGTGTATTGCCATGTAGTAAGAACTTAATTCAATTCAATTAACTATAAACATTTATTAAGTGCTGGGGGAGAAAAACAAGTAAGAATCTAGAAGCTACAGTGGGAGAGAGAAGAGAAGGAATGTGTGCAATTTATATGCCTGAAGCTGTCCTTACTCATAACAGGAGTAAATGATTAGCCCAGCACTAGAGGATGGACAATTTAGAAAGACATCTTAATTTCTTCTTATAATTTTAAAATCATAGTGGGTTTTTTTAAAAAATTGAGATCAATAGATCTTGTCATAGCTTATTCAGCAGCTCCTCCAAAACTTTTTATACCTTCTCAAGTCTCCCCTGCCCTTACCTTTTCAACTGTGGATCTCACCTCATACTTCACCAAAAAATTGAGAGCTCTCTCTTTTGCTGAGAGCTCTCTCTTTTCTTCATTATACATCACTAAGGCATCATCCCCCACTATCTCCTCCTTCACCTTTGTCTTTCATGAAGAAGTGGTTCTTTTCTTTGCCAACACCATTCACTACAGGCATCCTTGATCTCATCCTCTCTTGTCTTCTCTAGCAGATTGCCGCCACCATCATCTCCACTCTAATCTATAATCCCTCCCTGTTAGTTCCTTCTTTGCTGTCTATGAACACTCATGTTTTCCTCATAAATTAAAAAAAAATTTCTCTTGATCCAACATCTCTGGTAGGTCTCATGTTATACCTCTTCTTCCCTTCTTGGCTAATGTTGAAAAAGTCATTTCCACTGGGTGTCTCCACCTCTATTCCTTTCAATTTCTTCTCATTCTTCTGCAGTCTCGCTTCCAACCTCATCATTCAATGGAAACTCCTCTCTCCAAAGTTACCAATGATCTCTTAATTGCCAATCTAATAGGCTTTTCTAAATCCTCATCCTTTTTTAAGTTTTCTTCAGTCTTTGATACTGTTGATCACCTTCATTTCTTGCTTTCCCAGGCTTCCTTTAAGACTAACCTCAAATTCCACCCTATGAAAGAGCATCAGTTCCACTGCTTGTTTTTCCCTCTCTGTTCTTACCTACCATTTACACTGTGTATGTTTTGAATACATATAGTCATTTGCATGTGGTCTCTTCCATTATTGAGTTCTTTCTGGGCAAGACTATACTTTTGTTTTTCTTTCCCTTCTGGAGATTCAACTCACCATAGCTGGCCCTTCCTGGAAAATACAAACAAGAACAACAAAAGCTCTCAGGACCCTCATTTTATTTCAGCCAAAAGGTTCAAGGACTGGGTGAGTCCTTATCTTTTGTGGATAATTGAAAAAAATATTCATTATGATTATCATGGTAACTTAGTAAGAAGTTAGACTTTTTTTTAAGTTTCAAGCCCTGGGACAAATTCACATGGGGAGGGAAAGTGTCCTAAGCGCAGATGTATGTAAGGAGGAAAATAAAAACTTACTGTTACCTGAAACCTAAAAAGTATAGAATTTCATCAAATGGTCTCTAGAAAGAGCTATAATAAGGGCAGGGCAGTGGGGACTTTTCTCTCAGGCACTAAAACAAAATCTATGTTCCTTCAGCATCATAGAAACAACTAGGCTTAGTACCTAGTTACTAAGGATAATTCATTTAAATAGGAAATTATCAGATGAGGTTGCTGTACCCCAAGTGAGTTCCTCCCTGGCCCTGCCCCCACTATCTTCCAGCACTTTCCAGTAATGCCCCAAGGTCTCTACATGTTTTCATGCCACTTGTATCTGGTCACTGTTTTGATCTGCTTGCCCCAGCATGCCACCTCCCTCCCCCCATTCCCTCAATGTCTCTATGTCCAGGTTTTCTGCAGCTCTAAAAATGGATGTCTGTGATTCTGATCTATTACTGTCTTATATTGTTTTGTATAAAATATAATAATTTTATGTCTGCTTCTGTAAATTATACTGGATATACTAATATATACTCTTCTACGAATGAAGATTTAGATCTTTATGTACCTAAAGAATACAAATGAAATTTGACATTACACAAAAACAGCCCTAGCTCTGAGTTTGCAAATGCAATTCCAGCTGTTTGTATGCAGCACCGAATGTGTGTCTGTTGGGGAAAGAGAGAGTTTGGCACTTTGGGTTTATTAATGTATTTTTCACAAGGGAACACACCAGCTGGAAGAGGCAAAAAAAATCTCTGTGAGAGAGGAAGGATGGATGGCAACACCATTCAGCCAGAGGTGGGGGAACAATGAGAGGAAATGCTTCTATTGGGTCAGCATCCCATTAGGGTTTCTCAGCTTTCACCTTCAGCCTTCCCAGAGCATCCCTGCCTACCTCCTGCTCCCTAGGACTTACTTCCTTGGGTATGTCTGGCTGCAGGCCATCAACTTGAAAAAGAACAATAAAAAAACAAAATCTTCAACAGGTGCAACAGCCCAGAGAGGATCTTCTATTCAAGACCACAGACACTGGCCTCTACTGAGCAGATGCAGGAGAGATATAACCCACATCATCCTGATGCACAGATGTGGAGTGAGACAATAGCAGAACTCATAAAATTGCTGCAGAATTCATTTGCTGGAGATGAACTTTCCATGATCTCATGGGATACAACAGACGTAAAACATGTTGCACGGGGCAAAGTTTTCTTTAGAGTAAGGTAAGCCAGCATCATTAAGATAATGAGGGAGTGAGGATATTTTAATAGACTCTTGGCATTGATACAATTGTGGCTGTATTCTAGTGTCTAGCCCCTTTTGCATCCTTCACTTCTCCTGTGGAAGAAAGTTCCACCAATCCAGCTTGGCTAAAGCTTATTAGAAACTGGTAAGAGGTTCTCTGGGAGAGAGAGGGACGATTTGGGAAATGCAGGGGATGTGAAAACAAACAAAAATAGTAATACAAATTGTAAAATTCACAATTAAAAGTAATGAAAACAGTCTTCTTTGCTCCTACAGTGATGTTGACTATACCACTGTGACAATCTGATCTTCGACAAATTTACGTTCTCTAATCTCAACCAGGGTTTCACTACTGGGCAGCAAAACTTTTATTCTTTATTGATGGACTATTCCACTCTCCTCAGCAACTGTTCCCAATTCTCTTTCCTCTTAAGCTTCCTATATTTGCCCTGACCCCTCCCCCTCAGCTCATCGGTTTCTATTTATTGAGAAAATAGAAGCCATCTACTGTAAACTCCCTCTTCTCTCCTGTTCCATACCTGGAAACCTCTCTACATTTTGCCTCCTTTATTCTTGTTTGTGAAGTAAGTGGTCCTTCTTCATGCCAAGGCCACCTCCATCTCCTACTTTCTTTTCTCTAGAAGCTTTCCCCTTTGACCATTGCTTCCCCCACTTCTCCCCCTTCTCTCCCTCTGTCTCTCTGTCTCTCTCTGTGTGTCTGTCTGTCTCTCATTTCCTTTTCTACTCTCAGTTGCTGCTGCCTATAAACATGTCTAGGCCTCCCCCAAAGAAACAAAAAGCTCCTTCACATGACCCTGCCATCCTCTCAGCCTCTTGCAAATTTACCATTCTATTTCTCTTCTCTCTATCATTATCAGCTAGCTCCTAGAAAATAATTTATTCTCTCTACCTCCACTTCCTGATTAACCCGACAACATTATTCAGGTAAAGCTGCTCTCCCAACTAATGATATTTTAACTATTAAACCTGATGACCTTTCTCAGTCCTCATGCTTCTTGACATTTTGAGGCCATTTTTTATATTCTTGACCACATTCTCTTCCTATACACTATCTCCTCTTCCATGACACTGCTATTTTCTCATTATTCTAGCTACTGGACCACTTCTTTTCAATCTACTTTATTGATTCATAATTCTTATGTTTGCTTCCCTTAAGGATTTGTCCATGGAGTCTATGTTTTCACTCTGTATTCTCTCCCATAGTGATCTCACCAGCACCCATGTGTTCAATTGTCATCTTTATGTAGCTGTGTCTAAAATCTGGGTTCCCAACTCTACTTCCTCTCATGAATTTCAGGTTCATATTACAAATTTCCTACTGGAAAGTTCCATCTTAGTGTTCTGCCTCTCAAATTCACCATGTCCCAAAGAGAAAGAATAAACTCAGGGAGTTCTTCATATTTGGTTGGGAAGGCAGTCTCTAAAAACACATGGCCTTGACATAGTTTAGAATTAGCACATTAAGCAAAGAGCCATAAGGACTTTCTAATTCTAAGTCAGAGTGAACCCTTTAAGAGATGCCTTTGGTGACTTAAAAGTAGAGTTTAAAAAGTAGACAGGCCTGAAGGTTTTACTTAATGTTGCCTAATGTTTCTAAGTGCTTGATACTTAAGATGAGGAATCACCTTCTGACAGGAAATGAACATTCTAGTCAGGCCCATAGAAACCGACAGACCTCCTCTGCCACCCTTAATTTTTGGGAAAAAGAAGGTAAGGTTTCTCCCCTGTCCCCAGTCTCATGACTGGGTATGTTAAGGTTTTGCTTTCCTATTTAAAAAAAAAAGCTATAGCAAAAGGCTTCCATGCTTTTAGCTAAAAGAGTAACGGCAGGGCCCACCTCTTCTTTCACAAGGAAATATATCAGCTGGGGGCTCAAGCAGAAGCCAGAAGCTGGAAGTGAAGAGAAGCTCTCTTTTTTCACGCCCAGTGGAACCATGCCTGGCAGGGAATTGGCAGCAACTATCGGACCAGCGAAGCAACATAGCAATGTCAAAAAATCTCTGTGTCTGTTTTAGACTACATGCTGCATCCACATGTCCACAAGGCTGAACACTATGTGAGATGCTCAGGAAGCAGATTTAGTGACAGCAGCCTAGCGACATCACCAGAAAATTGGGCTCTGTGATATCAGAGGTTTAAGCTGACCCTCTACATATATGTTCCCTACATGTATGCTCCTCTATGTGTATTCTCCAGAGTTTGTGTCCATTCTTCTAAAATATGGTGTGCTTATTTATGGGAAAGTATGTCCCAGTTTCATGGGGACCTATTTATCTTTTTAAAAAACTAAGCAATTTCTTTAAATGCCTTTGTTTTAAACTAATATAATCTCTGTCTGATTAGCAAAAATAAGTACATTAGTAGGGGCTCATGAACTGTGGTTTTGAGCAGATGTAGCCCTACATAGTACATTGACCTTGGATAGACTTGTCTGGGGGACCTACTCTATAAGTTGGTGAGGGTCCCCCAGATCCTATATATGTACATGTTACATCTCCTCCATGAGAATGTGAACTTCTCCAATGCAGGTACTGTTGTTTTTGTCTTTGTGCTGATAATACCCTAAATGGTACCTGATACACACTAGGTGCCTAGTAAACTTTATGAATTAACTTGATTTTTACTGAATAGGGAATGGCCATCGAAGCACACAGAGACAGAAAGAAGAGCATGAGATTAAGTTTATAGCTAGAAGTCCAGCTTAACTGGAATAAACGGACTATGAAGAAGAGTAATATGAAATAGGGGAAAAGTAGGTTGGCAGCATAACGCTCACTGTTAGGCTGATAAGTTTGGTGTATGTTCTGTTCAAACTCATCCCCTAAGGCACCTAAGGAAAAAAGAGTACAGAACAGATATGCTAGAATCACCAAAAATGAACTTTACATATTTTGCCATTTTGTCCAGGATTGTACCTGATTATTTGATTTTCCATGTGCCTTGAAGCCAGAACCATAACTAGGAATATTTTTTTCACCTGGATTACAAACAGTTGAGTGGAGTGGATCATAGTAGTTGTATACAGGACAGTCTGGTCCAGGGGTGGGGAACCTGTGGCCGACTCGTGGGGCCCTCTACATCCTCAAGTGCAGCCCTTTGACTGAATCCAAATTTCACAGAACAATTCTCCTTAATAAAAGGATTTGTTCTGTAAAACTTGGACTCAGTCAAAAGGCCACAGCCAAGGACCTAGAAGGTCACATGTGGCTGCAGGTTCCCTATCCCTAGTCTAGTCTGACCATGACCAGAGTTGAGTAAGGAGAGAAGGCAGCCTAACTCCCAGAAGATCTGACCAGCCAGGAGTCTTGGGGGAGAAGGCAGGTAGAGCCAAAAGAGGGGTGCCATGGTGATGGAATCCTGAGGGTGGCAACCTCGAGCCAGAGAGGAAGCAGGATGAGCATATAAGCTGGAAGATGACTTCGAGGCAGAGAGATAGCAGTCTCTGGACCACTTCAGGAGGGAAGTCTGATATCCCCCCACTTCAGTAAAGTCTATTTCCCTGATGTTGGCACCCTGAAACAAAGCTCCAGCTGGCCCTCCCTAGTTATGTCTCCTTTTGCTACTAAGGTATTATCCCCGGTAGGTCTATCCCCAGGCTCTGTATGTTGCCCTTGTTAGATCCATATGTTTGGCATTTATCCTTGGGTAGTGCCCCACCTCGAGCCATGGAAGTGTTTTCCCCCATGTTTCTGGAATGAAAGACAATGGTGATTTCATCAGTGCTCACAGGGAAGGAGGTCCCTCAGGCTTACAGCCTTTTATTTCCTCCTGCTGCTCCTGCCTTTCTTCTAATTTGGTCCTCGTTGTCATATCCACTTTCTCAGTCCAGAGTCCCATGTCCTGCACTCCCCCATCCCCCCAATCTGGCCTCCTTCTCTAATTCTCTCCAAAACAGAAATCATTTTGCACATTTTCTTTCCAAGTCCAAAAATAGGAAAGGAGAAGGAACAGCTAATCTAGTACAGCTGCTGGTTTTGCCACTTAACAGAAATGTTTTTTTTAACAGTATTTTTCTCTCTGGCTTCTCCTCACAACTCCCCTCCTCTGAGAACTCTTTTCATCCAGAGTCTAAGACCTTCTTTATTATCTGTTTGTGGCTTGTGCTACCCCACCCAGAGTACTGCTCCTAAGTACGTGCTCAGAAGGGTCATTGCTTTTGACTCCTTCCCACTTAGTGAAGACTTGGACCTTTCATTCCACTCTTTTCAATTCAATCCAATTCAATAAGCATTTATTAAGTGCCTGCTATGTGCCAAGCACTGTGCTAAGTATTAGGGGATACAAAAAAGGGCAAAAGACAGCCCCTGCCCTCAAGGAGCTTACAATCTACTGGGTGAGACAACATGTAAAATATATTACAAAGCAAGCTATACATAAGATAAGTAGGAAATAATTTATGGAGAGAAGGCATTGGAATTAAGAGGGGTTGGGGAAGGCTTCCTGTAGGAGGTGGGATTTTAGTTGGGACTTAAAGTAAACTGGGAAAGTCAGTGTTGGAGTGGAAAAGAGAGCGTTCTAGGCATGGCAGCCAGCCAGAGAAAGTGCCCGGAACTGAGAGACTTGATGTATCTTGTTTGGGGAACAACCAGAAGGCCAGTGTCACTGGATTCAAGATCATAAGTAGGGGAGTAAGGTATAAGAAGACTGGAAAGGTGGAAGGGGGCTTGGTCACGAGGGGCTTTGAATGCCAAACAGAGCATTTTATATTCAGTCTTAGAGGCAATAGTAGTATGTAGGGTCAAGCAATTGTTTGCTCTCAGCTTTTAACAAGAAAATTGACAATAAGAAGGATGCTTCACTTTTATTTAAGACTAAAATAGGTTACTTGTTTTGGTTTAAAAAAAATCTAGTTATGGGGAAGACTATGCCTCCTGCATAGAGATGACTTATGGAATTTTCTCTCTCTTTTTTTTGGCTTTTGCTACCTAGAAGTAAAAAAAGAGGAATTCTAAAAAAAGAAGGAAATTGTAGGGATTTGTGTCAGTGGCAGGCTTTGAAAGAGTTCAGTCACAGGAATAGAATACCTCTAGCAACAGAGACAACCAGCAAGAGCTTTTCATGCCAAGTTGGCCAGAAGTCCCAGAGCTTTATAAAAACTCATCATTATTTGATTCCAAGATTTGTTGTAGGTTACAACGGAGCCTCCTAGCTAGGGTTAAGATGGGGATTAAATTAAACTGTGGTTGATGCATTATACATAGTGCTTTAAAAGGTTTTTAAAACACTTTAAAACATTGCCTTTTATATCCTTAATGGCTCTGGAAGGTAGAAGCTGTTTTTATCCCCCTTTTACAGATGAGGAAACTGAGATTTAGAATATTGGCTAGGGTTCCACGGGTAGTAAGTGTCTGAGGCAGGATTTGAACTCAGATCTTCCTGGTTCCATGCCTTATGCTCTATCTATTTTGTCACTTCACTGTCTTTATGTGATAAGTATATATAAATGCAAAATAGTTAAATATTAGGTAGTTTGAATGGGAGGAGCCTAGCAACTTGGAAGATTAGTGTTGAAGTTACTAAAATGATAACTAGCCTTATGTCTTTAAACATTTTACTTTATAAGACCAACAAACTCAAATCAACAAATATTTATCAAGCCCCTATTATAAAAATGCAGTATTATTAAAAGAAATACAAAAAGCTATCTCTTTTCTATAAGGAGCCAAGTACACAAAATATTGATTTATGTGATTGCTTAAATAAGAATAAAAATTATCAATAACAATTTAGGACAACAGGAAATATATCATAAAGCAACATATAATTAATTACCAAATGATAAATGTATAAGTAATGATTGCTATTGGAGTTAAATGGTCATGTTAATCCAGGCTTTTAAAGGAGAAAATAGAATTTGAGTTAAGGGTTAAAAATTGGATTTGATATGGATAGACAGATAGGAGGGGGAAGATAATTCAAAGTGGGTAGAATGATAACCCAAACCCAGGAGCAGAGGAAGAGCAATATTTATTTGGAAATAATCAAGTTTAGTTTAAAAAGAGGATTCACCTAGGAGTATAAAAAGAAAGAAAAAGCTGAAAAGCTACATTGGGGCCAGATTGTAGTAGGCCTTAAATGCCAGGCTAAGAAGTACGGACCTTATCTACAAGCCATTGGAAGTCAGGAAAGAGGCAATGAAAATTACTGAGTAGGTGAGTTACATGATCAAAGCAGAAATTTAGGATGATTTAATCTGGCAGCTAGAAATGTGTTATTTAACTGGATGAAGCAAATGGTGTGGCCTAGTGGATAAACTGATAGATTTGGAGACAGGAAGATTTGCTTTCAAATCCTGCCTCAGACCTTTACTAGCTGTGTAACACCCCCACCTCCCACCCCAGGGAAGTCACTTATCCTGTGTTTCACTTTCCTCACATGTGGAATTGGGGAAATGATAGCACCTACTTCACAAGGCTACTGTGAATATCAAATGACATAATAAAGCCAAAGCGCTTTGCAAACTTTAAGGAGCTAGATAAATGTCGAACATCATCAACACTATATAGTTTGCTCTGTATATGTTTGCACGTTGTATGTCCCCTCCACCCCCTGCCCAGCAAGATTGTAAGCTTCTTGAGGACTGGGGTTATCTTTTGCTTCTTTTTATAACTTCTTCAAGGTTTACAAAACACTTTACAAATTATCTTTTTGAATCTTAGTGTATTTTAAAAGCACTTTTAAAAATATTATCTTTTAAAAAGATCCTTACATTAGCACAATACCTGGTACATGAGAGATGCTAATAAATGTTTATCAAATGAATGAATGATCAAATATTTCAGTTTTAAAAGGTCATATTTTCATTTTTTAAAAAGGTGGAAAAGTCTCAAGCAAAACATCCCTGTTGAAGACCACATGGCTCTGATGGAGAGATCAATGCCTGCTGGTGGCAGGATACTCTAATTGTTAATAAAAAAAATTTTTTATAAAGATAAAAAAAAACCCAGACTCTAAGGTGCTGAAACTGTAAACCTAAAACTTTGAAGTGAGATCAAATGTCACGTTACGTGATGGAAGGGGACCTCCCATGGGAGATGGAGAGCATGGACCTACCTTGTGATTCTGCCCCAACAACCTCAACTTCAGCTCTCATCTCTTTAAGGCATGGCTGCCTACTCTTTTCATTTCTTCTTGTGCACTTAGGTGATAAAAGATGCTAAATGTCAAGTTTGGAAAATACAAAATCTTCAAGTGGGAAGGAACCTTTCATATCATCTAACTGAAAGAGCTAGGTAGTAGAAAGAATACTAAACCTGGAGTCAAAAATACCTGACTTAAAATCCTGTCTCAGACCCTTTCTACCTGCATGGCCTTAGGCAAGTCACTTAACTTTCCCAAGCTTCAGTTTCTTCTACAAAATGGGAGGGAGAATAATGCCTACTTTCCAGCGTTATTCTCCTCAAATCAAGTGAGGTCTCATATAAAGTGCTTCGAAAACCTGAAAACACTTTATAGACACTAGCTTTGATTATTGTTGTCGTCCAGTCCAGCCCCACATCAAACCCCAGAATCTCCTCTACAATAGCCCTGGCAGATAGTCATTGAGTTTTTGCTTAAATCCTTTTCATGACAGGGAACTTACTAATTAATGAGGCCATATATTATTTAATTAATAAGAAGGCCCCCTTTTACTTTATTAAATGAGTCTCATGGACGCTCTTGGATATAAAATGAGTTGGAACAGATGATTTCAAATTTGTATAAATCCAATATGATTCAAATTGGTTCCATTCATTTGAATTCAACAAATAGCTTGTAAATGTCTCACCCAGCTCCAATTCTTTATGAGTTTGTCTACAAGAATCTTTGGCCCTGATTAAATAGGTTATTTATCTTTGTTAATAGTCCTTTAACCTCTTCTCATGACAGATCTTGCTTGATTGTTCCTACCCCACCTTGACAGCTCAATGGGCTTCAGGACTAGCCATGTCTTCATGGAAGCCTGGAAAAAAGTTTTGTCCAGGTTATTTTTTCCCTAGTAACAAGTGGATTTAAATTTTGTCTTTCTTAAATGCCATTCTTTAATAAGGGGAGGAAGCTGGGTCAGGTGATGAGAGAGAGGAATTCTTTGTAAGTGAGAATTACAAACTTTCAAATTCTTTCTGAGATAAATTCTGCAGGAATTTAACAGTAATTTAAAAAAATCTCCCAGGCTGTTTTAAAGAAATTGTTGATGGAAAGAGTTGATTCTCGTCTTTGCTTCAATGCCCTTTCACTTGAGGAATCCAAACTTGATGAAGGTCATCAAGATAATACTGTAACTGAACTTTTTTAAAAGACCTTGATTATTTTTGAATTTTACTGTGTGCCTTTGGCCTGCCAGCCGAGATCCAGAAAAGGGTTGTCCAACCCTAGATTCAGGGCGGACTCTCAAAACAAAGATGGCATCTGTTTTCTGTTGTAAAGTATCCACCCCTTGAGCTGTCATTGGTCCAATTAAGTCTGGGTTCATACTGAGGGGTCCCAACCCCAAAGAGAAGGGGTTCAGGCTTCTCTCACTCTTCCTCCTGTGTCTCCACTCTCTTAGTCCTTTCTCTTCCCTTTCTCTCTCTCTTTTTCCCTCCCCCATCTCTCTCCCCAACTATCTCCCACCTCATTTAGCTTTTTATTTCTCTCTCCCTCTACCTCTCCCTTTCTTCCTCTCTACCTCTCTCTCTTCTCTCTATCTCTGTCTCTATCTGTCTCTTTCTCTCTTTGTGTCTCTCTCTGTCAATGTCTCTCTCTCTGTCTTTCTGTCTCTGTCTCTTTCTATGTGTCTCTCTCTGTCTCTCTCTGTGTCTCTGTCTTTCTGTCTTTCTGTCTGTCTGTCTGTCTCTCTCTCTCTCTCTCTCTCTCTCTCTCTCTCTCTCTCTCTCTCTCTCTCTTCCCCCTCCACCTCCCCTCCTGTCTCTGTCTCTATTTTTCTCTCTCCGTCTCTGTGTTTCATCCTTTCAGCTCTTTCTGTCTCATGACAGTGGCACTCTTCCCTCCCAAGAAGTGAACTCATGGCAATCACCTCCTGTTGGGCAGCTGCCATCCAAGTCAGGAATTTTCAATCTATTAGCTTATCACCAAAGTTAGAAAGGTCCATGTCTCAGAAGTGCTAGTTGATCACCTATTCTCAGTGGAGGAAATATAAAATTTTGCCCAGGCTCATCTAATCAAGCACATATTGTAGCTATTATGTGCTTGTGGCTGCCATTATCATTGGTCAGAGTGGAGGGTAGGAAGGAGATACCCTATCTTTCCACCTTGCTGGAAGTCCAAGGAATGCAGGGCCCAAAAGGGAGGCAGAGGACACTTCCTTACTCTTCTAACGGGCCACAGAGTGGTTGACTTTCTGACTTAGGCATTAATAGTCTTCAATGCAACCTATCCATCCCACTTCCAGCCCCAGGGACTAAAAATGATTTTCATGTGCTGATACGACATTCCTGCAAAGTATAGATCCTTAAGCAAGGAGCCAGGATACATGCCTACCTGGACTATTCTAACAAAGGTCTTGGTCCTGAAATGTCTTCAACTGGGATCCCACAATCAGCTTCCTGCCATATGGTTCTAGATCAGTAGTTCTCAAACTTTTTGGTCCCAGGACCCATTTACCCTCTTAAAAATTATTGAGGACTCCAAAGAGCTTTGTTTATTTGTATTATATCTATTGATGTTACTGCATTAGAAATTAAAACTGATGAAAATTGAAAACCTATTTATTAATTCATTTAAAAATAATAGTAATAAATTCATCATGTGTTAATACAAATAGGATTGTTTTAATGAAAAATAACTACTTTCCAAAACAAAAATAATTGCTGAGAAGAGTGGCGTTTTTTAAACACATTTTTGCAAATCTCTTTAATATCCAGCTTAATAAAAAGAGCTGCAAGGTTGCATCTGCTTTTGCATTCAATCTCTTGCCATACCTTGTTTTCATTGAAATATACAAAGCATATCTGGCTTCACACGAATTTGATGTTCACTCATTTTTCAGTAGTGTCTGACCCTTCATGGCCCTATTCGAAGTTTTCTTGGTAAAGATAGTGGAGTACTTTGCTGTTTCATTTTCCAGCTCATTTTACAGATGAGGAAACTGAGGCAAACAGGCTTAAGTGGCTTGCCTAGAGTCACATAGCTAGTGAGTATCTGAGGTCAGAGATGATTTCAGGAAGAGGAATCTTCATGACTCCAGGCCTGGCATTCTAGCCACTGTACACCTAGCTACCCCTTATCATGGATACTTAGCTGGAACAGAAGCAGTAATTTAATAGGCAAATAATGTTTTAGGATTAGTATGAAAGTGGTTTTGATCTTGTAGACCCCCTCACCAAGGGGTCCTTGGACCACATTTTGAGAACCACTTCTCTAGACCCACTATCCTCCTCCTGTCTTCATTACCTGCTCCCTCCCTCTCTCCCTCACCACAAATCTTATCTCAGGGTACTCTTCTCTGTCAAACACTCATATGGCTAGAGAGTGAGAATTCTCTCAATGTGTAAGCTAGAGAACAGGGACTGCTTCTCTTTCATCTGCCTTCATAGATCCAGAACCTAACATAATGACTGGCATATTATAACTACTTAATAAATACTGATTAATTAATTGAGAAGAAAACCACTGTTATATCTGGTGGCACATACTATTCTTTTCAAAGAACTTTCACAGCCATTATCTTAGTGGCTCCTCATAATACTTCCATGAATTAAAAGAATCTGGCAGGGTCCAAGAGAGTGTGGATGAGACAATAAAAAGAAGTGAGAGGACTCTAGGTGAGGGGAAGGTAATAAGTGATGCTTATACAACACTTGAAGATTAGCAAAGAGCTTTACATAGATTATCTCTTTGGACCCTCCAGGCCACCCTATGAGTTCAACACTAGAGTTATTAGCATCTCCATTTAAAAAAAAAAGAAAGTAAAATTCTCAGAAGCAAATTGACTTCCCCTAAGTCCCATAAGCCATAGATGTCAGAGCTGGGACCATAACTGATCAGCATTCTCATCCTGCTTCCCAGGCTCTGTCCACTATACCATATGACCTGGAGAATGAGAGAGAACCTCCAGAGGTCAGATGAGTGAAGACATGCTCACTCACTGGAGAGAAAAAGTTTATGTTTAAAGAAGTCCTGATAGGACGACTCCACAGACTAGCGTCTGATAAACCAGTCTCCTATTACAATTTAAGGCCATTCCCTTAAACTTGGGCAGTTCCTGGACCATCCTTTGAGGGGATGGAAAATAAACCTTCCCCATAAGCCTCATAAGAACCTTTAATGTAACTTTGAAAAGCAACAGTTTAAAAAAAATGCAAAAGTCAAAGACAGCAATGGCAAAAATGTAAACTTTAGAACTGCCCAAGAATAGAAGGCACCACTGAGGTAGGTGTCTGAAAATAATGTGGAAATTATTTATAGAAGATACAAACCTGACTTTGGCTCTCCTAACTTACATAGCTGGGTAACAATAGCTCTTGAATTCTACTGTGTTTTGTGCTTTGTAAATTCTAGCCATTATTTTATTTGATCCTCCTCACATCCCTATGAGACTTGACCAAGACTCTCCACGACCTCCCCCAAGTCTCAGCTTTCTCATCTATAAAGTTGGTATATGGTGTCTGCCCTCTCTTTCTCACTGGTGAGAAGAGACCAAAACGATGAGGAGCTGCAAGGCTGCTAGTTAGTAGCAGAGCCAAGAGTGATCCATGTTTTTTGACTCTCCACCATGCAAATTTCAGCTGGACATAATGCTTATGAGGATCTCACTGAAGACCATGAGCATAGAGGCAAGGCTGCCAGGTGGTATTCACCTGGTTTGGTCATTATTTTATCCATTTTCCTCCTTTTCATGCCTTCTCCACTTCAAACTAATTTATTTGATGTTGTCAATAAAAGACCCTTCATTTCCTACCTTTGAACACACATGGCTGGATTGCATTCCTTCTTCACCTCCATCTCTTAGAGTCCTTGTCCTCCCTCAAAGAAAAGCTTAGCAGATACCTCCTACATGAAGGCTTTCTTATGTCATTAGGGCTTTTCCCTCTCTCTTTTGGCCAAAACCTATGTTTTCATTGGTATAAGAAGCAACCAGTATGGAAATTCCCTCCACCAATACAGATTAGCTGCTCATCTGTAATTTACAGTCTTGTTGTGCTTCCTTGAGAATAGAGAGATTAAGTAACTTTCCCAGGGTCACACAGATTTGCTACATTCTCTTCCTATTGTTCTTGACTCCTTGACATTAATTTGTATCACGTTGTATATGATTTGTACTTATGTCTCTGTGAATGTGAAAAGTGTCTGGAACTTGGAATTAGGGGATCTGAGTTCAAATCCCAATTCTACTATTTACTAGTTTCCTTCAGTGGGCAAATCCCCATACTTCTCTCTATCTGTAAATTGAGGGGATTGGATTAAACGACCTCTGAAATCACTTCTAGTTCTAGATATATGATTCTATCATCTATCCATACTTCCCCATACATATGATTCTTAGCCATGAAAAGGGCAAAGAATAATTCTTACTCTTCTATGAGGGGATCTTAAGGAGAGAGAGTAGGGAATACAATATGTAAACAGATAAGTATATATGTAGTAAAGAGGCAGAATGGATAGACAGCCTTGGAGTCAGAAGTCCTGGGTTCAACTCCCAGAACCTTCTGGGAAACTTTCTTGCATTCTCTGGCCATTGGGAGCATTCTAATGGACTACACTGGCTTTTTATCAGTTAACACACACTCTTATGTCTTAAAACATCTTCTTTTTATTTTTAAATAATATTTCATTTTTCCCCAATTACATGTAAAAACAATTTTAACATTCATTTTTTTTTAAAAAGTTTTAACTTCCGATTCTATCCTTCCCTCCCTCTACTCCCCCCTCCCTGAGATGGTAAGCAATCTGACATAGGTTATACTTGAAATCACATAAAACATATTTCCATATTAATTATTTTGTGGAAGAAAACTTGAGGAAAGAAAGAAAAAAGAAAAACACAAGGAAAGAAAGAGAAAAATAGTATGCTTCAGTCTGTATTCAGATTCTGTCAATTCTTCCTCTTGAGGCAGATAGCATTTTTCACCATGAGTCCTTTGGGATTGTCTTGGATTATTGTATTGCTGAGCTAAGTCATTCACAGTTTGTTCATTGTACAATATTGCTGTTACTGTGTACAGTGTTCTCCTGGTTCTGCTCATTTTACTCTGTATCAGTTCATGTCAGTCTTTCCAGGTTTTTCTGAAATCATCCTGCTCATCATTTCTGATAGCATCATAGTACTCCAATGCAGCTTCTTTTTAATTCATACATTTCTTTGATGTCATTCTTTGGTCTTCTCCTTTGTAATGTGTTAACCACCTTCTCATACCTGCCATTCACTTCTCCAATGCCTTCTGGTGCATCCTGGCTTTCAGTTTTTTGGGGGGAAACTATAGTGTTCCATGCCTCAAAGTCATACTAGACACTGGAAGAACATTTTCTGAAACAAAAATCTTAAGTTTGGTATTATACTATTTTAGAGTTCTAGGCATTTTCTCAGAATGTAATAGTTATAGTCCCTTGCATTACAGTTATCAAAGTCATTTTACTTTCTCGTCTACATTATCTTATCTGGCTCTTACAACAAATCTGAGAATTTGGGTAGATCAGTAACCCATCTTATAGATCAAATAAAGTCTCAGAAAGAGAAAAAGTCTTGCCCAGGTTATCTAGCTAGTACGTGAAAGAGCCAGGATCAGAACCTAAGAATCATGCTGACCCTTGAATGTGAAATCTGAGGATTCATGGTTGAGTACTTGCTGGTTCTGCCTCTTGGACCCCCTGTGAACTTGGGCAATCATTTGCTCATTCTGAGCCTCAGGGTCTTCATCTTTAAAATAAAGCAAGATGGGAAAAGGGAAGGTAACTAAGTGATTTCCAAAGTCTCCTCTAACTCTAAAATTTTATGACTTTATACTTCTGTCTAGGGGCAGTGAGGTGGCACAGTGGATCTGGAGTCAGGAAGACTCATCTTCATGAGTTAAAATCTTTTCTCAGACACTTACTAGCTGTGTGATGCTGATCAAGTCACTTAACCCTGCTTGCCTCAATTTCCTCACCTGAAAAATGAGCTGGAGAAGGAAATGGCACACCACTCTACTGTCTCTGCCAAGAAAACCCTTAACAGGTTCTCAAAGAGTCAGGCATAACTGAAAATGACTGAAACAATGACAAAATACTTCTGTCTAGAGTGTGTGTGTGTGTGTGTGTGTGTGTGTGTGCGCGTGTGTGTGTGCGCGCGCGTGTGTGTGTGCATGCGCTTTCCCATCTAACCAGGCTGCTGTTGACATTGAGAAAGGTCCTTCCATACAGTAGGGAAAAATGAATCATGAGTGTTGGACAATTTTTTGTTCTGTCTGCATTCTTCCCTTCCAACACTGGTAGCATTTTTTCTATCCATGGGAAATGCATAATACATTGGAATAGGTTTCCTTTTCCATACAAGATGTGGACTTGAAAGCAGGAATGTAAAACAGGTTCCACTACTTGGCTCCAAACTACCTTTCCCAGCCTCTCTACACATTGCTCTCCTCCATGTACTCTACAACCCAGCCAATCTGGCCTTCTGATTGTTCTTCACACATAACATTCCTTCTCCTTTCTCCGTGCTGTTGCATGGACTGGAATGCAGTCCAGCCTCACCTCTGCCTCTTAGAATCTCTTGTTTCCTTCAAAGCTCAGTTCAAATGTTACATTCTACATGAAGCTTTTCTTGTTCCTCTAAGTTGTTAGTGCCACCGCCTTCCACCCAGTTGCCTTGTATTTTTTCTATAAACTTAAATGTATACATAGTATTCCTCCTTTTCCCCACTACCTAACAAGACTCAAATGTCAAAGCTGAGGGCAAAAACTATTTCCTTTTTTCCTTCTCATATCCTTAGTACCTAGTGCTGTCTGGCAAGTAGAAAGCATTTAATAAATGCTTGTTGATTGATTGATTGATTAGATGACTCATATCTCCAGTCTAAGACTTTTTTCTCATCAAAAACAACCAAAAATGCAGCTGAAATGCTGAGAATTCTTGTACTACTGTGGTCTAGACAGAGATGAGGAGACTAAAATAATTTTTCTGGTAAAAAACACATGGAAAATAACCTTTTTTCTTCAGAAGTTACATTGCAACGTGACTTGAAAGTCCTCCTATTTTCCTAGCCCATAAGCATATGGAATTATAACAGGAATTTTAAAAGAACTGAACTACCTGTGATTATACTACTGTTGAGGTGACAGGATTTCATTCTAGGGGAAGGAGAGTTAGACTGAATGTCAAGAGATGTTGGATCTAAGCCCTAGCTCAATCTTTGGAAAGCTTTGTTAATTTGAGCCAATCAAAATCTCTGGGTCACAGTTTGCTTGTCTGTCCAATGAAAGGATTATTTAATCATAAGATCATAGATATAGACATGGAAGAAACCTTAGAAGCCATGGAGTCTATTTTGCAGATGAGAAAAGCTAGGTATCAAGAGGTTAAATGACTTCCCTAAGGCCACACAACAGTGAGTATCTGAGGCTGGATATAAAGCCAGGCCTTTCTGATGTCAAGTCTAGTCCTCTACCCACTACACAATAATATTAAACTGAAAGGCTTTCTTGTTATTAAAACTATAACAAGAAACTGGATGCAGAATCACAGAATCATAGACTGTTTCTATTGGAAGAACAATTACCAGACTGCTAAATGGTTCCGCAACACAAAACCCATTAAGATCCCTTATTCTAGTCCAATTCCCTCATTTTTAGAGATGAAGTAATTGAGGGACCAGAGGGAGTAACTGTGGTCCACAGTCCCATGTCTAGTCATGTCAGAGCCAAGACCAGAATCTGGGTCAGTGGTCTTTCCTCACTGTTCCCTCAGAAAATGTTCAGTTGAATTGCATTAAATATCCTTTCTTAAGAAGACCAGGGAGTACATAATATATTTAGAGAGATTACCAATAAAAGTGTTAAAACTAAGTCCAGGTACCCAGAGGGGTTTAGTGTCTGGAAAAGACACCTGTGTGGAAACTATTTCTCCTCAATGATGTTGAATGAATGAAGAATTACTGTCTGCTGAAATATTATGGCAAGTCTTTGAACACAAAAGCACATAGCACTTAAACCTGCTGTGAGAAAATAAAGGAAAACCATAGCCTTTGGGCCTAGGTGACACTTTAAATAGAACCTTTCCAATATGGTGAACCTTTCCAATATGTCTCACTTCGGTTGTTATTATTTTTTAATTTTTTTAATTTCAATTCAATAAACATATATTAAACATCTACTGTGTGTAAGGCACTGTACTATGCTGTTCAAACTGTGCTATTTGATGATGGGACCCCAAACAGACCTACTTCCTGTGTCCAACTCAGAATTCAATCTCCCACCTCTTACCTTTGCATAGATAATCCCCCTGACCTGGAATATACATACTGGTCACCTTCACCTCTTAGAATCCATAACTTCCTTCAAAACTCAGATCACACATCGTGTCTTACAGGAACCTTTTTCCTAATCTATTTATTAGTACTCATCAGGGCAGGGAATTTTCTTAACTGATGAAGGTCAGCAAATTTTCTGCTATTTATGACTTGGAGAATTGCCCGGGGTAGGGGTTGGGGATTTTTTTTTGTTGAATTTATTTTAGTTGATTTGGTCGAGCAAAATGCCACTTTGAAGTCTCTTTTCTTTCTTTTTTTCTTTTTTTTGTTTATATTTAATATTTTTATTTTTAGTTTACAACATGGATGCTCAGGGTTACATAGCCAGTATATGTGAAAAGTGGGATTTGATCCCAGGACTTCCTGACTCCAAAGCTATCTATCCATTCTGCCTCTTTATTATATATGCATACATATATATATGCATATATACTATATATATATGTACACACATATCACACACACACACATATGTATCTGTTTACATGTTGTATTCTCTACCTCCTCTCCCAAGTATAATGTAAGTTTCTGGAGGGCAGGAGCTATTTTCTGTTTTATCTTTGCATCGTTAGTAATTAGCACAGTGCTTCAAATATAAGCAGAGTTCACTAAATGCTGGTTGAGTTGGACTGGATTGTGTTAAATTAGAAACAAACAGAAGATCCATGGAGTGAGTTGTGCCACACATCCTTGAGGAAGTATCTCGAATTCTGTGTCTTCTACCCAACTTTCCTCACCTAAACTGAGGCTGTCTATAGGGGCAGCTTGGTACAATGGGATAGATTTTGGATTCAGATAATCTGGGTTCAAATTCTAGCTTTGTTCTTTATTATTTGTGGGACTATGAGAAACTTTCCAACTTTCTTAACCTTCTTGAGACTGTTAAATGAGGGGATAAAAGGAGATGGTCTTAAGGATCCCTTCTAGACTCTTTCTGCCTCCAGCCTCAGGAACAAAAATTCCTTCTTACAGTTCTGATGATCGAACAATAGAAATTTATTGAGCTCCTACTATGTGCAAGACATTGCACTGAGTAGCCAGAGGGCACATTTTAAACTTTTTACATCATCTAAGTAATTTGGAGAAAATGTAAAACAATATTGGCTCCCAGAGAGGGAATTAGAAGTGGGCTCCACCTGGGCAAAGAGCTTATGCATGGGACCTATTTACTGCTTTCATCACATGGCTCCATGGGACGCAGCAACATCTGGACTCCATTACCATTATGAAAGGTGCAGGCTATGTGCTTGCTCCAAAGCTGGACTCCTATTTCACAACAGGCTTGGAAGAGCAAGGCTCAAGTACAGACTTCCTGTCCCATTTGTAATCAGTGTGCACTTGACATCAATAAACTAAGATAATTACATTATCATTATCATTACCATCATTATTATCAGCCACGAGTGAGGAAACATTAATAGAGCATTCTGCATAGGACTCTGGGGACATTTTGGGACTGAAAACCAAAAAAGGAGGGGGAAATGCCATTTGTTCCTTTCTAGGTCCACAGAGATGATAGAGTGTTTTTGAAACTTACTCTCCAACAGATGGAGGAAGTTTGTCTGATGAGTAAATAGCTGATTTATCTCACTTGTTTCTTCTACAAGAAAATGCTTATACCTCAGTTTCCCCAGATAGTTCACAGAATGTTAAAGCTGGAAGGAACCTGATCTGATGTAACACCCTCATTTTATATTGAAGTGACCTGAAATACAGAAAGTTAACCTGACTAGACCAAAATCACAAAGCTAATTAACAGCAGAGCTGGAACTAGAATCTAAGTCTCTCTTCTGACTCCCTGTCCAGCTTCTTTCTTTCCTTCTTTCTTTTTTCCTTCTTCCTTTCTTTCCTTCCTTCCCCTTCCCTTCTTTCTTTCTCTCCTTTCTGTTCTCCCACCCTCCCTTCTTTTTTCCTTCCTTCCTTCCTTCCTTCCTTCCTTCCTTCCTTCCTTCCTCCCTTCCCTCCTTTTCTCTCTTCCCTCTCCCTCTCCTTCTCTCTCTCTCTCTCTCTCTCTCTCTCTCTCTCTCTCTCTCTCTCTCTCTCTCTCTCTCTCTCTCTCCCTCTCTCTCTCTCTCATATTCACCCACTATGAGCAAGGGCAGCTAGGTGGCTCAGTGGATAGAGTCCCAGGCCTGGAGTCAGGAAAACCTGAGTCCATTTCCAGCCTTGGACACTTGGACACTTACTTAGCTGTGTGACCCTGGGCAAGTCACTTCACCCTATTTGCCTCAGTTTTCTCATCTGTAAAATGAGCTTGGAGAAGGAAATGGCAAACCACTCCAGTTTCTTTTCCAAGAAAACCCCAAATATGGTCATGAAGAGTCAGAAAAAACTGGATATCAAAGGCCTTACATAGAATTTTGAGATTTGCAAAACACTTTACATGTTAACTGATTAGATCCTCATAACAATCTTGTGAGGTAGGGGCTATTATTATCTCTATTTTATAAATGAGGAAACTGAGAGACAAAGAGATTAAATGACTTCCTCAATGTCACACAGCTAGTAGTGCCTGAGGCAGAATTTGAATTCAAGTCTTCTGGACTCAGCCCCAATTCTAACTTCCTAGGTAATTAAGACGCAGAAAAGAAAGCTCATAAGTATACACTAACAAATACAGAAACAAAACGATAACCCATCACTCATTATATTGCACTGAGTGGTAAAGATGACTTTGTAGTGCTGCTGAACAGATACTGGCTTGGACTTTCTTCTTCTAGCTATAGGATTCTCCTCTAGTGCTGAACAGATACTGGCTTGGACTTTCTTCATCTAGCTATAGGATTCCCCTCTAGTGCTAAAGAGATACTGGCTTGGACTTTCTTCATCTATAGGATTCTCCTCTAGTGCTGAACAGATACTGGCTTGGACTTTCTTCTTCTAGCTATAGGATTCCCCTCTAGTGCTAAAGAGATACTGGCTTGGACTTTCTTCATCTGTAGGATTCTCCTCTAGTGCTGAAGAGATACTGGCTTGGACTTTCTTCACCTATAGGATTCTCCTCTAGTGCTGAAGAGATACTGGCTTGGACTTTCTTCATCTATAGGATTCTCCTCTAGTGCTGAACAGATACTGGCTTGGACTTTCTCCATCTATAGGATTCTCCTCTACATGGTCATTGTTTTTTTTCTGAGAAGAGGTGCTGTTACAGAATTTTTCTAATGCCCAACAGCTGTTACCCAACTCAGGACCCCTCAGACTTGGGAAACAGAGGTTATTGCTAGAAAAGTCTATTTCTCAGGATCATTCTCTTGTCTGTACTCAGAGAAGGAAACAGAAAGCCAGAAGGGGCAGCCAGAGACTTGAGATTTGACCTTCAGTTCACTTAGGACTCTGATACTTCACACCTTTGCCATGTTTGAGGGGAAATACATCCCCTCCTCCACTGGTCTCCTCCATTGGTTTCCAATGTCCAAGGGGCAGAAATCCGTGGAAGAATTTCCAAGTTTATTTTTTGGATTGGAGAGAGAGATAAGGTGAGAGGGAAAGGCAAGAGGGAATGAGAACTTCCCCTCCTTCCACCTCAGGTAGATTTATTCCCCATACTCTTTCCATCTATCTTTTCTCCTTTCCCATCATGATTCCTACCAATTTTAACTCCATCTTCCAGATGAAAATCCTCTTTGACTTCATGGAGCCACAGACTAAGAATGCTAACTAGATCTACATAGTGCTTTAAGTTCAGTAAAGCACTTTATATGTATTAGCTCATTTAATCCTCAAAGGCACTCCGTGAAATAGGTTCTATAATCATTGCCATTTTATAGATAAGGAAGCTGACGTTCAGTAAGTTTCTCAAGGCAGGTGGTATCTGAAAGGATTTGAACTCAGGTCATCCTGGACCCTAAGGCAAACATTCTCTCCATTATACCACCTAGCTGCCTAAAGAAGTTTCCTCTCTCACTGAAGGTCTTAAGGAGGCCAGTGATATGACATCCATCTGCTTCAGTTTCCTCAACCAGAAAATGAGGAGAGTAACAGCACCTGCCTCCCAGGGGTGCTGTGAAGGTCAAACAAGAAAATATTTGTAAAGCTTTTAGCACAGTGCCTGACACATAGTAGGCACTTAATAAAATGGTTGTTCCTTTCCCCCTCTACAACACACAATTGAAATCGATGTACATCAGGGGTATCAAACACACTCCAGAATGCCACGGGAACCAAATAAAAAGGTAATTAGGAAATATTTAACAAAATAAATAAAAATACAATAGAACAGGGATATTGTGATACTAATATGTAGTTTTCTAAGACAATATGGGTCCTGCAATGATCCTTACATACAGTTTAGTAGTTAGTTGAGTGGTGCAGTAGATAGAGTGCCAGGTCTGGAGTCAGGAAGAACTGAGTTCAAATCTGGCCTCAGATCCTTACTAGCTGTATGACCCTGGGCAAGTCACTTAACCCTGTTTGCCTCAGTTTCCTCTTCTGTGAAATGATCTGGAGAAGGAAGTGGCAATCCGCTTCAGTATCTTTGCCAAGAAAACCTCAAATGGGGTCATGGAGAGTCAGATACAACAGAACAACAACATTTCCAGTTGAGTTAGATGCTACTGGACAAGATAATCCCTTCAGATAACTTCCAACCTTGTTATTTTAGGGTTATTTCTTGAAGAGGATTCTTGACAAGCAAATCTTTACATAGAGGCATCTTTTCAGTCATTTCTTTCTTGGGCATTGTTTTGGAAATAACAGCCTCCTTAACTTGTGAGAATCTACTTGTTAGCCTAACTGCTCTCCTCCAAGAGAGCATTTCTATTTAGGATAAGGAGCCAAAAAAGCAGGCAGACCCCTGCTCGGCAGACTTGGCTATAGAAAAAGAGGGATCTGTCCTTCTCCAAATTCAGCCCCAGGCACATTTCATTCAATTTGTTCACCTCTTTTGTATGAATTGACCTCCTGATTTTTCTCAGCATATTGGCAATTTATTTAAGGATATTGTAAATACGGGATATTTATAAGAAATTCTCCAGGAGGGATAGCGGAATTGTGTAATAGCCTCCCCAGAGACAAGGCTTAGTACTTTAACCTCTCTCCCCTCCAAGTCAGAGTAGAAACAAAAAATAAAACCTCATTTAACTGTTTACTCAGCCCAAGTAAACTTGACTTCAGGGCCTGACCAGCTTTTATTGTGCCAGCATCTAGGGGAAGGCAAATCCAAAAGGGAAAGGACTAAAGAGATTTGCAGAGTGCAGGCTGGAGAGGGAATGGAAGGATTTTAGCCCCTGGAGCTTCCTGCCTCCTTGAGACCTTCTTTGTGAAACCTGAGCTGCCGGCACCCCCCTTCTCCACTAAACACAGCCTAGATGCAGAACAGACATTAAAAGAAAAAACCATCAAGCAGTTTCCTTGAAATCTCAAATGTGTTCTCCCCATTTATCAGACAGATATGAGGAAGAGCAGGTGCAAATAGCTACTCTAGGTATTCTACTTTTCTGTGCTCTACAAAAGCAATTTTAGCTTTGTCTTTCATAAAATCCTTGTGCTGTATAGGGACTTCAAGAAGTCATTTGATGGAATCCTTTGTCTCCCAAACAGATTGTTTCCTAATGCTGTCTTTGAAGATTTTAATGACAGAAGTGATTCCATCTCCCTTCCTAATGATATGTTTCCTGGATATCTTTTATGTAACTTCTTGCAGACCAGCTTTTATTGTTAATATTACTCACTGAACCCTACCATGGATTTCTTTATTGGCCTTTGAGCTACCTGTAGTTCCGTTTCTTTGGAATTGCAACATTCCATGATTTGTTACTCATGGGCCACTGGATTTGTGATTTCACAAATGTGGATTGCCCTCTAACGGTGAAGACAGCAATCCATCTGTCCATCTTGTATGACTTTCTTCAGTTAATCAGTCAATAAGCACCCATCCATCCATCCATCCTTCCATCCATCCATCCATCCATCCATCCCTCCATCCATCCAACCATCCATCCATCCATTCATCTATCTGCCTATCTATCTATCTATCTATCTATCTATCTATCTATCTATCTATCCATCTCTGTCCATCTGTCTGTCCATCTATCTATTTATCTATCCATCTATCTATCTACCTACCTATCTTTCTATCTATCATTTTAGTCTTTATTTAATATTAGACTTTTTTCGATGAACCTAAATCTATTTTCTCTCCCTCCTATCTCCCCCTGTCTTCTACATCAAATGTCACTGAATATCAACTGAAACTTTAAAGCATATGGATATCCTAAAGCTAGGTACTGATTAGTATAAATAATGGATCTCATGAAGTGTATAGTATATATTCAAATTTGCACTATTTGAAGTTAATACAATTGTGTAATACATAGTCATTGGTTCCAATTCAATGGACATAGGCAGTGCAGATTCAAATGATGCTACTATTTCACAGGATTCATAATTAACACTAATAAGGACCCAGCTATAATCATAAATAATAGGGTGAAAGTATTCATATGATTAATTTGCCTAATTCTCCCATGAAAGCACTGGAGTGCTGAATGTCAACAGGAACCTTCTAACTTCCTCCATTGTGTACCTCTTTTGTCCTCAGCCTGATTTACCACAAGCCTATCTCAGTGAGTTTAGGGATTACCAAGCCCATCTCTCCTGAGGTAGTATACTTCATATACTTTGATATGCTTTCTCCTGTCGACAGAGAATGAACTAGTGAAATCTATCCTGGGCTTTAAACCAAGTCAATGAGTGGTTTGCAGAGCTAAGGACCAGATGGGGAGCTTTTTTTTTTAAGATGCAGTCAGAAGTTGGAAAGAAAAATGTACCTGTCTAAAAGCAAACCTATTAAGAATGATTATGTATTTAAACACACAGGCTTTTTCTTCTATTTTAAAAAATTATAATAATACTGTGCTTTTCTATAAAGACTTACAATTTCCAAGAGATGTTCATGCATATTGATCTTCACAACAATGGAATGAGGTAGTTAGAGCAAATGTTATCCCCATTTTAAAGAAAAGGAAACTAAGGCTTAATGAGTTTGGAGTGAACTTGGGCAAGCTATTTAACCTTTCTGGGCCTTAGTTCTCAAATATAAAATGGGAGTATTGGACTAGATAACTTTGAACTCACCTCCGACTGTAAATCAATCATCTTATGATCTTTGTGTTATTTTGAAAATGACATGGCTTGAGCCTCGGTTATGTTATACATCTATTGTTGAGCACACTTCCTCCTTCCCACCCCAAACCGTTAGAAAAATTTTACCTAATGTCTAATCGTGGAATGATGTGAGACTGGGTTTTCAAAGGTATTACTAGCAAATTACAAACTCTTGTGGGTTCTATCAAGCTGGAATGTCTTTGCGTATGGTCCAAGTGATAAAGTGCCTGCTGTCCAAAAATCAGCCTAGTTAAAATGAAGAAACCAGTAGTGTGACCACAGAACGATGCATTATTTAGCCAAGGTAACCCCCAAAACAAAGGAAAAAAGTTTTCAGTCTTATGATGCTTCTTTGCTCTACAGTGATAGTGGCAGTGCCAGTGCCTGTAAGGGAACCAAAAGGTACTAAGTCACATCTTTAGACTATCCTAAACCTAAATTTTACTCTTGGTAGTTAGAATGGGGAAAGTAGCTGATATGGTGGATAGAGGGTTTGCCATAGAGTTAGGAAGACATGGGTTCAAGACTTGCTCCAGACACATACTCAATGTAAAACCACTGGTAAATCACTTAATTTCTCAATACCCCAAACAACTATGACTACAGGCTGCAAACCAGTTGTAGATATGCATTGGTGTAAGGGTGAAATCATCGATTCATCCCAGACTCTACATGTAAGATTTTGTCCAAGGTTCATCAAGCTAACATACTAGAAGAAATTGACATTCTTACTACAAACAAAGCCAGATAACGTAAGGAAATTACAGTTAAGTGACAGGATGCTTCACAGATTCTTTATGGAGAGACAAATAAAAGAGTTGGCAAAATTAATTATGTTATGAGCCAAGAGGCAACAAGAAACATCATTTCATGGGACATTTGGTCATTTTGCCTTGTAGTGCTCAGGATGGACATAAACAAATAGACCACCATGAAGATAATTGCAGGTTATGGGCCAACATCTGTTGCAAAGGAGAAAGAGGTAGAAAAAAATCTATGAAGAAGTCAGAGAGATTCTGAAAGCCAGGAACGCACACATACATACATATATGCATGCATGTGTGCATACATACACATGCATGCATGCATGCATACATATATACACACATTACACACATATATATATATTATGTATGTATAGAAGGTTGTGTGTATATACATATATACATACACACATCTATATATAACATATATATATATATATATATATATATATATATATATATATACACATTTACATACACATACATATCCACTGCACTATCTAGCTGCCTTTGAAAAGCTAGGTTTTAGCAAAATTTTGTTCCCTATTGCAGAAATGTATTCTATGTACACTTGGCCTTACCTAGCTTCCCCTCCCTATCCACACCAGTCTATCCTCTACTCTGCTGTTGAAGTGATCTTCCTTAAAAGCAGGTCTGGCTGTGTTGGACTCCTGAATTATAAAGTTCATGGAGGCAAGTAAGTGTAAGAAGATTAAATAAGGGACCTACAGGGCAATGGAGAGCTCTATGGAAGGTGTAAGTAGGCTACATCATTTTGCCAATGATAGCCTATGTGCAAAAAGTGGCCTATAAAATATTATCCAGCAAATAAAAGATCAGAGAAGGAGGTAGAACATCTGCATAGTGAAGGTTAAGAAAGATCCATGAGCATTCCAAACACTGCACTAGTCCTCCAGGAATAGTAAAAGATGTAGAGGAAAGCCTTTAGTCAGTCACCAGTCAGTCAACAGACAGCATGTTGGACAGTTCTTCTGCAGGAGATTTAAGGGAGAAAACAGAGGAGATTACTCTATATGCATCTTTGGAAGAAGTACCCACTTTGATGAGATAAGGTATGGGAGTACACAGTCCACATGCATATTCCCACAAATCTACTAAAAATTTTTCTGGGGAGATTCCCTACCAGCTAAAAAGCTGTTTTCAAGTAGGGTGAAAAGATCCATGTCGTAGATAGTAAAGAGGTGAAGGGTGATGAAGAATGAGGAAAGGTCTTTTGATAAATCTCAAATTGCATGAAAAGAGTGTAATTTCAGTAGATTGGAGGGGGCTGACATCAGATCTACAAGATTTAAGGGAGGACTATGCTGATAAATATTTAACAACCTGCTTCTTGAAAATGCACGTCACATTTTATGTTTAATTTCCAGTATTAACATTTTCTCCATCACTTAAATCTAGAAATCACCAAAATAATAAATTATCAAGTTCTAATTTGTGGCATTTTCCAATTTCCAAAGTGTAAATGCTCACACTGAAAATCTAACAGTTGGCTCTCATGAACCAATCTTCAGCATACCCCTGACTTAAGGAGACAGGGAGTAATAAAGTGGACACAGTGAGTTTAGGTCACTTATTCAAGAAATTTGTCAGTGAAAGCAAGGAGAGAAATAGGATAGTAGCCAAAGGCACAGGAGAGCCAAATGAAGGTTTGCGGGTTTTTTTTTGTTTTGTTTTTAAGTAGGTAAAATTTGAGATAGCTGGAGGCAGAGGGAATGAAGCCAGTGGAGATTAAAGACCGGAGAGTGAAGGAATAATTGTGGGAGTAAGCCCCAGGAGGAATCAACCTGGGGATGCAATCAAGTATGCAAATAGAACAGTTTTAGAAGGAGAAAGAAGGCCTGTTCTACAGGATGGAAAAATAGAGAATGAAGGTAGACACTGAGAGTGGTTTTTATTTGTTTTTTTTTGGGGGGGGGGAGGTATTGAGGCTGTGTCTCCCTGTCCTGCCCAGACCAGAAATGTACCAGCCAGCTACTCATGGGCCCACTGCTGCTCTACCCAGAAGCTTTGAGCTGCAAAATGGTTCACCTATCCTTAGACAGTTTGGTGGATGCCTGATTCTGGAGTCTCATCATACTGGTGCCTATCAATTTAGCCCTGCTGAAGGTCAGAGTGATGCACCAGTCAGCCTATATATAGGCGTGAACTGCTATACCCAGAGCAAAAAGAGAAATTTAGAAGTGGAAGTAGAAGGAATACAAGAGAGCTCACACCTGGTAGCTTATCTTTTCAGTAAGACAAGGTGATTTGTCTCTCCGTAATTGGAGAAAGGGTTGGAAGAAGGAAGAGTAGAGGAAAGGCAAAGGAGATGGAAGAAAGAGAACAGAGGATAAGGCACAAAATAGCCCTTACACCATGGCTGGCTTAGGTGGTGCAGGCAGCAAGGCAGCAATGGACAGAGTTTATAGCTAGCCTCAGGCTCTACTAGCTATGTGACCCTGGGCAAGTCATTTAACTTCTGTTTGCCTCAGTCTCCTCAACTGTCAAATGAAAATTGTTGTTTTCTTTTGTATTTGAAGAGGATCAAAACGACATCACTTTGTAGGGGTCAGTGTACAGTGAGTCTGACTGTAGCTGATCAAACCAATACAAGCTAGGAAGGCTCTACCACGGGTCAGGCCCAAATAGTCTATATGAACATTTGGAATAGAACAAGGATAATAATAGCACCCACTTTCCAGGGTTGTTGTGTATGAGGTCTTAGCACAGTGCCTGGCACACAGTAGGTGCTTAATAAATGCTTGTTGGAGCAATACTTGAATTGATCCATCTAATCCTGTCTAGAATAAACAAGGTGTCTAGTGTTAAATACAATTCTATGGTATAGTTTGAAGAATATCACAAATCTTACCTTCTTTAAATATCTCATCAGCCAAGAAGCTGAAATCACCATCACTTAAGTGCTTCCCTTAAAATAAAACATTCTGACTCCAGATACCACCAGTTAACATACAAATACATTTCTTGGGAGATATCAGCATCAGCATGGATTAATTTATTGGAATAGGTAAAAGAGATCAGAATCCTGGGGGAAAAGAACAAAAGAAAGACAAAATTTGAAAGGAGTAAGAGATTGGCAAAGAACTATGCAGCAGAGATGGATGGAAAAAAGAAGATCTAGGTGGAATTTAGCAGCAAAAGATGACACAAACCAAAAAAAAATTATGCTACCCCCACAAAGGCAGTAGGGTCCTGGAAGTAGAGATGAGAGCAGAAAAAGGTGAGGTCCCCCCAAGAAGGACACAGGGTGGCTCCCCTAGACAGATCTTGCCTGCTTCTCAAGTGGTCTGGGTCTACCCTGTGTGTATGTTCCTTTATGGCCTTGAAAACACTCTAGAAACTGTGGAAGGATATTGTTTAGAAGTCTTCCTTTCATGAGGAAATAAAGTCAAGACAGCCAGCTAATTAGAAATATCCTATAAGAATGCCTAAATCCAGCAACTTCTCCTACCCTGTGATCAAAATATCCTACTGAGGCCAGACAAATGGAGATCTGAGTGTGCTCTCTTATTATGTTTAATTCAATTCAGTCAGCATCTGTTATGATGTATTCTAGGGTAAGGAAAATGGAGAAGGAGAAAAAGTTTGCCATTTATCCAGCTTGTCAGTGATTCTTGGATAGTTTTTTTTCATTTTTAGGTAATGAGGTTGTTGTCTTTAGTTTTCAGTACCTCCAGTAAGAGCTCCTAGAGATGAAGTGAAATAAGAAAACCCTACAATCTTGGTTTTGGCTTTTTGGTGGGGTGTTTTTTGGGGGGGAGTGGGGTGTCAGGTTATCTAGAGCCAGACTTCCTGTAGAATTTGAAATTATAGGACAGAGATATATGTGATAAAAAGGGTGGATGTGATAGATACGTGCTTCTCCCAAAGCACAACTCAGGTGGTGACTGCCTAGCAGAAGCCTGGATTCCTCCAGGTCGTTAGTGCTCTCTCTATCTGGAGATTCCTTTGCAATGCTCTGTATATATTAACTTACCTTGGTGCACCTCTGTTCCTTTGTGACCCTGGATAATTCACTTAATCTCCCTGGGTCTCAGTTTCCTTTTCCACAAAATAAGGGCGTTGGACTAGATGGCCTCTGAGGTCACTTCCAATTCTAAATCTATGATCTTATTATCCCATGTGGCTTGTGAATTGAATTCAATAGACTTTCAGTTTAATTCAGAGAATCATAGCATATTAGAACCAGGGTCCTTAGAGACTATCTGACACTTCTTTTGCAGCTGAAGAAACTGAGTCTCAGAGAGGAGAAGTTACTTGACAGTGATCAGCCAGCTAGTTGGAAGCACAGAATTGGGCCCAGAGCTCCCTTGATTCTGAATTCAGTGCTCTGTCGACTAGGCCATCAATCCAACCCCAATTTAGTGAGTAATTTATATTGTTGGGCACATAGCCCAGCCCTGTGTTAAGCATTGAGGAGTATAAGTGAAATATAAAACCTTATCCCTGACCTAGGAGAGCTTACAATCCTGTTGGGGAGCTGGAGCTCAAGCAGAAGGAAATAGAGTATAATAAAAGTCAATCTATAATTAAGTGCCGGAGTGAATGCTACAACCGGTAAGCACTATGGGTGGTGTGGAAGGGGAGAAATCAGTGCTGGCTGGAGTGGTCGTATAAGGTTTCATGGAGGAGAGCATGAAGTGAGTCTTCAAGAAGGAAAAGGATTTGAAGAGATAGAGGGTTGGAAGACAGGTATAATAGTTAACAGGAAGATGATATGCAAAGGCTTTGTCCTGGGAATAAGCAGGGAGTACTCAGAGGAGAATAGGTGGACCATATGCAGTAGGAAGATGTGAAAGATAAGATGGAACTTAGATGATTAGATCATTGGATGCTAGAATAAGGAATCTGGACTTGGTCCAAGAGGAAACAGCAAGTTAATTTTTGTCCATTTTAATACTGTAGTTGATAGTCTTTGTTTTTACCTAGATATCCCCTTTTATTCCTTCCCCTCTCCCATCTCAGAGAAAATTTTCTAGTAACAAAGGATTTTTTTTAAAGAAAGAGAAGGAAGTGGGAGGAAATCTGCCAAACTGATCAATATATCTAAAAGAATCTTATAGTGCATGCAATATGTCACATCCATAGGTCCCCATGCCCCCCAACCCTGCAAGAGTCAGAAGACTCATATCTCTTGTTGGAGCCGAGCTTTTCTTTATTATTTCACAGCATTCATTTCTGATTGATTGTAGTTATTATTTTTTCCATTTACATCGTTACAGTTATCTTGTATCTTATTTTCCTGGCTCTGCAGCTAGATGGTCAGGAAGCCCTGAGTTTAAATATGACCTCAGACACTGACCAGCTGGGTGACCTGGGCAAGTCACTTAACTTCTGTTTGTCTCAGTTTCCTCAACTGTAAAATGGGGATGATAATAACGCCTACCTCCAAGGGTTGTTGCGAGGATCAAATGAGAACATGTTTGTAAAATGTTTAGCATAGAAACTGGCTCATTCTAGGTGCACGATAAATATTTGTTTCCTTCCTTCTTCCTTCTCTTTATTTCACTTTGCATCAGTTCAGGTAGGTCTTTCCATGCTTTTCTGTTTTCATCAAGTTTATAATTTCTTACAGCAAAGTAATAGTTTGTTAGTTTGTACATCACAATTTGTTTAGCCATTCCCCAATCAATGGTCAACTACATTGTTTCTTATTCGTTGTAATCACAAAAGTGTTATAAATATTGTAGTGTATGTGGGTCCTTTCTTTTTAATAAGGAGGTATGTGCCTAGCAGTGGAATCTCTAGATCAAGAATATGAACATATTAGCCACTTTATTTGCATAATTCCAAATGATTTTCCAGGATGATTATACCAATGCGGGCCAGATTATACAGATTTATACTCCACCAACAGTGTACTACTGTACTCGTCTTTCCACAACACCTCCAACATTGACTGTCTTTGGTCATCTTTGTCAATTCTCTGGATATAAAGTTAAACAGCAGGATTGTTTTGATTTTCATTTCTCTTATTATTAATGATTTGGAGCATTCTCCCATGTGGCAGTTAATAGCATTGTTTATTCTTGAGTAGGCAATCTGGTCAAACTAAGCAGATTATTGGGATAGGAGTGTGCAGGTTGGATTTCAGAGAAAACTAGAATCGAAGAGGTTAGGTAAGAGACTATTATTAGAGTCCAGATGTGAGGTAATGTCCAAGGTGTATGGTGAATAAAAGGGAAAGCCCGATGAATATAAGATATATTGTAAAGGAACAAACAACAAGAAAATGACAGATTAGCTAATGGGGATAAAGAGGGAGGAGGTGAAAAAGAATATGTTTATATACATATGTATATATGTATAAGTGTATGTATACATCTGTGTGTGTATGTATATATCGAGAAACATATCTAAACTATATTTTAGCCTTCTAGAGGGGGAGGGGGGAAGGTAAAAAGAACAAAGTTAAAAAGTACACAGCAGAGAACAAAAGAAAACACATGACAGCAAAGAAAAGATGGACAATTCTCAACACAAGGTATATTATTTATCACACAGGCTTTCTTGAAATGAAATTTTATTGTTACATATTTTGAATCCTCCCCTATGTTCTGCTATGCACATGACATGTTTTTTTCTTTCTTACTTTGTATTTAAGTTTCAATATTTAAGTTTACAATATGTTTTTGCTTCTTTTTTCTATTCTGTATTTATGTTCTGGTAAAAAAAATTTTAAAGCATTAAAAAAGAAAGAAAAAAAGTAAAAAAAAGAATATAAGAATATATTTTATTATTCCAGTACCTAGAGCCTCGATGAATGGTGCCATTAACAGGCACAGGGAGGTGGAGTTGTTTTGGGAAAGAAAATGAGTTCACATGCATGTTGGTTCTCAAATGAGAATGAGATATTCAAATGGAAATTTCCTGAAGAAAGCTAGAAATACAATCCTGACTTCTGGATGAAAGGTAAAAGTGAGAACTATAGAGTTGGACCTAAGAAGGAGGGAAGGAAGGAAATACACATTTATTAAGCTAGGTAGAAGCTACCACGCCAGTGGATAATTTCTTCAAGGAAAAGAGGATATAAAGACATCAGAGGGACAGGCACTTGGGAAGGTGTAAAGTATACTAAATAACAGCGAGTCAAAGTCCATTTGCCAAGTTCTTCATACTGAACCTACTTTAGCAATGATGCAAAATCATCAATGTTAAAATCCATTGACTCTACTTTAGAATAGCATTTGGCCTGAATTGCACTGAAATTTTAAAAATAAGCAAACAAGCAAAAAAACTTGGTTAAGCTAGAATCTAGTTCTGCCAGGCAGTCCATTAATCATGGTGATCCAAATATTTAAAGATATCATGGCATAAATCCACTGGAAACATCCAGATACTTTTCTAGCTGAAAATATTTAGTAAAAACAGGTGTGTACATGGCCCTTTTGTAGGTTGGTACAAGCCAGATCACCACATGCTAAATAGCTGCTTTTAGAAGGTTAAATCTATCAGCTGGCACCCTGAACTCTTGAGAGCTTTTCGGAATCTACAATGCCACCCTCAGTGGTGGAAGTTGGTCATGGAGTCTCTAATGCAAATACCACTTTCTCCATAAAGATTTCTCAGCTTTCTGATCAGCCAATAATATTTCCCCTCCTTTGGATATCACAGAGACCTTTTTTTTTTACTTATTATGCAACCAATATGTATTATTTTGTAGTGTCTGCTGTTTAGTCATTCATTCATGTCTGACTCTTCACAACCCCATTTGGGGTTTTCTTGGCAAAGATACTGGAGTGGTTTGCCATTTCCTTCTCCAGCTCATTTTACAGTTGAGCAAAGTGAGGCAAACAGGTTAAGTGACTTGCCATGGTCACACAGCTAGCATCTGAGGCCAGATTTGAACTCAGGAAGGTGAATCTTCCTGACTTCAGGGCCAGCACTCTATCTACTGTACCACCCAGCTGCCCCCATTTTATAGTCCAGGTATCTGCATATGTTAAGTCCTCCCACTAAATTATAAACTTTGAAGGCAGGGACCATATGGCATCGAGCAAAGGAAAGCTCTATGAGGGGAAAGACTATTTCATTTTTGTCTTTGTACCACTGGCATCTAGCCTAGTGCCTTACACTTTTTTCAAACCATATCTGTCCTTTCATTGGTTTCGGGGACTCCCGGTAAGGAAATTCATAATGCTAATGGTTAAGAACCACCACCATTACAAGAAAATCTAAACTTATGAATGACCCAAATGACAGTAGAAAGATGCTTGGTGGCCATAATTAAGAAACAACGGATTTGAATGATGACATACACAGGATGAGAAGTAAAAGATTTCTTCAGCGACATGTACAACCAGAAAATAGTCACACTTGTAGCTGGTATGTAGCTGGTAAAATAGTTGGTCATGTAGGAAGGGAGAGAAATGACAACCCATGTGCTAGCTATATTGTTATCCATGAAATATTAAAAGACCCAGAGAGAAGCCTCCAGTGCATTGGAGAAATACTTTGTGGAAGACTTATGGAAGAACATATAGAAGAATCGCAGTGGATGAGAAGGTGTGGATTGATTACAATTTACATCAATAAAGGGAATACCAAGAGTGTACTGGTGAATGTTTTAACAACTGTCTTTCTCTCACACACACATGTGTATATATGTATGTATATATATACATATATATACATGCATATACATATATATATACACCATTAAGCACACACATATATAACATTTAACATACAACATATGACACACTTTTAGATTTAATCTGAATTATTAGCACATTTTCCATCACTTTCTAAAATCTCAACAATCAGAAAAATATATCAAGCCCTGATTTATACTATTTGCTGATTTGTGGAATGTAAATACACTGAAAATTTAAAAATCTCTAGCCAGTATGAGCCAGCTCCAGTTCACTACCAAGGGATCCCCAATCATATATTCATAAAAGTATCAAGATATAAGATTCATCCTGCCACCCCGGAAGAAAACATGCTCCAGTCTGAGATCACCTGGATGGCATTTGTAGGATACTTGGGACTAATAAAAAAAATCTTGGAAATCCCATGCCAAATTAAAAATCAGAATCCCTAAGGTGAGCTCAGAAGAGGTTTCTGTTTGTCAGATTAGTTTTCTCATTATCTCAACATTCCATGTTCCTTGCAGAGTTGACTTTACTTGTGCTATCCCCACCCTACCCCCAATCTGGAATCTTCTCCTTCTTTCCTCCCCCTATACAAATAGAACAACCTAAATTAAGTCCCATCTTCTCCAGGAGGCCTTCTGAACAATTCCTTTACAGATTTCTCTTTTCCCTTTCCTGAACTTACATACTACTTAGAAGTCTTTAACGCATTGTGCAGCTTTCTCATGTTGTTTTATTATCATATCACTACTTAGTTATCTTAAATTTGTGACTGACCTCTCCGACTAGCCAATTTAGACCTGTGCTCTAGGTGAGGTGCCTACCTAAAGACTCATGGAAACAGGACAGGTCTTAAAAGTGGTCATAGACGTCAGTTGCCTATATTATGTAATGTGAAAGGCCCCAGGAAGCACTTCCTCCTGCCCTGGCCCATTTCCCCAGACTATCCCCCTAACCATTTGTCACTGATGCCTACAATCCTTTCATGAAAAGTTCGTTCCTTTAAATCTTTAACCTTTTTTCTGGTCTTTAGCAGACCCCTATTAAAATGTAAACATTGCTGAGAAGACAAAGGCCTAAGTTCCTATCGGCTAATATTTTAGTTGGGGATTAGTTTAATAGACCAATAAGAGCAAAAGAATGGGACCCTGGAGAGGGGTGGGTGGTAGGAATCAACTCTTGGAAGGAGAAACAAGTCAATTGCCAAAGACAAACTTTCCTGACTTCACAATTAGGCTCTGGGTTGACTTGCCCAAGAGCTATTGTCATTTACTACCAAAATGTGAGGTTCCCCTGCAAAGAGACTGAGTCTGGTTTTGGGAATATTTGATAAAGCTGATCCTTTGAGTGACATTCTAATAGCTGAAGCCCTTGTACTTGCAAAGGCTATTTTCAAGAGCAGGTTGTAGTCCGCTGCAGAAAATGGGAAATGGAAAACAGAAATTGTTGTGCTAGGCACAGAGCTGAGAGGACCCAGGGGAACAGACCTGGTGAGCAGGGTCACCTCATTTCATGAGGGCCAGCACTGAGGGACACTCCTAAGGCTTAATTAAAGCCAGCAGGAGTACGTTTGAAGTAAGATGTACAAAACAACTAGAGAAATCTATGCCAAAACTAGCTCCACCCTGTTGAAAACTGCAAAGTCCAACAGGGTTTAAACCCAGGCAAGACCAGGGTGAGGAATAAGGGATGGGAAAGATGGGAAACCAGGTGGGTGAGCTGCTCCAAGTTGTCACAGCAGGCAAAGGTCAAGAGGAAGAAAGAAAGGACAGCAATGATAGCAGGAAGCTGCCCTTCAGGGCAAGGACCCTTGGTGACTTTATGTTTCACTAACTTGTTGGGAAAAATCCAGTTCAGGAGTGGAATGAAACATGTGAAAGTAACCTTTCACTATTAAGGGGCATAGGCACCTACTATGTGCCAGGCACTGTGCTAAGTGCTTTATAAATCCTCACAACAACTCTATGAAGTAGGTTTTATGTTTATCTGCATTTTGCAATTGAGGAAACAAAGGCAGAGTTTAAATGATTTGAACAGGGTTTCACAGTTATTAAATGTATGAAACTGGATTTGAACTTAGGTCTTCCTGACTCCATGGCTAGCACTCAATCTCCTTTTAAAAACTGACATAAACAATGTTAGTCTTCAATACAATCAGTTAAGCTTTCTTTGAAGCAACTTTTCATTTAAATAAATTATTTCTGAAGCATAAAATGTCATAATTACTTTTAGCCACTCTCTATATGTTTTGACTAGGATTCTTTCATTTATCACTCTCATTCACTTTTCCTTCTATGGTTGTATATAGCATGGGCTCCCTTTTTTCTGATTCTACTTTTTTCCACTGTGCACTATTTAAAAAAGGCATTTCTATATTTTGGTATGCCCATACTCAATATTAATTAAATAATAGTATTCTATTGCATCAATATATTACTCTTTATTTATTCCATTACAGAATCTGGAAGTTGTTTTTATTTTTGTGTAATTATAAATAAGACTGCTATGAAACATTTTTTAAAAGATAGATTTCATTTATTTTTATAACAATTTTAGGGTATATTTCCAAAAACAGAATCATTGGGTCAAATAATATAATTGTCTTTGTAATCTTTGCTGTGTTCTGCCAGACTGGTCTCCAGAAAAACCCTACTAGTTTAAACTCCATTAGCAATGAAAGAGTGCATCTGTTTCTCCTCAACTGCACCATCATTAAGTTTGTTGCTTTTTTCATTTTTGTCAATTTTATGGGTGTGGGGGCAGATACTATCACTGCATCATGTGGAACTGTCGCAGCCTAGCATGCATGCCCAGGGTAAGGGATGGATTGTGGAGAGCCCAGGTCAAGCTACATTCTTCATGAAATATCTCCCAACTGCTTCAGCTCATGCTTCTCTCTCCTTCTAAATTACTGCAACACATCTTATCTATATTTTGCCACTTAAAACATAGTGTTTTATTTAACTATTGAGGATGGCAAAAGCAAGTGAAAATTTTTGAAGAATGGAGGAGACCTGAGAATGTTTATAGACTACAAAAAAGGTCCTAAGTAAGAAGAGAATGAAAAAGATAGAAAATGATCAACTGGTAAAGCTCTGGGGAAAGAAAGGAGGGGATAGGGAAAAGGCACAACATGGTCAAGGTGACTTCTGCAAATAGAAGGTGTACCTTTTTTGGAAGGAAGGAAGGAAAAAAGAAGGAAGGAAAGAAGGAAAATGAAGGGAAGGGAAGGCTCATAGATTTAGAAATAGAAAAGATCTTGGAGACCTTGAGTTTGAAAGAAGGAAAGTCTGTTCCTTAAGAAGAAATATTCTTTTTGAGGTGTAGAGTAGGGGAAAAGAGAATTCAGAGCAGATAATTTTGGTTTTTGCTAAGGAAAAGGTGGGAGAGGGAAGTGTCAAGCATTTAAAAATAAAAGAGGTTTGGAACAGCTGATGCTAGGAAATAATTCCCTTTCCCCTTTCCTTCCCTTCCCTTCCCTTCTCTTTTTTTCTAAGTAAACGTCCTCCAATAGCTCCTTTCTTCTTCTTGTTTTTCTGAGTTTAAATCTAAATCCTTTTCTTCAAATCCTACTCCCCACCCCAAACTACTTGAGAAGGTATTTGAATATTTACCTGCATTTTCATGTTACTTGATACTGCTAATAAATTATATGGTCATTAGTAGTAATTTACCCTAAGCCTATAAGTTTGTAGTTTAACATTGTGAGAGATGAAGATATCCCATGAGAAAAAAATATTACTTTTGTGCTATTCCAGTGTCAGGGCTAAGCAAATTGAGTTTCTGCAATTGTGGTAAAGTACTAATAATATTCCAGAGTACACCCACTAATGCCTTTGAACCTAGAGGGAAAGAATGAATAAGGAGATGAACCAGTAGCAGAGAGAGGTGGGGGGTTGATATAGTTGCCCCTGAGAGCTTTTGAAAAACATGCACTCATTCCCCCAGAAAGTTACACTTCCTTTCCCTTCTTTCCCCTCTCCTCCCCTCCCTTCCCTTCCTTTCCTTTCTCTCTCTTTCCCTTCTTTTCGTTTCCTTTCCCTCCCCTTCCCTCCCCTTCTCCTTCCTTTTCCTTTCCTTTCTTTGACTTATTCCTTTCCTTTCTTTCTTCCCTTCCCTTCCCTTGCCACCTACACCTAAATCAGGGGTTCTAGTTTTCACTGGATTTTATCTATCACTTTTTTTAGCAACTCCCATTCTTATTTCCTTTCTGCCTGGAGAAATTTCCTTCAAAAGCTATTTTTTGCCTTTGAGAGCCTCTTGTCCCTGAATGTTCTTCGTTATGACTGTCCACTCTAGGTCCTCCACCTGCAAGATGAGGTTAAAATATAAATGTAGCAAGACTGTTTCTCCTTTGCTTCTAAGGCCTGACACTTAGCCATGAGGGAGGTTTTCTGCTTTCCTCTGTCAACTGAACAAACTTGCCAGTACTTTTTACTTGTATTTTTAAGGCCCTGAGTTGGAATAAACCTCATTAGAAATGAGTCCTGAATAATTTTTCAGCATTTTGGAGGTAAATTAAACACACAATGCATTTTTTATTTCTAGAGAGTTTTTCTTTTTAATTGCAAAATTTTCTAGTCCTTCCCTAGGAACACAATATTCCTCTTTTTAATCAATTCAGGGACATGACTAGAATTTTTTTTCACTTGAGACAAAAAACGCTGAGAGAGAGAGACTGAGACAGAGAGAGAAAGAGAGAGAGAGAGAAAGAGAGAGAGAGAGAGAGAGAGAGAGAGAGAGAGAGAGAGAGAGAGAGAGAGAGTGTTGAGGAAGGTGGGGTTAGTGATAACAGCACAAAGTAGTTCTACCATGAATGCAGTCATATCAGGAGAGGAGTGAGAGGCAGGCCCAAAAGAAGGGTGCCATGGAAATGGGGCCCTAGTGGTGGCAACCACAGGGGAGAACCCTAGTTTAAGAGGTTGGTAGTCACCAAAAGGAAGGAGTGCATCCTTTTGAAGGGAAAGGGTGTCCCACCACTAGGGAAGAAACACAAGACAGCTTCCCCTCCCCTAATCTTGGCTTTGAAAAATATTTGTACCCTGGAGCAAATTTCCTTTTGGCCCATTCTGGTTATGATTCTGAATCTACTAACTCCATACTTCAAATACCTGAAATTTGCAGGTGGTCCGGATGCTGAAACTGTGTGTGCCTTTTATTTGTAAGATTACTTCATGGACATCAATGGCTATTGGTCTCTGGCTAAACACAAATGAACCCCAGCATTTAATGGCTTGGGCTTGGTTTGAAACTTCAAATCTCTGAATACTGCATATGCTTCCCGTTTATAAGCTATCTATGAGACATTAGGCTGAAGGGAACCTGGATTGTAGAGGAATGGATTTTATTTTCATCACCCAGATTGAAGTGCTAGAAAGAATTGGCAATGACTCACTCTCTAGATATCAGTTTACCCATCTGTAAAATAGTTAGGTAGAGGAAACTATGAATATCCTTCACAATGAGGCTGTGAGAAATAATTAAACAAACATTGCAAAGTGTTTGTATGTGTAAGTTCATCTGAAAACCCATTCAAATTGTTCTCTGGGGAGCAACAAACAGACTTTTACAAGTTCACAGTTACTTAACTAAGATCAGGTGATGATATTTTGTTTCAGGAAAAAGAAAACAGCATGTGTTAGCATAGTAACCCATGTGACGCACTGGGTTAGAGATGATATAGTGAAGAAGTAATGCTGGCTCCATTTTCACCAAGTGTTCTAGACAGAGCATTAAGTCCTCAAGGTTCCATCCAGAGATCTAATGTTCTCTATGTGTTGTCTGGCTTCAACATTCTGTGATTGGTTTTATAGACTAAACAATATCCTTTTTATTGAAATTTTCATTTTCTTGCAGTACCCTGTTCTATGTGTTCTATATTGCCAAGTTCCTTTTGGATTTTCCCTTTTCCCTCAATTTTTCCTTCATTTCCTCTCTGCTTTTCTCTTATTTAATAAGAAGCAGCATGAGGTAAAGGAAAGAGAGTTGGCCTTGAAGCTAGAAAGGCCCAGGTTCAAGTCCCACCTTGACCTATTCTGACTGCATGACCTTGGTCAAATCAGAGAGTTTCCCCATGCCCTGGGCAATGCTCCAAGACTCTCAATGGCAGAGAAAGGGGTGACCTGCCTTAGGAAAGTCAATTCCCCCTCAGGGAGCTTCTTATATCAGTAAAATCACAGACCCAGTCCATATCCTTAATAAGTTACAGGAGAAGAAAATAAATTATAGGAGATAGATCTGAAAATACTCCACTCAAATATCATTAAGTGACTTTAACACCCAGCAAGAGCTGGCCCGGTCAGTACTACAGACCAACTTCATAGTCCCTGATTTCTCTCCAATTCTATAAAATATTTCCATAGAATACCGTGAGAAGATACACTCTGAAGTATGTAAAGTCCTTAGAACAATATGAAAGAAAAGTGACATACCTAGGTCTAAATGCTGGTTCAATGCTAGGATGTATTAGGTGGGCAGATATTTCCAGGCAAAGTACCGGTAGATTTTGCTCGCTCTAAGAACAAAGATTTTCTACATGTAGATTCAGATAAACCATGAAGTCCAAGAGATAGTTTTGTGAATCACCTCAGCTATGTGCAAACTGATAGTAGTGCTTTCTACATTTCTATGTAACATATATAACAATGTAATTTATTTTGCTTGGTGATTGGTCCTGGGAAAATGTACCTTCTAGCTTAATTTCTTTAGGGACTAAGAGATGGATTTTCTGGTATTAGATCTGAGACTAAGAGTAGGCAAAATAGGGAACCACATAGGATGTTCCATGTTTAGGGATGCAGTGGGAGCCTTTGATATTACCAACTTCAAAAGATCTGTGATCTCATTGAGGTGAGTACTTCCTCCAACGGTACAACTCCAAACTCTCCAAGACATCTCATCCTGAGTGACAGTTGTGTATGTTGCCTCATAAATACTCCATAAGAGCTCTACCTAACATACTAGTGACCTCCCACTAGGTCTCTTGATATTATGCATTCTATCCATTGGTTATCCCTCACTCTCACAATATGACTGGCCTACCACTATTTCTGATCATACCCCTCCCTGATGTCCTTTATATGGTTTCTCCTGGACTCTTCCTCATTGGTAATATGTTATTGTCTTCTTGTAGCTCACCATACCCCTCTCTATTCCCTTTTGGGTGACCTGCAGCTTAAATTCTTAGAGACTATGGTGTTCCATGATTTGTAGTTAATTTGTATCACCAGAACATTAATGTTAAAAAGATGGATATTTGTTTTAGGGAGAAAGTTGGGGTCATTAAAAGTGTTACACAGTTTCCTAAAGACAATCCAGTCCACTATCTTCCTGCTCAATTCTATATCTAGCTTGTTGCACATGCAGACTGTCTAATATGTATACATACATACGTATATACATATACGAACAACTTGCCCACTGTGTATATATACAAATAAATGTACACACACACACACACACACACACACACACACAAGCACGCACACACACACACACATATATATATATATATATTATATATGTATAGTGCATACATACATATATACTTACATATACAGGTAATGGACCAGGTCTTTGGGTTGTCCATCCAACTGCATATCATAGTTTGGATAATAGATCTTATTCATTCACTTGGTTTTTTCCACTGTGGCTAGTTAATCTGAATCATTTTGAGTGAGCAAGGACTTCATTTAAAAGATTCTTCAGGAGGTAGAGCCAAGATGGCAGAGTAAAGGCAGCTACTGGCCTGAGCTCTTCCCCAAACCCCTCTAAATACCATTTAAAAATGACTCTAAATAAATTCTAGAGAAGCAGAACCCACAAAAAGACAGAGTGAAACAAATATCCAGCCCAAGACAACCTGGAAGGTCAACAGGAAAGGTCTATTGCACCAGGCTGAGAGAGGAGCACAGTCTAGTGCAGGCTGTGCCAGCACAGACCAGGTCCCAGCAAACCCAGAGCAGACCCCAGGGGACTGAATCACTGGCAGCAGTGGGGGTTTCCAGAATTCTCAGCCCATGGACACCAAGGACAACTTAGAAGGTCAGCAGAAAATGTCTGTCAGACCTGGGTGAGAGAAGAGCACAGTCCACACTGCTATGGCTCCAGCAAACCAGGAACAGGCCTTGGGAGTGACTGAACTGGCAAGCAGCAGTGCCAGGTTCTAGAGCTCTCAGCCCACAGACAGTAAGGGGATCAAAAACTGGTCAGAAAGAGATTACAGGGGTCTCTTTGCTAGAACTGGGACAAGACTCTGTTGATTTGCCCATACTTGGATCTGGACAGCAGTCCTGGGTAGCAGTCTCAGGGCTAGGTAGAGCACTAGCATAGCAGAGCTTCTGTCAGCAGTGGAGAGAGAACCCTCCTTACAAGTCCAGGGTAGAAAAGAGTGCTTGTAGTTGTTCACAGACCAGAGCACAGGTCAGGACAGTAGTAGACACCTCTCCTTAGATCATACCACCTTGGAAGAACTCAAAACCTACAGGTCCCTAGAAGTATCTCTGCAAACAGTTATGCAAAACCCCTGAAGCTTGGGACAGTTTGCCCTCCACACTAAAAGCAGAGCCCTACCTTAACAAAGAGTTAAAAATTCAAGTAATTGACTGAGAAGATGAGCAAGCAACAGAAAAAAACTCTGACTATAGAAACTTAATTTGGTGACAAGGAAGATCAAAACACACTCAGAAGAAGACAGCAAAGTCAAAGCTCCTACATCAAAAGCCTCCAAGAAAAATATGAATTGATCTCAGGCCATGAAAGAGCTCAAAAAGAATTTTGAAAATCAATTAAGAGAAGTAGAGGAAGTTGGGAAGAGAAATGAGCGATGCAAGAAAATAATGAAAAATGAGTCAATGGCTTGGTAAAGGAGACCCCCCCCCCCAAATACTGAAGAAAATAACACCTTCCAAAATAGACTAGACCAAGTGGTAAAAGAGCTCCAAAAAGCCAATGAGGAGAAGGATCACTTAAAAAGCAGAATTGGCCAAATGGAAAAGGAGGTCCAAAAGATTGCTGAAGAAAATAATTCCTTAAAAATTAGAATGGAGCAAATGGAAGCTAATGGCTTTATGAGAAATTAAGAAATCATAAGACAAAACTAAAAGAATAAAAAATAGAAGACAATGTGAAATATCTCATTGGAATAATAACTGACCTGGAAAATAGATCCAAGAGAAATAATTTTAAAATTATTGGACTAGTTGAAAGCCATGATAAAAAAAAGAGCCTAGACATCATCTTTCGAGAAATTATCAAGGAAAACTTCCCTAGAACCAGAGGGTAAATAGAAATTGAAAGAATCCACCAATCACCTTCTGAAAGAGATCCCCAAATGAAAACTCCCAGGAATATTATAGCCAAATTCAAGATTCCTAGGTCAAGGAGAAAATATTGCAAGCAGCCAGAAAGTATTGTGGAGCTACAATCAGGATAATATAAGATTTAGCAGCTTCTACATTAAAAGATTTGAAGATTTGAAATATGATATTCCAGAGGACAAAGGAGCTAGGATTACAACAAAGAATCACCTATTCAGCAAAACTGAGCATAATGCATGAGGAAAAAAAATGAATATTCAATGAGAGAAGAATTTCATTCATTGTTGAGAAAAGATCAGAGCTAAATAGAAAATTTGACTTTCAAATATGACTCAAGAGAAGCATGAACAGGTAAAAAGGAAAGCAAAAGCACAAGGGACTTATTAAAGTTAAACCTACCTGGAAAGATGGTATTTGTAAGATTTTTCTCATGAGGGTAGTTAGAAGAAGTATATATAGAAAGAAGGCACAAGTATGAGTTGAATATGAAGAGATGATATCTAAAAAATAAAATTAAGAGGTGAGAAAGGAATATACTGGGAAAAAGAGAAAGGGAGAGGTAGAATAGGGTAAATTATCTCACATAAAAGAGGCAAGAAAAAGCTTTTACAGTGGAGGGAAATACAGGGGAGGTGAGAGGTAAGAGGGAGTGAGTGAACCGTACTCTCATCAGAATTGGCTCAAAGAGGGAATAACACACACACACTCAATTGAATATAGAAATCTATCTTACCCTACAGGAAACTGGGGGGGAAGGGGATAATAGAGGGGGTTGAGAGAAAGAAGGGCAGATTTGGGGAGGGGGTAATCAGAAGCAAAACATTTTTGAGTAGGGATAGGGTGAAAGGAGAGAGAGAGAATAGAATATCCTATCCCCCTCTATAGGATGGAAGGAAATATACTTACTCTTTTCAAATATACTTAGTCTTTCAAAACATGACTATTATGGAAGCATTTTTTATGACTATACAAGTATAACCTATATTGAATTGCTTGTCTTCTCAATGGGGGGAGTGGTGGGGAGGGAGGAAGGGAGAGAATTCAGAACTCAAAGTTTTAAAAATGAATGTTAAAATTGTTTTTACATGTAACTGGGGAGAAATAAAATACCAAATAATTTTTTTAAAGGGCAGAACTGAAAAAAAATTCTTCAAGGTTTCAAGAATTGCAAACAGCAGCATGTGGAAGACTTCATCATCTATAAAAGGAATAATCTTTTCTATTTATACCTTCATGGGCTATCCTCCATAAGTTCGCAAATATTTTGATTAGTATATGTTTCTATGTTGCCTGCCTTGCTTGATATTAATAATCAAAGGGCTACTAAGTAAAATTATCTCTGTTGCTATATCTGTTAAAGAATCTTCAATGATTTTGATATTTCCCCTGGAGATAGTTTACTTAGTGGACTTTTGTATCACAGTTAAATCATTGTAATTAACTTAAAAATATAGAATGTAATTCATAAGGCTAATGGAATCTTGGATTCTCTGCACTTTTCAGGCAATTGTATGACTGAACTTGTGGTCTGTTATAGAATATTGTTTGTTGAAGTCTGCCTGTTCCCTTCTCATTACTTAATTAAGGATGCAACAGGATTGATTTTTAATATTGTATTTTACAAATAGGGGCCACATAGAATAGTGATAGAGAACCAGCTCCAGGACTAGGAAAAACTGATCCTGACTTTCCTGCCTCCTGGCTATGGGACTCATCATTTAAACTTTCAGGGTTCTAATCTAGTGGTGTCAAACTCAAATAGAATAAAGATCCCTGCAGCATATTGACTTAGAAAACCACAGACTAACATTATCTATGTTCTATTGTATTTTTATTCAGTTAGTTAAATATTTCCCAATTACGTTTTAATCTGGTTCCTATGAGACTCATTAGTATTGTGGGCTTCTTATTTGACATGTTTGCTCCAGACAACTAAGACTGTAAGTTGCAGAGGGAATTTCCTCATCTGGAAGTTTCCTTTAGCAATGAAATTATAACTTTGATTCCTATCTCTAATACAAACGTTTATATATCCATGTAAATGTGTATGTATATGAATATGTATATGTGTATATATGCCAAAAGTATTGCTGTCCTGGGCATGCAGCTATTTAGTTTGTAATAAGTTAATTCCTGTGTCATATTCTCCAGTGGACAGTAATATGCAGAGAGGATATTGTGCTCATGACAATGTCTTGATCAGCTCTGTTGCTACTCCTGGGACTGGATCTAGGGATTATGAGGAAGAGAGAAGTTTAAGTAGCTCCATGAAGCCATGGTCCTGTCTTTGGTAATGCCCCTCCCCTTGCTCTGCCACAGCTGCTGGACTAACCTCCAGGGAAAGAGGAAGTGATTTGGTTCTTCATATACCTTTGCCATGAAGTTCTGATACTCCCGTTCCACAAAAGTTACTTAGAACTTTGGCTATTTAACCACAAGATAATAACTATAGAATAAAAGATTAGGTCTACCAGTGCTTACCTTTGCATCTCTGCTGAAATCTGCTTTCCATTAGGTTCCTTGGGATCACTATAGATATGAAGGCTCTCTGTGTGCTAGACCTAAGTACTCCAATACTCTGATGGATCTCTGTATGAGTACTTTCCCTCACCCCTAACCCATGCAGATAATAAATAAACCATTCATACTTTCTGAACCCATCCCAACAAAAGTCTGACTCTTTTTCATGTCTTCCTACATTTTTGTCACAGAGGGTCCACTAAATATGGTGAAAACCACTATGTAGATTTCTCAATGTTGTGTGGATATCAAAGGAGCACACTAGTAGTCCATTGGTTAATCCTCGCTCTTGGTAAATAACCAGATCCTCTTTTTTCTAGACATATGTTAATGTGATCACATCCTTTACACAGTCCCTTGTTTGTAATTGCTTACTCACAGCCACTACACTCTTTTCCATTGTCCTTTGTGCGACCCTCAACTTCTACTCTTTGTAGATTTTGGTATTTTGTGGCTCAAAATCAAATGATATCAATGGAAGAGTATTATTGTTAAAATGAAGAAGAAGAATATAAGAAGCATGCTGAAAAGGAAACTTGAGACAGAAGGCTTTGAGGAGGGAATTAATATACCTAGGAAATGAGGGTTTTGAGAATTTGCATGTAAAATTTAGATAGAAGGATGAATTCTAGGGAAGGGAAAAATAACCATGTCAGGATGTGTTAGCAAGGGAAAGATCAAATATATGTTTCATGATGAAAAAAAGTTGGTTATATTTCTATTCTCTTGCATATAGTTTAAACTTTAATTTAAAAAGGGTGTTGGTGGGTGGAGATTGGTCATGTTCCAGAAAATGAGATCTAAACAAATCAGTTTTATCCAGTGATAAGTAGTAAGTATCAGAAGGGCAGGTGACCCTGAGAAAAGGGTATTACTGATTTCTCTCTGGGTTCCAGACTATAGCTAATTTGTCTCACAGAGAGTTATGAAGTAATTTGTTAAAGGAAGAAGTATACAGTCAAAACCCAGCTTGTTTTCTTTCTTTTATCCGCATTTCCATCCTGTACTTTGCCCCCACCTTCACAGTCTTTAGAGGAATTTTTGATTTCTCAACACACCCTTTCTCCCCACAGACCACACTTCATTTCTCACATTCCACCCCAAGGCCTAGGTTTGAAGATCCCAGCTGCCCCAGTTAACCTGGGTGAGATACTGCACTACACCCACCCTGGGGATCAACCATCATCTTCTCCCAGGCGTTTGTTCTCTCCCCGGTGAAACAGTGGTGATAAGAGTCCTCATGGTATTTCCAATTAAAAATTCCTGAAATGTTTCCAACATCAGCCAGCCAAAAAGGAGGGTGATAGAGAACAAATGGTGACAAGGAAAGAAACAAAGTGAGGAGAGGAGAGAGGGGAGAGAAAAAAAAGTAGCAACCAGAACCTAAAGGCTCCAACTGCAAAACAGAGAAACCAAACCAAGAAACTATAAGAAAATGATGGAGAAATGAAAATCTAAGAAATAAGAAGAAAAGGACAAAAGAATAATAAGCAAAGAACCATATGAGGATGGAATCATGTATGGGAAAAAAAGGAAAAAAAGACAAAGGACTATAACTAAGAGCCAAAGGACCACAAGTAGTTTAGGGCAGAGTTTATTTAGCATTAATAAAGAAAGCATTTCACCGATTTTCCTTATTTTTTTTCCTCATTGCTCTCAGAGGTTCTCTTTCCTCTAAAACTTACAAGAGTCTATTGTGGCCAAAGCCGCAAGGACCTGAACCTTTGGGAAAGAGGAGGAGGATTCCAATGCCCCAAATTCCTTTCCCAGCTTTTGAAGTCCATGCTCCATTAAAGGGAACCCAGTCCAGATTTGCCCCCAGTGCAAAGGCAGGTACTTGGAAGGTTCATTTTGCTGAATCTGATATGGTCATTTGCTACACACCCATCCTGTTGAGGAGAGAGAATCCACAGGCAAAAATAAATATGTGTCTCAGGGCAAAGTCAAGGAAGGGCTCTTATGTAACATTCCCAAACATCCCACTTCAGAGAGGATGCCGATGGGGAAATGAGAACCACTTACTTCAAAAACTGAAAGCAACCCAGAGATCCTGCAGAGAAGGGCTCAGGCAGAAGTAAGATCTTTACTTAGCTGTGTGGAGGGGAGAAGCCACTGGGTTTACCTAGAGGTAGTACCATTTGAAGTCTGTTTTTTAATTCCCCTAGAGAAGCAGTTAAAGGACTGGTTTCCCCCAAACTGAGAATTAATGGATTGATGAATGTCAAAGCACTTAATAAATGCTAAGTGCAAGGCACTATAATATGTATTTGGCATGGAAATGAAAAATTGAGGCAATCTATATAGGGGAATGGTGGCCAGGTAAAGGAATTTGGGGGCAGCTAGGTGGTCCAGTGAATAGAGTTCTGGGCCTGGAGTAAGAAAGACTCATCTTCCTGAGTTCAAATCTGACCTCAGATACTATCTAGCTGTGCGATCCTGGGCAAGTCATTTAACCCTGTTTGCCTTAGTTTCTTCATCTGTAAAATGAGTTGGAGAAGGAAATGGCAAACCACTTCAGTATCTTTGCCAAGAAAACCCCAAATGGGGTCCCAAAGAGTTGGACATGACTGTACACAACTGAACAAAAGAATTTTGGTCTGAATAATCAAAGGGATGGTGAAGTTGCTTCATAGAGCAGCTGACTGACATACCCTTTCTAAGCATTCTTCTCTTGGGCCTAACTACCACTCTCTCTCTGGGTTCAACTGCTTTCAAAATGGAACTATTTTGTGCTGCTACTATCTAGTAAGCATTTGGAGAGTAAGTAAAAAAATCCCTACTAATATCCCTGAGTTGATTAAAAAAGATAGAATTTATTGGATTACTGTGCCCAGAGCTGAAGGGAAGAAGTATATATGAAGCAGGCAGAGCAGATGCCCTAAAGCGGATGGTTGAATGGGATGTGAAGTATAGTTTCACCAACTCTCTAGGTCTTGGAGAGATTAGGGGTAAATCACACATAAATTTAGATCTCAATGTCCTCTGGGCAATATTTCCATGGTTTGTTTTTTCTTGTCATGCCGTATCTTTTGCTAACCTTCTAGTTTCTACACATATTCAGAGTACTATCTAGTGCTTCTGGAATTAAATAAAGTTCTTTCTGTAACTCCACCCCCACCAAAAACTGAATATGCCACTAGGTCACAGTAAGGTCATTCATATCATTTGTAAAATGGCTGTACAAATCTCTGTACTACCTACCTCATGGAGTTGTGTGAAAAGTGCTTTGTGAAGTCTAAATTGTGGATAGAGAATCAGCTTCAGAGTCAGGAAGACCTAGGTTCAAATCCCACTGATGACATCTCCTGTCTGTGTGACCAGGTTAAGTCTTTTGACTTTTCAGTCCTCTAGACAACTCTTTAAGACCCTATGTTATACAGAAGATGCTGGTGTAAACTGGTAGAAGGAATTTCCTTACTTGGAGTTCCCTATGGCAATGAAATCACAGGTTCAGGTTAAAAAAGAATAGGTTTGCTAAAGTCCTATTCAAATGACACATCATGGCAAGGAGATGACCTTAGATTCTTTAAAACACACACGCACACACATGCACACACATGCACACACACACACATGCACACACATGCACACACACACATGCACACACACACAGGCACACACGCACACACACATGCACACACACACACACACACACACACAGAAAACCCTTTATTTTGTTTTCAGTTAATAAGTATTCATTTTTTCTCCCTCCCACACCACCCTCAATTGAAAAGAAAAAAGAAAAACAAAACTCTTATAACAAATATGCATAATCAAGCAAAACAAATTCTTGCAGTTTTAAGCTTTAATGGCTTAGAGGATAGCCTCTTTATGTCTGATTTTTCATCTTAAGACTATCACTTTCCTGTCGGGAGATGAGTAGCACGATTCATCCTAAGATCCCTGAATTGTGGATGGTCATTGCGCTGATCAGCGTTCTTAAGGCTTTCAAAGATTTGTCTTTACTATGTAGTTATTATTGTATAAATTGCTCTCCTAGTTCTGATTATTTCACCATGCATCAGTACATATAAGAAAGATGGGCAAAAAGAATCATACTATGGGAAGTCTTAGCAAAACTATCAGCTTCAAGGAAGGTATGTCCTAATGTGAATATTAATGCATCAGAATCAAGTAAAACGTGAAATCTTCCTGACTGCAGGAAGAGAGACATCATCCCATCATTCTCTCTCTGTCAGTCTCCTGGCTGGATCTGCCTGCATGAGTCTATTACCATGCTTCAGCTGCTTTATATCTTGCCTGAAAGGCCAAACCCCTAGGGATGTTGATAACCCACATGAAATTCGACAATCATTAACAAACTCCCAACTGGTCGCACCATCACAGTGATTCTGAACCCCCTTACAAGTCATTAGGGACATCATTAGATTGTAAACTCCTTGAAGGCAGAGACTGTCTTTTGCCTCTTTTTGTATCCCCAGCACTTAGCACAGTATTTGGCACATAGTAGGTGCTTAATAAATGTTGACTCATTGATCTTTCCCTTTCTCACTCTTTCCATCTTTTGACTCTCTCTGAGACTTGGCTCCCTCCTGATGACACACATTCTCCCTGACCACCCTTTCTAGCACTGGCTGTACTTTTACTCATTTCCGCTGACTCATTAGTCAAGGTGGGGGAGTTGGAATACTTCTTACTTCCCACTGCCACTTCCAAACTCCCCTTCTTCCACCTCTCCTCTTTTAAAGTTCACTTAGTCCATATCTACCAGCCAATGAAAATTCTGGTGGTAGCTATTGTCTATTGCCTTCTTTGCTCAATGAGTTTGTGTCTCTCTCAGTTTTCCTCTCCTCTCCAACTCCTACCTACCCTCATAGTAGAGAATTTCAACATACACATTGACACTCCTTCAAACACACTAACCTCCAAATTCCTCCACTTACTAATTTCCCATGACCTACATTTCCATCCCACCTTAGCTACACACAGAGGTGGTCATATTCCAAGATCACCCACAAATGCACCACTTCACTGTTCTTGAACTCTGAAATTCCCTTCTCTAATCACAATCTGTTGTCATCCCTCATCTCCCTCTGCTTTGCAGCCCCAAACCCTGTTCTTCATCCTCACTGTGATCCATACCCCCCACCCCAATCCCTCAACCCCTCAATTCTTTAATAGGCCACATCATCCCATGTATTGACTATACTCTCCTCCTTTCTCCACCTTGACCCTTTGGTGGACCAGTTCAACTCTACACTGTCCTCTTCTTTCTGGTCCTTTGCCTCTTTATCCTGTTGAAGACTTGCCCTACTAGGCCTCGGTCTTAGATTACTTCCACCATCTACTGCCTTCATTCGTATTCACAAGCTTCTGAACAAAGCTGGAGAAAATCATTAAATCTGTATATTCTATGCAAATGGAATCCACAAATCATATGAATTTACATTCCATAAGCTCAAATGGGCCTTCATTGCTGCAAGCCAAGTCTTTTATACTTCCCTAGGTAACTCACTGATTCACTCATCATACCAGCTTTCCCAAACATTTTCTTTCCTCCTCAAGCCTCCCATACCCTGCCCATATTCTCCCCCAACCCTTTCGACTACAAATTTTGCCTCCTATTTCACTGAAAAAAATACCAAGAATTCCCTCTTGCCTTTCCCTCCTCATCTCTCACCATTCTGATGTGTTCTACAACTATCTCCTCCTTCACCTCTGTCTCATATGAAGAACTGACCATTCTCCTTGCCAATGCAAACCCCTCTATATGCACAAATGACCTTGTCCCATCTATCTTCTCCAGAAGATTGTTCCCTCTGTTATCCACACTTTGACTTGTCTTTAGTTTTCCTTGCCTTTTGGCTGTTTCCCTATTGCCTACAAATATGACCATGTCACCCCCTCCTCAAAAATCCCTTGCTTGATCCATCCATCCTGGCTAGCTGTCATCCTACATCTCTCCTTCCAATTGTGCCCAAATTCCTTGAGAGGGCAAATTACACACAATGATTTCATTTCCTTCCCTCTCACTGTCTTCCTAACTCTACAATATGGCTTTTGGCTTCATCATTTACCCTAACTTTCACTCTCCAAAGTTACCAATGATCTCTTGACTAATTAATTAATAATCCTCATCTTTGATCTCTCTGCAGCCTCTGACCTTGCTATCACTCTCTCACCCTTGATTACACTCTAGTCTCTAGGTTTCCATAACTCTATTCTATCCTGATTCTATTCCTATCTGATCTACCCTTTCGCAGTCTCCTTTGCTGGGCATTCAATTAAGTGGTTGACCAGAGCAGATCTAGGCCTGCTGAATTGGTTTCCGTGGGGAGGCAACACTGGCTGAATTGAATCCAACAGAAAGTAAGATCCTTGAGGGCAAGGACTATTTCAGGATGGTTTTTTTGTCTTTGTATTATTACCAACTGACTCATGCCTGTACATACTCGATAATTGGCTAATAATATTGGTTGTTGAATCGCATTGAAATGATTATCCTGAAAGTTTTCACCCTCATTCTCAAATGTAATCAAACACACAAAAATTTTAAGGGGGAGAAGGGAAAATTCTTTATAGACAAGACAGAACAGCATCTTCCATTGAGGGAACAGGATCTCCCCAAACAACCCAGCTGCCCTGGCAGTGGTTACTCTGTTTCCTATCCCTTGGAGACATTTTTTCCTGATTTTATGAATGACACCTTGTGGTCTGACATTCCTAAGTTTCTTGCCCACAAAGACTGAAATTCAGAAATTTATAAAAAGTTGAAGAGTCACAACAGAACAGGGAACCAGTGAGTTCCCATTTTGGTTTTTCCTTCTCTGGGGCTAGGTCTCATGATCTGAAAAATAAAATGATTGGACTAGATGATATCAAAGATGACTTTACAGCTGTAACACCCTGCTGCTTCTTTGAACAGAAGGAAGGACCAGATGCAAAATTTAAGGGTAACTTTAAGAAGTTCTGTTACCTTTCAGATCTCTGAGGCACAGAGATCTCTAAGCCCACTTTACACATGGATATCACTAAATGGTGCCTTACTCTCCATTTAGCTCAGCTGCAGTCGTGATTTCAGGGGTTGGGTTCAATCTGGGATTCCAAGGAGAACCCAAGTTGAAAGCAACTAGAGATAGGATTGAGGGTTGGGGGAGGTAGGGAAAGAAGGAGGAAGAAGGGCTGTGTCCTGGAGGGGGGAAACATTTTGATTTTGGAGCATAAATGGTGCGTATAAGTTCTGCAGATTGTACTCCAGGGGCTACAGGCTGTGTTTCCAGGAAATGCTGAAGCATCCTCTATGGCTGCAGATGGTTCTGTGGGGAGAGCAGGTGCCCAGCACCTGACTGCTTGAGTTGGGAGTTGACAATGACCAAGAGAAATGATGATGAGTGCTGAACAGGTAGTCTGATGTCTGAGTTCAGACTCAATGGAGATAAATTCATTGATACTCACAAATTTATTTCAGCTTTAAAGAGAAAAAAAAAAGATTATGGCCAAGAGTGTGCCAAATGGCAGACAGCAGTACAAGAAGGATTGCTGGGTATTTTTAAAGAGCCATTACAAAGTAATGCTGTTGTTCCCAAATTAATCCTTTTAACCCTTTTTGTTGCTTGGATTTAAAACATCTTTAAAATGAACCTGGAGCCATGTTGCCGTTGTTTTCCCTGTTTATATCAATCTTACAGCTGTTGCTTTCCTAGGATTAATTTGTCTCAGAGGGGTTTCAACACTATCCTCCCTTGTGTATTTTCAGAGCTTGTAATGTCATGTAATCGGGACCATATTATTTTTGTCTGAATCTCTGAGAGTGATGTAAGAGGAAAAAGGAAACTAGCTAACTCCCAACCATTTGACCAAAGGTTAAATTAGTCTTGGCCTTTTCCCAGCTGGGCTTCAAGCTGCTCAGCCAAACATTTATTCCACCGCACTCTACAGAATCGAAGTACTTTTCCTTTCTGCTTACTTTAAGTTATTTTCCCCATCTCCTCCCCAATAATGTGTAAATATTCGCTTCACCCCCCCCCCGCCCCGCCCAAAAAAAGAAAGTGCTCACAATAGTGAGCTTTGGAGTTTAATATTGGGAAAGTAATGTTGGGTGGAAGGGGAGTTTAAAGTAGGGACTAGAATCGTGCTTCTCTGTGTGCCAAGGAATCAAATTTGTTTCCAGCTGCTAAGTGGGAGAACCACATGGCTTTTAAAATGCAACGGTTGGTCCCTTCCATTTGCACACAAACATACTAGTTTATGGGCACATCAGAGCCCAGGGCTGCCAGGAAGATGCCAGGAAGTCCCCAGATGACCTTCTCACTGCGTTTTCACATTCTATTTCATATCATAATTATTTGTGTACATGTCCTATTTCTCCTTCTAGGTGGTATAGTCCATGGACGTAGGGATAATATTTTATTCTTCTCCTTCAATAACAAGCACAATGCCTTGAACAGAAGAGAGGTTCAAAAATAGTTGCTGGTTGAATTATAGCTGTCTTAGGTTCTTGACTGCTAAAATAGGCTTTGTCACCAACAGTATAAAGGTACTCTACAGAACATGCCCAAGATAGGAATTCTGTCCTCTATATTCTACACCTAGTTCACCAAACTGATGGGATATTTGTCTTTGTACATTTATTCTATTGCACCCAAAGCATACATGCTTTGAGTGGATATTAAGTAATGCATATTTCTACCTTTCGGTGTGGCAACGGTATTCCACTCCAACATGAGGTTTGTCATGCTGAAGCTTGGTTTAAATATTCAGGGAAGGTGGTTTTTATCCAGGGTAAGCTCTACTCATAGGCAAGACAAATCACCAGAAATTAAATAGTAAAGCATTTCGTTCATTCACTCGCAAGTCCGAAAATTGAGGTTCAAATAATTTCTTTTATACTTACTACCAGTGTGACCTTGGGTAAGCCAATTCGCTTCCTCAGGCCTCATTTTCCTCATTTGTGAAATGAGAGGGCTATACTAGGTGGTCTCTGAGATCCCTTCCCTAGATCTCTAATCAGGGGTGTGCTGGCAAATGTTTAAAAACCAGCTAGCTCTCTGAAAACACACAACACACTGGTAAGTTTCATCTGCTTTAACATTTTGTCCATCACTTTCTTAAGTCTAGACAATCAACAAACTAATAAATCAAGCCCTCATTTGAAACATGTGACAATGTCTGAAGTGTAAATGTTCACAATGACAATTTAACAATCAGCTCATGTGGCTCCAACACACGTGTCTCTCATCCTATAAGATCATACTAATGAAACATAATTTACAGAAAAATCCTTGCAATAAAACCATTCTTAACTCTTCATAAAACAAGAGAAAGCCATAGTTTTTCCCTGCCTCCCCAAAGGGTATGATTTCTGAGGACACTGTTAAAGTTCTTTTATAATTTGCTATTATAGGGACCATCTGGATCCCATAATCTGGGAGCTAGCCAATACATTTCTTTAAAACACAAAAAAAACCCATAAATTTTTAATTTACAGAAAAAAATTCAAAATCACTAATGATTAGGAAAAAGTAAACTAAAACAATTTCAAGGGAATCTTACATAATTCAATGCAAATAGGTTTTTTTTTTTCCCTAAAGAATGACAAATTACGTATTGGAAGATTCAAGAGAAATTTAAACATTGTCATATGGGTGCTTAAAATGTGAATAGTGGCAATCTCTTTGAAAAGATCAATATATTCTTTATACATATATCATATGTATGTATATATATACATATATATGTATATATATACATATATATATTTTTTTTTCTCCTTGCCTCACAGCTCAAAATAGGTGGTGCCAAAATGGTCTTTGAAGCAGTTTTTATGAGAAAATTCAATGAACACTTTTATCTAAGTGATTTTCAAAAGGACTCCTGAGATGATTGTTATAAAACACTTCCTCGCTCCTCTTCACAGAGGTCTCCAACCCTGACTTCTATTTGAATTAGGGTGAGTAATTTTCTTTTGCCTTTTCCTACCTCAAGGGCAAGCAGTACTTATGACTGCATTTTTGAGGGGAGGAAAGATAAAGATATTCATGCCTTTTTTGTTGGTCCTTCGATTCTAGTCATACTGTGCTAACCAAAGGTTTTTGAAACTTTGCTAAGCCTCAAGCCTCACCAGTGCTGGTGTGGAAATAACAGAAGGAGTGAATCTTCTATTGTCATTCCTGCAGGCACAGCATGGCCCTTGGTCCCCTTATATGCCTATTATGGATATTGAACTACTTATAAAGCCTAGAACACTGTCTTCTCAAAGCAGCAAATGATGAAAAAGCAAAGTTATTATTAGCATCATCTTATAAAGAAGAAACTAAAGCTAGTAAATATTCGGAGATTTTTCCAGGGTTGTACAAATGATAAATGGCAGGATCAGAAGGCAAACTCAAAACACCTGACTCTAAGCCCTTTTAACAAGGGTTTTAATAGGCTAACATTTGAAAGTGCTTATAGCAAAACATTCTTATTTATGAGCATTAATAACAATAATCAGTTATATTCATCTTACAACAGAGGTAATAATCCAACCAGAAGCCTTTTAGCAGATATCTTTTTTGAGCTCTGGACCTATATCACCTGCCTATTCTTAGCCCAAATTAGACTACTTCCCCTCCTTTCTATATGCCTATACTTGTGCTTATCAGATCCAAGATTTCATGAAATAGAAAACCTTACCTCACTAAGTAACCTAACTATAGGGTGTATTGAATGATATACAAACCAAATAGACTTACTCGTTGTACATGAATGGAACAAAGGAACATGTGCATTCTGCCTCACTGCTACATTCTAAGTACTGATTTTGGTCTTTTTCAGTTTCCAAGAAGTTGGTTTTATCCAGGCATGACCTGATCACTGGATGGATCAGAGATGTTAGTGGCTGTAAAATTTTATACTAAGGTATACAAATGGATCTGGTTCTTCTTACAATGAACCAATTCTTACACATGTACCAATCATGAGTGAGTCAGATAAGGCTAAACAGAGGGTTGGAAGAATTCCTTTGGAGGCAAGGGCTACACTATTAAATGTTTATCACTATCTGCTATTGTCACTATCTGCAATTTGGCCTTTATCTCCGGGAAGACGGGGCCTAGCATAACTATCCTTCATCCATGTCTTCTCTCATATTTTTTCCCCTGCCTGAAATGACCTTCTCCCTGACTGCTAAATTCCTAATAATTCTTTAAATACCAACTCAAATACCAACACCTCCATAAAACCTTCACTGACCCTCTCCCCAGTCGGTAATGAAATTTTCTTCCATCAGACTTCACTTAGTTCTGTGCTTTCACCTTTTATATGCATTTATATATTATTTGCATTGTAATTATTATCCTATTTCCCAGATAAACTAACAGTTCCATAAGTAAAGGGACTATCTTTTATTTAATATTTTATCTCTCCCAGGCCAAGCACAGAGCTCTGTACATAGTAGGTCCTTTATCAAATTGTAAATAAATTATACTGAATTGAAATGAAAAACGTCTCTTAGTACCTATATTGCTTAAATATTGATGACTTAGTTTGGCTATGTGCTTTAAATCCTGCTGTCTTTTCTGTATCTTTGTTCTTGACATTTCCTCTTATCTCTACCCCCAGAAGAATTTCCTCAAGTTTTCCAACATTTTGTGATTATTTCAAGACCATGTAGGACCTGAGTTCTTTGCTTGGTAATGTGGTAAATCTACTTCCTATCCTGGCTAAACAGGGGAGGGAACTCAGAGTGGTATGTGAAACATCTAAAGGCAAACAAACAAACAAACAATTTTACTGAACTCTTAAAAAACTTGGAAAAACATTTTGGTTCAGTTCAACTTTTGAACAAAGTTTCTGCCAGCTTTTAATGTAGTGGAACAGACTTCTTCCACCCTTTTCCAGCTATTCTCATGGGTACAAAGACAATGGCTGAGGTTGGAAGGATGAAATCATATCTCCCCAGGAGAAAAACCAGGTTTGGGACTAACTTCTTCACTGAAGGGAGGTAGAAATTCTGCCTGCTGACTTGAGATTTCTGTTCTTTCTTCATTAAAATCATCTTGAATGACTTTGTTAGAATGCCTCATCCTTAAAATATTGCCAACATATAAGTATTTATTATATAAAGAAATTTACAGAATATTAAATGAAAGGAGTGTATATATGTATGTGAATGACATATCCATACATACAACATATATATGTATGTAGAGATAATATTTACATGCAGATAAACAGAGGGGTAGTGTGGTGGTATAGTGTGTAGAGAGATGGAGAGATGACCCTGGAGTCAAGAAAACTAGATTCAGGTCTTACTTCTGTCATACACAAATATGTTAATCATGAGAAAGTCACTTAACCTTTCAATGCCCTCAGATATCTCTCTAAGATTTTGAATGATAGAGATGGAAATCTGCTTTGGTGGAGAGAGTTTCCAAACTCATGAGCACCCTTCATTAATGAAATCAAATCAGAGGCCTGAACTATTACTACCACTAATGATATTAGTGATAAAAATTAATGATAACCATAATAATAACAAAAACCATCTAAGTGCTTCCTTTGTGTCAGACATTATGCTTCGTACTGGAGATACAAGTGCAAAAAGCAAGACAGATTCTACCCTCAAAGAGCTCACATTCCAATAAGGGAAGAAATACATAAAGGGAGTGGTAGCCAGAATGGAATCACAGGACAATTGACTGGCATATTGTTTCTAGGAACAATAGTCTTGGTTTCATTACTGTTCTCAGAGCTGGAGTTGGAAAGGGAAGGGGGTAAAGGGCATGTACTCAGAGGTACGGCATAAAGATGGTTAGTGAGCAGCAGGTGATAGGTGTAGGTATGGTCTATATTTGGTGAGCACTCAGAAGCCTAGGATTCCAGAATTGGAACTAGAGTGCCAGGTGAGAGGTAGAATGTGGAGAATAGAAGCATGGTGTCATGAAGATAATAATAGAAAGAAAGAATGAAGAATTAAGAAAGATTTATCTCTTTGCCTTCTAGGAGAACCACAATAATGATTGACCAGTGAGAGGAAAAGAATAATTGAATTCCTGGAGTTCATCAATATAAAAAATCCAGGAGGCTATACAGGAGTTGTTGTCTCTTGTCCTTCGTTCTCAAAGAGGACCATGGCATTAGGAGGGTGATGCCATGATTTGCAAGTGAATTTGATTTAAGTGAGGGAGAGCTGTGCAAAGCCACCAGCCTCACTTTCTCCTCCAGAGCCATTTGGGTCCAGTGGCAAGATATAAATCAAGATGACTAGAGATGGCCCATTTGATATCAGAGCATCAACTGAAGGTCAGAAATATGGAGGAGTTGACTGGAAGCTCATTGGGTAACAGTGTAAAGGCAGGTAGTTACTCATTACCAAGTAGTAATGAATAAGTTTGCATTTTAGGAAATCTCCATTTGAGACAGCTTTCCCTTGTTTTGGGAGTGCTAGCTTCACCATACCCCTTTCTCAGATATATCAATGACACTATGGACATGGACACCAAGCACCTAAACCAGACATGACTTAGGGTCACATAGTTGTCATGCCTCTAATGGAAACAATCCCTATTGACCTACAAATGTGTGTGGCCAATTCCTGGCTAAAGTCAACGCATCACTCAGGAGTAATAGAGTTCTCCTGGCAGGTTCATGAGCTTGAAAAAAAAATGTGTTTGCCACTCTTAAAACTCGAGTTTGGCATTCGTGGGTAGGCAATGGACTTTGTGTATATAACTGATTTGTTACAGATTACTCCAAAGTTATTCTATTGTGCAAGTGTTGTGGAATGACATAAGTAAAACCATCCCTCTGGATGCTCAACTCTCACGAATTTGAAAGGCCCAAATCCTGAAAACCTCCATTCTGGCTGGGAAAGGATGAAGGAAATCAGTTCTCTTTTTGAAATGAACAACTCTTACATCTAAAGGTCAGAATGCCTCCATCTGGTACAGACCTGGCACTATCCTATTCTAGATGGCTGTATCCCTTTTAATGGAGTGTCAGGCAAAGAGACTTCAGTTCTGTTCTTCACCCTGAGGGTTGGAGTTCAGGCTATTGAAAGTCTTTGTCCTGAACTCCATGGGTTTGCTGTTAGAAAGCTGACTGAGAACTGTTGCTGTTTTTCAATTTCCCGAAGTCAAATGAAGCAGAAACTTATTGGTAAGTGAGCCACCTCTAGTCCAA